>NC_073268.2:38385000-39635000 GCF_029289425.2 Pan paniscus | reverse complement strand
ATGTTCTTCCATTTGTTTGTATCCTCTTTTATTTCCTTGAGCAGTGGTTTGTAGTTCTCCTTGAAGAGGTGCTTCACATCCCTTGTAAGTTGGATTCCTAGGTATTTTATTCTCTTTGAAGCAATTGTGAATGGGAGTTCACTCATGATATGGCTCTCTGTTTGTCTGTTGTTGGTGTATAAGAATGCTTGTGATTTTTGTACATTGATTTTGTATCCTGAGACTTTGCTGAAGTTGCTTATCAGCTTAAGGAGATTTTGGGCTGAGACGATGGGTTTTCTAGATAAACAATCATGTCGTCTGCAAACAGGGACAATTTGACTTCCTCTTTTCCTAATTGAATACCCTTTATTTCCTTCTCCTGCCTGATTGCCCTGGCCAGAACTTCCAACACTATGTTGAATAGGAGCGGTGAGAGAGGTCATCCCTGTCTTGTGCCAGTTTTCAAAGGGAATGCTTCCAGTTTTTGCCCATTCAGTATGATATTGGCTGTGGGTTTGTCATAGATAGCTCTTATTATTTTGAAATATGTCCCATCAATACCTAATTTATTGAGAGTTTTTAGCATGAAGGGTTGTTGAATTTTGTCAAAGGCTTTTTCTGCATCTATTGAGATAATCATGTGGTTTTTGTCTTTGGCTCTGTTTATATGCTGGATTACATTTATTGATTTGCGTATGTTGAACCAGCCTTGCATCCCAGGGATGAAGCCCACTTGATCATGGTGGATAAGCTTTTTGATGTGCTGCTGGATTCGGTTTGCCAGTATTTTATTGAGGATTTTTGCATCAATGTTCATCAAGGATATTGGTCTAAAATTCTCTTTTTTGGTTGTGTCTCTGCCAGGCTTTGGTCAAAAAGTGGGCGAAGGACATGAACAGGCACTTCTCAAAAGAAGACATTTATGCAGCCAAAAAACACATGAAAAAATGCTCATCATCACTGGCCATCAGAGAAATGCAAATCAAAACCACTAAGAGATATCATCTCACACCAGTTAGAATGGCAATCATTCAAAAGTCAGGAAACAACAGGTGCTGGAGAGGATGTGGAGAAATAGGAACACTTTTACACTGTTGGTGGGACTGTAAACTAGTTCAACCATTGTGGAAGTCAGTGTGGCGATTCCTCAGGGATCCAGAACTAGAAATACCATTTGACCCATCCATCCCATTACTGGGTATATACCCAAATGACTATAAATCATGCTGCTATAAAGACACATGCACATGTATGTTTATTGCGGCATTATTCACAATAGCAAAGACTTGGAACCAACCCAAATGTCCAACAATGATAGACTGGATTAAGAAAATGTGGCACATATACACCATGGAATACTATGCAGCCATAAAAAATGATGAGTTCATATCCTTTGTAGGGACATGGATGAAATTGGAAACCATCATTCTCAGTAAACTATCGCAAGAACAAAAAACCAAACACCGCATATTCTCACTCATAGGTGGGAATTGAACAATGAGATCACATGGACACAGGAAGGGGAATACCATACTCTGGGGAATGTGGTGGGGAGGGGGGAGGGGGGTGGGATAGCATTGGGAGATATACCTAATGCTAGATGACGAGTTAGTGGGTGCAGAGCACCAGCATGGCACATGTATACATATGTAACTAACCTGCACAATGTGCACATGTACCCTAAAACTTAATGTATAATTTAAATAAATAAATAAACTAATTAATTAAAAAAAAATAAAAAATAAAACTGCCAGTGGATATTTGGACCTCTCTGAGGATTTCGTTGGAAACGGGATAAACCACACATAAATAAACAGATGCATTCTCAGAACTTTCTTCGTGATGTTTGCATTCAACTCACAGTGTTGAACCTTTCTTTGACAGTTCAGGTTTGAAACTCTCTTTTTGTAGAAGATGCATGTGGATATTTGGAGCTCTCTGAGGATTTCGTTGGAAACGGGATAAACCGCACATAACTAAACAGAAGCATTCTCAGAACCTTCTTCCTGATGTTTGCATTCAGCTCACAGTGTTGAACCTTTCTTTGATAGTTCAGGTTTGAAACACTGTTTTTGTAGAACCTGCAAGTGGATATTTGGACCTCTTTGAGGCCTATCGTAGCAAAGGTTATAACTTCATATAAAAACAAGACGGAAGCTTTCTCAGAAAATTCTTGGGGATCCTTGAGTTTAACTCACAGAGCTGTACATTCCTTTGGATGGAGCAGGTTTGAAACACACTTTTGTAGAATCTGCAAGAGGATATTTGGACCTCTCCGAGGATTTCGTTGGAAACGGGATAACTGCACCTAACTAAACAGAAGCATTCTCAGAAACTTCTTTGTGATGTTTGCATTCAAATCCCAGAGTTGAATCCTCCTTTGATAGTTGAAGTTTGAAACAGTCTTTTTGTTGGATCTGCAAGTGGATATTTGGACCGCTTTGAAGATTTCGTTGGAAACGGGCTTATCTTCACAGAAAAGCTAAACAGAAGCATTCTCAGAAACTTCTTTGTGATGTTTGCATTCAACTCACAGAGTTGAACTTTCCTTTTGAGAGAGAAGCTTTGCAACACTCTTTTTCTAGAATCTGCAAGTGGACATTTGGAGGGCTTTGAGGCCTGTGGTGGAAAAGGAAATATCTTCCCGTAGAAACGAGATAGAAGCATTCTCAGAAACTACTTTGGGATGATTGCATTCAAGTCTCAGAGTTGAACATTCTCTTTGACAGAGCAGTTTGGAAACCCTCTTTTTGTAGAATCTGCAAGTGGAGACATCGACCGCTTTGAGGCCCATGGTAATAAAGGAAATAACTGCCTATAAAAACTAGACAGTAGCATTCTCAGAGCCTTCTTCGTGATGCTTGCATTCAACTCACAGTGTTGAACCATTCTTTGATAGTTCAGGTTTGAAACACTGTTTCTGTAGAAACTTCAAGTGGATATTTGGACCTCTCTGAGGATTTCGTTGGAAACGGGATAAACCGCACGTAACTTAATTGAAGCATTCTCAGAACTATCTTCGTGATGTTTGTATTCAACTCACTCTGTTGAACCATTCTTTGATAGTTGAGGTTTGAAACACTCTTTTTGTAGAAACGGCAAGTGGATATTTGGACCTCTCTGAGGATTTCGTAGGAAAAGGGATAAACCACACATAACTAAACAGAAGCATTCTCTGAGCTTTCTTCGTGGTGTTTGCATTGAAATCACAGTGTTGAATCTTTCTTTGATAGTTCAGGTTTGAAACACTCTTTTTGTAGAAACTGCAAGTGGATATTTGAAACTCTCTGAGGATTTCGCTGGAAACGGGATAAACACCACAGAAGTAAATTGAAGGATTCTCAGAACTTTCTTCGTGATGTTTGAATTCAACTCACAGTGTTGAACCATTCTTTGGTAGTTGAGGTTTGAAGCACTCTTTTTTTAGAAACTGCCAGTGGATATTTGGACCTCTCTGAGGATTTCGTTGGAAACGGGATAAACCACACATAAATAAACAGATGCATTCTCAGAACTTTCTTCGTGATGTTTACATTCAACCCACAGTGTTGAACCTTTCTTTGACAGTTCAGGTTTGAAACTCTCTTTTTGTAGAAGTTGCTTGTGGATATTTGGAGCTCTCTGAGGACTTCGTTGGAAACGGCATAAACCGCACATAACTAAACAGAAGCATTCTCAGAACCTTCTTCCTGATGTTTGCATTCAGCTCACAGTGTTGAACCTTTCTTTGATAGTTCAGGTTTGAAACACTGTTTTTGTAGAAACTGCAAGTGGATATTTGGACCTCTTTGAGGCCTATCGTAGCAAAGGTTATAACTTCATATAAAAACAAGACAGAAGCTTTCTCAGAAAATTCTTGGGGATCATTGAGTTTAACTCACAGAGCTGAACATTCCTTTGGATGGAGCAGGTTTGAAACACACTTTTGTAGAATCTGCAAGAAGATATTTGGACCTCTCCGTGGATTTCGTTGGAAACGGGATAACTGCACCTAACTAAACAGAAGCATTCTCAGAAACTTCTTTGTGATGTTTGCATTCAAATCCCAGAGTTGAATCATCCTTTGATAGTTCAAGTTTGAAACAGTCTTTTTGTTGGATCTGCAAGTGGATATTTGGACCGCTTTGAAGATTTCATTGGAAACGGGCTTATCTTCACAGAAAAGCTAAACAGAAGCATTCTCAGAAACTTCTTTGTGATGTTTGCATTCAACTCACAGAGTTGAACTTTCCTTTTGAGAGAGAAGCTTTGCAACACTCTTTTTCTAGAATCTGCAAGTGGACATTTGGAGGGCTTTGAGGCCTGTGGTGGAAAAGGAAATATCTTCCCATAGAAACTAGATAGAAGCATTCTCAGAAACTACTCTGGGATGATTGCATTCAAGTCTCAGAGTTGAACATTCTCTTTTACAGAGCAGTTTGGAAACCATCTTTTTGTAGAATCTGCAAGTGGAGGCATCGACCGCTTTGAGGCCCGTGGTAATAAAGGAAATAACTGCCTATAAAAACTAGACAGTAGCATTCTCAGAGCCTTCTTCGTGATGCTTGCATTCAACTCACAGTGTTGAGCCATTCTTTGATAGTTCAGGTTTGAAACACTGTTTCTGTAGAAACTGCAAGTGGATATTTGGACCTCTCTGAGGATTTCGTTGGAAACGGGATAAACCGCACGTAACTAAACTGAAGCATTCTCAGAACTTTCTTCGTGATGTTTGTATTCAACTCACTGTGTTGAACCATTCTTTGATAGTTGAGGTTTGAAACACTCTTCTTGTAGAAAAGGCAAGTGGATATTTGGACCTCTCTGAGGATTTCGTAGGAAAAGGGATAAACCACACATAACTAAACAGAAGCATTCTCAGAGCTTTCTTCGTGATGTTTGCATTCAATTCACAGTGTTGAATCTTTCTTTGATAGTTCAGGTTTGAAACACTCTTTTTGTAGAAACTGCAAGTGGATATTTGAAACTCTCTGAGGATTTCGTTGGAAACGGGATAAACAGCACAGAAGTAAACTGAAGGATTCTCAGAACTTTCTTCGTGATGTTTGAATTCAACTCACAGTGTTGAACCATTCTTTGATAGTTGAGGTTTGAAGCACTCTTTTTTTAGAAACTGCCAGTGGATATTTGGACCTCTCTGAGGATTTCGTTGGAATCGGGATAAACCACACATAAATAAACAGATGCATTATCAGAACTTTCTTCGTGATGTTTGAATTCAACTCACAGTGTTGAACCATTCTTTGATAGCTGAGGTTTGAAACACTCTTTTCGCAGAAACGGCAAGTGGATATTTGGACCTCTCTGAAGATTTCGTAGGAAAAGGGATAAACCACACATAACTAAACAGAAGCATTCTCAGAGCTTTCTTCGTGATGTTTGCATTCAATTCACAGTGTTGAACCTTTCTTTGATAGTTCAGGTTTGAAACACTCTTTTTTAGAAACTGCAAGTGGATATTTGAAACTCTCTGAGGATTTCGTTGGGAACGGGATAAACAGCACAGCATTAAACTGAAGCATTCTCAGAACTTTCTTCGTGATGTTTGAATTCAACTCACAGTGTTGAACCATTCTTTGGTAGTTGAGGTTTGAAGCACTCTTTTTTTAGAAACTGCCAGTGGGGTTGTTTGTTTTTTTCTTGTAAATTTGTTTGAGTTCACTGTAGATTCTGGATATTAGCCCTTTGTCAGATGAGTAGGTTGCAAAAATTTTCTCCCATGTTGTAGGTTGCCTATTCACTCTGATGGTAGTTTCTTTTGCTGTGCAGAAGCTCTTTAGTTTAATTAGATCCCATTTGTCAATTTTGGCTTTTGTTGCCATTGCTTTTGGTGTTTTGGACATGAAGTCCTTTCCCACGCCTATGTCCTGAATGGTAATGCCTAGGTTTTCTTCTAGGGTTTTTATGGTTTTAGGTCTAACGTTTAAATCTTTAATCCATCTTGAATTGATTTTTGTATAAGGTGTAAGGAAGGGATCCAGTTTCAGCTTTCTACATATGGCTAGCCAGTTTTCCCAGCACCATTTATTAAATAGGGAATCCTTTCCCCATTGCTTGTTTTTCTCAGGTTTGTCAAAGATCAGAAAGTTGTAGGTAAGCGGCGTTATTTCTGAGGGCTCTGTTCTGTTCCATTGATCTATATTTCTGTTTTGGTACCAGTACCATGCTGTTTTGGTTACTGTAGCCTTGTAGTATAGTTTGAAGTCAGGTAGTGTGATGCCTCCAGCTTTGTTCTTTTGGCTTAGGATTGACTTGGCGATGCGGGCTCTCTTTTGGTTCCATATGAACTTTAAAGTAGTTTTTTCCAATTCTGTGAAGAAAGTCATTGGAAGCTTGATGGGGATGGCATTGAATCTGTAAATTACCTTGGGCAGTATCGCCATTTTCATGATATTGATTCTTCCTACCCATGAGCAAGGAATGTTCTTCCATTTGTTTGTATCCTCTTTTATTTCCTTGAGCAGTGGTTTGTAGTTCTCCTTGAAGAGGTGCTTCACATCCCTTGTAAGTTGGATTCCTAGGTATTTTATTCTCTTTGAAGCAATTGTGAATGGGAGTTCACTCATGATATGGCTCTCTGTTTGTCTGTTGTTGGTGTATAAGAATGCTTGTGATTTTTGTACATTGATTTTGTATCCTGAGACTTTGCTGAAGTTGCTTATCAGCTTAAGGAGATTTTGGGCTGAGACGATGGGGTTTTCTAGATAAACAATCATGTCGTCTGCAAACAGGGACAATTTGACTTCCTCTTTTCCTAATTGAATACCCTTTATTTCCTTCTCCTGCCTGATTGCCCTGGCCAGAACTTCCAACACTATGTTGAATAGGAGCGGTGAGAGAGGTCATCCCTGTCTTGTGCCAGTTTTCAAAGGGAATGCTTCCAGTTTTTGCCCATTCAGTATGATATTGGCTGTGGGTTTGTCATAGATAGCTCTTATTATTTTGAAATATGTCCCATCAATACCTAATTTATTGAGAGTTTTTAGCATGAAGGGTTGTTGAATTTTGTCAAAGGCTTTTTCTGCATCTATTGAGATAATCATGTGGTTTTTGTCTTTGGCTCTGTTTATATGCTGGATTACATTTATTGATTTGCGTATGTTGAACCAGCCTTGCATCCCAGGGATGAAGCCCACTTGATCATGGTGGATAAGCTTTTTGATGTGCTGCTGGATTCGGTTTGCCAGTATTTTATTGAGGATTTTTGCATCAATGTTCATCAAGGATATTGGTCTAAAATTCTCTTTTTTGGTTGTGTCTCTGCCAGGCTTTGGTCAAAAAGTGGGCGAAGGACATGAACAGGCACTTCTCAAAAGAAGACATTTATGCAGCCAAAAAACACATGAAAAAATGCTCATCATCACTGGCCATCAGAGAAATGCAAATCAAAACCACTAAGAGATATCATCTCACACCAGTTAGAATGGCAATCATTCAAAAGTCAGGAAACAACAGGTGCTGGAGAGGATGTGGAGAAATAGGAACACTTTTACACTGTTGGTGGGACTGTAAACTAGTTCAACCATTGTGGAAGTCAGTGTGGCGATTCCTCAGGGATCCAGAACTAGAAATACCATTTGACCCATCCATCCCATTACTGGGTATATACCCAAATGACTATAAATCATGCTGCTATAAAGACACATGCACATGTATGTTTATTGCGGCATTATTCACAATAGCAAAGACTTGGAACCAACCCAAATGTCCAACAATGATAGACTGGATTAAGAAAATGTGGCACATATACACCATGGAATACTATGCAGCCATAAAAAATGATGAGTTCATATCCTTTGTAGGGACATGGATGAAATTGGAAACCATCATTCTCAGTAAACTATCGCAAGAACAAAAAACCAAACACCGCATATTCTCACTCATAGGTGGGAATTGAACAATGAGATCACATGGACACAGGAAGGGGAATACCATACTCTGGGGAATGTGGTGGGGAGGGGGGAGGGGGGTGGGATAGCATTGGGAGATATACCTAATGCTAGATGACGAGTTAGTGGGTGCAGAGCACCAGCATGGCACATGTATACATATGTAACTAACCTGCACAATGTGCACATGTACCCTAAAACTTAATGTATAATTTAAATAAATAAATAAACTAATTAATTAAAAAAAAATAAAAAATAAAACTGCCAGTGGATATTTGGACCTCTCTGAGGATTTCGTTGGAAACGGGATAAACCACACATAAATAAACAGATGCATTCTCAGAACTTTCTTCGTGATGTTTGCATTCAACTCACAGTGTTGAACCTTTCTTTGACAGTTCAGGTTTGAAACTCTCTTTTTGTAGAAGATGCATGTGGATATTTGGAGCTCTCTGAGGATTTCGTTGGAAACGGGATAAACCGCACATAACTAAACAGAAGCATTCTCAGAACCTTCTTCCTGATGTTTGCATTCAGCTCACAGTGTTGAACCTTTCTTTGATAGTTCAGGTTTGAAACACTGTTTTTGTAGAACCTGCAAGTGGATATTTGGACCTCTTTGAGGCCTATCGTAGCAAAGGTTATAACTTCATATAAAAACAAGACGGAAGCTTTCTCAGAAAATTCTTGGGGATCCTTGAGTTTAACTCACAGAGCTGTACATTCCTTTGGATGGAGCAGGTTTGAAACACACTTTTGTAGAATCTGCAAGAGGATATTTGGACCTCTCCGAGGATTTCGTTGGAAACGGGATAACTGCACCTAACTAAACAGAAGCATTCTCAGAAACTTCTTTGTGATGTTTGCATTCAAATCCCAGAGTTGAATCCTCCTTTGATAGTTGAAGTTTGAAACAGTCTTTTTGTTGGATCTGCAAGTGGATATTTGGACCGCTTTGAAGATTTCGTTGGAAACGGGCTTATCTTCACAGAAAAGCTAAACAGAAGCATTCTCAGAAACTTCTTTGTGATGTTTGCATTCAACTCACAGAGTTGAACTTTCCTTTTGAGAGAGAAGCTTTGCAACACTCTTTTTCTAGAATCTGCAAGTGGACATTTGGAGGGCTTTGAGGCCTGTGGTGGAAAAGGAAATATCTTCCCGTAGAAACGAGATAGAAGCATTCTCAGAAACTACTTTGGGATGATTGCATTCAAGTCTCAGAGTTGAACATTCTCTTTGACAGAGCAGTTTGGAAACCCTCTTTTTGTAGAATCTGCAAGTGGAGACATCGACCGCGTTGAGGCCCATGGTAATAAAGGAAATAACTGCCTATAAAAACTAGACAGTAGCATTCTCAGAGCCTTCTTTGTGATGCTTGCATTCAACTCACAGTGTTGAACCATTCTTTGATAGTTCAGGTTTGAAACACTGTTTCTGTAGAAACTGCAAGTGGATATTTGGACCTCTCTGAGGATTTCGTTGGAAACGGGATAAACCGCACATAACTAAACTGAAGCATTCTCAGAACTTTCTTCGTGATGTTTGTATTCAACTCACTGTGTTGAACCATTCTTTGATAGTTGAGGTTTGAAACACTCTTTTTGTAGAAACGGCAAGTGGATATTTGGACCTCTCTGAGGATTTCGTAGGAAAAGGGATAAACCACACATAACTAAACAGAAGCATTCTCAGAGCTTTCTTCGTGATGTTTTCATTGAATTCACAGTGTTGAACCTTTCTTTGATAGTTCAGGTTTGAAACACTCTTTTTGTAGAAACTGCAAGTGGATATTTGAAACTCTCTGAGGATTTCGTTGGAAACGGGATAAACAGCACAGAAGTAAACAGAAGGATTCTCAGAACTTTCTTCGTGGTGTTTGAATTCAACTCACAGTGTTGAACAATTCTTTGATAGTTAAGGTTTGAAGCACTCTTTTTTTAGAAACTGCCAGTGGATATTTGGACCTCTCTGAGGATTTCGTTGGAAACGGGATAAACCACACATAAATAAACAGATGCATTCTCAGAACTATCTTCGTGATGTTTGCATTCAACTCACAGTGTTGAACCTTTCTTTGACAGTTCAGGTTTGAAACTCTCTTTTTGTAGAAGATGCATGTGGATATTTGGAGCTCTCTGAGGATTTCGTTGGAAACGGGATAAACAGCACAGAAGTAAACTGAAGGATTCTCAGAACTTTCTTCGTGATGTTTGAATTCAACTCACAGTGTTGAACCATTCTTTGGTAGTTGAGGTTTGAAGCACTCTTTTTTTAGAAACTGCCAGTGGATATTTGGACCTCTCTGAGGATTTCGTTGGAAACGGGATAAACCACACATAAATAAACAGATGCATTCTCAGAACTTTCTTCGTGATGTTTACATTCAACCCACAGTGTTGAAACTTTCTTTGACAGTTCAGGTTTGAAACTCTCTTTTTGTTGAAGATGCTTGTGGATATTTGGAGCTCTCTGAGGATTTCGTTGGAAACGGGATAAACCGCACATAACTAAACAGAAGCATTCTCAGAACCTTCTTCCTGATGTTTGCATTCAGCTCACAGTGTTGAACCTTTCTTTGATAGTTCAGGTTTGAAACATTGTTTTTGTAGAAACTGCAAGTGGATATTTGGACCTCTTTGAGGCCTATCGTAGCAAAGGTTATAACTTCATATAAAAACAAGACAGAAGCTTTCTCAGAAAATTCTTGGGGATCCTTGAGTTTAACTCACAGAGCTGAACATTCCTTTGGATGGAGCAGGTTTGAAACACAGTTTTGTAGAATCTGCAAGAGGATATTTGGACCTCTCCGAGGATTTCGTTGGAAACGGGATAACTGCACCTAACTAAACAGAAGCATTCTCAGAAACTTCTTTGTGATGTTTGCATTCAAATCCCAGAGTTGAATCCTCCTTTGATGGTTGAAGTTTGAAACAGTCTTTTTGTTGGATCTGCAAGTGGATATTTGGACCGCTTTGAAGATTTCATTGGAAACGGGCTTATCTTCACAGAAAAGCTAAACAGAAGCATTCTCAGAAACTTCTTTGTGATGTTTGCATTCAACTCACAGAGTTGAACTTTCCTTTTGAGAGAGAAGCTTTGCAACACTCTTTTTCTAGAATCTGCAAGTGGACATTTGGAGGGCTTTGAGGCCTGTGGTGGAAAAGGAAATATCTTCCCGTAGAAACGAGATAGAAGCATTCTCAGAAACTACTTTGTGATGATTGCATTCAAGTCTCAGAGTTGAACATTCTCTTTGACAGAGCAGTTTGGAAACCCTCTTTTTGTAGAATCTGCAAGTGGAGACATCGACCGCTTTGAGGCCCATGGTTATAAAGGAAATAACTGCCTATAAAAACTAGACAGTAGCATTCTCAGAGCCTTCTTCGTGATGCTTGCATTCAACTCACAGTGTTGAACCATTCTTTGATAGTTCAGGTTTGAAACACTGTTTCTGTAGAAACTTCAAGTGGATATTTGGACCTCTCTGAGGATTTCGTTGGAAACGGGATAAACCGCACGTAACTTAATTGAAGCATTCTCAGAACTATCTTCGTGATGTTTGTATTCAACTCACTCTGTTGAACCATTCTTTGATAGTTGAGGTTTGAAACACTCTTTTTGTAGAAACGGCAAGTGGATATTTGGACCTCTCTGAGGATTTCGTAGGAAAAGGGATAAACCACACATAACTAAACAGAAGCATTCTCAGAGCTTTCTTCGTGATGTTTGCATTCAATTCACAGTGTTGAACCTTTCTTTGATAGTTCAGGTTTGAAACACTCTTTTTTAGAAACTGCAAGTGGATATTTGAAACTCTCTGAGGATTTCGTTGGGAACGGGATAAACAGCACAGCATTAAACTGAAGCATTCTCAGAACTTTCTTCGTGATGTTTGAATTCAACTCACAGTGTTGAACCATTCTTTGGTAGTTGAGGTTTGAAGCACTCTTTTTTTAGAAACTGCCAGTGGGGTTGTTTGTTTTTTTCTTGTAAATTTGTTTGAGTTCACTGTAGATTCTGGATATTAGCCCTTTGTCAGATGAGTAGGTTGCAAAAGTTTTCTCCCATGTTGTAGGTTGCCTATTCACTCTGATGGTAGTTTCTTTTGCTGTGCAGAAGCTCTTTAGTTTAATTAGATCCCATTTGTCAATTTTGGCTTTTGTTGCCATTGCTTTTGGTGTTTTGGACATGAAGTCCTTTCCCACGCCTATGTCCTGAATGGTAATGCCTAGGTTTTCTTCTAGGGTTTTTATGGTTTTAGGTCTAACGTTTAAATCTTTAATCCATCTTGAATTGATTTTTGTATAAGGTGTAAGGAAGGGATCCAGTTTCAGCTTTCTACATATGGCTAGCCAGTTTTCCCAGCACCATTTATTAAATAGGGAATCCTTTCCCCATTGCTTGTTTTTCTCAGGTTTGTCAAAGATCAGAAAGTTGTAGGTAAGCGGCGTTATTTCTGAGGGCTCTGTTCTGTTCCATTGATCTATATTTCTGTTTTGGTACCAGTACCATGCTGTTTTGGTTACTGTAGCCTTGTAGTATAGTTTGAAGTCAGGTAGTGTGATGCCTCCAGCTTTGTTCTTTTGGCTTAGGATTGACTTGGCGATGCGGGCTCTCTTTTGGTTCCATATGAACTTTAAAGTAGTTTTTTCCAATTCTGTGAAGAAAGTCATTGGAAGCTTGATGGGGATGGCATTGAATCTGTAAATTACCTTGGGCAGTATCGCCATTTTCATGATATTGATTCTTCCTACCCATGAGCAAGGAATGTTCTTCCATTTGTTTGTATCCTCTTTTATTTCCTTGAGCAGTGGTTTGTAGTTCTCCTTGAAGAGGTGCTTCACATCCCTTGTAAGTTGGATTCCTAGGTATTTTATTCTCTTTGAAGCAATTGTGAATGGGAGTTCACTCATGATATGGCTCTCTGTTTGTCTGTTGTTGGTGTATAAGAATGCTTGTGATTTTTGTACATTGATTTTGTATCCTGAGACTTTGCTGAAGTTGCTTATCAGCTTAAGGAGATTTTGGGCTGAGACGATGGGTTTTCTAGATAAACAATCATGTCGTCTGCAAACAGGGACAATTTGACTTCCTCTTTTCCTAATTGAATACCCTTTATTTCCTTCTCCTGCCTGATTGCCCTGGCCAGAACTTCCAACACTATGTTGAATAGGAGCGGTGAGAGAGGTCATCCCTGTCTTGTGCCAGTTTTCAAAGGGAATGCTTCCAGTTTTTGCCCATTCAGTATGATATTGGCTGTGGGTTTGTCATAGATAGCTCTTATTATTTTGAAATATGTCCCATCAATACCTAATTTATTGAGAGTTTTTAGCATGAAGGGTTGTTGAATTTTGTCAAAGGCTTTTTCTGCATCTATTGAGATAATCATGTGGTTTTTGTCTTTGGCTCTGTTTATATGCTGGATTACATTTATTGATTTGCGTATGTTGAACCAGCCTTGCATCCCAGGGATGAAGCCCACTTGATCATGGTGGATAAGCTTTTTGATGTGCTGCTGGATTCGGTTTGCCAGTATTTTATTGAGGATTTTTGCATCAATGTTCATCAAGGATATTGGTCTAAAATTCTCTTTTTTGGTTGTGTCTCTGCCAGGCTTTGGTCAAAAAGTGGGCGAAGGACATGAACAGGCACTTCTCAAAAGAAGACATTTATGCAGCCAAAAAACACATGAAAAAATGCTCATCATCACTGGCCATCAGAGAAATGCAAATCAAAACCACTAAGAGATATCATCTCACACCAGTTAGAATGGCAATCATTCAAAAGTCAGGAAACAACAGGTGCTGGAGAGGATGTGGAGAAATAGGAACACTTTTACACTGTTGGTGGGACTGTAAACTAGTTCAACCATTGTGGAAGTCAGTGTGGCGATTCCTCAGGGATCCAGAACTAGAAATACCATTTGACCCATCCATCCCATTACTGGGTATATACCCAAATGACTATAAATCATGCTGCTATAAAGACACATGCACATGTATGTTTATTGCGGCATTATTCACAATAGCAAAGACTTGGAACCAACCCAAATGTCCAACAATGATAGACTGGATTAAGAAAATGTGGCACATATACACCATGGAATACTATGCAGCCATAAAAAATGATGAGTTCATATCCTTTGTAGGGACATGGATGAAATTGGAAACCATCATTCTCAGTAAACTATCGCAAGAACAAAAAACCAAACACCGCATATTCTCACTCATAGGTGGGAATTGAACAATGAGATCACATGGACACAGGAAGGGGAATACCATACTCTGGGGAATGTGGTGGGGAGGGGGGAGGGGGGTGGGATAGCATTGGGAGATATACCTAATGCTAGATGACGAGTTAGTGGGTGCAGAGCACCAGCATGGCACATGTATACATATGTAACTAACCTGCACAATGTGCACATGTACCCTAAAACTTAATGTATAATTTAAATAAATAAATAAACTAATTAATTAAAAAAAAAATAAAAAATAAAACTGCCAGTGGATATTTGGACCTCTCTGAGGATTTCGTTGGAAACGGGATAAACCACACATAAATAAACAGATGCATTCTCAGAACTTTCTTCGTGATGTTTGCATTCAACTCACAGTGTTGAACCTTTCTTTGACAGTTCAGGTTTGAAACTCTCTTTTTGTAGAAGATGCATGTGGATATTTGGAGCTCTCTGAGGATTTCGTTGGAAACGGGATAAACCGCACATAACTAAACAGAAGCATTCTCAGAACCTTCTTCCTGATGTTTGCATTCAGCTCACAGTGTTGAACCTTTCTTTGATAGTTCAGGTTTGAAACACTGTTTTTGTAGAACCTGCAAGTGGATATTTGTACCTCTTTGAGGCCTATCATAGCAAAGGTTATAACTTCATATAAAAACAAGACGGAAGCTTTCTCAGAAAATTCTTGGGGATCCTTGAGTTTAACTCACAGAGCTGTACATTCCTTTGGATGGAGCAGGTTTGAAACACACTTTTGTAGAATCTGCAAGAGGATATTTGGACCTCTCCGAGGATTTCGTTGGAAACGGGATAACTGCACCTAACTAAACAGAAGCATTCTCAGAAACTTCTTTGTGATGTTTGCATTCAAATCCCAGAGTTGAATCCTCCTTTGATAGTTGAAGTTTGAAACAGTCTTTTTGTTGGATCTGCAAGTGGATATTTGGACCGCTTTGAAGATTTCGTTGGAAACGGGCTTATCTTCACAGAAAAGCTAAACAGAAGCATTCTCAGAAACTTCTTTGTGATGTTTGCATTCAACTCACAGAGTTGAACTTTCCTTTTGAGAGAGAAGCTTTGCAACACTCTTTTTCTAGAATCTGCAAGTGGACATTTGGAGGGCTTTGAGGCCTGTGGTGGAAAAGGAAATATCTTCCCGTAGAAACGAGATAGAAGCATTCTCAGAAACTACTTTGGGATGATTGCATTCAAGTCTCAGAGTTGAACATTCTCTTTGACAGAGCAGTTTGGAAACCCTCTTTTTGTAGAATCTGCAAGTGGAGACATCGACCGCGTTGAGGCCCATGGTAATAAAGGAAATAACTGCCTATAAAAACTAGACAGTAGCATTCTCAGAGCCTTCTTTGTGATGCTTGCATTCAACTCACAGTGTTGAACCATTCTTTGATAGTTCAGGTTTGAAACACTGTTTCTGTAGAAACTTCAAGTGGATATTTGGACCTCTCTGAGGATTTCGTTGGAAACGGGATAAACCGCACATAACTAAACTGAAGCATTCTCAGAACTTTCTTCGTGATGTTTGTATTCAACTCACTGTGTTGAACCATTCTTTGATAGTTGAGGTTTGAAACACTCTTTTTGTAGAAACGGCAAGTGGATATTTGGACCTCTCTGAGGATTTCGTAGGAAAAGGGATAAACCACACATAACTAAACAGAAGCATTCTCAGAGCTTTCTTCGTGATGTTTTCATTGAATTCACAGTGTTGAACCTTTCTTTGATAGTTCAGGTTTGAAACACCCTTTTTGTAGAAACTGCAAGCGGATATTTGAAACTCTCTGAGGATTTCGTTGGAAACGGGATAAACAGCACAGAAGTAAACAGAAGGATTCTCAGAACTTTCTTCGTGGTGTTTGAATTCAACTCACAGTGTTGAACAATTCTTTGATAGTTAAGGTTTGAAGCACTCTTTTTTTAGAAACTGCCAGTGGATATTTGGACCTCTCTGAGGATTTCGTTGGAAACGGGATAAACCACACATAAATAAACAGATGCATTCTCAGAACTATCTTCGTGATGTTTGCATTCAACTCACAGTGTTGAACCTTTCTTTGACAGTTCAGGTTTGAAACTCTCTTTTTGTAGAAGATGCATGTGGATATTTGGAGCTCTCTGAGGATTTCGTTGGAAATGGGATAAACAGCACAGAAGTAAACTGAAGGATTCTCAGAACTTTCTTCGTGATGTTTGAATTCAACTCACAGTGTTGCACAATTCTTTGATAGTTAAGGTTTGAAGCACTCTTTTTTTAGAAACTGCCAGTGGATATTTGGACCTCTCTGAGGATTTCGTTGGAAACGGGATAAACCACACATAAATAAACAGATGCATTCTCAGAACTATCTTCGTGATGTTTGCATTCAACTCACAGTGTTGAACCTTTCTTTGACAGTTCAGGTTTGAAACTCTCTTTTTGTAGAAGATGCATGTGGATATTTGGAGCTCTCTGAGGATTTCGTTGGAAACGGGATAAACAGCACAGAAGTAAACTGAAGGATTCTCAGAACTTTCTTCGTGATGTTTGAATTCAACTCACAGTGTTGAACCATTCTTTGGTAGTTGAGGTTTGAAGCACTCTTTTTTTAGAAACTGCCAGTGGATATTTGGACCTCTCTGAGGATTTCGTTGGAAACGGGATAAACCACACATAAATAAACAGATGGATTCTCAGAACTTTCTTCGTGATGTTTACATTCAACCCACAGTGTTGAAACTTTCTTTGACAGTTCAGGTTTGAAACTCTCTTTTTGTTGAAGATGCTTGTGGATATTTGGAGCTCTCTGAGGATTTCGTTGGAAACGGGATAAACAGCACAGAAGTAAACTGAAGGATTCTCAGAACTTTCTTCGTGATGTTTGAATTCAACTCACAGTGTTGAACCATTCTTTGGTAGTTGAGGTTTGAAGCACTCTTTTTTTAGAAACTGCCAGTGGATATTTGGACCTCTCTGAGGATTTCGTTGGAAACGGGATAAACCACACATAAATAAACAGATGCATTCTCAGAACTTTCTTCGTGATGTTTACATTCAACCCACAGTGTTGAAACTTTCTTTGACAGTTCAGGTTTGAAACTCTCTTTTTGTTGAAGATGCTTGTGGATATTTGGAGCTCTCTGAGGATTTCGTTGGAAACGGGATAAACCGCACATAACTAAACAGAAGCATTCTCAGAACCTTCTTCCTGATGTTTGCATTCAGCTCACAGTGTTGAACCTTTCTTTGATAGTTCAGGTTTGAAACATTGTTTTTGTAGAAACTGCAAGTGGATATTTGGACCTCTTTGAGGCCTATCGTAGCAAAGGTTATAACTTCATATAAAAACAAGACAGAAGCTTTCTCAGAAAATTCTTGGGGATCCTTGAGTTTAACTCACAGAGCTGAACATTCCTTTGGATGGAGCAGGTTTGAAACACAGTTTTGTAGAATCTGCAAGAGGATATTTGGACCTCTCCGAGGATTTCGTTGGAAACGGGATAACTGCACCTAACTAAACAGAAGCATTCTCAGAAACTTCTTTGTGATGTTTGCATTCAAATCCCAGAGTTGAATCCTCCTTTGATGGTTGAAGTGTGAAACAGTCTTTTTGTTGGATCTGCAAGTGGATATTTGGACCGCTTTGAAGATTTCGTTGGAAACGGGCTTATCTTCACAGAAAAGCTAAACAGAAGCATTCTCAGAAACTTCTTTGTGATGTTTGCATTCAACTCACAGAGTTGAACTTTCCTTTTGAGAGAGAAGCTTTGCAACACTCTTTTTCTAGAATCTGCAAGTGGACATTTGGAGGGCTTTGAGGCCTGTGGTGGAAAAGGAAATATCTTCCCGTAGAAACGAGATAGAAGCATTCTCAGAAACTACTTTGGGATGATTGCATTCAAGTCTCAGAGTTGAACATTCTCTTTGACAGAGCAGTTTGGAAACCCTCTTTTTGTAGAATCTGCAAGTGGAGACATCGACCGCGTTGAGGCCCATGGTAATAAAGGAAATAACTGCCTATAAAAACTAGACAGTAGCATTCTCAGAGCCTTCTTTGTGATGCTTGCATTCAACTCACAGTGTTGAACCATTCTTTGATAGTTCAGGTTTGAAACACTGTTTCTGTAGAAACTTCAAGTGGATATTTGGACCTCTCTGAGGATTTCGTTGGAAACGGGATAAACCGCACATAACTAAACTGAAGCATTCTCAGAACTTTCTTCGTGATGTTTGTATTCAACTCACTGTGTTGAACCATTCTTTGATAGTTGAGGTTTGAAACACTCTTTTTGTAGAAACGGCAAGTGGATATTTGGACCTCTCTGAGGATTTCGTAGGAAAAGGGATAAACCACACATAACTAAACAGAAGCATTCTCAGAGCTTTCTTCGTGATGTTTTCATTGAATTCACAGTGTTGAACCTTTCTTTGATAGTTCAGGTTTGAAACACCCTTTTTGTAGAAACTGCAAGTGGATATTTGAAACTCTCTGAGGATTTCGTTGGAAACGGGATAAACAGCACAGAAGTAAACAGAAGGATTCTCAGAACTTTCTTCGTGGTGTTTGAATTCAACTCACAGTGTTGAACAATTCTTTGATAGTTAAGGTTTGAAGCACTCTTTTTTTAGAAACTGCCAGTGGATATTTGGACCTCTCTGAGGATTTCGTTGGAAACGGGATAAACCACACATAAATAAACAGATGCATTCTCAGAACTATCTTCGTGATGTTTGCATTCAACTCACAGTGTTGAACCTTTCTTTGACAGTTCAGGTTTGAAACTCTCTTTTTGTAGAAGATGCATGTGGATATTTGGAGCTCTCTGAGGATTTCGTTGGAAACAGGATAAACAGCACAGAAGTAAACTGAAGGATTCTCAGAACTTTCTTCGTGATGTTTGAATTCAACTCACAGTGTTGAACCATTCTTTGGTAGTTGAGGTTTGAAGCACTCTTTTTTTAGAAACTGCCAGTGGATATTTGGACCTCTCTGAGGATTTCGTTGGAAACGGGATAAACCACACATAAATAAACAGATGCATTCTCAGAACTTTCTTCGTGATGTTTACATTCAACCCACAGTGTTGAAACTTTCTTTGACAGTTCAGGTTTGAAACTCTCTTTTTGTTGAAGATGCTTGTGGATATTTGGAGCTCTCTGAGGATTTCGTTGGAAACGGGATAAACCGCACATAACTAAACAGAAGCATTCTCAGAACCTTCTTCCTGATGTTTGCATTCAGCTCACAGTGTTGAACCTTTCTTTGATAGTTCAGGTTTGAAACATTGTTTTTGTAGAAACTGCAAGTGGATATTTGGACCTCTTTGAGGCCTATCGTAGCAAAGGTTATAACTTCATATAAAAACAAGACAGAAGCTTTCTCAGAAAATTCTTGGGGATCCTTGAGTTTAACTCACAGAGCTGAACATTCCTTTGGATGGAGCAGGTTTGAAACACAGTTTTGTAGAATCTGCAAGAGGATATTTGGACCTCTCCGAGGATTTCGTTGGAAACGGGATAACTGCACCTAACTAAACAGAAGCATTCTCAGAAACTTCTTTGTGATGTTTGCATTCAAATCCCAGAGTTGAATCCTCCTTTGATGGTTGAAGTGTGAAACAGTCTTTTTGTTGGATCTGCAAGTGGATATTTGGACCGCTTTGAAGATTTCGTTGGAAACGGGCTTATCTTCACAGAAAAGCTAAACAGAAGCATTCTCAGAAACTTCTTTGTGATGTTTGCATTCAACTCACAGAGTTGAACTTTCCTTTTGAGAGAGAAGCTTTGCAACACTCTTTTTCTAGAATCTGCAAGTGGACATTTGGAGGGCTTTGAGGCCTGTGGTGGAAAAGGAAATATCTTCCCGTAGAAACGAGATAGAAGCATTCTCAGAAACTACTTTGGGATGATTGCATTCAAGTCTCAGAGTTGAACATTCTCTTTGACAGAGCAGTTTGGAAACCCTCTTTTTGTAGAATCTGCAAGTGGAGACATCGACCGCTTTGAGGCCCATGGTTATAAAGGAAATAACTGCCTATAAAAACTAGACAGTAGCATTCTCAGAGCCTTCTTCGTGATGCTTGCATTCAACTCACAGTGTTGAACCATTCTTTGATAGTTCAGGTTTGAAACACTGTTTCTGTAGAAACTTCAAGTGGATATTTGGACCTCTCTGAGGATTTCGTTGGAAACGGGATAAACTGCACGTAACTTAATTGAAGCATTCTCAGAACTATCTTCGTGATGTTTGTATTCAACTCACTCTGTTGAACCATTCTTTGATAGTTGAGGTTTGAAACACTCTTTTTGTAGAAACGGCAAGTGGATATTTGGACCTCTCTGAGGATTTCGTAGGAAAAGGGATAAACCACACATAACTAAACAGAAGCATTCTCTGAGCTTTCTTCGTGGTGTTTGCATTGAAGTCACAGTGTTGAATCTTTCTTTGATAGTTCAGGTTTGAAACACTCTTTTTGTAGAAACTGCAAGTGGATATTTGAAACTCTCTGAGGATTTCGCTGGAAACGGGATAAACACCACAGAAGTAAATTGAAGGATTCTCAGAACTTTCTTCGTGATGTTTGAATTCAACTCACAGTGTTGAACCATTCTTTGGTAGTTGAGGTTTGAAGCACTCTTTTTTTAGAAACTGCCAGTGGATATTTGGACCTCTCTGAGGATTTCGTTGGAAACGGGATAAACCACACATAAATAAACAGATGCATTCTCAGAACTTTCTTCGTGATGTTTACATTCAACCCACAGTGTTGAACCTTTCTTTGACAGTTCAGGTTTGAAACTCTCTTTTTGTAGAAGTTGCTTGTGGATATTTGGAGCTCTCTGAGGACTTCGTTGGAAACGGCATAAACCGCACATAACTAAACAGAAGCATTCTCAGAACCTTCTTCCTGATGTTTGCATTCAGCTCACAGTGTTGAACCTTTCTTTGATAGTTCAGGTTTGAAACACTGTTTTTGTAGAAACTGCAAGTGGATATTTGGACCTCTTTGAGGCCTATCGTAGCAAAGGTTATAACTTCATATAAAAACAAGACAGAAGCTTTCTCAGAAAATTCTTGGGGATCATTGAGTTTAACTCACAGAGCTGAACATTCCTTTGGATGGAGCAGGTTTGAAACACACTTTTGTAGAATCTGCAAGAAGATATTTGGACCTCTCCGTGGATTTCGTTGGAAACGGGATAACTGCACCTAACTAAACAGAAGCATTCTCAGAAACTTCTTTGTGATGTTTGCATTCAAATCCCAGAGTTGAATCCTCCTTTGATGGTTGAAGTGTGAAACAGTCTTTTTGTTGGATCTGCAAGTGGATATTTGGACCGCTTTGAAGATTTCGTTGGAAACGGGCTTATCTTCACAGAAAAGCTAAACAGAAGCATTCTCAGAAACTTCTTTGTGATGTTTGCATTCAACTCACAGAGTTGAACTTTCCTTTTGAGAGAGAAGCTTTGCAACACTCTTTTTCTAGAATCTGCAAGTGGACATTTGGAGGGCTTTGAGGCCTGTGGTGGAAAAGGAAATATCTTCCCGTAGAAACGAGATAGAAGCATTCTCAGAAACTACTTTGGGATGATTGCATTCAAGTCTCAGAGTTGAACATTCTCTTTGACAGAGCAGTTTGGAAACCCTCTTTTTGTAGAATCTGCAAGTGGAGACATCGACCGCTTTGAGGCCCATGGTAATAAAGGAAATAACTGCCTATAAAAACTAGACAGTAGCATTCTCAGAGCCTTCTTCGTGATGCTTGCATTCAACTCACAGTGTTGAACCATTCTTTGATAGTTCAGGTTTGAAACACTGTTTCTGTAGAAACTTCAAGTGGATATTTGGACCTCTCTGAGGATTTCGTTGGAAACGGGATAAACCGCACGTAACTTAATTGAAGCATTCTCAGAACTATCTTCGTGATGTTTGTATTCAACTCACTCTGTTGAACCATTCTTTGATAGTTGAGGTTTGAAACACTCTTTTTGTAGAAACGGCAAGTGGATATTTGGACCTCTCTGAGGATTTCGTAGGAAAAGGGATAAACCACACATAACTAAACAGAAGCATTCTCTGAGCTTTCTTCGTGGTGTTTGCATTGAAGTCACAGTGTTGAATCTTTCTTTGATAGTTCAGGTTTGAAACACTCTTTTTGTAGAAACTGCAAGTGGATATTTGAAACTCTCTGAGGATTTCGCTGGAAACGGGATAAACACCACAGAAGTAAATTGAAGGATTCTCAGAACTTTCTTCGTGATGTTTGAATTCAACTCACAGTGTTGAACCATTCTTTGGTAGTTGAGGTTTGAAGCACTCTTTTTTTAGAAACTGCCAGTGGATATTTGGACCTCTCTGAGGATTTCGTTGGAAACGGGATAAACCACACATAAATAAACAGATGCATTCTCAGAACTTTCTTCGTGATGTTTACATTCAACCCACAGTGTTGAACCTTTCTTTGACAGTTCAGGTTTGAAACTCTCTTTTTGTAGAAGTTGCTTGTGGATATTTGGAGCTCTCTGAGGACTTCGTTGGAAACGGCATAAACCGCACATAACTAAACAGAAGCATTCTCAGAACCTTCTTCCTGATGTTTGCATTCAGCTCACAGTGTTGAACCTTTCTTTGATAGTTCAGGTTTGAAACACTGTTTTTGTAGAAACTGCAAGTGGATATTTGGACCTCTTTGAGGCCTATCGTAGCAAAGGTTATAACTTCATATAAAAACAAGACGGAAGCTTTCTCAGAAAATTCTTGGGGATCCTTGAGTTTAACTCACAGAGCTGTACATTCCTTTGGATGGAGCAGGTTTGAAACACACTTTTGTAGAATCTGCAAGAGGATATTTGGACCTCTCCGAGGATTTCGTTGGAAACGGGATAACTGCACCTAACTAAACAGAAGCATTCTCAGAAACTTCTTTGTGATGTTTGCATTCAAATCCCAGAGTTGAATCCTCCTTTGATAGTTGAAGTTTGAAACAGTCTTTTTGTTGGATCTGCAAGTGGATATTTGGACCGCTTTGAAGATTTCGTTGGAAACGGGCTTATCTTCACAGAAAAGCTAAACAGAAGCATTCTCAGAAACTTCTTTGTGATGTTTGCATTCAACTCACAGAGTTGAACTTTCCTTTTGAGAGAGAAGCTTTGCAACACTCTTTTTCTAGAATCTGCAAGTGGACATTTGGAGGGCTTTGAGGCCTGTGGTGGAAAAGGAAATATCTTCCCGTAGAAACGAGATAGAAGCATTCTCAGAAACTACTTTGGGATGATTGCATTCAAGTCTCAGAGTTGAACATTCTCTTTGACAGAGCAGTTTGGAAACCCTCTTTTTGTAGAATCTGCAAGTGGAGACATCGACCGCGTTGAGGCCCATGGTAATAAAGGAAATAACTGCCTATAAAAACTAGACAGTAGCATTCTCAGAGCCTTCTTTGTGATGCTTGCATTCAACTCACAGTGTTGAACCATTCTTTGATAGTTCAGGTTTGAAACACTGTTTCTGTAGAAACTGCAAGTGGATATTTGGACCTCTCTGAGGATTTCGTTGGAAACGGGATAAACCGCACATAACTAAACTGAAGCATTCTCAGAACTTTCTTCGTGATGTTTGTATTCAACTCACTGTGTTGAACCATTCTTTGATAGTTGAGGTTTGAAACACTCTTTTTGTAGAAACGGCAAGTGGATATTTGGACCTCTCTGAGGATTTCGTAGGAAAAGGGATAAACCACACATAACTAAACAGAAGCATTCTCAGAGCTTTCTTCGTGATGTTTTCATTGAATTCACAGTGTTGAACCTTTCTTTGATAGTTCAGGTTTGAAACACCCTTTTTGTAGAAACTGCAAGTGGATATTTGAAACTCTCTGAGGATTTCGTTGGAAACGGGATAAACAGCACAGAAGTAAACAGAAGGATTCTCAGAACTTTCTTCGTGGTGTTTGAATTCAACTCACAGTGTTGAACAATTCTTTGATAGTTAAGGTTTGAAGCACTCTTTTTTTAGAAACTGCCAGTGGATATTTGGACCTCTCTGAGGATTTCGTTGGAAACGGGATAAACCACACATAAATAAACAGATGCATTCTCAGAACTATCTTCGTGATGTTTGCATTCAACTCACAGTGTTGAACCTTTCTTTGACAGTTCAGGTTTGAAACTCTCTTTTTGTAGAAGATGCATGTGGATATTTGGAGCTCTCTGAGGATTTCGTTGGAAACGGGATAAACAGCACAGAAGTAAACTGAAGGATTCTCAGAACTTTCTTCGTGATGTTTGAATTCAACTCACAGTGTTGAACCATTCTTTGGTAGTTGAGGTTTGAAGCACTCTTTTTTTAGAAACTGCCAGTGGATATTTGGACCTCTCTGAGGATTTCGTTGGAAACGGGATAAACCACACATAAATAAACAGATGCATTCTCAGAACTTTCTTCGTGATGTTTACATTCAACCCACAGTGTTGAAACTTTCTTTGACAGTTCAGGTTTGAAACTCTCTTTTTGTTGAAGATGCTTGTGGATATTTGGAGCTCTCTGAGGATTTCGTTGGAAACGGGATAAACCGCACATAACTAAACAGAAGCATTCTCAGAACCTTCTTCCTGATGTTTGCATTCAGCTCACAGTGTTGAACCTTTCTTTGATAGTTCAGGTTTGAAACATTGTTTTTGTAGAAACTGCAAGTGGATATTTGGACCTCTTTGAGGCCTATCGTAGCAAAGGTTATAACTTCATATAAAAACAAGACAGAAGCTTTCTCAGAAAATTCTTGGGGATCCTTGAGTTTAACTCACAGAGCTGAACATTCCTTTGGATGGAGCAGGTTTGAAACACAGTTTTGTAGAATCTGCAAGAGGATATTTGGACCTCTCCGAGGATTTCGTTGGAAACGGGATAACTGCACCTAACTAAACAGAAGCATTCTCAGAAACTTCTTTGTGATGTTTGCATTCAAATCCCAGAGTTGAATCCTCCTTTGATGGTTGAAGTGTGAAACAGTCTTTTTGTTGGATCTGCAAGTGGATATTTGGACCGCTTTGAAGATTTCGTTGGAAACGGGCTTATCTTCACAGAAAAGCTAAACAGAAGCATTCTCAGAAACTTCTTTGTGATGTTTGCATTCAACTCACAGAGTTGAACTTTCCTTTTGAGAGAGAAGCTTTGCAACACTCTTTTTCTAGAATCTGCAAGTGGACATTTGGAGGGCTTTGAGGCCTGTGGTGGAAAAGGAAATATCTTCCCGTAGAAACGAGATAGAAGCATTCTCAGAAACTACTTTGGGATGATTGCATTCAAGTCTCAGAGTTGAACATTCTCTTTGACAGAGCAGTTTGGAAACCCTCTTTTTGTAGAATCTGCAAGTGGAGACATCGACCGCGTTGAGGCCCATGGTAATAAAGGAAATAACTGCCTATAAAAACTAGACAGTAGCATTCTCAGAGCCTTCTTTGTGATGCTTGCATTCAACTCACAGTGTTGAACCATTCTTTGATAGTTCAGGTTTGAAACACTGTTTCTGTAGAAACTTCAAGTGGATATTTGGACCTCTCTGAGGATTTCGTTGGAAACGGGATAAACCGCACATAACTAAACTGAAGCATTCTCAGAACTTTCTTCGTGATGTTTGTATTCAACTCACTGTGTTGAACCATTCTTTGATAGTTGAGGTTTGAAACACTCTTTTTGTAGAAACGGCAAGTGGATATTTGGACCTCTCTGAGGATTTCGTAGGAAAAGGGATAAACCACACATAACTAAACAGAAGCATTCTCAGAGCTTTCTTCGTGATGTTTTCATTGAATTCACAGTGTTGAACCTTTCTTTGATAGTTCAGGTTTGAAACACCCTTTTTGTAGAAACTGCAAGTGGATATTTGAAACTCTCTGAGGATTTCGTTGGAAACGGGATAAACAGCACAGAAGTAAACAGAAGGATTCTCAGAACTTTCTTCGTGGTGTTTGAATTCAACTCACAGTGTTGAACAATTCTTTGATAGTTAAGGTTTGAAGCACTCTTTTTTTAGAAACTGCCAGTGGATATTTGGACCTCTCTGAGGATTTCGTTGGAAACGGGATAAACCACACATAAATAAACAGATGCATTCTCAGAACTATCTTCGTGATGTTTGCATTCAACTCACAGTGTTGAACCTTTCTTTGACAGTTCAGGTTTGAAACTCTCTTTTTGTAGAAGATGCATGTGGATATTTGGAGCTCTCTGAGGATTTCGTTGGAAACAGGATAAACAGCACAGAAGTAAACTGAAGGATTCTCAGAACTTTCTTCGTGATGTTTGAATTCAACTCACAGTGTTGAACCATTCTTTGGTAGTTGAGGTTTGAAGCACTCTTTTTTTAGAAACTGCCAGTGGATATTTGGACCTCTCTGAGGATTTCGTTGGAAACGGGATAAACCACACATAAATAAACAGATGCATTCTCAGAACTTTCTTCGTGATGTTTACATTCAACCCACAGTGTTGAAACTTTCTTTGACAGTTCAGGTTTGAAACTCTCTTTTTGTTGAAGATGCTTGTGGATATTTGGAGCTCTCTGAGGATTTCGTTGGAAACGGGATAAACCGCACATAACTAAACAGAAGCATTCTCAGAACCTTCTTCCTGATGTTTGCATTCAGCTCACAGTGTTGAACCTTTCTTTGATAGTTCAGGTTTGAAACATTGTTTTTGTAGAAACTGCAAGTGGATATTTGGACCTCTTTGAGGCCTATCGTAGCAAAGGTTATAACTTCATATAAAAACAAGACAGAAGCTTTCTCAGAAAATTCTTGGGGATCCTTGAGTTTAACTCACAGAGCTGAACATTCCTTTGGATGGAGCAGGTTTGAAACACAGTTTTGTAGAATCTGCAAGAGGATATTTGGACCTCTCCGAGGATTTCGTTGGAAACGGGATAACTGCACCTAACTAAACAGAAGCATTCTCAGAAACTTCTTTGTGATGTTTGCATTCAAATCCCAGAGTTGAATCCTCCTTTGATGGTTGAAGTGTGAAACAGTCTTTTTGTTGGATCTGCAAGTGGATATTTGGACCGCTTTGAAGATTTCGTTGGAAACGGGCTTATCTTCACAGAAAAGCTAAACAGAAGCATTCTCAGAAACTTCTTTGTGATGTTTGCATTCAACTCACAGAGTTGAACTTTCCTTTTGAGAGAGAAGCTTTGCAACACTCTTTTTCTAGAATCTGCAAGTGGACATTTGGAGGGCTTTGAGGCCTGTGGTGGAAAAGGAAATATCTTCCCGTAGAAACGAGATAGAAGCATTCTCAGAAACTACTTTGGGATGATTGCATTCAAGTCTCAGAGTTGAACATTCTCTTTGACAGAGCAGTTTGGAAACCCTCTTTTTGTAGAATCTGCAAGTGGAGACATCGACCGCGTTGAGGCCCATGGTAATAAAGGAAATAACTGCCTATAAAAACTAGACAGTAGCATTCTCAGAGCCTTCTTCGTGATGCTTGCATTCAACTCACAGTGTTGAACCATTCTTTGATAGTTCAGGTTTGAAACACTGTTTCTGTAGAAACTTCAAGTGGATATTTGGACCTCTCTGAGGATTTCGTTGGAAACGGGATAAACTGCACGTAACTTAATTGAAGCATTCTCAGAACTATCTTCGTGATGTTTGTATTCAACTCACTCTGTTGAACCATTCTTTGATAGTTGAGGTTTGAAACACTCTTTTTGTAGAAACGGCAAGTGGATATTTGGACCTCTCTGAGGATTTCGTAGGAAAAGGGATAAACCACACATAACTAAACAGAAGCATTCTCTGAGCTTTCTTCGTGGTGTTTGCATTGAAGTCACAGTGTTGAATCTTTCTTTGATAGTTCAGGTTTGAAACACTCTTTTTGTAGAAACTGCAAGTGGATATTTGAAACTCTCTGAGGATTTCGCTGGAAACGGGATAAACACCACAGAAGTAAATTGAAGGATTCTCAGAACTTTCTTCGTGATGTTTGAATTCAACTCACAGTGTTGAACCATTCTTTGGTAGTTGAGGTTTGAAGCACTCTTTTTTTAGAAACTGCCAGTGGATATTTGGACCTCTCTGAGGATTTCGTTGGAAACGGGATAAACCACACATAAATAAACAGATGCATTCTCAGAACTTTCTTCGTGATGTTTACATTCAACCCACAGTGTTGAACCTTTCTTTGACAGTTCAGGTTTGAAACTCTCTTTTTGTAGAAGTTGCTTGTGGATATTTGGAGCTCTCTGAGGACTTCGTTGGAAACGGCATAAACCGCACATAACTAAACAGAAGCATTCTCAGAACCTTCTTCCTGATGTTTGCATTCAGCTCACAGTGTTGAACCTTTCTTTGATAGTTCAGGTTTGAAACACTGTTTTTGTAGAAACTGCAAGTGGATATTTGGACCTCTTTGAGGCCTATCGTAGCAAAGGTTATAACTTCATATAAAAACAAGACAGAAGCTTTCTCAGAAAATTCTTGGGGATCATTGAGTTTAACTCACAGAGCTGAACATTCCTTTGGATGGAGCAGGTTTGAAACACACTTTTGTAGAATCTGCAAGAAGATATTTGGACCTCTCCGTGGATTTCGTTGGAAACGGGATAACTGCACCTAACTAAACAGAAGCATTCTCAGAAACTTCTTTGTGATGTTTGCATTCAAATCCCAGAGTTGAATCCTCCTTTGATGGTTGAAGTGTGAAACAGTCTTTTTGTTGGATCTGCAAGTGGATATTTGGACCGCTTTGAAGATTTCGTTGGAAACGGGCTTATCTTCACAGAAAAGCTAAACAGAAGCATTCTCAGAAACTTCTTTGTGATGTTTGCATTCAACTCACAGAGTTGAACTTTCCTTTTGAGAGAGAAGCTTTGCAACACTCTTTTTCTAGAATCTGCAAGTGGACATTTGGAGGGCTTTGAGGCCTGTGGTGGAAAAGGAAATATCTTCCCGTAGAAACGAGATAGAAGCATTCTCAGAAACTACTTTGGGATGATTGCATTCAAGTCTCAGAGTTGAACATTCTCTTTGACAGAGCAGTTTGGAAACCCTCTTTTTGTAGAATCTGCAAGTGGAGACATCGACCGCTTTGAGGCCCATGGTAATAAAGGAAATAACTGCCTATAAAAACTAGACAGTAGCATTCTCAGAGCCTTCTTCGTGATGCTTGCATTCAACTCACAGTGTTGAACCATTCTTTGATAGTTCAGGTTTGAAACACTGTTTCTGTAGAAACTTCAAGTGGATATTTGGACCTCTCTGAGGATTTCGTTGGAAACGGGATAAACCGCACGTAACTTAATTGAAGCATTCTCAGAACTATCTTCGTGATGTTTGTATTCAACTCACTCTGTTGAACCATTCTTTGATAGTTGAGGTTTGAAACACTCTTTTTGTAGAAACGGCAAGTGGATATTTGGACCTCTCTGAGGATTTCGTAGGAAAAGGGATAAACCACACATAACTAAACAGAAGCATTCTCTGAGCTTTCTTCGTGGTGTTTGCATTGAAGTCACAGTGTTGAATCTTTCTTTGATAGTTCAGGTTTGAAACACTCTTTTTGTAGAAACTGCAAGTGGATATTTGAAACTCTCTGAGGATTTCGCTGGAAACGGGATAAACACCACAGAAGTAAATTGAAGGATTCTCAGAACTTTCTTCGTGATGTTTGAATTCAACTCACAGTGTTGAACCATTCTTTGGTAGTTGAGGTTTGAAGCACTCTTTTTTTAGAAACTGCCAGTGGATATTTGGACCTCTCTGAGGATTTCGTTGGAAACGGGATAAACCACACATAAATAAACAGATGCATTCTCAGAACTTTCTTCGTGATGTTTACATTCAACCCACAGTGTTGAACCTTTCTTTGACAGTTCAGGTTTGAAACTCTCTTTTTGTAGAAGTTGCTTGTGGATATTTGGAGCTCTCTGAGGACTTCGTTGGAAACGGCATAAACCGCACATAACTAAACAGAAGCATTCTCAGAACCTTCTTCCTGATGTTTGCATTCAGCTCACAGTGTTGAACCTTTCTTTGATAGTTCAGGTTTGAAACACTGTTTTTGTAGAAACTGCAAGTGGATATTTGGACCTCTTTGAGGCCTATCGTAGCAAAGGTTATAACTTCATATAAAAACAAGACAGAAGCTTTCTCAGAAAATTCTTGGGGATCATTGAGTTTAACTCACAGAGCTGAACATTCCTTTGGATGGAGCAGGTTTGAAACACACTTTTGTAGAATCTGCAAGAAGATATTTGGACCTCTCCGTGGATTTCGTTGGAAACGGGATAACTGCACCTAACTAAACAGAAGCATTCTCAGAAACTTCTTTGTGATGTTTGCATTCAAATCCCAGAGTTGAATCATCCTTTGATAGTTCAAGTTTGAAACAGTCTTTTTGTTGGATCTGCAAGTGGATATTTGGACCGCTTTGAAGATTTCATTGGAAACGGGCTTATCTTCCCAGAAAAGCTAAACAGAAGCTTTCTCAGAAACTTCTTTGTGATGTTTGCATTCAACTCACAGAGTTGAACTTTCCTTTTGAGAGAGAAGCTTTGCAACACTATTTTTCTAGAATCTGCAAGTGGACATTTGGAGGGCTTTGAGGCCTGTGGTGGAAAAGGAAATATCTTCCCATAGAAACTAGATAGAAGCATTCTCAGAAACTACTCTGGGATGATTGCATTCAAGTCTCAGAGTTGAACATTCTCTTTTACAGAGCAGTTTGGAAACCATCTTTTTGTAGAATCTGCAAGTGGAGGCATCGACCGCTTTGAGGCCCGTGGTAATAAAGGAAATAACTGCCTATAAAAACTAGACAGTAGCATTCTCAGAGCCTTCTTCGTGATGCTTGCATTCAACTCACAGTGTTGAGCCATTCTTTGATAGTTCAGGTTTGAAACACTGTTTCTGTAGAAACTGCAAGTGGATATTTGGACCTCTCTGAGGATTTCGTTGGAAACGGGATAAACCGCACGTAACTAAACTGAAGCATTCTCAGAACTTTCTTCGTGATGTTTGTATTCAACTCACTGTGTTGAACCATTCTTTGATAGTTGAGGTTTGAAACACTCTTCTTGTAGAAAAGGCAAGTGGATATTTGGACCTCTCTGAGGATTTCGTAGGAAAAGGGATAAACCACACATAACTAAACAGAAGCATTCTCAGAGCTTTCTTCGTGATGTTTGCATTCAATTCACAGTGTTGAATCTTTCTTTGATATTTCAGGTTTGAAACACTCTTTTTGTAGAAACTGCAAGTGGATATTTGAAACTCTCTGAGGATTTCGTTGGAAACGGGATAAACAGCACAGAAGTAAACTGAAGGATTCTCAGAACTTTCTTCGTGATGTTTGAATTCAACTCACAGTGTTGAACCATTCTTTGATAGTTGAGGTTTGAAGCACTCTTTTTTTAGAAACTGCCAGTGGATATTTGGACCTCTCTGAGGATTTCGTTGGAATCGGGATAAACCACACATAAATAAACAGATGCATTATCAGAACTTTCTTCGTGATGTTTGAATTCAACTCACAGTGTTGAACCATTCTTTGATAGCTGAGGTTTGAAACACTCTTTTCGCAGAAACGGCAAGTGGATATTTGGACCTCTCTGAAGATTTCGTAGGAAAAGGGATAAACCACACATAACTAAACAGAAGCATTCTCAGAGCTTTCTTCGTGATGTTTGCATTCAATTCACAGTGTTGAACCTTTCTTTGATAGTTCAGGTTTGAAACACTCTTTTTTAGAAACTGCAAGTGGATATTTGAAACTCTCTGAGGATTTCGTTGGGAACGGGATAAACAGCACAGCATTAAACTGAAGCATTCTCAGAACTTTCTTCGTGATGTTTGAATTCAACTCACAGTGTTGAACCATTCTTTGGTAGTTGAGGTTTGAAGCACTCTTTTTTTAGAAACTGCCAGTGGGGTTGTTTGTTTTTTTCTTGTAAATTTGTTTGAGTTCACTGTAGATTCTGGATATTAGCCCTTTGTCAGATGAGTAGGTTGCAAAAATTTTCTCCCATGTTGTAGGTTGCCTATTCACTCTGATGGTAGTTTCTTTTGCTGTGCAGAAGCTCTTTAGTTTAATTAGATCCCATTTGTCAATTTTGGCTTTTGTTGCCATTGCTTTTGGTGTTTTGGACATGAAGTCCTTTCCCACGCCTATGTCCTGAATGGTAATGCCTAGGTTTTCTTCTAGGGTTTTTATGGTTTTAGGTCTAACGTTTAAATCTTTAATCCATCTTGAATTGATTTTTGTATAAGGTGTAAGGAAGGGATCCAGTTTCAGCTTTCTACATATGGCTAGCCAGTTTTCCCAGCACCATTTATTAAATAGGGAATCCTTTCCCCATTGCTTGTTTTTCTCAGGTTTGTCAAAGATCAGAAAGTTGTAGGTAAGCGGCGTTATTTCTGAGGGCTCTGTTCTGTTCCATTGATCTATATTTCTGTTTTGGTACCAGTACCATGCTGTTTTGGTTACTGTAGCCTTGTAGTATAGTTTGAAGTCAGGTAGTGTGATGCCTCCAGCTTTGTTCTTTTGGCTTAGGATTGACTTGGCGATGCGGGCTCTCTTTTGGTTCCATATGAACTTTAAAGTAGTTTTTTCCAATTCTGTGAAGAAAGTCATTGGAAGCTTGATGGGGATGGCATTGAATCTGTAAATTACCTTGGGCAGTATCGCCATTTTCATGATATTGATTCTTCCTACCCATGAGCAAGGAATGTTCTTCCATTTGTTTGTATCCTCTTTTATTTCCTTGAGCAGTGGTTTGTAGTTCTCCTTGAAGAGGTGCTTCACATCCCTTGTAAGTTGGATTCCTAGGTATTTTATTCTCTTTGAAGCAATTGTGAATGGGAGTTCACTCATGATATGGCTCTCTGTTTGTCTGTTGTTGGTGTATAAGAATGCTTGTGATTTTTGTACATTGATTTTGTATCCTGAGACTTTGCTGAAGTTGCTTATCAGCTTAAGGAGATTTTGGGCTGAGACGATGGGGTTTTCTAGATAAACAATCATGTCGTCTGCAAACAGGGACAATTTGACTTCCTCTTTTCCTAATTGAATACCCTTTATTTCCTTCTCCTGCCTGATTGCCCTGGCCAGAACTTCCAACACTATGTTGAATAGGAGCGGTGAGAGAGGTCATCCCTGTCTTGTGCCAGTTTTCAAAGGGAATGCTTCCAGTTTTTGCCCATTCAGTATGATATTGGCTGTGGGTTTGTCATAGATAGCTCTTATTATTTTGAAATATGTCCCATCAATACCTAATTTATTGAGAGTTTTTAGCATGAAGGGTTGTTGAATTTTGTCAAAGGCTTTTTCTGCATCTATTGAGATAATCATGTGGTTTTTGTCTTTGGCTCTGTTTATATGCTGGATTACATTTATTGATTTGCGTATGTTGAACCAGCCTTGCATCCCAGGGATGAAGCCCACTTGATCATGGTGGATAAGCTTTTTGATGTGCTGCTGGATTCGGTTTGCCAGTATTTTATTGAGGATTTTTGCATCAATGTTCATCAAGGATATTGGTCTAAAATTCTCTTTTTTGGTTGTGTCTCTGCCAGGCTTTGGTCAAAAAGTGGGCGAAGGACATGAACAGGCACTTCTCAAAAGAAGACATTTATGCAGCCAAAAAACACATGAAAAAATGCTCATCATCACTGGCCATCAGAGAAATGCAAATCAAAACCACTAAGAGATATCATCTCACACCAGTTAGAATGGCAATCATTCAAAAGTCAGGAAACAACAGGTGCTGGAGAGGATGTGGAGAAATAGGAACACTTTTACACTGTTGGTGGGACTGTAAACTAGTTCAACCATTGTGGAAGTCAGTGTGGCGATTCCTCAGGGATCCAGAACTAGAAATACCATTTGACCCATCCATCCCATTACTGGGTATATACCCAAATGACTATAAATCATGCTGCTATAAAGACACATGCACATGTATGTTTATTGCGGCATTATTCACAATAGCAAAGACTTGGAACCAACCCAAATGTCCAACAATGATAGACTGGATTAAGAAAATGTGGCACATATACACCATGGAATACTATGCAGCCATAAAAAATGATGAGTTCATATCCTTTGTAGGGACATGGATGAAATTGGAAACCATCATTCTCAGTAAACTATCGCAAGAACAAAAAACCAAACACCGCATATTCTCACTCATAGGTGGGAATTGAACAATGAGATCACATGGACACAGGAAGGGGAATACCATACTCTGGGGAATGTGGTGGGGAGGGGGGAGGGGGGTGGGATAGCATTGGGAGATATACCTAATGCTAGATGACGAGTTAGTGGGTGCAGAGCACCAGCATGGCACATGTATACATATGTAACTAACCTGCACAATGTGCACATGTACCCTAAAACTTAATGTATAATTTAAATAAATAAATAAACTAATTAATTAAAAAAAAATAAAAAATAAAACTGCCAGTGGATATTTGGACCTCTCTGAGGATTTCGTTGGAAACGGGATAAACCACACATAAATAAACAGATGCATTCTCAGAACTTTCTTCGTGATGTTTGCATTCAACTCACAGTGTTGAACCTTTCTTTGACAGTTCAGGTTTGAAACTCTCTTTTTGTAGAAGATGCATGTGGATATTTGGAGCTCTCTGAGGATTTCGTTGGAAACGGGATAAACCGCACATAACTAAACAGAAGCATTCTCAGAACCTTCTTCCTGATGTTTGCATTCAGCTCACAGTGTTGAACCTTTCTTTGATAGTTCAGGTTTGAAACACTGTTTTTGTAGAACCTGCAAGTGGATATTTGGACCTCTTTGAGGCCTATCGTAGCAAAGGTTATAACTTCATATAAAAACAAGACGGAAGCTTTCTCAGAAAATTCTTGGGGATCCTTGAGTTTAACTCACAGAGCTGTACATTCCTTTGGATGGAGCAGGTTTGAAACACACTTTTGTAGAATCTGCAAGAGGATATTTGGACCTCTCCGAGGATTTCGTTGGAAACGGGATAACTGCACCTAACTAAACAGAAGCATTCTCAGAAACTTCTTTGTGATGTTTGCATTCAAATCCCAGAGTTGAATCCTCCTTTGATAGTTGAAGTTTGAAACAGTCTTTTTGTTGGATCTGCAAGTGGATATTTGGACCGCTTTGAAGATTTCGTTGGAAACGGGCTTATCTTCACAGAAAAGCTAAACAGAAGCATTCTCAGAAACTTCTTTGTGATGTTTGCATTCAACTCACAGAGTTGAACTTTCCTTTTGAGAGAGAAGCTTTGCAACACTCTTTTTCTAGAATCTGCAAGTGGACATTTGGAGGGCTTTGAGGCCTGTGGTGGAAAAGGAAATATCTTCCCGTAGAAACGAGATAGAAGCATTCTCAGAAACTACTTTGGGATGATTGCATTCAAGTCTCAGAGTTGAACATTCTCTTTGACAGAGCAGTTTGGAAACCCTCTTTTTGTAGAATCTGCAAGTGGAGACATCGACCGCGTTGAGGCCCATGGTAATAAAGGAAATAACTGCCTATAAAAACTAGACAGTAGCATTCTCAGAGCCTTCTTTGTGATGCTTGCATTCAACTCACAGTGTTGAACCATTCTTTGATAGTTCAGGTTTGAAACACTGTTTCTGTAGAAACTGCAAGTGGATATTTGGACCTCTCTGAGGATTTCGTTGGAAACGGGATAAACCGCACATAACTAAACTGAAGCATTCTCAGAACTTTCTTCGTGATGTTTGTATTCAACTCACTGTGTTGAACCATTCTTTGATAGTTGAGGTTTGAAACACTCTTTTTGTAGAAACGGCAAGTGGATATTTGGACCTCTCTGAGGATTTCGTAGGAAAAGGGATAAACCACACATAACTAAACAGAAGCATTCTCAGAGCTTTCTTCGTGATGTTTTCATTGAATTCACAGTGTTGAACCTTTCTTTGATAGTTCAGGTTTGAAACACCCTTTTTGTAGAAACTGCAAGTGGATATTTGAAACTCTCTGAGGATTTCGTTGGAAACGGGATAAACAGCACAGAAGTAAACAGAAGGATTCTCAGAACTTTCTTCGTGGTGTTTGAATTCAACTCACAGTGTTGAACAATTCTTTGATAGTTAAGGTTTGAAGCACTCTTTTTTTAGAAACTGCCAGTGGATATTTGGACCTCTCTGAGGATTTCGTTGGAAACGGGATAAACCACACATAAATAAACAGATGCATTCTCAGAACTATCTTCGTGATGTTTGCATTCAACTCACAGTGTTGAACCTTTCTTTGACAGTTCAGGTTTGAAACTCTCTTTTTGTAGAAGATGCATGTGGATATTTGGAGCTCTCTGAGGATTTCGTTGGAAACGGGATAAACAGCACAGAAGTAAACTGAAGGATTCTCAGAACTTTCTTCGTGATGTTTGAATTCAACTCACAGTGTTGAACCATTCTTTGGTAGTTGAGGTTTGAAGCACTCTTTTTTTAGAAACTGCCAGTGGATATTTGGACCTCTCTGAGGATTTCGTTGGAAACGGGATAAACCACACATAAATAAACAGATGCATTCTCAGAACTTTCTTCGTGATGTTTACATTCAACCCACAGTGTTGAAACTTTCTTTGACAGTTCAGGTTTGAAACTCTCTTTTTGTTGAAGATGCTTGTGGATATTTGGAGCTCTCTGAGGATTTCGTTGGAAACGGGATAAACCGCACATAACTAAACAGAAGCATTCTCAGAACCTTCTTCCTGATGTTTGCATTCAGCTCACAGTGTTGAACCTTTCTTTGATAGTTCAGGTTTGAAACATTGTTTTTGTAGAAACTGCAAGTGGATATTTGGACCTCTTTGAGGCCTATCGTAGCAAAGGTTATAACTTCATATAAAAACAAGACAGAAGCTTTCTCAGAAAATTCTTGGGGATCCTTGAGTTTAACTCACAGAGCTGAACATTCCTTTGGATGGAGCAGGTTTGAAACACAGTTTTGTAGAATCTGCAAGAGGATATTTGGACCTCTCCGAGGATTTCGTTGGAAACGGGATAACTGCACCTAACTAAACAGAAGCATTCTCAGAAACTTCTTTGTGATGTTTGCATTCAAATCCCAGAGTTGAATCATCCTTTGATAGTTCAAGTTTGAAACAGTCTTTTTGTTGGATCTGCAAGTGGATATTTGGACCGCTTTGAAGATTTCATTGGAAACGGGCTTATCTTCCCAGAAAAGCTAAACAGAAGCTTTCTCAGAAACTTCTTTGTGATGTTTGCATTCAACTCACAGAGTTGAACTTTCCTTTTGAGAGAGAAGCTTTGCAACACTATTTTTCTAGAATCTGCAAGTGGACATTTGGAGGGCTTTGAGGCCTGTGGTGGAAAAGGAAATATCTTCCCATAGAAACTAGATAGAAGCATTCTCAGAAACTACTCTGGGATGATTGCATTCAAGTCTCAGAGTTGAACATTCTCTTTTACAGAGCAGTTTGGAAACCATCTTTTTGTAGAATCTGCAAGTGGAGGCATCGACCGCTTTGAGGCCCGTGGTAATAAAGGAAATAACTGCCTATAAAAACTAGACAGTAGCATTCTCAGAGCCTTCTTCGTGATGCTTGCATTCAACTCACAGTGTTGAGCCATTCTTTGATAGTTCAGGTTTGAAACACTGTTTCTGTAGAAACTGCAAGTGGATATTTGGACCTCTCTGAGGATTTCGTTGGAAACGGGATAAACCGCACGTAACTAAACTGAAGCATTCTCAGAACTTTCTTCGTGATGTTTGTATTCAACTCACTGTGTTGAACCATTCTTTGATAGTTGAGGTTTGAAACACTCTTCTTGTAGAAAAGTCAAGTGGATATTTGGACCTCTCTGAGGATTTCGTAGGAAAAGGGATAAACCACACATAACTAAACAGAAGCATTCTCAGAGCTTTCTTCGTGATGTTTGCATTCAATTCACAGTGTTGAATCTTTCTTTGATAGTTCAGGTTTGAAACACTCTTTTTGTAGAAACTGCAAGTGGATATTTGAAACTCTCTGAGGATTTCGTTGGAAACGGGATAAACAGCACAGAAGTAAACTGAAGGATTCTCAGAACTTTCTTCGTGATGTTTGAATTCAACTCACAGTGTTGAACCATTCTTTGATAGTTGAGGTTTGAAGCACTCTTTTTTTAGAAACTGCCAGTGGATATTTGGACCTCTCTGAGGATTTCGTTGGAATCGGGATAAACCACACATAAATAAACAGATGCATTATCAGAACTTTCTTCGTGATGTTTGAATTCAACTCACAGTGTTGAACCATTCTTTGATAGCTGAGGTTTGAAACACTCTTTTCGCAGAAACGGCAAGTGGATATTTGGACCTCTCTGAAGATTTCGTAGGAAAAGGGATAAACCACACATAACTAAACAGAAGCATTCTCAGAGCTTTCTTCGTGATGTTTGCATTCAATTCACAGTGTTGAACCTTTCTTTGATAGTTCAGGTTTGAAACACTCTTTTTTAGAAACTGCAAGTGGATATTTGAAACTCTCTGAGGATTTCGTTGGGAACGGGATAAACAGCACAGCATTAAACTGAAGCATTCTCAGAACTTTCTTCGTGATGTTTGAATTCAACTCACAGTGTTGAACCATTCTTTGGTAGTTGAGGTTTGAAGCACTCTTTTTTTAGAAACTGCCAGTGGGGTTGTTTGTTTTTTTCTTGTAAATTTGTTTGAGTTCACTGTAGATTCTGGATATTAGCCCTTTGTCAGATGAGTAGGTTGCAAAAATTTTCTCCCATGTTGTAGGTTGCCTATTCACTCTGATGGTAGTTTCTTTTGCTGTGCAGAAGCTCTTTAGTTTAATTAGATCCCATTTGTCAATTTTGGCTTTTGTTGCCATTGCTTTTGGTGTTTTGGACATGAAGTCCTTTCCCACGCCTATGTCCTGAATGGTAATGCCTAGGTTTTCTTCTAGGGTTTTTATGGTTTTAGGTCTAACGTTTAAATCTTTAATCCATCTTGAATTGATTTTTGTATAAGGTGTAAGGAAGGGATCCAGTTTCAGCTTTCTACATATGGCTAGCCAGTTTTCCCAGCACCATTTATTAAATAGGGAATCCTTTCCCCATTGCTTGTTTTTCTCAGGTTTGTCAAAGATCAGAAAGTTGTAGGTAAGCGGCGTTATTTCTGAGGGCTCTGTTCTGTTCCATTGATCTATATTTCTGTTTTGGTACCAGTACCATGCTGTTTTGGTTACTGTAGCCTTGTAGTATAGTTTGAAGTCAGGTAGTGTGATGCCTCCAGCTTTGTTCTTTTGGCTTAGGATTGACTTGGCGATGCGGGCTCTCTTTTGGTTCCATATGAACTTTAAAGTAGTTTTTTCCAATTCTGTGAAGAAAGTCATTGGAAGCTTGATGGGGATGGCATTGAATCTGTAAATTACCTTGGGCAGTATCGCCATTTTCATGATATTGATTCTTCCTACCCATGAGCAAGGAATGTTCTTCCATTTGTTTGTATCCTCTTTTATTTCCTTGAGCAGTGGTTTGTAGTTCTCCTTGAAGAGGTGCTTCACATCCCTTGTAAGTTGGATTCCTAGGTATTTTATTCTCTTTGAAGCAATTGTGAATGGGAGTTCACTCATGATATGGCTCTCTGTTTGTCTGTTGTTGGTGTATAAGAATGCTTGTGATTTTTGTACATTGATTTTGTATCCTGAGACTTTGCTGAAGTTGCTTATCAGCTTAAGGAGATTTTGGGCTGAGACGATGGGGTTTTCTAGATAAACAATCATGTCGTCTGCAAACAGGGACAATTTGACTTCCTCTTTTCCTAATTGAATACCCTTTATTTCCTTCTCCTGCCTGATTGCCCTGGCCAGAACTTCCAACACTATGTTGAATAGGAGCGGTGAGAGAGGTCATCCCTGTCTTGTGCCAGTTTTCAAAGGGAATGCTTCCAGTTTTTGCCCATTCAGTATGATATTGGCTGTGGGTTTGTCATAGATAGCTCTTATTATTTTGAAATATGTCCCATCAATACCTAATTTATTGAGAGTTTTTAGCATGAAGGGTTGTTGAATTTTGTCAAAGGCTTTTTCTGCATCTATTGAGATAATCATGTGGTTTTTGTCTTTGGCTCTGTTTATATGCTGGATTACATTTATTGATTTGCGTATGTTGAACCAGCCTTGCATCCCAGGGATGAAGCCCACTTGATCATGGTGGATAAGCTTTTTGATGTGCTGCTGGATTCGGTTTGCCAGTATTTTATTGAGGATTTTTGCATCAATGTTCATCAAGGATATTGGTCTAAAATTCTCTTTTTTGGTTGTGTCTCTGCCAGGCTTTGGTCAAAAAGTGGGCGAAGGACATGAACAGGCACTTCTCAAAAGAAGACATTTATGCAGCCAAAAAACACATGAAAAAATGCTCATCATCACTGGCCATCAGAGAAATGCAAATCAAAACCACTAAGAGATATCATCTCACACCAGTTAGAATGGCAATCATTCAAAAGTCAGGAAACAACAGGTGCTGGAGAGGATGTGGAGAAATAGGAACACTTTTACACTGTTGGTGGGACTGTAAACTAGTTCAACCATTGTGGAAGTCAGTGTGGCGATTCCTCAGGGATCCAGAACTAGAAATACCATTTGACCCATCCATCCCATTACTGGGTATATACCCAAATGACTATAAATCATGCTGCTATAAAGACACATGCACATGTATGTTTATTGCGGCATTATTCACAATAGCAAAGACTTGGAACCAACCCAAATGTCCAACAATGATAGACTGGATTAAGAAAATGTGGCACATATACACCATGGAATACTATGCAGCCATAAAAAATGATGAGTTCATATCCTTTGTAGGGACATGGATGAAATTGGAAACCATCATTCTCAGTAAACTATCGCAAGAACAAAAAACCAAACACCGCATATTCTCACTCATAGGTGGGAATTGAACAATGAGATCACATGGACACAGGAAGGGGAATACCATACTCTGGGGAATGTGGTGGGGAGGGGGGAGGGGGGTGGGATAGCATTGGGAGATATACCTAATGCTAGATGACGAGTTAGTGGGTGCAGAGCACCAGCATGGCACATGTATACATATGTAACTAACCTGCACAATGTGCACATGTACCCTAAAACTTAATGTATAATTTAAATAAATAAATAAACTAATTAATTAAAAAAAAATAAAAAATAAAACTGCCAGTGGATATTTGGACCTCTCTGAGGATTTCGTTGGAAACGGGATAAACCACACATAAATAAACAGATGCATTCTCAGAACTTTCTTCGTGATGTTTGCATTCAACTCACAGTGTTGAACCTTTCTTTGACAGTTCAGGTTTGAAACTCTCTTTTTGTAGAAGATGCATGTGGATATTTGGAGCTCTCTGAGGATTTCGTTGGAAACGGGATAAACCGCACATAACTAAACAGAAGCATTCTCAGAACCTTCTTCCTGATGTTTGCATTCAGCTCACAGTGTTGAACCTTTCTTTGATAGTTCAGGTTTGAAACACTGTTTTTGTAGAACCTGCAAGTGGATATTTGGACCTCTTTGAGGCCTATCGTAGCAAAGGTTATAACTTCATATAAAAACAAGACGGAAGCTTTCTCAGAAAATTCTTGGGGATCCTTGAGTTTAACTCACAGAGCTGTACATTCCTTTGGATGGAGCAGGTTTGAAACACACTTTTGTAGAATCTGCAAGAGGATATTTGGACCTCTCCGAGGATTTCGTTGGAAACGGGATAACTGCACCTAACTAAACAGAAGCATTCTCAGAAACTTCTTTGTGATGTTTGCATTCAAATCCCAGAGTTGAATCCTCCTTTGATAGTTGAAGTTTGAAACAGTCTTTTTGTTGGATCTGCAAGTGGATATTTGGACCGCTTTGAAGATTTCGTTGGAAACGGGCTTATCTTCACAGAAAAGCTAAACAGAAGCATTCTCAGAAACTTCTTTGTGATGTTTGCATTCAACTCACAGAGTTGAACTTTCCTTTTGAGAGAGAAGCTTTGCAACACTCTTTTTCTAGAATCTGCAAGTGGACATTTGGAGGGCTTTGAGGCCTGTGGTGGAAAAGGAAATATCTTCCCGTAGAAACGAGATAGAAGCATTCTCAGAAACTACTTTGGGATGATTGCATTCAAGTCTCAGAGTTGAACATTCTCTTTGACAGAGCAGTTTGGAAACCCTCTTTTTGTAGAATCTGCAAGTGGAGACATCGACCGCGTTGAGGCCCATGGTAATAAAGGAAATAACTGCCTATAAAAACTAGACAGTAGCATTCTCAGAGCCTTCTTTGTGATGCTTGCATTCAACTCACAGTGTTGAACCATTCTTTGATAGTTCAGGTTTGAAACACTGTTTCTGTAGAAACTGCAAGTGGATATTTGGACCTCTCTGAGGATTTCGTTGGAAACGGGATAAACCGCACATAACTAAACTGAAGCATTCTCAGAACTTTCTTCGTGATGTTTGTATTCAACTCACTGTGTTGAACCATTCTTTGATAGTTGAGGTTTGAAACACTCTTTTTGTAGAAACGGCAAGTGGATATTTGGACCTCTCTGAGGATTTCGTAGGAAAAGGGATAAACCACACATAACTAAACAGAAGCATTCTCAGAGCTTTCTTCGTGATGTTTTCATTGAATTCACAGTGTTGAACCTTTCTTTGATAGTTCAGGTTTGAAACACCCTTTTTGTAGAAACTGCAAGTGGATATTTGAAACTCTCTGAGGATTTCGTTGGAAACGGGATAAACAGCACAGAAGTAAACAGAAGGATTCTCAGAACTTTCTTCGTGGTGTTTGAATTCAACTCACAGTGTTGAACAATTCTTTGATAGTTAAGGTTTGAAGCACTCTTTTTTTAGAAACTGCCAGTGGATATTTGGACCTCTCTGAGGATTTCGTTGGAAACGGGATAAACCACACATAAATAAACAGATGCATTCTCAGAACTATCTTCGTGATGTTTGCATTCAACTCACAGTGTTGAACCTTTCTTTGACAGTTCAGGTTTGAAACTCTCTTTTTGTAGAAGATGCATGTGGATATTTGGAGCTCTCTGAGGATTTCGTTGGAAACGGGATAAACAGCACAGAAGTAAACTGAAGGATTCTCAGAACTTTCTTCGTGATGTTTGAATTCAACTCACAGTGTTGAACCATTCTTTGGTAGTTGAGGTTTGAAGCACTCTTTTTTTAGAAACTGCCAGTGGATATTTGGACCTCTCTGAGGATTTCGTTGGAAACGGGATAAACCACACATAAATAAACAGATGCATTCTCAGAACTTTCTTCGTGATGTTTACATTCAACCCACAGTGTTGAAACTTTCTTTGACAGTTCAGGTTTGAAACTCTCTTTTTGTTGAAGATGCTTGTGGATATTTGGAGCTCTCTGAGGATTTCGTTGGAAACGGGATAAACCGCACATAACTAAACAGAAGCATTCTCAGAACCTTCTTCCTGATGTTTGCATTCAGCTCACAGTGTTGAACCTTTCTTTGATAGTTCAGGTTTGAAACATTGTTTTTGTAGAAACTGCAAGTGGATATTTGGACCTCTTTGAGGCCTATCGTAGCAAAGGTTATAACTTCATATAAAAACAAGACAGAAGCTTTCTCAGAAAATTCTTGGGGATCCTTGAGTTTAACTCACAGAGCTGAACATTCCTTTGGATGGAGCAGGTTTGAAACACAGTTTTGTAGAATCTGCAAGAGGATATTTGGACCTCTCCGAGGATTTCGTTGGAAACGGGATAACTGCACCTAACTAAACAGAAGCATTCTCAGAAACTTCTTTGTGATGTTTGCATTCAAATCCCAGAGTTGAATCCTCCTTTGATGGTTGAAGTGTGAAACAGTCTTTTTGTTGGATCTGCAAGTGGATATTTGGACCGCTTTGAAGATTTCGTTGGAAACGGGCTTATCTTCACAGAAAAGCTAAACAGAAGCATTCTCAGAAACTTCTTTGTGATGTTTGCATTCAACTCACAGAGTTGAACTTTCCTTTTGAGAGAGAAGCTTTGCAACACTCTTTTTCTAGAATCTGCAAGTGGACATTTGGAGGGCTTTGAGGCCTGTGGTGGAAAAGGAAATATCTTCCCGTAGAAACGAGATAGAAGCATTCTCAGAAACTACTTTGGGATGATTGCATTCAAGTCTCAGAGTTGAACATTCTCTTTGACAGAGCAGTTTGGAAACCCTCTTTTTGTAGAATCTGCAAGTGGAGACATCGACCGCTTTGAGGCCCATGGTAATAAAGGAAATAACTGCCTATAAAAACTAGACAGTAGCATTCTCAGAGCCTTCTTCGTGATGCTTGCATTCAACTCACAGTGTTGAACCATTCTTTGATAGTTCAGGTTTGAAACACTGTTTCTGTAGAAACTTCAAGTGGATATTTGGACCTCTCTGAGGATTTCGTTGGAAACGGGATAAACCGCACGTAACTTAATTGAAGCATTCTCAGAACTATCTTCGTGATGTTTGTATTCAACTCACTCTGTTGAACCATTCTTTGATAGTTGAGGTTTGAAACACTCTTTTTGTAGAAACGGCAAGTGGATATTTGGACCTCTCTGAGGATTTCGTAGGAAAAGGGATAAACCACACATAACTAAACAGAAGCATTCTCTGAGCTTTCTTCGTGGTGTTTGCATTGAAGTCACAGTGTTGAATCTTTCTTTGATAGTTCAGGTTTGAAACACTCTTTTTGTAGAAACTGCAAGTGGATATTTGAAACTCTCTGAGGATTTCGCTGGAAACGGGATAAACACCACAGAAGTAAATTGAAGGATTCTCAGAACTTTCTTCGTGATGTTTGAATTCAACTCACAGTGTTGAACCATTCTTTGGTAGTTGAGGTTTGAAGCACTCTTTTTTTAGAAACTGCCAGTGGATATTTGGACCTCTCTGAGGATTTCGTTGGAAACGGGATAAACCACACATAAATAAACAGATGCATTCTCAGAACTTTCTTCGTGATGTTTACATTCAACCCACAGTGTTGAACCTTTCTTTGACAGTTCAGGTTTGAAACTCTCTTTTTGTAGAAGTTGCTTGTGGATATTTGGAGCTCTCTGAGGACTTCGTTGGAAACGGCATAAACCGCACATAACTAAACAGAAGCATTCTCAGAACCTTCTTCCTGATGTTTGCATTCAGCTCACAGTGTTGAACCTTTCTTTGATAGTTCAGGTTTGAAACACTGTTTTTGTAGAAACTGCAAGTGGATATTTGGACCTCTTTGAGGCCTATCGTAGCAAAGGTTATAACTTCATATAAAAACAAGACAGAAGCTTTCTCAGAAAATTCTTGGGGATCATTGAGTTTAACTCACAGAGCTGAACATTCCTTTGGATGGAGCAGGTTTGAAACACACTTTTGTAGAATCTGCAAGAAGATATTTGGACCTCTCCGTGGATTTCGTTGGAAACGGGATAACTGCACCTAACTAAACAGAAGCATTCTCAGAAACTTCTTTGTGATGTTTGCATTCAAATCCCAGAGTTGAATCATCCTTTGATAGTTCAAGTTTGAAACAGTCTTTTTGTTGGATCTGCAAGTGGATATTTGGACCGCTGTGAAGATTTCATTGGAAACGGGCTTATCTTCCCAGAAAAGCTAAACAGAAGCTTTCTCAGAAACTTCTTTGTGATGTTTGCATTCAACTCACAGAGTTGAACTTTCCTTTTGAGAGAGAAGCTTTGCAACACTATTTTTCTAGAATCTGCAAGTGGACATTTGGAGGGCTTTGAGGCCTGTGGTGGAAAAGGAAATATCTTCCCATAGAAACTAGATAGAAGCATTCTCAGAAACTACTCTGGGATGATTGCATTCAAGTCTCAGAGTTGAACATTCTCTTTTACAGAGCAGTTTGGAAACCATCTTTTTGTAGAATCTGCAAGTGGAGGCATCGACCGCTTTGAGGCCCGTGGTAATAAAGGAAATAACTGCCTATAAAAACTAGACAGTAGCATTCTCAGAGCCTTCTTCGTGATGCTTGCATTCAACTCACAGTGTTGAGCCATTCTTTGATAGTTCAGGTTTGAAACACTGTTTCTGTAGAAACTGCAAGTGGATATTTGGACCTCTCTGAGGATTTCGTTGGAAACGGGATAAACCGCACGTAACTAAACTGAAGCATTCTCAGAACTTTCTTCGTGATGTTTGTATTCAACTCACTGTGTTGAACCATTCTTTGATAGTTGAGGTTTGAAACACTCTTCTTGTAGAAAAGGCAAGTGGATATTTGGACCTCTCTGAGGATTTCGTAGGAAAAGGGATAAACCACACATAACTAAACAGAAGCATTCTCAGAGCTTTCTTCGTGATGTTTGCATTCAATTCACAGTGTTGAATCTTTCTTTGATAGTTCAGGTTTGAAACACTCTTTTTGTAGAAACTGCAAGTGGATATTTGAAACTCTCTGAGGATTTCGTTGGAAACGGGATAAACAGCACAGAAGTAAACTGAAGGATTCTCAGAACTTTCTTCGTGATGTTTGAATTCAACTCACAGTGTTGAACGATTCTTTGATAGTTGAGGTTTGAAGCACTCTTTTTTTAGAAACTGCCAGTGGATATTTGGACCTCTCTGAGGATTTCGTTGGAATCGGGATAAACCACACATAAATAAACAGATGCATTATCAGAACTTTCTTCGTGATGTTTGAATTCAACTCACAGTGTTGAACCATTCTTTGATAGCTGAGGTTTGAAACACTCTTTTCGCAGAAACGGCAAGTGGATATTTGGACCTCTCTGAAGATTTCGTAGGAAAAGGGATAAACCACACATAACTAAACAGAAGCATTCTCAGAGCTTTCTTCGTGATGTTTGCATTCAATTCACAGTGTTGAACCTTTCTTTGATAGTTCAGGTTTGAAACACTCTTTTTTAGAAACTGCAAGTGGATATTTGAAACTCTCTGAGGATTTCGTTGGGAACGGGATAAACAGCACAGCATTAAACTGAAGCATTCTCAGAACTTTCTTCGTGATGTTTGAATTCAACTCACAGTGTTGAACCATTCTTTGGTAGTTGAGGTTTGAAGCACTCTTTTTTTAGAAACTGCCAGTGGGGTTGTTTGTTTTTTTCTTGTAAATTTGTTTGAGTTCACTGTAGATTCTGGATATTAGCCCTTTGTCAGATGAGTAGGTTGCAAAAATTTTCTCCCATGTTGTAGGTTGCCTATTCACTCTGATGGTAGTTTCTTTTGCTGTGCAGAAGCTCTTTAGTTTAATTAGATCCCATTTGTCAATTTTGGCTTTTGTTGCCATTGCTTTTGGTGTTTTGGACATGAAGTCCTTTCCCACGCCTATGTCCTGAATGGTAATGCCTAGGTTTTCTTCTAGGGTTTTTATGGTTTTAGGTCTAACGTTTAAATCTTTAATCCATCTTGAATTGATTTTTGTATAAGGTGTAAGGAAGGGATCCAGTTTCAGCTTTCTACATATGGCTAGCCAGTTTTCCCAGCACCATTTATTAAATAGGGAATCCTTTCCCCATTGCTTGTTTTTCTCAGGTTTGTCAAAGATCAGAAAGTTGTAGGTAAGCGGCGTTATTTCTGAGGGCTCTGTTCTGTTCCATTGATCTATATTTCTGTTTTGGTACCAGTACCATGCTGTTTTGGTTACTGTAGCCTTGTAGTATAGTTTGAAGTCAGGTAGTGTGATGCCTCCAGCTTTGTTCTTTTGGCTTAGGATTGACTTGGCGATGCGGGCTCTCTTTTGGTTCCATATGAACTTTAAAGTAGTTTTTTCCAATTCTGTGAAGAAAGTCATTGGAAGCTTGATGGGGATGGCATTGAATCTGTAAATTACCTTGGGCAGTATCGCCATTTTCATGATATTGATTCTTCCTACCCATGAGCAAGGAATGTTCTTCCATTTGTTTGTATCCTCTTTTATTTCCTTGAGCAGTGGTTTGTAGTTCTCCTTGAAGAGGTGCTTCACATCCCTTGTAAGTTGGATTCCTAGGTATTTTATTCTCTTTGAAGCAATTGTGAATGGGAGTTCACTCATGATATGGCTCTCTGTTTGTCTGTTGTTGGTGTATAAGAATGCTTGTGATTTTTGTACATTGATTTTGTATCCTGAGACTTTGCTGAAGTTGCTTATCAGCTTAAGGAGATTTTGGGCTGAGACGATGGGTTTTCTAGATAAACAATCATGTCGTCTGCAAACAGGGACAATTTGACTTCCTCTTTTCCTAATTGAATACCCTTTATTTCCTTCTCCTGCCTGATTGCCCTGGCCAGAACTTCCAACACTATGTTGAATAGGAGCGGTGAGAGAGGTCATCCCTGTCTTGTGCCAGTTTTCAAAGGGAATGCTTCCAGTTTTTGCCCATTCAGTATGATATTGGCTGTGGGTTTGTCATAGATAGCTCTTATTATTTTGAAATATGTCCCATCAATACCTAATTTATTGAGAGTTTTTAGCATGAAGGGTTGTTGAATTTTGTCAAAGGCTTTTTCTGCATCTATTGAGATAATCATGTGGTTTTTGTCTTTGGCTCTGTTTATATGCTGGATTACATTTATTGATTTGCGTATGTTGAACCAGCCTTGCATCCCAGGGATGAAGCCCACTTGATCATGGTGGATAAGCTTTTTGATGTGCTGCTGGATTCGGTTTGCCAGTATTTTATTGAGGATTTTTGCATCAATGTTCATCAAGGATATTGGTCTAAAATTCTCTTTTTTGGTTGTGTCTCTGCCAGGCTTTGGTCAAAAAGTGGGCGAAGGACATGAACAGGCACTTCTCAAAAGAAGACATTTATGCAGCCAAAAAACACATGAAAAAATGCTCATCATCACTGGCCATCAGAGAAATGCAAATCAAAACCACTAAGAGATATCATCTCACACCAGTTAGAATGGCAATCATTCAAAAGTCAGGAAACAACAGGTGCTGGAGAGGATGTGGAGAAATAGGAACACTTTTACACTGTTGGTGGGACTGTAAACTAGTTCAACCATTGTGGAAGTCAGTGTGGCGATTCCTCAGGGATCCAGAACTAGAAATACCATTTGACCCATCCATCCCATTACTGGGTATATACCCAAATGACTATAAATCATGCTGCTATAAAGACACATGCACATGTATGTTTATTGCGGCATTATTCACAATAGCAAAGACTTGGAACCAACCCAAATGTCCAACAATGATAGACTGGATTAAGAAAATGTGGCACATATACACCATGGAATACTATGCAGCCATAAAAAATGATGAGTTCATATCCTTTGTAGGGACATGGATGAAATTGGAAACCATCATTCTCAGTAAACTATCGCAAGAACAAAAAACCAAACACCGCATATTCTCACTCATAGGTGGGAATTGAACAATGAGATCACATGGACACAGGAAGGGGAATACCATACTCTGGGGAATGTGGTGGGGAGGGGGGAGGGGGGTGGGATAGCATTGGGAGATATACCTAATGCTAGATGACGAGTTAGTGGGTGCAGAGCACCAGCATGGCACATGTATACATATGTAACTAACCTGCACAATGTGCACATGTACCCTAAAACTTAATGTATAATTTAAATAAATAAATAAACTAATTAATTAAAAAAAAATAAAAAATAAAACTGCCAGTGGATATTTGGACCTCTCTGAGGATTTCGTTGGAAACGGGATAAACCACACATAAATAAACAGATGCATTCTCAGAACTTTCTTCGTGATGTTTGCATTCAACTCACAGTGTTGAACCTTTCTTTGACAGTTCAGGTTTGAAACTCTCTTTTTGTAGAAGATGCATGTGGATATTTGGAGCTCTCTGAGGATTTCGTTGGAAACGGGATAAACCGCACATAACTAAACAGAAGCATTCTCAGAACCTTCTTCCTGATGTTTGCATTCAGCTCACAGTGTTGAACCTTTCTTTGATAGTTCAGGTTTGAAACACTGTTTTTGTAGAACCTGCAAGTGGATATTTGGACCTCTTTGAGGCCTATCGTAGCAAAGGTTATAACTTCATATAAAAACAAGACGGAAGCTTTCTCAGAAAATTCTTGGGGATCCTTGAGTTTAACTCACAGAGCTGTACATTCCTTTGGATGGAGCAGGTTTGAAACACACTTTTGTAGAATCTGCAAGAGGATATTTGGACCTCTCCGAGGATTTCGTTGGAAACGGGATAACTGCACCTAACTAAACAGAAGCATTCTCAGAAACTTCTTTGTGATGTTTGCATTCAAATCCCAGAGTTGAATCCTCCTTTGATAGTTGAAGTTTGAAACAGTCTTTTTGTTGGATCTGCAAGTGGATATTTGGACCGCTTTGAAGATTTCGTTGGAAACGGGCTTATCTTCACAGAAAAGCTAAACAGAAGCATTCTCAGAAACTTCTTTGTGATGTTTGCATTCAACTCACAGAGTTGAACTTTCCTTTTGAGAGAGAAGCTTTGCAACACTCTTTTTCTAGAATCTGCAAGTGGACATTTGGAGGGCTTTGAGGCCTGTGGTGGAAAAGGAAATATCTTCCCGTAGAAACGAGATAGAAGCATTCTCAGAAACTACTTTGGGATGATTGCATTCAAGTCTCAGAGTTGAACATTCTCTTTGACAGAGCAGTTTGGAAACCCTCTTTTTGTAGAATCTGCAAGTGGAGACATCGACCGCGTTGAGGCCCATGGTAATAAAGGAAATAACTGCCTATAAAAACTAGACAGTAGCATTCTCAGAGCCTTCTTTGTGATGCTTGCATTCAACTCACAGTGTTGAACCATTCTTTGATAGTTCAGGTTTGAAACACTGTTTCTGTAGAAACTGCAAGTGGATATTTGGACCTCTCTGAGGATTTCGTTGGAAACGGGATAAACCGCACATAACTAAACTGAAGCATTCTCAGAACTTTCTTCGTGATGTTTGTATTCAACTCACTGTGTTGAACCATTCTTTGATAGTTGAGGTTTGAAACACTCTTTTTGTAGAAACGGCAAGTGGATATTTGGACCTCTCTGAGGATTTCGTAGGAAAAGGGATAAACCACACATAACTAAACAGAAGCATTCTCAGAGCTTTCTTCGTGATGTTTTCATTGAATTCACAGTGTTGAACCTTTCTTTGATAGTTCAGGTTTGAAACACCCTTTTTGTAGAAACTGCAAGTGGATATTTGAAACTCTCTGAGGATTTCGTTGGAAACGGGATAAACAGCACAGAAGTAAACAGAAGGATTCTCAGAACTTTCTTCGTGGTGTTTGAATTCAACTCACAGTGTTGAACAATTCTTTGATAGTTAAGGTTTGAAGCACTCTTTTTTTAGAAACTGCCAGTGGATATTTGGACCTCTCTGAGGATTTCGTTGGAAACGGGATAAACCACACATAAATAAACAGATGCATTCTCAGAACTATCTTCGTGATGTTTGCATTCAACTCACAGTGTTGAACCTTTCTTTGACAGTTCAGGTTTGAAACTCTCTTTTTGTAGAAGATGCATGTGGATATTTGGAGCTCTCTGAGGATTTCGTTGGAAACGGGATAAACAGCACAGAAGTAAACTGAAGGATTCTCAGAACTTTCTTCGTGATGTTTGAATTCAACTCACAGTGTTGAACCATTCTTTGGTAGTTGAGGTTTGAAGCACTCTTTTTTTAGAAACTGCCAGTGGATATTTGGACCTCTCTGAGGATTTCGTTGGAAACGGGATAAACCACACATAAATAAACAGATGCATTCTCAGAACTTTCTTCGTGATGTTTACATTCAACCCACAGTGTTGAAACTTTCTTTGACAGTTCAGGTTTGAAACTCTCTTTTTGTTGAAGATGCTTGTGGATATTTGGAGCTCTCTGAGGATTTCGTTGGAAACGGGATAAACCGCACATAACTAAACAGAAGCATTCTCAGAACCTTCTTCCTGATGTTTGCATTCAGCTCACAGTGTTGAACCTTTCTTTGATAGTTCAGGTTTGAAACATTGTTTTTGTAGAAACTGCAAGTGGATATTTGGACCTCTTTGAGGCCTATCGTAGCAAAGGTTATAACTTCATATAAAAACAAGACAGAAGCTTTCTCAGAAAATTCTTGGGGATCCTTGAGTTTAACTCACAGAGCTGAACATTCCTTTGGATGGAGCAGGTTTGAAACACAGTTTTGTAGAATCTGCAAGAGGATATTTGGACCTCTCCGAGGATTTCGTTGGAAACGGGATAACTGCACCTAACTAAACAGAAGCATTCTCAGAAACTTCTTTGTGATGTTTGCATTCAAATCCCAGAGTTGAATCCTCCTTTGATGGTTGAAGTTTGAAACAGTCTTTTTGTTGGATCTGCAAGTGGATATTTGGACCGCTTTGAAGATTTCATTGGAAACGGGCTTATCTTCACAGAAAAGCTAAACAGAAGCATTCTCAGAAACTTCTTTGTGATGTTTGCATTCAACTCACAGAGTTGAACTTTCCTTTTGAGAGAGAAGCTTTGCAACACTCTTTTTCTAGAATCTGCAAGTGGACATTTGGAGGGCTTTGAGGCCTGTGGTGGAAAAGGAAATATCTTCCCGTAGAAACGAGATAGAAGCATTCTCAGAAACTACTTTGGGATGATTGCATTCAAGTCTCAGAGTTGAACATTCTCTTTGACAGAGCAGTTTGGAAACCCTCTTTTTGTAGAATCTGCAAGTGGAGACATCGACCGCTTTGAGGCCCATGGTTATAAAGGAAATAACTGCCTATAAAAACTAGACAGTAGCATTCTCAGAGCCTTCTTCGTGATGCTTGCATTCAACTCACAGTGTTGAACCATTCTTTGATAGTTCAGGTTTGAAACACTGTTTCTGTAGAAACTTCAAGTGGATATTTGGACCTCTCTGAGGATTTCGTTGGAAACGGGATAAACCGCACGTAACTTAATTGAAGCATTCTCAGAACTATCTTCGTGATGTTTGTATTCAACTCACTCTGTTGAACCATTCTTTGATAGTTGAGGTTTGAAACACTCTTTTTGTAGAAACGGCAAGTGGATATTTGGACCTCTCTGAGGATTTCGTAGGAAAAGGGATAAACCACACATAACTAAACAGAAGCATTCTCAGAGCTTTCTTCGTGATGTTTGCATTCAATTCACAGTGTTGAACCTTTCTTTGATAGTTCAGGTTTGAAACACTCTTTTTTAGAAACTGCAAGTGGATATTTGAAACTCTCTGAGGATTTCGTTGGGAACGGGATAAACAGCACAGCATTAAACTGAAGCATTCTCAGAACTTTCTTCGTGATGTTTGAATTCAACTCACAGTGTTGAACCATTCTTTGGTAGTTGAGGTTTGAAGCACTCTTTTTTTAGAAACTGCCAGTGGGGTTGTTTGTTTTTTTCTTGTAAATTTGTTTGAGTTCACTGTAGATTCTGGATATTAGCCCTTTGTCAGATGAGTAGGTTGCAAAAGTTTTCTCCCATGTTGTAGGTTGCCTATTCACTCTGATGGTAGTTTCTTTTGCTGTGCAGAAGCTCTTTAGTTTAATTAGATCCCATTTGTCAATTTTGGCTTTTGTTGCCATTGCTTTTGGTGTTTTGGACATGAAGTCCTTTCCCACGCCTATGTCCTGAATGGTAATGCCTAGGTTTTCTTCTAGGGTTTTTATGGTTTTAGGTCTAACGTTTAAATCTTTAATCCATCTTGAATTGATTTTTGTATAAGGTGTAAGGAAGGGATCCAGTTTCAGCTTTCTACATATGGCTAGCCAGTTTTCCCAGCACCATTTATTAAATAGGGAATCCTTTCCCCATTGCTTGTTTTTCTCAGGTTTGTCAAAGATCAGAAAGTTGTAGGTAAGCGGCGTTATTTCTGAGGGCTCTGTTCTGTTCCATTGATCTATATTTCTGTTTTGGTACCAGTACCATGCTGTTTTGGTTACTGTAGCCTTGTAGTATAGTTTGAAGTCAGGTAGTGTGATGCCTCCAGCTTTGTTCTTTTGGCTTAGGATTGACTTGGCGATGCGGGCTCTCTTTTGGTTCCATATGAACTTTAAAGTAGTTTTTTCCAATTCTGTGAAGAAAGTCATTGGAAGCTTGATGGGGATGGCATTGAATCTGTAAATTACCTTGGGCAGTATCGCCATTTTCATGATATTGATTCTTCCTACCCATGAGCAAGGAATGTTCTTCCATTTGTTTGTATCCTCTTTTATTTCCTTGAGCAGTGGTTTGTAGTTCTCCTTGAAGAGGTGCTTCACATCCCTTGTAAGTTGGATTCCTAGGTATTTTATTCTCTTTGAAGCAATTGTGAATGGGAGTTCACTCATGATATGGCTCTCTGTTTGTCTGTTGTTGGTGTATAAGAATGCTTGTGATTTTTGTACATTGATTTTGTATCCTGAGACTTTGCTGAAGTTGCTTATCAGCTTAAGGAGATTTTGGGCTGAGACGATGGGTTTTCTAGATAAACAATCATGTCGTCTGCAAACAGGGACAATTTGACTTCCTCTTTTCCTAATTGAATACCCTTTATTTCCTTCTCCTGCCTGATTGCCCTGGCCAGAACTTCCAACACTATGTTGAATAGGAGCGGTGAGAGAGGTCATCCCTGTCTTGTGCCAGTTTTCAAAGGGAATGCTTCCAGTTTTTGCCCATTCAGTATGATATTGGCTGTGGGTTTGTCATAGATAGCTCTTATTATTTTGAAATATGTCCCATCAATACCTAATTTATTGAGAGTTTTTAGCATGAAGGGTTGTTGAATTTTGTCAAAGGCTTTTTCTGCATCTATTGAGATAATCATGTGGTTTTTGTCTTTGGCTCTGTTTATATGCTGGATTACATTTATTGATTTGCGTATGTTGAACCAGCCTTGCATCCCAGGGATGAAGCCCACTTGATCATGGTGGATAAGCTTTTTGATGTGCTGCTGGATTCGGTTTGCCAGTATTTTATTGAGGATTTTTGCATCAATGTTCATCAAGGATATTGGTCTAAAATTCTCTTTTTTGGTTGTGTCTCTGCCAGGCTTTGGTCAAAAAGTGGGCGAAGGACATGAACAGGCACTTCTCAAAAGAAGACATTTATGCAGCCAAAAAACACATGAAAAAATGCTCATCATCACTGGCCATCAGAGAAATGCAAATCAAAACCACTAAGAGATATCATCTCACACCAGTTAGAATGGCAATCATTCAAAAGTCAGGAAACAACAGGTGCTGGAGAGGATGTGGAGAAATAGGAACACTTTTACACTGTTGGTGGGACTGTAAACTAGTTCAACCATTGTGGAAGTCAGTGTGGCGATTCCTCAGGGATCCAGAACTAGAAATACCATTTGACCCATCCATCCCATTACTGGGTATATACCCAAATGACTATAAATCATGCTGCTATAAAGACACATGCACATGTATGTTTATTGCGGCATTATTCACAATAGCAAAGACTTGGAACCAACCCAAATGTCCAACAATGATAGACTGGATTAAGAAAATGTGGCACATATACACCATGGAATACTATGCAGCCATAAAAAATGATGAGTTCATATCCTTTGTAGGGACATGGATGAAATTGGAAACCATCATTCTCAGTAAACTATCGCAAGAACAAAAAACCAAACACCGCATATTCTCACTCATAGGTGGGAATTGAACAATGAGATCACATGGACACAGGAAGGGGAATACCATACTCTGGGGAATGTGGTGGGGAGGGGGGAGGGGGGTGGGATAGCATTGGGAGATATACCTAATGCTAGATGACGAGTTAGTGGGTGCAGAGCACCAGCATGGCACATGTATACATATGTAACTAACCTGCACAATGTGCACATGTACCCTAAAACTTAATGTATAATTTAAATAAATAAATAAACTAATTAATTAAAAAAAAATAAAAAATAAAACTGCCAGTGGATATTTGGACCTCTCTGAGGATTTCGTTGGAAACGGGATAAACCACACATAAATAAACAGATGCATTCTCAGAACTTTCTTCGTGATGTTTGCATTCAACTCACAGTGTTGAACCTTTCTTTGACAGTTCAGGTTTGAAACTCTCTTTTTGTAGAAGATGCATGTGGATATTTGGAGCTCTCTGAGGATTTCGTTGGAAACGGGATAAACCGCACATAACTAAACAGAAGCATTCTCAGAACCTTCTTCCTGATGTTTGCATTCAGCTCACAGTGTTGAACCTTTCTTTGATAGTTCAGGTTTGAAACACTGTTTTTGTAGAACCTGCAAGTGGATATTTGGACCTCTTTGAGGCCTATCGTAGCAAAGGTTATAACTTCATATAAAAACAAGACGGAAGCTTTCTCAGAAAATTCTTGGGGATCCTTGAGTTTAACTCACAGAGCTGTACATTCCTTTGGATGGAGCAGGTTTGAAACACACTTTTGTAGAATCTGCAAGAGGATATTTGGACCTCTCCGAGGATTTCGTTGGAAACGGGATAACTGCACCTAACTAAACAGAAGCATTCTCAGAAACTTCTTTGTGATGTTTGCATTCAAATCCCAGAGTTGAATCCTCCTTTGATAGTTGAAGTTTGAAACAGTCTTTTTGTTGGATCTGCAAGTGGATATTTGGACCGCTTTGAAGATTTCGTTGGAAACGGGCTTATCTTCACAGAAAAGCTAAACAGAAGCATTCTCAGAAACTTCTTTGTGATGTTTGCATTCAACTCACAGAGTTGAACTTTCCTTTTGAGAGAGAAGCTTTGCAACACTCTTTTTCTAGAATCTGCAAGTGGACATTTGGAGGGCTTTGAGGCCTGTGGTGGAAAAGGAAATATCTTCCCGTAGAAACGAGATAGAAGCATTCTCAGAAACTACTTTGGGATGATTGCATTCAAGTCTCAGAGTTGAACATTCTCTTTGACAGAGCAGTTTGGAAACCCTCTTTTTGTAGAATCTGCAAGTGGAGACATCGACCGCTTTGAGGCCCATGGTAATAAAGGAAATAACTGCCTATAAAAACTAGACAGTAGCATTCTCAGAGCCTTCTTCGTGATGCTTGCATTCAACTCACAGTGTTGAACCATTCTTTGATAGTTCAGGTTTGAAACACTGTTTCTGTAGAAACTTCAAGTGGATATTTGGACCTCTCTGAGGATTTCGTTGGAAACGGGATAAACCGCACGTAACTTAATTGAAGCATTCTCAGAACTATCTTCGTGATGTTTGTATTCAACTCACTCTGTTGAACCATTCTTTGATAGTTGAGGTTTGAAACACTCTTTTTGTAGAAACGGCAAGTGGATATTTGGACCTCTCTGAGGATTTCGTAGGAAAAGGGATAAACCACACATAACTAAACAGAAGCATTCTCTGAGCTTTCTTCGTGGTGTTTGCATTGAAGTCACAGTGTTGAATCTTTCTTTGATAGTTCAGGTTTGAAACACTCTTTTTGTAGAAACTGCAAGTGGATATTTGAAACTCTCTGAGGATTTCGCTGGAAACGGGATAAACACCACAGAAGTAAATTGAAGGATTCTCAGAACTTTCTTCGTGATGTTTGAATTCAACTCACAGTGTTGAACCATTCTTTGGTAGTTGAGGTTTGAAGCACTCTTTTTTTAGAAACTGCCAGTGGATATTTGGACCTCTCTGAGGATTTCGTTGGAAACGGGATAAACCACACATAAATAAACAGATGCATTCTCAGAACTTTCTTCGTGATGTTTACATTCAACCCACAGTGTTGAACCTTTCTTTGACAGTTCAGGTTTGAAACTCTCTTTTTGTAGAAGTTGCTTGTGGATATTTGGAGCTCTCTGAGGACTTCGTTGGAAACGGCATAAACCGCACATAACTAAACAGAAGCATTCTCAGAACCTTCTTCCTGATGTTTGCATTCAGCTCACAGTGTTGAACCTTTCTTTGATAGTTCAGGTTTGAAACACTGTTTTTGTAGAAACTGCAAGTGGATATTTGGACCTCTTTGAGGCCTATCGTAGCAAAGGTTATAACTTCATATAAAAACAAGACAGAAGCTTTCTCAGAAAATTCTTGGGGATCATTGAGTTTAACTCACAGAGCTGAACATTCCTTTGGATGGAGCAGGTTTGAAACACACTTTTGTAGAATCTGCAAGAAGATATTTGGACCTCTCCGTGGATTTCGTTGGAAACGGGATAACTGCACCTAACTAAACAGAAGCATTCTCAGAAACTTCTTTGTGATGTTTGCATTCAAATCCCAGAGTTGAATCATCCTTTGATAGTTCAAGTTTGAAACAGTCTTTTTGTTGGATCTGCAAGTGGATATTTGGACCGCTTTGAAGATTTCATTGGAAACGGGCTTATCTTCCCAGAAAAGCTAAACAGAAGCTTTCTCAGAAACTTCTTTGTGATGTTTGCATTCAACTCACAGAGTTGAACTTTCCTTTTGAGAGAGAAGCTTTGCAACACTATTTTTCTAGAATCTGCAAGTGGACATTTGGAGGGCTTTGAGGCCTGTGGTGGAAAAGGAAATATCTTCCCATAGAAACTAGATAGAAGCATTCTCAGAAACTACTCTGGGATGATTGCATTCAAGTCTCAGAGTTGAACATTCTCTTTTACAGAGCAGTTTGGAAACCATCTTTTTGTAGAATCTGCAAGTGGAGGCATCGACCGCTTTGAGGCCCGTGGTAATAAAGGAAATAACTGCCTATAAAAACTAGACAGTAGCATTCTCAGAGCCTTCTTCGTGATGCTTGCATTCAACTCACAGTGTTGAGCCATTCTTTGATAGTTCAGGTTTGAAACACTGTTTCTGTAGAAACTGCAAGTGGATATTTGGACCTCTCTGAGGATTTCGTTGGAAACGGGATAAACCGCACGTAACTAAACTGAAGCATTCTCAGAACTTTCTTCGTGATGTTTGTATTCAACTCACTGTGTTGAACCATTCTTTGATAGTTGAGGTTTGAAACACTCTTCTTGTAGAAAAGGCAAGTGGATATTTGGACCTCTCTGAGGATTTCGTAGGAAAAGGGATAAACCACACATAACTAAACAGAAGCATTCTCAGAGCTTTCTTCGTGATGTTTGCATTCAATTCACAGTGTTGAATCTTTCTTTGATAGTTCAGGTTTGAAACACTCTTTTTGTAGAAACTGCAAGTGGATATTTGAAACTCTCTGAGGATTTCGTTGGAAACGGGATAAACAGCACAGAAGTAAACTGAAGGATTCTCAGAACTTTCTTCGTGATGTTTGAATTCAACTCACAGTGTTGAACCATTCTTTGATAGTTGAGGTTTGAAGCACTCTTTTTTTAGAAACTGCCAGTGGATATTTGGACCTCTCTGAGGATTTCGTTGGAATCGGGATAAACCACACATAAATAAACAGATGCATTATCAGAACTTTCTTCGTGATGTTTGAATTCAACTCACAGTGTTGAACCATTCTTTGATAGCTGAGGTTTGAAACACTCTTTTCGCAGAAACGGCAAGTGGATATTTGGACCTCTCTGAAGATTTCGTAGGAAAAGGGATAAACCACACATAACTAAACAGAAGCATTCTCAGAGCTTTCTTCGTGATGTTTGCATTCAATTCACAGTGTTGAACCTTTCTTTGATAGTTCAGGTTTGAAACACTCTTTTTTAGAAACTGCAAGTGGATATTTGAAACTCTCTGAGGATTTCGTTGGGAACGGGATAAACAGCACAGCATTAAACTGAAGCATTCTCAGAACTTTCTTCGTGATGTTTGAATTCAACTCACAGTGTTGAACCATTCTTTGGTAGTTGAGGTTTGAAGCACTCTTTTTTTAGAAACTGCCAGTGGGGTTGTTTGTTTTTTTCTTGTAAATTTGTTTGAGTTCACTGTAGATTCTGGATATTAGCCCTTTGTCAGATGAGTAGGTTGCAAAAATTTTCTCCCATGTTGTAGGTTGCCTATTCACTCTGATGGTAGTTTCTTTTGCTGTGCAGAAGCTCTTTAGTTTAATTAGATCCCATTTGTCAATTTTGGCTTTTGTTGCCATTGCTTTTGGTGTTTTGGACATGAAGTCCTTTCCCACGCCTATGTCCTGAATGGTAATGCCTAGGTTTTCTTCTAGGGTTTTTATGGTTTTAGGTCTAACGTTTAAATCTTTAATCCATCTTGAATTGATTTTTGTATAAGGTGTAAGGAAGGGATCCAGTTTCAGCTTTCTACATATGGCTAGCCAGTTTTCCCAGCACCATTTATTAAATAGGGAATCCTTTCCCCATTGCTTGTTTTTCTCAGGTTTGTCAAAGATCAGAAAGTTGTAGGTAAGCGGCGTTATTTCTGAGGGCTCTGTTCTGTTCCATTGATCTATATTTCTGTTTTGGTACCAGTACCATGCTGTTTTGGTTACTGTAGCCTTGTAGTATAGTTTGAAGTCAGGTAGTGTGATGCCTCCAGCTTTGTTCTTTTGGCTTAGGATTGACTTGGCGATGCGGGCTCTCTTTTGGTTCCATATGAACTTTAAAGTAGTTTTTTCCAATTCTGTGAAGAAAGTCATTGGAAGCTTGATGGGGATGGCATTGAATCTGTAAATTACCTTGGGCAGTATCGCCATTTTCATGATATTGATTCTTCCTACCCATGAGCAAGGAATGTTCTTCCATTTGTTTGTATCCTCTTTTATTTCCTTGAGCAGTGGTTTGTAGTTCTCCTTGAAGAGGTGCTTCACATCCCTTGTAAGTTGGATTCCTAGGTATTTTATTCTCTTTGAAGCAATTGTGAATGGGAGTTCACTCATGATATGGCTCTCTGTTTGTCTGTTGTTGGTGTATAAGAATGCTTGTGATTTTTGTACATTGATTTTGTATCCTGAGACTTTGCTGAAGTTGCTTATCAGCTTAAGGAGATTTTGGGCTGAGACGATGGGGTTTTCTAGATAAACAATCATGTCGTCTGCAAACAGGGACAATTTGACTTCCTCTTTTCCTAATTGAATACCCTTTATTTCCTTCTCCTGCCTGATTGCCCTGGCCAGAACTTCCAACACTATGTTGAATAGGAGCGGTGAGAGAGGTCATCCCTGTCTTGTGCCAGTTTTCAAAGGGAATGCTTCCAGTTTTTGCCCATTCAGTATGATATTGGCTGTGGGTTTGTCATAGATAGCTCTTATTATTTTGAAATATGTCCCATCAATACCTAATTTATTGAGAGTTTTTAGCATGAAGGGTTGTTGAATTTTGTCAAAGGCTTTTTCTGCATCTATTGAGATAATCATGTGGTTTTTGTCTTTGGCTCTGTTTATATGCTGGATTACATTTATTGATTTGCGTATGTTGAACCAGCCTTGCATCCCAGGGATGAAGCCCACTTGATCATGGTGGATAAGCTTTTTGATGTGCTGCTGGATTCGGTTTGCCAGTATTTTATTGAGGATTTTTGCATCAATGTTCATCAAGGATATTGGTCTAAAATTCTCTTTTTTGGTTGTGTCTCTGCCAGGCTTTGGTCAAAAAGTGGGCGAAGGACATGAACAGGCACTTCTCAAAAGAAGACATTTATGCAGCCAAAAAACACATGAAAAAATGCTCATCATCACTGGCCATCAGAGAAATGCAAATCAAAACCACTAAGAGATATCATCTCACACCAGTTAGAATGGCAATCATTCAAAAGTCAGGAAACAACAGGTGCTGGAGAGGATGTGGAGAAATAGGAACACTTTTACACTGTTGGTGGGACTGTAAACTAGTTCAACCATTGTGGAAGTCAGTGTGGCGATTCCTCAGGGATCCAGAACTAGAAATACCATTTGACCCATCCATCCCATTACTGGGTATATACCCAAATGACTATAAATCATGCTGCTATAAAGACACATGCACATGTATGTTTATTGCGGCATTATTCACAATAGCAAAGACTTGGAACCAACCCAAATGTCCAACAATGATAGACTGGATTAAGAAAATGTGGCACATATACACCATGGAATACTATGCAGCCATAAAAAATGATGAGTTCATATCCTTTGTAGGGACATGGATGAAATTGGAAACCATCATTCTCAGTAAACTATCGCAAGAACAAAAAACCAAACACCGCATATTCTCACTCATAGGTGGGAATTGAACAATGAGATCACATGGACACAGGAAGGGGAATACCATACTCTGGGGAATGTGGTGGGGAGGGGGGAGGGGGGTGGGATAGCATTGGGAGATATACCTAATGCTAGATGACGAGTTAGTGGGTGCAGAGCACCAGCATGGCACATGTATACATATGTAACTAACCTGCACAATGTGCACATGTACCCTAAAACTTAATGTATAATTTAAATAAATAAATAAACTAATTAATTAAAAAAAAATAAAAAATAAAACTGCCAGTGGATATTTGGACCTCTCTGAGGATTTCGTTGGAAACGGGATAAACCACACATAAATAAACAGATGCATTCTCAGAACTTTCTTCGTGATGTTTGCATTCAACTCACAGTGTTGAACCTTTCTTTGACAGTTCAGGTTTGAAACTCTCTTTTTGTAGAAGATGCATGTGGATATTTGGAGCTCTCTGAGGATTTCGTTGGAAACGGGATAAACTGCACATAACTAAACAGAAGCATTCTCAGAACCTTCTTCCTGATGTTTGCATTCAGCTCACAGTGTTGAACCTTTCTTTGATAGTTCAGGTTTGAAACACTGTTTTTGTAGAACCTGCAAGTGGATATTTGGACCTCTTTGAGGCCTATCGTAGCAAAGGTTATAACTTCATATAAAAACAAGACGGAAGCTTTCTCAGAAAATTCTTGGGGATCCTTGAGTTTAACTCACAGAGCTGTACATTCCTTTGGATGGAGCAGGTTTGAAACACACTTTTGTAGAATCTGCAAGAGGATATTTGGACCTCTCCGAGGATTTCGTTGGAAACGGGATAACTGCACCTAACTAAACAGAAGCATTCTCAGAAACTTCTTTGTGATGTTTGCATTGAAATCCCAGAGTTGAATCCTCCTTTGATAGTTGAAGTTTGAAACAGTCTTTTTGTTGGATCTGCAAGTGGATATTTGGACCGCTTTGAAGATTTCGTTGGAAACGGGCTTATCTTCACAGAAAAGCTAAACAGAAGCATTCTCAGAAACTTCTTTGTGATGTTTGCATTCAACTCACAGAGTTGAACTTTCCTTTTGAGAGAGAAGCTTTGCAACACTCTTTTTCTAGAATCTGCAAGTGGACATTTGGAGGGCTTTGAGGCCTGTGGTGGAAAAGGAAATATCTTCCCGTAGAAACGAGATAGAAGCATTCTCAGAAACTACTTTGGGATGATTGCATTCAAGTCTCAGAGTTGAACATTCTCTTTGACAGAGCAGTTTGGAAACCCTCTTTTTGTAGAATCTGCAAGTGGAGACATCGACCGCGTTGAGGCCCATGGTAATAAAGGAAATAACTGCCTATAAAAACTAGACAGTAGCATTCTCAGAGCCTTCTTTGTGATGCTTGCATTCAACTCACAGTGTTGAACCATTCTTTGATAGTTCAGGTTTGAAACACTGTTTCTGTAGAAACTGCAAGTGGATATTTGGACCTCTCTGAGGATTTCGTTGGAAACGGGATAAACCGCACATAACTAAACTGAAGCATTCTCAGAACTTTCTTCGTGATGTTTGTATTCAACTCACTGTGTTGAACCATTCTTTGATAGTTGAGGTTTGAAACACTCTTTTTGTAGAAACGGCAAGTGGATATTTGGACCTCTCTGAGGATTTCGTAGGAAAAGGGATAAACCACACATAACTAAACAGAAGCATTCTCAGAGCTTTCTTCGTGATGTTTTCATTGAATTCACAGTGTTGAACCTTTCTTTGATAGTTCAGGTTTGAAACACTCTTTTTGTAGAAACTGCAAGTGGATATTTGAAACTCTCTGAGGATTTCGTTGGAAACGGGATAAACAGCACAGAAGTAAACAGAAGGATTCTCAGAACTTTCTTCGTGGTGTTTGAATTCAACTCACAGTGTTGAACAATTCTTTGATAGTTAAGGTTTGAAGCACTCTTTTTTTAGAAACTGCCAGTGGATATTTGGACCTCTCTGAGGATTTCGTTGGAAACGGGATAAACCACACATAAATAAACAGATGCATTCTCAGAACTATCTTCGTGATGTTTGCATTCAACTCACAGTGTTGAACCTTTCTTTGACAGTTCAGGTTTGAAACTCTCTTTTTGTAGAAGATGCATGTGGATATTTGGAGCTCTCTGAGGATTTCGTTGGAAACGGGATAAACAGCACAGAAGTAAACTGAAGGATTCTCAGAACTTTCTTCGTGATGTTTGAATTCAACTCACAGTGTTGAACCATTCTTTGGTAGTTGAGGTTTGAAGCACTCTTTTTTTAGAAACTGCCAGTGGATATTTGGACCTCTCTGAGGATTTCGTTGGAAACGGGATAAACCACACATAAATAAACAGATGCATTCTCAGAACTTTCTTCGTGATGTTTACATTCAACCCACAGTGTTGAAACTTTCTTTGACAGTTCAGGTTTGAAACTCTCTTTTTGTTGAAGATGCTTGTGGATATTTGGAGCTCTCTGAGGATTTCGTTGGAAACGGGATAAACCGCACATAACTAAACAGAAGCATTCTCAGAACCTTCTTCCTGATGTTTGCATTCAGCTCACAGTGTTGAACCTTTCTTTGATAGTTCAGGTTTGAAACATTGTTTTTGTAGAAACTGCAAGTGGATATTTGGACCTCTTTGAGGCCTATCGTAGCAAAGGTTATAACTTCATATAAAAACAAGACAGAAGCTTTCTCAGAAAATTCTTGGGGATCCTTGAGTTTAACTCACAGAGCTGAACATTCCTTTGGATGGAGCAGGTTTGAAACACAGTTTTGTAGAATCTGCAAGAGGATATTTGGACCTCTCCGAGGATTTCGTTGGAAACGGGATAACTGCACCTAACTAAACAGAAGCATTCTCAGAAACTTCTTTGTGATGTTTGCATTCAAATCCCAGAGTTGAATCCTCCTTTGATGGTTGAAGTTTGAAACAGTCTTTTTGTTGGATCTGCAAGTGGATATTTGGACCGCTTTGAAGATTTCATTGGAAACGGGCTTATCTTCACAGAAAAGCTAAACAGAAGCATTCTCAGAAACTTCTTTGTGATGTTTGCATTCAACTCACAGAGTTGAACTTTCCTTTTGAGAGAGAAGCTTTGCAACACTCTTTTTCTAGAATCTGCAAGTGGACATTTGGAGGGCTTTGAGGCCTGTGGTGGAAAAGGAAATATCTTCCCGTAGAAACGAGATAGAAGCATTCTCAGAAACTACTTTGTGATGATTGCATTCAAGTCTCAGAGTTGAACATTCTCTTTGACAGAGCAGTTTGGAAACCCTCTTTTTGTAGAATCTGCAAGTGGAGACATCGACCGCTTTGAGGCCCATGGTTATAAAGGAAATAACTGCCTATAAAAACTAGACAGTAGCATTCTCAGAGCCTTCTTCGTGATGCTTGCATTCAACTCACAGTGTTGAACCATTCTTTGATAGTTCAGGTTTGAAACACTGTTTCTGTAGAAACTTCAAGTGGATATTTGGACCTCTCTGAGGATTTCGTTGGAAACGGGATAAACCGCACGTAACTTAATTGAAGCATTCTCAGAACTATCTTCGTGATGTTTGTATTCAACTCACTCTGTTGAACCATTCTTTGATAGTTGAGGTTTGAAACACTCTTTTTGTAGAAACGGCAAGTGGATATTTGGACCTCTCTGAGGATTTCGTAGGAAAAGGGATAAACCACACATAACTAAACAGAAGCATTCTCAGAGCTTTCTTCGTGATGTTTGCATTCAATTCACAGTGTTGAACCTTTCTTTGATAGTTCAGGTTTGAAACACTCTTTTTTAGAAACTGCAAGTGGATATTTGAAACTCTCTGAGGATTTCGTTGGGAACGGGATAAACAGCACAGCATTAAACTGAAGCATTCTCAGAACTTTCTTCGTGATGTTTGAATTCAACTCACAGTGTTGAACCATTCTTTGGTAGTTGAGGTTTGAAGCACTCTTTTTTTAGAAACTGCCAGTGGGGTTGTTTGTTTTTTTCTTGTAAATTTGTTTGAGTTCACTGTAGATTCTGGATATTAGCCCTTTGTCAGATGAGTAGGTTGCAAAAGTTTTCTCCCATGTTGTAGGTTGCCTATTCACTCTGATGGTAGTTTCTTTTGCTGTGCAGAAGCTCTTTAGTTTAATTAGATCCCATTTGTCAATTTTGGCTTTTGTTGCCATTGCTTTTGGTGTTTTGGACATGAAGTCCTTTCCCACGCCTATGTCCTGAATGGTAATGCCTAGGTTTTCTTCTAGGGTTTTTATGGTTTTAGGTCTAACGTTTAAATCTTTAATCCATCTTGAATTGATTTTTGTATAAGGTGTAAGGAAGGGATCCAGTTTCAGCTTTCTACATATGGCTAGCCAGTTTTCCCAGCACCATTTATTAAATAGGGAATCCTTTCCCCATTGCTTGTTTTTCTCAGGTTTGTCAAAGATCAGAAAGTTGTAGGTAAGCGGCGTTATTTCTGAGGGCTCTGTTCTGTTCCATTGATCTATATTTCTGTTTTGGTACCAGTACCATGCTGTTTTGGTTACTGTAGCCTTGTAGTATAGTTTGAAGTCAGGTAGTGTGATGCCTCCAGCTTTGTTCTTTTGGCTTAGGATTGACTTGGCGATGCGGGCTCTCTTTTGGTTCCATATGAACTTTAAAGTAGTTTTTTCCAATTCTGTGAAGAAAGTCATTGGAAGCTTGATGGGGATGGCATTGAATCTGTAAATTACCTTGGGCAGTATCGCCATTTTCATGATATTGATTCTTCCTACCCATGAGCAAGGAATGTTCTTCCATTTGTTTGTATCCTCTTTTATTTCCTTGAGCAGTGGTTTGTAGTTCTCCTTGAAGAGGTGCTTCACATCCCTTGTAAGTTGGATTCCTAGGTATTTTATTCTCTTTGAAGCAATTGTGAATGGGAGTTCACTCATGATATGGCTCTCTGTTTGTCTGTTGTTGGTGTATAAGAATGCTTGTGATTTTTGTACATTGATTTTGTATCCTGAGACTTTGCTGAAGTTGCTTATCAGCTTAAGGAGATTTTGGGCTGAGACGATGGGTTTTCTAGATAAACAATCATGTCGTCTGCAAACAGGGACAATTTGACTTCCTCTTTTCCTAATTGAATACCCTTTATTTCCTTCTCCTGCCTGATTGCCCTGGCCAGAACTTCCAACACTATGTTGAATAGGAGCGGTGAGAGAGGTCATCCCTGTCTTGTGCCAGTTTTCAAAGGGAATGCTTCCAGTTTTTGCCCATTCAGTATGATATTGGCTGTGGGTTTGTCATAGATAGCTCTTATTATTTTGAAATATGTCCCATCAATACCTAATTTATTGAGAGTTTTTAGCATGAAGGGTTGTTGAATTTTGTCAAAGGCTTTTTCTGCATCTATTGAGATAATCATGTGGTTTTTGTCTTTGGCTCTGTTTATATGCTGGATTACATTTATTGATTTGCGTATGTTGAACCAGCCTTGCATCCCAGGGATGAAGCCCACTTGATCATGGTGGATAAGCTTTTTGATGTGCTGCTGGATTCGGTTTGCCAGTATTTTATTGAGGATTTTTGCATCAATGTTCATCAAGGATATTGGTCTAAAATTCTCTTTTTTGGTTGTGTCTCTGCCAGGCTTTGGTCAAAAAGTGGGCGAAGGACATGAACAGGCACTTCTCAAAAGAAGACATTTATGCAGCCAAAAAACACATGAAAAAATGCTCATCATCACTGGCCATCAGAGAAATGCAAATCAAAACCACTAAGAGATATCATCTCACACCAGTTAGAATGGCAATCATTCAAAAGTCAGGAAACAACAGGTGCTGGAGAGGATGTGGAGAAATAGGAACACTTTTACACTGTTGGTGGGACTGTAAACTAGTTCAACCATTGTGGAAGTCAGTGTGGCGATTCCTCAGGGATCCAGAACTAGAAATACCATTTGACCCATCCATCCCATTACTGGGTATATACCCAAATGACTATAAATCATGCTGCTATAAAGACACATGCACATGTATGTTTATTGCGGCATTATTCACAATAGCAAAGACTTGGAACCAACCCAAATGTCCAACAATGATAGACTGGATTAAGAAAATGTGGCACATATACACCATGGAATACTATGCAGCCATAAAAAATGATGAGTTCATATCCTTTGTAGGGACATGGATGAAATTGGAAACCATCATTCTCAGTAAACTATCGCAAGAACAAAAAACCAAACACCGCATATTCTCACTCATAGGTGGGAATTGAACAATGAGATCACATGGACACAGGAAGGGGAATACCATACTCTGGGGAATGTGGTGGGGAGGGGGGAGGGGGGTGGGATAGCATTGGGAGATATACCTAATGCTAGATGACGAGTTAGTGGGTGCAGAGCACCAGCATGGCACATGTATACATATGTAACTAACCTGCACAATGTGCACATGTACCCTAAAACTTAATGTATAATTTAAATAAATAAATAAACTAATTAATTAAAAAAAAAATAAAAAATAAAACTGCCAGTGGATATTTGGACCTCTCTGAGGATTTCGTTGGAAACGGGATAAACCACACATAAATAAACAGATGCATTCTCAGAACTTTCTTCGTGATGTTTGCATTCAACTCACAGTGTTGAACCTTTCTTTGACAGTTCAGGTTTGAAACTCTCTTTTTGTAGAAGATGCATGTGGATATTTGGAGCTCTCTGAGGATTTCGTTGGAAACGGGATAAACCGCACATAACTAAACAGAAGCATTTTCAGAACCTTCTTCCTGATGTTTGCATTCAGCTCACAGTGTTGAACCTTTCTTTGATAGTTCAGGTTTGAAACACTGTTTTTGTAGAACCTGCAAGTGGATATTTGTACCTCTTTGAGGCCTATCATAGCAAAGGTTATAACTTCATATAAAAACAAGACGGAAGCTTTCTCAGAAAATTCTTGGGGATCCTTGAGTTTAACTCACAGAGCTGTACATTCCTTTGGATGGAGCAGGTTTGAAACACACTTTTGTAGAATCTGCAAGAGGATATTTGGACCTCTCCGAGGATTTCGTTGGAAACGGGATAACTGCACCTAACTAAACAGAAGCATTCTCAGAAACTTCTTTGTGATGTTTGCATTCAAATCCCAGAGTTGAATCCTCCTTTGATAGTTGAAGTTTGAAACAGTCTTTTTGTTGGATCTGCAAGTGGATATTTGGACCGCTTTGAAGATTTCGTTGGAAACGGGCTTATCTTCACAGAAAAGCTAAACAGAAGCATTCTCAGAAACTTCTTTGTGATGTTTGCATTCAACTCACAGAGTTGAACTTTCCTTTTGAGAGAGAAGCTTTGCAACACTCTTTTTCTAGAATCTGCAAGTGGACATTTGGAGGGCTTTGAGGCCTGTGGTGGAAAAGGAAATATCTTCCCGTAGAAACGAGATAGAAGCATTCTCAGAAACTACTTTGGGATGATTGCATTCAAGTCTCAGAGTTGAACATTCTCTTTGACAGAGCAGTTTGGAAACCCTCTTTTTGTAGAATCTGCAAGTGGAGACATCGACCGCGTTGAGGCCCATGGTAATAAAGGAAATAACTGCCTATAAAAACTAGACAGTAGCATTCTCAGAGCCTTCTTTGTGATGCTTGCATTCAACTCACAGTGTTGAACCATTCTTTGATAGTTCAGGTTTGAAACACTGTTTCTGTAGAAACTTCAAGTGGATATTTGGACCTCTCTGAGGATTTCGTTGGAAACGGGATAAACCGCACATAACTAAACTGAAGCATTCTCAGAACTTTCTTCGTGATGTTTGTATTCAACTCACTGTGTTGAACCATTCTTTGATAGTTGAGGTTTGAAACACTCTTTTTGTAGAAACGGCAAGTGGATATTTGGACCTCTCTGAGGATTTCGTAGGAAAAGGGATAAACCACACATAACTAAACAGAAGCATTCTCAGAGCTTTCTTCGTGATGTTTTCATTGAATTCACAGTGTTGAACCTTTCTTTGATAGTTCAGGTTTGAAACACCCTTTTTGTAGAAACTGCAAGCGGATATTTGAAACTCTCTGAGGATTTCGTTGGAAACGGGATAAACAGCACAGAAGTAAACAGAAGGATTCTCAGAACTTTCTTCGTGGTGTTTGAATTCAACTCACAGTGTTGAACAATTCTTTGATAGTTAAGGTTTGAAGCACTCTTTTTTTAGAAACTGCCAGTGGATATTTGGACCTCTCTGAGGATTTCGTTGGAAACGGGATAAACCACACATAAATAAACAGATGCATTCTCAGAACTATCTTCGTGATGTTTGCATTCAACTCACAGTGTTGAACCTTTCTTTGACAGTTCAGGTTTGAAACTCTCTTTTTGTAGAAGATGCATGTGGATATTTGGAGCTCTCTGAGGATTTCGTTGGAAATGGGATAAACAGCACAGAAGTAAACTGAAGGATTCTCAGAACTTTCTTCGTGATGTTTGAATTCAACTCACAGTGTTGCACAATTCTTTGATAGTTAAGGTTTGAAGCACTCTTTTTTTAGAAACTGCCAGTGGATATTTGGACCTCTCTGAGGATTTCGTTGGAAACGGGATAAACCACACATAAATAAACAGATGCATTCTCAGAACTATCTTCGTGATGTTTGCATTCAACTCACAGTGTTGAACCTTTCTTTGACAGTTCAGGTTTGAAACTCTCTTTTTGTAGAAGATGCATGTGGATATTTGGAGCTCTCTGAGGATTTCGTTGGAAACGGGATAAACAGCACAGAAGTAAACTGAAGGATTCTCAGAACTTTCTTCGTGATGTTTGAATTCAACTCACAGTGTTGAACCATTCTTTGGTAGTTGAGGTTTGAAGCACTCTTTTTTTAGAAACTGCCAGTGGATATTTGGACCTCTCTGAGGATTTCGTTGGAAACGGGATAAACCACACATAAATAAACAGATGGATTCTCAGAACTTTCTTCGTGATGTTTACATTCAACCCACAGTGTTGAAACTTTCTTTGACAGTTCAGGTTTGAAACTCTCTTTTTGTTGAAGATGCTTGTGGATATTTGGAGCTCTCTGAGGATTTCGTTGGAAACGGGATAAACCGCACATAACTAAACAGAAGCATTCTCAGAACCTTCTTCCTGATGTTTGCATTCAGCTCACAGTGTTGAACCTTTCTTTGATAGTTCAGGTTTGAAACATTGTTTTTGTAGAAACTGCAAGTGGATATTTGGACCTCTTTGAGGCCTATCGTAGCAAAGGTTATAACTTCATATAAAAACAAGACAGAAGCTTTCTCAGAAAATTCTTGGGGATCCTTGAGTTTAACTCACAGAGCTGAACATTCCTTTGGATGGAGCAGGTTTGAAACACAGTTTTGTAGAATCTGCAAGAGGATATTTGGACCTCTCCGAGGATTTCGTTGGAAACGGGATAACTGCACCTAACTAAACAGAAGCATTCTCAGAAACTTCTTTGTGATGTTTGCATTCAAATCCCAGAGTTGAATCCTCCTTTGATGGTTGAAGTGTGAAACAGTCTTTTTGTTGGATCTGCAAGTGGATATTTGGACCGCTTTGAAGATTTCGTTGGAAACGGGCTTATCTTCACAGAAAAGCTAAACAGAAGCATTCTCAGAAACTTCTTTGTGATGTTTGCATTCAACTCACAGAGTTGAACTTTCCTTTTGAGAGAGAAGCTTTGCAACACTCTTTTTCTAGAATCTGCAAGTGGACATTTGGAGGGCTTTGAGGCCTGTGGTGGAAAAGGAAATATCTTCCCGTAGAAACGAGATAGAAGCATTCTCAGAAACTACTTTGGGATGATTGCATTCAAGTCTCAGAGTTGAACATTCTCTTTGACAGAGCAGTTTGGAAACCCTCTTTTTGTAGAATCTGCAAGTGGAGACATCGACCGCTTTGAGGCCCATGGTAATAAAGGAAATAACTGCCTATAAAAACTAGACAGTAGCATTCTCAGAGCCTTCTTCGTGATGCTTGCATTCAACTCACAGTGTTGAACCATTCTTTGATAGTTCAGGTTTGAAACACTGTTTCTGTAGAAACTTCAAGTGGATATTTGGACCTCTCTGAGGATTTCGTTGGAAACGGGATAAACCGCACGTAACTTAATTGAAGCATTCTCAGAACTATCTTCGTGATGTTTGTATTCAACTCACTCTGTTGAACCATTCTTTGATAGTTGAGGTTTGAAACACTCTTTTTGTAGAAACGGCAAGTGGATATTTGGACCTCTCTGAGGATTTCGTAGGAAAAGGGATAAACCACACATAACTAAACAGAAGCATTCTCAGAGCTTTCTTCGTGATGTTTGCATTCAATTCACAGTGTTGAACCTTTCTTTGATAGTTCAGGTTTGAAACACTCTTTTTTAGAAACTGCAAGTGGATATTTGAAACTCTCTGAGGATTTCGTTGGGAACGGGATAAACAGCACAGCATTAAACTGAAGCATTCTCAGAACTTTCTTCGTGATGTTTGAATTCAACTCACAGTGTTGAACCATTCTTTGGTAGTTGAGGTTTGAAGCACTCTTTTTTTAGAAACTGCCAGTGGGGTTGTTTGTTTTTTTCTTGTAAATTTGTTTGAGTTCACTGTAGATTCTGGATATTAGCCCTTTGTCAGATGAGTAGGTTGCAAAAGTTTTCTCCCATGTTGTAGGTTGCCTATTCACTCTGATGGTAGTTTCTTTTGCTGTGCAGAAGCTCTTTAGTTTAATTAGATCCCATTTGTCAATTTTGGCTTTTGTTGCCATTGCTTTTGGTGTTTTGGACATGAAGTCCTTTCCCACGCCTATGTCCTGAATGGTAATGCCTAGGTTTTCTTCTAGGGTTTTTATGGTTTTAGGTCTAACGTTTAAATCTTTAATCCATCTTGAATTGATTTTTGTATAAGGTGTAAGGAAGGGATCCAGTTTCAGCTTTCTACATATGGCTAGCCAGTTTTCCCAGCACCATTTATTAAATAGGGAATCCTTTCCCCATTGCTTGTTTTTCTCAGGTTTGTCAAAGATCAGAAAGTTGTAGGTAAGCGGCGTTATTTCTGAGGGCTCTGTTCTGTTCCATTGATCTATATTTCTGTTTTGGTACCAGTACCATGCTGTTTTGGTTACTGTAGCCTTGTAGTATAGTTTGAAGTCAGGTAGTGTGATGCCTCCAGCTTTGTTCTTTTGGCTTAGGATTGACTTGGCGATGCGGGCTCTCTTTTGGTTCCATATGAACTTTAAAGTAGTTTTTTCCAATTCTGTGAAGAAAGTCATTGGAAGCTTGATGGGGATGGCATTGAATCTGTAAATTACCTTGGGCAGTATCGCCATTTTCATGATATTGATTCTTCCTACCCATGAGCAAGGAATGTTCTTCCATTTGTTTGTATCCTCTTTTATTTCCTTGAGCAGTGGTTTGTAGTTCTCCTTGAAGAGGTGCTTCACATCCCTTGTAAGTTGGATTCCTAGGTATTTTATTCTCTTTGAAGCAATTGTGAATGGGAGTTCACTCATGATATGGCTCTCTGTTTGTCTGTTGTTGGTGTATAAGAATGCTTGTGATTTTTGTACATTGATTTTGTATCCTGAGACTTTGCTGAAGTTGCTTATCAGCTTAAGGAGATTTTGGGCTGAGACGATGGGTTTTCTAGATAAACAATCATGTCGTCTGCAAACAGGGACAATTTGACTTCCTCTTTTCCTAATTGAATACCCTTTATTTCCTTCTCCTGCCTGATTGCCCTGGCCAGAACTTCCAACACTATGTTGAATAGGAGCGGTGAGAGAGGTCATCCCTGTCTTGTGCCAGTTTTCAAAGGGAATGCTTCCAGTTTTTGCCCATTCAGTATGATATTGGCTGTGGGTTTGTCATAGATAGCTCTTATTATTTTGAAATATGTCCCATCAATACCTAATTTATTGAGAGTTTTTAGCATGAAGGGTTGTTGAATTTTGTCAAAGGCTTTTTCTGCATCTATTGAGATAATCATGTGGTTTTTGTCTTTGGCTCTGTTTATATGCTGGATTACATTTATTGATTTGTGTATGTTGAACCAGCCTTGCATCCCAGGGATGAAGCCCACTTGATCATGGTGGATAAGCTTTTTGATGTGCTGCTGGATTCGGTTTGCCAGTATTTTATTGAGGATTTTTGCATCAATGTTCATCAAGGATATTGGTCTAAAATTCTCTTTTTTGGTTGTGTCTCTGCCAGGCTTTGGTCAAAAAGTGGGCGAAGGACATGAACAGGCACTTCTCAAAAGAAGACATTTATGCAGCCAAAAAACACATGAAAAAATGCTCATCATCACTGGCCATCAGAGAAATGCAAATCAAAACCACTAAGAGATATCATCTCACACCAGTTAGAATGGCAATCATTCAAAAGTCAGGAAACAACAGGTGCTGGAGAGGATGTGGAGAAATAGGAACACTTTTACACTGTTGGTGGGACTGTAAACTAGTTCAACCATTGTGGAAGTCAGTGTGGCGATTCCTCAGGGATCCAGAACTAGAAATACCATTTGACCCATCCATCCCATTACTGGGTATATACCCAAATGACTATAAATCATGCTGCTATAAAGACACATGCACATGTATGTTTATTGCGGCATTATTCACAATAGCAAAGACTTGGAACCAACCCAAATGTCCAACAATGATAGACTGGATTAAGAAAATGTGGCACATATACACCATGGAATACTATGCAGCCATAAAAAATGATGAGTTCATATCCTTTGTAGGGACATGGATGAAATTGGAAACCATCATTCTCAGTAAACTATCGCAAGAACAAAAAACCAAACACCGCATATTCTCACTCATAGGTGGGAATTGAACAATGAGATCACATGGACACAGGAAGGGGAATACCATACTCTGGGGAATGTGGTGGGGAGGGGGGAGGGGGGTGGGATAGCATTGGGAGATATACCTAATGCTAGATGACGAGTTAGTGGGTGCAGAGCACCAGCATGGCACATGTATACATATGTAACTAACCTGCACAATGTGCACATGTACCCTAAAACTTAATGTATAATTTAAATAAATAAATAAACTAATTAATTAAAAAAAAAATAAAAAATAAAACTGCCAGTGGATATTTGGACCTCTCTGAGGATTTCGTTGGAAACGGGATAAACCACACATAAATAAACAGATGCATTCTCAGAACTTTCTTCGTGATGTTTGCATTCAACTCACAGTGTTGAACCTTTCTTTGACAGTTCAGGTTTGAAACTCTCTTTTTGTAGAAGATGCATGTGGATATTTGGAGCTCTCTGAGGATTTCGTTGGAAACGGGATAAACCGCACATAACTAAACAGAAGCATTTTCAGAACCTTCTTCCTGATGTTTGCATTCAGCTCACAGTGTTGAACCTTTCTTTGATAGTTCAGGTTTGAAACACTGTTTTTGTAGAACCTGCAAGTGGATATTTGTACCTCTTTGAGGCCTATCATAGCAAAGGTTATAACTTCATATAAAAACAAGACGGAAGCTTTCTCAGAAAATTCTTGGGGATCCTTGAGTTTAACTCACAGAGCTGTACATTCCTTTGGATGGAGCAGGTTTGAAACACACTTTTGTAGAATCTGCAAGAGGATATTTGGACCTCTCCGAGGATTTCGTTGGAAACGGGATAACTGCACCTAACTAAACAGAAGCATTCTCAGAAACTTCTTTGTGATGTTTGCATTCAAATCCCAGAGTTGAATCCTCCTTTGATAGTTGAAGTTTGAAACAGTCTTTTTGTTGGATCTGCAAGTGGATATTTGGACCGCTTTGAAGATTTCGTTGGAAACGGGCTTATCTTCACAGAAAAGCTAAACAGAAGCATTCTCAGAAACTTCTTTGTGATGTTTGCATTCAACTCACAGAGTTGAACTTTCCTTTTGAGAGAGAAGCTTTGCAACACTCTTTTTCTAGAATCTGCAAGTGGACATTTGGAGGGCTTTGAGGCCTGTGGTGGAAAAGGAAATATCTTCCCGTAGAAACGAGATAGAAGCATTCTCAGAAACTACTTTGGGATGATTGCATTCAAGTCTCAGAGTTGAACATTCTCTTTGACAGAGCAGTTTGGAAACCCTCTTTTTGTAGAATCTGCAAGTGGAGACATCGACCGCGTTGAGGCCCATGGTAATAAAGGAAATAACTGCCTATAAAAACTAGACAGTAGCATTCTCAGAGCCTTCTTTGTGATGCTTGCATTCAACTCACAGTGTTGAACCATTCTTTGATAGTTCAGGTTTGAAACACTGTTTCTGTAGAAACTTCAAGTGGATATTTGGACCTCTCTGAGGATTTCGTTGGAAACGGGATAAACCGCACATAACTAAACTGAAGCATTCTCAGAACTTTCTTCGTGATGTTTGTATTCAACTCACTGTGTTGAACCATTCTTTGATAGTTGAGGTTTGAAACACTCTTTTTGTAGAAACGGCAAGTGGATATTTGGACCTCTCTGAGGATTTCGTAGGAAAAGGGATAAACCACACATAACTAAACAGAAGCATTCTCAGAGCTTTCTTCGTGATGTTTTCATTGAATTCACAGTGTTGAACCTTTCTTTGATAGTTCAGGTTTGAAACACCCTTTTTGTAGAAACTGCAAGCGGATATTTGAAACTCTCTGAGGATTTCGTTGGAAACGGGATAAACAGCACAGAAGTAAACAGAAGGATTCTCAGAACTTTCTTCGTGGTGTTTGAATTCAACTCACAGTGTTGAACAATTCTTTGATAGTTAAGGTTTGAAGCACTCTTTTTTTAGAAACTGCCAGTGGATATTTGGACCTCTCTGAGGATTTCGTTGGAAACGGGATAAACCACACATAAATAAACAGATGCATTCTCAGAACTATCTTCGTGATGTTTGCATTCAACTCACAGTGTTGAACCTTTCTTTGACAGTTCAGGTTTGAAACTCTCTTTTTGTAGAAGATGCATGTGGATATTTGGAGCTCTCTGAGGATTTCGTTGGAAATGGGATAAACAGCACAGAAGTAAACTGAAGGATTCTCAGAACTTTCTTCGTGATGTTTGAATTCAACTCACAGTGTTGCACAATTCTTTGATAGTTAAGGTTTGAAGCACTCTTTTTTTAGAAACTGCCAGTGGATATTTGGACCTCTCTGAGGATTTCGTTGGAAACGGGATAAACCACACATAAATAAACAGATGCATTCTCAGAACTATCTTCGTGATGTTTGCATTCAACTCACAGTGTTGAACCTTTCTTTGACAGTTCAGGTTTGAAACTCTCTTTTTGTAGAAGATGCATGTGGATATTTGGAGCTCTCTGAGGATTTCGTTGGAAACGGGATAAACAGCACAGAAGTAAACTGAAGGATTCTCAGAACTTTCTTCGTGATGTTTGAATTCAACTCACAGTGTTGAACCATTCTTTGGTAGTTGAGGTTTGAAGCACTCTTTTTTTAGAAACTGCCAGTGGATATTTGGACCTCTCTGAGGATTTCGTTGGAAACGGGATAAACCACACATAAATAAACAGATGGATTCTCAGAACTTTCTTCGTGATGTTTACATTCAACCCACAGTGTTGAAACTTTCTTTGACAGTTCAGGTTTGAAACTCTCTTTTTGTTGAAGATGCTTGTGGATATTTGGAGCTCTCTGAGGATTTCGTTGGAAACGGGATAAACCGCACATAACTAAACAGAAGCATTCTCAGAACCTTCTTCCTGATGTTTGCATTCAGCTCACAGTGTTGAACCTTTCTTTGATAGTTCAGGTTTGAAACATTGTTTTTGTAGAAACTGCAAGTGGATATTTGGACCTCTTTGAGGCCTATCGTAGCAAAGGTTATAACTTCATATAAAAACAAGACAGAAGCTTTCTCAGAAAATTCTTGGGGATCCTTGAGTTTAACTCACAGAGCTGAACATTCCTTTGGATGGAGCAGGTTTGAAACACAGTTTTGTAGAATCTGCAAGAGGATATTTGGACCTCTCCGAGGATTTCGTTGGAAACGGGATAACTGCACCTAACTAAACAGAAGCATTCTCAGAAACTTCTTTGTGATGTTTGCATTCAAATCCCAGAGTTGAATCCTCCTTTGATGGTTGAAGTGTGAAACAGTCTTTTTGTTGGATCTGCAAGTGGATATTTGGACCGCTTTGAAGATTTCGTTGGAAACGGGCTTATCTTCACAGAAAAGCTAAACAGAAGCATTCTCAGAAACTTCTTTGTGATGTTTGCATTCAACTCACAGAGTTGAACTTTCCTTTTGAGAGAGAAGCTTTGCAACACTCTTTTTCTAGAATCTGCAAGTGGACATTTGGAGGGCTTTGAGGCCTGTGGTGGAAAAGGAAATATCTTCCCGTAGAAACGAGATAGAAGCATTCTCAGAAACTACTTTGGGATGATTGCATTCAAGTCTCAGAGTTGAACATTCTCTTTGACAGAGCAGTTTGGAAACCCTCTTTTTGTAGAATCTGCAAGTGGAGACATCGACCGCTTTGAGGCCCATGGTAATAAAGGAAATAACTGCCTATAAAAACTAGACAGTAGCATTCTCAGAGCCTTCTTCGTGATGCTTGCATTCAACTCACAGTGTTGAACCATTCTTTGATAGTTCAGGTTTGAAACACTGTTTCTGTAGAAACTTCAAGTGGATATTTGGACCTCTCTGAGGATTTCGTTGGAAACGGGATAAACCGCACGTAACTTAATTGAAGCATTCTCAGAACTATCTTCGTGATGTTTGTATTCAACTCACTCTGTTGAACCATTCTTTGATAGTTGAGGTTTGAAACACTCTTTTTGTAGAAACGGCAAGTGGATATTTGGACCTCTCTGAGGATTTCGTAGGAAAAGGGATAAACCACACATAACTAAACAGAAGCATTCTCAGAGCTTTCTTCGTGATGTTTGCATTCAATTCACAGTGTTGAACCTTTCTTTGATAGTTCAGGTTTGAAACACTCTTTTTTAGAAACTGCAAGTGGATATTTGAAACTCTCTGAGGATTTCGTTGGGAACGGGATAAACAGCACAGCATTAAACTGAAGCATTCTCAGAACTTTCTTCGTGATGTTTGAATTCAACTCACAGTGTTGAACCATTCTTTGGTAGTTGAGGTTTGAAGCACTCTTTTTTTAGAAACTGCCAGTGGGGTTGTTTGTTTTTTTCTTGTAAATTTGTTTGAGTTCACTGTAGATTCTGGATATTAGCCCTTTGTCAGATGAGTAGGTTGCAAAAGTTTTCTCCCATGTTGTAGGTTGCCTATTCACTCTGATGGTAGTTTCTTTTGCTGTGCAGAAGCTCTTTAGTTTAATTAGATCCCATTTGTCAATTTTGGCTTTTGTTGCCATTGCTTTTGGTGTTTTGGACATGAAGTCCTTTCCCACGCCTATGTCCTGAATGGTAATGCCTAGGTTTTCTTCTAGGGTTTTTATGGTTTTAGGTCTAACGTTTAAATCTTTAATCCATCTTGAATTGATTTTTGTATAAGGTGTAAGGAAGGGATCCAGTTTCAGCTTTCTACATATGGCTAGCCAGTTTTCCCAGCACCATTTATTAAATAGGGAATCCTTTCCCCATTGCTTGTTTTTCTCAGGTTTGTCAAAGATCAGAAAGTTGTAGGTAAGCGGCGTTATTTCTGAGGGCTCTGTTCTGTTCCATTGATCTATATTTCTGTTTTGGTACCAGTACCATGCTGTTTTGGTTACTGTAGCCTTGTAGTATAGTTTGAAGTCAGGTAGTGTGATGCCTCCAGCTTTGTTCTTTTGGCTTAGGATTGACTTGGCGATGCGGGCTCTCTTTTGGTTCCATATGAACTTTAAAGTAGTTTTTTCCAATTCTGTGAAGAAAGTCATTGGAAGCTTGATGGGGATGGCATTGAATCTGTAAATTACCTTGGGCAGTATCGCCATTTTCATGATATTGATTCTTCCTACCCATGAGCAAGGAATGTTCTTCCATTTGTTTGTATCCTCTTTTATTTCCTTGAGCAGTGGTTTGTAGTTCTCCTTGAAGAGGTGCTTCACATCCCTTGTAAGTTGGATTCCTAGGTATTTTATTCTCTTTGAAGCAATTGTGAATGGGAGTTCACTCATGATATGGCTCTCTGTTTGTCTGTTGTTGGTGTATAAGAATGCTTGTGATTTTTGTACATTGATTTTGTATCCTGAGACTTTGCTGAAGTTGCTTATCAGCTTAAGGAGATTTTGGGCTGAGACGATGGGTTTTCTAGATAAACAATCATGTCGTCTGCAAACAGGGACAATTTGACTTCCTCTTTTCCTAATTGAATACCCTTTATTTCCTTCTCCTGCCTGATTGCCCTGGCCAGAACTTCCAACACTATGTTGAATAGGAGCGGTGAGAGAGGTCATCCCTGTCTTGTGCCAGTTTTCAAAGGGAATGCTTCCAGTTTTTGCCCATTCAGTATGATATTGGCTGTGGGTTTGTCATAGATAGCTCTTATTATTTTGAAATATGTCCCATCAATACCTAATTTATTGAGAGTTTTTAGCATGAAGGGTTGTTGAATTTTGTCAAAGGCTTTTTCTGCATCTATTGAGATAATCATGTGGTTTTTGTCTTTGGCTCTGTTTATATGCTGGATTACATTTATTGATTTGCGTATGTTGAACCAGCCTTGCATCCCAGGGATGAAGCCCACTTGATCATGGTGGATAAGCTTTTTGATGTGCTGCTGGATTCGGTTTGCCAGTATTTTATTGAGGATTTTTGCATCAATGTTCATCAAGGATATTGGTCTAAAATTCTCTTTTTTGGTTGTGTCTCTGCCAGGCTTTGGTCAAAAAGTGGGCGAAGGACATGAACAGGCACTTCTCAAAAGAAGACATTTATGCAGCCAAAAAACACATGAAAAAATGCTCATCATCACTGGCCATCAGAGAAATGCAAATCAAAACCACTAAGAGATATCATCTCACACCAGTTAGAATGGCAATCATTCAAAAGTCAGGAAACAACAGGTGCTGGAGAGGATGTGGAGAAATAGGAACACTTTTACACTGTTGGTGGGACTGTAAACTAGTTCAACCATTGTGGAAGTCAGTGTGGCGATTCCTCAGGGATCCAGAACTAGAAATACCATTTGACCCATCCATCCCATTACTGGGTATATACCCAAATGACTATAAATCATGCTGCTATAAAGACACATGCACATGTATGTTTATTGCGGCATTATTCACAATAGCAAAGACTTGGAACCAACCCAAATGTCCAACAATGATAGACTGGATTAAGAAAATGTGGCACATATACACCATGGAATACTATGCAGCCATAAAAAATGATGAGTTCATATCCTTTGTAGGGACATGGATGAAATTGGAAACCATCATTCTCAGTAAACTATCGCAAGAACAAAAAACCAAACACCGCATATTCTCACTCATAGGTGGGAATTGAACAATGAGATCACATGGACACAGGAAGGGGAATACCATACTCTGGGGAATGTGGTGGGGAGGGGGGAGGGGGGTGGGATAGCATTGGGAGATATACCTAATGCTAGATGACGAGTTAGTGGGTGCAGAGCACCAGCATGGCACATGTATACATATGTAACTAACCTGCACAATGTGCACATGTACCCTAAAACTTAATGTATAATTTAAATAAATAAATAAACTAATTAATTAAAAAAAAAATAAAAAATAAAACTGCCAGTGGATATTTGGACCTCTCTGAGGATTTCGTTGGAAACGGGATAAACCACACATAAATAAACAGATGCATTCTCAGAACTTTCTTCGTGATGTTTGCATTCAACTCACAGTGTTGAACCTTTCTTTGACAGTTCAGGTTTGAAACTCTCTTTTTGTAGAAGATGCATGTGGATATTTGGAGCTCTCTGAGGATTTCGTTGGAAACGGGATAAACCGCACATAACTAAACAGAAGCATTCTCAGAACCTTCTTCCTGATGTTTGCATTCAGCTCACAGTGTTGAACCTTTCTTTGATAGTTCAGGTTTGAAACACTGTTTTTGTAGAACCTGCAAGTGGATATTTGGACCTCTTTGAGGCCTATCGTAGCAAAGGTTATAACTTCATATAAAAACAAGACGGAAGCTTTCTCAGAAAATTCTTGGGGATCCTTGAGTTTAACTCACAGAGCTGTACATTCCTTTGGATGGAGCAGGTTTGAAACACACTTTTGTAGAATCTGCAAGAGGATATTTGGACCTCTCCGAGGATTTCGTTGGAAACGGGATAACTGCACCTAACTAAACAGAAGCATTCTCAGAAACTTCTTTGTGATGTTTGCATTCAAATCCCAGAGTTGAATCCTCCTTTGATAGTTGAAGTTTGAAACAGTCTTTTTGTTGGATCTGCAAGTGGATATTTGGACCGCTTTGAAGATTTCGTTGGAAACGGGCTTATCTTCACAGAAAAGCTAAACAGAAGCATTCTCAGAAACTTCTTTGTGATGTTTGCATTCAACTCACAGAGTTGAACTTTCCTTTTGAGAGAGAAGCTTTGCAACACTCTTTTTCTAGAATCTGCAAGTGGACATTTGGAGGGCTTTGAGGCCTGTGGTGGAAAAGGAAATATCTTCCCGTAGAAACGAGATAGAAGCATTCTCAGAAACTACTTTGGGATGATTGCATTCAAGTCTCAGAGTTGAACATTCTCTTTGACAGAGCAGTTTGGAAACCCTCTTTTTGTAGAATCTGCAAGTGGAGACATCGACCGCGTTGAGGCCCATGGTAATAAAGGAAATAACTGCCTATAAAAACTAGACAGTAGCATTCTCAGAGCCTTCTTTGTGATGCTTGCATTCAACTCACAGTGTTGAACCATTCTTTGATAGTTCAGGTTTGAAACACTGTTTCTGTAGAAACTTCAAGTGGATATTTGGACCTCTCTGAGGATTTCGTTGGAAACGGGATAAACCGCACATAACTAAACTGAAGCATTCTCAGAACTTTCTTCGTGATGTTTGTATTCAACTCACTGTGTTGAACCATTCTTTGATAGTTGAGGTTTGAAACACTCTTTTTGTAGAAACGGCAAGTGGATATTTGGACCTCTCTGAGGATTTCGTAGGAAAAGGGATAAACCACACATAACTAAACAGAAGCATTCTCAGAGCTTTCTTCGTGATGTTTTCATTGAATTCACAGTGTTGAACCTTTCTTTGATAGTTCAGGTTTGAAACACCCTTTTTGTAGAAACTGCAAGTGGATATTTGAAACTCTCTGAGGATTTCGTTGGAAACGGGATAAACAGCACAGAAGTAAACAGAAGGATTCTCAGAACTTTCTTCGTGGTGTTTGAATTCAACTCACAGTGTTGAACAATTCTTTGATAGTTAAGGTTTGAAGCACTCTTTTTTTAGAAACTGCCAGTGGATATTTGGACCTCTCTGAGGATTTCGTTGGAAACGGGATAAACCACACATAAATAAACAGATGCATTCTCAGAACTATCTTCGTGATGTTTGCATTCAACTCACAGTGTTGAACCTTTCTTTGACAGTTCAGGTTTGAAACTCTCTTTTTGTAGAAGATGCATGTGGATATTTGGAGCTCTCTGAGGATTTCGTTGGAAACGGGATAAACAGCACAGAAGTAAACTGAAGGATTCTCAGAACTTTCTTCGTGATGTTTGAATTCAACTCACAGTGTTGCACAATTCTTTGATAGTTAAGGTTTGAAGCACTCTTTTTTTAGAAACTGCCAGTGGATATTTGGACCTCTCTGAGGATTTCGTTGGAAACGGGATAAACCACACATAAATAAACAGATGCATTCTCAGAACTATTTTCGTGATGTTTGCATTCAACTCACAGTGTTGAACCTTTCTTTGACAGTTCAGGTTTGAAACTCTCTTTTTGTAGAAGATGCATGTGGATATTTGGAGCTCTCTGAGGATTTCGTTGGAAACGGGATAAACAGCACAGAAGTAAACTGAAGGATTCTCAGAACTTTCTTCGTGATGTTTGAATTCAACTCACAGTGTTGAACCATTCTTTGGTAGTTGAGGTTTGAAGCACTCTTTTTTTAGAAACTGCCAGTGGATATTTGGACCTCTCTGAGGATTTCGTTGGAAACGGGATAAACCACACATAAATAAACAGATGCATTCTCAGAACTTTCTTCGTGATGTTTACATTCAACCCACAGTGTTGAAACTTTCTTTGACAGTTCAGGTTTGAAACTCTCTTTTTGTTGAAGATGCTTGTGGATATTTGGAGCTCTCTGAGGATTTCGTTGGAAACGGGATAAACCGCACATAACTAAACAGAAGCATTCTCAGAACCTTCTTCCTGATGTTTGCATTCAGCTCACAGTGTTGAACCTTTCTTTGATAGTTCAGGTTTGAAACATTGTTTTTGTAGAAACTGCAAGTGGATATTTGGACCTCTTTGAGGCCTATCGTAGCAAAGGTTATAACTTCATATAAAAACAAGACAGAAGCTTTCTCAGAAAATTCTTGGGGATCCTTGAGTTTAACTCACAGAGCTGAACATTCCTTTGGATGGAGCAGGTTTGAAACACAGTTTTGTAGAATCTGCAAGAGGATATTTGGACCTCTCCGAGGATTTCGTTGGAAACGGGATAACTGCACCTAACTAAACAGAAGCATTCTCAGAAACTTCTTTGTGATGTTTGCATTCAAATCCCAGAGTTGAATCCTCCTTTGATGGTTGAAGTGTGAAACAGTCTTTTTGTTGGATCTGCAAGTGGATATTTGGACCGCTTTGAAGATTTCGTTGGAAACGGGCTTATCTTCACAGAAAAGCTAAACAGAAGCATTCTCAGAAACTTCTTTGTGATGTTTGCATTCAACTCACAGAGTTGAACTTTCCTTTTGAGAGAGAAGCTTTGCAACACTCTTTTTCTAGAATCTGCAAGTGGACATTTGGAGGGCTTTGAGGCCTGTGGTGGAAAAGGAAATATCTTCCCGTAGAAACGAGATAGAAGCATTCTCAGAAACTACTTTGGGATGATTGCATTCAAGTCTCAGAGTTGAACATTCTCTTTGACAGAGCAGTTTGGAAACCCTCTTTTTGTAGAATCTGCAAGTGGAGACATCGACCGCTTTGAGGCCCATGGTTATAAAGGAAATAACTGCCTATAAAAACTAGACAGTAGCATTCTCAGAGCCTTCTTCGTGATGCTTGCATTCAACTCACAGTGTTGAACCATTCTTTGATAGTTCAGGTTTGAAACACTGTTTCTGTAGAAACTTCAAGTGGATATTTGGACCTCTCTGAGGATTTCGTTGGAAACGGGATAAACCGCACGTAACTTAATTGAAGCATTCTCAGAACTATCTTCGTGATGTTTGTATTCAACTCACTCTGTTGAACCATTCTTTGATAGTTGAGGTTTGAAACACTCTTTTTGTAGAAACGGCAAGTGGATATTTGGACCTCTCTGAGGATTTCGTAGGAAAAGGGATAAACCACACATAACTAAACAGAAGCATTCTCAGAGCTTTCTTCGTGATGTTTGCATTCAATTCACAGTGTTGAACCTTTCTTTGATAGTTCAGGTTTGAAACACTCTTTTTTAGAAACTGCAAGTGGATATTTGAAACTCTCTGAGGATTTCGTTGGGAACGGGATAAACAGCACAGCATTAAACTGAAGCATTCTCAGAACTTTCTTCGTGATGTTTGAATTCAACTCACAGTGTTGAACCATTCTTTGGTAGTTGAGGTTTGAAGCACTCTTTTTTTAGAAACTGCCAGTGGGGTTGTTTGTTTTTTTCTTGTAAATTTGTTTGAGTTCACTGTAGATTCTGGATATTAGCCCTTTGTCAGATGAGTAGGTTGCAAAAATTTTCTCCCATGTTGTAGGTTGCCTATTCACTCTGATGGGAGTTTCTTTTGCTGTGCAGAAGCTCTTTAGTTTAATTAGATCCCATTTGTCAATTTTGGCTTTTGTTGCCATTGCTTTTGGTGTTTTGGACATGAAGTCCTTTCCCACGCCTATGTCCTGAATGGTAATGCCTAGGTTTTCTTCTAGGGTTTTTATGGTTTTGGTCTAACGTTTAAATCTTTAATCCATCTTGTATTGATTTTTGTATAAGGTGTAAGGAAGGGATCCAGTTTCAGCTTTCTACATATGGCTAGCCAGTTTTCCCAGCACCATTTATTAAATAGGGAATCCTTTCCCCATTGCTTGTTTTTCTCAGGTTTGTCAAAGATCAGAAAGTTGTAGGTAAGCGGCGTTATTTCTGAGGGCTCTGTTCTGTTCCATTGATCTATATTTCTGTTTTGGTACCAGTACCATGCTGTTTTGGTTATTGTAGCCTTGTAGTATAGTTTGAAGTCAGGTAGTGTGATGCCTCCAGCTTTGTTCTTTTGGCTTAGGATTGACTTGGCGATGCGGGCTCTCTTTTGGTTCCATATGAACTTTAAAGTAGTTTTTTCCAATTCTGTGAAGAAAGTCATTGGAAGCTTGATGGGGATGGCATTGAATCTGTAAATTACCTTGGGCAGTATCGCCATTTTCATGATATTGATTCTTCCTACCCATGAGCAAGGAATGTTCTTCCATTTGTTTGTATCCTCTTTTATTTCCTTGAGCAGTGGTTTGTAGTTCTCCTTGAAGAGGTGCTTCACATCCCTTGTAAGTTGGATTCCTAGGTATTTTACTCTCTTTGAAGCAATTGTGAATGGGAGTTCACTCATGATATGGCTCTCTGTTTGTCTGTTGTTGGTGTATAAGAATGCTTGTGATTTTTGTACATTGATTTTGTATCCTGAGACTTTGCTGAAGTTGCTTATCAGCTTAAGGAGATTTTGGGCTGAGACGATGGGGTTTTCTAGATAAACAATCATGTCGTCTGCAAACAGGGACAATTTGACTTCCTCTTTTCCTAATTGAATACCCTTTATTTCCTTCTCCTGCCTGATTGCCCTGGCCAGAACTTCCAACACTATGTTGAATAGGAGCGGTGAGAGAGGTCATCCCTGTCTTGTGCCAGTTTTCAAAGGGAATGCTTCCAGTTTTTGCCCATTCAGTATGATATTGGCTGTGGGTTTGTCATAGATAGCTCTTATTATTTTGAAATATGTCCCATCAATACCTAATTTATTGAGAGTTTTTAGCATGAAGGGTTGTTGAATTTTGTCAAAGGCTTTTTCTGCATCTATTGAGATAATCATGTGGTTTTTGTCTTTGGCTCTGTTTATATGCTGGATTACATTTATTGATTTGCGTATGTTGAACCAGCCTTGCATCCCAGGGATGAAGCCCACTTGATCATGGTGGATAAGCTTTTTGATGTGCTGCTGGATTCGGTTTGCCAGTATTTTATTGAGGATTTTTGCATCAATGTTCATCAAGGATATTGGTCTAAAATTCTCTTTTTTGGTTGTGTCTCTGCCAGGCTTTGGTCAAAAAGTGGGCGAAGGACATGAACAGGCACTTCTCAAAAGAAGACATTTATGCAGCCAAAAAACACATGAAAAAATGCTCATCATCACTGGCCATCAGAGAAATGCAAATCAAAACCACTAAGAGATATCATCTCACACCAGTTAGAATGGCAATCATTCAAAAGTCAGGAAACAACAGGTGCTGGAGAGGATGTGGAGAAATAGGAACACTTTTACACTGTTGGTGGGACTGTAAACTAGTTCAACCATTGTGGAAGTCAGTGTGGCGATTCCTCAGGGATCCAGAACTAGAAATACCATTTGACCCATCCATCCCATTACTGGGTATATACCCAAATGACTATAAATCATGCTGCTATAAAGACACATGCACATGTATGTTTATTGCGGCATTATTCACAATAGCAAAGACTTGGAACCAACCCAAATGTCCAACAATGATAGACTGGATTAAGAAAATGTGGCACATATACACCATGGAATACTATGCAGCCATAAAAAATGATGAGTTCATATCCTTTGTAGGGACATGGATGAAATTGGAAACCATCATTCTCAGTAAACTATCGCAAGAACAAAAAACCAAACACCGCATATTCTCACTCATAGGTGGGAATTGAACAATGAGATCACATGGACACAGGAAGGGGAATACCATACTCTGGGGAATGTGGTGGGGAGGGGGGAGGGGGGTGGGATAGCATTGGGAGATATACCTAATGCTAGATGACGAGTTAGTGGGTGCAGAGCACCAGCATGGCACATGTATACATATGTAACTAACCTGCACAATGTGCACATGTACCCTAAAACTTAATGTATAATTTAAATAAATAAATAAACTAATTAATTAAAAAAAAATAAAAAATAAAACTGCCAGTGGATATTTGGACCTCTCTGAGGATTTCGTTGGAAACGGGATAAACCACACATAAATAAACAGATGCATTCTCAGAACTTTCTTCGTGATGTTTGCATTCAACTCACAGTGTTGAACCTTTCTTTGACAGTTCAGGTTTGAAACTCTCTTTTTGTAGAAGATGCATGTGGATATTTGGAGCTCTCTGAGGATTTCGTTGGAAACGGGATAAACCGCACATAACTAAACAGAAGCATTCTCAGAACCTTCTTCCTGATGTTTGCATTCAGCTCACAGTGTTGAACCTTTCTTTGATAGTTCAGGTTTGAAACACTGTTTTTGTAGAACCTGCAAGTGGATATTTGGACCTCTTTGAGGCCTATCGTAGCAAAGGTTATAACTTCATATAAAAACAAGACGGAAGCTTTCTCAGAAAATTCTTGGGGATCCTTGAGTTTAACTCACAGAGCTGTACATTCCTTTGGATGGAGCAGGTTTGAAACACACTTTTGTAGAATCTGCAAGAGGATATTTGGACCTCTCCGAGGATTTCGTTGGAAACGGGATAACTGCACCTAACTAAACAGAAGCATTCTCAGAAACTTCTTTGTGATGTTTGCATTCAAATCCCAGAGTTGAATCCTCCTTTGATAGTTGAAGTTTGAAACAGTCTTTTTGTTGGATCTGCAAGTGGATATTTGGACCGCTTTGAAGATTTCGTTGGAAACGGGCTTATCTTCACAGAAAAGCTAAACAGAAGCATTCTCAGAAACTTCTTTGTGATGTTTGCATTCAACTCACAGAGTTGAACTTTCCTTTTGAGAGAGAAGCTTTGCAACACTCTTTTTCTAGAATCTGCAAGTGGACATTTGGAGGGCTTTGAGGCCTGTGGTGGAAAAGGAAATATCTTCCCGTAGAAACGAGATAGAAGCATTCTCAGAAACTACTTTGGGATGATTGCATTCAAGTCTCAGAGTTGAACATTCTCTTTGACAGAGCAGTTTGGAAACCCTCTTTTTGTAGAATCTGCAAGTGGAGACATCGACCGCGTTGAGGCCCATGGTAATAAAGGAAATAACTGCCTATAAAAACTAGACAGTAGCATTCTCAGAGCCTTCTTTGTGATGCTTGCATTCAACTCACAGTGTTGAACCATTCTTTGATAGTTCAGGTTTGAAACACTGTTTCTGTAGAAACTTCAAGTGGATATTTGGACCTCTCTGAGGATTTCGTTGGAAACGGGATAAACCGCACATAACTAAACTGAAGCATTCTCAGAACTTTCTTCGTGATGTTTGTATTCAACTCACTGTGTTGAACCATTCTTTGATAGTTGAGGTTTGAAACACTCTTTTTGTAGAAACGGCAAGTGGATATTTGGACCTCTCTGAGGATTTCGTAGGAAAAGGGATAAACCACACATAACTAAACAGAAGCATTCTCAGAGCTTTCTTCGTGATGTTTTCATTGAATTCACAGTGTTGAACCTTTCTTTGATAGTTCAGGTTTGAAACACCCTTTTTGTAGAAACTGCAAGTGGATATTTGAAACTCTCTGAGGATTTCGTTGGAAACGGGATAAACAGCACAGAAGTAAACAGAAGGATTCTCAGAACTTTCTTCGTGGTGTTTGAATTCAACTCACAGTGTTGAACAATTCTTTGATAGTTAAGGTTTGAAGCACTCTTTTTTTAGAAACTGCCAGTGGATATTTGGACCTCTCTGAGGATTTCGTTGGAAACGGGATAAACCACACATAAATAAACAGATGCATTCTCAGAACTATCTTCGTGATGTTTGCATTCAACTCACAGTGTTGAACCTTTCTTTGACAGTTCAGGTTTGAAACTCTCTTTTTGTAGAAGATGCATGTGGATATTTGGAGCTCTCTGAGGATTTCGTTGGAAACGGGATAAACAGCACAGAAGTAAACTGAAGGATTCTCAGAACTTTCTTCGTGATGTTTGAATTCAACTCACAGTGTTGAACCATTCTTTGGTAGTTGAGGTTTGAAGCACTCTTTTTTTAGAAACTGCCAGTGGATATTTGGACCTCTCTGAGGATTTCGTTGGAAACGGGATAAACCACACATAAATAAACAGATGCATTCTCAGAACTTTCTTCGTGATGTTTACATTCAACCCACAGTGTTGAAACTTTCTTTGACAGTTCAGGTTTGAAACTCTCTTTTTGTAGAAGTTGCTTGTGGATATTTGGAGCTCTCTGAGGACTTCGTTGGAAACGGCATAAACCGCACATAACTAAACAGAAGCATTCTCAGAACCTTCTTCCTGATGTTTGCATTCAGCTCACAGTGTTGAACCTTTCTTTGATAGTTCAGGTTTGAAACACTGTTTTTGTAGAAAGTGCAAGTGGATATTTGGACCTCTTTGAGGCCTATCGTAGCAAAGGTTATAACTTCATATAAAAACAAGACAGAAGCTTTCTCAGAAAATTCTTGGGGATCATTGAGTTTAACTCACAGAGCTGAACATTCCTTTGGATGGAGCAGGTTTGAAACACACTTTTGTAGAATCTGCAAGAGGATATTTGGACCTCTCCGAGGATTTCTTTGGAAACGGGATAACTGCACCTAACTAAACAGAAGCATTCTCAGAAACTTCTTTGTGATGTTTGCATTCAAATCCCAGAGTTGAATCCTCCTTTGATAGTTCAAGTTTGAAACAGACTTTTTGTTGGATCTGCAAGTGGATATTTGGACCGCTTTGAAGATTTCATTGGAAACGGGCTTATCTTCACAGAAAAGCTAAACAGAAGCATTCTCAGAAACTTCTTTGTGATGTTTGCATTCAACTCACAGAGTTGAACTTTCCTTTTGAGAGAGAAGCTTTGCAACACTCTTTTTCTAGAATCTGCAAGTGGACATTTGGAGGGATTAGAGGCCTGTGGTGGAAAAGGAAATATCTTCCCGTAGAAACTAGATAGAAGCATTCTCAGAAACTACTTTGGGATGATTGCATTCAAGTCTCAGAGTTGAACATTCTCTTTGACAGAGCAGTTTGGAAACTCTCTTTTTGTAGAATCTGCAAGTGGAGACATCGACCGCTTTGAGGCCTATGTTAATAAAGGAAATAACTGCCTATAAAAACTAGACAGTAGCATTCTCAGAGACTTCTTTGTGATGCTTGCGTTCAACACACAGTGTTGAACCATTCTTTGATAGTTCAGGTTTGAAACACTGTTTCTGTAGAAACTGCAAGTGGATAGTTGGACCTCTCTGAGGATTTCTTTGGAAACGGGATAAACAGCACAGAACTAAACTGAAGGATTCTCAGAACTTTCTTCGTGATGTTTGAATTCAACTCACAGTGTTGAACCATTCTTTGATAGTTGAGGTTTGAAACACTCTTTTTGTAGAAACGGCAAGTGGACATTTGGACCTCTCTGAGGATTTCGTAGGAAAAGGGATAAACCACACATAACTAAACAGAAGCATTCTCAGTGCTTTCTTCGTGATGTTTGCATTCAATTCGCAGTGTTGAACCTTTCTTTGATAGTTCAGGTTTGAAACACTCTTTTTGTAGAAACTGCAAGTGGATATTTGAAACTCTCTGAGGATTTCGTTGGAAACGGGATAAACAGCACAGAAGTAAACTGAAGGATTCTCAGAACTTTCTTCCTGGTGTTTTAATTCAACTCACAGTGTTGAACCATTCTTTGATAGTTGAGGTTTGAAGCACTCTTTTTTTAGAAACTGCCAGTGGATATTTGGACCTCTCTGAGGATTTCGTTGGAAAAGGGATAAACCACACATAAATAAACAGATGCATTCTCAGAACTATCTTCGTGATGTTTGCATTCAACTCACAGTGTTGAACCTTTCTTTGACAGTTCAGGTTTGAAACTCTCTTTTTGTAGAAGATGCATGTGGATATTTGGAGCTCTCTGAGGATTTCTTGGAAACGGGGTAAACAGCACAGAAGTAAACTGAAGGATTCTCAGAACTTTCTTCGTGATGTTTGAATTCAACTCACAGTGTTGAACCATTCTTTGGTAGTTGAGGTTTGAAGCACTCTTTTTTTAGAAACTGCCAGTGGATATTTGGACCTCTCTGAGGATTTCGTTGGAAACGGGATAAACCACACATAAATAAACAGATGCATTCTCAGAAGTTTCTTCGTGATGTTTGCATTCAACTCACAGTGTTGAACCTTTCTTTGACAGTTCAGGTTTGAAACTCTCTTTTTGTAGAAGATGCATGTGGATATTTGGAGCTCTCTGAGGATTTCGTTGGAAACGGGATAAACCGCACATAACTAAACAGAAGCATTCTCAGAACCTTCTTCCTGATGTTTGCATTCAGCTCACAGTGTTGAACCTTTCTTTGATAGTTCAGGTTGGAAACACTGTTTTTGTAGAAACTGCAAGTGGATATTTGGACCTCTTTGAGGCCTATCGTAGCAAAGGTTATAACTTCATATAAAAACAAGACAGAAGCTTTCTCAGAAAATTCTTGGGGATCATTGAGTTTAACTCACAGAGCTGAACATTCCTTTGGATGGAGCAGGTTTGAAACACACTTTTTGTAGAACCTGCAAGTGGATATTTGGACCTCTCTGAGGATTTCGTTGGAAACGGGATAACTGCACCTAACTAAACAGAAGCATTCTCAGAAACTTCTTTGTGATGTTTGCATTCAAATCCGAGAGTTGAAACTTCCTTTGATAGTTCAAGTTTGAAACACTCTTTCCGTTGGATCTGCAAGTGGATATTTGGACCACTCTGTCGCCTTCATTCAAAGCTGGTATATCTTCACATAAAATCTAGATAGTAGCCTTCTCAGAAACTTCTCTGTGATGATTGCATTCAACTCACAGAGTTAAAAGTTCCTTTTGAAACAGCAGTTTCCAAACACTGTTTCCGTGGTATCTGCAAGTGGATATTTGGACCGCATTGTAGATTTCGATGGAGACGGGATAATCTTCACAGAAAAGCTAAACAGAAGCATTCTCAGAAACTTCTTTGTGATGTTTGCATTCAACTCAGAGTTGAACATTCCTTTCGAGAGAGAAGCTTTGCAACAGTCTTTTTCTAGAATCTGCAAGTGGACATTTGTAGAGCTTTGAGGCCTGTGGTGGAAAAGGAAATATCTTCCCATAGAAACTAGATAGAAGCATTCCCAGAAACTACTTTGGGATGTTTGCATTCAAGTCTTAGAATTGAACATTCCCTTTGACAGAGCAGTATGGAAACTCTCTTTTTGTAGAATCTGCAAGTGGAGATATGGACCGCTTTGAGGCCCATGGTAATAAAGGAATTAACTGCCAATAAAACTAGACAGTAGCATTCTCAGAGACTTCTTCGTGATGCTTGCATTCAACTCACAGTGTTGAACCATTCGTTGATAGTTCAGGTTTGAAACATTCTTTCTGTAGAAACTGCAAGTGGGTATTTGGAACTCTCTGCGGATTTCGTTGGAAACGGGATAAACAGCACAGAACTAAACTGAAGCATTCTCAGAACTTTCTTCGTGATGTTTGAGTTCAACTCACAGTGTTGAAACATTCTTTGATAGTTGAGGTTTGAAACAGTCTTTTTGTAGAAACTGCCAGTGGATATTTGGACCTCTCAGGATTTTTTTGGAAGCGGGATAAACTACACGTAAATAAACAGAAGCATTCTCAGAGACTTCTTCGTGATGCTTGCATTCAACACACAGTGTTGAACCATTCTTTGACAGTTCAGGTTTGAAACACTGTTTCTGTAGAAACTGCAAGTGGATAGTTGGACCTCTCTGAGGATTTCGTTGGAAACGGGATAAATCGCACGTAACTAAACTGAAGCATTCTCAAAACTTTCTTCGTGATGTTTGTATTCAACTCACTGTGTTGAACCATTCTTTGATAGTTGAGGTTTGAAACACTCTTTTTGTAGAAACGGCAAGTGGATATTTGGACCTCTCTGAGGATTTCTTAGGAAAAGGGATAAACCACACATAACTAAACAGAAGCATTCTCAGAGCTTTCTTCGTGATGTTTGCATTGAGTTCACAGTGTTGAACCTTTCTTTGATAGTTCAGGTTTGAAACACCCTTTTTGTAGAAACTGCAAGTGGATATTTGAAACTCTCTGAGGATTTCGTTGGAAACGGGATAAACAGCACAGAACTAAACTGAAGGATTCTCAGAACATTCTTCGTGATGTTTGAATTCAACTCACAGTGTTGAACCATTCTTTGATAGTTGAGGTTTGAAGCACTCTTTTTTTAGAAACTGCCAGTGGATATTTGGACCTCTCTGAGGATTTCGTTGGAAACGGGATAAACCACACATAAATAAACAGATGCATTCTCAGAACTTTCTTCGTGATATTTGCATTCAACTCACAGTGTTGAACCTTTCTTTGACAGTTCAGGTTTGAAACTCTCTTTTTGTAGAAGATGCATGTGGATATTTGGAGCTCTCTGAGGATTTCGTTGGAAACGGGATAAACCGCACATAACTAAACAGAAGCATTCTCAGAACCTTCTTCCTGATGTTTGCATTCAGCTCACAGTGTTGAACCTTTCTTTGATAGTTCAGGTTGGAAACACTGTTTTTGTAGAAACTGCAAGTGGATATTTGGACCTCTTTGAGGCCTATCGTAGCAAAGGTTATAACTTCATATAAAAACAAGACAGAAGCTTTCTCAGAAAATTCTTGGGGATCATTGAGTTTAACTCACAGAGCTGAACATTCCTTTGGATGGAGCAGGTTTGAAACACACTTTTGTAGAATCTGCAAGAAGATATTTGGACCTCTCCGTGGATTTCGTTGGAAACGGGATAACTGCACCTAACTAAACAGAAGCATTCTCAGAAACTTCTTTGTGATGTTTGCATTCAAATCCCAGAGTTGAATGATCCTTTGATAGTTCAAGTTTGAAACAGTCTTTTTGTTGGATCTGCAAGTGGATATTTGGACCGCTTTGAAGATTTCATTGGAAACGGGCTTATCTTCCCAGAAAAGCTAAACAGAATCTTTCTCAGAAACTTCTTTGTGATGTTTGCATTCAACTCACAGAGTTGAACTTTCCTTTTGAGAGAGAAGCTTTGCAACACTGTTTTTCTAGAATCTGCAAGTGGACATTTGGAGGGCTTTGAGGCCTGTGGTGGAAAAGGAAATATCTTCCCATAGAAACTAGATAGAAGCATTCTCAGAAACTACTTTGGGATGATTGCATTCAAGTCTCAGAGTTGAACATTCTCTTTTACAGAGCAGTTTGGAAACCATCTTTTTGTAGAATCTGCAAGTGGAGACATCGACCGCTTTGAGGCCCGTGGTAATAAAGGAAATAACTGCCTATAAAAACTAGACAGTAGCATTCTCAGAGCCTTCTTCGTGATGCTTGCATTCAGCTCACAGTGTTGAGCCATTCTTTGATAGTTCAGGTTTGAAACACTGTTTCTGTAGAAACTGCAAGTGGATATTTGGACCTCTCTGAGGATTTCGTTGGAAACGGGATAAACCGCACGTAACTAAACTGAAGCATTCTCAGAACTTTCTTCGTGATGTTTGTATTCAACTCACTGTGTTGAACCATTCTTTGATAGTTGAGGTTTGAAACACTCTTCTTGTAGAAAAGGCAAGTGGATATTTGGACCTCTCTGAGGATTTCGTAGGAAAAGGGATAAACCACACATAACTAAACAGAAGCATTCTCAGAGCTTTCTTCGTGATGTTTGCATTCAATTCACAGTGTTGAATCTTTCTTTGATAGTTCAGGTTTGAAACACTCTTTTTGTAGAAACTGCAAGTGGATATTTGAAACTCTCTGAGGATTTCGTTGGAAACGGGATAAACAGCACAGAAGTAAACTGAAGGATTCTCAGAACTTTCTTCGTGATGTTTGAATTCAACTCACAGTGTTGAACCATTCTTTGATAGTTGAGGTTTGAAGCACTCTTTTTTTAGAAACTGCCAGTGGATATTTGGACCTCTCTGAGGATTTCGTTGGAATCGGGATAAACCACACATAAATAAACAGATGCATTATCAGAACTTTCTTCGTGATGTTTGAATTCAACTCACAGTGTTGAACCATTCTTTGATAGTTGAGGTTTGAAACACTCTTTTCATAGAAACGGCAAGTGGATATTTGGACCTCTCTGAAGATTTCGTAGGAAAAGGGATAAACCACACATAACTAAACAGAAGCATTCTCAGAGCTTTCTTCGTGATGTTTGCATTCAATTCACAGTGTTGAACCTTTCTTTGATAGTTCAGGTTTGAAACACTCTTTTTTAGAAACTGCAAGTGGATATTTGAAACTCTCTGAGGATTTCGTTGGGAACGGGATAAACAGCACAGCATTAAACTGAAGCATTCTCAGAACTTTCTTCGTGATGTTTGAATTCAACTCACAGTGTTGAACCATTCTTTGGTAGTTGAGGTTTGAAGCACTCTTTTTTTAGAAACTGCCAGTGGGGTTGTTTGTTTTTTTCTTGTAAATTTGTTTGAGTTCACTGTAGATTCTGGATATTAGCCCTTTGTCAGATGAGTAGGTTGCAAAAGTTTTCTCCCATGTTGTAGGTTGCCTATTCACTCTGATGGTAGTTTCTTTTGCTGTGCAGAAGCTCTTTAGTTTAATTAGATCCCATTTGTCAATTTTGGCTTTTGTTGCCATTGCTTTTGGTGTTTTGGACATGAAGTCCTTTCCCACGCCTATGTCCTGAATGGTAATGCCTAGGTTTTCTTCTAGGGTTTTTATGGTTTTAGGTCTAACGTTTAAATCTTTAATCCATCTTGAATTGATTTTTGTATAAGGTGTAAGGAAGGGATCCAGTTTCAGCTTTCTACATATGGCTAGCCAGTTTTCCCAGCACCATTTATTAAATAGGGAATCCTTTCCCCATTGCTTGTTTTTCTCAGGTTTGTCAAAGATCAGAAAGTTGTAGGTAAGCGGCGTTATTTCTGAGGGCTCTGTTCTGTTCCATTGATCTATATTTCTGTTTTGGTACCAGTACCATGCTGTTTTGGTTACTGTAGCCTTGTAGTATAGTTTGAAGTCAGGTAGTGTGATGCCTCCAGCTTTGTTCTTTTGGCTTAGGATTGACTTGGCGATGCGGGCTCTCTTTTGGTTCCATATGAACTTTAAAGTAGTTTTTTCCAATTCTGTGAAGAAAGTCATTGGAAGCTTGATGGGGATGGCATTGAATCTGTAAATTACCTTGGGCAGTATCGCCATTTTCATGATATTGATTCTTCCTACCCATGAGCAAGGAATGTTCTTCCATTTGTTTGTATCCTCTTTTATTTCCTTGAGCAGTGGTTTGTAGTTCTCCTTGAAGAGGTGCTTCACATCCCTTGTAAGTTGGATTCCTAGGTATTTTATTCTCTTTGAAGCAATTGTGAATGGGAGTTCACTCATGATATGGCTCTCTGTTTGTCTGTTGTTGGTGTATAAGAATGCTTGTGATTTTTGTACATTGATTTTGTATCCTGAGACTTTGCTGAAGTTGCTTATCAGCTTAAGGAGATTTTGGGCTGAGACGATGGGTTTTCTAGATAAACAATCATGTCGTCTGCAAACAGGGACAATTTGACTTCCTCTTTTCCTAATTGAATACCCTTTATTTCCTTCTCCTGCCTGATTGCCCTGGCCAGAACTTCCAACACTATGTTGAATAGGAGCGGTGAGAGAGGTCATCCCTGTCTTGTGCCAGTTTTCAAAGGGAATGCTTCCAGTTTTTGCCCATTCAGTATGATATTGGCTGTGGGTTTGTCATAGATAGCTCTTATTATTTTGAAATATGTCCCATCAATACCTAATTTATTGAGAGTTTTTAGCATGAAGGGTTGTTGAATTTTGTCAAAGGCTTTTTCTGCATCTATTGAGATAATCATGTGGTTTTTGTCTTTGGCTCTGTTTATATGCTGGATTACATTTATTGATTTGCGTATGTTGAACCAGCCTTGCATCCCAGGGATGAAGCCCACTTGATCATGGTGGATAAGCTTTTTGATGTGCTGCTGGATTCGGTTTGCCAGTATTTTATTGAGGATTTTTGCATCAATGTTCATCAAGGATATTGGTCTAAAATTCTCTTTTTTGGTTGTGTCTCTGCCAGGCTTTGGTCAAAAAGTGGGCGAAGGACATGAACAGGCACTTCTCAAAAGAAGACATTTATGCAGCCAAAAAACACATGAAAAAATGCTCATCATCACTGGCCATCAGAGAAATGCAAATCAAAACCACTAAGAGATATCATCTCACACCAGTTAGAATGGCAATCATTCAAAAGTCAGGAAACAACAGGTGCTGGAGAGGATGTGGAGAAATAGGAACACTTTTACACTGTTGGTGGGACTGTAAACTAGTTCAACCATTGTGGAAGTCAGTGTGGCGATTCCTCAGGGATCCAGAACTAGAAATACCATTTGACCCATCCATCCCATTACTGGGTATATACCCAAATGACTATAAATCATGCTGCTATAAAGACACATGCACATGTATGTTTATTGCGGCATTATTCACAATAGCAAAGACTTGGAACCAACCCAAATGTCCAACAATGATAGACTGGATTAAGAAAATGTGGCACATATACACCATGGAATACTATGCAGCCATAAAAAATGATGAGTTCATATCCTTTGTAGGGACATGGATGAAATTGGAAACCATCATTCTCAGTAAACTATCGCAAGAACAAAAAACCAAACACCGCATATTCTCACTCATAGGTGGGAATTGAACAATGAGATCACATGGACACAGGAAGGGGAATACCATACTCTGGGGAATGTGGTGGGGAGGGGGGAGGGGGGTGGGATAGCATTGGGAGATATACCTAATGCTAGATGACGAGTTAGTGGGTGCAGAGCACCAGCATGGCACATGTATACATATGTAACTAACCTGCACAATGTGCACATGTACCCTAAAACTTAATGTATAATTTAAATAAATAAATAAACTAATTAATTAAAAAAAAATAAAAAATAAAACTGCCAGTGGATATTTGGACCTCTCTGAGGATTTCGTTGGAAACGGGATAAACCACACATAAATAAACAGATGCATTCTCAGAACTTTCTTCGTGATGTTTGCATTCAACTCACAGTGTTGAACCTTTCTTTGACAGTTCAGGTTTGAAACTCTCTTTTTGTAGAAGATGCATGTGGATATTTGGAGCTCTCTGAGGATTTCGTTGGAAACGGGATAAACCGCACATAACTAAACAGAAGCATTCTCAGAACCTTCTTCCTGATGTTTGCATTCAGCTCACAGTGTTGAACCTTTCTTTGATAGTTCAGGTTTGAAACACTGTTTTTGTAGAACCTGCAAGTGGATATTTGGACCTCTTTGAGGCCTATCGTAGCAAAGGTTATAACTTCATATAAAAACAAGACGGAAGCTTTCTCAGAAAATTCTTGGGGATCCTTGAGTTTAACTCACAGAGCTGTACATTCCTTTGGATGGAGCAGGTTTGAAACACACTTTTGTAGAATCTGCAAGAGGATATTTGGACCTCTCCGAGGATTTCGTTGGAAACGGGATAACTGCACCTAACTAAACAGAAGCATTCTCAGAAACTTCTTTGTGATGTTTGCATTCAAATCCCAGAGTTGAATCCTCCTTTGATAGTTGAAGTTTGAAACAGTCTTTTTGTTGGATCTGCAAGTGGATATTTGGACCGCTTTGAAGATTTCGTTGGAAACGGGCTTATCTTCACAGAAAAGCTAAACAGAAGCATTCTCAGAAACTTCTTTGTGATGTTTGCATTCAACTCACAGAGTTGAACTTTCCTTTTGAGAGAGAAGCTTTGCAACACTCTTTTTCTAGAATCTGCAAGTGGACATTTGGAGGGCTTTGAGGCCTGTGGTGGAAAAGGAAATATCTTCCCGTAGAAACGAGATAGAAGCATTCTCAGAAACTACTTTGGGATGATTGCATTCAAGTCTCAGAGTTGAACATTCTCTTTGACAGAGCAGTTTGGAAACCCTCTTTTTGTAGAATCTGCAAGTGGAGACATCGACCGCGTTGAGGCCCATGGTAATAAAGGAAATAACTGCCTATAAAAACTAGACAGTAGCATTCTCAGAGCCTTCTTCGTGATGCTTGCATTCAACTCACAGTGTTGAACCATTCTTTGATAGTTCAGGTTTGAAACACTGTTTCTGTAGAAACTTCAAGTGGATATTTGGACCTCTCTGAGGATTTCGTTGGAAACGGGATAAACCGCACGTAACTTAATTGAAGCATTCTCAGAACTATCTTCGTGATGTTTGTATTCAACTCACTCTGTTGAACCATTCTTTGATAGTTGAGGTTTGAAACACTCTTTTCGTAGAAACGGCAAGTGGATATTTGGACCTCTCTGAAGATTTCGTAGGAAAAGGGATAAACCACACATAACTAAACAGAAGCATTCTCAGAGCTTTCTTCGTGATGTTTGCATTCAATTCACAGTGTTGAACCTTTCTTTGATAGTTCAGGTTTGAAACACTCTTTTTTAGAAACTGCAAGTGGATATTTGAAACTCTCTGAGGATTTCGTTGGGAACGGGATAAACAGCACAGCATTAAACTGAAGCATTCTCAGAACTTTCTTCGTGATGTTTGAATTCAACTCACAGTGTTGAACCATTCTTTGGTAGTTGAGGTTTGAAGCACTCTTTTTTTAGAAACTGCCAGTGGGGTTGTTTGTTTTTTTCTTGTAAATTTGTTTGAGTTCACTGTAGATTCTGGATATTAGCCCTTTGTCAGATGAGTAGGTTGCAAAAGTTTTCTCCCATGTTGTAGGTTGCCTATTCACTCTGATGGTAGTTTCTTTTGCTGTGCAGAAGCTCTTTAGTTTAATTAGATCCCATTTGTCAATTTTGGCTTTTGTTGCCATTGCTTTTGGTGTTTTGGACATGAAGTCCTTTCCCACGCCTATGTCCTGAATGGTAATGCCTAGGTTTTCTTCTAGGGTTTTTATGGTTTTAGGTCTAACGTTTAAATCTTTAATCCATCTTGAATTGATTTTTGTATAAGGTGTAAGGAAGGGATCCAGTTTCAGCTTTCTACATATGGCTAGCCAGTTTTCCCAGCACCATTTATTAAATAGGGAATCCTTTCCCCATTGCTTGTTTTTCTCAGGTTTGTCAAAGATCAGAAAGTTGTAGGTAAGCGGCGTTATTTCTGAGGGCTCTGTTCTGTTCCATTGATCTATATTTCTGTTTTGGTACCAGTACCATGCTGTTTTGGTTACTGTAGCCTTGTAGTATAGTTTGAAGTCAGGTAGTGTGATGCCTCCAGCTTTGTTCTTTTGGCTTAGGATTGACTTGGCGATGCGGGCTCTCTTTTGGTTCCATATGAACTTTAAAGTAGTTTTTTCCAATTCTGTGAAGAAAGTCATTGGAAGCTTGATGGGGATGGCATTGAATCTGTAAATTACCTTGGGCAGTATCGCCATTTTCATGATATTGATTCTTCCTACCCATGAGCAAGGAATGTTCTTCCATTTGTTTGTATCCTCTTTTATTTCCTTGAGCAGTGGTTTGTAGTTCTCCTTGAAGAGGTGCTTCACATCCCTTGTAAGTTGGATTCCTAGGTATTTTATTCTCTTTGAAGCAATTGTGAATGGGAGTTCACTCATGATATGGCTCTCTGTTTGTCTGTTGTTGGTGTATAAGAATGCTTGTGATTTTTGTACATTGATTTTGTATCCTGAGACTTTGCTGAAGTTGCTTATCAGCTTAAGGAGATTTTGGGCTGAGACGATGGGTTTTCTAGATAAACAATCATGTCGTCTGCAAACAGGGACAATTTGACTTCCTCTTTTCCTAATTGAATACCCTTTATTTCCTTCTCCTGCCTGATTGCCCTGGCCAGAACTTCCAACACTATGTTGAATAGGAGCGGTGAGAGAGGTCATCCCTGTCTTGTGCCAGTTTTCAAAGGGAATGCTTCCAGTTTTTGCCCATTCAGTATGATATTGGCTGTGGGTTTGTCATAGATAGCTCTTATTATTTTGAAATATGTCCCATCAATACCTAATTTATTGAGAGTTTTTAGCATGAAGGGTTGTTGAATTTTGTCAAAGGCTTTTTCTGCATCTATTGAGATAATCATGTGGTTTTTGTCTTTGGCTCTGTTTATATGCTGGATTACATTTATTGATTTGCGTATGTTGAACCAGCCTTGCATCCCAGGGATGAAGCCCACTTGATCATGGTGGATAAGCTTTTTGATGTGCTGCTGGATTCGGTTTGCCAGTATTTTATTGAGGATTTTTGCATCAATGTTCATCAAGGATATTGGTCTAAAATTCTCTTTTTTGGTTGTGTCTCTGCCAGGCTTTGGTCAAAAAGTGGGCGAAGGACATGAACAGGCACTTCTCAAAAGAAGACATTTATGCAGCCAAAAAACACATGAAAAAATGCTCATCATCACTGGCCATCAGAGAAATGCAAATCAAAACCACTAAGAGATATCATCTCACACCAGTTAGAATGGCAATCATTCAAAAGTCAGGAAACAACAGGTGCTGGAGAGGATGTGGAGAAATAGGAACACTTTTACACTGTTGGTGGGACTGTAAACTAGTTCAACCATTGTGGAAGTCAGTGTGGCGATTCCTCAGGGATCCAGAACTAGAAATACCATTTGACCCATCCATCCCATTACTGGGTATATACCCAAATGACTATAAATCATGCTGCTATAAAGACACATGCACATGTATGTTTATTGCGGCATTATTCACAATAGCAAAGACTTGGAACCAACCCAAATGTCCAACAATGATAGACTGGATTAAGAAAATGTGGCACATATACACCATGGAATACTATGCAGCCATAAAAAATGATGAGTTCATATCCTTTGTAGGGACATGGATGAAATTGGAAACCATCATTCTCAGTAAACTATCGCAAGAACAAAAAACCAAACACCGCATATTCTCACTCATAGGTGGGAATTGAACAATGAGATCACATGGACACAGGAAGGGGAATACCATACTCTGGGGAATGTGGTGGGGAGGGGGGAGGGGGGTGGGATAGCATTGGGAGATATACCTAATGCTAGATGACGAGTTAGTGGGTGCAGAGCACCAGCATGGCACATGTATACATATGTAACTAACCTGCACAATGTGCACATGTACCCTAAAACTTAATGTATAATTTAAATAAATAAATAAACTAATTAATTAAAAAAAAAATAAAAAATAAAACTGCCAGTGGATATTTGGACCTCTCTGAGGATTTCGTTGGAAACGGGATAAACCACACATAAATAAACAGATGCATTCTCAGAACTTTCTTCGTGATGTTTGCATTCAACTCACAGTGTTGAACCTTTCTTTGACAGTTCAGGTTTGAAACTCTCTTTTTGTAGAAGATGCATGTGGATATTTGGAGCTCTCTGAGGATTTCGTTGGAAACGGGATAAACCGCACATAACTAAACAGAAGCATTCTCAGAACCTTCTTCCTGATGTTTGCATTCAGCTCACAGTGTTGAACCTTTCTTTGATAGTTCAGGTTTGAAACACTGTTTTTGTAGAACCTGCAAGTGGATATTTGGACCTCTTTGAGGCCTATCGTAGCAAAGGTTATAACTTCATATAAAAACAAGACGGAAGCTTTCTCAGAAAATTCTTGGGGATCCTTGAGTTTAACTCACAGAGCTGTACATTCCTTTGGATGGAGCAGGTTTGAAACACACTTTTGTAGAATCTGCAAGAGGATATTTGGACCTCTCCGAGGATTTCGTTGGAAACGGGATAACTGCACCTAACTAAACAGAAGCATTCTCAGAAACTTCTTTGTGATGTTTGCATTCAAATCCCAGAGTTGAATCCTCCTTTGATAGTTGAAGTTTGAAACAGTCTTTTTGTTGGATCTGCAAGTGGATATTTGGACCGCTTTGAAGATTTCGTTGGAAACGGGCTTATCTTCACAGAAAAGCTAAACAGAAGCATTCTCAGAAACTTCTTTGTGATGTTTGCATTCAACTCACAGAGTTGAACTTTCCTTTTGAGAGAGAAGCTTTGCAACACTCTTTTTCTAGAATCTGCAAGTGGACATTTGGAGGGCTTTGAGGCCTGTGGTGGAAAAGGAAATATCTTCCCGTAGAAACGAGATAGAAGCATTCTCAGAAACTACTTTGGGATGATTGCATTCAAGTCTCAGAGTTGAACATTCTCTTTGACAGAGCAGTTTGGAAACCCTCTTTTTGTAGAATCTGCAAGTGGAGACATCGACCGCGTTGAGGCCCATGGTAATAAAGGAAATAACTGCCTATAAAAACTAGACAGTAGCATTCTCAGAGCCTTCTTCGTGATGCTTGCATTCAACTCACAGTGTTGAACCATTCTTTGATAGTTCAGGTTTGAAACACTGTTTCTGTAGAAACTTCAAGTGGATATTTGGACCTCTCTGAGGATTTCGTTGGAAACGGGATAAACCGCACGTAACTTAATTGAAGCATTCTCAGAACTATCTTCGTGATGTTTGTATTCAACTCACTCTGTTGAACCATTCTTTGATAGTTGAGGTTTGAAACACTCTTTTTGTAGAAACGGCAAGTGGATATTTGGACCTCTCTGAGGATTTCGTAGGAAAAGGGATAAACCACACATAACTAAACAGAAGCATTCTCTGAGCTTTCTTCGTGGTGTTTGCATTGAAGTCACAGTGTTGAGTCTTTCTTTGATAGTTCAGGTTTGAAACACTCTTTTTGTAGAAACTGCAAGTGGATATTTGAAACTCTCTGAGGATTTCGCTGGAAACGGGATAAACACCGCAGAAGTAAATTGAAGGATTCTCAGAACTTTCTTCGTGATGTTTGAATTCAACTCACAGTGTTGAACCATTCTTTGGTAGTTGAGGTTTGAAGCACTCTTTTTTTAGAAACTGCCAGTGGATATTTGGACCTCTCTGAGGATTTCGTTGGAAACGGGATAAACCACACATAAATAAACAGATGCATTCTCAGAACTTTCTTCGTGATGTTTACATTCAACCCACAGTGTTGAACCTTTCTTTGACAGTTCAGGTTTGAAACTCTCTTTTTGTAGAAGTTGCTTGTGGATATTTGGAGCTCTCTGAGGACTTCGTTGGAAACGGCATAAACCGCACATAACTAAACAGAAGCATTCTCAGAACCTTCTTCCTGATGTTTGCATTCAGCTCACAGTGTTGAACCTTTCTTTGATAGTTCAGGTTTGAAACACTGTTTTTGTAGAAACTGCAAGTGGATATTTGGACCTCTTTGAGGCCTATCGTAGCAAAGGTTATAACTTCATATAAAAACAAGACAGAAGCTTTCTCAGAAAATTCTTGGGGATCATTGAGTTTAACTCACAGAGCTGAACATTCCTTTGGATGGAGCAGGTTTGAAACACACTTTTGTAGAATCTGCAAGAGGATATTTGGACCTCTCCGAGGATTTCTTTGGAAACGGGATAACTGCACCTAACTAAACAGAAGCATTCTCAGAAACTTCTTTGTGATGTTTGCATTCAAATCCCAGAGTTGAATCCTCCTTTGATAGTTCAAGTTTGAAACAGACTTTTTGTTGGATCTGCAAGTGGATATTTGGACCGCTTTGAAGATTTCATTGGAAACGGGCTTATCTTCACAGAAAAGCTAAACAGAAGCATTCTCAGAAACTTCTTTGTGATGTTTGCATTCAACTCACAGAGTTGAACTTTCCTTTTGAGAGAGAAGCTTTGCAACACTCTTTTTCTAGAATCTGCAAGTGGACATTTGGAGGGATTAGAGGCCTGTGGTGGAAAAGGAAATATCTTCCCGTAGAAACTAGATAGAAGCATTCTCAGAAACTACTTTGGGATGATTGCATTCAAGTCTCAGAGTTGAACATTCTCTTTGACAGAGCAGTTTGGAAACTCTCTTTTTGTAGAGTCTGCAAGTGGAGACATCGACCGCTTTGAGGCCTATGTTAATAAAGGAAATAACTGCCTATAAAAACTAGACAGTAGCATTCTCAGAGACTTCTTTGTGATGCTTGCGTTCAACACACAGTGTTGAACCATTCTTTGATAGTTCAGGTTTGAAACACTGTTTCTGTAGAAACTGCAAGTGGATAGTTGGACCTCTCTGAGGATTTCTTTGGAAACGGGATAAACAGCACAGAACTAAACTGAAGGATTCTCAGAACTTTCTTCGTGATGTTTGAATTCAACTCACAGTGTTGAACCATTCTTTGATAGTTGAGGTTTGAAACACTCTTTTTGTAGAAACGGCAAGTGGACATTTGGACCTCTCTGAGGATTTCGTAGGAAAAGGGATAAACCACACATAACTAAACAGAAGCATTCTCAGTGCTTTCTTCGTGATGTTTGCATTCAATTCGCAGTGTTGAACCTTTCTTTGATAGTTCAGGTTTGAAACACTCTTTTTGTAGAAACTGCAAGTGGATATTTGAAACTCTCTGAGGATTTCGTTGGAAACGGGATAAACAGCACAGAAGTAAACTGAAGGATTCTCAGAACTTTCTTCGTGGTGTTTTAATTCAACTCACAGTGTTGAACCATTCTTTGATAGTTGAGGTTTGAAGCACTCTTTTTTTAGAAACTGCCAGTGGATATTTGGACCTCTCTGAGGATTTCGTTGGAAAAGGGATAAACCACACATAAATAAACAGATGCATTCTCAGAACTATCTTCGTGATGTTTGCATTCAACCCACAGTGTTGAACCTTTCTTTGACAGTTCAGGTTTGAAACTCTCTTTTTGTAGAAGATGCATGTGGATATTTGGAGCTCTCTGAGGATTTCTTGGAAACGGGATAAACAGCACAGAAGTAAACTGAAGGATTCTCAGAACTTTCTTCGTGATGTTTGAATTCAACTCACAGTGTTGAACCATTCTTTGGTAGTTGAGGTTTGAAGCACTCTTTTTTTAGAAACTGCCAGTGGATATTTGGACCTCTCTGAGGATTTCATTGGAAACGGGATAAACCACACATAAATAAACAGATGCATTCTCAGAACTTTCTTCGTGATGTTTGCATTCAACTCACAGTGTTGAACCTTTCTTTGACAGTTCAGGTTTGAAACTCTCTTTTTGTAGAAGATGCATGTGGATATTTGGAGCTCTCTGAGGATTTCGTTGGAAACGGGATAAACCGCACATAACTAAACAGAAGCATTCTCAGAACCTTCTTCCTGATGTTTGCATTCAGCTCACAGTGTTGAACCTTTCTTTGATAGTTCAGGTTGGAAACACTGTTTTTGTAGAAACTGCAAGTGGATATTTGGACCTCTTTGAGGCCTATTGTAGCAAAGGTTATAACTTCATATAAAAACAAGACAGAAGCTTTCTCAGAAAATTCTTGGGGATCATTGAGTTTAACTCACAGAGCTGAACATTCCTTTGGATGGAGCAGGTTTGAAACACACTTTTTGTAGAACCTGCAAGTGGATATTTGGACCTCTCTGAGGATTTCGTTGGAAACGGGATAACTGCACCTAACTAAACAGAAGCATTCTCAGAAACTTCTTTGTGATGTTTGCATTCAAATCCGAGAGTTGAAACTTCCTTTGATAGTTCAAGTTTGAAACACTCTTTCCGTTGGATCTGCAAGTGGATATTTGGACCACTCTGTCGCCTTCATTCAAAGCTGGTATATCTTCACATAAAATCTAGATAGTAGCCTTCTCAGAAACTTCTCTGTGATGATTGCATTCAACTCACAGAGTTAAAAGTTCCTTTTGAAACAGCAGTTTCCAAACACTGTTTCCGTGGTATCTGCAAGTGGATATTTGGACCGCATTGTAGATTTCGATGGAGACGGGATAATCTTCACAGAAAAGCTAAACAGAAGCATTCTCAGAAACTTCTTTGTGATGTTTGCATTCAACTCAGAGTTGAACATTCCTTTCGAGAGAGAAGCTTTGCAACAGTCTTTTTCTAGAATCTGCAAGTGGACATTTGTAGAGCTTTGAGGCCTGTGGTGGAAAAGGAAATATCTTCCCATAGAAACTAGATAGAAGCATTCCCAGAAACTACTTTGGGATGTTTGCATTCAAGTCTTAGAGTTGAACATTCCCTTTGACAGAGCAGTATGGAAACTCTCTTTTTGTAGAATCTGCAAGTGGAGATATGGACCGCTTTGAGGCCCATGGTAATAAAGGAATTAACTGCCAATAAAACTAGACAGTAGCATTCTCAGAGACTTCTTCGTGATGCTTGCATTCAACTCACAGTGTTGAACCATTCGTTGATAGTTCAGGTTTGAAACATTCTTTCTGTAGAAACTGCAAGTGGGTATTTGGAACTCTCTGCGGATTTCGTTGGAAACGGGATAAACAGCACAGAACTAAACTGAAGCATTCTCAGAACTTTCTTCGTGATGTTTGAGTTCAACTCACAGTGTTGAAACATTCTTTGATAGTTGAGGTTTGAAACAGTCTTTTTGTAGAAACTGCCAGTGGATATTTGGACCTCTCAGGATTTTGTTGGAAGCGGGATAAACTACACGTAAATAAACAGAAGCATTCTCAGAACTTTCTTCGTGATGTTTGCATTCAGCTCACAGTGTTGAACCTTTCTTTGATAGTACTGGTTTGAAACACTCTTTTTGTAGAAACTGCAAGTGGATATTGGGACCTCTCTGAGGATTTCATTGGAAACGGGATAAACCGCACTTAACTAAAGAGAAGCATTCTCAGAACCTTCTTCCTGATGTTTGCATTCAGCTCACAGTGTTGAAAGTTTCTTTGATAGTTCAGGTTTGAAACACTCTTTTTGTAGAACCTGCAAGTGGATATTTGGAAGTCTTTGAGGCCTATCTTTGTAAAGGTAATACCTTCATATAAAAACAATACAGAAACTTTCTCAGAAAATTCTTGGGGATCATTGAGTTTAACTCACAGAGCTGAACATTCCTTTGGATGGAGCAGGTTTGAAACACACTTTTTGTAGAATCTGCCAGTGGATATTTGGACCTCTCTGACGATTTCGTTGGAAACGGGATAAACAGCACAGAACTAAACTGAAGGATTCTCAGAACTTTCTTCGTGATGTTTGAATTCAACTCACAGTGTTGAAACATTCTTTGATAGTTGAGGTTCGAAGCACTCTTTTTGTAGAAACTGCCAGTGGATATTTGGACCTCTCTGAGGATTTCGTTGGAAACGGGATAAACCACACATAAATAAACAGATGCATTCTCAGAACTTTCTTCGTGATGTTTGCATTCAACTGACAGTGTTGAACCTTTCTTTGACAGTTCAGGTTTGAAACTCTCTTTTTGTAGAAGATGCATGTGGATATTTGGAGCTCTCTGAGGATTTCGTTGGAAACGGGATAAACCGCACATAACTAAACAGAAGCATTCTCAGAACCTTCTTCCTGATGTTTGCATTCAGCTCACAGTGTTGAACCTTTCTTTGATAGTTCAGGTTTGAAACACTGTTTTTGTAGAAACTGCAAGTGGATATTTGGACCTCTTTGAGGCCTATCGTAGCAAAGGTTATAACTTCATATAAAAACAAGACAGAAGCTTTCTCAGAAAATTCTTGGGGATCATTGAGTTTAACTCACAGAGCTGAACATTCCTTTGGATGGAGCAGGTTTGTAGCACACTTTTGTAGAATCTGCAAGAGGATATTTGGACCTCTCCGAGGATTTCGTTGGAAACGGGATAACTGCACCTAACTAAACAGAAGCATTCTCAGAAACTTCTTTGTGATGTTTGCATTCAAATCCCAGAATTGAATCATCCTTTGATAGTTCAAGTTTGAAACAGTCTTTTTGTTGGATCTGCAAGTGGATATTTGGACCGCTTTGAAGATTTCATTGGAAACGGGCTTATCTTCACAGAAAAGCTAAATAGAAGCATTCTCAGAAACTTCTTTGTGATGTTTGCATTCAACTCACGGAGTTGAACTTTCCTTTTGAGAGAGAAGCTTTGCAACACTCTTTTTCTAGAATCTGCAAGTGGACATTTGGAGGGATTAGAGGCCTGTGGTGGAAAAGGAAATATCTTCCCGTAGAAACTAGATAGAAGCATTCTCAGAAACTACTTTGGGATGATTGCATTCAAGTCTCAGAGTTGAACATTCTCTTTGACAGAGCAGTTTGGAAACTCTCTTTTTGTAGAATCTGCAAGTGGAGACATCGACCGCTTTGAGGCCCATGGTAATAAAGGAAATAACTGCCTATAAATACTAGACAGTAGCATTCTCAGAGCCTTCTTCGTGATGCTTGTATTCAACACACAGTGTTGAACCATTGTTTGATAGTTGAGGTTTCAAATACTGTTTCTGTAGAAACTTCAAGTGGATATTTGGACCTCTCTGAGGATTTCGTTGTTAACGGAACAACCGCACGTAACTAAACTGAAGCATTCTCAGAACTTTCTTCGTGATGTTTGTATTCAAATCACTGTGTTGAACCATTCTTTGATTGTTGAGGCTTGAAACACTCTTTTTGAAGAAACTGCAAGTGGATATTTGGGCCTCTCTGTGGATTTCGTTGGAAACGGGATAAACCTCACGTAACTAAACAGAAGCATTCCCAGAACTTTCTTCGTGATGTCTGCATTCAACTCACAGTGTTGAACATTTCTTTGATAGTTCAGGTTTGAAACACTCTTTTTGTAGAATCTGCAAGTGGATATTTGGAAGTCTTTGAGGCCTATCTTTGTAAAGGTAATAACTTCATATAAAAACAAGACAGAAACTTTCTCAGAAAATTATTGGGGATCATTGAGTTTAACTCACAGAGCTGAACATTCCTTTGGATGGAGCAGGTTTGAAACCCACTTTTTGTAGAATCTGCCAGTGGATATTTGGACCTTTCTGAGGATTTCGTTGGAAACGGGATAAACAGCACAGAACTAAACTGAAGGATTCTCAGAACTTTCTTTGTGATGTTTGAATTCAACTCACAGTGTTGAACCATTCTTTGATAGTTGATGTTTGAAGCACTCTTTTTTTAGAAACTGCCAGTGGATATCTGGACCTCTCTGAGGATTTCGTTGGAAACGGGATAAACCACACATAAATAAACAGATGCATTCTCAGAACTTTCTTCGTGATGTTTGCATTCAACTCGCAGTGTTGAAACTTTCTTTGACAGTTCAGGTTTGAAACTCTCTTTTTGTAGAAGATGCATGTGGATATTTGGAGCTCTCTGAGGTTTTCGTTGGAAACGGGATAAACCGCACATAACTAAACAGAAGCATTCTCAGAACCTTCTTCCTGATGTTTGCATTCAGCTCACAGTGTTGAATCTTTCTTTGATAGTTCATGTTTGAAACATTGTTTTTGTAGAAACTGCAAGTGGATATTTGGACCTCTTTGAGGCCTATCGTAGCAAAGGTTATAACTTCATATAAAAACAAGACAGAAGCTTTCTCAGAAAATTCTTGGGGATCATTGAGTTTAACTCACAGAGCTGAACATTCCTTTGGATGGAGCAGTTTTGAAGCACAGTTTTGTAGAATCTGCAAGAGGATATTTGGACCTCTCCGAGGATTTCGTTGGAAACGGGATAACTGCACCTAACTAAACAGAAGCATTCTCAGAAACTTCTTTGTGATGTTTGCATTCAAATCCCAGAATTGAATCATCCTTTGATAGTTCAATTTGAAACAGTCTTTTTGTTGGATCTGCAAGTGGATATTTGGACCGCTTTGAAGATTTCATTGGAAACGGGCTTATCCTCACATAAAAGCTAAATAGAAGCATTCTCAGAAATTTCTTTGTGATGTTTGCATTCAAATCCCAGAGTTGAATCTTCCTTTGATAGTTCAAGTTTGAAACAGTCTTTTTGTTGGATCTGCAAGTGGATATTTGGACCACTCTGTGGCCTTCGTTCGAAACGGCTATATCTTCACACAAATCTAGACAGTAGCTTTCACAGAAACTTCTCTGTGATAATTGCATTCAACTCACAGAGTTGAAGGTTCCTTTTGAAATAGCAGTTTCCAAACACTCTTTCTGTGGAATCTGCAAGTGGATATTTGGACGGATTTGAAGATTTTGTTGGAAAGGGGATAATCTTCATAGGAAAGCTTAACAGAAGAGTTCTCAGAAACTTCTTTGTGATGTTTGCATTCAACTCACAGAGTTGAACTTTCCTTTTGAGAGAGAAGCTTTGCAACACTCTTTTTCTAGAATCTGCAAGTGGACATTTGGAGGGCTTTGAGGCCTGTGGTGGAAAAGGAAATATCTTCCCGTAGAAACTAGATAGAAGAATTCTCAGAAACTACTTTGGGATGATTGCATTCAAGTCTCAGAGTTGAACATTCTCTTTGACAGAGCAGTTTGGAAACCCTCTTTTTGAAGAGTCTGCAAGTGGAGACATCGACCGCTTTGAGGCCCATGGTAATAAAGGAAATAACTGCCTATAAAAACTAGACAGTAGCATTCTCAGAGCCTTCTTCCTGATGCTTGCCTTCAACTCACAGTGTTGAACCATTCTTTGATAGTTCAGGTTTGGAACAGTGTTTCTGTAGAAACTGCAAGTGGATATTTGGACCTCTCTGAGGATTTCGTTGGAAATGGGATAAACCGCACGTAACTAAACTGAAGCATTCTAAGAACTTTCTTCGTGATGTTTGTATTCAACTCACTGTGTTGAACCATTCTTTGATAGTTGAGGTTTGAAACACTCTTTTTGTAGAAACTGCAAGTGGATATTTGAAACTCTCTGAGGATTTCCTAGGAAACGGGAGAAACCACACGTAACTAAACAAAAGCACTCTCAGAACTTTCTTCGTGATGTTTGAATTCAACTCACAGAGTTGAACCATTCTTTGATAGTTGAGGTTTGAAACACTCTTTTTGTAGAACCTGCCAGTGAATATTTGGACCGCTCTGAGGATTTCGTTGGAAAAGGGATAAATCACACGTAACTAAACAGAAGCATTCTCAGAACTTTCTTCATGATGTTTGCATTCAATTCATAGTGTTCAAACTTTCTTCGATAGTTCAGGTTTGAAACACTCTTTTTGTAGAAGATTCATGTGGATATTTGGAGCTCTCTGAGGATTTCGTTGGAAACGGGATAAACCGCACATAACTAAACAGAAGCATTCTCAGAACCTTCTTCCTGATGTTTGCATTCAGCTCACAGTGTTGAACCTTTCTTTGATAGTTCAGGTTTGAAACACTCTTTTTTTAGAGACTGCAAGTGGATATTTGGACCTCTTTGTGGCCTATCGTAGTAAAGGAAATAACTTCATATAAAAACAAGACAGAAGCTATCTCAGAAAATTCTTGGGGATCATTGAGTTTAACTCACAGAGCTGAACATTCCTGTGGATGGAGCAGGTTTGAAACACACTTTTTGTAGAATCTGAAAGTGGATATTTGGACCTCTCTGAGGATTTCGTTGGAAACGGGATAACTGCACCTAACTAAACAGAAGCATTCTCAGAAACTTCTTTGTGATGTTTGCATTCAAATCCCAGATTTGAATCTTCCTTTGATAGTTCAAGTTTGAAACACTCTTTTTCTTGGATCTGCAAGTGGATATTTGGACCACTCTGTGGCCTTCGTTCTAAACTGGTATATCTTCACATAAAATCTAGACTGTAGCTTTCACAGAAACTTCTCTACGATGATTGCATTCAACTCACAGAGTTGAAGGTTCCTTTTGAAACAGCAGTTTCCAAACACTCTTTCTGTGGAATCTGCAAGTGGATATTTGGACCGATTTGAAGATTTCGTTGGAAAAGGGATAATCTTCACAGAAAAGCTAAACAGAAGCATTCTCAGAAACTTCTTTGTGATGTTTGCATTCAACTCACAGAGTTGAACTTCCCTTTTGAGAGAGAAGCTTTGCAACACTCTTTTTCTAGAATCTGCAAGTGGACATTTGGAGGGCTTTGAGGCCTGTGGTGGAAAAGGAAATATCTTCCCGTAGAAACTAGATAGAAGCATTCTCAGAAACTACTTTGGGATGATTGCATTCAAGTCTCAGGGTTGAACATTCTCTTTGACAGAGCAGTTTGGAAACTCTCTTTTTGTAGAATCTGCAAGTGGATACATCGACCGCTTTGAGGCCCATGGTAATAAAGGAAATAACTGCCTATAAAAACTAGACAGTAGCATTCTCAGAGCCTTCTTCGTGATGCTTGTATTCAACACACAGTGTTGAACCATTCTTTGATAGTTCAGGTTTGAAACACTGTTTCTGTGGAAAGTGTAAGTGGATATTTGGACCTCTCTGAGGATTTTGTTGGAAAAGGTATAAACCGCACGTAACTAAGGGAAGCATTCCCAGAACTTTCTTCGTGATGTTTGTATTCAACTCACAGTGTTGAACATTTCTTTGATAGTTCACGTTTGAAACACTCTTTTTGTAGAAACTGCAAGTGTATATTTGGAAGTCTTTGAGGCCTATCGTAGTAAAGGTAATAACTTCATATAAAAAGAAGACAGAAGCTTTCTCAGAAAATTCTTGGGGATCATTGAGTTTAACTCACAGAGCTGAACATTCCTTTGGATGGAGCAGGTTTGAAACACACTTTTTGTAGAATCTGAAAGTGGATATTTGGACCTCTCTGAGGATTTCGTTGGAAACGGGATAACTGCACCTAACTAAACAGAAGCATTCTCAGAAACTTCTTTGTGATGTTTGCATTCAACTCACAGACTTGAACTTTCCTTTTGAGAGATGTTTTGCAACACTCCTTTTCTAGAATCTGCAAGTGGACATTGGGAGGGCTTTGAGGCCTGTGGTAGAAAAGGAAATATCTTCAAGTAGAAACTAGATAGAAGCATTCTCAGAAACTACTTTGGGATGATTGCATTCAAGTCTCAGAGTTGAACATTCCATTTGACAGAGCAGTTTCGAAACTCTCTTTTTGTAGAATCTGCATGTGGAGATATGCACCGCTTTGAGGCCCATGGTAATAAAGGAAATAACTGCCTATAAAAACTAAACAGTAGCATTCTCAGAGCCTTCTTCGTGATGCTTGCATTAATCTCACAGTGTTGAACCATTCTTTGATAGTTCAGGTTTGAAAAACTCTTTCTGTGGAAACTGCAAGTGGATATTTGTACCTCTTTGAGGCCTATCGTAGTAAAGGTAATAACTTCATATAAAAACAAGACAGAAGCTTTCTCAGAAAATTCTGTGGGATCATTGGGTTTAACTCAGAGAGCTGAACATTCCTTTGGATGGAGCAAGTTTGAAACACACTTTTTGTAGTATCAGCAAGTGGATATTTGGACCTCTCTGAGGATTTCATTGGAAACGGGATAACTGCACCTAACTATACAGAAGCATTCCCAGAAACTTCTTTGTGATATTTGCATTCAAATCCCAGAGTTGAATCTTCCTTTGATACTTCAAGTTTGAAACACTCTTTTTGTTGGATCTGCAAGTGGATATTTGGACCACTCTGTGGCCTTCGTTCGAAACTGGTATATCTTCCCATAAAATATAGACAGTAGCTTTCACAGAAACTTCTCTGTGATGATTGCATTCAACTCACAGAGTTGAAGGTTCCTTTTGAAACAGCAGTTTCCAAACACTCTCTCTGTGAAATCTGCAAGTGGACATTTGGACCGATTTGAAGATATCGTTGGAAATGGGATAATCTTCCCAAAAAAGCTAAACAGAACCATTCTTTGATAGTTGAGGTTTGAAACACTCTTTTTGTAGAAACTTCCAGTGGATATTTGGACCTCTCTGAGGATATCGTTGGAAACGGGATAAACCACACGGAACTAAGCAGAGGCATTCTCAGAACTTTCTTCATGATGTTTGAATTCAACTCACAGTGTTGAACCTTTCTTTGATAGTTCAGGTTTGAAACACTCTTTTTGTAGAAACTAGGAGTGGATATTTGGACCTCTCTGAGGATTTCGTTGGAAACGGGATAAACCGCACGTAACTAAACACAAGCATTCTCAGAAACTTCTTCCTGATGTTTGCATTCAGCTCACAGTGTTGAACCTTTCTTTGATAGTTCAGGTTTGAAACCCTCTTTTTCTAGAAACTGCAAGTGGATATTTGGACCTCTTTGAGGGCTATCGTAGTAAAGGTAATAGCTTCATGTAAAAACCAGACAGAAGCATTCTCAGAAAATTCTTGGGGATCATTGAGTTTAACTCACAGAGCTGAACATTCCTTTGGATGGAGCAGGTTTGAAACACTCTTTCTGTAGAATCTGCAAGTGGATATTTGGACCTCTCTGAGGATTTCGTTGGAAACGGGATAACAGCACCTAAATAAACAGAAGCATTCTGAGAAACTTCTTTGTGATATTTGCATTCAAATCCCAGAGTTGAATCTTCCTTTGTTAGTTCAAGTTTGAAACACTCCTTTTGTTGGATCTGCAAGTGGAAATTTGAACCACTCTGTGGCCTTCTTTCGAAACTGGTATTTCTTCACATAAAATCTAGACAGTAGTTTCTCAGAAACTTCTCTGAGATGATTGCATTCAACTCACAGAATTCAAGGTTCCTTTTGAAACAGCAGTTTCCAATCACTCTTTCTGTGGAATCTGCACGTGGATATTTGGACTGATTTGATGATTTCGTTGTAAATGGGATAATCTTCACAGAAAAGCTAAACAGAAGCATTCTCAGAAACTTCTTTGTGATGTTTGCATTCAACTCACAGAGTTGTACTTTCCTTTTGAGAGAGAAGGTTTGCAACACTCTTTTTCTAGGATCTGCAAGTGGACATTTGGAGGGCTTTGAGGCCTGTGGTGGAAAAGGAAATATCTTCCCGTAGAAATTAGATAGAAGCATTCTCAGAAACTACTTTGGGATGATTGCATTCATGTCTCAGAGTTGAACATTCTCCTTGACAGAGCAGTTTGGAAACACTCGTTTTGTAGAATCTGCAAGTGGAGACATCGACCGCTTTGAGGCCCATTGTAATAAAGGAAATAACTGCTTATAAAAACTAGACAGTAGCATTCTCAGAACTGTCTTCGTGATGCTTGCATTCAACTCACACTGTTGAACCATTTTTTGATAGGTCAGTTTCGAAGCACTGTTTCTGTACAAACTGCAAGTGGATATTGCGACCTCTCTGAGGATTTCGTTGGAAACGGGATAAACCGCACGTAACTCAACTGTAGCATTCTCAGAACTTTCTTCGTGATGTTTCTATTCAACTCACTGTGTTGAACCATTCTTTGATAGTTCATGTTTGAAACACTCTTTTTTTAGAAACTGCAAGTGGATAATTTGACCACACTGAGGATTTCGTAGGAAAAGGGATAAACCACACATAACTAAACAGAAGCATTCTCAGAGCTTTCTTCGTGATGTTTGCATTCAATTCACAGTGTTGAACTTTTTTGATAGTTCAGGTTTGAAACACTCTTTATGTAGAAAGTGCAAGTGGATATTTGAAACTCTCTGAAGATTTCATTGGAAACGGGATAAACATCACAGAACTAAACTGAAGCATTCTCAGAACATTCCTCGTGATGTTTGAATTCAACTCACAGTGTTGAACCATTCTTTGATAGTTGAGGTTTGAAAAACTCTTTTTCTAGAAACTGTCAGTGGATATTTGGACATCTCTGAGGATTTCGTTGGAAACGGTATAAACCACACGTAACTACACAGAAGCATTCTCAGAACTTTCTTCGTGATGTTTGCATTCAACTCACAGTGTTGAACCTTTCTTTGACAGTTCAGGTTTGAAACTCTCTTTTTGTAGAAGTTGCTTGTGGATATTTGGAGCTCTCTGAGGACTTCGTTGGAAACGGCATAAACCGCACATAACTAAACAGAAGCATTCTCAGAACCTTCTTCCTGATGTTTGCATTCAGCTCACAGTGTTGAACCTTTCTTTGATAGTTCAGGTTTGAAACACTCTTTTTGTAGAAACTGCAAGTGGATATTTGGACCTCTTTGAGGCCTATCGTAGCAAAGGTTATAACTTCATATAAAAACAAGACAGAAGCTTTCTCAGAAAATTCTTGGGGATCATTGAGTTTAACTCACAGAGCTGAACATTCATTTCGATGGAGCAGGTTTGAAACACACTTTTGTAGAATCTGCAAGAGGATATTTGGACCTCTCCGAGGATTTCTTTGGAAACGGGATAACTGCACCTAACTAAACAGAAGCATTCTCAGAAACTTCTTTGTGATGTTTGCATTCAAATCCCAGAGTTGAATCCTCCTTTGATAGTTCAAGTTTGAAACAGACTTTTTGTTGGATCTGCAAGTGGATATTTGGACCGCTTTGAAGATTTCATTGGAAACGGGCTTATCTTCACAGAAAAGCTAAACAGAAGCATTCTCAGAAACTTCTTTGTGATGTTTGCATTCAACTCACGGAGTTGAACTTTCCTTTTGAGAGAGAAGCTTTGCAACACTCTTTTTCTAGAATCTGCAAGTGGACATTTGGAGGGATTAGAGGCCTGTGGTGGAAAAGGAAATATCTTCCCGTAGAAACTAGATAGAAGCATTCTCAGAAACTACTTTGGGATGATTGCATTCAAGTCTCAGAGTTGAACATTCTCTTTGACAGAGCAGTTTGGAAACTCTCTTTTTGTAGAATCTGCAAGTGGAGACATCGACCGCTTTGAGGCCTATGTTAATAAAGGAAATAACTGCCTATAAAAACTAGACAGTAGCATTCTCAGAGACTTCTTTGTGATGCTTGCGTTCAACACACAGTGTTGAACCATTCTTTGATAGTTCAGGTTTGAAACACTGTTTCTGTAGAAACTGCAAGTGGATAGTTGGACCTCTCTGAGGATTTCTTTGGAAACGGGATAAACAGCACAGAACTAAACTGAAGGATTCTCAGAACTTTCTTCGTGATGTTTGAATTCAACTCACAGTGTTGAACCATTCTTTGATAGTTGAGGTTTGAAACACTCTTTTTGTAGAAACGGCAAGTGGACATTTGGACCTCTCTGAGGATTTCGTAGGAAAAGGGATAAACCACACATAACTAAACAGAAGCATTCTCAGTGCTTTCTTCGTGATGTTTGCATTCAATTCGCAGTGTTGAACCTTTCTTTGATAGTTCAGGTTTGAAACACTCTTTTTGTAGAAACTGCAAGTGGATATTTGAAACTCTCTGAGGATTTCGTTGGAAACGGGATAAACAGCACAGAAGTAAACTGAAGGATTCTCAGAACTTTCTTCGTGGTGTTTTAATTCAACTCACAGTGTTGAACCATTCTTTGATAGTTGAGGTTTGAAGCACTCTTTTTTTAGAAACTGCCAGTGGATATTTGGACCTCTCTGAGGATTTCGTTGGAAAAGGGATAAACCACACATAAATAAACAGATGCATTCTCAGAACTATCTTCGTGATGTTTGCATTCAACTCACAGTGTTGAACCTTTCTTTGACAGTTCAGGTTTGAAACTCTCTTTTGGTAGAAGATGCATGTGGATATTTGGAGCTCTCTGAGGATTTCGTTGGAAACGGGATAAACATCACAGAAGTAAACTGAAGGATTCTCAGAACTTTCTTCGTGATGTTTGAATTCAACTCACAGTGTTGAACCATTCTTTGGTAGTTGAGGTTTGAAGCACTCTTTTTGTAGAAACTGCCAGTGGATATTTGGACCTCTCTGAGGATTTCGTTGGAAACGGGATAAACCACACATAAATAAACAGATGCATTCTCAGAACTTTCTTCGTGATGTTTGCATTCAACTCACAGTGTTGAACCTTTCTTTGACAGTTCAGGTTTGAAACTCTCTTTTTGTAGAAGATGCATGTGGATATTTGGAGCTCTCTGAGGATTTCGTTGGAAACGGGATAAACCACACATAACTAAACAGAAGCATTCTCAGAACCTTCTTCCTGATGTTTGCATTCAGCTCACAGTGTTGAACCTTTCTTTTATAGTTCAGGTTGGAAACACTGTTTTTGTAGAAACTGCAAGTGGATATTTGGACCTCTTTGAGGCCTATCGTAGCAAAGGTTATAACTTCATATAAAAACAAGACAGAAGCTTTCTCAGAAAATTCTTGGGGATCATTGTGTTTAACTCACAGAGCTGAACATTCCTTTGGATGGAGCAGGTTTGAAACACACTTTTTGTAGAACCTGCAAGTGGATATTTGGACCTCTCTGAGGATTTCGTTGGAAACGGGATAACTGCACCTAACTAAACAGAAGCATTCTCAGAAACTTCTTTGTGATGTTTGCATTCAAATCCGAGAGTTGAAACTTCCTTTGATAGTTCAAGTTTGAAACACTCTTTCCGTTGGATCTGCAAGTGGATATTTGGACCACTCTGTCGCCTTCATTCAAAGCTGGTATATCTTCACATAAAATCTAGATAGTAGCCTTCTCAGAAACTTCTCTTTGATGATTGCATTCAACTCACAGAGTTAAAAGTTCCTTTTGAAACAGCAGTTTCCAAACACTGTTTCCGTGGTATCTGCAAGTGGATATTTGGACCGCATTGTAGATTTCGATGGAGACGGGATAATCTTCACAGAAAAGCTAAACAGAAGCATTCTCAGAAACTTCTTTGTGATGTTTGCATTCAACTCAGAGTTGAACATTCCTTTCCAGAGAGAAGCTTTGCAACAGTCTTTTTCTAGAATCTGCAAGTGGACATTTGTAGAGCTTTGAGGCCTGTGGTGGAAAAGGAAATATCTTCCCATAGAAACTAGATAGAAGCATTCCCAGAAACTACTTTGGGATGTTTGCATTCAAGTCTTAGAGTTGAACATTCCCTTTGACAGAGCAGTATGGAAACTCTCTTTTTGTAGAATCTGCAAGTGGAGATATGGACCACTTTGAGGCCCATGGTAATAAAGGAATTAACTGCCAATAAAACTAGACAGTAGCATTCTCAGAGACTTCTTCGTGATGCTTGCATTCAACTCACAGTGTTGAACCATTCGTTGATAGTTCAGGTTTGAAACATTCTTTCTGTAGAAACTGCAAGTGGGTATTTGGAACTCTCTGCGGATTTCGTTGGAAACGGGATAAACAGCACAGAACTAAACTGAAGCATTCTCAGAACTTTCTTCGTGATGTTTGAGTTCAACTCACAGTGTTGAAACATTCTTTGATAGTTGAGGTTTGAAACAGTCTTTTTGTAGAAACTGCCAGTGGATATTTGGACCTCTCAGGATTTTGTTGGAAGCGGGATAAACTACACGTAAATAAACAGAAGCATTCTCAGAACTTTCTTCGTGATGTTTGCATTCAGCTCACAGTGTTGAACCTTTCTTTGATAGTACTGGTTTGAAACACTCTTTTTGTAGAAACTGCAAGTGGATATTGGGACCTCTCTGAGGATTTCATTGGAAACGGGATAAACCGCACTTAACTAAAGAGAAGCATTCTCAGAACCTTCTTCCTGATGTTTGCATTCAGCTCACAGTGTTGAAAGTTTCTTTGATAGTTCAGGTTTGAAACACTCTTTTTGTAGAACCTGCAAGTGGATATTTGGAAGTCTTTGAGGCCTATCTTTGTAAAGGTAATACCTTCATATAAAAACAATACAGAAACTTTCTCAGAAAATTCTTGGGGATCATTGAGTTTAACTCACAGAGCTGAACATTCCTTTGAATGGAGCAGGTTTGAAACACACTTTTTGTAGAATCTGCCAGTGGATATTTGGACCTCTCTGACGATTTCGTTGGAAACGGGATAAACAGCACAGAACTAAACTGAAGGATTCTCAGAACTTTCTTCGTGATGTTTGAATTCAACTCACAGTGTTGAAACATTCTTTGATAGTTGAGGTTTGAAGCACTCTTTTTGTAGAAACTGCCAGTGGATATTTGGACCTCTCTGAGGATTTCGTTGGAAACGGGATAAACCACACATAAATAAACAGATGCATTCTCAGAACTTTCTTCGTGATGTTTGCATTCAACTCACAGTGTTGAACCTTTCTTTGACAGTTCAGGTTTGAAACTCTCTTTTTGTAGAAGATGCATGTGGATATTTGGAGCTCTCTGAGGATTTCGTTGGAAACGGGATAAACCGCACATAACTAAACAGAAGCATTCTCTGAACCTTCTTCCTGATGTTTGCATTCAGCTCACAGTGTTGAACCTTTCTTTGATAGTTCAGGTTTGAAACACTGTTTTTGTAGAAACTGCAAGTGGATATTTGGACCTCTTTGAGGCCTATCGTAGCAAAGGTTATAACTTCATATAAAAACAAGACAGAAGCTTTCTCAGAAAATTCTTGGGGATCATTGAGTTTAACTCACAGAGCTGAACATTCCTTTGGATGGAGCAGGTTTGTAGCACACTTTTGTAGAATCTGCAAGAGGATATTTGGACCTCTCCGAGGATTTCGTTGGAAACGGGATAACTGCACCTAACTAAACAGAAGCATTCTCAGAAACTTCTTTGTGATGTTTGCATTCAAATCCCAGAATTGAATCATCCTTTGATAGTTCAAGTTTGAAACAGTCTTTTTGTTGGATCTGCAAGTGGATATTTGGACCGCTTTGAAGATTTCGTTGGAAACGGGCTTATCTTCACAGAAAAGCTAAATAGAAGCATTCTCAGAAACTTCTTTGTGATGTTTACATTCAACTCACGGAGTTGAACTTTCCTTTTGAGAGAGAAGCTTTGCAACACTCTTTTTCTAGAATCTGCAAGTGGACATTTGGAGGGATTAGAGGCCTGTGGTGGAAAAGGAAATATCTTCCCGTAGAAACTAGATAGAAGCATTCTCAGAAACTACTTTGGGATGATTGCATTCAAGTCTCAGAGTTGAACATTCTCTTTGACAGAGCAGTTTGGAAACTCTCTTTTTGTAGAATCTGCAAGGGGAGACATCGACCGCTTTGAGGCCCATGGTAATAAAGGAAATAACTGCCTATAAATACTAGACAGTAGCATTCTCAGAGCCTTCTTCGTGATGCTTGTATTCAACACACAGTGTTGAACCATTGTTTGATAGTTCAGGTTTCAAATACTGTTTCTGTAGAAATTTCAAGTGGATATTTGGACCTCTCTGAGGATTTCGTTGGAAACGGAACAACCGCACGTAACTAAACTGAAGCATTCTCAGAACTTCCTTCGTGATGCTTGTATTCAAATCACTGTGTTGAACCATTCTTTGATTGTTGAGGCTTGAAACACTCTTTTTGAAGAAACTGCAAGTGGATATTTGGGCCTCTCTGTGGATTTCGTTGGAAACGAGATAAACCTCACGTAACTAAACAGAAGCATTCCCAGAACTTTCTTCGTGATGTCTGCATTCAACTCACAGTGTTGAACAATTCTTTGATAGTTCAGGTTTGAAACACTCTTTTTGTAGAATCTGCAAGTGGATATTTGGAAGTCTTTGAGGCCTATCTTTGTAAAGGTAATAACTTCATATAAAAACAAGACAGAAACTTTCTCAGAAAATTATTGGGGATCATTGAGTTTAACTCACAGAGCTGAACATTCCTTTGGATGGAGCAGGTTTGAAACCCACTTTTTGTAGAATCTGCCAGTGGATATTTGGACCTTTCTGAGGATTTCGTTGGAAACGGGATAAACAGCACAGAACTAAACTGAAGGATTCTCAGAACTTTCTTTGTGATGTTTGAATTCAACTCACAGTGTTGAACCATTCTTTGATAGTTGAGGATTGAAGCACTCTTTTTTTAGAAACTGCCAGTGGATATCTGGACCTCTCTGAGGATTTCGTTGGAAACGGGATAAACCACACATAAATAAACAGATGCATTCTCAGAACTTTCTTCGTGATGTTTGCATTCAACTCACAGTGTTGAACCTTTCTTTGACAGTTCAGGTTTGAAACTCTCTTTTTGTAGAAGATGCATGTGGATATTTGGAGCTCTCTGAGGATTTCGTTGGAAACGGGATAAACCGCACATAACTAAACAGAAGCATTCTCAGAACCTTCTTCCTGATGTTTGCATTCAGCTCACAGTGTTGAACCTTTCTTTGATAGTTCAGGTTTGAAACATTGTTTTTGTAGAAACTGCAAGTGGATATTTGGACCTCTTTGAGGCCTATCGTAGCAAAGGTTATAACTTCATATAAAAACAAGACAGAAGCTTTCTCAGAAAATTCTTGGGGATCATTGAGTTTAACTCACAGAGCTGAACATTCCTTTGGATGGAGCAGGTTTGAAGCACAGTTTTGTAGAATCTGCAAGAGGATATTTGGACCTCTCCGAGGATTTCGTTGGAAACGGGATAACTGCACCTAACTAAACAGAAGCATTCTCAGAAACTTCTTTGTGATGTTTGCATTCAAATCCCAGAATTGAATCATCCTTTGATAGTTCAATTTGAAACAGTCTTTTTGTTGGATCTGCAAGTGGATATTTGGACCGCTTTGAAGATTTCATTGGAAACGGGCTTACCTTCACATAAAAGCTAAATAGAAGCATTCTCAGAAATTTCTTTGTGATGTTTGCATTCAAATCCCAGAGTTGTATCTTCCTTTGATAGTTCAAGTTTGAAACAGTCTTTTTGTTGGATCTGCAAGTGGATATTTGGACCACTCTGTGGCCTTCGTTCGAAACGGCTATATCTTCACACAAATCTAGACAGTAGCTTTCACAGAAACTTCTCTGTGATAATTGCATTCAACTCACAGAGTTGAAGGTTCCTTTTGAAATAGCAGTTTCCAAACACTCTTTCTGTGGAATCTGCAAGTGGATATTTGGACGGATTTGAAGATTTTGTTGGAAAGGGGATAATCTTCATAGGAAAGCTTAACAGAAGAGTTCTCAGAAACTTCTTTGTGATGTTTGCATTCAACTCACAGAGTTGAACTTTCCTTTTGAGAGAGAAGCTTTGCAACACTCTTTTTCTAGAATCTGCAAGTGGACATTTGGAGGGCTTTGAGGCCTGTGGTGGAAAAGGAAATATCTTCCCGTAGAAACTAGATAGAAGCATTCTCAGAAACTACTTTGGGATGATTGCATTCAAGTCTCAGAGTTGAACATTCTCTTTGACAGAGCAGTTTGGAAACCCTCTTTTTGAAGAGTCTGCAAGTGGAGACATCGACCGCTTTGAGGCCCATGGGAATAAAGGAAATAACTGCCTATAAAAACTAGACAGTAGCATTCTCAGAGCCTTCTTCCTGATGCTTGCCTTCAACTCACAGTGTTGAACCATTCTTTGATAGTTCAGGTTTGAAACAGTGTTTCTGTAGAAACTGCAAGTGGATATTTGGACCTCTCTGAGGATTTCGTTGGAAATGGGATAAACCGCACGTAACTAAACTGAAGCATTCTAAGAACTTTCTTCGTGATGTTTGTATTCAACTCACTGTGTTGAACCATTCTTTGATAGTTGAGGTTTGAAACACTCTTTTTGTAGAAACTGCAAGTGGATATTTGAAACTCTCTGAGGATTTCCTAGGAAACGGGAGAAACCACACGTAACTAAACAAAAGCACTCTCAGAACTTTCTTCGTGATGTTTGAATTCAACTCACAGAGTTGAACCATTCTTTGATAGTTGAGGTTTGAAACACTCTTTTTGTAGAAACTGCCAGTGGATGTTTGGACCTCTCTGAGGATTTCGTTGGAAAAGGGATAAACTTCACGTAACTAAACTGAAGCATTCTCAGAACTTTCTTCGTGATGTTTGTATTCAACTCACTGTGTTGAACCATTCTTTGATAGTTGAGGTTTGAAACACTCTTTTTGTAGAACCTGCCAGTGAATATTTGGACCGCTCTGAGGATTTCGTTGGAAAAGGGATAAATCACACGTAACTAAACAGAAGCATTCTCAGAACTTTCTTCATGATGTTTGCATTCAATTCATAGTGTTCAAACTTTCTTCGATAGTTCAGGTTTGAAACACTCTTTTTGTAGAAGATTCATGTGGATATTTGGAGCTCTCTGAGGATTTCGTTGGAAACGGGATAAACCGCACATAACTAAACAGAAGCATTCTCAGAACCTTCTTCCTGATGTTTGCATTCAGCTCACAGTGTTGAACCTTTCTTTGATAGTTCAGGTTTGAAACACTCTTTTTTTAGAGACTGCAAGTGGATATTTGGACCTCTTTGAGGCCTATCGTAGTAAAGGAAATAACTTCATATAAAAACAAGACAGAAGCTATCTCAGAAAATTCTTGGGGATCATTGAGTTTAACTCACAGAGCTGAACATTCCTGTGGATGGAGCAGGTTTGAAACACACTTTTTGTAGAATCTGAAAGTGGATATTTGGACCTCTCTGAGGATTTCGTTGGAAACGGGATAACTGCACCTAACTAAACAGAAGCATTCTCAGAAACTTCTTTGTGATGTTTGCATTCAAATCCCAGATTTGAATCTTCCTTTGATAGTTCAAGTTTGAAACACTCTTTTTCTTGGATCTGCAAGTGGATATTTGGACCACTCTGTGGCCTTCGTTCTAAACTGGTATATCTTCACATAAAATCTAGACTGTAGCTTTCACAGAAACTTCTCTACGATGATTGCATTCAACTCACAGAGTTGAAGGTTCCTTTTGAAACAGCAGTTTCCAAACACTCTTTCTGTGGAATCTGCAAGTGGATATTTGGACCGATTTGAAGATTTCGTTGGAAAAGGGATAATCTTCACAGAAAAGCTAAACAGAAGCATTCTCAGAAACTTCTTTGTGATGTTTGCATTCAACTCACAGAGTTGAACTTCCCTTTTGAGAGAGAAGCTTTGCAACACTCTTTTTCTAGAATCTGCAAGTGGACATTTGGAGGGCTTTGAGGCCTGTGGTGGAAAAGGAAATATCTTCCCGTAGAAACTAGATAGAAGCATTCTCAGAAACTACTTTGGGATGATTGCATTCAAGTCTCAGGGTTGAACATTCTCTTTGACAGAGCAGTTTGGAAACTCTCTTTTTGTAGAACCTGCAAGTGGAGACATGGACCGCATTGAGGCCCATGGTAACAAAGGAAATAACTGCCTATAAAAACTAGACAGTAGCATTCTCAGAGCCTTCTTCGTGATGCTTGCATTCAACTCACAGTGTTGAACCTTTCTTTGATAGTTCAGGATTGAAACACTGTTTCTGTAGAAACTGCAAGTGGATATTTGGACCTCTCTGAGGATTTTGTTGGAAAAGGGATAAACCGCACGTAACTAAGGGAAGCATTCCCAGAACTTTCTTCGTGATGTTTGTATTCAACTCACAGTGTTGAACATTTCTTTGATAGTTCACGTTTGAAACACTCTTTTTGTAGAAACTGCAAGTGTATATTTGGAAGTCTTTGAGGCCTATCGTAGTAAAGGTAATAACTTCATATAAAAAGAAGACCGAAGCTTTCTCAGAAAATTCTTGGGGATCATTGAGTTTAACTCACAGAGCTGAACATTCCTTTGGATGGAGCAGGTTTGAAACACACTTTTTGTAGAACCTGCAAGTGGATATTTGGACCTCTCTGAGGATTTCGTTGGAAACGGGATAACTGCACCTAACTAAACAGAAGCATTCTCAGAAACTTCTTTGTGATGTTTGCATTCAACTCACAGACTTGAACTTTCCTTTTGAGAGATGTTTTGCAACACTCCTTTTCTAGAATCTGCAAGTGGACATTGGGAGGGCTTTGAGGCCTGTGGTAGAAAAGGAAATATCTTCAAGTAGAAACTAGAGAGAAGCATTCTCAGAAACTACTTTGGGATGATTGCATTCAAGTCTCAGAGTTGAACATTCCATTTGACAGAGCAGTTTCGAAACTCTCTTTTTGTAGAATCTGCATGTGGAGATATGCACCGCTTTGAGGCCCATGGTAATAAAGGAAATAACTGCCTATAAAAACTAAACAGTAGCATTCTCAGAGCCTTCTTCGTGATGCTTGCATTAATCTCACAGTGTTGAACCATTCTTTGATAGTTCAGGTTTGAAAAACTCTTTCTGTGGAAACTGCAAGTGGATATTTGTACCTCTTTGAGGCCTATCGTAGTAAAGGTAATAACTTCATATAAAAACAAGACAGAAGCTTTCTCAGAAAATTCTGTGGGATCATTGGGTTTAACTCAGAGAGCTGAACATTCCTTTGGATGGAGCAAGTTTGAAACACACTTTTTGTAGTATCAGCAAGTGGATATTTGGACCTCTCTGAGGATTTCATTGGAAACGGGATAACTGCACCTAACTATACAGAAGCATTCCCAGAAACTTCTTTGTGATATTTGCATTCAAATCCCAGAGTTGAATCTTCCTTTGATACTTCAAGTTTGAAACACTCTTTTTGTTGGATCTGCAAGTGGATATTTGGACCACTCTGTGGCCTTCGTTCGAAACTGGTATATCTTCCCATAAAATATAGACAGTAGCTTTCACAGAAACTTCTCTGTGATGATTGCATTCAACTCACAGAGTTGAAGGTTCCTTTTGAAACAGCAGTTTCCAAACACTCTCTCTGTGAAATCTGCAAGTGGACATTTGGACCGATTTGAAGATATCGTTGGAAATGGGATAATCTTCCCAAAAAAGCTAAACAGAACCATTCTTTGATAGTTGAGGTTTGAAACACTCTTTTTGTAGAAACTTCCAGTGGATATTTGGACCTCTCTGGGGATATCGTTGGAAACGGGATAAACCACACGGAACTAAGCAGAGGCATTCTCAGAACTTTCTTCATGATGTTTGAATTCAACTCACAGTGTTGAACCTTTCTTTGATAGTTCAGGTTTGAAACACTCTTTTTGTAGAAACTAGGAGTGGATATTTGGACCTCTCTGAGGATTTCGTTGGAAACGGGATAAACTGCACGTAACTAAACACAAGCATTCTCAGAAACTTCTTCCTGATGTTTGCATTCAGCTCACAGTGTTGAACCTGTCTTTGATAGTTCAGGTTTGAAACCCTCTTTTTCTAGAAACTGCAAGTGGATATTTGGACCTCTTTGAGGGCTATCGTAATAAAGGTAATAGCTTCATGTAAAAACCAGACAGAAGCATTCTCAGAAAATTCTTGGGGATCATTGAGTTTAACTCACAGAGCTGAACATTCCTTTGGATGGAGCAGGTTTGAAACACTCTTTCTGTAGAATCTGCAAGTGGATATTTGGACCTCTCTCAGGATTTCGTTGGAAACGGGATAACAGCACCTAAATAAACAGAAGCATTCTGAGAAACTTCTTTGTGATATTTGCATTCAAATCCCAGAGTTGAATCTTCCTTTGTTAGTTCAAGTTTGAAACACTCCTTTTGTTGGATCTGCAAGTGGAAATTTGAACCACTCTGTGGCCTTCTTTCGAAACTGGTATTTCTTCACATAAAATCTAGACAGTAGTTTCTCAGAAACTTCTCTGAGATGATTGCATTCAACTCACAGAATTCAAGGTTCCTTTTGAAACAGCAGTTTCCAATCACTCTTTCTGTGGAATCTGCACGTGGATATTTGGACTGATTTGATGATTTCGTTGTAAATGGGATAATCTTCACAGAAAAGCTAAACAGAAGCATTCTCAGAAACTTCTTTGTGATGTTTGCATTCAACTCACAGAGTTGTACTTTCCTTTTGAGAGAGAAGGTTTGCAACACTCTTTTTCTAGGATCTGCAAGTGGACATTTGGAGGGCTTTGAGGCCTGTGGTGGAAAAGGAAATATCTTCCCGTAGAAATTAGATAGAAGCATTCTCAGAAACTACTTTGGGATGATTGCATTCATGTCTCAGAGTTGAACATTCTCCTTGACAGAGCAGTTTGGAAACACTCGTTTTGTAGAATCTGCAAGTGGAGACATCGACCGCTTTGAGGCCCATTGTAATAAAGGAAATAACTGCTTATAAAAACTAGACAGTAGCATTCTCAGAACTGTCTTCGTGATGCTTGCATTCAACTCACACTGTTGAACCATTTTTTGATAGGTCAGTTTCGAAGCACTGTTTCTGTACAAACTGCAAGTGGATATTGCGACCTCTCTGAGGATTTCGTTGGAAACGGGATAAACCGCACGTAACTCAACTGTAGCATTCTCAGAACTTTCTTCGTGATGTTTCTATTCAACTCACTGTGTTGAACCATTCTTTGATAGTTCATGTTTGAAACACTCTTTTTTTAGAAACTGCAAGTGGATAATTTGACCACACTGAGGATTTCGTAGGAAAAGGGATAAACCACACATAACTAAACAGAAGCATTCTCAGAGCTTTCTTCGTGATGTTTGCATTCAATTCACAGTGTTGAACCTTTTTTGATAGTTCAGGTTTGAAACACTCTTTATGTAGAAAGTGCAAGTGGATATTTGAAACTCTCTGAAGATTTCATTGGAAACGGGATAAACATCACAGAACTAAACTGAAGCATTCTCAGAACATTCCTCGTGATGTTTGAATTCAACTCACAGTGTTGAACCATTCTTTGATAGTTGAGGTTTGAAAAACTCTTTTTCTAGAAACTGTCAGTGGATATTTGGACATCTCTGAGGATTTCGTTGGAAACGGTATAAACCACACGTAACTACACAGAAGCATTCTCAGAACTTTCTTCGTGATGTTTGCATTCAACTCACAGTGTTGAACCTTTCTTTGATAGTTCAGGTTTGAAACACTCTTTTTGTAGAAACTGCAAGTGGATATTTGGACCTCTCTGAGGATTTCGTTGGAAACGGGACAAACCACAGGTAACTAAACAGAAGAATTCTCAGAACCTTCTTCCTGATGTTTGAATTCAGCTCACAGTGTTGAAAATTTCTTTGATAGTTCAGGTTTGAAACACTCTTTTTGCAGAAACTGCAAGTGGATATTTGGACCTCTTTGAGGCCTATCACAGTAAATGCAATAACTTCATATAAAAACAAGACAGAAGATTTCTCAGAAAATTCTTGGGGATCATTGAGTTTAACTCACAGAGCTGAACATTCCTTTGGATGGTGCAGGTTTGAAACACACTTTTTGTAGAATCTGCAAGTGGATATTTGGACCTCTCTGAGGATTTCGTTGGAAACGGGATAACTGCATCTAACTAAACAGAAGCATCTCGGAAATTTCTTTGTGATGTTTGCATTCAACTCACAGACTTGAACTTTCCTTTTGAGAGATGTTTTGCAACACTCCTTTTCTAGAATCTGCAAGTGGACATTGGGAGGGCTTTGAGGCCTGTGGTAGAAAAGGAAATATCTTCAAGTAGAAACTAGAGAGAAGCATTCTCAGAAAATACTTTGGGATGATTGTATTCAAGTCTCAGAGTTGAACATTCCCTTTGACAGAGCAGTTTCGAAACTCTCTTTTTGTAGAATCTGCATGTGGAGATATGCACCGCTTTGAGGCCCATGGTAATAAAGGAAATAACTGCCTATAAAAACTAAACAGTAGCATTCTCAGAGCCTTCTTTGTGATGCTTGCATTAAACTCAGAGTGTTGAACCATTCTTTGATAGTTCAGGTTTGAAAAACTCTTTCTGTGGAAACTGCAAGTGGATATTTGGACCTCTTTGAGGCCTATTGTAGTAAAGCTAATAACTTCATATATAAACAAGACAGAAGCTTTCTCAGAAAATTCTGGGGGATCATTGGGTTTAACTCAGAGAGCTGAACATTCCTTTGGATGGAGCAAGTTTGAAACACACTTTTTGTAGTATCAGCAAGTGGATATTTGGACCTCTCTGAGGATTTCATTGGAAACGGGATAACTGCACCTAACTATACAGAAGCATTCCCAGAAACTTCTTTGTGATATTTGCATTCAAATCCCAGAGTTGAATCTTCCTTTGATACTTCAAGTTTGAAACACTCTTTTTGTTGGGTCTGCAAGTGGATATTTGGACCACTCTGTGGCCTTCGTTCGAAACTGGTATATCTTCCCATAAAATCTAGACAGTAGCTTTCACAGAAACTTCTCTGTGATGATTGCATTCAACTCACAGAGTTGAAGGTTCCTTTTGAAACAGCAGTTTCCAAACACTCTCTCTGTGAAATCTGCAAGTGGACATTTGGACCGATTTGAAGATTTCGTTGGAAATGGGATAATCTTCACAAAAAAGCTAAACAGAACCATGCTTTGATAGTTGAGGTTTGAAACACTCTTTTTGTAGAAACTTCCAGTGGATATTTGGACCTCTCTGAGGATATCGTTGGAAACGGGATAAAGCACACGGAACTCAGCACAGGCATTCTCAGAACTTTCTTCATGATGTTTGAATTCAACTCACAGTGTTGAACCTTTCTTTGATAGTTCAGGTTTGAAACAATCTTTTTGTAGAAACTAGAAGTGGATATTTGGACCTCTCTGAGGATTTCGTTGGAAACGGGATAAACCGCACGTAACTAAACACAAGCATTCTCAGAAACTTCTTCTTGATGTTTGCATTCAGCTCACAGTGTTGAACCTTTCTTTGATAGTTCAGGTTTGAAACCCTCTTTTTGTAGAAACTGCAAGTGGATATTTGGACCTCTTTGAGGGCTATCGTAGTAAAGGTAATAGCTTCATGTAAAAACCAGACAGAAGCATTCTCAGAAAATTCTTGGGGATCATTGAGTTTAACTCACAGAGCTGAACATTCCTTTGGATGGAGCAGGTTTGAAACACCCTTTTTATAGAATCTGCAGGTGGATATTTGGACCTCTCTGAGGATTTTGTTGGAAACGGGATAACTGCACCTAAATAAACAGAAGCATTCTGAGAAAATTCTTTGTGTTATTTGCATTCAAATCCCAGAGTTGAATCTTCCTTTGTTAGTTCAAGTTTGAAACACTCCTTTTGTTGGATCTGCAAGTGGATATTTGAACCACTCTGTGGCCTTCGTTCGAAACTGGTATTTCTTCACATAAAATCTAGACAGTAGTTTCTCAGAAACTTCTCTGAGATGATTGCATTCAACTCACAGAATTCAAGGTTCCTTTTGAAACAGCAGTTTCCAATCACTCTTTCTGTGGAATCTGCACGTGGATATTTGGACCGATTTGATGATTTCGTTGTAAATGGGATAATCTTCACAGAAAAGCTAAACATAAGCATTCTCAGAAACTTCTTTGTGATGTTTGCATTCAACTCACAGAGTTGTACTTTCCTTTTGAGAGAGAAGCTTTGCAACACTCTTTTTCTAGAATCTGCAAGTGGACATTTGGAGGGCTTTGAGGCCTGTGGTGGAAAAGGAAATATCTTCCCGTAGAAACTAGATAGAAGCATTCTCAGAAACGATTTTAGGAAGATTGCATTCAAGCCTCAGAGTAGAACATTCCCTTTGACAGAGCAGTTTGGAAACTCTCTTTTTGTAGAATCTGCAAGTGGAGATATGGACCGCTTTGAGGCCCATGGTAATTAAGGAAATACCTGCCTATAAAATCTAGACAGTAGAATTCTCAGAGCCTTCTTGGTGATGCTTGCAATCAACTCACAGCGTTGAACCATTCTTTGATAGTTCAGGTTTGAAACACTGTTTCTCTAGAAACTGCAAGTGGATAATTGAAACTCTCTGAGGATTTCGTTGGAAACGGGATAAACTGCATGTAACTAAACTGAAGCATTCTTAGGACTTTCTTCGTGATGTTTGTATTCAACTCACAGTGTTGAACCATTCTTTGATAGTTGAGGTTTGAAACACTCTTTTTGTAGAAACAGCTAGTGGATATTTGGACCTCTCTGAGGGTTTCGTAGGAAAAGGGATAAACCACACCTAACTAAACAGAAGCATTCTCAGAACCTTCTTCCTGATGTTTGCATTCAACTCACAGTGTTGAAACTTTCGTTGATTGTTCAGGTTTGAAACACTCTTTTTGTAGAAACTGCAAGTGGATATTTGGACCTCTTTGAGGCCTATCGCAGTAAATGCAATATCTACATATAAAAAGAAGACAGAAGCTTTCTCAGAAAATTCTTGGGGATCATTGAGTTTAACTCACAGAGCTGAACATTCCTTTGGATGGAGCAGGATTGAAACACACTTTTTGTAGAATCTGCTAGTGGATATTTGGACCACTCTGAGGATTTCGTTGGAAACGGGATAACTGCATCTAACTAAACAGAAGCATTCTCGGAAACTTCTTTGTGATGTTTGCATTCAAATCCCAGATTTGAATCTTCCTTTGATAGTTCAAGTGTGAAACACTCTTTTTGTTGGATCTTCAAGTGGATATTTGGACCACTCTGTGGCCTTCGTTCGAAACTGGCATATCTTCACATAAAATCTAGACAGTAGCCTTCTCAGAAACTTCTCTGTGATGATTGCATTCAACTCACAGAGTTAAAGGTTCCTTTAGAAACAGCAGTTTCCAAACACTGTTTCTGTGGAATCTGCAAGTGTATATTAGGACCGCTTTGAAGATTTCGTTGGAAACGGGAAAATCTTCACAGAAAAGCTAAACAGAAGCATTCTCAGAAACTGCTTTGTGATGTTTGCATTCAACTCACAGAGTTGACCTTTCCTTTTGAGAGAGAAGCTTTGCAACACTCTTTTTCTAGAATCTGCAAGTGGACATTTGGAGGGCTTTGAGGCCTGTGGTGGAAAAGGAAATATCTTCCCGTAGAAACTAGATGGAAGCATTCTCGGAAACTACTTTGGGATGATTGCACTCAAGTCTCAGAGTTGAACATTCCCTTTGACAGGGCAGTTTGGAAACTCTCTTTTTGTAGAATCTGCAAGTGGAGATATGGACCGCTTTGAGGCCCATGGTAATAAAGGAAATAACTGCCTATAAAAACTAGACAGTAGAATTCTCAGAGCCTTCTTCGTGATGCTTGCATTAAACTCACAGTGTTGAAGCATTCTTTGGTAGTTCAGGTTTGAAACACTCTTTCTGTAGAAACTGCAAGTGGATATTTGGACCTTTCTGAGGATTTCGTTGGAAACGGGATAACTGCACCTAACTAAACAGAAGCATTCTCAGAAACTTCTTTGTGATGTTTGCATTCAAATCCCAGAGTTGAATCTTCCTTTGATAGTTCAAGTTTGAAACACTCTTTTTGTTGGATCTGCAAGTAGATATTTGGAGCACTCTGTGGCCTTTTTTCGATACTGGTATATCTTCACATAAAATCTAGACAGTAGCTTTCACAGAAACTTCTCTGTGATGATTGAATTCAACTCACAGAGTTGAAGGTTCCTTTTGAAACAGAAGTTTCCAAACACTCTTTCTGTGGAATCTGCAAGTGGATATCTGGACCGCTTTGAAAATTTCGTTGGAAACGGGATAATCTTAACAGAAAAGCTAAGCAGAAACATTCTCAGAAACTTCTTTGTGATGTTTGCATTCAACTCACAGAGTTGAACTTTCCTTTTGAGAGAGAAGCTTTGAAACACTCTTTTTCTAGAATCTGCAAGAGGACATTTGGAGGGCTTTGAGGCCTGTGTTGGAAAAGGAAATATCTTCCCGTAGAAACTAGGTAGAAGCATTCTCCGAAACAACTTTGGGATGATTGCATTCAAGTCTCAGAGTTGAACATTCTCTTTGACAGAGCAGTTTGGAAACTCTCTTTTTGTAGAATCTGCAAGTGGAGACATCGTCCGCTTTGATTCCCATGGTAATAAAGGGAATAACTGCCTATAAAAACTAGACAGTAGCATTCTCAGAGCCTTCTTCGTGATGCTTGCATTCAACTCACAGTGTTGAACCATTCTTTGATACTTCAGGTTTGAAACACTCTTTCTTTAGAAACTGCAGTTGTATATTTGCACCTCTCTGAGGATTTCGTTGGAAACGGGATAAACCGCACGTAACTAACCTGAAGAATTCTCAGAACTTTCTCCGTGATGTTTGTATTCAACTCAAAGTTTTGAACCATTCTTTGATAGTTCAGGTTTGAAACACTCCTTTTGTACAAACTGCAAGTGGATATTTTGACCTCTCTGAGGATTTCGTTGGAAACGGGATAAACCACACATAACTAAACAGAAGCATTCTCAGAGCTTTGTTCGTGATGTTTGAATTCAACTCACAGTGTTCAACCATTCTTTGATAGTTGAGGTTTGAAACACTCTTTTTGTAGAAACTTCCAGTGGATATTTGGACCTCTCTGAGGATATCGTTGGAAACGGGATAAACCACACGGAACTAAGCAGAGGCATTCTCAGAACTTTCTTCATGATGTTTGAATTCAACCCACAGTGTTGAACCTTTCTTTGATAGTTCAGGTTTGAAACACTCTTTTTGTAGAAACTAGAAGTGGATATTTGGACCTCTCTGAGGATTTCGTTGGAAACGGGATAAACCGCACGTAACTAAACACAAGCATTCTCAGAAACTTCTTCCTGATGTTTGCATTCAGCTCACAGTGTTGAACCTTTCTTTGATAGTTCAGGTTTGAAACCCTCTTTTTGTAGAAACTGCAAGTGGATATTTGGACCTCTTTGAGGGCTATCGTAGTAAAGGTAATAGCTTCATGTAAAAACCAGACAGAAGCATTCTCAGAAAATTCTTGGGGATCATTGAGTTTAACTCACAGAGCTGAACATTCCTTTGGATGGAGCAGGTTTGAAACACCCTTTTTATAGAATCTGCAAGTGGATATTTGGACCTCTCTGAGGATTTCGTTGGAAACGGGATAACAGCACCTAAATAAACAGAAGCATTCTGAGAAACATCTTTGTGATATTTGCATTCAAATCCCAGAGTTGAATCTTCCTTTGTTAGTTCAAGTTTGAAACACTCCTTTTGTTGGATCTGCAAGTGGAAATTTGAACCACTCTGTGGCCTTCGTTCGAAACTGGTATTTCTTCACATAAAATCTAGACAGTAGTTTCTCAGAAACTTCTCTGAGATGATTGCATTCAACTCACAGAATTCAAGGTTCCTTTTGAAACAGCAGTTTCCAATCACTCTTTCTGTGGAATCTGCACGTGGATATTTGGACTGATTTGATGATTTCGTTGTAAATGGGATAATCTTCACAGAAAAGCTAAACTGAAGCATTCTCAGAAACTTCTTTGTGATGTTTGCATTCAACTCACAGAGTTGTACTTTCCTTTTGAGAGAGAAGCTTTGCAACACTCTTTTTCTAGAATCTGCAAGTGGACATTTGGAGGGCTTTGAGGCCTGTGGTGGAAAAGGAAATATCTTCCCGTAGAAACTAGATAGAAGCATTCTCAGAAACTACTTTGGGATGATTGCATTCATGTCTCAGAGTTGAACATTCTCCTTGACAGAGCAGTTTGGAAACACTCCTTTTGTAGAATCTGCAAGTGGAGACATCGACCGCTTTGAGGCCCATTGTAATAAAGGAAATAACTGCTTATAAAAACTAGACAGTAGCATTCTCAGAACTGTCTTCGTGATGCTTGCATTCAACTCACACTGTTGAACCATTTTTTGATAGGTCAGTTTCGAAGCACTGTTTCTGTACAAACTGCAAGTGGATATTGCGACCTCTCTGAGGATTTCGTTGGAAACGGGATAAACCGCACGTAACTCAACTGTAGCATTCTCAGAACTTTCTTCGTGATGTTTCTATTCAACTCACTGTGTTGAACCATTCTTTGATAGTTCATGTTTGAAACACTCTTTTTTTAGAAACTGCAAGTGGATAATTTGACCACACTGAGGATTTCGTAGGAAAAGGGATAAACCACACATAACTAAACAGAAGCATTCTCAGAGCTTTCTTCGTGATGTTTGCATTCAATTCACAGTGTTGAACTTTTTTGATAGTTCAGGTTTGAAACACTCTTTATGTAGAAAGTGCAAGTGGATATTTGAAACTCTCTGAAGATTTCATTGGAAACGGGATAAACATCACAGAACTAAACTGAAGCATTCTCAGAACATTCCTCGTGATGTTTGAATTCAACTCACAGTGTTGAACCATTCTTTGATAGTTGAGGTTTGAAAAACTCTTTTTCTAGAAACTGTCAGTGGATATTTGGACATCTCTGAGGATTTCGTTGGAAACGGTATAAACCACACGTAACTACACAGAAGCATTCTCAGAACTTTCTTCGTGATGTTTGCATTCAACTCACAGTGTTGAACCTTTCTTTGATAGTTCAGGTTTGAAACACTCTTTTTGTAGAAACTGCAAGTGGATATTTGGACCTCTCTGAGGATTTCGTTGGAAACGGGACAAACCACAGGTAACTAAACAGAAGAATTCTCAGAACCTTCTTCCTGATGTTTGAATTCAGCTCACAGTGTTGAAAATTTCTTTGATAGTTCAGGTTTGAAACACTCTTTTTGCAGAAACTGCAAGTGGATATTTGGACCTCTTTGAGGCCTATCACAGTAAATGCAATAACTTCATATAAAAACAAGACAGAAGATTTCTCAGAAAATTCTTGGGGATCATTGAGTTTAACTCACAGAGCTGAACATTCCTTTGGATGGTGCAGGTTTGAAACACACTTTTTGTAGAATCTGCAAGTGGATATTTGGACCTCTCTGAGGATTTCGTTGGAAACGGGATAACTGCATCTAACTAAACAGAAGCATCTCGGAAATTTCTTTGTGATGTTTGCATTCAACTCACAGACTTGAACTTTCCTTTTGAGAGATGTTTTGCAACACTCCTTTTCTAGAATCTGCAAGTGGACATTGGGAGGGCTTTGAGGCCTGTGGTAGAAAAGGAAATATCTTCAAGTAGAAACTAGATAGAAGCATTCTCAGAAACTACTTTGGGATGATTGCATTCAAGTCTCAGAGTTGAACATTCCATTTGACAGAGCAGTTTCGAAACTCTCTTTTTGTAGAATCTGCATGTGGAGATATGCACCGCTTTGAGGCCCATGGTAATAAAGGAAATAACTGCCTATAAAAACTAAACAGTAGCATTCTCAGAGCCTTCTTCGTGATGCTTGCATTAATCTCACAGTGTTGAACCATTCTTTGATAGTTCAGGTTTGAAAAACTCTTTCTGTGGAAACTGCAAGTGGATATTTGTACCTCTTTGAGGCCTATCGTAGTAAAGGTAATAACTTCATATAAAAACAAGACAGAAGCTTTCTCAGAAAATTCTGTGGGATCATTGGGTTTAACTCAGAGAGCTGAACATTCCTTTGGATGGAGCAAGTTTGAAACACACTTTTTGTAGTATCAGCAAGTGGATATTTGGACCTCTCTGAGGATTTCATTGGAAACGGGATAACTGCACCTAACTATACAGAAGCATTCCCAGAAACTTCTTTGTGATATTTGCATTCAAATCCCAGAGTTGAATCTTCCTTTGATACTTCAAGTTTGAAACACTCTTTTTGTTGGATCTGCAAGTGGATATTTGGACCACTCTGTGGCCTTCGTTCGAAACTGGTATATCTTCCCATAAAATCTAGACAGTAGCTTTCACAGAAACTTCTCTGTGATGATTGCATTCAACTCACAGAGTTGAAGGTTCCTTTTGAAACAGCAGTTTCCAAACACTCTCTCTGTGAAATCTGCAAGTGGACATTTGGACCGATTTGAAGATTTCGTTGGAAATGGGATAATCTTCACAAAAAAGCTAAACAGAAGCATTCTCAGAAACTACATTGTGAGGTTTGCATTCAACTCACAGATTTGAAATTTCCTTTTGAGAGAGAACCTTTGCAACACTCTTATTCTAGAATCTGCGAGTGGACATTTGGAGGGCTTTGAAGCCTGTGGTGGAGAAGGAAATATCTTCCCGTAGAAACTGGATAGAAGCATTCTCAGAAACTCCTTTGGGAGGATTGCATTCAAGTCTCAGACTTGAACATTCTCTTTCACAGAGTAGTTTGGAAACTCTCTTTTTGTAGAATCCGCAAGTGAGGACATCGAGCGCATTGAGGCCCCTGGTAATAAAGGAAATAACTGCTTATAAAAACTAGACAGTAGCATTCTAAGAGCCTTCTTCGTGATGCTTGCATTCAACTCACCGTGTTGAACCATTCTATGATAGTTCAGATTTGAAACACCCTTTCTGTAGAAACTGTAATTGGATATTTGGACCTCTCTGAGGATTTCGGTGGAAATGGGATAAACAGCACGTAACTAAACTGAAGCATTCTCAGAACTCTCTTCTTGATGTTTGTACTCAACTCACTGTGTTGAACCATTCTTTGATAGTTGAGGTTTGAAACACTCTTTTTGTAGAAACTGCCAGTGGATATTTTGACCTCTCTGAGGATTTCGTTTTAAACGGGATAAACCGCACGTATAAAAACAGAAGAATTCTCCGAACCTTCTTCCTGATGTTTGCATTCAGCTCACAGTGTTGAACCTTTCTTTGATAGTTCAGGTTTGAAAGACTCTTTTTGTAGAAACTGCAAGTGGATATTTCGAACTCTTTGAGGCATATCGTAGTAAAGATAATAACTTCATATAAAAACAAGACAGAAGCTTTCTCAGAAAATTCTTGGGGATCATTGAGTTTAACTCACAGAGCTGAACATTCCTTTGGATGGAGCAGGTTTGAAGCACACTTTTTGTAGAATCTGCATGTGGATATTTGGACCTCTCTGAGGATTTCGTTGGAAACGGGATAACTGCACCTAACTAAACAGAAGCATTCTCAGAAACTTCTTTGTGATGTTTGCATTCAAATCCCAGAGTTGAATCTTCCTTTGATAGTTCAAGTTTGAAACAATCTTTCTGTAGAAATTCCAAGTGGATATTTGGACCTCTCTGAGGATTTCGTTGGAAAAGGGATAAACCGCACGTAACTAAACTGAAGCATTCTCAGAACATTTTCGTGATGTTTGTATTCAACCCACTGTGTTGAACCATTCTTTGACAGTGGAGGTTTGAAACACTCATTTTCTAGAAACTGCAGGTGGATATATGGACCTCTCTGAGGATTTCGTTGGAAACGGGATAAACCACATATAACAAAACAGAAGCATTCTCACAGCTTTCTTCGTGATGTTTGCATTCAATTCACAGTGTTGTATCTTTCTTTGATAGATCAGATTTGAATCACTCTTTTTGTAGAAACTGCAAGTGGATATTTGGAACTCACTGAGGATTTCGTTGGAAACGGGACAAACAGCACAGAACTAAACTGAAGCATTCTCAGAACTTTCTTCGTGATGTTTGCATTTAACTCACAGTGTTAAACCTTTCTTTGACAGTTCAGCTTGGAAACACTCTTTTTGTAGAAACTGCAAGTGGATATTTGGACCTATCTGAGGATTTCGTTGGAAACGTGATAAACCACAGGTAACTATACAGAAGCATTCTCAGAACATTCTTCCTGATGTTTGCATTCAGCTCACAGTGTTGAAACGTTCATTGATAGTTCAGGTTTGAAACACTCTTTTTTAGAAAATGCAAGTGCAGAAGCTCTTTAGTTTAATTAGATCCCATTTGTCAATTTTGGCTTTTGTTGCCATTGCTTTTGGTGTTTTGGACATGAAGTCCTTGCCCACGCCTATGTCCTGAATGGCAATGCCTAGGTTTTCTTCTAGGGTTTTTATGGTTTTAGGTCTAACATTTAAATCTTTAATCCATCTTGAATTGATTTTTGTATAAGGTGTAAGGAAGGGATCCAGTTTCAGCTTTCTACATATGGCTAGCCAGTTTTCCCAGCATCATTTATTAAATAGGGAATCCTTTCCCCATTGCTTGTTTTTCTCAGGTTTGTCAAAGATCAGATAGTTGTAGGTAAGCGGCGTTATTTCTGAGGGCTCTGTTCTGTTCCATTGATCTATATTTCTGTTTTGGTACCAGTACCATGCTGTTTTGGTTACTGTAGCCTTGTAGTATAGTTTGAAGTCAGGTAATGTGATGCCTCCAGCTTTGTTCTTTTGGCTTAGGATTGACTTGGCGATGCGGGCTCTCTTTTGGTTCCATATGAACTTTAAAGTAGTTTTTTCCAATACTGTGAAGAAAGTCATTGGTAGCTTGATGGGGATGGCATTGAATCTGTAAATTACCTTGGGCAGTATGGCAATTTTCACGATATTGATTCTAACAAACTATCTCTCAGACCACAGTGCAATCAAACTAGATCTCAGGATTAAGAATCTCACTCAAAGCCGCTCAACTACATGGAAACTGAACAACCTGCTCCTGAATGACTGCTGGGTACATAACGAAATGAAGGCAGAAATAAAGATGTTCTTTGAAACCAACGAGAACAAAGACACAAAATACCAGAATCTCTGGGACGCATTCAAAGCAGTGTGCAGAGGGAAATTTATAGCACTAAATGCCTACAAGAGAAAGCAGGAAAGATCCAAAATTGACACACTAACATCACAATTAAAAGAACTAGAAAAGCAAGAGTAAACACATTCAAAAGCTAGCAGAAGGCAGGAAATAACTAAAATCAGAGCAGAACTGAAGGAAATAGAGACACAAAAAACCCTTCAAAAAATTAATGAATCCAGGAGCTGGTTTTTTGAAAGGATCAACAAAATTGATAGACCGCTAGCAAGACTAATAAAGAAAAAAAGAGAGAAGAATCAAATAGACGCAATAAAAAATGATAAAGGGGATATCACCACCGATCCCACAGAAATACAAACTACCATCAGAGAATACTACAAACACCTCTACGCAAATAAACTAGAAAATCTAGAAGAAATGGATACATTCCTCGACACCTACACTCTCCCAAGACTAAACCAGGAAGAAGTTGAATCTCTGAATAGACCAATAACAGGAGCTGAAATTGTGGCAATAATCAATAGTTTACCAACCAAAAAGAGTCCAGGACCAGATGGATTCACAGCCGAATTCTACCAGAGGTACAAGGAGGAACTGGTACCATTCCTTCTGAAACTATTGCAATCAATAGAAAAAGAGGGAATCCTCCCTAACTCATTTTATGAGGCCAGCATCATTCTGATACCAAAGCCTGGCAGAGACACAACCAAAAAAGAGAATTTTAGACCAATATCCTTGATGAACATTGATGCAAAAATCCTCAATAAAATACTGGCAAACCGAATCCAGCAGCACATCAAAAAGCTTATCCACCATGATCAAGTGGGCTTCATCCCTGGGATGCAAGGCTGGTTCAACATACGCAAATCAATAAATGTAATCCAGCATATAAACAGAGCCAAAGACAAAAACCACATGATTATCTCAATAGATGCAGAAAAAGCCTTTGACAAAATTCAACAACCCTTCATGCTAAAAACTCTCAATAAATTAGGTATTGATGGGACATATTTCAAAATAAAAAGAGCTATCTATGACAAATCCACAGTCAATATCATACTGAATGGGCAAAAACTGGAAGCATTCCCTTTGAAAACTGGCACAAGACAGGGATGACCTCTCTCACCGCTCCTATTCAACATAGTGTTGGAAGTTCTGGCCAGGGCAATCAGGAAGGAGAAGGAAATAAAGGATATTCAATTAGGAAAAGAGGAAGTCAAATTGTCCCTGTTTGCAGACGACGTGATTGTTTATCTAGAAAACCCCATCGTCTCAGTGCAAAATCTCCTTAAGCTGATAAGCAACTTCAGCAAAGTCTCAGGATATAAAATCAATGTACAAAAATCACAAGCATTCTTATACACCAACAACAGACAAACAGAGAGCCAAATCATGAGTGAACTCCCATTCACAATTGCTTCAAAGAGAATAAAATACCTAGGAAATCAACTTACAAGGGATGTGAAGCACCTCTTCAAGGAGAACTACAAACCACTGCTCAAGGAAATAAAAGAGGATACAACAAATGGAAGAACATTCCTTGCTCATGGGTAGGAAGAACAAATATCGTGAACACTCTCTTTGACAGAGCAGTTTAGAAACTCTCTTTTTGTAGAATCTGCAAGTGGAGACACCGACCGCTTTGAGTCCCATGGTAATAAAGGAAATAACTGCCGATAAAAACTAGACAGTAGCATTCTCAGAGCTTTCTTCGTGATGCTTGCATTCAACTCACAGTGTTGAACCATTCTTTGATAGTTCAAGTTTGAAACACTGTTTCTGTAGAAACTGCAAGTGGATATTTGGAACTCTCTGAGGATTTTGATGGAAACGGGATAAACCGCACCTAACTAAACTGAAGCATCCTCAGAACTATCTTCGTGATGTTTGTATTCAACTCACTGTGTTGAACCATTCTTTGATAGTTGAGGTTTGAAACACTCTTTTTGTAGAAACTGCAAGTGGATATTTGGACCTCTCTGAGGATTTCGTTGGAAACGGGATAAACAACACGTAACTAAACAGAAGCATTCTCAGAACTTTCTTCGTGATGTTTGCATTCAATACACGGTGTTGAACCTTTCTTTGATAGTTCAGGTTTGAAACACTCTTTTTGCAGAAACTGCAAGTGGATACTTGGAAGTCTCTGAGGATATCAGTGGAAACGGGATAAACAGCACAGAACTAAACTGACGCATTCTCAGAACTTTCTTCGTGATGTTTGAATTCAACTCACAGTGTTGAACCATTCTTTGATAGTGGAGGTTTGAAACACTGTTTTGTAGAAACTGCCAGTGGATATTTGGACCTCTCTGAGGATTTCGTTGGAAATGGGATAAACCACACGTAACTAAACAGAAGAATTCTCATAACATTCTTCGTGATGTTTGCATTCAACTCAGAGTGTTGAACCTTTCTTTGATAGTTCAGGTTTGAAACAATCTTTTTGTAGAAACTGCAAGTGGATATATAGAATTCTCTGAGGATTTCGTTGGAAACGGGATAAACCGCACGTAACTAAACAGAAGCATTCTCCGAACCTTCTTCCTGATGTTTGCATTAGCTCACAGTGTTGAACCTTTCTTTGATAGTTCAGGTTTGAAACACTCTTTTTGTAGAAAATGCAAGTGGATATTTCGACATCTTTGAGGCCTATCGTAGTAAAGGAAATAACTTCATATAAAAACAAGACAGAAGCTTTCTCAGAAAATTCTTCGGGATCATTGAGTTGAACTCACAGAGCTGAAGATTCCTTTGGATGCAGCAGGTTTGAAACACACTTTTTGTAGAATCTGCAAGTGGATATTTGGACCTCTCTGAGGATTTCGTTGGAAACGGGATAACTGCACTTAACTAAACAGAAGCATTCTCTGAAACTTCTTTGTGATGTTTGCATTCAAATCCCAGGGTTGAATCTTCCTTTGATAGTTCAAGTTAGAAACACTCTTTTTGTTGGATCTGCAAGAGATATTTGGTACACTCTGTGGCCTTCGTTCGTAACTGGTATATCTTCACATAAAATCTATACAGTAGCTTTCTCAGATACTTCTCAGTGATGATTGCATAAAACTCACAGAGTTGAAGGTTCCTCTTGAAACCGCAGTTTCCAAACACTCTTTCTGTGGAATCTGCAAGTGGATATGTGGACCGCTTTGAAGATTTCGTTGGAAACGGGATAATCTTCACAGAAAAGCTAAACAGAAGCTTTCCAGAAACTTCTTTGTGATGTTTGCATTCAACTCACAGAGTTGAACTTTCCTTTTGAGAGAGAAGCTTTGCAACACTCTTTTTCTAGAATCTGCAAGTGGACATTTGGAGGGCTTTGAAGCCTGTGGTGGAAAAGGAAATATCTTCCCGTAGAAACTTGATAGAAGCATTCTCAGAAACTACTTTGGGATGATTGCATTCAAGTTTCAGAGTTGAACATTCCCTTGGATAGAGCAGTTTGGAAACTCTCTTTTTGTAGATTCTTCAAGTGGAGATATTGACTGCTATGAGGCCCATGGTAATAAAGGAAATAACTGCCTATAAAAACTAGACAATAGCATTACCTGAGCCTTCTTCGTGATGCTTGCATTCAACTCACAGTGTTGAACCATTCTTTGATAGTTCAGGTTTGAAACTCTCTTTCTGTAGATACTGCAAGTGGATATTTGGACCTCTCTGAGGATTTCTTTGGATACGGGATAAACCGAACGTAACCAAACTGAAGCATTCTCAGAACTTTCTTCGTGATGTTTGTATTCAACTCACTGTGTTGAACCATTCTTTGATAGTTGAGGTTTGAAACACTCTTTTTGTATAAACTGCAAGTGGATATTTGGACCTCTCTGAGGAATTCGTAGGAAAAGGGATAAAACACACGTAACTAAACAGAAGCATTCTCAGAACTTTTTTCGTGATGTTTGCATTCAATTCACAGTTTTGAAGCTTTCTTTGATAGTTCAGGTTTGAAACACTCTTTTTGTAGAAACTGCAAGTGGATATTTGGAACTCTCTGAGGATTTCGTTGGAAAAGGGATAAACAGCACAGAACTAAACTGAAGCATTCTCAGATCTTTGTTCATGATGTTTGAATTCAAATCACAGTGTTGAACCATTCTTTGATAGTTGAGGTTTGAAACACTCTTTTTGTAGAAACTTCCAGTGGATATTTGGACCTCTCTGAGGATATCGTTGGAAACGGGATACACCACACGGAACTAAGCAGAGGCATTCTCAGAACTTTCTTCATGATGTTTGAATTCAACTCACAGTGTTGAACCTTTCTTTGATAGTTCAGGTTTGAAACACTCTTTTTGCAGAAACTGCCAGTGGGTATTTGGACCTCTCTGAGGATTTCGTTGGAAATGGGTAAACCACACGTTACTAAAACAGAAGCATTCTCTGAACATTTTCCTGATGTTTGCATTCAGCACACATTGTTGAAACTTTCTTTGTTAGTTCAGCTTTGAAACACTCTTTTTGTAGAAACTGCAAGTGGATATTTTGAGCTCTTTGAGGCCTATCGTAGTAAAGGTTATAAGTTCATATAAAAACAAGACAGAAGCTTTCTCAGAAAATTCTTGGGGATCATTGAGTTTAACTCACAGAGCTGAACATTCCTTTGGATGGAGCAGGTTTGAAACACACTTTTGTAGAATCTGCAAGTGGATATATGGACCTCTCTGAGGATTTCGTTGGAAACGGGATTACTGCACCTAACTAAACAGAAGCATTCTCAGAAACTTCCTTGTGATGTTTGACTTCAAATCCCAGAGTAGAATCTTCCTTTGATAGTTCAAGTTTGAAACACTCTTTTTGTTGGTTCTGCAAGTGGATATTTGGACCACTCTGTGGCCTTCGTTCGAAACTGGTATATCTTCACATAAAATCTGGACAGTAGCCTTCTCAGAAACTTCTCTGTGATGATTGCATTCAACTCACAGAGTTCAAGGTTCCTTTTGAAACAGGTTTCCAAACACTCTTTCTGTGGAATCTGCAAGGGGATATTTGGACCGCTTTGAAGATTTCGTTGGAAACGGGATGATCTCCACAGAAAAGCTAAACAGAAGCATTCTCAGAAACTTCTTTGTGATGTTTGCATTCAACTAACAGAGTTGAACTTTCCTTTTGAGAGAGAAGCTTTGCAACACTCTTTTTCTAGAATCTGCAAGTGGACATTTGGAGGGCTTTGAGGCCTGTGGTGGAAAAGGAAATATCTTCCCATAGAAACTAGATAGAAGCATACTCAGAAACTACGTAGGGATGATTGCATTCAAGTCTCAGAGTTGAACATTCCCTTTGACAGAGCAGTTTGGAAACTCTCTTTTTGTAGAATCTTCAAGTGGAGATATGGACCGCTTAGAGGGCCATGGTAATAAAGGAAATAACTGCCTATAAAAACTAGGCAGTAGAATTCTCAGAGCCTTCTTCGTGATGCTTGCATTCAACTCACAGTGTTGAAGCATTCTTTGATAGTTCAGGTTTGAAACACTCTTTCTGTAGAAACTGCAAGTGGATATTTGGACATCTCTGAGGTTTTCTTTGGAAAAGTGATAAACCGCACGTAACTAAACTGAAATATTCTCAGAACTTTCTTCGTGATGTTTGTGTTCAACTCACTGTGTTCAACCACTCTTTGATAGTTGAGGTTTGAAACACAGTTTTTGCAGAAACTGCCAGTGGATATTTGGACCTCTCTGAGGAACTTGTAGTAAACGGGATAAACCACACGTAACTAAACAGAAGCATTCTCCGAACTTTCTTCGTGATGTTTTCATTCAATTCACAGTTTTGAACCTTTCTTTGATAATTCAGGTTTGAAACACTCTTTTTGTAGAAACTGCAAGTGCATATTTGGAACTCTCTGAGGATTTCGTTGGAAACGGGATAAACAGCACAGACCTAAACTGAAGCATTCCCAGAACTTTCTTCGTGATGTTTGAATTCAACTCACAGTTTTGAACCACTCTTTGATAGTTGAGGTTTGAAACACTCTCTTTGTAGAAACTGCCAGTGGAGATTTGGAGCTCTCTGGGGATTTCGTTGGAAATGGGATAAACCGCACGTAACTAAACAGAAGAATTCTCAGAACGTTCTTCCTGATGTTTGCATTCAGCTCACAGTGTTGAAACTTTCTTTGATAGTTCAGGTTTGAAACACTCTTTTTGTAGAAATTGCAAGTGGATATTTGGACCTCTTTGAGGCCTATCGTAGTAAAGGAAATAACTTCATATAAAAACAAGACAGTAGCTTCATCACAAAATACTTTTGGATCATTGGGTTTAACTCACAAAGCTGAACATTCCTTTGGATGGAGCAGGTTTGAAACACACTTTTTGTAGTATGTGCAAGTGGATATTTGGACCTCTCTGAGGATTTCTTTGGAAACGGGATAACTGCACCTTGCTAAACACAAGAACTCTCAGAAACATTTTTTGTGATGTTTGCATTCAAATCCCAGAGTTGAATCTTCCTTTGATAGTTCAAGTTTGAAACACTCTTTTTGTTGGATCTGCAAGTGGATATTTGTACCACTCTGTGGCCTTATTTCGAAAATGGTATATCTTCACATAAATCTAGACAGTAGCCTTCTCAGAAACTTCTCTGTGATGATTGCATTCAACTCACAGAGTTGAAGGTTCCTTTTGAAACAGCAGTTTCCAAACACTCTTTCTGTGGAATCTGCAAGTGGATATTTGGACCGCTTTGAAGATTTCGTTGGAAACGGGATAATCTTCACAGAAAAGCTAAACAGAAGCATTCTCAGAAACTTCTTTGTGACGTTTGCATTCAACTCACAGAGTTGAACTTTCCTTTTGAGAGAGAAGCTTTGCAACACTCTTTTTCTAGAATCTGCAAGTGGACATTTGGAGGGCTTTGAGGCCTGTGGTGGAAAAGGAAATATCTTCCCGTAGAAACTAGATAGAAGCATTCTCAGAAACTACTTTGGGATGATTGCATTCAAGTCTCAGAGTTGAACATTCTCTTTGACAGAGCAGTTTGGAAACCCTCTTTTTGAAGGGTCTGCAAGTGGAGACATCGACCGCTTTGAGGCCCATGGTAATAAAGGAAATAACTGCCTATAAAAACTAGACAGTAGCATTCTCAGAGCCTTCTTCCTGATGCTTGCCTTCAACTCACAGTGTTGAACCATTCTTTGATAGTTCAGGTTTGAAACAGTGTTTCTGTAGAAACTGCAAGTGGATATTTGGACCTCTCTGAGGATTTTGTTGGAAATGGGATAAACCGCACGTAACTAAACTGAAGCATTCTAAGAACTTTCTTCGTGATGTTTGTATTCAACTCACTGTGTTGAACCATTCTTTGATAGTTGAGGTTTGAAACACTCTTTTTGTAGAAACTGCAAGTGGATATTTGAAACTCTCTGAGGATTTCCTAGGAAACGGGAGAAACCACACGTAACTAAACAAAAGCACTCTCAGAACTTTCTTCGTGATGTTTGAATTCAACTCACAGAGTTGAACCATTCTTTGATAGTTGAGGTTTGAAACACTCTTTTTGTAGAAACTGCCAGTGGATGTTTGGACCTCTCTGAGGATTTCGTTGGAAAAGGGATAAACTTCACGTAACTAAACTGAAGCATTCTCAGAACTTTCTTCGTGATGTTTGTATTCAACTCACTGTGTTGAACCATTCTTTGATAGTTGAGGTTTGAAACACTCTTTTTGTAGAACCTGCCAGTGAATATTTGGACCGCTCTGAGGATTTCGTTGGAAAAGGGATAAATCACACGTAACTAAACAGAAGCATTCTCAGAACTTTCTTCATGATGTTTGCATTCAATTCATAGTGTTCAAACTTTCTTCGATAGTTCAGGTTTGAAACACTCTTTTTGTAGAAGATTCATGTGGATATTTGGAGCTCTCTGAGGATTTCGTTGGAAACGGGATAAACCGCACATAACTAAACAGAAGCATTCTCAGAACCTTCTTCCTGATGTTTGCATTCAGCTCACAGTGTTGAACCTTTCTTTGATAGTTCAGGTTTGAAACACTCTTTTTTTAGAGACTGCAAGTGGATATTTGGACCTCTTTGAGGCCTATCGTAGTAAAGGAAATAACTTCATATAAAATCAAGACAGAAGCTATCTCAGAAAATTCTTGGGGATCATTGAGTTTAACTCACAGAGCTGAACATTCCTGTGGATGGAGCAGGTTTGAAACACACTTTTTGTAGAATCTGAAAGTGGATATTTGGACCTCTCTGAGGATTTCGTTGGAAACGGGATAACTGCACCTAACTAAACAGAAGCATTCTCAGAAACTTCTTTGTGATGTTTGCATTCAAATCCCAGATTTGAATCTTCCTTTGATAGTTCAAGTTTGAAACACTCTTTTTCTTGGATCTGCAAGTGGATATTTGGACCACTCTGTGGCCTTCGTTCTAAACTGGTATATCTTCACATAAAATCTAGACTGTAGCTTTCACAGAAACTTCTCTACGATGATTGCATTCAACTCACAGAGTTGAAGGTTCCTTTTGAAACAGCAGTTTCCAAACACTCTTTCTGTGGAATCTGCAAGTGGATATTTGGACCGATTTGAAGATTTCGTTGGAAAAGGGATAATCTTCACAGAAAAGCTAAACAGAAGCATTCTCAGAAACTTCTTTGTGATGTTTGCATTCAACTCACAGAGTTGAACTTCCCTTTTGAGAGAGAAGCTTTGCAACACTCTTTTTCTAGAATCTGCAAGTGGACATTTGGAGGGCTTTGAGGCCTGTGGTGGAAAAGGAAATATCTTCCCGTAGAAACTAGATAGAAGCATTCTCAGAAACTACTTTGGGATGATTGCATTCAAGTCTCAGGGTTGAACATTCTCTTTGACAGAGCAGTTTGGAAACTCTCTTTTTGTAGAATCTGCAAGTGGATACATCGACCGCTTTGAGGCCCATGGTAATAAAGGAAATAACTGCCTATAAAAACTAGACAGTAGCATTCTCAGAGCCTTCTTCGTGATGCTTGTATTCAACACACAGTGTTGAACCATTCTTTGATAGTTCAGGTTTGAAACACTGTTTCTGTGGAAAGTGTAAGTGGATATTTGGACCTCTCTGAGGATTTTGTTGGAAAAGGTATAAACCGCACGTAACTAAGGGAAGCATTCCCAGAACTTTCTTCGTGATGTTTGTATTCAACTCACAGTGTTGAACATTTCTTTGATAGTTCACGTTTGAAACACTCTTTTTGTAGAAACTGCAAGTGTATATTTGGAAGTCTTTGAGGCCTATCGTAGTAAAGGTAATAACTTCATATAAAAAGAAGACAGAAGCTTTCTCAGAAAATTCTTGGGGATCATTGAGTTTAACTCACAGAGCTGAACATTCCTTTGGATGGAGCAGGTTTGAAACACACTTTTTGTAGAATCTGAAAGTGGATATTTGGACCTCTCTGAGGATTTCGTTGGAAACGGGATAACTGCACCTAACTAAACAGAAGCATTCTCAGAAACTTCTTTATGATGTTTGCATTCAACTCACAGACTTGAACTTTCCGTTTGAGAGATGTTTTGCAACACTCCTTTTCTAGAATCTGCAAGTGGACATTGGGAGGGCTTTGAGGCCTGTGGTAGAAAAGGAAATATCTTCAAGTAGAAACTAGATAGAAGCATTCTCAGAAACTACTTTGGGATGATTGCATTCAAGTCTCAGAGTTGAACATTCCATTTGACAGAGCAGTTTCGAAACTCTCTTTTTGTAGAATCTGCATGTGGAGATATGCACCGCTTTGAGGCCCATGGTAATAAAGGAAATAACTGCCTATAAAAACTAAACAGTAGCATTCTCAGAGCCTTCTTCGTGATGCTTGCATTAATCTCACAGTGTTGAACCATTCTTTGATAGTTCAGGTTTGAAAAACTCTTTCTGTGGAAACTGCAAGTGGATATTTGTACCTCTTTGAGGCCTATCGTAGTAAAGGTAATAACTTCATATAAAAACAAGACAGAAGCTTTCTCAGAAAATTCTGTGGGATCATTGGGTTTAACTCAGAGAGCTGAACATTCCTTTGGATGGAGCAAGTTTGAAACACACTTTTTGTAGTATCAGCAAGTGGATATTTGGACCTCTCTGAGGATTTCATTGGAAACGGGATAACTGCACCTAACTATACAGAAGCATTCCCAGAAACTTCTTTGTGATATTTGCATTCAAATCCCAGAGTTGAATCTTCCTTTGATACTTCAAGTTTGAAACACTCTTTTTGTTGGATCTGCAAGTGGATATTTGGACCACTCTGTGGCCTTCGTTCGAAACTGGTATATCTTCCCATAAAATATAGACAGTAGCTTTCACAGAAACTTCTCTGTGATGATTGCATTCAACTCACAGAGTTGAAGGTTCCTTTTGAAACAGCAGTTTCCAAACACTCTCTCTGTGAAATCTGCAAGTGGACATTTGGACCGATTTGAAGATATCGTTGGAAATGGGATAATCTTCCCAAAAAAGCTAAACAGAACCATTCTTTGATAGTTGAGGTTTGAAACACTCTTTTTGTAGAAACTTCCAGTGGATATTTGGACCTCTCTGAGGATATCGTTGGAAACGGGATAAACCACACGGAACTAAGCAGAGGCATTCTCAGAACTTTCTTCATGATGTTTGAATTCAACTCACAGTGTTGAACCTTTCTTTGATAGTTCAGGTTTGAAACACTCTTTTTGTAGAAACTAGGAGTGGATATTTGGACCTCTCTGAGGATTTCGTTGGAAACGGGATAAACCGCACGTAACTAAACACAAGCATTCTCAGAAACTTCTTCCTGATGTTTGCATTCAGCTCACAGTGTTGAACCTTTCTTTGATAGTTCAGGTTTGAAACCCTCTTTTTCTAGAAACTGCAAGTGGATATTTGGACCTCTTTGAGGGCTATCGTAGTAAAGGTAATAGCTTCATGTAAAAACCAGACAGAAGCATTCTCAGAAAATTCTTGGGGATCATTGAGTTTAACTCACAGAGCTGAACATTCCTTTGGATGGAGCAGGTTTGAAACACTCTTTCTGTAGAATCTGCAAGTGGATATTTGGACCTCTCTGAGGATTTCGTTGGAAACGGGATAACAGCACCTAAATAAACAGAAGCATTCTGAGAAACTTCTTTGTGATATTTGCATTCAAATCCCAGAGTTGAATCTTCCTTTGTTAGTTCAAGTTTGAAACACTCCTTTTGTTGGATCTGCAAGTGGAAATTTGAACCACTCTGTGGCCTTCTTTCGAAACTGGTATTTCTTCACATAAAATCTAGACAGTAGTTTCTCAGAAACTTCTCTGAGATGATTGCATTCAACTCACAGAATTCAAGGTTCCTTTTGAAACAGCAGTTTCCAATCACTCTTTCTGTGGAATCTGCACGTGGATATTTGGACTGATTTGATGATTTCGTTGTAAATGGGATAATCTTCACAGAAAAGCTAAACAGAAGCATTCTCAGAAACTTCTTTGTGATGTTTGCATTCAACTCACAGAGTTGTACTTTCCTTTTGAGAGAGAAGGTTTGCAACACTCTTTTTCTAGGATCTGCAAGTGGACATTTGGAGGGCTTTGAGGCCTGTGGTGGAAAAGGAAATATCTTCCCGTAGAAATTAGATAGAAGCATTCTCAGAAACTACTTTGGGATGATTGCATTCATGTCTCAGAGTTGAACATTCTCCTTGACAGAGCAGTTTGGAAACACTCGTTTTGTAGAATCTGCAAGTGGAGACATCGACCGCTTTGAGGCCCATTGTAATAAAGGAAATAACTGCTTATAAAAACTAGACAGTAGCATTCTCAGAACTGTCTTCGTGATGCTTGCATTCAACTCACACTGTTGAACCATTTTTTGATAGGTCAGTTTCGAAGCACTGTTTCTGTACAAACTGCAAGTGGATATTGCGACCTCTCTGAGGATTTCGTTGGAAACGGGATAAACCGCACGTAACTCAACTGTAGCATTCTCAGAACTTTCTTCGTGATGTTTCTATTCAACTCACTGTGTTGAACCATTCTTTGATAGTTCATGTTTGAAACACTCTTTTTTTAGAAACTGCAAGTGGATAATTTGACCACACTGAGGATTTCGTAGGAAAAGGGATAAACCACACATAACTAAACAGAAGCATTCTCAGAGCTTTCTTCGTGATGTTTGCATTCAATTCACAGTGTTGAACCTTTTTTGATAGTTCAGGTTTGAAACACTCTTTATGTAGAAAGTGCAAGTGGATATTTGAAACTCTCTGAAGATTTCATTGGAAACGGGATAAACATCACAGAACTAAACTGAAGCATTCTCAGAACATTCCTCGTGATGTTTGAATTCAACTCACAGTGTTGAACCATTCTTTGATAGTTGAGGTTTGAAAAACTCTTTTTCTAGAAACTGTCAGTGGATATTTGGACATCTCTGAGGATTTCGTTGGAAACGGTATAAACCACACGTAACTACACAGAAGCATTCTCAGAACTTTCTTCGTGATGTTTGCATTCAACTCACAGTGTTGAACCTTTCTTTGATAGTTCAGGTTTGAAACACTCTTTTTGTAGAAACTGCAAGTGGATATTTGGACCTCTCTGAGGATTTCGTTGGAAACGGGACAAACCACAGGTAACTAAACAGAAGAATTCTCAGAACCTTCTTCCTGATGTTTGAATTCAGCTCACAGTGTTGAAAATTTCTTTGATAGTTCAGGTTTGAAACACTCTTTTTGCAGAAACTGCAAGTGGATATTTGGACCTCTTTGAGGCCTATCACAGTAAATGCAATAACTTCATATAAAAACAAGACAGAAGATTTCTCAGAAAATTCTTGGGGATCATTGAGTTTAACTCACAGAGCTGAACATTCCTTTGGATGGTGCAGGTTTGAAACACACTTTTTGTAGAATCTGCAAGTGGATATTTGGACCTCTCTGAGGATTTCGTTGGAAACGGGATAACTGCATCTAACTAAACAGAAGCATCTCGGAAATTTCTTTGTGATGTTTGCATTCAACTCACAGACTTGAACTTTCCTTTTGAGAGATGTTTTGCAACACTCCTTTTCTAGAATCTGCAAGTGGACATTGGGAGGGCTTTGAGGCCTGTGGTAGAAAAGGAAATATCTTCAAGTAGAAACTAGATAGAAGCATTCTCAGAAACTACTTTGGGATGATTGCATTCAAGTCTCAGAGTTGAACATTCCATTTGACAGAGCAGTTTCGAAACTCTCTTTTTGTAGAATCTGCATGTGGAGATATGCACCGCTTTGAGGCCCATGGTAATAAAGGAAATAACTGCCTATAAAAACTAAACAGTAGCATTCTCAGAGCCTTCTTCGTGATGCTTGCATTAATCTCACAGTGTTGAACCATTCTTTGATAGTTCAGGTTTGAAAAACTCTTTCTGTGGAAACTGCAAGTGGATATTTGTACCTCTTTGAGGCCTATCGTAGTAAAGGTAATAACTTCATATAAAAACAAGACAGAAGCTTTCTCAGAAAATTCTGTGGGATCATTGGGTTTAACTCAGAGAGCTGAACATTCCTTTGGATGGAGCAAGTTTGAAACACACTTTTTGTAGTATCAGCAAGTGGATATTTGGACCTCTCTGAGGATTTCATTGGAAACGGGATAACTGCACCTAACTATACAGAAGCATTCCCAGAAACTTCTTTGTGATATTTGCATTCAAATCCCAGAGTTGAATCTTCCTTTGATACTTCAAGTTTGAAACACTCTTTTTGTTGGATCTGCAAGTGGATATTTGGACCACTCTGTGGCCTTCGTTCGAAACTGGTATATCTTCCCATAAAATCTAGACAGTAGCTTTCACAGAAACTTCTCTGTGATGATTGCATTCAACTCACAGAGTTGAAGGTTCCTTTTGAAACAGCAGTTTCCAAACACTCTCTCTGTGAAATCTGCAAGTGGACATTTGGACCGATTTGAAGATTTCGTTGGAAATGGGATAATCTTCACAAAAAAGCTAAACAGAAGCATTCTCAGAAACTACATTGTGAGGTTTGCATTCAACTCACAGATTTGAAATTTCCTTTTGAGAGAGAACCTTTGCAACACTCTTATTCTAGAATCTGCGAGTGGACATTTGGAGGGCTTTGAAGCCTGTGGTGGAGAAGGAAATATCTTCCCGTAGAAACTGGATAGAAGCATTCTCAGAAACTCCTTTGGGAGGATTGCATTCAAGTCTCAGACTTGAACATTCTCTTTCACAGAGTAGTTTGGAAACTCTCTTTTTGTAGAATCCGCAAGTGAGGACATCGAGCGCATTGAGGCCCCTGGTAATAAAGGAAATAACTGCTTATAAAAACTAGACAGTAGCATTCTAAGAGCCTTCTTCGTGATGCTTGCATTCAACTCACCGTGTTGAACCATTCTATGATAGTTCAGATTTGAAACACCCTTTCTGTAGAAACTGTAATTGGATATTTGGACCTCTCTGAGGATTTCGGTGGAAATGGGATAAACAGAACGTAACTAAACTGAAGCATTCTCAGAACTCTCTTCTTGATGTTTGTACTCAACTCACTGTGTTGAACCATTCTTTGATAGTTGAGGTTTGAAACACTCTTTTTGTAGAAACTGCCAGTGGATATTTTGACCTCTCTGAGGATTTCGTTTTAAACGGGATAAACCGCACGTATAAAAACAGAAGAATTCTCCGAACCTTCTTCCTGATGTTTGCATTCAGCTCACAGTGTTGAACCTTTCTTTGATAGTTCAGGTTTGAAAGACTCTTTTTGTAGAAACTGCAAGTGGATATTTCGAACTCTTTGAGGCATATCGTAGTAAAGATAATAACTTCATATAAAAACAAGACAGAAGCTTTCTCAGAAAATTCTTGGGGATCATTGAGTTTAACTCACAGAGCTGAACATTCCTTTGGATGGAGCAGGTTTGAAGCACACTTTTTGTAGAATCTGCATGTGGATATTTGGACCTCTCTGAGGATTTCGTTGGAAACGGGATAACTGCACCTAACTAAACAGAAGCATTCTCAGAAACTTCTTTGTGATGTTTGCATTCAAATCCCAGAGTTGAATCTTCCTTTGATAGTTCAAGTTTGAAACAATCTTTCTGTAGAAATTCCAAGTGGATATTTGGACCTCTCTGAGGATTTCGTTGGAAAAGGGATAAACCGCACGTAACTAAACTGAAGCATTCTCAGAACATTTTCGTGATGTTTGTATTCAACCCACTGTGTTGAACCATTCTTTGACAGTGGAGGTTTGAAACACTCATTTTCTAGAAACTGCAGGTGGATATATGGACCTCTCTGAGGATTTCGTTGGAAACGGGATAAACCACATATAACAAAACAGAAGCATTCTCACAGCTTTCTTCGTGATGTTTGCATTCAATTCACAGTGTTGTATCTTTCTTTGATAGATCAGATTTGAATCACTCTTTTTGTAGAAACTGCAAGTGGATATTTGGAACTCACTGAGGATTTCGTTGGAAACGGGACAAACAGCACAGAACTAAACTGAAGCATTCTCAGAACTTTCTTCATGATGTTTGCATTTAACTCACAGTGTTAAACCTTTCTTTGACAGTTCAGCTTGGAAACACTCTTTTTGTAGAAACTGCAAGTGGATATTTGGACCTATCTGAGGATTTCGTTGGAAACGTGATAAACCACAGGTAACTATACAGAAGCATTCTCAGAACATTCTTCCTGATGTTTGCATTCAGCTCACAGTGTTGAAACGTTCATTGATAGTTCAGGTTTGAAACACTCTTTTTTAGAAAATGCAAGTGCAGAAGCTCTTTAGTTTAATTAGATCCCATTTGTCAATTTTGGCTTTTGTTGCCATTGCTTTTGGTGTTTTGGACATGAAGTCCTTGCCCACGCCTATGTCCTGAATGGCAATGCCTAGGTTTTCTTCTAGGGTTTTTATGGTTTTAGGTCTAACATTTAAATCTTTAATCCATCTTGAATTGATTTTTGTATAAGGTGTAAGGAAGGGATCCAGTTTCAGCTTTCTACATATGGCTAGCCAGTTTTCCCAGCATCATTTATTAAATAGGGAATCCTTTCCCCATTGCTTGTTTTTCTCAGGTTTGTCAAAGATCAGATAGTTGTAGGTAAGCGGCGTTATTTCTGAGGGCTCTGTTCTGTTCCATTGATCTATATTTCTGTTTTGGTACCAGTACCATGCTGTTTTGGTTACTGTAGCCTTGTAGTATAGTTTGAAGTCAGGTAGTGTGATGCCTCCAGCTTTGTTCTTTTGGCTTAGGATTGACTTGGCGATGCGGGCTCTCTTTTGGTTCCATATGAACTTTAAAGTAGTTTTTTCCAATACTGTGAAGAAAGTCATTGGTAGCTTGATGGGGATGGCATTGAATCTGTAAATTACCTTGGGCAGTATGGCAATTTTCACGATATTGATTCTAACAAACTATCTCTCAGACCACAGTGCAATCAAACTAGATCTCAGGATTAAGAATCTCACTCAAAGCCGCTCAACTACATGGAAACTGAACAACCTGCTCCTGAATGACTGCTGGGTACATAACGAAATGAAGGCAGAAATAAAGATGTTCTTTGAAACCAACGAGAACAAAGACACAAAATACCAGAATCTCTGGGACGCATTCAAAGCAGTGTGCAGAGGGAAATTTATAGCACTAAATGCCTACAAGAGAAAGCAGGAAAGATCCAAAATTGACACACTAACATCACAATTAAAAGAACTAGAAAAGCAAGAGTAAACACATTCAAAAGCTAGCAGAAGGCAGGAAATAACTAAAATCAGAGCAGAACTGAAGGAAATAGAGACACAAAAAACCCTTCAAAAAATTAATGAATCCAGGAGCTGGTTTTTTGAAAGGATCAACAAAATTGATAGACCGCTAGCAAGACTAATAAAGAAAAAAAGAGAGAAGAATCAAATAGACGCAATAAAAAATGATAAAGGGGATATCACCACCGATCCCACAGAAATACAAACTACCATCAGAGAATACTACAAACACCTCTACGCAAATAAACTAGAAAATCTAGAAGAAATGGATACATTCCTCGACACCTACACTCTCCCAAGACTAAACCAGGAAGAAGTTGAATCTCTGAATAGACCAATAACAGGAGCTGAAATTGTGGCAATAATCAATAGTTTACCAACCAAAAAGAGTCCAGGACCAGATGGATTCACAGCCGAATTCTACCAGAGGTACAAGGAGGAACTGGTACCATTCCTTCTGAAACTATTGCAATCAATAGAAAAAGAGGGAATCCTCCCTAACTCATTTTATGAGGCCAGCATCATTCTGATACCAAAGCCTGGCAGAGACACAACCAAAAAAGAGAATTTTAGACCAATATCCTTGATGAACATTGATGCAAAAATCCTCAATAAAATACTGGCAAACCGAATCCAGCAGCACATCAAAAAGCTTATCCACCATGATCAAGTGGGCTTCATCCCTGGGATGCAAGGCTGGTTCAACATACGCAAATCAATAAATGTAATCCAGCATATAAACAGAGCCAAAGACAAAAACCACATGATTATCTCAATAGATGCAGAAAAAGCCTTTGACAAAATTCAACAACCCTTCATGCTAAAAACTCTCAATAAATTAGGTATTGATGGGACATATTTCAAAATAAAAAGAGCTATCTATGACAAATCCACAGTCAATATCATACTGAATGGGCAAAAACTGGAAGCATTCCCTTTGAAAACTGGCACAAGACAGGGATGACCTCTCTCACCGCTCCTATTCAACATAGTGTTGGAAGTTCTGGCCAGGGCAATCAGGAAGGAGAAGGAAATAAAGGATATTCAATTAGGAAAAGAGGAAGTCAAATTGTCCCTGTTTGCAGACGACGTGATTGTTTATCTAGAAAACCCCATCGTCTCAGTGCAAAATCTCCTTAAGCTGATAAGCAACTTCAGCAAAGTCTCAGGATACAAAATCAATGTACAAAAATCACAAGCATTCTTATACACCAACAACAGACAAACAGAGAGCCAAATCATGAGTGAACTCCCATTCACAATTGCTTCAAAGAGAATAAAATACCTAGGAAATCAACTTACAAGGGATGTGAAGCACCTCTTCAAGGAGAACTACAAACCACTGCTCAAGGAAATAAAAGAGGATACAACAAATGGAAGAACATTCCTTGCTCATGGGTAGGAAGAACAAATATCGTGAACACTCTCTTTGACAGAGCAGTTTAGAAACTCTCTTTTTGTAGAATCTGCAAGTGGAGACACCGACCGCTTTGAGTCCCATGGTAATAAAGGAAATAACTGCCGATAAAAACTAGACAGTAGCATTCTCAGAGCTTTCTTCGTGATGCTTGCATTCAACTCACAGTGTTGAACCATTCTTTGATAGTTCAAGTTTGAAACACTGTTTCTGTAGAAACTGCAAGTGGATATTTGGAACTCTCTGAGGATTTTGATGGAAACGGGATAAACCGCACCTAACTAAACTGAAGCATCCTCAGAACTATCTTCGTGATGTTTGTATTCAACTCACTGTGTTGAACCATTCTTTGATAGTTGAGGTTTGAAACACTCTTTTTGTAGAAACTGCAAGTGGATATTTGGACCTCTCTGAGGATTTCGTTGGAAACGGGATAAACAACACGTAACTAAACAGAAGCATTCTCAGAACTTTCTTCGTGATGTTTGCATTCAATACACGGTGTTGAACCTTTCTTTGATAGTTCAGGTTTGAAACACTCTTTTTGCAGAAACTGCAAGTGGATACTTGGAAGTCTCTGAGGATATCAGTGGAAACGGGATAAACAGCACAGAACTAAACTGACGCATTCTCAGAACTTTCTTCGTGATGTTTGAATTCAACTCACAGTGTTGAACCATTCTTTGATAGTGGAGGTTTGAAACACTGTTTTGTAGAAACTGCCAGTGGATATTTGGACCTCTCTGAGGATTTCGTTGGAAATGGGATAAACCACACGTAACTAAACAGAAGAATTCTCATAACATTCTTCGTGATGTTTGCATTCAACTCAGAGTGTTGAACCTTTCTTTGATAGTTCAGGTTTGAAACAATCTTTTTGTAGAAACTGCAAGTGGATATATGGAATTCTCTGAGGATTTCGTTGGAAACGGGATAAACCGCACGTAACTAAACAGAAGCATTCTCCGAACCTTCTTCCTGATGTTTGCATTAGCTCACAGTGTTGAACCTTTCTTTGATAGTTCAGGTTTGAAACACTCTTTTTGTAGAAAATGCAAGTGGATATTTCGACATCTTTGAGGCCTATCGTAGTAAAGGAAATAACTTCATATAAAAACAAGACAGAAGCTTTCTCAGAAAATTCTTCGGGATCATTGAGTTGAACTCACAGAGCTGAAGATTCCTTTGGATGCAGCAGGTTTGAAACACACTTTTTGTAGAATCTGCAAGTGGATATTTGGACCTCTCTGAGGATTTCGTTGGAAACGGGATAACTGCACTTAACTAAACAGAAGCATTCTCTGAAACTTCTTTGTGATGTTTGCATTCAAATCCCAGGGTTGAATCTTCCTTTGATAGTTCAAGTTAGAAACACTCTTTTTGTTGGATCTGCAAGAGATATTTGGTACACTCTGTGGCCTTCGTTCGTAACTGGTATATCTTCACATAAAATCTATACAGTAGCTTTCTCAGATACTTCTCAGTGATGATTGCATAAAACTCACAGAGTTGAAGGTTCCTCTTGAAACCGCAGTTTCCAAACACTCTTTCTGTGGAATCTGCAAGTGGATATGTGGACCGCTTTGAAGATTTCGTTGGAAACGGGATAATCTTCACAGAAAAGCTAAACAGAAGCTTTCCAGAAACTTCTTTGTGATGTTTGCATTCAACTCACAGAGTTGAACTTTCCTTTTGAGAGAGAAGCTTTGCAACACTCTTTTTCTAGAATCTGCAAGTGGACATTTGGAGGGCTTTGAAGCCTGTGGTGGAAAAGGAAATATCTTCCCGTAGAAACTTGATAGAAGCATTCTCAGAAACTACTTTGGGATGATTGCATTCAAGTTTCAGAGTTGAACATTCCCTTGGATAGAGCAGTTTGGAAACTCTCTTTTTGTAGATTCTTCAAGTGGAGATATTGACCGCTTTGAGGCCCATGGTAATAAAGGAAATAACTGCCTATAAAAACTAGACAATAGCATTACCTGAGCCTTCTTCGTGATGCTTGCATTCAACTCACAGTGTTGAACCATTCTTTGATAGTTCAGGTTTGAAACTCTCTTTCTGTAGATACTGCAAGTGGATATTTGGACCTCTCTGAGGATTTCTTTGGATACGGGATAAACCGAACGTAACCAAACTGAAGCATTCTCAGAACTTTCTTCGTGATGTTTGTATTCAACTCACTGTGTTGAACCATTCTTTGATAGTTGAGGTTTGAAACACTCTTTTTGTATAAACTGCAAGTGGATATTTGGACCTCTCTGAGGAATTCGTAGGAAAAGGGATAAAACACACGTAACTAAACAGAAGCATTCTCAGAACTTTTTTCGTGATGTTTGCATTCAATTCACAGTTTTGAAGCTTTCTTTGATAGTTCAGGTTTGAAACACTCTTTTTGTAGAAACTGCAAGTGGATATTTGGAACTCTCTGAGGATTTCGTTGGAAAAGGGATAAACAGCACAGAACTAAACTGAAGCATTCTCAGATCTTTGTTCATGATGTTTGAATTCAAATCACAGTGTTGAACCATTCTTTGATAGTTGAGGTTTGAAACACTCTTTTTGTAGAAACTTCCAGTGGATATTTGGACCTCTCTGAGGATATCGTTGGAAACGGGATACACCACACGGAACTAAGCAGAGGCATTCTCAGAACTTTCTTCATGATGTTTGAATTCAACTCACAGTGTTGAACCTTTCTTTGATAGTTCAGGTTTGAAACACTCTTTTTGCAGAAACTGCCAGTGGGTATTTGGACCTCTCTGAGGATTTCGTTGGAAATGGGTAAACCACACGTTACTAAAACAGAAGCATTCTCTGAACATTTTCCTGATGTTTGCATTCAGCACACATTGTTGAAACTTTCTTTGTTAGTTCAGCTTTGAAACACTCTTTTTGTAGAAACTGCAAGTGGATATTTTGAGCTCTTTGAGGCCTATCGTAGTAAAGGTTATAAGTTCATATAAAAACAAGACAGAAGCTTTCTCAGAAAATTCTTGGGGATCATTGAGTTTAACTCACAGAGCTGAACATTCCTTTGGATGGAGCAGGTTTGAAACACACTTTTGTAGAATCTGCAAGTGGATATATGGACCTCTCTGAGGATTTCGTTGGAAACGGGATTACTGCACCTAACTAAACAGAAGCATTCTCAGAAACTTCCTTGTGATGTTTGACTTCAAATCCCAGAGTAGAATCTTCCTTTGATAGTTCAAGTTTGAAACACTCTTTTTGTTGGTTCTGCAAGTGGATATTTGGACCACTCTGTGGCCTTCGTTCGAAACTGGTATATCTTCACATAAAATCTGGACAGTAGCCTTCTCAGAAACTTCTCTGTGATGATTGCATTCAACTCACAGAGTTCAAGGTTCCTTTTGAAACAGGTTTCCAAACACTCTTTCTGTGGAATCTGCAAGGGGATATTTGGACCGCTTTGAAGATTTCGTTGGAAACGGGATGATCTCCACAGAAAAGCTAAACAGAAGCATTCTCAGAAACTTCTTTGTGATGTTTGCATTCAACTAACAGAGTTGAACTTTCCTTTTGAGAGAGAAGCTTTGCAACACTCTTTTTCTAGAATCTGCAAGTGGACATTTGGAGGGCTTTGAGGCCTGTGGTGGAAAAGGAAATATCTTCCCATAGAAACTAGATAGAAGCATACTCAGAAACTACGTAGGGATGATTGCATTCAAGTCTCAGAGTTGAACATTCCCTTTGACAGAGCAGTTTGGAAACTCTCTTTTTGTAGAATCTTCAAGTGGAGATATGGACCGCTTAGAGGGCCATGGTAATAAAGGAAATAACTGCCTATAAAAACTAGGCAGTAGAATTCTCAGAGCCTTCTTCGTGATGCTTGCATTCAACTCACAGTGTTGAAGCATTCTTTGATAGTTCAGGTTTGAAACACTCTTTCTGTAGAAACTGCAAGTGGATATTTGGACATCTCTGAGGTTTTCTTTGGAAAAGTGATAAACCGCACGTAACTAAACTGAAATATTCTCAGAACTTTCTTCGTGATGTTTGTGTTCAACTCACTGTGTTCAACCACTCTTTGATAGTTGAGGTTTGAAACACAGTTTTTGCAGAAACTGCCAGTGGATATTTGGACCTCTCTGAGGAACTTGTAGTAAACGGGATAAACCACACGTAACTAAACAGAAGCATTCTCCGAACTTTCTTCGTGATGTTTTCATTCAATTCACAGTTTTGAACCTTTCTTTGATAATTCAGGTTTGAAACACTCTTTTTGTAGAAACTGCAAGTGCATATTTGGAACTCTCTGAGGATTTCGTTGGAAACGGGATAAACAGCACAGACCTAAACTGAAGCATTCCCAGAACTTTCTTCGTGATGTTTGAATTCAACTCACAGTTTTGAACCACTCTTTGATAGTTGAGGTTTGAAACACTCTCTTTGTAGAAACTGCCAGTGGAGATTTGGAGCTCTCTGGGGATTTCGTTGGAAACGGGATAAACCGCACGTAACTAAACAGAAGAATTCTCAGAACGTTCTTCCTGATGTTTGCATTCAGCTCACAGTGTTGAAACTTTCTTTGATAGTTCAGGTTTGAAACACTCTTTTTGTAGAAATTGCAAGTGGATATTTGGACCTCTTTGAGGCCTATCGTAGTAAAGGAAATAACTTCATATAAAAACAAGACAGTAGCTTCATCACAAAATACTTTTGGATCATTGGGTTTAACTCACAAAGCTGAACATTCCTTTGGATGGAGCAGGTTTGAAACACACTTTTTGTAGTATGTGCAAGTGGATATTTGGACCTCTCTGAGGATTTCTTTGGAAACGGGATAACTGCACCTTGCTAAACACAAGAACTCTCAGAAACATTTTTTGTGATGTTTGCATTCAAATCCCAGAGTTGAATCTTCCTTTGATAGTTCAAGTTTGAAACACTCTTTTTGTTGGATCTGCAAGTGGATATTTGTACCACTCTGTGGCCTTATTTCGAAAATGGTATATCTTCACATAAATCTAGACAGTAGCCTTCTCAGAAACTTCTCTGTGATGATTGCATTCAACTCACAGAGTTGAAGGTTCCTTTTGAAACAGCAGTTTCCAAACACTCTTTCTGTGGAATCTGCAAGTGGATATTTGGACCGCTTTGAAGATTTCGTTGGAAACGGGATAATCTTCACAGAAAAGCTAAACAGAAGCATTCTCAGAAACTTCTTTGTGACGTTTGCATTCAACTCACAGAGTTGAACTTTCCTTTTGAGAGAGAAGCTTTGCAACACTCCTTCTCTAGAATCTGCAAGTGGGCATTTGGAGGGCTTTGAGGCCTGTGGTGGAAAAGGAAATATCTTCCCGTAGAAACAAGATAGAAGCATTCTCAGAAACTACTTTGGGAAGATTGCATTCAAGCCTCAGAGTTGAACATTCCCTTTGACAGAACAGTTTGGAAACTCTCTTTTTGTAGAATCTGCAAGTGGAGACATCGACCGCTTTGAGGCCCATGGTAATAAAGGAAATAACTGCTTATAAAAACTAGACAGTATCCTTCTCAGAGCCTCCTTCGTGATGCTTGCATTCAACTCACAGTGTTGAACCATTCTTAGATAGTTCAGGTTTGAAACAGTGTTTCTGTAGAAACTGCAAGTGGATATTTGGACCTCTCTGAGGATTTCGTTGGAAAAGGGATTAACCGCACGTAACTAAACTGAAGCATTCTCAGAACTTTCTTCGTGATTTTTGAATTCAACTCACAGTGTTGAACCATTCTTTGATAGTTGAGGTTTGAAACACTCTTTTTGTGGAAACTGCCAGTAGATATTTGGACCTCTCTGAGGATTTCGTTGGAAACGGGATAAACCACACGTAAGTAAACTGAAGCACTCTCAGAACTTTATTCGTGATGTTTGTAGTCAATTCACTGTGTTGAAAAATTCTTTGATAGTTGACGTTCGAAACACTCTTTTTGTAGAAACTGCAAGAGGATATTTGGACCTCTCTGAGGATTTCGTAGGAAACGGTATAAACCACAGGTAACTAAACAGAAGCATTCTCACAACTTTCTTCGTGATGTTTGCGTTCAATTCACAGTGTTGAACCTTTCTTTGATAGTTCAGGTTTGAAACACTCTTTTTGTAGAAACTGCAAGTGGATATTTGGAACTCTCTGAGGATTTCGTTGGAAACGGGATAAACAGCACAGAACTAAACTGAAGCATTCTCAGAACTTTCTTCGTGATGTTTCAATTCAACACACAGTGTTGAACCATTGTTTGATAGTTGAAGTTTGAGACACTCTTTTTGCAGAAACTGAGAGTGGATATTTGGACCTTTCTGAGGATTTCGTTGGAAACGGGATAAATCACACGTAACTAAACAGAAGCATTCTCAGAAACCTCTTTGTGATGTTTGCATTCAACTCAGAGTTGAACTTTCCTTTTGAGAGAGAAGCTTTGCAACACTCTTTTTCTAGAATCTGCAAGTGGACATTTGGAGGGCTTTGAGGCCTGTGGTGGAAAAGGAAATATCTTCCCATAGAAACTAGATAAAAGCATTCTCAGAAACTACTTTGGGATGATTCCATTCAAGTCTCAGATTTGAACATTCCCTTTGACAGAGCAGTTTGGAGACTCTCTATTTATAGAATCTGCAAGTGGAGATATGGACCGCTTTGAGGCCCATGGTAATAATGGGAATAACTGCCAATAAAAACTAGACAGTATCATTCTCAGAGCCTTCTTCGTGATGCTTGCATTCAATTCACAGTGTTGAAGCATTCTTTGATAGTTCAGGTTTGAGACACTCTTTCTGTAGAAACTGCAAGTGGATATTTGGACCTCTCTGAGGATTTCGTTGGAAACCGGATAAACCGCACGTAACTAAACTGAAACATTCTCAGAAATTTCTTCGTGATGTTTGTATTCAACTCACAGTGTTGAACCATTCTTTGATAGTTGAGTTTGAAACATCCTTTTCTAGAATCGGACGGTGGATATTAGGACCTCTCTTAGGATTTCGTTGAAATGGGATAAAGCACACGTGATTAAACTGAAGCATTCTCAGAACTTTCTTCCTGATATTTGTATTCAACTCACTGTGTTGAACCATTCTTTGATAGTTGAGGTTTGAAACACTCTTTTTGTAGAAACTGCAAGTGGATAATTGGACCTCTCTGAGGATTTCATAGGAAACGGGAAAAACAACACGTAACTAAACGGAAGCATTCTCAGAACTTTCTTCGTGATGTTTGCAATCAATTAACAGTGTTGAACCTTTCTTTGCTAGTTCAGGTTTGAAACACTCTTTTTGTAGAAACTGCAAGTGGATATTTGGACCTCTCTTAGGATTTCGTTGGAAACGGGATAAACCGAACGTAATTAAACAGAAACTTTCTCAGAACCTTATTCCTGATGTTTGCATTCAGCTCACAGTGTTGAACCTTTCTTTGATAGTTCAGGTTTGTAACACTCTTTTTGTAGAAACTGCAAGCAGATATTTGGACCTCTTTGAGGCCTATCGTAGTAAAGGTAATAACTTCATATAAAAACAAGACAGAAACTTTCTCAGAAAATTCCTGGGGATCATTGAGTTTAACTCACAGAGCTGAACATTCCTTTGGATGGAGCAGGTTTGAAACACACTTTTTGTAGAATCTGCAAGGGATATTTGGACCTCTCTGAGGATTTCGTTGGAAACGGGATAACTGCACCTAACTAAACAGAAGCATTCACAGAAACTCCTTTGTGATGTTTGCATTCAAATCCCAGAGTTGAATCTTCCTTTGATAGTTCAAGTTTGAAACACTCTTTTTGTTGGATATGCAAGTGGATATTTGGACAACTCTGTGGCCTTCATTCGAAACAGGTATATATTCACATAAAATCTAGACAGTAGCCTTCTCAGAAACTTCTCTTTGATGATTGCATTCAACTCACAGGGTTGAATGTTCCTTTTGAAACAGCAGTTTCCAAACACTCTTCCTGTGGAATCTGCAAGTGGATATTTGGACCGCTTTGAAGATTTCGTTGGAAACGGGATAATCTTCACAGAAAAGCTAAACTGAAGCATTCTCAGAAACTTCTCTGTGATGTTTGCATTCAACTCATAGACTTGAACTTTCCTTTTGATAGAGAAGCTTTGCAACACTCTTTTTCTAGAATCTGCAAGTGGACATTTGGAGGGCTTTGAGGCCTGTGGCGGAAAAGGAAATAACTTCCCGTAGAAACTAGATAGAAGCATTTTCAGAAACTACTTAGGGATGATTGCATTCAAGTCGCAGAGTTGAACATTCCTTTTCAGAGAGCAGTTTGGAAACTCTCTTTTTGTAGAATCTGCAAATGGAAATATGGACCGCTTTCAGACCCATGGTAATAAAGGAAATAACTGCGTATAAAAACTAGACAGTAGCATTATCAGAGCCTTCTTCGTGATGCCTGCATTCAACTCACAGTGTTGAACCATTCTTTGATAGTTCAGGTTTGAAACACTCTTTCCGTAGAAACTGCAAGTGGATATTTGGAACTCTCTGAGGATTTCATTGGAAAACGGATAAACCGCTCGTAACTAAACTGAAGCATTCTCAGAACTTTCTTCGTGATGTTTGTATTCAACTCACTGTGTTGAACCATTCTTTGATAGTTGAGGTTTGAAACACTCTTTTTGTAGAAAGTGCCACTGAATATTTGGACCTGTCTGAGCATTTCATTGGAAACGGTATAAACCACACGTAAGTAAACAGAAGCATTCTCAGAAGTTTCTTCGTGATGTTTGCATTCAATTCACAGTGTTGAACCTTTCTTTGATAGTTGAGGTTTGAAACACTCTTTCTGTTGAAACTGCAAGTAGATATTTGGACCTCTCTGAGGATTTCATTGGAAACGGGGTAAACCGCACATAACCAAACTGAAGCATTCTCAGAACTTTCTTCCTGATGTTTTTACTCAACTCAGTGTTTTTGAAACACTCTTTTTGTAGAAACTGCAAGTGGATATTTGGACCTCCCTGAGGATTTTGTAGGAAACGGGATAAACCACACGTATCTAAACAGAAGCATTCTCACAACATTCTTCGTGATATTTGTATTCAACTCACTGTGTTTGAAACACTCTTTTTGTAGAAACTGCAAGTGGATATTTGGACCTCTCTGAGGATTTCGTTGGAAACCGGATAAACCGCACGTAAATAAACTGTAGCACTCTCAGAAATTTCTTCGTGATGTTTGTATTCAACTCACAGTGTTGAACTGTTCTTTGATAGTTGAGGTTTGAAACATCCTTTTTTAGAAACTGCCGGTGGATATTAGGACCTCTCTGAGGATTTCGTTGGAAACGGGATAAAGCACACTTGACTAAACTGAACCATTCTCAGAACTTTCTTCCTGATGTTTGTATTCAACCCACTGTGTTTTACCATTCTTTGATAGTTGAGGTTTGAAACACTCTTTTTGTAGAAACTGCAAGTGGATAATTGGACCTCTCTGAGGATTTCATAGGAAAGGAGAAAAACAAAACGTAGCTAAACCGAAGCATTCTCAGAACTTTCTTCGTGATGTTTGCATTCAATTCACAGTGTTGAACGTTTCTTTGCTTGTTCAGGTTTGAAACATTCTTTTTGTAGAAACTGCAAGTGGATATTTGGACCTCTCTGAGGATTTCGTTGGAAAAGGGATAAACCGAACGTTATTAAACAGAAGCATTCTCAGAACCTTCTTCCTGATGTTCGCATTCAGCTCTCAGTGTTGAACCTTTCTTTGATAGTTCAGGTTTGAAACACTCTTTTAGTAGAAACTGCAAGTGGATATTTGGACGACTTTGAGGCCTATCGTATTAAAGGTAATATCTTCATATAAAAACAAGACAGAAGCTTTCTCAGAAAATTCTTTTGGATCATTGAGTTTAACTCACAAAGCTGAAAATTCCTTTGGATGGAGCAGGTTTGAAACACACTTTTTGTAGAATCTGCAAGTGGATATTTAGATCTCTCTGAGGAATTCGTTGGAAACGGGATAACTGCACCTAACTAAACAGAAATATTCTCAGAATCTTCTTTGTGATGTTTGCTTTCAAATCCCAGAGTTGAATCTTCCTTTGATAGTTCCACTTTTACACACTCTTTTTGTAAGATCTGCAAGTGGATCTTTGGACCATTCTTAGGATTTCTTTGGAAACGGTATAACTGCACCTACATAAACAGAAGCATTGTCAGAAACTTCTTTGTGACGTTTGCATTCAAATCCCAGAGTTGAATCTTCCTTTGATAGTTCATGTTTGAAACACTCTTTTTGTTTGTTATGCAAGTGGATATTTGGACCACTCTGTGGCTTTGTACGAAACTGGTATATCTTCACATAAAATCCAGACAGTAGCCTTCTCAGAAACTTCTCCTTGATGATTGCATTCAACTCAAAGAGTTGAAGGTTCCTTTAGAAACAGCAGTTTCCAAACACTCTTTCTGTTGGATCTGCAAGTGGATATTTGGAACGCTTTGAAGATTTCATTGGAAACGGGATAATATTCACAGAAATGCTAAACAGAAGCATTCTCAGAAACTTCTTTGTGATGTTTGCATTCAACTCACAGAGTTGTACTTTCCTTTTCACAGAGAAGATTTGCAACACTCTATTTCTAGGATCTGCAAGTGAACATTTGGAGGGCTTTGAGGCCTGTGGTGGAAAAGGAAATATCTTCCCGTAGAAACTAGATAGAAGCATTCTCACAAACTACTTTGGGATGATTGCATTCAAGTCTCAGAGTTGAACATTCCCTTTGAGAGAGCAGTTTGGAAGCTCTCTTTTTGTCGAATCTGCAAGTGGAGATATGGACCGCTTTGAGGTCCATGGTAATAAAGGAAATAACTTCCTATAAAAACTAGAGAGTAGCATTCTCAGAGCCTTCTTCGTGATGCTTGCATTCAACTCACAGTGTTGGACCTTTCTTTGATAGTTTAGGTTTTAAACACTCTTTTTGTAGAAACTGCCAGTGGATAATTGGACCGCTCTGAAGATTTCGTTGGAAACGGGATAAACCACACGTAACTAAAAAGAAGCATTGTCAGAACTTTCTTCGTGATGTTTGCATTCAACTCACAGTGTTGAACCTTTCTTTGATAGTTCAGGTTTGAAACACTCTTTTTGTAGAGACTGCAATTGGATATTTGGACCTCTCTGAGGATTTCGTTGTAATCGGGATAAAACGCAAGTAACTAAACAGAAGCATTCTCAGAACCTTCTTCCTGATGTTTGCATTCAGCTCACAGTGTTGAACCTTTCTTTCATAGTTCAGGTTTCAGACACTCTTTTTGTAGAAACTGCAAGTGCATATTTGAAACTCTTTGAAACCTATCGTTGTAAAGGGAAAAACTTCATATAAAAAGCAGAGAGAAGCATTCTCCGAAAATTCTTGGTTATCATTGAGTTTAACTCACAGAGCTGAACATTCCTTTAGAAGACGCAGGTTTGAAACACACATTTGTAGAATCTGCAATTGGATATTTGGACCACTCTGAGGATTTCGTTGGAAACGGGATAACTGCACCTAACTAAACAAAAGCATTCTCAGAAACCTCTTTGTGATGTTTGCATTCAAATCCCAGAGTTGAAACTTCCTTTGATAGTTGAAGTTTGACACACTCTTTATGTTGGATCTGCAAGTGGTTATTTGGACCACTCTGTGAGCTTCGTTCGAAACTGCTATATCTTCACATAAAATCTAGACAGTAGCCTTCTCAGAAACTTCTCTGTGATGATTGCATTCAACTCAGAGAGTTGAAGATGGCTTATGAAACAGCAGTTTGCGAACAATCTTTCTGAGGAATGAGCAATTGGATATTAGGACCGCTTTGAAGATTTCGTTGGAAATGGGATAATCTTAACAGAAAAGCTAAACAGAAGCATTCTCAGAAACTTCTTTGTGATGTTTGCATTCAACTCACAGAGTTGAACATTCCTTTTCAGAGAGAAGCTTTGAAACACTTTTTCTAGAATCTGCAAGTGGACATTTGGAGGGCTTTGAGGCCTGTGGTGGAAAAGGAAATATCTTCCCGCAGAAACTAGATAGAAGCATTCTGAGAAACTACTTAGGGATGATTGCATTCAAGTCTCAGTGTTGAACATTCCCTTTGACAGAGCAGTTTCGAATCTCTCTTTTTGTAGAATCTGCAAGTGGAGATATGAACCGCTTTGAGGCCCATGGTAATAAAGGAAATAACTGCCTATAAAAACTAGACAGTAGCATTCTCAGAGCCTTCTTCGTGATGCTTGCATTGAACTCACAGTGTTGAACCATTCTTTGATAGTTCAGGTTTGAAACACTCTTTCTGTAGAAACTGAAATTGGATAATTTGACCACTATGAGGATTTCGTTGGAAATGGGATAAACTGCACAGAACTAAACTGAAGCATTCTCAGAGCCTTCTTCGTGATGCTTGCATTCAACTCACAGTGTTGAACCTTTCTTTGATAGTTCGGGTTTGAAACACTCTTTCTGTAGAAACTGCAAGTGGATATTTGGACCTCTTTGAGGCCTATCGTAGTAAAGGAAATAACCTCGTTTAAAAACAATACAGAAGCTTTCTAAGAAAATTTTTGGGGATCATTGAGTTTAACTCACAGAGCTGAACATTCCTTTGGATGGAGCAGGTTTGAAAAACACTTTTTCTAGAATCTGCAAGTGGATATTTGGAACTCTCTGAGGATTTGGTTGGAAACGGGATAAACCACACGTAACTAAACAGAAGAATTCTCAGAACTTTCTTCATGATGTTTCCATTCAACTCACAGTGTTGAACCTTTCTTTGATAGTTCAGGTTTGAGACACTCTTTTTGTAGAAACTGCAAGTGGATATTTGGACCTCTCTGAGGATTTCGTTGGAAAAGTCAAAAACCGCACGTAACTAAACAGAAGCATTCTCAGAACATTCTTCCTGATGTTTTCATTCAGCTCACAGTGTTGAAACTTTGTTTGATAGTTCAGGTTTGAAACACTCTTTCTGTAGAAACTGCAAGTGGATATTTGGACCTCTCTGAGGATTTCGTTGCAAACAAGATAAACCACACGGAACTAAACAGAAGCATTCTCAGAACTTTCTTCGTTATGTTTGAATTCAACACACAGTGTTGAACCATTCTTTGATAGTTGAGTTTTGAAACACTCTCTTTGTAGAAACTGCCAGTGGATATTTGGACCTCTCTGAGGATTTCGTTGGAAACGGGATAAAACACACGTAACTAAACAGAAGCATTCTCAGAACTTTCTTCGTGATGTTTGCATTCAGCTCACAGTGTTGAACCATTCTTTGATAGTTCAGCTTTGGAACACTCTTTTTGTAGAAACTGCTAATGTATATTTGGACCTCTCTGAGGATCTCGTTGGAAAAGGTATAAACCACACATAACTAAACAGAAACATTCCCAGAACATTCTTTGTGATGTTTGCATTCAATTCACAGTGTTGAACCTTTCTTTGATAGTTCAGGTTTGAAAGATTCTTTTTGTAGAAACTGCAAGTGGATATTTGGACCTCTCTGAGTATTTCGTCGGAAACAGTATAAATCGCATGTAACTAAACAGAAGCATTCTCAGAACCTTCTTCCTGATGTTTGCATTCAGCTCACATTGTTGAACCTTTCTTTGATAGTTCAGGTTTGAAACTCTCTTTTTGTAGAAACTACAAGTGCATGTTTGGACCTCTTTGAGGACTATTGTTGTAAAGGAAATAACTTCATGTAAAAACAAGACAGGAGCTTTCTCAGAAAATTCTTGTGGATCATTGAGTTTAACACACAGAGCTGAACATTCTTTTGGATGGAGCAGGTTTGAAACACACTTTTTGTAGAATCTGCAAGTGGATATTTGGACCGCTCTGAGGATTTCGTTGGAAACGGGATAACTGCACCTAACTAAATAGAAGCATTCTCAGAAACTTCTTTGTGATGTTTGCATTCAAATCCCAGAGTTGAATCTTCCTTTGATAGTTCAAGTTTGAAACACTCTTTTTGTTGTATCTGCAAGTGGATATTTGGACCACTCTGTGGCCTTCGTTCGAAACTGGTATATCTTCACATAAAATGTAGACAGTAGCATCCTCAGAAACTTCTCTGTGATGATTGCATTCAACTCACGGAGTTGAAGTTTCCTTTTGAAACAGCAGTTTCCAAACACTCTTTCTGTGGAATCTGCAAGTGGATATTTGGACCGCTTTGAAGATTTCGTTGGAAACGGGATTATCTTCACAGAAAAGCTAAACAGAAGCATTCTCAGAAACTTCTTTGTGATGTTTGCATTCAACTCACAGAGTTGAACTTTCCTTTTGAGAGAGAAGCTTTGCAACACTCTTTTTCTAGAATTTGCAAGTGGACATTTGGAGGGCTTTCAGGCCTGTGGTGGAAAAGAAATATCTTCCCATAGAAACTAGATAGAAGAATTCTCAGAAACTACTTTGGGATGATTGCATTCAAGTCTCAGAGTTGAACATTCCCTTTGACATAGCAGTTTGGAAACTCTCTTTTTGTAGAATCTGCAAGTGGAGATATGGACCGCTTTGAGGCCCATGTTAATAAAGGAAATAACTGCCTATAAAAACTAGACAGTAGCATTCTCAGAGCCTTCTTCGTGATGCTTGCATTCAATTCACAGTGTTGAACCATTCTTTGATAGTTGGGGTTTGAAACACTCTTTCTGTAGAATCTGCAATTGGATATTTGGACCTCTCCGAGGATTTCGTTGGAAACGGGGTAAACCGCACGTAACCAAACTGAAGCGTTCTCAGAACTTTCTTCGTGATGTTTGTATTCAACTCACTGTGTTTTAAACACTCTTTTTGTAGAAACTGCAAGTGGATATTTGGACCTCTCTGAGGATTTCATTGGAAACGGGATAAACCGCACGTAAATAAACTGAAGCATTATCAGAATTTTCTTCGTGATGTTTGCATTCAAAACACAGTGTTGAACCATTCTTTCATAGTTGAGGTTTGAAACACTCTTTTTGTAGAAACTGTCAGTGGATATTTGGACCTCTCTGAGAATTTCGTTGGAAACGGGATAAACCGCATGTAACTAAACTGAAGCATTCTCAGAACTTTCTTCGTGATGTTTGTATTCAACTCACTGTGTTGAACCATTCTTTGATAGTTGAGGTTTGAAACACTCTTTTTGTAGAAACTGTCAGTGGATATTTGGACCTCTCTGAGGATTTCTTTGGAAACGGGATAAACAGAACAGAACTTAACTGAAGCATTCTCAGAACTTTCTTCGTGATGTGTGAATTCAACTCACAGTGTTGAACCATTCTTTGATAGTTGAGGTTTGAAACACTCTTTTTGTAGAAACTGTCAGTGGATAAGTGGACCTCTCTGAAGATTTTGTTGGAAACGGGATAAACCACACATAACTAAACAGAAGCATTCTCACAACTTTCTTCCTGATGTTTGCATTCAGCTCACAGTGTTGAACCTTTATTTGATAGTTCAGCTTTGGAACACTCTTTTTGTAGAAACTGCAAGTGGATATTTGGACCTCTTTGAGGCCTATCGTAGTAAAGGAAATAACTTCATGTAAAAACAAGACAGAAGCTGCCTCAGAAAATTCTTGGGGATCACTGAGTTTAACTCACAGAGCTGAACCTTCCTTTGGATGGAGCAGGTATGAAACACAGTTTTTTTAGAATCTGCAAGGGGCTATTTTGACCTCTCTGAGGATTTTGTTGGAAACGGGATAACTGCAGCTAACTGAACAGAAGCATTCTCAGAAACTTCTTTGTGATGTTTGCATTCAAATCCCAGAGTTCAACCTTCCTTGGATAGTTCAAGTTTGAAACACTCTTTTTGTTGGATCTGCAAGTGGATATTTGGACCACTCTGTGGCCTTCTTTCGAAACTGGTATATCTTCACATGAAATCTAGAGAGTAGCCTTCTCAGAAACTTCTCTGTCACATGAAATCTAGACAGTAGCCTTCTCAGAAACTTCTCTGTGATGATTGCATTCAACTCACAGAGTTGAAGTTTCCTTTTGAAACAGCAGTTTCCCAAAACTCTTTCTGTGGAATCTGCAAGTGGATATTTGGACCGCTTTGAAGATTTCATTGGAAACGGGATAATCTTCACAGAAAAGATAAACAGAAGCATTCTCAGAAACTTCTTTGTGATGTTGGCATTCAACTCACAGAGTTGAACTTTCCTTTTGAGAGAGAAGCTTTGCAACACTCTTTTTCTAGAATTTGCAAGTGGACATTTGGAGGGCTTTGAGGCCTGTGGTGGAAAAGAAATATCTTCCCGTAGAAACTGGATAGAAGTATTCTCAGAAACTACTTTGGGATGATTGCATTCAAGTCTCAGAGTTGAACATTCCCTTTGACATAGCAGTTTGGAAACTCTCTTTTTGTAGAATATGCAAGTGGAGATATGGACCGCTTTGAGGCCCATGTTAATAAAGGAAATAACTGCCTATAAAAACTAGACAGTAGCATTCTCAGAGCCTTCTTCGTGATGCTTGCATTCAATTCACAGTGTTGAACCATTCTTTGATAGATCAGGTTTGAAACACTCTTTCTGTAGAATCTGCAAGTGGATATTTGGACCTCTCTAAGGATTTCGTTGGAAACGGGGTAAACCGCACGTAACCAAACTGAAGCGTTCTCAGAACTTTCTTCGTGATGTTTGTATTCAACTCACTGTGTTTGAAACACGCTTTTTGTAGAAACTGCAAGTGGATATTTGGACCTCTCTGAGGATTTCGTTGGAAACGGGATAAACAGAACAGAACTAAACTGAAGCATTCTCAGAACTTTCTTCGTGATGTGTGAACTCAACTCACAGTGTTTAACCATTCTTTGATAGTTGAGGTTTGAAACTCTCTTTTTGTAGAAACTGTCAGTGGATAATTGGACCTCTCTGAAGATTTTGTTGGAAACGGGATAAACCACACATAACTAAACAGAAGCATTCTCAGAACTTTCTTCCTGATGTTTGCATTCAGCTCACAGTGTTGAACCTTTATTTGATAGTTCAGCTTTGGAACACTCTTTTTGTAGAAACTGCAAGTGGATATTTGGACCTCTTTCAGGCCTATCGTAGTAAAGGAAATAACTTCATATAAAAACAAGACAGAAGCTGCCTCAGATAATTCTTGGGGATCACTGAGTTTAACTCACAGAGCTGAACCTTCTTTTGGATGGAGTAGGTATGAAACACATTTTTTTTAGAATCTGCAAGTGGATATTTGGACCTCTCTGAGGATTTCGTTGGAAACGGGATAACTGCAGCTAACTGAACAGAAGCATTCTCAGAAACTTCTTTGTGATGTTTGCATTCAAATCCCAGAGTTGAATCTTCCTTGGATAGTTCAAGTTTGAAACACTCTTTTTGTTGGATCTGCAAGTGGATATTTGGACCACTCTGTGGCCTTCTTTCGAAACTGGTATATCTTCACATGAATTCAAGACAGTAGCCTTCTCAGAAAATTCTCTGTCACATGAAATCTAGACAGCAGCTTTCTCACAAACTTCTCTGTGATGTTTGAATTCAACTCACAGTGTTGAACCATTCTTTGATGATTGAGGTTTGAACCACTCTTTTTGTAGAAACTGCCAGTGGATATTTGCACCTCTCTGAAGATTTCGTTGGAAACGGTGTTAACCACACGTAACTAAACAGAAGCATTCTCAGAACATTCTTCTTGATGTTTGCATTCAACTCACAGTGTTGAACCTTTCTTTGATAGTTCAGGTTTGAGACACCCTTTTTGTAGAATCTGCAAGTGGATATTTGGACCTCTCTGAGGATTTCGTTGGAAACGGGATAAACTGCCCATAACTACACTAAAGAATTCCCAGAACTTTCTTCGTGATGTTTGTATTCAACTCACTGTGTTGAACCATTTTTTGATAGTTGAGGTTTGAAACACTCTTTTTGTAGAAACTGCAAGTGGATATTTGGACCTCTTTGAGGCCTATCTTTGCAAAGGAAATAACTTCATATAAAAAGAAGACAGAAGCATTCTCAGAAAATTCCTGGGGATCATTGAGTTGAATTCACAGAGCTGAACATTCCTTTGGATGGAGCAGGTTTGAAACACACTTTTTGTAGAATTTGCATGTGGATATTTGGACCTCTCTGAGGATGTCGTTGGAAACAGGATAACTGCACATAACTAAACAGAAGCATTCTCAGAATCTTCTTTGTGATTTTTTCATTCAAATCCCATAGTTGAATCTTCCTTTGATAGTTCAAGTTTGAAACACTCTTTTTGTAGGATCTGCAAGTGAATATTTGGGTCACTCTGTGGCCTTCATTCGAAACGGGTATATATTCACGTAAAATCTAGACAGAAGCCTTCTCAGAAACATCTGTGTGATGATTGCATTCAACCCACAGAGTTGAAGGTTCCTTTTGAAACAGCAGTTTCCAAACACTCTTTCTGTGGAATATGCAAGTGGATATTTGGACCACTTTGAAGATTTCATTGGGAACGGGATAATCTTCACGGAAAAGCTAAACAGAAGCATTCTCAGAAACTTCTTTGTGATGTTTGCATTCAACTCACAGAGTTGAACTTTCCTTTTGAGAGAGAAGCTTTGAAACACTCTTTTTCTAGAATCTGCAAGTGGACATTTGGAGGGCTTTGAGGCCTGAGGTGGAAAAGGAAATATCTTCCCATAGAAACTGGATAGAAGCATTCGCAGAAACTACTTAGGGATGATTGCATTCAAGTCTCAGAGCTGAACATTCCCTTTGATAGAGCAGTTTCGAAACTCTCTTTTTGTAGTATCTGCAAATGGAGATATGGACCGCTTTGAGGCCCATGGTAATAAAGGAAATAACATCCTATAAAAACTGGACAGTAGGATTCTTAGAGCCTTCTTCCTGATGTTTGCATTCAACTCACAGTGTTGAATCATTCTTTGATAGTTGACGCTTGAAACACTCTTTCTGTAGAAACTGCAAGTGGATATTTGGACCTCTCTGAGGATTTCGTTGGAAACGGGATAAACTGCAGATAACTAAACAGAAGAATTCTCAGTAAATTCTTCGTGATGTTTGCATTCAAGTCACAGTGTTGAACCTTTCTTTAATAGTTCAGGTTTGAAACACTCTTTTTGTAGAAACTGCAAGTGGATATTTGGAACTCTTTGAGGCCTATCATAGTAAAGGAAATAACTTCATATAAAAACAAGACCGAAGCATTCTCCGTAAATACTTGGGGATCATTGAGTTGAACTCACAGAGCTGAACATTCCTTTGGATGGAGCAGGTTTGAAGCACACTTTTTGTAGAATCTGCAAGTGGATATTTGGACCTCTCTGAGGATTTCGTTGGAAACGGGATAACTGCACCTAACTAAACAGAAGCATTCTCAAAAAGTTCTTTGTTATATTTGCATTCAAATCCCAGAGTTGAACCTGCCTTTGATAATTCAGGTTTGAAACACTCTTTTTGTAGGTTCTGCAAGTAGATATTTGGATCTTTCTGTGGCCTTCGTTCGAAACGGGTATATCTTCACAGACAATCTTGACAGAAGCCTTCTCAGAAACTTCTCTGTGATCATTGCATTCAACTCACAGAGTTGAAGGTTCCTTTTCAAACAGCAGTTTCCAAACACTCTTTCTGTGGAATCTGCAAGTGGATATTTGGACCACTTTGAAGATTTCATTGGAAACGGTATAATCTTCACAGAAAAGGTAAACAGAAGTATGCTCAGAAACTTTTTGTGATGTTTGCATTCAACTCACAGAGTTGAACTTTCCTTTTGATAGAGAAGCTTTGAAACACTCTTTTTCTAGAATCTGCAAGTGGACATTTGGAGGGTTTGAGGCCTGTGGTGGAAAAGGAAATATCTTCCCGTAGAAACTAGATAGAAGCGTTCTCAGAAACTACTTTGGGATGAAAGCATTAAAGTCACAGAATTGAACATTCCCTTTGACAGACCAGTTTGGAAACTCTCTTTTTGTAGAATCTGTAAGTGGAGAAATGAACCGCTTTGAGGCCCATGGTAGTAAAGGAAAAAACTTCCTATAAAACCTAGACAGTAGCGTTCTTGGAGCCATCTTCGTGATGCTTGCATTCAACTCACAGTGTTGAACCATTGTTTGATAGTTCAGGTTTGAAACACTCTTTCCGTAGAAACTGCAAGTGGATATCTTGACTCCTCTGAGGATTTCGTTGGAAACGGGATAAAACTCACAGACCTAAACTGATGCATTCTCAGAACTCTCTTCGTGATGTTTGTATTCAATACACAGTGTTGAACCATTCTTTGATAGTTGAGGTTTGAAACAGTCTTTTTGTATAAACTGCCAGTGGATATTTGGACCTCTCTGAGGATTTCGTAGGAAACGGGATAAACCACACGTAACTAAACAGAAGCATTCCCAGATCTGTCTTCGTGATGTTTGCATTCAACTCACAGTGTTGAACCTTTCTTTGATAGTTCATGTTTGAAACACTCTTGTTGTAGAAACTGCAAGTCAATATCTTGACTCCTCTGAGGATTTCGTTGGAAACGGGATAAACCGCACATACCTACACTGAAGCATTCTCAGAACTCTCTTCGTGATGTTCGTATTCAACTCAAAGTGTTGAACCATTCTTTGATAGTTCATGTTTGAAATACTCTTTTTGTAGAAACTGCAATTCGATATTTGGACCCCTTTGAGGATTTCGTTGGAAAAGGGATAAGCAGCACAGAACTAAAGTGAAGTATTCTCAGAACTTTCTTCGTGATGTTTGTATTCAACTCACAGTGTTAAACCATTCTTTCAGAGTTCAGGATTGAAACAGTCTTTTTGTAGAAACTGCAAGTGGATATTTCGACCTCTCTGAGGATTTCGTTGGAAATGGGATAAACCGCACGTAAATAAACAGCAGCATTCTCAGAACGTTCTTCGTGATGTTGGCATTCACCTCACAGTGTTCAACCTTTCTTTGATAGTTCAGATTTGGAAAACTCTTTTTGGAGAATCTGCAGATGGATATTTTGACCCGTCTGAGGATTTCATTGGAAACGGGATGAACCGCACAAAACTAAACTGAAGCATTGTCAGAACTTTCTTCCTGATGTTTGTATTCAACTCACAGTGTTGAACCATTCTTTGATAGTTCAGGTTTGAAACACTCTTTTTGTAGAAACTGCCAGTGGATATTTGGACCTCTCTGTGGATTTCGTTGGAAGCGGGATAAACCGCACGTAACTAAACAGAAGCATTCTCAGAGCCTTCTTCCTGATGTTTGCATTCAGCTCACAGTGTTGAACCTTTGTTTGATAGTTCAGGTTTGAAACACTGTTTTTGTAGAAACTGCAAGTGGATATTTGGACCTCTTTGAGGCCTATCGTAGTAAAGTTAATAACTTCATATAAAAGCAAGACAGAAGCTTTCTCAGAAAATTTTTGGGGATCATTGATTTTAACTCACAGAGCTGAACATTCCTTTGGATGGAGCAGGTTTGGAACACACTTTTTGAAGAATCTGCAACTTGATATTTGGACCTTTCTTAGGATTTCATTGGAAACGGGATAACTGCCACTAAATAAACAGAAGCATTCTCAGAAAGTTCTTTGTGATGTTTGCATTCAAATCCCGGATTTGAATCTTCCTGTGATAGTTCAAGTTTGAAACACTCTTTTTGTTGGTTCTGCAAGTGGATATTAGGAACACTCTGTGGCCTTCGTTCGAAACTGGTATATCTTCACATAAAATCTAGACAGACGAGTTTTCAGAAACTTCTCTGTGATGATTGCATTCAACTCACAGAGTTGAAGGTTCCTTTTGAAACAGCAGTTTCCAAACACTCTTTCTGTGGAATCTGCAAATGGATATTTGGACCGCTTTGAAGATTTCGTTGGAAACGGGATAATCTTCCCAGAAAAGCTAAACAGAAGCATTCTCAGAAACTTCTTTGTGATGTATGCATTCAACTAACAGAGTTGAACATTCCTTTCGAGAGAGAACCTTTGCAACACTCTTTTTCTAGAATCAGCAAGTGGACATTTGGAGGGCTTTGAGGCCTGTTGTGGAAAAGGAAATATCTTCCCACAGAAACTATATAGAAGCATTCTCAGAAACTACTTAGGGATGATTGCATTCAAGTCTCAGAGTTGAACATTCCCTTTGAGACAGCAGTTTGGAAATTCTCTTTTTGTAGAATCTGCAAGTGGAGATATGGACCGCTTTGAGGCCCATGGTAATAAAGGAAATAACTTCCTATGAAAACTAGACAGTAGCACTCTCTGAGCCTTCTTCGTGATGCTTGCATTCAACTCACAGTGTTGAACCATTCTTTGATAGATCAGGTTTGAAACACTCTTTCTGTAGAAACTGCAAGTGGATATTTTGACTTCTCTGAGGATTTCGTTGGAAACGGGATAAACCGCACGTAACTAAACTGAAGCATTCTCGGAACTTTCTCCGTGAAGTTTGTATTCAACTCACTGTGTTTGAAATACTCTTTTGGTAGAAACTGCAAGTGGATATTTGGACCTCTCTGAGGATTTCGTAGGAAACAGGATAAACCACACGTAACTAAACAGAAGAATTCTCAGAACTTTCTTCGTGATGTTTGCATTCAATTCACAGTGTTGAACCTTTCTTTGATTGTTCAGGTTTGAAACACACTTTTTGTAGAAACTGCAAGTGGATATTTGGAACTCTCTGAGGATTTCGTTGGAAATGGTATAAACAGTACAGAACTAAACTGAAGCATTCTCAGAACTTTCTCCGTGATGTTTGAATTCAACTCACAGTGTTGAACCATTCTTTGATGATTGAGGTTTGAACCACTCTTTTTGTAGAAACTGCCAGTGGATATTTGCACCTCTCTGAAGATTTCGTTGGAAACGGGGTAAACCACACGTAACTAAACAGAAGCATTCTCAGAACATTCTTCTTGATGTTTGCATTCAACTCACAGTGTTGAAACTTTCTTTGATAGTTCAGGTTTGAAACACTCTTTTTGTAGAAACTGCAAGTGGATATTTGGACCTCTTTGATGATTTCATATGAAACGCGATAAACCACACGTAAGTAATCAGAAGCATTCTCTGAACTTTCTTCGTGATGTTTGCATTCAATTCACAGTGTTGAACTTTTCTTTCATATTTAAGGTTTGAAACACTCTTTTTGTAGAAACTGCAGGTGGATATTTGGAACTCTCTGAGGATTTCGTTGGAAACGGGATAAACAGCACACAACTAAATTGAAGCATTCTCAGGACATTCTTCGTGGTGTTTTAATTCAACGCACTGTGCTGAACCATTCTTTGATAGTTGAGGTTTGAAACACTGTCTTTGCAGAAACTGCCAGTGGATAATTGGACCTCTCTGCGGATTTCGTTGGAAACGGGATAAACCACACGTAACTAAACAGAAGCATTCTCAGAAATTTCTTCGTGATGTTTCCATTCAACTCACAGTGTTGAACCTTTCTTTGATAGTTCAGGTTTGAGACACCCTTTTTGTAGAATCTGCAAGTGGATATTTGGACCTCTCTGAGGATTTCGTTGGAAACGGGATAAACTGCACATAACTACACTAAAGAATTCCCAGAACTTTCTTCGTGATGTTTGTATTCAACTCACTGTGTTGAACCATTTTTTGATAGTTGAGGTTTGAAACACTCTTTTTGTAGAAACTGCAAGTGGATATTTGGACCTCTTTGAGGCCTATCTTTGCAAAGGAAATAACTTCATATAAAAAGAAGACAGAAGCATTCTCAGAAAATTCCTGGGGATCATTGAGTTGAATTCACAGAGCTGAACATTCCTTTGGATGGAGCAGGTTTGAAACACACTTTTTGTAGAATTTGCATGTGGATATTTGGACCTCTCTGAGGATGTCGTTGGAAACAGGATAACTGCACATAACTAAACAGAAGCATTCTCAGAATCTTCTTTGTGATTTTTTCATTCAAATCCCATAGTTGAATCTTCCTTTGATAGTTCAAGTTTGAAACACTCTTTTTGTAGGATCTGCAAGTGAATATTTGGGTCACTCTGTGGCCTTCATTCGAAACGGGTATATATTCACGTAAAATCTAGACAGAAGCCTTCTCAGAAACATCTGTGTGATGATTGCATTCAACCCACAGAGTTGAAGGTTCCTTTTGAAACAGCAGTTTCCAAACACTCTTTCTGTGGAATATGCAAGTGGATATTTGGACCACTTTGAAGATTTCATTGGGAACGGGATAATCTTCACGGAAAAGCTAAACAGAAGCATTCTCAGAAACTTCTTTGTGATGTTTGCATTCAACTCACAGAGTTGAACTTTCCTTTTGAGAGAGAAGCTTTGAAACACTCTTTTTCTAGAATCTGCAAGTGGACATTTGGAGGGCTTTGAGGCCTGAGGTGGAAAAGGAAATATCTTCCCATAGAAACTGGATAGAAGCATTCGCAGAAACTACTTAGGGATGATTGCATTCAAGTCTCAGAGCTGAACATTCCCTTTGATAGAGCAGTTTCGAAACTCTCTTTTTGTAGTATCTGCAAATGGAGATATGGACCGCTTTGAGGCCCATGGTAATAAAGGAAATAACATCCTATAAAAACTGGACAGTAGGATTCTTAGAGCCTTCTTCCTGATGTTTGCATTCAACTCACAGTGTTGAATCATTCTTTGATAGTTGACGCTTGAAACACTCTTTCTGTAGAAACTGCAAGTGGATATTTGGACCTCTCTGAGGATTTCGTTGGAAACGGGATAAACTGCAGATAACTAAACAGAAGAATTCTCAGTAAATTCTTCGTGATGTTTGCATTCAAGTCACAGTGTTGAACCTTTCTTTAATAGTTCAGGTTTGAAACACTCTTTTTGTAGAAACTGCAAGTGGATATTTGGAACTCTTTGAGGCCTATCATAGTAAAGGAAATAACTTCATATAAAAACAAGACCGAAGCATTCTCCGTAAATACTTGGGGATCATTGAGTTGAACTCACAGAGCTGAACATTCCTTTGGATGGAGCAGGTTTGAAGCACACTTTTTGTAGAATCTGCAAGTGGATATTTGGACCTCTCTGAGGATTTCGTTGGAAACGGGATAACTGCACCTAACTAAACAGAAGCATTCTCAAAAAGTTCTTTGTTATATTTGCATTCAAATCCCAGAGTTGAACCTGCCTTTGATAATTCAGGTTTGAAACACTCTTTTTGTAGGTTCTGCAAGTAGATATTTGGATCTTTCTGTGGCCTTCGTTCGAAACGGGTATATCTTCACAGACAATCTTGACAGAAGCCTTCTCAGAAACTTCTCTGTGATCATTGCATTCAACTCACAGAGTTGAAGGTTCCTTTTCAAACAGCAGTTTCCAAACACTCTTTCTGTGGAATCTGCAAGTGGATATTTGGACCACTTTGAAGATTTCATTGGAAACGGTATAATCTTCACAGAAAAGGTAAACAGAAGTATGCTCAGAAACTTTTTGTGATGTTTGCATTCAACTCACAGAGTTGAACTTTCCTTTTGATAGAGAAGCTTTGAAACACTCTTTTTCTAGAATCTGCAAGTGGACATTTGGAGGGTTTGAGGCCTGTGGTGGAAAAGGAAATATCTTCCCGTAGAAACTAGATAGAAGCGTTCTCAGAAACTACTTTGGGATGAAAGCATTAAAGTCACAGAATTGAACATTCCCTTTGACAGACCAGTTTGGAAACTCTCTTTTTGTAGAATCTGTAAGTGGAGAAATGAACCGCTTTGAGGCCCATGGTAGTAAAGGAAAAAACTTCCTATAAAACCTAGACAGTAGCGTTCTTGGAGCCATCTTCGTGATGCTTGCATTCAACTCACAGTGTTGAACCATTGTTTGATAGTTCAGGTTTGAAACACTCTTTCCGTAGAAACTGCAAGTGGATATCTTGACTCCTCTGAGGATTTCGTTGGAAACGGGATAAAACTCACAGACCTAAACTGATGCATTCTCAGAACTCTCTTCGTGATGTTTGTATTCAATACACAGTGTTGAACCATTCTTTGATAGTTGAGGTTTGAAACAGTCTTTTTGTATAAACTGCCAGTGGATATTTGGACCTCTCTGAGGATTTCGTAGGAAACGGGATAAACCACACGTAACTAAACAGAAGCATTCCCAGATCTGTCTTCGTGATGTTTGCATTCAACTCACAGTGTTGAACCTTTCTTTGATAGTTCATGTTTGAAACACTCTTGTTGTAGAAACTGCAAGTCAATATCTTGACTCCTCTGAGGATTTCGTTGGAAACGGGATAAACCGCACATACCTACACTGAAGCATTCTCAGAACTCTCTTCGTGATGTTCGTATTCAACTCAAAGTGTTGAACCATTCTTTGATAGTTCATGTTTGAAATACTCTTTTTGTAGAAACTGCAATTCGATATTTGGACCCCTCTGAGGATTTCGTTGGAAAAGGGATAAGCAGCACAGAACTAAAGTGAAGTATTCTCAGAACTTTCTTCGTGATGTTTGTATTCAACTCACAGTGTTAAACCATTCTTTCAGAGTTCAGGATTGAAACAGTCTTTTTGTAGAAACTGCAAGTGGATATTTCGACCTCTCTGAGGATTTCGTTGGAAACGGGATAAACCGCACGTAAATAAACAGCAGCATTCTCAGAACGTTCTTCGTGATGTTGGCATTCACCTCACAGTGTTCAACCTTTCTTTGATAGTTCAGATTTGGAAAACTCTTTTTGGAGAATCTGCAGATGGATATTTTGACCCGTCTGAGGATTTCATTGGAAACGGGATGAACCGCACAAAACTAAACTGAAGCATTGTCAGAACTTTCTTCCTGATGTTTGTATTCAACTCACAGTGTTGAACCATTCTTTGATAGTTCAGGTTTGAAACACTCTTTTTGTAGAAACTGCCAGTGGATATTTGGACCTCTCTGTGGATTTCGTTGGAAGCGGGATAAACCGCACGTAACTAAACAGAAGCATTCTCAGAGCCTTCTTCCTGATGTTTGCATTCAGCTCACAGTGTTGAACCTTTGTTTGATAGTTCAGGTTTGAAACACTGTTTTTGTAGAAACTGCAAGTGGATATTTGGACCTCTTTGAGGCCTATCGTAGTAAAGTTAATAACTTCATATAAAAGCAAGACAGAAGCTTTCTCAGAAAATTTTTGGGGATCATTGATTTTAACTCACAGAGCTGAACATTCCTTTGGATGGAGCAGGTTTGGAACACACTTTTTGAAGAATCTGCAACTTGATATTTGGACCTTTCTTAGGATTTCATTGGAAACGGGATAACTGCCACTAAATAAACAGAAGCATTCTCAGAAAGTTCTTTGTGATGTTTGCATTCAAATCCCGGATTTGAATCTTCCTGTGATAGTTCAAGTTTGAAACACTCTTTTTGTTGGTTCTGCAAGTGGATATTAGGAACACTCTGTGGCCTTCGTTCGAAACTGGTATATCTTCACATAAAATCTAGACAGACGAGTTTTCAGAAACTTCTCTGTGATGATTGCATTCAACTCACAGAGTTGAAGGTTCCTTTTGAAACAGCAGTTTCCAAACACTCTTTCTGTGGAATCTGCAAATGGATATTTGGACCGCTTTGAAGATTTCGTTGGAAACGGGATAATCTTCCCAGAAAAGCTAAACAGAAGCATTCTCAGAAACTTCTTTGTGATGTATGCATTCAACTAACAGAGTTGAACATTCCTTTCGAGAGAGAACCTTTGCAACACTCTTTTTCTAGAATCAGCAAGTGGACATTTGGAGGGCTTTGAGGCCTGTTGTGGAAAAGGAAATATCTTCCCACAGAAACTATATAGAAGCATTCTCAGAAACTACTTAGGGATGATTGCATTCAAGTCTCAGAGTTGAACATTCCCTTTGAGACAGCAGTTTGGAAATTCTCTTTTTGTAGAATCTGCAAGTGGAGATATGGACCGCTTTGAGGCCCATGGTAATAAAGGAAATAACTTCCTATGAAAACTAGACAGTAGCACTCTCTGAGCCTTCTTCGTGATGCTTGCATTCAACTCACAGTGTTGAACCATTCTTTGATAGATCAGGTTTGAAACACTCTTTCTGTAGAAACTGCAAGTGGATATTTTGACTTCTCTGAGGATTTCGTTGGAAACGGGATAAACCGCACGTAACTAAACTGAAGCATTCTCGGAACTTTCTCCGTGAAGTTTGTATTCAACTCACTGTGTTTGAAATACTCTTTTGGTAGAAACTGCAAGTGGATATTTGGACCTCTCTGAGGATTTCGTAGGAAACAGGATAAACCACACGTAACTAAACAGAAGAATTCTCAGAACTTTCTTCGTGATGTTTGCATTCAATTCACAGTGTTGAACCTTTCTTTGATTGTTCAGGTTTGAAACACACTTTTTGTAGAAACTGCAAGTGGATATTTGGAACTCTCTGAGGATTTCGTTGGAAATGGTATAAACAGTACAGAACTAAACTGAAGCATTCTCAGAACTTTCTCCGTGATGTTTGAATTCAACTCACAGTGTTGAACCATTCTTTGATGATTGAGGTTTGAACCACTCTTTTTGTAGAAACTGCCAGTGGATATTTGCACCTCTCTGAAGATTTCGTTGGAAACGGGGTAAACCACACGTAACTAAACAGAAGCATTCTCAGAACATTCTTCTTGATGTTTGCATTCAACTCACAGTGTTGAACCTTTCTTTGATAGTTCAGGTTTGAGACACCCTTTTTGTAGAATCTGCAAGTGGATATTTGGACCTCTCTGAGGATTTCGTTGGAAACGGGATAAACTGCACATAACTACACTAAAGAATTCCCAGAACTTTCTTCGTGATGTTTGTATTCAACTCACTGTGTTGAACCATTTTTTGATAGTTGAGGTTTGAAACACTCTTTTTGTAGAAACTGCAAGTGGATATTTGGACCTCTTTGAGGCCTATCTTTGCAAAGGAAATAACTTCATATAAAAAGAAGACAGAAGCATTCTCAGAAAATTCCTGGGGATCATTGAGTTGAATTCACAGAGCTGAACATTCCTTTGGATGGAGCAGGTTTGAAACACACTTTTTGTAGAATTTGCATGTGGATATTTGGACCTCTCTGAGGATGTCGTTGGAAACAGGATAACTGCACATAACTAAACAGAAGCATTCTCAGAATCTTCTTTGTGATTTTTTCATTCAAATCCCATAGTTGAATCTTCCTTTGATAGTTCAAGTTTGAAACACTCTTTTTGTAGGATCTGCAAGTGAATATTTGGGTCACTCTGTGGCCTTCATTCGAAACGGGTATATATTCACGTAAAATCTAGACAGAAGCCTTCTCAGAAACATCTGTGTGATGATTGCATTCAACCCACAGAGTTGAAGGTTCCTTTTGAAACAGCAGTTTCCAAACACTCTTTCTGTGGAATATGCAAGTGGATATTTGGACCACTTTGAAGATTTCATTGGGAACGGGATAATCTTCACGGAAAAGCTAAACAGAAGCATTCTCAGAAACTTCTTTGTGATGTTTGCATTCAACTCACAGAGTTGAACTTTCCTTTTGAGAGAGAAGCTTTGAAACACTCTTTTTCTAGAATCTGCAAGTGGACATTTGGAGGGCTTTGAGGCCTGAGGTGGAAAAGGAAATATCTTCCCATAGAAACTGGATAGAAGCATTCGCAGAAACTACTTAGGGATGATTGCATTCAAGTCTCAGAGCTGAACATTCCCTTTGATAGAGCAGTTTCGAAACTCTCTTTTTGTAGTATCTGCAAATGGAGATATGGACCGCTTTGAGGCCCATGGTAATAAAGGAAATAACATCCTATAAAAACTGGACAGTAGGATTCTTAGAGCCTTCTTCCTGATGTTTGCATTCAACTCACAGTGTTGAATCATTCTTTGATAGTTGACGCTTGAAACACTCTTTCTGTAGAAACTGCAAGTGGATATTTGGACCTCTCTGAGGATTTCGTTGGAAACGGGATAAACTGCAGATAACTAAACAGAAGAATTCTCAGTAAATTCTTCGTGATGTTTGCATTCAAGTCACAGTGTTGAACCTTTCTTTAATAGTTCAGGTTTGAAACACTCTTTTTGTAGAAACTGCAAGTGGATATTTGGAACTCTTTGAGGCCTATCATAGTAAAGGAAATAACTTCATATAAAAACAAGACCGAAGCATTCTCCGTAAATACTTGGGGATCATTGAGTTGAACTCACAGAGCTGAACATTCCTTTGGATGGAGCAGGTTTGAAGCACACTTTTTGTAGAATCTGCAAGTGGATATTTGGACCTCTCTGAGGATTTCGTTGGAAACGGGATAACTGCACCTAACTAAACAGAAGCATTCTCAAAAAGTTCTTTGTTATATTTGCATTCAAATCCCAGAGTTGAACCTGCCTTTGATAATTCAGGTTTGAAACACTCTTTTTGTAGGTTCTGCAAGTAGATATTTGGATCTTTCTGTGGCCTTCGTTCGAAACGGGTATATCTTCACAGACAATCTTGACAGAAGCCTTCTCAGAAACTTCTCTGTGATCATTGCATTCAACTCACAGAGTTGAAGGTTCCTTTTCAAACAGCAGTTTCCAAACACTCTTTCTGTGGAATCTGCAAGTGGATATTTGGACCACTTTGAAGATTTCATTGGAAACGGTATAATCTTCACAGAAAAGGTAAACAGAAGTATGCTCAGAAACTTTTTGTGATGTTTGCATTCAACTCACAGAGTTGAACTTTCCTTTTGATAGAGAAGCTTTGAAACACTCTTTTTCTAGAATCTGCAAGTGGACATTTGGAGGGTTTGAGGCCTGTGGTGGAAAAGGAAATATCTTCCCGTAGAAACTAGATAGAAGCGTTCTCAGAAACTACTTTGGGATGAAAGCATTAAAGTCACAGAATTGAACATTCCCTTTGACAGACCAGTTTGGAAACTCTCTTTTTGTAGAATCTGTAAGTGGAGAAATGAACCGCTTTGAGGCCCATGGTAGTAAAGGAAAAAACTTCCTATAAAACCTAGACAGTAGCGTTCTTGGAGCCATCTTCGTGATGCTTGCATTCAACTCACAGTGTTGAACCATTGTTTGATAGTTCAGGTTTGAAACACTCTTTCCGTAGAAACTGCAAGTGGATATCTTGACTCCTCTGAGGATTTCGTTGGAAACGGGATAAAACTCACAGACCTAAACTGATGCATTCTCAGAACTCTCTTCGTGATGTTTGTATTCAATACACAGTGTTGAACCATTCTTTGATAGTTGAGGTTTGAAACAGTCTTTTTGTATAAACTGCCAGTGGATATTTGGACCTCTCTGAGGATTTCGTAGGAAACGGGATAAACCACACGTAACTAAACAGAAGCATTCCCAGATCTGTCTTCGTGATGTTTGCATTCAACTCACAGTGTTGAACCTTTCTTTGATAGTTCATGTTTGAAACACTCTTGTTGTAGAAACTGCAAGTCAATATCTTGACTCCTCTGAGGATTTCGTTGGAAACGGGATAAACCGCACATACCTACACTGAAGCATTCTCAGAACTCTCTTCGTGATGTTCGTATTCAACTCAAAGTGTTGAACCATTCTTTGATAGTTCATGTTTGAAATACTCTTTTTGTAGAAACTGCAATTCGATATTTGGACCCCTCTGAGGATTTCGTTGGAAAAGGGATAAGCAGCACAGAACTAAAGTGAAGTATTCTCAGAACTTTCTTCGTGATGTTTGTATTCAACTCACAGTGTTAAACCATTCTTTCAGAGTTCAGGATTGAAACAGTCTTTTTGTAGAAACTGCAAGTGGATATTTCGACCTCTCTGAGGATTTCGTTGGAAACGGGATAAACCGCACGTAAATAAACAGCAGCATTCTCAGAACGTTCTTCGTGATGTTGGCATTCACCTCACAGTGTTCAACCTTTCTTTGATAGTTCAGATTTGGAAAACTCTTTTTGGAGAATCTGCAGATGGATATTTTGACCCGTCTGAGGATTTCATTGGAAACGGGATGAACCGCACAAAACTAAACTGAAGCATTGTCAGAACTTTCTTCCTGATGTTTGTATTCAACTCACAGTGTTGAACCATTCTTTGATAGTTCAGGTTTGAAACACTCTTTTTGTAGAAACTGCCAGTGGATATTTGGACCTCTCTGTGGATTTCGTTGGAAGCGGGATAAACCGCACGTAACTAAACAGAAGCATTCTCAGAGCCTTCTTCCTGATGTTTGCATTCAGCTCACAGTGTTGAACCTTTGTTTGATAGTTCAGGTTTGAAACACTGTTTTTGTAGAAACTGCAAGTGGATATTTGGACCTCTTTGAGGCCTATCGTAGTAAAGTTAATAACTTCATATAAAAGCAAGACAGAAGCTTTCTCAGAAAATTTTTGGGGATCATTGATTTTAACTCACAGAGCTGAACATTCCTTTGGATGGAGCAGGTTTGGAACACACTTTTTGAAGAATCTGCAACTTGATATTTGGACCTTTCTTAGGATTTCATTGGAAACGGGATAACTGCCACTAAATAAACAGAAGCATTCTCAGAAAGTTCTTTGTGATGTTTGCATTCAAATCCCGGATTTGAATCTTCCTGTGATAGTTCAAGTTTGAAACACTCTTTTTGTTGGTTCTGCAAGTGGATATTAGGAACACTCTGTGGCCTTCGTTCGAAACTGGTATATCTTCACATAAAATCTAGACAGACGAGTTTTCAGAAACTTCTCTGTGATGATTGCATTCAACTCACAGAGTTGAAGGTTCCTTTTGAAACAGCAGTTTCCAAACACTCTTTCTGTGGAATCTGCAAATGGATATTTGGACCGCTTTGAAGATTTCGTTGGAAACGGGATAATCTTCCCAGAAAAGCTAAACAGAAGCATTCTCAGAAACTTCTTTGTGATGTATGCATTCAACTAACAGAGTTGAACATTCCTTTCGAGAGAGAACCTTTGCAACACTCTTTTTCTAGAATCAGCAAGTGGACATTTGGAGGGCTTTGAGGCCTGTTGTGGAAAAGGAAATATCTTCCCACAGAAACTATATAGAAGCATTCTCAGAAACTACTTAGGGATGATTGCATTCAAGTCTCAGAGTTGAACATTCCCTTTGAGACAGCAGTTTGGAAATTCTCTTTTTGTAGAATCTGCAAGTGGAGATATGGACCGCTTTGAGGCCCATGGTAATAAAGGAAATAACTTCCTATGAAAACTAGACAGTAGCACTCTCTGAGCCTTCTTCGTGATGCTTGCATTCAACTCACAGTGTTGAACCATTCTTTGATAGATCAGGTTTGAAACACTCTTTCTGTAGAAACTGCAAGTGGATATTTTGACTTCTCTGAGGATTTCGTTGGAAACGGGATAAACCGCACGTAACTAAACTGAAGCATTCTCGGAACTTTCTCCGTGAAGTTTGTATTCAACTCACTGTGTTTGAAATACTCTTTTGGTAGAAACTGCAAGTGGATATTTGGACCTCTCTGAGGATTTCGTAGGAAACAGGATAAACCACACGTAACTAAACAGAAGAATTCTCAGAACTTTCTTCGTGATGTTTGCATTCAATTCACAGTGTTGAACCTTTCTTTGATTGTTCAGGTTTGAAACACACTTTTTGTAGAAACTGCAAGTGGATATTTGGAACTCTCTGAGGATTTCGTTGGAAATGGTATAAACAGTACAGAACTAAACTGAAGCATTCTCAGAACTTTCTCCGTGATGTTTGAATTCAACTCACAGTGTTGAACCATTCTTTGATGATTGAGGTTTGAACCACTCTTTTTGTAGAAACTGCCAGTGGATATTTGCACCTCTCTGAAGATTTCGTTGGAAACGGGGTAAACCACACGTAACTAAACAGAAGCATTCTCAGAACATTCTTCTTGATGTTTGCATTCAACTCACAGTGTTGAAACTTTCTTTGATAGTTCAGGTTTGAAACACTCTTTTTGTAGAAACTGCAAGTGGATATTTGGACCTCTTTGATGATTTCATATGAAACGCGATAAACCACACGTAAGTAATCAGAAGCATTCTCTGAACTTTCTTCGTGATGTTTGCATTCAATTCACAGTGTTGAACTTTTCTTTCATATTTAAGGTTTGAAACACTCTTTTTGTAGAAACTGCAGGTGGATATTTGGAACTCTCTGAGGATTTCGTTGGAAACGGGATAAACAGCACACAACTAAATTGAAGCATTCTCAGGACATTCTTCGTGGTGTTTTAATTCAACGCACTGTGCTGAACCATTCTTTGATAGTTGAGGTTTGAAACACTGTCTTTGCAGAAACTGCCAGTGGATAATTGGACCTCTCTGCGGATTTCGTTGGAAACGGGATAAACCACACGTAACTAAACAGAAGCATTCTCAGAAATTTCTTCGTGATGTTTCCATTCAACTCACAGTGTTGAACCTTTCTTTGATAGTTCAGGTTTGAGACACCCTTTTTGTAGAATCTGCAAGTGGATATTTGGACCTCTCTGAGGATTTCGTTGGAAACGGGATAAACTGCACATAACTACACTAAAGAATTCCCAGAACTTTCTTCGTGATGTTTGTATTCAACTCACTGTGTTGAACCATTTTTTGATAGTTGAGGTTTGAAACACTCTTTTTGTAGAAACTGCAAGTGGATATTTGGACCTCTTTGAGGCCTATCTTTGCAAAGGAAATAACTTCATATAAAAAGAAGACAGAAGCATTCTCAGAAAATTCCTGGGGATCATTGAGTTGAATTCACAGAGCTGAACATTCCTTTGGATGGAGCAGGTTTGAAACACACTTTTTGTAGAATTTGCATGTGGATATTTGGACCTCTCTGAGGATGTCGTTGGAAACAGGATAACTGCACATAACTAAACAGAAGCATTCTCAGAATCTTCTTTGTGATTTTTTCATTCAAATCCCATAGTTGAATCTTCCTTTGATAGTTCAAGTTTGAAACACTCTTTTTGTAGGATCTGCAAGTGAATATTTGGGTCACTCTGTGGCCTTCATTCGAAACGGGTATATATTCACGTAAAATCTAGACAGAAGCCTTCTCAGAAACATCTGTGTGATGATTGCATTCAACCCACAGAGTTGAAGGTTCCTTTTGAAACAGCAGTTTCCAAACACTCTTTCTGTGGAATATGCAAGTGGATATTTGGACCACTTTGAAGATTTCATTGGGAACGGGATAATCTTCACGGAAAAGCTAAACAGAAGCATTCTCAGAAACTTCTTTGTGATGTTTGCATTCAACTCACAGAGTTGAACTTTCCTTTTGAGAGAGAAGCTTTGAAACACTCTTTTTCTAGAATCTGCAAGTGGACATTTGGAGGGCTTTGAGGCCTGAGGTGGAAAAGGAAATATCTTCCCATAGAAACTGGATAGAAGCATTCGCAGAAACTACTTAGGGATGATTGCATTCAAGTCTCAGAGCTGAACATTCCCTTTGATAGAGCAGTTTCGAAACTCTCTTTTTGTAGTATCTGCAAATGGAGATATGGACCGCTTTGAGGCCCATGGTAATAAAGGAAATAACATCCTATAAAAACTGGACAGTAGGATTCTTAGAGCCTTCTTCCTGATGTTTGCATTCAACTCACAGTGTTGAATCATTCTTTGATAGTTGACGCTTGAAACACTCTTTCTGTAGAAACTGCAAGTGGATATTTGGACCTCTCTGAGGATTTCGTTGGAAACGGGATAAACTGCAGATAACTAAACAGAAGAATTCTCAGTAAATTCTTCGTGATGTTTGCATTCAAGTCACAGTGTTGAACCTTTCTTTAATAGTTCAGGTTTGAAACACTCTTTTTGTAGAAACTGCAAGTGGATATTTGGAACTCTTTGAGGCCTATCATAGTAAAGGAAATAACTTCATATAAAAACAAGACCGAAGCATTCTCCGTAAATACTTGGGGATCATTGAGTTGAACTCACAGAGCTGAACATTCCTTTGGATGGAGCAGGTTTGAAGCACACTTTTTGTAGAATCTGCAAGTGGATATTTGGACCTCTCTGAGGATTTCGTTGGAAACGGGATAACTGCACCTAACTAAACAGAAGCATTCTCAAAAAGTTCTTTGTTATATTTGCATTCAAATCCCAGAGTTGAACCTGCCTTTGATAATTCAGGTTTGAAACACTCTTTTTGTAGGTTCTGCAAGTAGATATTTGGATCTTTCTGTGGCCTTCGTTCGAAACGGGTATATCTTCACAGACAATCTTGACAGAAGCCTTCTCAGAAACTTCTCTGTGATCATTGCATTCAACTCACAGAGTTGAAGGTTCCTTTTCAAACAGCAGTTTCCAAACACTCTTTCTGTGGAATCTGCAAGTGGATATTTGGACCACTTTGAAGATTTCATTGGAAACGGTATAATCTTCACAGAAAAGGTAAACAGAAGTATGCTCAGAAACTTTTTGTGATGTTTGCATTCAACTCACAGAGTTGAACTTTCCTTTTGATAGAGAAGCTTTGAAACACTCTTTTTCTAGAATCTGCAAGTGGACATTTGGAGGGTTTGAGGCCTGTGGTGGAAAAGGAAATATCTTCCCGTAGAAACTAGATAGAAGCGTTCTCAGAAACTACTTTGGGATGAAAGCATTAAAGTCACAGAATTGAACATTCCCTTTGACAGACCAGTTTGGAAACTCTCTTTTTGTAGAATCTGTAAGTGGAGAAATGAACCGCTTTGAGGCCCATGGTAGTAAAGGAAAAAACTTCCTATAAAACCTAGACAGTAGCGTTCTTGGAGCCATCTTCGTGATGCTTGCATTCAACTCACAGTGTTGAACCATTGTTTGATAGTTCAGGTTTGAAACACTCTTTCCGTAGAAACTGCAAGTGGATATCTTGACTCCTCTGAGGATTTCGTTGGAAACGGGATAAAACTCACAGACCTAAACTGATGCATTCTCAGAACTCTCTTCGTGATGTTTGTATTCAATACACAGTGTTGAACCATTCTTTGATAGTTGAGGTTTGAAACAGTCTTTTTGTATAAACTGCCAGTGGATATTTGGACCTCTCTGAGGATTTCGTAGGAAACGGGATAAACCACACGTAACTAAACAGAAGCATTCCCAGATCTGTCTTCGTGATGTTTGCATTCAACTCACAGTGTTGAACCTTTCTTTGATAGTTCATGTTTGAAACACTCTTGTTGTAGAAACTGCAAGTCAATATCTTGACTCCTCTGAGGATTTCGTTGGAAACGGGATAAACCGCACATACCTACACTGAAGCATTCTCAGAACTCTCTTCGTGATGTTCGTATTCAACTCAAAGTGTTGAACCATTCTTTGATAGTTCATGTTTGAAATACTCTTTTTGTAGAAACTGCAATTCGATATTTGGACCCCTCTGAGGATTTCGTTGGAAAAGGGATAAGCAGCACAGAACTAAAGTGAAGTATTCTCAGAACTTTCTTCGTGATGTTTGTATTCAACTCACAGTGTTAAACCATTCTTTCAGAGTTCAGGATTGAAACAGTCTTTTTGTAGAAACTGCAAGTGGATATTTCGACCTCTCTGAGGATTTCGTTGGAAACGGGATAAACCGCACGTAAATAAACAGCAGCATTCTCAGAACGTTCTTCGTGATGTTGGCATTCACCTCACAGTGTTCAACCTTTCTTTGATAGTTCAGATTTGGAAAACTCTTTTTGGAGAATCTGCAGATGGATATTTTGACCCGTCTGAGGATTTCATTGGAAACGGGATGAACCGCACAAAACTAAACTGAAGCATTGTCAGAACTTTCTTCCTGATGTTTGTATTCAACTCACAGTGTTGAACCATTCTTTGATAGTTCAGGTTTGAAACACTCTTTTTGTAGAAACTGCCAGTGGATATTTGGACCTCTCTGTGGATTTCGTTGGAAGCGGGATAAACCGCACGTAACTAAACAGAAGCATTCTCAGAGCCTTCTTCCTGATGTTTGCATTCAGCTCACAGTGTTGAACCTTTGTTTGATAGTTCAGGTTTGAAACACTGTTTTTGTAGAAACTGCAAGTGGATATTTGGACCTCTTTGAGGCCTATCGTAGTAAAGTTAATAACTTCATATAAAAGCAAGACAGAAGCTTTCTCAGAAAATTTTTGGGGATCATTGATTTTAACTCACAGAGCTGAACATTCCTTTGGATGGAGCAGGTTTGGAACACACTTTTTGAAGAATCTGCAACTTGATATTTGGACCTTTCTTAGGATTTCATTGGAAACGGGATAACTGCCACTAAATAAACAGAAGCATTCTCAGAAAGTTCTTTGTGATGTTTGCATTCAAATCCCGGATTTGAATCTTCCTGTGATAGTTCAAGTTTGAAACACTCTTTTTGTTGGTTCTGCAAGTGGATATTAGGAACACTCTGTGGCCTTCGTTCGAAACTGGTATATCTTCACATAAAATCTAGACAGACGAGTTTTCAGAAACTTCTCTGTGATGATTGCATTCAACTCACAGAGTTGAAGGTTCCTTTTGAAACAGCAGTTTCCAAACACTCTTTCTGTGGAATCTGCAAATGGATATTTGGACCGCTTTGAAGATTTCGTTGGAAACGGGATAATCTTCCCAGAAAAGCTAAACAGAAGCATTCTCAGAAACTTCTTTGTGATGTATGCATTCAACTAACAGAGTTGAACATTCCTTTCGAGAGAGAACCTTTGCAACACTCTTTTTCTAGAATCAGCAAGTGGACATTTGGAGGGCTTTGAGGCCTGTTGTGGAAAAGGAAATATCTTCCCACAGAAACTATATAGAAGCATTCTCAGAAACTACTTAGGGATGATTGCATTCAAGTCTCAGAGTTGAACATTCCCTTTGAGACAGCAGTTTGGAAATTCTCTTTTTGTAGAATCTGCAAGTGGAGATATGGACCGCTTTGAGGCCCATGGTAATAAAGGAAATAACTTCCTATGAAAACTAGACAGTAGCACTCTCTGAGCCTTCTTCGTGATGCTTGCATTCAACTCACAGTGTTGAACCATTCTTTGATAGATCAGGTTTGAAACACTCTTTCTGTAGAAACTGCAAGTGGATATTTTGACTTCTCTGAGGATTTCGTTGGAAACGGGATAAACCGCACGTAACTAAACTGAAGCATTCTCGGAACTTTCTCCGTGAAGTTTGTATTCAACTCACTGTGTTTGAAATACTCTTTTGGTAGAAACTGCAAGTGGATATTTGGACCTCTCTGAGGATTTCGTAGGAAACAGGATAAACCACACGTAACTAAACAGAAGAATTCTCAGAACTTTCTTCGTGATGTTTGCATTCAATTCACAGTGTTGAACCTTTCTTTGATTGTTCAGGTTTGAAACACACTTTTTGTAGAAACTGCAAGTGGATATTTGGAACTCTCTGAGGATTTCGTTGGAAATGGTATAAACAGTACAGAACTAAACTGAAGCATTCTCAGAACTTTCTCCGTGATGTTTGAATTCAACTCACAGTGTTGAACCATTCTTTGATGATTGAGGTTTGAACCACTCTTTTTGTAGAAACTGCCAGTGGATATTTGCACCTCTCTGAAGATTTCGTTGGAAACGGGGTAAACCACACGTAACTAAACAGAAGCATTCTCAGAACATTCTTCTTGATGTTTGCATTCAACTCACAGTGTTGAACCTTTCTTTGATAGTTCAGGTTTGAGACACCCTTTTTGTAGAATCTGCAAGTGGATATTTGGACCTCTCTGAGGATTTCGTTGGAAACGGGATAAACTGCACATAACTACACTAAAGAATTCCCAGAACTTTCTTCGTGATGTTTGTATTCAACTCACTGTGTTGAACCATTTTTTGATAGTTGAGGTTTGAAACACTCTTTTTGTAGAAACTGCAAGTGGATATTTGGACCTCTTTGAGGCCTATCTTTGCAAAGGAAATAACTTCATATAAAAAGAAGACAGAAGCATTCTCAGAAAATTCCTGGGGATCATTGAGTTGAATTCACAGAGCTGAACATTCCTTTGGATGGAGCAGGTTTGAAACACACTTTTTGTAGAATTTGCATGTGGATATTTGGACCTCTCTGAGGATGTCGTTGGAAACAGGATAACTGCACATAACTAAACAGAAGCATTCTCAGAATCTTCTTTGTGATTTTTTCATTCAAATCCCATAGTTGAATCTTCCTTTGATAGTTCAAGTTTGAAACACTCTTTTTGTAGGATCTGCAAGTGAATATTTGGGTCACTCTGTGGCCTTCATTCGAAACGGGTATATATTCACGTAAAATCTAGACAGAAGCCTTCTCAGAAACATCTGTGTGATGATTGCATTCAACCCACAGAGTTGAAGGTTCCTTTTGAAACAGCAGTTTCCAAACACTCTTTCTGTGGAATATGCAAGTGGATATTTGGACCACTTTGAAGATTTCATTGGGAACGGGATAATCTTCACGGAAAAGCTAAACAGAAGCATTCTCAGAAACTTCTTTGTGATGTTTGCATTCAACTCACAGAGTTGAACTTTCCTTTTGAGAGAGAAGCTTTGAAACACTCTTTTTCTAGAATCTGCAAGTGGACATTTGGAGGGCTTTGAGGCCTGAGGTGGAAAAGGAAATATCTTCCCATAGAAACTGGATAGAAGCATTCGCAGAAACTACTTAGGGATGATTGCATTCAAGTCTCAGAGCTGAACATTCCCTTTGATAGAGCAGTTTCGAAACTCTCTTTTTGTAGTATCTGCAAATGGAGATATGGACCGCTTTGAGGCCCATGGTAATAAAGGAAATAACATCCTATAAAAACTGGACAGTAGGATTCTTAGAGCCTTCTTCCTGATGTTTGCATTCAACTCACAGTGTTGAATCATTCTTTGATAGTTGACGCTTGAAACACTCTTTCTGTAGAAACTGCAAGTGGATATTTGGACCTCTCTGAGGATTTCGTTGGAAACGGGATAAACTGCAGATAACTAAACAGAAGAATTCTCAGTAAATTCTTCGTGATGTTTGCATTCAAGTCACAGTGTTGAACCTTTCTTTAATAGTTCAGGTTTGAAACACTCTTTTTGTAGAAACTGCAAGTGGATATTTGGAACTCTTTGAGGCCTATCATAGTAAAGGAAATAACTTCATATAAAAACAAGACCGAAGCATTCTCCGTAAATACTTGGGGATCATTGAGTTGAACTCACAGAGCTGAACATTCCTTTGGATGGAGCAGGTTTGAAGCACACTTTTTGTAGAATCTGCAAGTGGATATTTGGACCTCTCTGAGGATTTCGTTGGAAACGGGATAACTGCACCTAACTAAACAGAAGCATTCTCAAAAAGTTCTTTGTTATATTTGCATTCAAATCCCAGAGTTGAACCTGCCTTTGATAATTCAGGTTTGAAACACTCTTTTTGTAGGTTCTGCAAGTAGATATTTGGATCTTTCTGTGGCCTTCGTTCGAAACGGGTATATCTTCACAGACAATCTTGACAGAAGCCTTCTCAGAAACTTCTCTGTGATCATTGCATTCAACTCACAGAGTTGAAGGTTCCTTTTCAAACAGCAGTTTCCAAACACTCTTTCTGTGGAATCTGCAAGTGGATATTTGGACCACTTTGAAGATTTCATTGGAAACGGTATAATCTTCACAGAAAAGGTAAACAGAAGTATGCTCAGAAACTTTTTGTGATGTTTGCATTCAACTCACAGAGTTGAACTTTCCTTTTGATAGAGAAGCTTTGAAACACTCTTTTTCTAGAATCTGCAAGTGGACATTTGGAGGGTTTGAGGCCTGTGGTGGAAAAGGAAATATCTTCCCGTAGAAACTAGATAGAAGCGTTCTCAGAAACTACTTTGGGATGAAAGCATTAAAGTCACAGAATTGAACATTCCCTTTGACAGACCAGTTTGGAAACTCTCTTTTTGTAGAATCTGTAAGTGGAGAAATGAACCGCTTTGAGGCCCATGGTAGTAAAGGAAAAAACTTCCTATAAAACCTAGACAGTAGCGTTCTTGGAGCCATCTTCGTGATGCTTGCATTCAACTCACAGTGTTGAACCATTGTTTGATAGTTCAGGTTTGAAACACTCTTTCCGTAGAAACTGCAAGTGGATATCTTGACTCCTCTGAGGATTTCGTTGGAAACGGGATAAAACTCACAGACCTAAACTGATGCATTCTCAGAACTCTCTTCGTGATGTTTGTATTCAATACACAGTGTTGAACCATTCTTTGATAGTTGAGGTTTGAAACAGTCTTTTTGTATAAACTGCCAGTGGATATTTGGACCTCTCTGAGGATTTCGTAGGAAACGGGATAAACCACACGTAACTAAACAGAAGCATTCCCAGATCTGTCTTCGTGATGTTTGCATTCAACTCACAGTGTTGAACCTTTCTTTGATAGTTCATGTTTGAAACACTCTTGTTGTAGAAACTGCAAGTCAATATCTTGACTCCTCTGAGGATTTCGTTGGAAACGGGATAAACCGCACATACCTACACTGAAGCATTCTCAGAACTCTCTTCGTGATGTTCGTATTCAACTCAAAGTGTTGAACCATTCTTTGATAGTTCATGTTTGAAATACTCTTTTTGTAGAAACTGCAATTCGATATTTGGACCCCTCTGAGGATTTCGTTGGAAAAGGGATAAGCAGCACAGAACTAAAGTGAAGTATTCTCAGAACTTTCTTCGTGATGTTTGTATTCAACTCACAGTGTTAAACCATTCTTTCAGAGTTCAGGATTGAAACAGTCTTTTTGTAGAAACTGCAAGTGGATATTTCGACCTCTCTGAGGATTTCGTTGGAAACGGGATAAACCGCACGTAAATAAACAGCAGCATTCTCAGAACGTTCTTCGTGATGTTGGCATTCACCTCACAGTGTTCAACCTTTCTTTGATAGTTCAGATTTGGAAAACTCTTTTTGGAGAATCTGCAGATGGATATTTTGACCCGTCTGAGGATTTCATTGGAAACGGGATGAACCGCACAAAACTAAACTGAAGCATTGTCAGAACTTTCTTCCTGATGTTTGTATTCAACTCACAGTGTTGAACCATTCTTTGATAGTTCAGGTTTGAAACACTCTTTTTGTAGAAACTGCCAGTGGATATTTGGACCTCTCTGTGGATTTCGTTGGAAGCGGGATAAACCGCACGTAACTAAACAGAAGCATTCTCAGAGCCTTCTTCCTGATGTTTGCATTCAGCTCACAGTGTTGAACCTTTGTTTGATAGTTCAGGTTTGAAACACTGTTTTTGTAGAAACTGCAAGTGGATATTTGGACCTCTTTGAGGCCTATCGTAGTAAAGTTAATAACTTCATATAAAAGCAAGACAGAAGCTTTCTCAGAAAATTTTTGGGGATCATTGATTTTAACTCACAGAGCTGAACATTCCTTTGGATGGAGCAGGTTTGGAACACACTTTTTGAAGAATCTGCAACTTGATATTTGGACCTTTCTTAGGATTTCATTGGAAACGGGATAACTGCCACTAAATAAACAGAAGCATTCTCAGAAAGTTCTTTGTGATGTTTGCATTCAAATCCTGGATTTGAATCTTCCTGTGATAGTTCAAGTTTGAAACACTCTTTTTGTTGGTTCTGCAAGTGGATATTAGGAACACTCTGTGGCCTTCGTTCGAAACTGGTATATCTTCACATAAAATCTAGACAGACGAGTTTTCAGAAACTTCTCTGTGATGATTGCATTCAACTCACAGAGTTGAAGGTTCCTTTTGAAACAGCAGTTTCCAAACACTCTTTCTGTGGAATCTGCAAATGGATATTTGGACCGCTTTGAAGATTTCGTTGGAAACGGGATAATCTTCCCAGAAAAGCTAAACAGAAGCATTCTCAGAAACTTCTTTGTGATGTATGCATTCAACTAACAGAGTTGAACATTCCTTTCGAGAGAGAACCTTTGCAACACTCTTTTTCTAGAATCAGCAAGTGGACATTTGGAGGGCTTTGAGGCCTGTTGTGGAAAAGGAAATATCTTCCCACAGAAACTATATAGAAGCATTCTCAGAAACTACTTAGGGATGATTGCATTCAAGTCTCAGAGTTGAACATTCCCTTTGAGACAGCAGTTTGGAAATTCTCTTTTTGTAGAATCTGCAAGTGGAGATATGGACCGCTTTGAGGCCCATGGTAATAAAGGAAATAACTTCCTATGAAAACTAGACAGTAGCACTCTCTGAGCCTTCTTCGTGATGCTTGCATTCAACTCACAGTGTTGAACCATTCTTTGATAGATCAGGTTTGAAACACTCTTTCTGTAGAAACTGCAAGTGGATATTTTGACTTCTCTGAGGATTTCGTTGGAAACGGGATAAACCGCACATAACTAAACTGAAGCATTCTCGGAACTTTCTCCGTGAAGTTTGTATTCAACTCACTGTGTTTGAAATACTCTTTTGGTAGAAACTGCAAGTGGATATTTGGACCTCTCTGAGGATTTCGTAGGAAACAGGATAAACCACACGTAACTAAACAGAAGAATTCTCAGAACTTTCTTCGTGATGTTTGCATTCAATTCACAGTGTTGAACCTTTCTTTGATTGTTCAGGTTTGAAACACACTGTTTGTAGAAACTGCAAGTGGATATTTGGAACTCTCTGAGGATTTCGTTGGAAATGGTATAAACAGTACAGAACTAAACTGAAGCATTCTCAGAACTTTCTCCGTGATGTTTGAATTCAACTCACAGTGTTGAACCATTCTTTGATGATTGAGGTTTGAACCACTCTTTTTGTAGAAACTGCCAGTGGATATTTGCACCTCTCTGAAGATTTCGTTGGAAACGGGGTAAACCACACGTAACTAAACAGAAGCATTCTCAGAACATTCTTCTTGATGTTTGCATTCAACTCACAGTGTTGAAACTTTCTTTGATAGTTCAGGTTTGAAACACTCTTTTTGTAGAAACTGCAAGTGGATATTTGGACCTCTTTGATGATTTCATATGAAACGCGATAAACCACACGTAAGTAATCAGAAGCATTCTCTGAACTTTCTTCGTGATGTTTGCATTCAATTCACAGTGTTGAACTTTTCTTTCATATTTAAGGTTTGAAACACTCTTTTTGTAGAAATTGCAGGTGGATATTTGGAACTCTCTGAGGATTTCGTTGGAAACGGGATAAACAGCACACAACTAAATTGAAGCATTCTCAGGACATTCTTCGTGGTGTTTTAATTCAACGCACTGTGCTGAACCATTCTTTGATAGTTGAGGTTTGAAACACTGTCTTTGCAGAAACTGCCAGTGGATAATTGGACCTCTCTGCGGATTTCGTTGGAAACGGGATAAACCACACGTAACTAAACAGAAGCATTCTCAGAAATTTCTTCGTGATGTTTCCATTCAACTCACAGTGTTGAACCTTTCTTTGATAGTTCAGGTTTGAGACACCCTTTTTGTAGAATCTGCAAGTGGATATTTGGACCTCTCTGAGGATTTCGTTGGAAACGGGATAAACTGCACATAACTACACTAAAGAATTCCCAGAACTTTCTTCGTGATGTTTGTATTCAACTCACTGTGTTGAACCATTTTTTGATAGTTGAGGTTTGAAACACTCTTTTTGTAGAAACTGCAAGTGGATATTTGGACCTCTTTGAGGCCTATCTTTGCAAAGGAAATAACTTCATATAAAAAGAAGACAGAAGCATTCTCAGAAAATTCCTGGGGATCATTGAGTTGAATTCACAGAGCTGAACATTCCTTTGGATGGAGCAGGTTTGAAACACACTTTTTGTAGAATTTGCATGTGGATATTTGGACCTCTCTGAGGATGTCGTTGGAAACAGGATAACTGCACATAACTAAACAGAAGCATTCTCAGAATCTTCTTTGTGATTTTTTCATTCAAATCCCATAGTTGAATCTTCCTTTGATAGTTCAAGTTTGAAACACTCTTTTTGTAGGATCTGCAAGTGAATATTTGGGTCACTCTGTGGCCTTCATTCGAAACGGGTATATATTCACGTAAAATCTAGACAGAAGCCTTCTCAGAAACATCTGTGTGATGATTGCATTCAACCCACAGAGTTGAAGGTTCCTTTTGAAACAGCAGTTTCCAAACACTCTTTCTGTGGAATATGCAAGTGGATATTTGGACCACTTTGAAGATTTCATTGGGAACGGGATAATCTTCACGGAAAAGCTAAACAGAAGCATTCTCAGAAACTTCTTTGTGATGTTTGCATTCAACTCACAGAGTTGAACTTTCCTTTTGAGAGAGAAGCTTTGAAACACTCTTTTTCTAGAATCTGCAAGTGGACATTTGGAGGGCTTTGAGGCCTGAGGTGGAAAAGGAAATATCTTCCCATAGAAACTGGATAGAAGCATTCGCAGAAACTACTTAGGGATGATTGCATTCAAGTCTCAGAGCTGAACATTCCCTTTGATAGAGCAGTTTCGAAACTCTCTTTTTGTAGTATCTGCAAATGGAGATATGGACCGCTTTGAGGCCCATGGTAATAAAGGAAATAACATCCTATAAAAACTGGACAGTAGGATTCTTAGAGCCTTCTTCCTGATGTTTGCATTCAACTCACAGTGTTGAATCATTCTTTGATAGTTGACGCTTGAAACACTCTTTCTGTAGAAACTGCAAGTGGATATTTGGACCTCTCTGAGGATTTCGTTGGAAACGGGATAAACTGCAGATAACTAAACAGAAGAATTCTCAGTAAATTCTTCGTGATGTTTGCATTCAAGTCACAGTGTTGAACCTTTCTTTAATAGTTCAGGTTTGAAACACTCTTTTTGTAGAAACTGCAAGTGGATATTTGGAACTCTTTGAGGCCTATCATAGTAAAGGAAATAACTTCATATAAAAACAAGACCGAAGCATTCTCCGTAAATACTTGGGGATCATTGAGTTGAACTCACAGAGCTGAACATTCCTTTGGATGGAGCAGGTTTGAAGCACACTTTTTGTAGAATCTGCAAGTGGATATTTGGACCTCTCTGAGGATTTCGTTGGAAACGGGATAACTGCACCTAACTAAACAGAAGCATTCTCAAAAAGTTCTTTGTTATATTTGCATTCAAATCCCAGAGTTGAACCTGCCTTTGATAATTCAGGTTTGAAACACTCTTTTTGTAGGTTCTGCAAGTAGATATTTGGATCTTTCTGTGGCCTTCGTTCGAAACGGGTATATCTTCACAGACAATCTTGACAGAAGCCTTCTCAGAAACTTCTCTGTGATCATTGCATTCAACTCACAGAGTTGAAGGTTCCTTTTCAAACAGCAGTTTCCAAACACTCTTTCTGTGGAATCTGCAAGTGGATATTTGGACCACTTTGAAGATTTCATTGGAAACGGTATAATCTTCACAGAAAAGGTAAACAGAAGTATGCTCAGAAACTTTTTGTGATGTTTGCATTCAACTCACAGAGTTGAACTTTCCTTTTGATAGAGAAGCTTTGAAACACTCTTTTTCTAGAATCTGCAAGTGGACATTTGGAGGGTTTGAGGCCTGTGGTGGAAAAGGAAATATCTTCCCGTAGAAACTAGATAGAAGCGTTCTCAGAAACTACTTTGGGATGAAAGCATTAAAGTCACAGAATTGAACATTCCCTTTGACAGACCAGTTTGGAAACTCTCTTTTTGTAGAATCTGTAAGTGGAGAAATGAACCGCTTTGAGGCCCATGGTAGTAAAGGAAAAAACTTCCTATAAAACCTAGACAGTAGCGTTCTTGGAGCCATCTTCGTGATGCTTGCATTCAACTCACAGTGTTGAACCATTGTTTGATAGTTCAGGTTTGAAACACTCTTTCCGTAGAAACTGCAAGTGGATATCTTGACTCCTCTGAGGATTTCGTTGGAAACGGGATAAAACTCACAGACCTAAACTGATGCATTCTCAGAACTCTCTTCGTGATGTTTGTATTCAATACACAGTGTTGAACCATTCTTTGATAGTTGAGGTTTGAAACAGTCTTTTTGTATAAACTGCCAGTGGATATTTGGACCTCTCTGAGGATTTCGTAGGAAACGGGATAAACCACACGTAACTAAACAGAAGCATTCCCAGATCTGTCTTCGTGATGTTTGCATTCAACTCACAGTGTTGAACCTTTCTTTGATAGTTCATGTTTGAAACACTCTTGTTGTAGAAACTGCAAGTCAATATCTTGACTCCTCTGAGGATTTCGTTGGAAACGGGATAAACCGCACATACCTACACTGAAGCATTCTCAGAACTCTCTTCGTGATGTTCGTATTCAACTCAAAGTGTTGAACCATTCTTTGATAGTTCATGTTTGAAATACTCTTTTTGTAGAAACTGCAATTCGATATTTGGACCCCTCTGAGGATTTCGTTGGAAAAGGGATAAGCAGCACAGAACTAAAGTGAAGTATTCTCAGAACTTTCTTCGTGATGTTTGTATTCAACTCACAGTGTTAAACCATTCTTTCAGAGTTCAGGATTGAAACAGTCTTTTTGTAGAAACTGCAAGTGGATATTTCGACCTCTCTGAGGATTTCGTTGGAAACGGGATAAACCGCACGTAAATAAACAGCAGCATTCTCAGAACGTTCTTCGTGATGTTGGCATTCACCTCACAGTGTTCAACCTTTCTTTGATAGTTCAGATTTGGAAAACTCTTTTTGGAGAATCTGCAGATGGATATTTTGACCCGTCTGAGGATTTCATTGGAAACGGGATGAACCGCACAAAACTAAACTGAAGCATTGTCAGAACTTTCTTCCTGATGTTTGTATTCAACTCACAGTGTTGAACCATTCTTTGATAGTTCAGGTTTGAAACACTCTTTTTGTAGAAACTGCCAGTGGATATTTGGACCTCTCTGTGGATTTCGTTGGAAGCGGGATAAACCGCACGTAACTAAACAGAAGCATTCTCAGAGCCTTCTTCCTGATGTTTGCATTCAGCTCACAGTGTTGAACCTTTGTTTGATAGTTCAGGTTTGAAACACTGTTTTTGTAGAAACTGCAAGTGGATATTTGGACCTCTTTGAGGCCTATCGTAGTAAAGTTAATAACTTCATATAAAAGCAAGACAGAAGCTTTCTCAGAAAATTTTTGGGGATCATTGATTTTAACTCACAGAGCTGAACATTCCTTTGGATGGAGCAGGTTTGGAACACACTTTTTGAAGAATCTGCAACTTGATATTTGGACCTTTCTTAGGATTTCATTGGAAACGGGATAACTGCCACTAAATAAACAGAAGCATTCTCAGAAAGTTCTTTGTGATGTTTGCATTCAAATCCCGGATTTGAATCTTCCTGTGATAGTTCAAGTTTGAAACACTCTTTTTGTTGGTTCTGCAAGTGGATATTAGGAACACTCTGTGGCCTTCGTTCGAAACTGGTATATCTTCACATAAAATCTAGACAGACGAGTTTTCAGAAACTTCTCTGTGATGATTGCATTCAACTCACAGAGTTGAAGGTTCCTTTTGAAACAGCAGTTTCCAAACACTCTTTCTGTGGAATCTGCAAATGGATATTTGGACCGCTTTGAAGATTTCGTTGGAAACGGGATAATCTTCCCAGAAAAGCTAAACAGAAGCATTCTCAGAAACTTCTTTGTGATGTATGCATTCAACTAACAGAGTTGAACATTCCTTTCGAGAGAGAACCTTTGCAACACTCTTTTTCTAGAATCAGCAAGTGGACATTTGGAGGGCTTTGAGGCCTGTTGTGGAAAAGGAAATATCTTCCCACAGAAACTATATAGAAGCATTCTCAGAAACTACTTAGGGATGATTGCATTCAAGTCTCAGAGTTGAACATTCCCTTTGAGACAGCAGTTTGGAAATTCTCTTTTTGTAGAATCTGCAAGTGGAGATATGGACCGCTTTGAGGCCCATGGTAATAAAGGAAATAACTTCCTATGAAAACTAGACAGTAGCACTCTCTGAGCCTTCTTCGTGATGCTTGCATTCAACTCACAGTGTTGAACCATTCTTTGATAGATCAGGTTTGAAACACTCTTTCTGTAGAAACTGCAAGTGGATATTTTGACTTCTCTGAGGATTTCGTTGGAAACGGGATAAACCGCACGTAACTAAACTGAAGCATTCTCGGAACTTTCTCCGTGAAGTTTGTATTCAACTCACTGTGTTTGAAATACTCTTTTGGTAGAAACTGCAAGTGGATATTTGGACCTCTCTGAGGATTTCGTAGGAAACAGGATAAACCACACGTAACTAAACAGAAGAATTCTCAGAACTTTCTTCGTGATGTTTGCATTCAATTCACAGTGTTGAACCTTTCTTTGATTGTTCAGGTTTGAAACACACTTTTTGTAGAAACTGCAAGTGGATATTTGGAACTCTCTGAGGATTTCGTTGGAAATGGTATAAACAGTACAGAACTAAACTGAAGCATTCTCAGAACTTTCTCCGTGATGTTTGAATTCAACTCACAGTGTTGAACCATTCTTTGATGATTGAGGTTTGAACCACTCTTTTTGTAGAAACTGCCAGTGGATATTTGCACCTCTCTGAAGATTTCGTTGGAAACGGGGTAAACCACACGTAACTAAACAGAAGCATTCTCAGAACATTCTTCTTGATGTTTGCATTCAACTCACAGTGTTGAACCTTTCTTTGATAGTTCAGGTTTGAGACACCCTTTTTGTAGAATCTGCAAGTGGATATTTGGACCTCTCTGAGGATTTCGTTGGAAACGGGATAAACTGCACATAACTACACTAAAGAATTCCCAGAACTTTCTTCGTGATGTTTGTATTCAACTCACTGTGTTGAACCATTTTTTGATAGTTGAGGTTTGAAACACTCTTTTTGTAGAAACTGCAAGTGGATATTTGGACCTCTTTGAGGCCTATCTTTGCAAAGGAAATAACTTCATATAAAAAGAAGACAGAAGCATTCTCAGAAAATTCCTGGGGATCATTGAGTTGAATTCACAGAGCTGAACATTCCTTTGGATGGAGCAGGTTTGAAACACACTTTTTGTAGAATTTGCATGTGGATATTTGGACCTCTCTGAGGATGTCGTTGGAAACAGGATAACTGCACATAACTAAACAGAAGCATTCTCAGAATCTTCTTTGTGATTTTTTCATTCAAATCCCATAGTTGAATCTTCCTTTGATAGTTCAAGTTTGAAACACTCTTTTTGTAGGATCTGCAAGTGAATATTTGGGTCACTCTGTGGCCTTCATTCGAAACGGGTATATATTCACGTAAAATCTAGACAGAAGCCTTCTCAGAAACATCTGTGTGATGATTGCATTCAACCCACAGAGTTGAAGGTTCCTTTTGAAACAGCAGTTTCCAAACACTCTTTCTGTGGAATATGCAAGTGGATATTTGGACCACTTTGAAGATTTCATTGGGAACGGGATAATCTTCACGGAAAAGCTAAACAGAAGCATTCTCAGAAACTTCTTTGTGATGTTTGCATTCAACTCACAGAGTTGAACTTTCCTTTTGAGAGAGAAGCTTTGAAACACTCTTTTTCTAGAATCTGCAAGTGGACATTTGGAGGGCTTTGAGGCCTGAGGTGGAAAAGGAAATATCTTCCCATAGAAACTGGATAGAAGCATTCGCAGAAACTACTTAGGGATGATTGCATTCAAGTCTCAGAGCTGAACATTCCCTTTGATAGAGCAGTTTCGAAACTCTCTTTTTGTAGTATCTGCAAATGGAGATATGGACCGCTTTGAGGCCCATGGTAATAAAGGAAATAACATCCTATAAAAACTGGACAGTAGGATTCTTAGAGCCTTCTTCCTGATGTTTGCATTCAACTCACAGTGTTGAATCATTCTTTGATAGTTGACGCTTGAAACACTCTTTCTGTAGAAACTGCAAGTGGATATTTGGACCTCTCTGAGGATTTCGTTGGAAACGGGATAAACTGCAGATAACTAAACAGAAGAATTCTCAGTAAATTCTTCGTGATGTTTGCATTCAAGTCACAGTGTTGAACCTTTCTTTAATAGTTCAGGTTTGAAACACTCTTTTTGTAGAAACTGCAAGTGGATATTTGGAACTCTTTGAGGCCTATCATAGTAAAGGAAATAACTTCATATAAAAACAAGACCGAAGCATTCTCCGTAAATACTTGGGGATCATTGAGTTGAACTCACAGAGCTGAACATTCCTTTGGATGGAGCAGGTTTGAAGCACACTTTTTGTAGAATCTGCAAGTGGATATTTGGACCTCTCTGAGGATTTCGTTGGAAACGGGATAACTGCACCTAACTAAACAGAAGCATTCTCAAAAAGTTCTTTGTTATATTTGCATTCAAATCCCAGAGTTGAACCTGCCTTTGATAATTCAGGTTTGAAACACTCTTTTTGTAGGTTCTGCAAGTAGATATTTGGATCTTTCTGTGGCCTTCGTTCGAAACGGGTATATCTTCACAGACAATCTTGACAGAAGCCTTCTCAGAAACTTCTCTGTGATCATTGCATTCAACTCACAGAGTTGAAGGTTCCTTTTCAAACAGCAGTTTCCAAACACTCTTTCTGTGGAATCTGCAAGTGGATATTTGGACCACTTTGAAGATTTCATTGGAAACGGTATAATCTTCACAGAAAAGGTAAACAGAAGTATGCTCAGAAACTTTTTGTGATGTTTGCATTCAACTCACAGAGTTGAACTTTCCTTTTGATAGAGAAGCTTTGAAACACTCTTTTTCTAGAATCTGCAAGTGGACATTTGGAGGGTTTGAGGCCTGTGGTGGAAAAGGAAATATCTTCCCGTAGAAACTAGATAGAAGCGTTCTCAGAAACTACTTTGGGATGAAAGCATTAAAGTCACAGAATTGAACATTCCCTTTGACAGACCAGTTTGGAAACTCTCTTTTTGTAGAATCTGTAAGTGGAGAAATGAACCGCTTTGAGGCCCATGGTAGTAAAGGAAAAAACTTCCTATAAAACCTAGACAGTAGCGTTCTTGGAGCCATCTTCGTGATGCTTGCATTCAACTCACAGTGTTGAACCATTGTTTGATAGTTCAGGTTTGAAACACTCTTTCCGTAGAAACTGCAAGTGGATATCTTGACTCCTCTGAGGATTTCGTTGGAAACGGGATAAAACTCACAGACCTAAACTGATGCATTCTCAGAACTCTCTTCGTGATGTTTGTATTCAATACACAGTGTTGAACCATTCTTTGATAGTTGAGGTTTGAAACAGTCTTTTTGTATAAACTGCCAGTGGATATTTGGACCTCTCTGAGGATTTCGTAGGAAACGGGATAAACCACACGTAACTAAACAGAAGCATTCCCAGATCTGTCTTCGTGATGTTTGCATTCAACTCACAGTGTTGAACCTTTCTTTGATAGTTCATGTTTGAAACACTCTTGTTGTAGAAACTGCAAGTCAATATCTTGACTCCTCTGAGGATTTCGTTGGAAACGGGATAAACCGCACATACCTACACTGAAGCATTCTCAGAACTCTCTTCGTGATGTTCGTATTCAACTCAAAGTGTTGAACCATTCTTTGATAGTTCATGTTTGAAATACTCTTTTTGTAGAAACTGCAATTCGATATTTGGACCCCTCTGAGGATTTCGTTGGAAAAGGGATAAGCAGCACAGAACTAAAGTGAAGTATTCTCAGAACTTTCTTCGTGATGTTTGTATTCAACTCACAGTGTTAAACCATTCTTTCAGAGTTCAGGATTGAAACAGTCTTTTTGTAGAAACTGCAAGTGGATATTTCGACCTCTCTGAGGATTTCGTTGGAAACGGGATAAACCGCACGTAAATAAACAGCAGCATTCTCAGAACGTTCTTCGTGATGTTGGCATTCACCTCACAGTGTTCAACCTTTCTTTGATAGTTCAGATTTGGAAAACTCTTTTTGGAGAATCTGCAGATGGATATTTTGACCCGTCTGAGGATTTCATTGGAAACGGGATGAACCACACAAAACTAAACTGAAGCATTGTCAGAACTTTCTTCCTGATGTTTGTATTCAACTCACAGTGTTGAACCATTCTTTGATAGTTCAGGTTTGAAACACTCTTTTTGTAGAAACTGCCAGTGGATATTTGGACCTCTCTGTGGATTTCGTTGGAAGCGGGATAAACCGCACGTAACTAAACAGAAGCATTCTCAGAGCCTTCTTCCTGATGTTTGCATTCAGCTCACAGTGTTGAACCTTTGTTTGATAGTTCAGGTTTGAAACACTGTTTTTGTAGAAACTGCAAGTGGATATTTGGACCTCTTTGAGGCCTATCGTAGTAAAGTTAATAACTTCATATAAAAGCAAGACAGAAGCTTTCTCAGAAAATTTTTGGGGATCATTGATTTTAACTCACAGAGCTGAACATTCCTTTGGATGGAGCAGGTTTGGAACACACTTTTTGAAGAATCTGCAACTTGATATTTGGACCTTTCTTAGGATTTCATTGGAAACGGGATAACTGCCACTAAATAAACAGAAGCATTCTCAGAAAGTTCTTTGTGATGTTTGCATTCAAATCCCGGATTTGAATCTTCCTGTGATAGTTCAAGTTTGAAACACTCTTTTTGTTGGTTCTGCAAGTGGATATTAGGAACACTCTGTGGCCTTCGTTCGAAACTGGTATATCTTCACATAAAATCTAGACAGACGAGTTTTCAGAAACTTCTCTGTGATGATTGCATTCAACTCACAGAGTTGAAGGTTCCTTTTGAAACAGCAGTTTCCAAACACTCTTTCTGTGGAATCTGCAAATGGATATTTGGACCGCTTTGAAGATTTCGTTGGAAACGGGATAATCTTCCCAGAAAAGCTAAACAGAAGCATTCTCAGAAACTTCTTTGTGATGTATGCATTCAACTAACAGAGTTGAACATTCCTTTCGAGAGAGAACCTTTGCAACACTCTTTTTCTAGAATCAGCAAGTGGACATTTGGAGGGCTTTGAGGCCTGTTGTGGAAAAGGAAATATCTTCCCACAGAAACTATATAGAAGCATTCTCAGAAACTACTTAGGGATGATTGCATTCAAGTCTCAGAGTTGAACATTCCCTTTGAGACAGCAGTTTGGAAATTCTCTTTTTGTAGAATCTGCAAGTGGAGATATGGACCGCTTTGAGGCCCATGGTAATAAAGGAAATAACTTCCTATGAAAACTAGACAGTAGCACTCTCTGAGCCTTCTTCGTGATGCTTGCATTCAACTCACAGTGTTGAACCATTCTTTGATAGATCAGGTTTGAAACACTCTTTCTGTAGAAACTGCAAGTGGATATTTTGACTTCTCTGAGGATTTCGTTGGAAACGGGATAAACCGCACGTAACTAAACTGAAGCATTCTCGGAACTTTCTCCGTGAAGTTTGTATTCAACTCACTGTGTTTGAAATACTCTTTTGGTAGAAACTGCAAGTGGATATTTGGACCTCTCTGAGGATTTCGTAGGAAACAGGATAAACCACACGTAACTAAACAGAAGAATTCTCAGAACTTTCTTCGTGATGTTTGCATTCAATTCACAGTGTTGAACCTTTCTTTGATTGTTCAGGTTTGAAACACACTTTTTGTAGAAACTGCAAGTGGATATTTGGAACTCTCTGAGGATTTCGTTGGAAATGGTATAAACAGTACAGAACTAAACTGAAGCATTCTCAGAACTTTCTCCGTGATGTTTGAATTCAACTCACAGTGTTGAACCATTCTTTGATGATTGAGGTTTGAACCACTCTTTTTGTAGAAACTGCCAGTGGATATTTGCACCTCTCTGAAGATTTCGTTGGAAACGGGGTAAACCACACGTAACTAAACAGAAGCATTCTCAGAACATTCTTCTTGATGTTTGCATTCAACTCACAGTGTTGAACCTTTCTTTGATAGTTCAGGTTTGAGACACCCTTTTTGTAGAATCTGCAAGTGGATATTTGGACCTCTCTGAGGATTTCGTTGGAAACGGGATAAACTGCACATAACTACACTAAAGAATTCCCAGAACTTTCTTCGTGATGTTTGTATTCAACTCACTGTGTTGAACCATTTTTTGATAGTTGAGGTTTGAAACACTCTTTTTGTAGAAACTGCAAGTGGATATTTGGACCTCTTTGAGGCCTATCTTTGCAAAGGAAATAACTTCATATAAAAAGAAGACAGAAGCATTCTCAGAAAATTCCTGGGGATCATTGAGTTGAATTCACAGAGCTGAACATTCCTTTGGATGGAGCAGGTTTGAAACACACTTTTTGTAGAATTTGCATGTGGATATTTGGACCTCTCTGAGGATGTCGTTGGAAACAGGATAACTGCACATAACTAAACAGAAGCATTCTCAGAATCTTCTTTGTGATTTTTTCATTCAAATCCCATAGTTGAATCTTCCTTTGATAGTTCAAGTTTGAAACACTCTTTTTGTAGGATCTGCAAGTGAATATTTGGGTCACTCTGTGGCCTTCATTCGAAACGGGTATATATTCACGTAAAATCTAGACAGAAGCCTTCTCAGAAACATCTGTGTGATGATTGCATTCAACCCACAGAGTTGAAGGTTCCTTTTGAAACAGCAGTTTCCAAACACTCTTTCTGTGGAATATGCAAGTGGATATTTGGACCACTTTGAAGATTTCATTGGGAACGGGATAATCTTCACGGAAAAGCTAAACAGAAGCATTCTCAGAAACTTCTTTGTGATGTTTGCATTCAACTCACAGAGTTGAACTTTCCTTTTGAGAGAGAAGCTTTGAAACACTCTTTTTCTAGAATCTGCAAGTGGACATTTGGAGGGCTTTGAGGCCTGAGGTGGAAAAGGAAATATCTTCCCATAGAAACTGGATAGAAGCATTCGCAGAAACTACTTAGGGATGATTGCATTCAAGTCTCAGAGCTGAACATTCCCTTTGATAGAGCAGTTTCGAAACTCTCTTTTTGTAGTATCTGCAAATGGAGATATGGACCGCTTTGAGGCCCATGGTAATAAAGGAAATAACATCCTATAAAAACTGGACAGTAGGATTCTTAGAGCCTTCTTCCTGATGTTTGCATTCAACTCACAGTGTTGAATCATTCTTTGATAGTTGACGCTTGAAACACTCTTTCTGTAGAAACTGCAAGTGGATATTTGGACCTCTCTGAGGATTTCGTTGGAAACGGGATAAACTGCAGATAACTAAACAGAAGAATTCTCAGTAAATTCTTCGTGATGTTTGCATTCAAGTCACAGTGTTGAACCTTTCTTTAATAGTTCAGGTTTGAAACACTCTTTTTGTAGAAACTGCAAGTGGATATTTGGAACTCTTTGAGGCCTATCATAGTAAAGGAAATAACTTCATATAAAAACAAGACCGAAGCATTCTCCGTAAATACTTGGGGATCATTGAGTTGAACTCACAGAGCTGAACATTCCTTTGGATGGAGCAGGTTTGAAGCACACTTTTTGTAGAATCTGCAAGTGGATATTTGGACCTCTCTGAGGATTTCGTTGGAAACGGGATAACTGCACCTAACTAAACAGAAGCATTCTCAAAAAGTTCTTTGTTATATTTGCATTCAAATCCCAGAGTTGAACCTGCCTTTGATAATTCAGGTTTGAAACACTCTTTTTGTAGGTTCTGCAAGTAGATATTTGGATCTTTCTGTGGCCTTCGTTCGAAACGGGTATATCTTCACAGACAATCTTGACAGAAGCCTTCTCAGAAACTTCTCTGTGATCATTGCATTCAACTCACAGAGTTGAAGGTTCCTTTTCAAACAGCAGTTTCCAAACACTCTTTCTGTGGAATCTGCAAGTGGATATTTGGACCACTTTGAAGATTTCATTGGAAACGGTATAATCTTCACAGAAAAGGTAAACAGAAGTATGCTCAGAAACTTTTTGTGATGTTTGCATTCAACTCACAGAGTTGAACTTTCCTTTTGATAGAGAAGCTTTGAAACACTCTTTTTCTAGAATCTGCAAGTGGACATTTGGAGGGTTTGAGGCCTGTGGTGGAAAAGGAAATATCTTCCCGTAGAAACTAGATAGAAGCGTTCTCAGAAACTACTTTGGGATGAAAGCATTAAAGTCACAGAATTGAACATTCCCTTTGACAGACCAGTTTGGAAACTCTCTTTTTGTAGAATCTGTAAGTGGAGAAATGAACCGCTTTGAGGCCCATGGTAGTAAAGGAAAAAACTTCCTATAAAACCTAGACAGTAGCGTTCTTGGAGCCATCTTCGTGATGCTTGCATTCAACTCACAGTGTTGAACCATTGTTTGATAGTTCAGGTTTGAAACACTCTTTCCGTAGAAACTGCAAGTGGATATCTTGACTCCTCTGAGGATTTCGTTGGAAACGGGATAAAACTCACAGACCTAAACTGATGCATTCTCAGAACTCTCTTCGTGATGTTTGTATTCAATACACAGTGTTGAACCATTCTTTGATAGTTGAGGTTTGAAACAGTCTTTTTGTATAAACTGCCAGTGGATATTTGGACCTCTCTGAGGATTTCGTAGGAAACGGGATAAACCACACGTAACTAAACAGAAGCATTCCCAGATCTGTCTTCGTGATGTTTGCATTCAACTCACAGTGTTGAACCTTTCTTTGATAGTTCATGTTTGAAACACTCTTGTTGTAGAAACTGCAAGTCAATATCTTGACTCCTCTGAGGATTTCGTTGGAAACGGGATAAACCGCACATACCTACACTGAAGCATTCTCAGAACTCTCTTCGTGATGTTCGTATTCAACTCAAAGTGTTGAACCATTCTTTGATAGTTCATGTTTGAAATACTCTTTTTGTAGAAACTGCAATTCGATATTTGGACCCCTCTGAGGATTTCGTTGGAAAAGGGATAAGCAGCACAGAACTAAAGTGAAGTATTCTCAGAACTTTCTTCGTGATGTTTGTATTCAACTCACAGTGTTAAACCATTCTTTCAGAGTTCAGGATTGAAACAGTCTTTTTGTAGAAACTGCAAGTGGATATTTCGACCTCTCTGAGGATTTCGTTGGAAACGGGATAAACCGCACGTAAATAAACAGCAGCATTCTCAGAACGTTCTTCGTGATGTTGGCATTCACCTCACAGTGTTCAACCTTTCTTTGATAGTTCAGATTTGGAAAACTCTTTTTGGAGAATCTGCAGATGGATATTTTGACCCGTCTGAGGATTTCATTGGAAACGGGATGAACCACACAAAACTAAACTGAAGCATTGTCAGAACTTTCTTCCTGATGTTTGTATTCAACTCACAGTGTTGAACCATTCTTTGATAGTTCAGGTTTGAAACACTCTTTTTGTAGAAACTGCCAGTGGATATTTGGACCTCTCTGTGGATTTCGTTGGAAGCGGGATAAACCGCACGTAACTAAACAGAAGCATTCTCAGAGCCTTCTTCCTGATGTTTGCATTCAGCTCACAGTGTTGAACCTTTGTTTGATAGTTCAGGTTTGAAACACTGTTTTTGTAGAAACTGCAAGTGGATATTTGGACCTCTTTGAGGCCTATCGTAGTAAAGTTAATAACTTCATATAAAAGCAAGACAGAAGCTTTCTCAGAAAATTTTTGGGGATCATTGATTTTAACTCACAGAGCTGAACATTCCTTTGGATGGAGCAGGTTTGGAACACACTTTTTGAAGAATCTGCAACTTGATATTTGGACCTTTCTTAGGATTTCATTGGAAACGGGATAACTGCCACTAAATAAACAGAAGCATTCTCAGAAAGTTCTTTGTGATGTTTGCATTCAAATCCCGGATTTGAATCTTCCTGTGATAGTTCAAGTTTGAAACACTCTTTTTGTTGGTTCTGCAAGTGGATATTAGGAACACTCTGTGGCCTTCGTTCGAAACTGGTATATCTTCACATAAAATCTAGACAGACGAGTTTTCAGAAACTTCTCTGTGATGATTGCATTCAACTCACAGAGTTGAAGGTTCCTTTTGAAACAGCAGTTTCCAAACACTCTTTCTGTGGAATCTGCAAATGGATATTTGGACCGCTTTGAAGATTTCGTTGGAAACGGGATAATCTTCCCAGAAAAGCTAAACAGAAGCATTCTCAGAAACTTCTTTGTGATGTATGCATTCAACTAACAGAGTTGAACATTCCTTTCGAGAGAGAACCTTTGCAACACTCTTTTTCTAGAATCAGCAAGTGGACATTTGGAGGGCTTTGAGGCCTGTTGTGGAAAAGGAAATATCTTCCCACAGAAACTATATAGAAGCATTCTCAGAAACTACTTAGGGATGATTGCATTCAAGTCTCAGAGTTGAACATTCCCTTTGAGACAGCAGTTTGGAAATTCTCTTTTTGTAGAATCTGCAAGTGGAGATATGGACCGCTTTGAGGCCCATGGTAATAAAGGAAATAACTTCCTATGAAAACTAGACAGTAGCACTCTCTGAGCCTTCTTCGTGATGCTTGCATTCAACTCACAGTGTTGAACCATTCTTTGATAGATCAGGTTTGAAACACTCTTTCTGTAGAAACTGCAAGTGGATATTTTGACTTCTCTGAGGATTTCGTTGGAAACGGGATAAACCGCACGTAACTAAACTGAAGCATTCTCGGAACTTTCTCCGTGAAGTTTGTATTCAACTCACTGTGTTTGAAATACTCTTTTGGTAGAAACTGCAAGTGGATATTTGGACCTCTCTGAGGATTTCGTAGGAAACAGGATAAACCACACGTAACTAAACAGAAGAATTCTCAGAACTTTCTTCGTGATGTTTGCATTCAATTCACAGTGTTGAACCTTTCTTTGATTCTTCAGGTTTGAAACACACTGTTTGTAGAAACTGCAAGTGGATATTTGGAACTCTCTGAGGATTTCGTTGGAAATGGTATAAACAGTACAGAACTAAACTGAAGCATTCTCAGAACTTTCTCCGTGATGTTTGAATTCAACTCACAGTGTTGAACCATTCTTTGATGATTGAGGTTTGAACCACTCTTTTTGTAGAAACTGCCAGTGGATATTTGCACCTCTCTGAAGATTTCGTTGGAAACGGGGTAAACCACACGTAACTAAACAGAAGCATTCTCAGAACATTCTTCTTGATGTTTGCATTCAACTCACAGTGTTGAAACTTTCTTTGATAGTTCAGGTTTGAAACACTCTTTTTGTAGAAACTGCAAGTGGATATTTGGACCTCTTTGATGATTTCATATGAAACGCGATAAACCACACGTAAGTAATCAGAAGCATTCTCTGAACTTTCTTCGTAATGTTTGCATTCAATTCACAGTGTTGAACTTTTCTTTCATATTTAAGGTTTGAAACACTCTTTTTGTAGAAACTGCAGGTGGATATTTGGAACTCTCTGAGGATTTCGTTGGAAACGGGATAAACAGCACACAACTAAATTGAAGCATTCTCAGGACATTCTTCGTGGTGTTTTAATTCAACGCACTGTGCTGAACCATTCTTTGATAGTTGAGGTTTGAAACACTGTCTTTGCAGAAACTGCCAGTGGATAATTGGACCTCTCTGCGGATTTCGTTGGAAACGGGATAAACCACACGTAACTAAACAGAAGCATTCTCAGAAATTTCTTCGTGATGTTTCCATTCAACTCACAGTGTTGAACCTTTCTTTGATAGTTCAGGTTTGAGACACCCTTTTTGTAGAATCTGCAAGTGGATATTTGGACCTCTCTGAGGATTTCGTTGGAAACGGGATAAACTGCACATAACTACACTAAAGAATTCCCAGAACTTTCTTCGTGATGTTTGTATTCAACTCACTGTGTTGAACCATTTTTTGATAGTTGAGGTTTGAAACACTCTTTTTGTAGAAACTGCAAGTGGATATTTGGACCTCTTTGAGGCCTATCTTTGCAAAGGAAATAACTTCATATAAAAAGAAGACAGAAGCATTCTCAGAAAATTCCTGGGGATCATTGAGTTGAATTCACAGAGCTGAACATTCCTTTGGATGGAGCAGGTTTGAAACACACTTTTTGTAGAATTTGCATGTGGATATTTGGACCTCTCTGAGGATGTCGTTGGAAACAGGATAACTGCACATAACTAAACAGAAGCATTCTCAGAATCTTCTTTGTGATTTTTTCATTCAAATCCCATAGTTGAATCTTCCTTTGATAGTTCAAGTTTGAAACACTCTTTTTGTAGGATCTGCAAGTGAATATTTGGGTCACTCTGTGGCCTTCATTCGAAACGGGTATATATTCACGTAAAATCTAGACAGAAGCCTTCTCAGAAACATCTGTGTGATGATTGCATTCAACCCACAGAGTTGAAGGTTCCTTTTGAAACAGCAGTTTCCAAACACTCTTTCTGTGGAATATGCAAGTGGATATTTGGACCACTTTGAAGATTTCATTGGGAACGGGATAATCTTCACGGAAAAGCTAAACAGAAGCATTCTCAGAAACTTCTTTGTGATGTTTGCATTCAACTCACAGAGTTGAACTTTCCTTTTGAGAGAGAAGCTTTGAAACACTCTTTTTCTAGAATCTGCAAGTGGACATTTGGAGGGCTTTGAGGCCTGAGGTGGAAAAGGAAATATCTTCCCATAGAAACTGGATAGAAGCATTCGCAGAAACTACTTAGGGATGATTGCATTCAAGTCTCAGAGCTGAACATTCCCTTTGATAGAGCAGTTTCGAAACTCTCTTTTTGTAGTATCTGCAAATGGAGATATGGACTGCTTTGAGGCCCATGGTAATAAAGGAAATAACATCCTATAAAAACTGGACAGTAGGATTCTTAGAGCCTTCTTCCTGATGTTTGCATTCAACTCACAGTGTTGAATCATTCTTTGATAGTTGACGCTTGAAACACTCTTTCTGTAGAAACTGCAAGTGGATATTTGGACCTCTCTGAGGATTTCGTTGGAAACGGGATAAACTGCAGATAACTAAACAGAAGAATTCTCAGTAAATTCTTCGTGATGTTTGCATTCAAGTCACAGTGTTGAACCTTTCTTTAATAGTTCAGGTTTGAAACACTCTTTTTGTAGAAACTGCAAGTGGATATTTGGAACTCTTTGAGGCCTATCATAGTAAAGGAAATAACTTCATATAAAAACAAGACCGAAGCATTCTCCGTAAATACTTGGGGATCATTGAGTTGAACTCACAGAGCTGAACATTCCTTTGGATGGAGCAGGTTTGAAGCACACTTTTTGTAGAATCTGCAAGTGGATATTTGGACCTCTCTGAGGATTTCGTTGGAAACGGGATAACTGCACCTAACTAAACAGAAGCATTCTCAAAAAGTTCTTTGTTATATTTGCATTCAAATCCCAGAGTTGAACCTGCCTTTGATAATTCAGGTTTGAAACACTCTTTTTGTAGGTTCTGCAAGTAGATATTTGGATCTTTCTGTGGCCTTCGTTCGAAACGGGTATATCTTCACAGACAATCTTGACAGAAGCCTTCTCAGAAACTTCTCTGTGATCATTGCATTCAACTCACAGAGTTGAAGGTTCCTTTTCAAACAGCAGTTTCCAAACACTCTTTCTGTGGAATCTGCAAGTGGATATTTGGACCACTTTGAAGATTTCATTGGAAACGGTATAATCTTCACAGAAAAGGTAAACAGAAGTATGCTCAGAAACTTTTTGTGATGTTTGCATTCAACTCACAGAGTTGAACTTTCCTTTTGATAGAGAAGCTTTGAAACACTCTTTTTCTAGAATCTGCAAGTGGACATTTGGAGGGTTTGAGGCCTGTGGTGGAAAAGGAAATATCTTCCCGTAGAAACTAGATAGAAGCGTTCTCAGAAACTACTTTGGGATGAAAGCATTAAAGTCACAGAATTGAACATTCCCTTTGACAGACCAGTTTGGAAACTCTCTTTTTGTAGAATCTGTAAGTGGAGAAATGAACCGCTTTGAGGCCCATGGTAGTAAAGGAAAAAACTTCCTATAAAACCTAGACAGTAGCGTTCTTGGAGCCATCTTCGTGATGCTTGCATTCAACTCACAGTGTTGAACCATTGTTTGATAGTTCAGGTTTGAAACACTCTTTCCGTAGAAACTGCAAGTGGATATCTTGACTCCTCTGAGGATTTCGTTGGAAACGGGATAAAACTCACAGACCTAAACTGATGCATTCTCAGAACTCTCTTCGTGATGTTTGTATTCAATACACAGTGTTGAACCATTCTTTGATAGTTGAGGTTTGAAACAGTCTTTTTGTATAAACTGCCAGTGGATATTTGGACCTCTCTGAGGATTTCGTAGGAAACGGGATAAACCACACGTAACTAAACAGAAGCATTCCCAGATCTGTCTTCGTGATGTTTGCATTCAACTCACAGTGTTGAACCTTTCTTTGATAGTTCATGTTTGAAACACTCTTGTTGTAGAAACTGCAAGTCAATATCTTGACTCCTCTGAGGATTTCGTTGGAAACGGGATAAACCGCACATACCTACACTGAAGCATTCTCAGAACTCTCTTCGTGATGTTCGTATTCAACTCAAAGTGTTGAACCATTCTTTGATAGTTCATGTTTGAAATACTCTTTTTGTAGAAACTGCAATTCGATATTTGGACCCCTCTGAGGATTTCGTTGGAAAAGGGATAAGCAGCACAGAACTAAAGTGAAGTATTCTCAGAACTTTCTTCGTGATGTTTGTATTCAACTCACAGTGTTAAACCATTCTTTCAGAGTTCAGGATTGAAACAGTCTTTTTGTAGAAACTGCAAGTGGATATTTCGACCTCTCTGAGGATTTCGTTGGAAACGGGATAAACCGCACGTAAATAAACAGCAGCATTCTCAGAACGTTCTTCGTGATGTTGGCATTCACCTCACAGTGTTCAACCTTTCTTTGATAGTTCAGATTTGGAAAACTCTTTTTGGAGAATCTGCAGATGGATATTTTGACCCGTCTGAGGATTTCATTGGAAACGGGATGAACCGCACAAAACTAAACTGAAGCATTGTCAGAACTTTCTTCCTGATGTTTGTATTCAACTCACAGTGTTGAACCATTCTTTGATAGTTCAGGTTTGAAACACTCTTTTTGTAGAAACTGCCAGTGGATATTTGGACCTCTCTGAGAATTTCGTCGGAAAAGGGATACAACGCGCGTAACTAAACAGAAGAATTCTCTGAACTTTCTTCTTTAGGTTTGCATTCAACTCACAGTGTTGAACCTTTCTTTGATAGTTCAGGTTTGAAACACTCTTTTTGTAGAAACTGCAAGTGGATATTTGGACCTCTTTGAGGCCTGTCGTGGTAAAGGAAATAACTTCGTATAAAAACAAGACAGAAGCATTCTTATAAAATTCTTGGGGATCATTGGGTTGAACTCACAGAGCTGAACATTCCTCTGGATGGAGCAGGTTTGAAACACACTTTTTGTAGAATCTGCAAGTGGATATTTGGACCTCTCTGAGGATTTCATTGGAAACGTGATAACTGCACCTAACTAAACAGAAGCATTCTCAGAAACTTCTTTTTGATGTTTGCGTTCAAATCCCAGAATTGAACCTTCCTTTGATAGTTCATGTTTGAAACACTCTTTTTGTTGGTTCTGCAAGTGGATATTTGGACCACTCTCTGGCCTTCGTTCGAAACGGGTATATCTTCACATAAAATCTAGACGGAAGCCTTCTCAGAAACTTCTCTGTGATGATTGCATTCAACTCAGAGAGTTGAACACTCCTATGGAGACAGCAGTTTGGATACTCTCTTTCTGTGGAATCTGCAAGTGGATATGTGGACCTCTTTGAAGATTTCTTTCGAAACGGGAATATCTTCACATAAAAGCTAAACAGAAGCATTCTCTGAAACTATTCTGAGATGTTGGTGTTCAACTCACAGAGTTTCACAATGCTTTTCATGGAGCAGTTCTGGAACATTCTTTTCGTAGTGTCTGCAAGTGGACATTTGGAGAGCTTTCAGGCCTGTGGTGGAAAACGAATTATTGTCACATAAAAACTAGAGAGAAGCATTGTCAGAAACTTCTTTGTGATGATCGCATTCAACTCACGGAGTTGAAGGTTCCTTTTCAAACAGGAGTTTCCAAACACTCTGTGGAATCTGCAAGTGGATATTTGGACCGCTTTGAAGATTTCGTTGGAAACGTTATAATCTTCACAGAAAAGCTAAACAGAAGCATTCTCAGAAACTTCTTTGTGATGTTTGCATTCAACTCACAGAGTTGAACTTTCCTTTTGAGAGAGAAGCTTTGAAACACTCTTTTTCTAGAATCTGCAAGTGCACATTTGGAGGGCTTTAAGGCCTGTGGTGGAAAAGGAAATATCTTCCCGTAGAAACTAGATAGAAGCATTCTCAGAAACTACTTAAGGATGATTGCATTCAAGTCACAGATTTGAACATTCCCTTTGACAGAGCAGTTTGGAAACTCTCCTTTTGTAGAATCTGCAATTGGAGATATGGACTGCTTTGAGGCCCATGGTAGTAAAGGAAATAACTTTACATGAAAACTAGACAGTCCTTGTTTTATTCCAATCCATTCCATCCCAGTCCAATCCATTCAATTCAGTTCCATTCGATTCCATTCAATACTGCTTCATTGCATTAGATTCCATTCTTTTCAAATGAATTCCATTCAAGAGCATTGCTTTCGAGTCCATTCCAGTAAAGTCCATTAATTTCGAATCCATTCTATTTCGGTCCATTCCATTCCCTTCCATTCCATTCCATTCCATTCCGTAGAATGCCATTCGATTCGATTCCATTCCTTTCTAGTCCATTCCATTCCCTTCCTTTTGAAGCCATTACATTCGATTCCATTCCATTCGACTCCATTCCCTTCCATTAGTTTCCATCTGATTCCATTCCATACTCTTCCTTTCCATTCCATTCCTTTCCATTCCATTCCATTCCATTCCGTTCCGTTCTTTTCCATTCCATTTGAGTCAGTTCCTCACCAGTCCTTCCCATTCGAGTCCATTGCATTGCAGACCATTCCATTTGAATCCATTCCATTCCATTCCATTCGATATCTTTCCATTACACTTCATTGCAGTCTATTCCTTTCGTTTCCATTCATTTCCAGTCCATTAGATTCCTTTCCATTCGATACCACTTCATTCATCTCCATTCTGTTCGTGTCCATTCCATTCCATTCCATTCCAATCCATTCGATTCCTTTTTATTCCTGTTCATTCCATTCTATTCCACTCCATTACTGTCCATTCCATTGGATTCCATTCCATTCGATTCCATTCCACTCATTTCCACTCCATTCCATTCCTTTGCATTCCATTCTATTCCGTTCCATTGCATTCCCTTCCATTCCTGTGTATTACATTCCATTTGATTCCATTCCATCCGAATCAATTACATTGCAATCCATTCCATTTTTGTCCATTCTATTCCAGTCATTTCCATTCCAGTCCATTCCTTTTGATTCCATTCCTTTCGATTCCATTCCGTTCAAATTAATTACATTGCAATTCATTACATTTGAGTCCGTTCTTTTCCAGTCCGTTCCATTCCAGTCCATTCCATTCAATTCCATTCTATTTGATTCCATTCCATACTATTGCATTCCATTCAATTCCTTTCTATTCGAATAAATTCCATTCGAGACCATTCCTTCTAAGTGCCTTCTATTTGATTCCATTCATTTCGAGTCCATTACATTTGGGTCCATTCCTTTCCATTCCATTTGTTGCTATTTAATTCGCTTCTATTCAATTCGAATCCATTCTATTCGAGTCCATTCCATTCCACTCCGTTCCATTCAAAGCCATTCCGTTCAATTCTATTCCATTCGAGTCCATTCCATTCGATTCCATTCCATGGCGTTCCATTCCGTTCTGTTCAATTCCAATCCCTTTGATTCCAATTTTTTCCATTCCATTCCATTCGAGTCCAGTAAATTTGATTCCATTCCTTTCGATTCCATTCCATTGGATTCCATTTGATTCGATTCCATTCAACTCGATTCCACTCCATTCCATTTCATTGCCTTCCATTTGTTTCCATTCCATTGTCTTGCATTCCATCCTATTTGATTACAATCCAACAGATTCCTTTACATTCATATCAATTACATTGAAATCCATTACATTTGGGTCCATTCTATTCCAGTCCATTCCATTTCAGTCCATTCCATTCGATTCCATTCCCTTCTATTCCATTCCATACAATTGCATTCCATTCGAATCCATTCTAATCGAATAAATTCATTCGAGAGTATTCCTTTCGAGTCCATTGTATTTGAGCCCATTCCATTCGAGTCCATTACATTTGGGTCCATTTCATTCCTTTCCATTCCATTCCTTTCCATTAGGTGCCATTCCATTCTGTGCTATTCAATTCGAGTCCTTTCCATTCGAGTCCATTCCTTTCCATTCCATTCCATTCCATTCGATGCCATTCCATTCGATTCTAATCCATTCAACTCCATTCCATTCCATTCCATTCCATTCCATCCGATTCCAATCCATTCTATTCCTTTCCATTCCATTCCGTTCCATTCCATTCCATTCCATTCGTTTCCATTGCATTCGTGTCCATTCCATTCCAGTAAATTCCTTTCGAATCTATTCCATTCTAGTCCATCCCATTCGGGTTCATTCCATTCCATTTGATAACTTTCCTTTAAACTCCATTACATTCTATTACATTCCATTCAATATCTTTCCATTTCACTCCATTCCATTCTATTGCTTTTGATTCCATTCAATTCCATTCCATTCTATTCCATTCCATTCGTTTCCATTCCATTCGTCTCCTTTCCATTCGATTCCATTCCATTCCATTCCGTTCAATTCCAATCCATTTAATTCCATTTTTTCCAGTCCAATCCATTCGAGTCCTTTCCATTCCAGTCCATTCTATTCGATCCTGTTCCATTAAATTCCATTCCACTCCATGCCACTCCGTTCCATTCCATTGCATTCCATTCTATTTCATTCCATTGCATACCATTCTATTCCATTTGATTACATTCCATTTGATTCCATTCCATTCTAATCAATTATATTGCAATCCATTACATTGGAGTCCGTTCCATTCCATTCCACTCCAGTCCAATCCATTCGTTTCCATTCCATTTGAGTCAATTCCACTCCAGTCCATTGCATTCGCGTCCAATGCATTCCAATCCATTCCATTCGTGTCCATTACATTCCATTCTATATCTTCACATTACTGTCCATTCCATTCTACTCCTTTCAATTACTTTCAATTCAATTCTATTGTATTGCATTCCATTCGAATCCATTCCATTTGACTCCATTCCTTTTGAGTCCATTCCGTTCAATTCCATTCCATTCCATTCCATTTGATTCCATTTTTTTTCAGTCCATTCCATTCGAGTCCATTCCATTCCAGTCCATTCCATTTGATTCCATTCCATTCGATTCCATTCCACTCTATTCCACTCCTTTCCATTCCATTGCATTCTTTTCTTTTCCATTCAATTGCATTCCATTACATTCCATTTGATTACATTCCTTTCGATTCCATTCCATTCGAATCATATACATTGCAATCCATTACATTCGAGCACTTTCTATTCCAGTGCATTCCATTGTGCTGTATTCCATTCAATTCCTTTCCATACTGTTGCATTCCATTCGATTCCATTCTATTCGAATAAATTCCATTCGAGACCATTTCTTTTGAATCCATTCTATTTGATTCCATTCCATTCGAGTCCATTACTTTTGGGCCAATTCCATTCCATTCCATTCCATTCGATACCATTCCATTCTGTTCTATTCCATTCGAGTCAATTCCATTCGAGTCCATTCCATTCCATTCCTTTCCATTCCATTCAAAGCCATTCCATTATAGTCTATTCCCTTCGACTCCATTCAATTCCATTCCATTCCATCCGATTCCATTATATTCTATTCGTTTCAATTCCATTCCATTCCATTCGTTTCCATTTCATTTCAGTCCATTCCTCTCCAGTCCATTCCATTCGAGTCCATTCCATTTGAGTCCATTCCATTCCAGTCCGTTCCTTTCCATATCTTTCCATTACACTCCATTCCATTGTATTCCTTTTGATTTCATTCAATTCTATTCTATTAGATTGCATTCCATTCGATTCCACTCCATTCGTCTCCACTCCATTCAAATCCATTCCATCCGACTCCATTCCATTCGATTCCATTCCTCTCAATTCCACTCCATTCCATTCCATTGCATTCTGTTCTATTCCATTCCATTGCCTGCCATTCAATTCCATTTGTTTACATTCCATTCGATTCCATTCCATTGGAATCTATAACATTGCAGTCCATTACATTCGAGTCCATTCTATTCCAGTCCATTCCATTCTGGTCCATTCAATTCAATTCCATACCATTTGATTCCATTCCATAGTATTACGTTCCATTAAATTCCATTCTATTCGTATAAATACAATTCGAGACCATTCATTCCGAGTCCATTATATTTGAGTCCATTCCATTCGAGTCCATTACACATGGGTCCATTCCATTCCATTACATTTCAGTCCATTCCATTCCATTCCATGCCATTCCATTCTATTCTATTCCATTGGAGTCCATTAAATTCGAGACCATGTTTTTTGATTCCATTCCATTCGATGCCATTGCATTCGATGCAATTCCATTGGATTCTATTCCATTTGACTCCTTTCCGTTCCATTCCATTCCATCCGATTCCATTCCATTCCATTCCATTCCACTCCATTCCTTTCCAATTCATTCCTTTCCTTTTGTTTCCATTCCATTTGAGTTCATTCCACTCCAGTCCATTCCACTCTAGTCCATTCCATTCCAGTCAATTTGATTCAAGTCCATTCCATTCCATTCCATTTGAGTCCCTTCTATTCCATTCCATTCCATTCCATTCCTTTCCATTCCATTCCATTCCAATCTGTTCGAATGCGTTTTGATCCAGTCCTTTCCATTCGAGTACATTCCATTCCAGTCCATTCCATTCGATTCCGTTCCTCTTGATTCCACTCTGCTCCATTCCATTGCATTCCATTCTCTTCCATTCCATTGCATTCCATTCTATTCCAATCCATTGCATTTCATAACATTCCATTTGATTACATTCCATTCAATACCATTGTGTTCAAATCAATTACATCACAATCTATTAAATTAGAGTCTATTCTATTCCAGTACATTCCATTTTGGTCCATTCCATTCGATTCCATTCCATTCGATTCCATTCCATGCTATTGCATTCCATTCAATTCCATTCTATTCGAATAAATGCCTTTTGAGACCATCACTTTTGAGTCCATTCTATTTGAGTACATTCCATTCGAGTCCATTACATTTGGTTCCATTCCATTCCATTCCATTCCAATCCATTCCATGCCATTAAATGCCATTCCATTATATTGTATTCCATTCAAGTCCATTCCATTCGATTCTATTCCATTCCTTTCCATTCGAAGCCATTCCATTTGATTCTATTCCATTCGACTCCATTCCATTCCATTCCATCCAATACAATTCCATTTTATTCCTTTCCATTCCATTCCATTCGTTTCCATTCCATTCAAGTCCATTCCACTCCAGTCCATTCCATTCGAGTGAATTCCATTCCAGTCCATTCCATTCAATTCCATTCCATTCGATTCTATTCCACTCGATTCCTCTCCATTTCATTCCACTCTATTCCATTCTATTGCATTCCATTCCATTCCATTTGATTACATTTCATTCAATTCCATTCCATTCGAATCAATTGCATTGCAATTTATTACTTTCCAGTCCGTTTTATTCCAGTCCTCTCCATTCCAGTCCATTGCATTTGATTCCATTCCATCCGATTTCATTCCATATTATTGCATTCCATTTGATTATATTCTATTCGAATAAATTCCATTGGAGACCATTGCTTTCGAGTCCATTCTATTTGAGTCCATTCCATTCGAGTCCATTACTTTTGGGTCCATTCCATTCCATTTCATTCCATTCCATTCCATTCCATGCCATTCCATTCGAGTCCATTCCATTCTAGGCCTCTCCATTCGAGTCCATTGCATTCAATTCCATTCCATTTGATGCCATTTTATTCGATTCTATTCCATTCGTCTCCATTCCATTCCGTTCCAAACGAATCCATTACATACTTCTCCTTTCCATTGCATTCCATTCCATTCTTTTCTGTTCCATTGGATTCCATTCCACTGCAGTCCATTCCATTCGAGTCCATTCCATTCCAGTCCGTTCCATTGGAGTCCATTCCATTCCATTTTATTCGATATTTTGATTACACTCCATTCCATTCTATTCCTTTTGAATCCATTAAATTCCACTCCATTTGATTCCATTCCTTTTGATTCCATTCCTTTCAACTCAATTCCATTCAAGTCCATTCCATTCCATTCCTTTCTGTTCCATTTGATTCCAATCAGTTTGATTCCATTTTGTTTCAGTCCATTACATTGGAGTCCATTCCATTCCATTCAATTCCATTCGATTCCACTCCTTTGGTTTCCATTCCACTCAATTCCACTCCGTTCCATTCCATTGCATTCCATTCTAGTCCATTCCATTGCATTCCAAAAAACTTAATTTGATTACATTCCATTCGATTCCATTCCATTAGAATCAATTACATTTCAATCCATTACATTCAAGTCCGTTCTATTCCACTCCATTCCATTCCTGTCCATTTCATTAGATTCCCTTCCATTCGATTCCATTCCATACTATTGCATTCCATTCGATTCCATTCTATTCGAATAAATTCCATTCGAGATCATTATTTTCGAGTCTAATCTATTTTATTCCATTCCGTTCAAGTCCATTAGTTTTGACCCATTCCATTCCCTTCCATTCATTGCCATTCCATTTGAATCTATTCCATTTGAGTCCATTCCATTCGAGTCCATCCCATTCCATTCAATTCAATGCCATTCCATACGATTCTATTCTTTTGACTCCATTCCATTCCATTCCGTTCCATCCGATTCCATTCAATTCTATTCTTTTCCATTCCATTCCACTAAATTCCTTCCCATTACAATGGTTTACACTCCATTCGAGTCCATTCCACTCCTGTCCATTCCATTCGAGTTCCTTCCTTTCTAGGCCATTTCATTCAATTCCATTGCATTCCATTCGATGTTTCCATAAAACGTCATTCCATTCAATTCCTTTTGATTCTATTAAATTCCATTCCATTCGATTCCATTCCATTTGGTTCCATTCAACTAGACTCCATTCCATTGGAGTCCATTCAATTCGAATCCATTCTATTCAATTCCATTCAGTTCCAATCGGTTCCATTCCATTGTATTGCAGTCCATTCCATTCGAGTCCATTCCATTCCAGTCCATTCCATTTGAATCCATACCATTCCATTCCATTCGATTCCATTCCACTCGTTTCCACTCCGTTCCATTCCATTGCATTCCATTCTTTTCCATTCCATTGCATTCCATTCCATTCCATTGGATTAAATTCCATTCGATTCCATTCCATTGGATAACATTCCATTCAATTCCATTCCATTTGAATGAATTACATTGCAATCCATTACATTCGAGTCCATTCCATTCCATTCCATTCTATTCAATGCCATTCCATTCGATGCTATTCCATTCGTGTCCATTCCACTCGAGTCCATTCCATTGCATTTGATGCCATTCCATTCGATTCTATTCCATTCTACTTCATGCCTTTCCATTCCATTCCATCTAATTGCATTCCATTCTATTCATTTCCATTCTATTCCATTCCATTCGTTTCCATTCCTTTCAAATCCATTCCACTCCAGTCCATTCCATTCCATTACATTACATTCGATTTCTCTCATTACCCTCCATTCCATTCTATTCCTTTTGATTCCATTCAATTCCCTTCTATTCTATTCCATTTCATTCGATTCCATTTCATTTCAATCCGTTCCATTGGATACCATTCCGTTCGATACCATTCCATTCCATGCCATTCTATTCCATTCCATTTTTTCGTTTACAATCCATTCGAATCCATTTTGTTCCTGTCCAATCCATTCGGGTCCACTCAATTTCTGTCCATTCTGTTTGATTCCATTCCATTTGATTGCATTCCATTCGACTCCATTCCACTGGAGTCCATTCCATTCCATGCCATTCCATTCCATTCCGTTCTGTTCCATTCCAATCTGTTCCATTCCATTTTGTTTCAGTCCATTCCATGGTAGTCCATTCCATTCCTATCCATTCCGTTCGATTCCATTTCATTCGATTCCATTCCATTCGATTCCATTCCACTCGATTCCACTCCGTTCCATGCCATTGCATTCCATTCTATTCCATTCCATTGCATTCCATTCCATTCCATTTGATTACATTCCATTCGATACCATTCCATTCAAAATAATTGCATTGCATTCCATTGCATTCGATTCGCTTCTATTCCAGTCCATTCCATTCCAGTCGATTCCATTCGATTCCATTCCATACTATTGCATTCCATTTGATTCCATTCTATTCGAATAAATTCCATTCGAGACCATTCCTTTCAAATCCATTCTTTTTTAGTCCATTCCACTCGAGTCCATTGCATTTGGGTCCATTCCATTCCATTGCTTTCCATTCCTTTCCATTCCATTTGATGCCATTCCTTTCGACTCTATTCCTTTCGAGTCCATTCCATTCGAGTCCATTCCATTCCATTCCATTCCATTTGAGTCCATTCCATTCCATTCCATTGCTTTCCATTCCTTTCCATTCCATTTGATGCCATTCCATTCGACTCTATTCCTTTCGAGTCCATTCCATTCGAGTCCATTCCATTCCATTCCATTCGAGTCCATTCCATTCCATTCCATTCTTTCGTGGCCATTCCATTCGATGCTTTTCCATTCGACTCCATTGCATTCCTTTCCGTTCCATGCGATTCCGTTCCATTCTACTCGTTTCATTCCATTCCATTCCATTCATTTCCATTCCATTCGAATCCATTCCAATGCAGTCCATTCCATTCGTGTCCATTACTTTCCAGTCCATTCCATTCGAGTCCATTCCATTCCATTCCATTCCATATCTTTCCATTTCACTCCATTCCATTCTCTTCCTTTCAATTCCATTCAATTCCATTCTATTGGATTGCATTCCACTCGACTCCATTCCGTTCGATTTCATTTTATTTGATTGCTTTCTTTTCGACTCCATTCCTTTTGACTCCATTCCATTCGATTCCATTCCTTTCCACTCCATTCTATTCCATTCCCTTCTGTTTGATTCCATTCCATTCAATTCCATTTTGTTCCAGTCCATTCCATTCGAGTCCATTCCATTCTATTCTATTCCATTCCATTCGATTCCATTTCGTTCGTTTCCATTCCACTCAATTCATCTCCATTCCATACCATTGCATTCCATTCTATTCCATTCTGTTGAATTCCATTCCATTCCTTTTGATTACATTCCATTCGATTCCATTCCATTCAAATCGAATACATTGCCATCCATTACATTCGGGTCCATTCTATTGGAGTCCATTCCATTCCAGTCCATTTCATTTGGGTCCATTCCATTACATTCCATTTCATTCCATTCCTTTCCATTCGGTGCCATTCCACTCCATTCAATACCATTTGAGTCCATTCCATTCGAGTACGTTTCATTCCATTCCATTCCATTCCATGCCATTCAATACGATTCTATTCCAGTCAACTCATATCTTTCCATTGCATTCCATCCAATTTCTTTCCTGTCTATTCCTTTCCATTCCATCCCATTACATTACACTACATTACATTCGTTTCCATTCCATTCGAATCCATTCCACTCCAGGCCATTCCATTCGATTCCATTCCATTGCAGTCTATTCTATTCGAGTCCATTCCATTCCATAGCATTTCATTCGATATCTTTCCATTACACTTCATTCCATTCTATTCCTTTCGATTCCATTCAATTCCACCCCATTTGGTTCCATTCCTTTGGACTCCATTCCATTCGAGTCCATTCTATTCCATTCCATTCCATTCCATTCCATTCCATTCCAATCCGTTCGAATCCATTTTGTCCCAGTACATTCCATTCGAGTCCTTTCCTTTCCAGTCCATTCCATTCGATTCCATTCCATTCGATTCCATTCCACTCGATTCGACTCCATTCCTTTCCATTGCATTCCATTCTGTTCCATTTCCTTGCATTCCACTCCATTCCACTTGATTACATTCCATTCGACTGCATTCCATTCGATTCAATTACATTTCATTCCATTACACTCAAGTCCATTCTATTCCAGTCCATTCCATTGCGGTCCATTCCATTCGATTCCATTCCATTCGATAACAATCCACACTATTGCATTCCATTCGATTCCATCTTATTTGAATAAAATCCATACGAGACCATTCCTTTCGAGTCCATTCTTTTTGACTCCATTCCATTCGAGTCCATTACATTTGGGTCCATTTCATTCCATTCCATTCCACTCCATTGAATTTGATGCCATTCCATTTGATTCTATTCCATTCCAGTCAATTCCATTCCATCTGATTCTATTCCATTCCAGTCCATTCCATTCCATCGCATTCCATTTGATGCCATTCCATTCGATTCCATTCCATTCGACTCCATTCCTTTCCATTCGACTCCATTCCATTCCATTCCTTTCCATCCTATTCCATGCCGTTCTATTCCTTTCCATTCCATTCCATTCGTTTCCATTCAATTCGAATCCATTCCATTCCATGCCATTCCATTTGTTATATTTCCATTACACTCCATTCCGTTCTATTACTTTTGATTCCATTCAATTCCATTCCATTCAGTTCCATTCCATTCGACACCATTCCATTCGAGTCCATTCTCTTCCATTCCTTTCCATTCCATTCAGTTCCATTCCAATCTGTTCAATTCCATTTTGTTCCAGTCCATTACATTCTAGGCCATTCCATTACACTCCATTCCATTTTATTCCATTTCTTTCGTTTCCATTTCATTCGATTCCACTCCGTTCCATTCCATTGCATTCCTTTCTATTCCATTACATTGCATTCCATTCCATTACATTTGATTACTTACCATTCGATTCCATTCCATTCAAATCATTTACTTTACAATCCATTACATTCTGGTCCGTTCTATTCCAGTCCATTCCATTCTGGTCCGTTCCATTGGACACCATTCCATTTGATTCCATTGCATACTACTGCATTCCATTCGATTCCATTCTTTTCGAATATATTCCATTCGAGACATTTCCTTTGAGGCCTTTCTATTTGAGGCCATACCATTCGAGTCTATTACATTTTTTGTCCAATCCATTTCATTCCATTCCATTCCATTCGATGCTATTCCATTCAATTCTATTGCATTCCAGTACATTCCATTCGAGTCCATTCCATTCCATTCTACGCCATTCCGTTCAACTCTCTTCCGTTTGACGCCATTCCATTCCACTCCGTTCCATCCGATTCCATTTAATTCTATTCCTTTCCATTCCATTCCATTCAATTCCACTTATTTCCATTCCATTTGAATCCATTACATTTGTGTCCATTCCATTCCAGTCCATTCCATTCCGTTTGATGCCATTCCACTCGATTGTTTTCCATTCGACTCCATTCAATTCCCTCCATTCCATCCAACACCATTCCACTCTATCACTTTACATTTCATTTCATCCCTTTCCATTCCATTCGTTTCCTTTCCATTGGAGTCCATTCCATTCCAGTCCTTTCCATTCGAGTCCATTCCGTTCCATTCCATTCCATTCGATATCTTCCCATTATGCTCCATTCCATTCTATTCCTTTCGATTCCATTCAATTCCAATTCATTCGGTTCCATTCCATTCGACTCCGTTCCATTTGAGTACATTCCATTCCATTCCATGTTGTTCCATTCGATTCCAATCCGTTCGATTCCATTTTGTTCCAGTCCATTCCATTTGAGTCCATTTAATTCCAGTCCATTCCACTTGAATCCATTCCATTCCATTCCATTCCGATCGATGTCTTTCTATTACACTCAATTCTATTCTATGCTATTTGATTCCATTCAATTCCATTCCATTCGCTTCCATTCCATTCGATTCCATTCCATAGTATTGCATTCTTTTCGATTCCATTCTATTCGAATTAATTCCATTCGAGACCATTCTTTCTATTCCAATCTATTTGAATCCATTCCATTCGAGTCCCTTGCATTTGTGTCCATTCCATTCCATTCTATTCCATTCCATTCCGTTCAATGCCATTCCATTTGATTCTATTCCATTCTACTTCATTCTATTCCAATCCATTCCATCCGACTGCATTTCTTTCTTTTCATTTCTATTCCATTCCTTTTTTTCCATTCCATTCCATTCCACTCTTTTCCGTTCCATTCAAGTCCATTCATCTCCAGTCCATTCCATTTGAATCCTTTCCTTTCCAGTCCATTCCATTCCATTCGATATCTTTCCATTACACTCCATTCCTTTCTATTCGTTTCAATTCAATTCCATTCCATTCCATTCTATTACAGTCCACTCCATTCGACTCCACTCCATTTGAGTCCTTTCCATTCCATTCCATTCCATTCCATTCCGTTCCATTCCATTCTATTCGATTCCAATCCTTTGGATTACCTTTTGTTCCAGTTCATTGCCTTCAATTCCATTCTATTTGAGTCCATTCGATACGAGTCCATTATATTTGTGTCCATTCCATTTGTGTCCATTCCATTCCATTATATTCCATTCCATTCAAGGCCTTTCCATTCGATTCTATTCCATTCGATTCCCCTCCATTCGAGTCTATTCCTTCCATTCCATTCCATTTGATGCCTTGCCATTTGATTCTATTCCATTCGAATCTATTCCATTACATTCCATTCTCTCCGATTTCATTCCATTCTATTCCTTTCCATTCCAATCCATTCCATTCCATTCCATTGGTTTCCATTGCATTCGAGTCCATTCCAATCCAGGCCACTCCATTCGAGTCCATTCCATTCCATTCCATTCCATTCCATTCCATTCAAGTCCATTCCATTCCATTTCTTTCCATTCGATATCTTTTGGTTACACTCCACACCATTCTACTCTTTTCGATTCCATTCAATTCCATTTGATTCCATTCTATTCGTCTCCATTCCAATCGATTCCATTCCATTCCATTCCTTTCCGTTCCATTCCGTTCCGTTCGATTTCAATCCATTCTATTCCATTTTGTTCCAGTCCATTCCATTTGAGTCTACTCCATTCCAGTAAATTCCATTCGATTCTATTCGATTCTATTCCATCCGATTCAATTGCACTCGATTCCACTCCGTTACATTCCATTGCATTTAATTCTCTTCCATTCCATTGCATTCCGTTCCATTCCGTTTGATTACATTGCATTCGTTTCCATTCCATTCGAATCAATTACATCAAAATCCATAACATTCGAGTCCGTTCTATTTCAGTCCATTCCATTCCGTTCCATTCCAACTGATTCCATTCCAGTAAATTCCATTTCATACTATCGCATTCCATTTGATTCCATTCTATTCGAATAAATTCCATTCGAGACCATTCCTTTCGAATCCATTCTATTTGAGTTCATTCAATTCGAGTCCATTACATTTGGGTCCATTCCATTCCATTACTTTCCATTCCATTCCATTCTATGCCATTTCATTCTATTCTATTCCATTCGAGTCCATTCCATTCGAGTCCATTCCATTCCATTCCTTTCCGTTTCATACCATTCCATTCAATTCTATCCCATTCGACTCCATTCCATTCCCTTCCGTTCCATCCGATTCCATTCCATTCTATTCCTTTCCATTCCGTTCTATTTCATTCCATGCGTTTCCATTGTATTCCAGTCCATTCCACTCCAGTCCCTTCTATTCAATTGCATTCCATTCCAGTCCCTTCCATTCGAGTCCATTCTATTAAATTCCATTGCATTCCATATCTATCCATTACACTCCATTGAATTCTATTCCATTCCATTCCATTCCATTTGGTTCCATTCCATTTGACTCCATTCCATTTGAGTCCATTCCATTCCATTCCATTTCTTTCCATTCCGTTCCATTCGATTCCATTTTGTTCCAGTCCATTCCATTCGAGTCCATTCCACTCCAGTCCATTCCATTTGAGTCCACTCAATTCCAGTACATTCCATTCGAGTCCATTCCATTCCATTCCATTCGATTTCTTTCCATTACACTGCATTCCATTCTATTCTTTCAATTCCATTCCAGTCCATTCCATTCGAGTCCATTCCATTCGATTGCATTCCGTTCGACTCCATTCCGTTCGACTCCATTCCTTTTGAGTCCATTCCATTCCATTCCATTCCGTACCATTAGATTCCAACCTGTTCAACTCCATTTTTTTCCTGTCTAATCCATTTGAGTCCATTATATTCCAGTCCATTCCAATCGATTACATTTCATTTGATTCCATTCCATTCGATTCCATTCCACTCGATTCCACTCCTTTCCATTCCTTTGCATTCCGTTGTATTCCTTTCCATTGACTTCCATGTCATTCTGTTTGATTCCATTCCATTCCATTCCATTCCATTCCATTCCATTCCATTCCATAGTATTGCATTCCATTCGCTTCCATTCTATTCGAATAAATTCCATTCGAGACCAATCCTTTTGGAGTCCATTCTATTTGAGTCGATTCCATTTGAGAACATTACATTTGGGTCCATTCCATTCTATTCCATTCCTTTCCATTCCATTCCTTTCCATTGCATTCGATGCCATTCTATTCTATTCTATTCTATTCCATTCGAGTCCATTACATTTGAATCCAATCCATTCCATTACATTCCATTTCAATCCATTCCATTTGAAACCATTCGATTGGATTCTATTCCATTCTACTGCATTAGATTCCATTCCGTTCCATCCGATTTCATTCCACTCTATTCCTTTGCATGCCATTCCATTCCATTCCATTCCATTCCATTCGTTTCCAATTCATTCGAGTCCATTCCTCTCCAGTCCATTCCACTCGCCTCCATTCCACTCCTGTCCATTCCATTCGAGTCCATTCCATTCCATTCCTTTCAATATCTTTCCTTTACACTCCGTTCCATTCTATTCCTTTTGACTCCATTCAATTCCATTCCTTTCTATTCCATTCCAGTTGGATCCATTACATTCGACTGCATTCTGTTCGATTGCATTCCATTCCATTCCATTCTGTTCCATTCCATTCCTTTCCTTTTGATTCCAATCCATTCCATTCCATTTTCTTCCAGTGCATTCCATTCGAGTCCATTCCATTCCACTCCATTCCATTTGTTTCCATTCCATTCGAATCCATTTCATTTGATTCCATTCCACTCGATTCCATACCATTCCATTCCATTGCATTCCATTCTATTCCATTCCATTCCATTTCATTCCATTCCATTTGATTACATTCCACTCGATTCCATTCCTCTCGAATCAATTACGTTGCAATCCATTACACTTGGGTCTGTTCTATTCCAGTCCATTCCATTCCAGTCCATTCCATTCAATTCCATTCCATTCGATTCCATTCCATACTATTGCATTCCATTCGATTCCATTCTATTTGAATGAATTCCATTTGAGACCATTCCCTTCGAGTCAATTCTTTTTTGGTCCATTCCATTTGAATCCATTACATTTGTGTCCATTCCATTCCATTCCATTCCTTTCCATTCCATTCCATTCAATGCCACTCCATTTGATTCTCTTCCATTGGAGTCCATTCCATTTGAGTCCTTTGCATTCCATTCCATTCCATTCGATGCCACTCCATTCTATTCCCTTCCATTTGACTCCATTCCATTCCATTCCGTTCCATCCGATTTCATTCCATTCTATTCCTTTCCATTCCATTCCATTCTTTTCCCTTCCATTTCTGTCTATTCCATTCCATTCCTTTCCATTCGATATCTATCCATTACTCTTCATTCAATGCTATTCCTTTCGATTGCATTCAGTTCCATTCCTTTCGATTAATTTTGATACCATTTCATTCAACTCCATTCCAATCGAGTCCATTCCTTTCCATTCCATTCCTTTCCATTCCATTCCTTTCCATTCCATTCCATTCCACTTGCTTCCATTGCATTCAATTCCATTTTACTCCAGTCCATTCCATTCGCATCCATTCCATTAGTGTCCATTCCATTCGACTCCATTCCTTTCCATTCCATTCCATCTGATTCCATTCCATTCTATTCCTGTCTCTTCTAATCCTTTCCATTCGTTTCCACTCCATTCGAGTCCTTTCCACTCCAGTCAATTCCATTCGAGTCCATTCCATTCCAGTAAATTCTATTCGAGTACATTCCATTCCATTCCATTCGATGTATTTCCATTACACTCCATTCCATTCTATTCCTTTTGATTTCATTAAATTCCATTCCATTCTATTCTATTCCATGTGAGTCCATTCCATTCGATTCCATTCCATTCCATTCGATGCCTTTCCATTCGATTCTATTCCATTGGACTCCATTCCATTCCATTCGATTCCATCCAATTCCATTCCAATCTCTTCCTTTCCATTCCATTTATTTCCATTCGCTTCCATTCCATTAGAGTCCATTCCACTCCAGTCCATCGCATTCGAGTCCATTCCTTTCCAGTCCATTCCATTCGAGTCGATTCCATTACATTCCATTCCATTCGATATCTTTCCATTACCCTCCATTCTTTCTATTCCTTTCGATTGCATTCAATTCCATTCTATCCAATTCCATTCCATTTGATTCCATTCTATTCGACTCCATTCCATTCGGGTACATTCCATTCCATTCCGTACGATTCCATTCCTTTCCATTCCATTCCATTCCACTCGATTCTGCTCCGTTACACGTTATTGCATTCCATTCTATTCCATCCCATTCGATGACATTCCATTCTATTCTATTCCATTGGAGTCCATTTCATTCGAGTCCATTGCATTCCATTCCATTCAATGGCATTCCATTTGATTCTATTCCATTCGACTCCATTCCGTTCCATTCCGTTCCAGCCGATTCCATTCTATTCTATTTTTTCCATTCCATTGTATTCCATTCCATTGTATTCCATTCCAATCAATACCATTCCACTCCAGTACATTCAATTCGAGTCCATTCCATTCCCGTGCATTCCATTCGAGTCCTTTCCATACCATTCGTTTCCATTTGAAATCTTTCCATTACAATCCTTTCCATTACACTCCTTTCCATTCCATTCTATCCGATTCCTTTCCATTCAATTCCTTTCCATTCGATTCCATTCCATTCCATGTTGTTCCATTCGATTCCAATCCGTTCGATTCCATTTTGTTCCAGTCCATTCCATTTGAGTCCATTTAATTCCAGTCCATTCCACTTGAATCCATTCCATTCCATTCCATTCCATTCCGATCGATGTCTTTCTATTACACTCAATTCTATTCTATGCTATTCGATTCCATTCAATTCCATTCCATTCGCTTCCATTCCATTCGATTCCATTCCATAGTATTGCATTCTTTTCGATTTCATTCTATTCGAATTAATTCCATTCGAGACCATTCTTTCTATTCCAATCTATTTGAATCCATTCCATTCGAGTCCCTTGCATTTGTGTCCATTCCATTCCATTCTATTCCATTCCATTCCGTTCAATGCCATTCCATTTGATTCTATTCCATTCTACTTCATTCTATTCCAATCCATTCCATCCGACTGCATTTCTTTCTTTTCATTTCTATTCCATTCCTTTTTTTCCATTCCATTCCATTCCACTCTTTTCCGTTCCATTCAAGTCCATTCATCTCCAGTCCATTCCATTTGAATCCTTTCCTTTCCAGTCCATTCCATTCCATTCGATATCTTTCCATTACACTCCATTCCTTTCTATTCGTTTCAATTCAATTCCATTCCATTCCATTCTATTACAGTCCACTCCATTCGACTCCACTCCATTTGAGACCTTTCCGTTCCATTCCATTCCATTCCATTCCGTTCCATTCCATTCTATTCGATTCCAATCCTTTCGATTACCTTTTGTTCCAGTTCATTGCCTTCAATTCCATTCTATTTGAGTCCATTCGATACGAGTCCATTATATTTGTGTCCATTCCATTTGTGTCCATTCCATTCCATTATATTCCATTCCATTCAAGGCCTTTCCATTCGATTCTATTCCATTCGATTCCCCTCCATTCGAGTCTATTCCTTCCATTCCATTTGATGCCTTGCCATTTGATTCTATTCCATTCGAATCTATTCCATTACATTCCATTCTCTCCGATTTCATTCCATTCTATTCCTTTCCATTCCAATCCATTCCATTCCATTCCATTCCATTCCATTCCATTGGTTTCCATTGCATTCGAGTCCATTCCAATCCAGGCCACTCCATTCGAGTCCATTCCATTCCATTCAAGTCCATTCCATTCCATTTCTTTCCATTCGATATCTTTTGGTTACACTCCACACCATTCTACTCTTTTCGATTCCATTCAATTCCATTTGATTCCATTCTAGTCGTCTCCATTCCAATCGATTCCATTCCATTCCATTCCTTTCCGTTCCATTCCGTTCCGTTCGATTTCAATCCATTCTATTCCATTTTGTTCCAGTCCATTCCATTTGAGTCTACTCCATTCCAGTAAATTCCATTCGATTCTATTCGATTCCATTCCATCCGATTCAATTGCACTCGATTCCACTCCGTTACATTCCATTGCATTTAATTCTCTTCCATTCCATTGCATTCCGTTCCATTCCGTTTGATTACATTGCATTCGTTTCCATTGCATTCGAATCAATTACATCGCAATCCATAACATTCGAGTCCGTTCTATTTCAGTCCATTCCATTCCGTTCCATTCCAACTGATTCCATTCCAGTAAATTCCATTTCATACTATCGCATTCCATTTGATTCCATTCTATTCGAATAAATTCCATTCGAGACCATTCCTTTCGAATCCATTCTATTTGAGTTCATTCAATTCGAGTCCATTACATTTGGGTCCATTCCATTCCATTACTTTCCATTCCATTCCATTCTATGCCATTTCATTCTATTCTATTCCATTCGAGTCCATTCCATTCGAGTCCATTCCATTCCATTCCTTTCCGTTTCATGCCATTCCATTCGATTCTATCCCATTCGACTCCATTCCACTCCCTTCCGTTCCATCCGATTCCATTCCATTCTATTCCTTTCCATTCCGTTCTATTTCATTCCATGCGTTTCCATTGTATTCCAGTCCATTCCACTCCAGTCCCTTCTATTCGATTGCATTCCATTCCAGTCCCTTCCATTCGAGTCCATTCTATTAAATTCCATTGCATTCCATATCTATCCATTACACTCCATTGAATTCTATTCCATTCCATTCCATTCCATTTGGTTCCATTCCATTTGACTCCATTCCATTTGAGTCCATTCCATTCCATTCCATTTCTTTCCATTCCGTTCCATTCGATTCCATTTTGTTCCAGTCCATTCCATTCGAGTCCATTCCACTCCAGTCCATTCCATTTGAGTCCACTCAATTCCAGTACATTCCATTCGAGTCCATTCCATTCCATTCCATTCGATTTCTTTCCATTACACTGCATTCCATTCTATTCTTTCAATTCCATTCCAGTCCATTCCATTCGAGTCCATTCCATTCGATTGCATTCCGTTCGACTCCATTCCTTTCGAGTCCATTCCATTCCATTCCATTCCGTACCATTAGATTCCAACCTGTTCAACTCCATTTTTTTCCTGTCTAATCCATTTGAGTCCATTATATTCCAGTCCATTCCAATCGATTACATTTCATTTGATTCCATTCCATTCGATTCCATTCCACTCGATTCCACTCCTTTCCATTCCTTTGCATTCCGTTGTATTCCTTTCCATTGACTTCCATGTCATTCTGTTTGATTCCATTCCATTCCATTCCATTCCATTCCATTCCATAGTATTGCATTCCGTTCGCTTCCATTCTATTCGAATAAATTCCATTCGAGACCAATCCTTTTGGAGTCCATTCTATTTGAGTCGATTCCATTTGAGAACATTACATTTGGGTCCATTCCATTCTATTCCATTCCTTTCCATTCCATTCCTTTCCATTGCATTCGATGCCATTCTATTCTATTCTATTCCATTCGAGTCCATTACATTTGAATCCAATCCATTCCATTACATTCCATTTCAATCCATTCCATTTGAAACCATTCCATTGGATTCTATTCCATTCTACTGCATTAGATTCCATTCCGTTCCATCCGATTTCATTCCACTCTATTCCTTTGCATGCCATTCCATTCCATTCCATTCCATTCCATTCGTTTCCAATTCATTCGAGTCCATTCCTCTCCAGTCCATTCCACTCGCCTCCATTCCACTCCTGTCCATTCCATTCGAGTCCATTCCATTCCATTCCTTTCAATATCTTTCCTTTACACTCCGTTCCATTCTATTCCTTTTGACTCCATTCAATTCCATTCCTTTCTATTCCATTCCAGTTGGATCCATTACATTCGACTGCATTCTGTTCGATTGCATTCCATTCCATTTCATTCTGTTCCATTCCATTCCTTTCCTTTTGATTCCAATCCATTCCATTCCATTTTCTTCCAGTGCATTCCATTCGAGTCCATTCCATTCCACTCCATTCCATTTGTTTCCATTCCATTCGAATCCATTTCATTTGATTCCATTCCACTCGATTCCATACCATTCCATTCCATTGCATTCCATTCTATTCCATTCCATTCCATTGCATTTCATTCCATTCCATTTGATTACATTCCACTCGATTCCATTCCTCTCGAATCAATTACGTTGCAATCCATTACACTTGGGTCTGTTCTATTCCAGTCCATTCCATTCCAGTCCATTCCATTCAATTCCATTCCATTCGATTCCATTCCATACTATTGCATTCCATTCGATTCCATTCTATTTGAATGAATTCCATTTGAGACCATTCCCTTCGAGTCAATTCTTTTTTGGTCCATTCCATTTGAATCCATTACATTTGTGTCCATTCCATTCCATTCCATTCCTTTCCATTCCATTCCATTCAATGCCACTCCATTTGATTCTCTTCCATTGGAGTCCATTCCATTTGAGTCCTTTGCATTCCATTCCATTCCATTCGATGCCACTCCATTCTATTCCCTTCCATTTGACTCCATTCCATTCCATTCCGTTCCATCCGATTTCATTCCATTCTATTCCTTTCCATTCCATTCCATTCTTTTCCCTTCCATTTCTGTCTATTCCATTCCATTCCTTTCCATTCGATATCTATCCATTACTCTTCATTCAATGCTATTCCTTTCGATTGCATTCAGTTCCATTCCTTTCGATTAATTTTGATACCATTTCATTCAACTCCATTCCAATCGAGTCCATTCCTTTCCATTCCATTCCTTTCCATTCCATTCCTTTCCATTCCATTCCATTCCACTCGCTTCCATTGCATTCAATTCCATTTTACTCCAGTCCATTCCATTCGCATCCATTCCATTAGTGTCCATTCCATTCGACTCCATTCCTTTCCATTCCATTCCATCTGATTCCATTCCATTCTATTCCTGTCTCTTCTAATCCTTTCCATTCGTTTCCACTCCATTCGAGTCCTTTCCACTCCAGTCAATTCCATTCGAGTCCATTCCATTCCAGTAAACTCTATTCGAGTACATTCCATTCCATTCCATTCGATGTATTTCCATTACACTCCATTCCATTCTATTCCTTTTGATTTCATTAAATTCCATTCCATTCTATTCTATTCCATGTGAGTCCATTCCATTCGATTCCATTCCATTCCATTCGATGCCTTTCCATTCGATTCTATTCCATTGGACTCCATTCCATTCCATTCGATTCCATCCAATTCCATTCCAATCTCTTCCTTTCCATTCCATTTATTTCCATTCGCTTCCATTCCATTAGAGTCCATTCCACTCCAGTCCATCGCATTCGAGTCCATTCCTTTCCAGTCCATTCCATTCGAGTCGATTCCATTCCATTCCATTCCATTCGATATCTTTCCATTACCCTCCATTCTTTCTATTCCTTTCGATTGCATTCAATTCCATTCTATCCAATTCCATTCCATTTGATTCCATTCTATTCGACTCCATTCCATTCGGGTACATTCCATTCCATTCCGTACGATTCCATTCCTTTCCATTCCATTCCATTCCACTCGATTCTGCTCCGTTACACGTTATTGCATTCCATTCTATTCCATCCCATTCGATGACATTCCATTCTATTCTATTCCATTGGAGTCCATTTCATTCGAGTCCATTGCATTCCATTCCATTCAATGGCATTCCATTTGATTCTATTCCATTCGACTCCATTCCGTTCCATTCCGTTCCAGCCGATTCCATTCTATTCTATTTTTTCCATTCCATTGTATTCCATTCCATTGTATTCCATTCCAATCAATACCATTCCACTCCAGTACATTCAATTCGAGTCCATTCCATTCCCGTGCATTCCATTCGAGTCCTTTCCATACCATTCGTTTCCATTTGAAATCTTTCCATTACAATCCTTTCCAGTACACTCCTTTCCATTCCATTCTATCCGATTCCTTTCCATTCAATTCCTTTCCATTCGATTCCATTCCATTCCATGTTGTTCCATTCGATTCCAATCCGTTCGATTCCATTTTGTTCCAGTCCATTCCATTTGAGTCCATTTAATTCCAGTCCATTCCACTTGAATCCATTCCATTCCATTCCATTCCATTCCGATCGATGTCTTTCTATTACACTCAATTCTATTCTATGCTATTCGATTCCATTCAATTCCATTCCATTCGCTTCCATTCCATTCGATTCCATTCCATAGTATTGCATTCTTTTCGATTTCATTCTATTCGAATTAATTCCATTCGAGACCATTCTTTCTATTCCAATCTATTTGAATCCATTCCATTCGAGTCCCTTGCATTTGTGTCCATTCCATTCCATTCTATTCCATTCCATTCCGTTCAATGCCATTCCATTTGATTCTATTCCATTCTACTTCATTCTATTCCAATCCATTCCATCCGACTGCATTTCTTTCTTTTCATTTCTATTCCATTCCTTTTTTTCCATTCCATTCCATTCCACTCTTTTCCGTTCCATTCAAGTCCATTCATCTCCAGTCCATTCCATTTGAATCCTTTCCTTTCCAGTCCATTCCATTCCATTCGATATCTTTCCATTACACTCCATTCCTTTCTATTCGTTTCAATTCAATTCCATTCCATTCCATTCTATTACAGTCCACTCCATTCGACTCCACTCCATTTGAGACCTTTCCGTTCCATTCCATTCCATTCCATTCCGTTCCATTCCATTCTATTCGATTCCAATCCTTTCGATTACCTTTTGTTCCAGTTCATTGCCTTCAATTCCATTCTATTTGAGTCCATTCGATACGAGTCCATTATATTTGTGTCCATTCCATTTGTGTCCATTCCATTCCATTATATTCCATTCCATTCAAGGCCTTTCCATTCGATTCTATTCCATTCGATTCCCCTCCATTCGAGTCTATTCCTTCCATTCCATTTGATGCCTTGCCATTTGATTCTATTCCATTCGAATCTATTCCATTACATTCCATTCTCTCCGATTTCATTCCATTCTATTCCTTTCCATTCCAATCCATTCCATTCCATTCCATTCCATTCCATTCCATTCCATTGGTTTCCATTGCATTCGAGTCCATTCCAATCCAGGCCACTCCATTCGAGTCCATTCCATTCCATTCAAGTCCATTCCATTCCATTTCTTTCCATTCGATATCTTTTGGTTACACTCCACACCATTCTACTCTTTTCGATTCCATTCAATTCCATTTGATTCCATTCTATTCGTCTCCATTCCAATCGATTCCATTCCATTCCATTCCTTTCCGTTCCATTCCGTTCCGTTCGATTTCAATCCATTCTATTCCATTTTGTTCCAGTCCATTCCATTTGAGTCTACTCCATTCCAGTAAATTCCATTCGATTCTATTCGATTCCATTCCATCCGATTCAATTGCACTCGATTCCACTCCGTTACATTCCATTGCATTTAATTCTCTTCCATTCCATTGCATTCCGTTCCATTCCGTTTGATTACATTGCATTCGTTTCCATTGCATTCGAATCAATTACATCGCAATCCATAACATTCGAGTCCGTTCTATTTCAGTCCATTCCATTCCGTTCCATTCCAACTGATTCCATTCCAGTAAATTCCATTTCATACTATCGCATTCCATTTGATTCCATTCTATTCGAATAAATTCCATTCGAGACCATTCCTTTCGAATCCATTCTATTTGAGTTCATTCAATTCGAGTCCATTACATTTGGGTCCATTCCATTCCATTACTTTCCATTCCATTCCATTCTATGCCATTTCATTCTATTCTATTCCATTCGAGTCCATTCCATTCCATTCCTTTCCGTTTCATGCCATTCCATTCGATTCTATCCCATTCGACTCCATTCCACTCCCTTCCGTTCCATCCGATTCCATTCCATTCTATTCCTTTCCATTCCGTTCTATTTCATTCCATGCGTTTCCATTGTATTCCAGTCCATTCCACTCCAGTCCCTTCTATTCGATTGCATTCCATTCCAGTCCCTTCCATTCGAGTCCATTCTATTAAATTCCATTGCATTCCATATCTATCCATTACACTCCATTGAATTCTATTCCATTCCATTCCATTCCATTTGGTTCCATTCCATTTGACTCCATTCCATTTGAGTCCATTCCATTCCATTCCATTTCTTTCCATTCCGTTCCATTCGATTCCATTTTGTTCCAGTCCATTCCATTCGAGTCCATTCCACTCCAGTCCATTCCATTTGAGTCCACTCAATTCCAGTACATTCCATTCGAGTCCATTCCATTCCATTCCATTCGATTTCTTTCCATTACACTGCATTCCATTCTATTCTTTCAATTCCATTCCAGTCCATTCCATTCGAGTCCATTCCATTCAATTGCATTCCGTTCGACTCCATTCCTTTTGAGTCCATTCCATTCCATTCCATTCCGTACCATTAGATTCCAACCTGTTCAACTCCATTTTTTTCCTGTCTAATCCATTTGAGTCCATTATATTCCAGTCCATTCCAATCGATTACATTTCATTTGATTCCATTCCATTCGATTCCATTCCACTCGATTCCACTCCTTTCCATTCCTTTGCATTCCGTTGTATTCCTTTCCATTGACTTCCATGTCATTCTGTTTGATTCCATTCCATTCCATTCCATTCCATTCCATTCCATTCCATTCCATAGTATTGCATTCCATTCGCTTCCATTCTATTCGAATAAATTCCATTCGAGACCAATCCTTTTGGAGTCCATTCTATTTGAGTCGATTCCATTTGAGAACATTACATTTGGGTCCATTCCATTCTATTCCATTCCTTTCCATTCCATTCCTTTCTATTGCATTCGATGCCATTCTATTCTATTCTATTCCATTCGAGTCCATTACATTTGAATCCAATCCATTCCATTACATTCCATTTCAATCCATTCCATTTGAAACCATTCCATTGGATTCTATTCCATTCTACTGCATTAGATTCCATTCCGTTCCATCCGATTTCATTCCACTCTATTCCTTTGCATGCCATTCCATTCCATTCCATTCCATTCCATTCGTTTCCAATTCATTCGAGTCCATTCCTCTCCAGTCCATTCCACTCGCCTCCATTCCACTCCTGTCCATTCCATTCGAGTCCATTCCATTCCATTCCTTTCAATATCTTTCCTTTACACTCCGTTCCATTCTATTCCTTTTGACTCCATTCAATTCCATTCCTTTCTATTCCATTCCAGTTGGATCCATTACATTCGACTGCATTCTGTTCGATTGCATTCCATTCCATTCCATTCTGTTCCATTCCATTCCTTTCCTTTTGATTCCAATCCATTCCATTCCATTTTCTTCCAGTGCATTCCATTCGAGTCCATTCCATTCCACTCCATTCCATTTGTTTCCATTCCATTCGAATCCATTTCATTTGATTCCATTCCACTCGATTCCATACCATTCCATTCCATTGCATTCCATTCTATTCCATTCCATTCCATTGCATTTCATTCCATTCCATTTGATTACATTCCACTCGATTCCATTCCTCTCGAATCAATTACGTTGCAATCCATTACACTTGGGTCTGTTCTATTCCAGTCCATTCCATTCCAGTCCATTCCATTCAATTCCATTCCATTCGATTCCATTCCATACTATTGCATTCCATTCGATTCCATTCTATTTGAATGAATTCCATTTGAGACCATTCCCTTCGAGTCAATTCTTTTTTGGTCCATTCCATTTGAATCCATTACATTTGTGTCCATTCCATTCCATTCCATTCCTTTCCATTCCATTCCATTCAATGCCACTCCATTTGATTCTCTTCCATTGGAGTCCATTCCATTTGAGTCCTTTGCATTCCATTCCATTCCATTCGATGCCACTCCATTCTATTCCCTTCCATTTGACTCCATTCCATTCCATTCCGTTCCATCCGATTTCATTCCATTCTATTCCTTTCCATTCCATTCTTTTCCCTTCCATTTCTGTCTATTCCATTCCATTCCTTTCCATTCGATATCTATCCATTACTCTTCATTCAATGCTATTCCTTTCGATTGCATTCAGTTCCATTCCTTTCGATTAATTTTGATACCATTTCATTCAACTCCATTCCAATCGAGTCCATTCCTTTCCATTCCATTCCTTTCCATTCCATTCCTTTCCATTCCATTCCATTCCACTCGCTTCCATTGCATTCAATTCCATTTTACTCCAGTCCATTCCATTCGCATCCATTCCATTAGTGTCCATTCCATTCGACTCCATTCCTTTCCATTCCATTCCATCTGATTCCATTCCATTCTATTCCTGTCTCTTCTAATCCTTTCCATTCGTTTCCACTCCATTCGAGTCCTTTCCACTCCAGTCAATTCCATTCGAGTCCATTCCATTCCAGTAAACTCTATTCGAGTACATTCCATTCCATTCCATTCGATGTATTTCCATTACACTCCATTCCATTCTATTCCTTTTGATTTCATTAAATTCCATTCCATTCTATTCTATTCCATGTGAGTCCATTCCATTCGATTCCATTCCATTCCATTCGATGCCTTTCCATTCGATTCTATTCCATTGGACTCCATTCCATTCCATTCGATTCCATCCAATTCCATTCCAATCTCTTCCTTTCCATTCCATTTATTTCCATTCGCTTCCATTCCATTAGAGTCCATTCCACTCCAGTCCATCGCATTCGAGTCCATTCCTTTCCAGTCCATTCCATTCGAGTCGATTCCATTCCATTCCATTCCATTCGATATCTTTCCATTACCCTCCATTCTTTCTATTCCTTTCGATTGCATTCAATTCCATTCTATCCAATTCCATTCCATTTGATTCCATTCTATTCGACTCCATTCCATTCGGGTACATTCCATTCCATTCCGTACGATTCCATTCCTTTCCATTCCATTCCATTCCACTCGATTCTGCTCCGTTACACGTTATTGCATTCCATTCTATTCCATCCCATTCGATGACATTCCATTCTATTCTATTCCATTGGAGTCCATTTCATTCGAGTCCATTGCATTCCATTCCATTCAATGGCATTCCATTTGATTCTATTCCATTCGACTCCATTCCGTTCCATTCCGTTCCAGCCGATTCCATTCTATTCTATTTTTTCCATTCCATTGTATTCCATTCCATTGTATTCCATTCCAATCAATACCATTCCACTCCAGTACATTCAATTCGAGTCCATTCCATTCCCGTGCATTCCATTCGAGTCCTTTCCATACCATTCGTTTCCATTTGAAATCTTTCCATTACAATCCTTTCCAGTACACTCCTTTCCATTCCATTCTATCCGATTCCTTTCCATTCAATTCCTTTCCATTCGATTCCATTCCATTCCATGTTGTTCCATTCGATTCCAATCCGTTCGATTCCATTTTGTTCCAGTCCATTCCATTTGAGTCCATTTAATTCCAGTCCATTCCACTTGAATCCATTCCATTCCATTCCATTCCATTCCGATCGATGTCTTTCTATTACACTCAATTCTATTCTATGCTATTCGATTCCATTCAATTCCATTCCATTCGCTTCCATTCCATTCGATTCCATTCCATAGTATTGCATTCTTTTCGATTCCATTCTATTCGAATTAATTCCATTCGAGACCATTCTTTCTATTCCAATCTATTTGAATCCATTCTATTCGAGTCCCTTGCATTTGTGTCCATTCCATTCCATTCTATTCCATTCCATTCCGTTCAATGCCATTCCATTTGATTCTATTCCATTCTACTTCATTCTATTCCAATCCATTCCATCCGACTGCATTTCTTTCTTTTCATTTCTATTCCATTCCTTTTTTTCCATTCCATTCCATTCCACTCTTTTCCGTTCCATTCAAGTCCATTCATCTCCAGTCCATTCCATTTGAATCCTTTCCTTTCCAGTCCATTCCATTCCATTCGATATCTTTCCATTACACTCCATTCCTTTCTATTCGTTTCAATTCAATTCCATTCCATTCCATTCTATTACAGTCCACTCCATTCGACTCCACTCCATTTGAGACCTTTCCGTTCCATTCCATTCCATTCCATTCCGTTCCATTCCATTCTATTCGATTCCAATCCTTTCGATTACCTTTTGTTCCAGTTCATTGCCTTCAATTCCATTCTATTTGAGTCCATTCGATACGAGTCCATTATATTTGTGTCCATTCCATTTGTGTCCATTCCATTCCATTATATTCCATTCCATTCAAGGCCTTTCCATTCGATTCTATTCCATTCGATTCCCCTCCATTCGAGTCTATTCCTTCCATTCCATTTGATGCCTTGCCATTTGATTCTATTCCATTCGAATCTATTCCATTACATTCCATTCTCTCCGATTTCATTCCATTCTATTCCTTTCCATTCCAATCCATTCCATTCCATTCCATTCCATTCCATTCCATTCCATTGGTTTCCATTGCATTCGAGTCCATTCCAATCCAGGCCACTCCATTCGAGTCCATTCCATTCCATTCAAGTCCATTCCATTCCATTTCTTTCCATTCGATATCTTTTGGTTACACTCCACACCATTCTACTCTTTTCGATTCCATTCAATTCCATTTGATTCCATTCTATTCGTCTCCATTCCAATCGATTCCATTCCATTCCATTCCTTTCCGTTCCATTCCGTTCCGTTCGATTTCAATCCATTCTATTCCATTTTGTTCCAGTCCATTCCATTTGAGTCTACTCCATTCCAGTAAATTCCATTCGATTCTATTCGATTCCATTCCATCCGATTCAATTGCACTCGATTCCACTCCGTTACATTCCATTGCATTTAATTCTCTTCCATTCCATTGCATTCCGTTCCATTCCGTTTGATTACATTGCATTCGTTTCCATTCCATTCGAATCAATTACATCGCAATCCATAACATTCGAGTCCGTTCTATTTCAGTCCATTCCATTCCGTTCCATTCCAACTGATTCCATTCCAGTAAATTCCATTTCATACTATCGCATTCCATTTGATTCCATTCTATTCGAATAAATTCCATTCGAGACCATTCCTTTCGAATCCATTCTATTTGAGTTCATTCAATTCGAGTCCATTACATTTGGGTCCATTCCATTCCATTACTTTCCATTCCATTCCATTCTATGCCATTTCATTCTATTCTATTCCATTCGAGTCCATTCCATTCGAGTCCATTCCATTCCATTCCTTTCCGTTTCATGCCATTCCATTCGATTCTATCCCATTCGACTCCATTCCACTCCCTTCCGTTCCATCCGATTCCATTCCATTCTATTCCTTTCCATTCCGTTCTATTTCATTCCATGCGTTTCCATTGTATTCCAGTCCATTCCACTCCAGTCCCTTCTATTCGATTGCATTCCATTCCAGTCCCTTCCATTCGAGTCCATTCTATTAAATTCCATTGCATTCCATATCTATCCATTACACTCCATTGAATTCTATTCCATTCCATTCCATTCCATTTGGTTCCATTCCATTTGACTCCATTCCATTTGAGTCCATTCCATTCCATTCCATTTCTTTCCATTCCGTTCCATTCGATTCCATTTTGTTCCAGTCCATTCCATTCGAGTCCATTCCACTCCAGTCCATTCCATTTGAGTCCACTCAATTCCAGTACATTCCATTCGAGTCCATTCCATTCCATTCCATTCGATTTCTTTCCATTACACTGCATTCCATTCTATTCTTTCAATTCCATTCCAGTCCATTCCATTCGAGTCCATTCCATTCAATTGCATTCCGTTCGACTCCATTCCTTTTGAGTCCATTCCATTCCATTCCATTCCGTACCATTAGATTCCAACCTGTTCAACTCCATTTTTTTCCTGTCTAATCCATTTGAGTCCATTATATTCCAGTCCATTCCAATCGATTACATTTCATTTGATTCCATTCCATTCGATTCCATTCCACTCGATTCCACTCCTTTCCATTCCTTTGCATTCCGTTGTATTCCTTTCCATTGACTTCCATGTCATTCTGTTTGATTCCATTCCATTCCATTCCATTCCATTCCATAGTATTGCATTCCGTTCGCTTCCATTCTATTCGAATAAATTCCATTCGAGACCAATCCTTTTGGAGTCCATTCTATTTGAGTCGATTCCATTTGAGAACATTACATTTGGGTCCATTCCATTCTATTCCATTCCTTTCCATTCCATTCCTTTCCATTGCATTCGATGCCATTCTATTCTATTCTATTCCATTCGAGTCCATTACATTTGAATCCAATCCATTCCATTACATTCCATTTCAGTCCATTCCATTTGAAACCATTCCATTGGATTCTATTCCATTCTACTGCATTAGATTCCATTCCGTTCCATCCGATTTCATTCCACTCTATTTCTTTGCATGCCATTCCATTCCATTCCATTCCATTCCATTCGTTTCCAATTCATTCGAGTCCATTCCTCTCCAGTCCATTCCACTCGCCTCCATTCCACTCCTGTCCATTCCATTCGAGTCCATTCCATTCCATTCCTTTCAATATCTTTCCTTTACACTCCGTTCCATTCTATTCCTTTTGACTCCATTCAATTCCATTCCTTTCTATTCCATTCCAGTTGGATCCATTACATTCGACTGCATTCTGTTCGATTGCATTCCATTCCATTTCATTCTGTTCCATTCCATTCCTTTCCTTTTGATTCCAATCCATTCCATTCCATTTTCTTCCAGTGCATTCCATTCGAGTCCATTCCATTCCACTCCATTCCATTTGTTTCCATTCCATTCGAATCCATTTCATTTGATTCCATTCCACTCGATTCCATACCATTCCATTCCATTGCATTCCATTCTATTCCATTCCATTCCATTGCATTTCATTCCATTCCATTTGATTACATTCCACTCGATTCCATTCCTCTCGAATCAATTACGTTGCAATCCATTACACTTGGGTCTGTTCTATTCCAGTCCATTCCATTCCAGTCCATTCCATTCAATTCCATTCCATTCGATTCCATTCCATACTATTGCATTCCATTCGATTCCATTCTATTTGAATGAATTCCATTTGAGACCATTCCCTTCGAGTCAATTCTTTTTTGGTCCATTCCATTTGAATCCATTACATTTGTGTCCATTCCATTCCATTCCATTCCTTTCCATTCCATTCCATTCAATGCCACTCCATTTGATTCTCTTCCATTGGAGTCCATTCCATTTGAGTCCTTTGCATTCCATTCCATTCCATTCGATGCCACTCCATTCTATTCCCTTCCATTTGACTCCATTCCATTCCATTCCGTTCCATCCGATTTCATTCCATTCTATTCCTTTCCATTCCATTCCATTCTTTTCCCTTCCATTTCTGTCTATTCCATTCCATTCCTTTCCATTCGATATCTATCCATTACTCTTCATTCAATGCTATTCCTTTCGATTGCATTCAGTTCCATTCCTTTCGATTAATTTTGATACCATTTCATTCAACTCCATTCCAATCGAGTCCATTCCTTTCCATTCCATTCCTTTCCATTCCATTCCATTCCACTCGCTTCCATTGCATTCAATTCCATTTTACTCCAGTCCATTCCATTCGCATCCATTCCATTAGTGTCCATTCCATTCGACTCCATTCCTTTCCATTCCATTCCATCTGATTCCATTCCATTCTATTCCTGTCTCTTCTAATCCTTTCCATTCGTTTCCACTCCATTCGAGTCCTTTCCACTCCAGTCAATTCCATTCGAGTCCATTCCATTCCAGTAAACTCTATTCGAGTACATTCCATTCCATTCCATTCGATGTATTTCCATTACACTCCATTCCATTCTATTCCTTTTGATTTCATTAAATTCCATTCCATTCTATTCTATTCCATGTGAGTCCATTCCATTTGATTCCATTCCATTCCATTCGATGCCTTTCCATTCGATTCTATTCCATTGGACTCCATTCCATTCCATTCGATTCCATCCAATTCCATTCCAATCTCTTCCTTTCCATTCCATTTATTTCCATTCGCTTCCATTCCATTAGAGTCCATTCCACTCCAGTCCATCGCATTCGAGTCCATTCCTTTCCAGTCCATTCCATTCGAGTCGATTCCATTCCATTCCATTCCATTCGATATCTTTCCATTACCCTCCATTCTTTCTATTCCTTTCGATTGCATTCAATTCCATTCTATCCAATTCCATTCCATTTGATTCCATTCTATTCGACTCCATTCCATTCGGGTACATTCCATTCCATTCCGTACGATTCCATTCCTTTCCATTCCATTCCATTCCACTCGATTCTGCTCCGTTACACGTTATTGCATTCCATTCTATTCCATCCCATTCGATGACATTCCATTCTATTCTATTCCATTGGAGTCCATTTCATTCGAGTCCATTGCATTCCATTCCATTCAATGGCATTCCATTTGATTCTATTCCATTCGACTCCATTCCGTTCCATTCCGTTCCAGCCGATTCCATTCTATTCTATTTTTTCCATTCCATTGTATTCCATTCCATTGTATTCCATTCCAATCAATACCATTCCACTCCAGTACATTCAATTCGAGTCCATTCCATTCCCGTGCATTCCATTCGAGTCCTTTCCATACCATTCGTTTCCATTTGAAATCTTTCCATTACAATCCTTTCCATTACACTCCTTTCCATTCCATTCTATCCGATTCCTTTCCATTCAATTCCTTTCCATTCGATTCCATTCCATTCCATGTTGTTCCATTCGATTCCAATCCGTTCGATTCCATTTTGTTCCAGTCCATTCCATTTGAGTCCATTTAATTCCAGTCCATTCCACTTGAATCCATTCCATTCCATTCCATTCCATTCCGATCGATGTCTTTCTATTACACTCAATTCTATTCTATGCTATTCGATTCCATTCAATTCCATTCCATTCGCTTCCATTCCATTCGATTCCATTCCATAGTATTGCATTCTTTTCGATTCCATTCTATTCGAATTAATTCCATTCGAGACCATTCTTTCTATTCCAATCTATTTGAATCCATTCTATTCGAGTCCCTTGCATTTGTGTCCATTCCATTCCATTCTATTCCATTCCATTCCGTTCAATGCCATTCCATTTGATTCTATTCCATTCTACTTCATTCTATTCCAATCCATTCCATCCGACTGCATTTCTTTCTTTTCATTTCTATTCCATTCCTTTTTTTCCATTCCATTCCATTCCACTCTTTTCCGTTCCATTCAAGTCCATTCATCTCCAGTCCATTCCATTTGAATCCTTTCCTTTCCAGTCCATTCCATTCCATTCGATATCTTTCCATTACACTCCATTCCTTTCTATTCGTTTCAATTCAATTCCATTCCATTCCATTCTATTACAGTCCACTCCATTCGACTCCACTCCATTTGAGTCCTTTCCATTCCATTCCATTCCATTCCATTCCGTTCCATTCCATTCTATTCGATTCCAATCCTTTCGATTACCTTTTGTTCCAGTTCATTGCCTTCAATTCCATTCTATTTGAGTCCATTCGATACGAGTCCATTATATTTGTGTCCATTCCATTTGTGTCCATTCCATTCCATTATATTCCATTCCATTCAAGGCCTTTCCATTCGATTCTATTCCATTCGATTCCCCTCCATTCGAGTCTATTCCTTCCATTCCATTCCATTTGATGCCTTGCCATTTGATTCTATTCCATTCGAATCTATTCCATTACATTCCATTCTCTCCGATTTCATTCCATTCTATTCCTTTCCATTCCAATCCATTCCATTCCATTCCATTGGTTTCCATTGCATTCGAGTCCATTCCAATCCAGGCCACTCCATTCGAGTCCATTCCATTCCATTCCATTCCATTCAAGTCCATTCCATTCAAGTCCATTCCATTCCATTTCTTTCCATTCGATATCTTTTGGTTACACTCCACACCATTCTACTCTTTTCGATTCCATTCAATTCCATTTGATTCCATTCTATTCGTCTCCATTCCAATCGATTCCATTCCATTCCATTCCTTTCCGTTCCATTCCGTTCCGTTCGATTTCAATCCATTCTATTCCATTTTGTTCCAGTCCATTCCATTTGAGTCTACTCCATTCCAGTAAATTCCATTCGATTCTATTCGATTCCATTCCATCCGATTCAATTGCACTCGATTCCACTCCGTTACATTCCGTTGCATTTAATTCTCTTCCATTCCATTGCATTCCGTTCCATTCCGTTTGATTACATTGCATTCGTTTCCATTCCATTCGAATCAATTACATCGCAATCCATAACATTCGAGTCCGTTCTATTTCAGTCCATTCCATTCCGTTCCATTCCAACTGATTCCATTCCAGTAAATTCCATTTCATACTATCGCATTCCATTTGATTCCATTCTATTCGAATAAATTCCATTCGAGACCATTCCTTTCGAATCCATTCTATTTGAGTTCATTCAATTCGAGTCCATTACATTTGGGTCCATTCCATTCCATTACTTTCCATTCCATTCCATTCTATGCCATTTCATTCTATTCTATTCCATTCGAGTCCATTCCATTCGAGTCCATTCCATTCCATTCCTTTCCGTTTCATGCCATTCCATTCGATTCTATCCCATTCGACTCCATTCCACTCCCTTCCGTTCCATCCGATTCCATTCCATTCTATTCCTTTCCATTCCGTTCTATTTCATTCCATGCGTTTCCATTGTATTCCAGTCCATTCCACTCCAGTCCCTTCTATTCGATTGCATTCCATTCCAGTCCCTTCCATTCGAGTCCATTCTATTAAATTCCATTGCATTCCATATCTATCCATTACACTCCATTGAATTCTATTCCATTCCATTCCATTCCATTTGGTTCCATTCCATTTGACTCCATTCCATTTGAGTCCATTCCATTCCATTCCATTTCTTTCCATTCCGTTCCATTCGATTCCATTTTGTTCCAGTCCATTCCATTCGAGTCCATTCCACTCCAGTCCATTCCATTTGAGTCCACTCAATTCCAGTACATTCCATTCGCGTCCATTCCATTCCATTCCATTCGATTTCTTTCCATTACACTGCATTCCATTCTATTCTTTCAATTCCATTCCAGTCCATTCCATTCGAGTCCATTCCATTCGATTGCATTCCGTTCGACTCCATTCCTTTCGAGTCCATTCCATTCCATTCCATTCCGTACCATTAGATTCCAACCTGTTCAACTCCATTTTTTTCCTGTCTAATCCATTTGAGTCCATTATATTCCAGTCCATTCCAATCGATTACATTTCATTTGATTCCATTCCATTCGATTCCATTCCACTCGATTCCACTCCTTTCCATTCCTTTGCATTCCGTTGTATTCCTTTCCATTGACTTCCATGTCATTCTGTTTGATTCCATTCCATTCCATTCCATTCCATTCCATTCCATAGTATTGCATTCCGTTCGCTTCCATTCTATTCGAATAAATTCCATTCGAGACCAATCCTTTTGGAGTCCATTCTATTTGAGTCGATTCCATTTGAGAACATTACATTTGGGTCCATTCCATTCTATTCCATTCCTTTCCATTCCATTCCTTTCCATTGCATTCGATGCCATTCTATTCTATTCTATTCCATTCGAGTCCATTACATTTGAATCCAATCCATTCCATTACATTCCATTTCAATCCATTCCATTTGAAACCATTCCATTGGATTCTATTCCATTCTACTGCATTAGATTCCATTCCGTTCCATCCGATTTCATTCCACTCTATTCCTTTGCATGCCATTCCATTCCATTCCATTCCATTCCATTCGTTTCCAATTCATTCGAGTCCATTCCTCTCCAGTCCATTCCACTCGCCTCCATTCCACTCCTGTCCATTCCATTCGAGTCCATTCCATTCCATTCCTTTCAATATCTTTCCTTTACACTCCGTTCCATTCTATTCCTTTTGACTCCATTCAATTCCATTCCTTTCTATTCCATTCCAGTTGGATCCATTACATTCGACTGCATTCTGTTCGATTGCATTCCATTCCATTTCATTCTGTTCCATTCCATTGCTTTCCTTTTGATTCCAATCCATTCCATTCCATTTTCTTCCAGTGCATTCCATTCGAGTCCATTCCATTCCACTCCATTCCATTTGTTTCCATTCCATTCGAATCCATTTCATTTGATTCCATTCCACTCGATTCCATACCATTCCATTCCATTGCATTCCATTCTATTCCATTCCATTCCATTGCATTTCATTCCATTCCATTTGATTACATTCCACTCGATTCCATTCCTCTCGAATCAATTACGTTGCAATCCATTACACTTGGGTCTGTTCTATTCCAGTCCATTCCATTCCAGTCCATTCCATTCAATTCCATTCCATTCGATTCCATTCCATACTATTGCATTCCATTCGATTCCATTCTATTTGAATGAATTCCATTTGAGACCATTCCCTTCGAGTCAATTCTTTTTTGGTCCATTCCATTTGAATCCATTACATTTGTGTCCATTCCATTCCATTCCATTCCTTTCCATTCCATTCCATTCAATGCCACTCCATTTGATTCTCTTCCATTGGAGTCCATTCCATTTGAGTCCTTTGCATTCCATTCCATTCCATTCGATGCCACTCCATTCTATTCCCTTCCATTTGACTCCATTCCATTCCATTCCGTTCCATCCGATTTCATTCCATTCTATTCCTTTCCATTCCATTCCATTCTTTTCCCTTCCATTTCTGTCTATTCCATTCCATTCCTTTCCATTCGATATCTATCCATTACTCTTCATTCAATGCTATTCCTTTCGATTGCATTCAGTTCCATTCCTTTCGATTAATTTTGATACCATTTCATTCAACTCCATTCCAATCGAGTCCATTCCTTTCCATTCCATTCCTTTCCATTCCATTCCTTTCCATTCCATTCCATTCCACTCGCTTCCATTGCATTCAATTCCATTTTACTCCAGTCCATTCCATTCGCATCCATTCCATTAGTGTCCATTCCATTCGACTCCATTCCTTTCCATTCCATTCCATCTGATTCCATTCCATTCTATTCCTGTCTCTTCTAATCCTTTCCATTCGTTTCCACTCCATTCGAGTCCTTTCCACTCCAGTCAATTCCATTCGAGTCCATTCCATTCCAGTAAACTCTATTCGAGTACATTCCATTCCATTCCATTCGATGTATTTCCATTACACTCCATTCCATTCTATTCCTTTTGATTTCATTAAATTCCATTCCATTCTATTCTATTCCATGTGAGTCCATTCCATTCGATTCCATTCCATTCCATTCGATGCCTTTCCATTCGATTCTATTCCATTGGACTCCATTCCGTTCCATTCGATTCCATCCAATTCCATTCCAATCTCTTCCTTTCCATTCCATTTATTTCCATTCGCTTCCATTCCATTAGAGTCCATTCCACTCCAGTCCATCGCATTCGAGTCCATTCCTTTCCAGTCCATTCCATTCGAGTCGATTCCATTCCATTCCATTCCATTCGATATCTTTCCATTACCCTCCATTCTTTCTATTCCTTTCGATTGCATTCAATTCCATTCTATCCAATTCCATTCCATTTGATTCCATTCTATTCGACTCCATTCCATTCGGGTACATTCCATTCCATTCCGTACGATTCCATTCCTTTCCATTCCATTCCATTCCACTCGATTCTGCTCCGTTACACGTTATTGCATTCCATTCTATTCCATCCCATTCGATGACATTCCATTCTATTCTATTCCATTGGAGTCCATTTCATTCGAGTCCATTGCATTCCATTCCATTCAATGGCATTCCATTTGATTCTATTCCATTCGACTCCATTCCGTTCCATTCCGTTCCAGCCGATTCCATTCTATTCTATTTTTTCCATTCCATTGTATTCCATTCCATTGTATTCCATTCCAATCAATACCATTCCACTCCAGTACATTCAATTCGAGTCCATTCCATTCCCGTGCATTCCATTCGAGTCCTTTCCATACCATTCGTTTCCATTTGAAATCTTTCCATTACAATCCTTTCCATTACACTCCTTTCCATTCCATTCTATCCGATTCCTTTCCATTCAATTCCTTTCCATTCGATTCCATTCCATTCCATGTTGTTCCATTCGATTCCAATCCGTTCGATTCCATTTTGTTCCAGTCCATTCCATTTGAGTCCATTTAATTCCAGTCCATTCCACTTGAATCCATTCCATTCCATTCCATTCCATTCCGATCGATGTCTTTCTATTACACTCAATTCTATTCTATGCTATTCGATTCCATTCAATTCCATTCCATTCGCTTCCATTCCATTCGATTCCATTCCATAGTATTGCATTCTTTTCGATTCCATTCTATTCGAATTAATTCCATTCGAGACCATTCTTTCTATTCCAATCTATTTGAATCCATTCTATTCGAGTCCCTTGCATTTGTGTCCATTCCATTCCATTCTATTCCATTCCATTCCGTTCAATGCCATTCCATTTGATTCTATTCCATTCTACTTCATTCTATTCCAATCCATTCCATCCGACTGCATTTCTTTCTTTTCATTTCTATTCCATTCCTTTTTTTCCATTCCATTCCATTCCACTCTTTTCCGTTCCATTCAAGTCCATTCATCTCCAGTCCATTCCATTTGAATCCTTTCCTTTCCAGTCCATTCCATTCCATTCGATATCTTTCCATTACACTCCATTCCTTTCTATTCGTTTCAATTCAATTCCATTCCATTCCATTCTATTACAGTCCACTCCATTCGACTCCACTCCATTTGAGTCCTTTCCATTCCATTCCATTCCATTCCATTCCGTTCCATTCCATTCTATTCGATTCCAATCCTTTCGATTACCTTTTGTTCCAGTTCATTGCCTTCAATTCCATTCTATTTGAGTCCATTCGATACGAGTCCATTATATTTGTGTCCATTCCATTTGTGTCCATTCCATTCCATTATATTCCATTCCATTCAAGGCCTTTCCATTCGATTCTATTCCATTCGATTCCCCTCCATTCGAGTCTATTCCTTCCATTCCATTCCATTTGATGCCTTGCCATTTGATTCTATTCCATTCGAATCTATTCCATTACATTCCATTCTCTCCGATTTCATTCCATTCTATTCCTTTCCATTCCAATCCATTCCATTCCATTCCATTGGTTTCCATTGCATTCGAGTCCGTTTCAATCCAGGCCACTCCATTCGAGTCCATTCCATTCCATTCCATTCCATTCAAGTCCATTCCATTCAAGTCCATTCCATTCCATTTCTTTCCATTCGATATCTTTTGGTTACACTCCACACCATTCTACTCTTTTCGATTCCATTCAATTCCATTTGATTCCATTCTATTCGTCTCCATTCCAATCGATTCCATTCCATTCCATTCCTTTCCGTTCCATTCCGTTCCGTTCGATTTCAATCCATTCTATTCCATTTTGTTCCAGTCCATTCCATTTGAGTCTACTCCATTCCAGTAAATTCCATTCGATTCTATTCGATTCCATTCCATCCGATTCAATTGCACTCGATTCCACTCCGTTACATTCCGTTGCATTTAATTCTCTTCCATTCCATTGCATTCCGTTCCATTCCGTTTGATTACATTGCATTCGTTTCCATTCCATTCGAATCAATTACATCGCAATCCATAACATTCGAGTCCGTTCTATTTCAGTCCATTCCATTCCGTTCCATTCCAACTGATTCCATTCCAGTAAATTCCATTTCATACTATCGCATTCCATTTGATTCCATTCTATTCGAATAAATTCCATTCGAGACCATTCCTTTCGAATCCATTCTATTTGAGTTCATTCAATTCGAGTCCATTACATTTGGGTCCATTCCATTCCATTACTTTCCATTCCATTCCATTCTATGCCATTTCATTCTATTCTATTCCATTCGAGTCCATTCCATTCGAGTCCATTCCATTCCATTCCTTTCCGTTTCATGCCATTCCATTCGATTCTATCCCATTCGACTCCATTCCACTCCCTTCCGTTCCATCCGATTCCATTCCATTCTATTCCTTTCCATTCCGTTCTATTTCATTCCATGCGTTTCCATTGTATTCCAGTCCATTCCACTCCAGTCCCTTCTATTCGATTGCATTCCATTCCAGTCCCTTCCATTCGAGTCCATTCTATTAAATTCCATTGCATTCCATATCTATCCATTACACTCCATTGAATTCTATTCCATTCCATTCCATTCCATTTGGTTCCATTCCATTTGACTCCATTCCATTTGAGTCCATTCCATTCCATTCCATTTCTTTCCATTCCGTTCCATTCGATTCCATTTTGTTCCAGTCCATTCCATTCGAGTCCATTCCACTCCAGTCCATTCCATTTGAGTCCACTCAATTCCAGTACATTCCATTCGCGTCCATTCCATTCCATTCCATTCGATTTCTTTCCATTACACTGCATTCCATTCTATTCTTTCAATTCCATTCCAGTCCATTCCATTCGAGTCCATTCCATTCGATTGCATTCCGTTCGACTCCATTCCTTTCGAGTCCATTCCATTCCATTCCATTCCGTACCATTAGATTCCAACCTGTTCAACTCCATTTTTTTCCTGTCTAATCCATTTGAGTCCATTATATTCCAGTCCATTCCAATCGATTACATTTCATTTGATTCCATTCCATTCGATTCCATTCCACTCGATTCCACTCCTTTCCATTCCTTTGCATTCCGTTGTATTCCTTTCCATTGACTTCCATGTCATTCTGTTTGATTCCATTCCATTCCATTCCATTCCATTCCATTCCATAGTATTGCATTCCGTTCGCTTCCATTCTATTCGAATAAATTCCATTCGAGACCAATCCTTTTGGAGTCCATTCTATTTGAGTCGATTCCATTTGAGAACATTACATTTGGGTCCATTCCATTCTATTCCATTCCTTTCCATTCCATTCCTTTCCATTGCATTCGATGCCATTCTATTCTATTCTATTCCATTCGAGTCCATTACATTTGAATCCAATCCATTCCATTACATTCCATTTCAATCCATTCCATTTGAAACCATTCCATTGGATTCTATTCCATTCTACTGCATTAGATTCCATTCCGTTCCATCCGATTTCATTCCACTCTATTCCTTTGCATGCCATTCCATTCCATTCCATTCCATTCCATTCGTTTCCAATTCATTCGAGTCCATTCCTCTCCAGTCCATTCCACTCGCCTCCATTCCACTCCTGTCCATTCCATTCGAGTCCATTCCATTCCATTCCTTTCAATATCTTTCCTTTACACTCCGTTCCATTCTATTCCTTTTGACTCCATTCAATTCCATTCCTTTCTATTCCATTCCAGTTGGATCCATTACATTCGACTGCATTCTGTTCGATTGCATTCCATTCCATTTCATTCTGTTCCATTCCATTGCTTTCCTTTTGATTCCAATCCATTCCATTCCATTTTCTTCCAGTGCATTCCATTCGAGTCCATTCCATTCCACTCCATTCCATTTGTTTCCATTCCATTCGAATCCATTTCATTTGATTCCATTCCACTCGATTCCATACCATTCCATTCCATTGCATTCCATTCTATTCCATTCCATTCCATTGCATTTCATTCCATTCCATTTGATTACATTCCACTCGATTCCATTCCTCTCGAATCAATTACGTTGCAATCCATTACACTTGGGTCTGTTCTATTCCAGTCCATTCCATTCCAGTCCATTCCATTCAATTCCATTCCATTCGATTCCATTCCATACTATTGCATTCCATTCGATTCCATTCTATTTGAATGAATTCCATTTGAGACCATTCCCTTCGAGTCAATTCTTTTTTGGTCCATTCCATTTGAATCCATTACATTTGTGTCCATTCCATTCCATTCCATTCCTTTCCATTCCATTCCATTCAATGCCACTCCATTTGATTCTCTTCCATTGGAGTCCATTCCATTTGAGTCCTTTGCATTCCATTCCATTCCATTCGATGCCACTCCATTCTATTCCCTTCCATTTGACTCCATTCCATTCCATTCCGTTCCATCCGATTTCATTCCATTCTATTCCTTTCCATTCCATTCCATTCTTTTCCCTTCCATTTCTGTCTATTCCATTCCATTCCTTTCCATTCGATATCTATCCATTACTCTTCATTCAATGCTATTCCTTTCGATTGCATTCAGTTCCATTCCTTTCGATTAATTTTGATACCATTTCATTCAACTCCATTCCAATCGAGTCCATTCCTTTCCATTCCATTCCTTTCCATTCCATTCCTTTCCATTCCATTCCATTCCACTCGCTTCCATTGCATTCAATTCCATTTTACTCCAGTCCATTCCATTCGCATCCATTCCATTAGTGTCCATTCCATTCGACTCCATTCCTTTCCATTCCATTCCATCTGATTCCATTCCATTCTATTCCTGTCTCTTCTAATCCTTTCCATTCGTTTCCACTCCATTCGAGTCCTTTCCACTCCAGTCAATTCCATTCGAGTCCATTCCATTCCAGTAAACTCTATTCGAGTACATTCCATTCCATTCCATTCGATGTATTTCCATTACACTCCATTCCATTCTATTCCTTTTGATTTCATTAAATTCCATTCCATTCTATTCTATTCCATGTGAGTCCATTCCATTCGATTCCATTCCATTCCATTCGATGCCTTTCCATTCGATTCTATTCCATTGGACTCCATTCCATTCCATTCGATTCCATCCAATTCCATTCCAATCTCTTCCTTTCCATTCCATTTATTTCCATTCGCTTCCATTCCATTAGAGTCCATTCCACTCCAGTCCATCGCATTCGAGTCCATTCCTTTCCAGTCCATTCCATTCGAGTCGATTCCATTCCATTCCATTCCATTCGATATCTTTCCATTACCCTCCATTCTTTCTATTCCTTTCGATTGCATTCAATTCCATTCTATCCAATTCCATTCCATTTGATTCCATTCTATTCGACTCCATTCCATTCGGGTACATTCCATTCCATTCCGTACGATTCCATTCCTTTCCATTCCATTCCATTCCACTCGATTCTGCTCCGTTACACGTTATTGCATTCCATTCTATTCCATCCCATTCGATGACATTCCATTCTATTCTATTCCATTGGAGTCCATTTCATTCGAGTCCATTGCATTCCATTCCATTCAATGGCATTCCATTTGATTCTATTCCATTCGACTCCATTCCGTTCCATTCCGTTCCAGCCGATTCCATTCTATTCTATTTTTTCCATTCCATTGTATTCCATTCCATTGTATTCCATTCCAATCAATACCATTCCACTCCAGTACATTCAATTCGAGTCCATTCCATTCCCGTGCATTCCATTCGAGTCCTTTCCATACCATTCGTTTCCATTTGAAATCTTTCCATTACAATCCTTTCCATTACACTCCTTTCCATTCCATTCTATCCGATTCCTTTCCATTCAATTCCTTTCCATTCGATTCCATTCCATTCCATGTTGTTCCATTCGATTCCAATCCGTTCGATTCCATTTTGTTCCAGTCCATTCCATTTGAGTCCATTTAATTCCAGTCCATTCCACTTGAATCCATTCCATTCCATTCCATTCCATTCCGATCGATGTCTTTCTATTACACTCAATTCTATTCTATGCTATTCGATTCCATTCAATTCCATTCCATTCGCTTCCATTCCATTCGATTCCATTCCATAGTATTGCATTCTTTTCGATTCCATTCTATTCGAATTAATTCCATTCGAGACCATTCTTTCTATTCCAATCTATTTGAATCCATTCTATTCGAGTCCCTTGCATTTGTGTCCATTCCATTCCATTCTATTCCATTCCATTCCGTTCAATGCCATTCCATTTGATTCTATTCCATTCTACTTCATTCTATTCCAATCCATTCCATCCGACTGCATTTCTTTCTTTTCATTTCTATTCCATTCCTTTTTTTCCATTCCATTCCATTCCACTCTTTTCCGTTCCATTCAAGTCCATTCATCTCCAGTCCATTCCATTTGAATCCTTTCCTTTCCAGTCCATTCCATTCCATTCGATATCTTTCCATTACACTCCATTCCTTTCTATTCGTTTCAATTCAATTCCATTCCATTCCATTCTATTACAGTCCACTCCATTCGACTCCACTCCATTTGAGTCCTTTCCATTCCATTCCATTCCATTCCATTCCGTTCCATTCCATTCTATTCGATTCCAATCCTTTCGATTACCTTTTGTTCCAGTTCATTGCCTTCAATTCCATTCTATTTGAGTCCATTCGATACGAGTCCATTATATTTGTGTCCATTCCATTTGTGTCCATTCCATTCCATTATATTCCATTCCATTCAAGGCCTTTCCATTCGATTCTATTCCATTCGATTCCCCTCCATTCGAGTCTATTCCTTCCATTCCATTCCATTTGATGCCTTGCCATTTGATTCTATTCCATTCGAATCTATTCCATTACATTCCATTCTCTCCGATTTCATTCCATTCTATTCCTTTCCATTCCAATCCATTCCATTCCATTCCATTGGTTTCCATTGCATTCGAGTCCATTCCAATCCAGGCCACTCCATTCGAGTCCATTCCATTCCATTCCATTCCATTCAAGTCCATTCCATTCAAGTCCATTCCATTCCATTTCTTTCCATTCGATATCTTTTGGTTACACTCCACACCATTCTACTCTTTTCGATTCCATTCAATTCCATTTGATTCCATTCTATTCGTCTCCATTCCAATCGATTCCATTCCATTCCATTCCTTTCCGTTCCATTCCGTTCCGTTCAATTTCAATCCATTCTATTCCATTTTGTTCCAGTCCATTCCATTTGAGTCTACTCCATTCCAGTAAATTCCATTCGATTCTATTCGATTCCATTCCATCCGATTCAATTGCACTCGATTCCACTCCGTTACATTCCGTTGCATTTAATTCTCTTCCATTCCATTGCATTCCGTTCCATTCCGTTTGATTACATTGCATTCGTTTCCATTCCATTCGAATCAATTACATCGCAATCCATAACATTCGAGTCCGTTCTATTTCAGTCCATTCCATTCCGTTCCATTCCAACTGATTCCATTCCAGTAAATTCCATTTCATACTATCGCATTCCATTTGATTCCATTCTATTCGAATAAATTCCATTCGAGACCATTCCTTTCGAATCCATTCTATTTGAGTTCATTCAATTCGAGTCCATTACATTTGGGTCCATTCCATTCCATTACTTTCCATTCCATTCCATTCTATGCCATTTCATTCTATTCTATTCCATTCGAGTCCATTCCATTCGAGTCCATTCCATTCCATTCCTTTCCGTTTCATGCCATTCCATTCGATTCTATCCCATTCGACTCCATTCCACTCCCTTCCGTTCCATCCGATTCCATTCCATTCTATTCCTTTCCATTCTGTTCTATTTCATTCCATGCGTTTCCATTGTATTCCAGTCCATTCCACTCCAGTCCCTTCTATTCGATTGCATTCCATTCCAGTCCCTTCCATTCGAGTCCATTCTATTAAATTCCATTGCATTCCATATCTATCCATTACACTCCATTGAATTCTATTCCATTCCATTCCATTCCATTTGGTTCCATTCCATTTGACTCCATTCCATTTGAGTCCATTCCATTCCATTCCATTTCTTTCCATTCCGTTCCATTCGATTCCATTTTGTTCCAGTCCATTCCATTCGAGTCCATTCCACTCCAGTCCATTCCATTTGAGTCCACTCAATTCCAGTACATTCCATTCGCGTCCATTCCATTCCATTCCATTCGATTTCTTTCCATTACACTGCATTCCATTCTATTCTTTCAATTCCATTCCAGTCCATTCCATTCGAGTCCATTCCATTCGATTGCATTCCGTTCGACTCCATTCCTTTCGAGTCCATTCCATTCCATTCCATTCCGTACCATTAGATTCCAACCTGTTCAACTCCATTTTTTTCCTGTCTAATCCATTTGAGTCCATTATATTCCAGTCCATTCCAATCGATTACATTTCATTTGATTCCATTCCATTCGATTCCATTCCACTCGATTCCACTCCTTTCCATTCCTTTGCATTCCGTTGTATTCCTTTCCATTGACTTCCATGTCATTCTGTTTGATTCCATTCCATTCCATTCCATTCCATTCCATTCCATAGTATTGCATTCCGTTCGCTTCCATTCTATTCGAATAAATTCCATTCGAGACCAATCCTTTTGGAGTCCATTCTATTTGAGTCGATTCCATTTGAGAACATTACATTTGGGTCCATTCCATTCTATTCCATTCCTTTCCATTCCATTCCTTTCCATTGCATTCGATGCCATTCTATTCTATTCTATTCCATTCGAGTCCATTACATTTGAATCCAATCCATTCCATTACATTCCATTTCAATCCATTCCATTTGAAACCATTCCATTGGATTCTATTCCATTCTACTGCATTAGATTCCATTCCGTTCCATCCGATTTCATTCCACTCTATTCCTTTGCATGCCATTCCATTCCATTCCATTCCATTCCATTCGTTTCCAATTCATTCGAGTCCATTCCTCTCCAGTCCATTCCACTCGCCTCCATTCCACTCCTGTCCATTCCATTCGAGTCCATTCCATTCCATTCCTTTCAATATCTTTCCTTTACACTCCGTTCCATTCTATTCCTTTTGACTCCATTCAATTCCATTCCTTTCTATTCCATTCCAGTTGGATCCATTACATTCGACTGCATTCTGTTCGATTGCATTCCATTCCATTTCATTCTGTTCCATTCCATTGCTTTCCTTTTGATTCCAATCCATTCCATTCCATTTTCTTCCAGTGCATTCCATTCGAGTCCATTCCATTCCACTCCATTCCATTTGTTTCCATTCCATTCGAATCCATTTCATTTGATTCCATTCCACTCGATTCCATACCATTCCATTCCATTGCATTCCATTCTATTCCATTCCATTCCATTGCATTTCATTCCATTCCATTTGATTACATTCCACTCGATTCCATTCCTCTCGAATCAATTACGTTGCAATCCATTACACTTGGGTCTGTTCTATTCCAGTCCATTCCATTCCAGTCCATTCCATTCAATTCCATTCCATTCGATTCCATTCCATACTATTGCATTCCATTCGATTCCATTCTATTTGAATGAATTCCATTTGAGACCATTCCCTTCGAGTCAATTCTTTTTTGGTCCATTCCATTTGAATCCATTACATTTGTGTCCATTCCATTCCATTCCATTCCTTTCCATTCCATTCCATTCAATGCCACTCCATTTGATTCTCTTCCATTGGAGTCCATTCCATTTGAGTCCTTTGCATTCCATTCCATTCCATTCGATGCCACTCCATTCTATTCCCTTCCATTTGACTCCATTCCATTCCATTCCGTTCCATCCGATTTCATTCCATTCTATTCCTTTCCATTCCATTCCATTCTTTTCCCTTCCATTTCTGTCTATTCCATTCCATTCCTTTCCATTCGATATCTATCCATTACTCTTCATTCAATGCTATTCCTTTCGATTGCATTCAGTTCCATTCCTTTCGATTAATTTTGATACCATTTCATTCAACTCCATTCCAATCGAGTCCATTCCTTTCCATTCCATTCCTTTCCATTCCATTCCTTTCCATTCCATTCCATTCCACTCGCTTCCATTGCATTCAATTCCATTTTACTCCAGTCCATTCCATTCGCATCCATTCCATTAGTGTCCATTCCATTCGACTCCATTCCTTTCCATTCCATTCCATCTGATTCCATTCCATTCTATTCCTGTCTCTTCTAATCCTTTCCATTCGTTTCCACTCCATTCGAGTCCTTTCCACTCCAGTCAATTCCATTCGAGTCCATTCCATTCCAGTAAACTCTATTCGAGTACATTCCATTCCATTCCATTCGATGTATTTCCATTACACTCCATTCCATTCTATTCCTTTTGATTTCATTAAATTCCATTCCATTCTATTCTATTCCATGTGAGTCCATTCCATTCGATTCCATTCCATTCCATTCGATGCCTTTCCATTCGATTCTATTCCATTGGACTCCATTCCATTCCATTCGATTCCATCCAATTCCATTCCAATCTCTTCCTTTCCATTCCATTTATTTCCATTCGCTTCCATTCCATTAGAGTCCATTCCACTCCAGTCCATCGCATTCGAGTCCATTCCTTTCCAGTCCATTCCATTCGAGTCGATTCCATTCCATTCCATTCCATTCGATATCTTTCCATTACCCTCCATTCTTTCTATTCCTTTCGATTGCATTCAATTCCATTCTATCCAATTCCATTCCATTTGATTCCATTCTATTCGACTCCATTCCATTCGGGTACATTCCATTCCATTCCGTACGATTCCATTCCTTTCCATTCCATTCCATTCCACTCGATTCTGCTCCGTTACACGTTATTGCATTCCATTCTATTCCATCCCATTCGATGACATTCCATTCTATTCTATTCCATTGGAGTCCATTTCATTCGAGTCCATTGCATTCCATTCCATTCAATGGCATTCCATTTGATTCTATTCCATTCGACTCCATTCCGTTCCATTCCGTTCCAGCCGATTCCATTCTATTCTATTTTTTCCATTCCATTGTATTCCATTCCATTGTATTCCATTCCAATCAATACCATTCCACTCCAGTACATTCAATTCGAGTCCATTCCATTCCCGTGCATTCCATTCGAGTCCTTTCCATACCATTCGTTTCCATTTGAAATCTTTCCATTACAATCCTTTCCATTACACTCCTTTCCATTCCATTCTATCCGATTCCTTTCCATTCAATTCCTTTCCATTCGATTCCATTCCATTCCATGTTGTTCCATTCGATTCCAATCCGTTCGATTCCATTTTGTTCCAGTCCATTCCATTTGAGTCCATTTAATTCCAGTCCATTCCACTTGAATCCATTCCATTCCATTCCATTCCATTCCGATCGATGTCTTTCTATTACACTCAATTCTATTCTATGCTATTCGATTCCATTCAATTCCATTCCATTCGCTTCCATTCCATTCGATTCCATTCCATAGTATTGCATTCTTTTCGATTCCATTCTATTCGAATTAATTCCATTCGAGACCATTCTTTCTATTCCAATCTATTTGAATCCATTCTATTCGAGTCCCTTGCATTTGTGTCCATTCCATTCCATTCTATTCCATTCCATTCCGTTCAATGCCATTCCATTTGATTCTATTCCATTCTACTTCATTCTATTCCAATCCATTCCATCCGACTGCATTTCTTTCTTTTCATTTCTATTCCATTCCTTTTTTTCCATTCCATTCCATTCCACTCTTTTCCGTTCCATTCAAGTCCATTCATCTCCAGTCCATTCCATTTGAATCCTTTCCTTTCCAGTCCATTCCATTCCATTCGATATCTTTCCATTACACTCCATTCCTTTCTATTCGTTTCAATTCAATTCCATTCCATTCCATTCTATTACAGTCCACTCCATTCGACTCCACTCCATTTGAGTCCTTTCCCTTCCATTCCATTCCATTCCATTCCGTTCCATTCCATTCTATTCGATTCCAATCCTTTCGATTACCTTTTGTTCCAGTTCATTGCCTTCAATTCCATTCTATTTGAGTCCATTCGATACGAGTCCATTATATTTGTGTCCATTCCATTTGTGTCCATTCCATTCCATTATATTCCATTCCATTCAAGGCCTTTCCATTCGATTCTATTCCATTCGATTCCCCTCCATTCGAGTCTATTCCTTCCATTCCATTCCATTTGATGCCTTGCCATTTGATTCTATTCCATTCGAATCTATTCCATTACATTCCATTCTCTCCGATTTCATTCCATTCTATTCCTTTCCATTCCAATCCATTCCATTCCATTCCATTGGTTTCCATTGCATTCGAGTCCATTCCAATCCAGGCCACTCCATTCGAGTCCATTCCATTCCATTCCATTCCATTCCATTCCATTCAAGTCCATTCCATTCAAGTCCATTCCATTCCATTTCTTTCCATTCGATATCTTTTGGTTACACTCCACACCATTCTACTCTTTTCGATTCCATTCAATTCCATTTGATTCCATTCTATTCGTCTCCATTCCAATCGATTCCATTCCATTCCATTCCTTTCCGTTCCATTCCGTTCCGTTCGATTTCAATCCATTCTATTCCATTTTGTTCCAGTCCATTCCATTTGAGTCTACTCCATTCCAGTAAATTCCATTCGATTCTATTCGATTCTATTCCATCCGATTCAATTGCACTCGATTCCACTCCGTTACATTCCATTGCATTTAATTCTCTTCCATTCCATTGCATTCCGTTCCATTCCGTTTGATTACATTGCATTCGTTTCCATTCCATTCGAATCAATTACATCAAAATCCATAACATTCGAGTCCGTTCTATTTCAGTCCATTCCATTCCGTTCCATTCCAACTGATTCCATTCCAGTAAATTCCATTTCATACTATCGCATTCCATTTGATTCCATTCTATTCGAATAAATTCCATTCGAGACCATTCCTTTCGAATCCATTCTATTTGAGTTCATTCAATTCGAGTCCATTACATTTGGGTCCATTCCATTCCATTACTTTCCATTCCATTCCATTCTATGCCATTTCATTCTATTCTATTCCATTCGAGTCCATTCCATTCGAGTCCATTCCATTCCATTCCTTTCCGTTTCATACCATTCCATTCAATTCTATCCCATTCGACTCCATTCCATTCCCTTCCGTTCCATCCGATTCCATTCCATTCTATTCCTTTCCATTCCGTTCTATTTCATTCCATGCGTTTCCATTGTATTCCAGTCCATTCCACTCCAGTCCCTTCTATTCAATTGCATTCCATTCCAGTCCCTTCCATTCGAGTCCATTCTATTAAATTCCATTGCATTCCATATCTATCCATTACACTCCATTGAATTCTATTCCATTCCATTCCATTCCATTTGGTTCCATTCCATTTGACTCCATTCCATTTGAGTCCATTCCATTCCATTCCATTTCTTTCCATTCCGTTCCATTCGATTCCATTTTGTTCCAGTCCATTCCATTCGAGTCCATTCCACTCCAGTCCATTCCATTTGAGTCCACTCAATTCCAGTACATTCCATTCGAGTCCATTCCATTCCATTCCATTCGATTTCTTTCCATTACACTGCATTCCATTCTATTCTTTCAATTCCATTCCAGTCCATTCCATTCGAGTCCATTCCATTCAATTGCATTCCGTTCGACTCCATTCCTTTTGAGTCCATTCCATTCCATTCCATTCCGTACCATTAGATTCCAACCTGTTCAACTCCATTTTTTTCCTGTCTAATCCATTTGAGTCCATTATATTCCAGTCCATTCCAATCGATTACATTTCATTTGATTCCATTCCATTCGATTCCATTCCACTCGATTCCACTCCTTTCCATTCCTTTGCATTCCGTTGTATTCCTTTCCATTGACTTCCATGTCATTCTGTTTGATTCCATTCCATTCCATTCCATTCCATAGTATTGCATTCCGTTCGCTTCCATTCTATTCGAATAAATTCCATTCGAGACCAATCCTTTTGGAGTCCATTCTATTTGAGTCGATTCCATTTGAGAACATTACATTTGGGTCCATTCCATTCTATTCCATTCCTTTCCATTGCATTCGATGCCATTCTATTCTATTCTATTCCATTCGAGTCCATTACATTTGAATCCAATCCATTCCATTACATTCCATTTCAATCCATTCCATTTGAAACCATTCCATTGGATTCTATTCCATTCTACTGCATTAGATTCCATTCCGTTCCATCCGATTTCATTCCACTCTATTCCTTTGCATGCCATTCCATTCCATTCCATTCCATTCCATTCGTTTCCAATTCATTCGAGTCCATTCCTCTCCAGTCCATTCCACTCGCCTCCATTCCACTCCTGTCCATTCCATTCGAGTCCATTCCATTCCATTCCTTTCAATATCTTTCCTTTACACTCCGTTCCATTCTATTCCTTTTGACTCCATTCAATTCCATTCCTTTCTATTCCATTCCAGTTGGATCCATTACATTCGACTGCATTCTGTTCGATTGCATTCCATTCCATTCCATTCTGTTCCATTCCATTCCTTTCCTTTTGATTCCAATCCATTCCATTCCATTTTCTTCCAGTGCATTCCATTCGAGTCCATTCCATTCCACTCCATTCCATTTGTTTCCATTCCATTCGAATCCATTTCATTTGATTCCATTCCACTCGATTCCATACCATTCCATTCCATTGCATTCCATTCTATTCCATTCCATTCCATTGCATTTCATTCCATTCCATTTGATTACATTCCACTCGATTCCATTCCTCTCGAATCAATTACGTTGCAATCCATTACACTTGGGTCTGTTCTATTCCAGTCCATTCCATTCCAGTCCATTCCATTCAATTCCATTCCATTCGATTCCATTCCATACTATTGCATTCCATTCGATTCCATTCTATTTGAATGAATTCCATTTGAGACCATTCCCTTCGAGTCAATTCTTTTTTGGTCCATTCCATTTGAATCCATTACATTTGTGTCCATTCCATTCCATTCCATTCCTTTCCATTCCATTCCATTCAATGCCACTCCATTTGATTCTCTTCCATTGGAGTCCATTCCATTTGAGTCCTTTGCATTCCATTCCATTCCATTCGATGCCACTCCATTCTATTCCCTTCCATTTGACTCCATTCCATTCCATTCCGTTCCATCCGATTTCATTCCATTCTATTCCTTTCCATTCCATTCCATTCTTTTCCCTTCCATTTCTGTCTATTCCATTCCATTCCTTTCCATTCGATATCTATCCATTACTCTTCATTCAATGCTATTCCTTTCGATTGCATTCAGTTCCATTCCTTTCGATTAATTTTGATACCATTTCATTCAACTCCATTCCAATCGAGTCCATTCCTTTCCATTCCATTCCTTTCCATTCCATTCCTTTCCATTCCATTCCATTCCACTTGCTTCCATTGCATTCAATTCCATTTTACTCCAGTCCATTCCATTCGCATCCATTCCATTAGTGTCCATTCCATTCGACTCCATTCCTTTCCATTCCATTCCATCTGATTCCATTCCATTCTATTCCTGTCTCTTCTAATCCTTTCCATTCGTTTCCACTCCATTCGAGTCCTTTCCACTCCAGTCAATTCCATTCGAGTCCATTCCATTCCAGTAAATTCTATTCGAGTACATTCCATTCCATTCCATTCGATGTATTTCCATTACACTCCATTCCATTCTATTCCTTTTGATTTCATTAAATTCCATTCCATTCTATTCTATTCCATGTGAGTCCATTCCATTCGATTCCATTCCATTCCATTCGATGCCTTTCCATTCGATTCTATTCCATTGGACTCCATTCCATTCCATTCGATTCCATCCAATTCCATTCCAATCTCTTCCTTTCCATTCCATTTATTTCCATTCGCTTCCATTCCATTAGAGTCCATTCCACTCCAGTCCATCGCATTCGAGTCCATTCCTTTCCAGTCCATTCCATTCGAGTCGATTCCATTCCATTCCATTCCATTCGATATCTTTCCATTACCCTCCATTCTTTCTATTCCTTTCGATTGCATTCAATTCCATTCTATCCAATTCCATTCCATTTGATTCCATTCTATTCGACTCCATTCCATTCGGGTACATTCCATTCCATTCCGTACGATTCCATTCCTTTCCATTCCATTCCATTCCACTCGATTCTGCTCCGTTACACGTTATTGCATTCCATTCTATTCCATCCCATTCGATGACATTCCATTCTATTCTATTCCATTGGAGTCCATTTCATTCGAGTCCATTGCATTCCATTCCATTCAATGGCATTCCATTTGATTCTATTCCATTCGACTCCATTCCGTTCCATTCCGTTCCAGCCGATTCCATTCTATTCTATTTTTTCCATTCCATTGTATTCCATTCCATTGTATTCCATTCCAATCAATACCATTCCACTCCAGTACATTCAATTCGAGTCCATTCCATTCCCGTGCATTCCATTCGAGTCCTTTCCATACCATTCGTTTCCATTTGAAATCTTTCCATTACAATCCTTTCCATTACACTCCTTTCCATTCCATTCTATCCGATTCCTTTCCATTCAATTCCTTTCCATTCGATTCCATTCCATTCCATGTTGTTCCATTCGATTCCAATCCGTTCGATTCCATTTTGTTCCAGTCCATTCCATTTGAGTCCATTTAATTCCAGTCCATTCCACTTGAATCCATTCCATTCCATTCCATTCCATTCCGATCGATGTCTTTCTATTACACTCAATTCTATTCTATGCTATTCGATTCCATTCAATTCCATTCCATTCGCTTCCATTCCATTCGATTCCATTCCATAGTATTGCATTCTTTTCGATTTCATTCTATTCGAATTAATTCCATTCGAGACCATTCTTTCTATTCCAATCTATTTGAATCCATTCCATTCGAGTCCCTTGCATTTGTGTCCATTCCATTCCATTCTGTTCCATTCCATTCCGTTCAATGCCATTCCATTTGATTCTATTCCATTCTACTTCATTCTATTCCAATCCATTCCATCCGACTGCATTTCTTTCTTTTCATTTCTATTCCATTCCTTTTTTTCCATTCCATTCCATTCCACTCTTTTCCGTTCCATTCAAGTCCATTCATCTCCAGTCCATTCCATTTGAATCCTTTCCTTTCCAGTCCATTCCATTCCATTCGATATCTTTCCATTACACTCCATTCCTTTCTATTCGTTTCAATTCAATTCCATTCCATTCCATTCTATTACAGTCCACTCCATTCGACTCCACTCCATTTGAGTCCTTTCCGTTCCATTCCATTCCATTCCATTCCGTTCCATTCCATTCTATTCGATTCCAATCCTTTCGATTACCTTTTGTTCCAGTTCATTGCCTTCAATTCCATTCTATTTGAGTCCATTCGATACGAGTCCATTATATTTGTGTCCATTCCATTTGTGTCCATTCCATTCCATTATATTCCATTCCATTCAAGGCCTTTCCATTCGATTCTATTCCATTCGATTCCCCTCCATTCGAGTCTATTCCTTCCATTCCATTTGATGCCTTGCCATTTGATTCTATTCCATTCGAATCTATTCCATTACATTCCATTCTCTCCGATTTCATTCCATTCTATTCCTTTCCATTCCAATCCATTCCATTCCATTCCATTCCATTCCATTCCATTGGTTTCCATTGCATTCGAGTCCATTCCAATCCAGGCCACTCCATTCGAGTCCATTCCATTCCATTCAAGTCCATTGCATTCCATTTCTTTCCATTCGATATCTTTTGGTTACACTCCACACCATTCTACTCTTTTCGATTCCATTCAATTCCATTTGATTCCATTCTATTCGTCTCCATTCCAATCGATTCCATTCCATTCCATTCCTTTCCGTTCCATTCCGTTCCGTTCGATTTCAATCCATTCTATTCCATTTTGTTCCAGTCCATTCCATTTGAGTCTACTCCATTCCAGTAAATTCCATTCGATTCTATTCGATTCCATTCCATCCGATTCAATTGCACTCGATTCCACTCCGTTACATTCCATTGCATTTAATTCTCTTCCATTCCATTGCATTCCGTTCCATTCCGTTTGATTACATTGCATTCGTTTCCATTCCATTCGAATCAATTACATCGCAATCCATAACATTCGAGTCCGTTCTATTTCAGTCCATTCCATTCCGTTCCATTCCAACTGATTCCATTCCAGTAAATTCCATTTCATACTATCGCATTCCATTTGATTCCATTCTATTCGAATAAATTCCATTCGAGACCATTCCTTTCGAATCCATTCTATTTGAGTTCATTCAATTCGAGTCCATTACATTTGGGTCCATTCCATTCCATTACTTTCCATTCCATTCCATTCTATGCCATTTCATTCTATTCTATTCCATTCGAGTCCATTCCATTCGAGTCCATTCCATTCCATTCCTTTCCGTTTCATGCCATTCCATTCGATTCTATCCCATTCGACTCCATTCCATTCCCTTCCGTTCCATCCGATTCCATTCCATTCTATTCCTTTCCATTCCGTTCTATTTCATTCCATGCGTTTCCATTGTATTCCAGTCCATTCCACTCCAGTCCCTTCTATTCGATTGCATTCCATTCCAGTCCCTTCCATTCGAGTCCATTCTATTAAATTCCATTGCATTCCATATCTATCCATTACACTCCATTGAATTCTATTCCATTCCATTCCATTCCATTTGGTTCCATTCCATTTGACTCCATTCCATTTGAGTCCATTCCATTCCATTCCATTTCTTTCCATTCCGTTCCATTCGATTCCATTTTGTTCCAGTCCATTCCATTCGAGTCCATTCCACTCCAGTCCATTCCATTTGAGTCCACTCAATTCCAGTACATTCCATTCGAGTCCATTCCATTCCATTCCATTCGATTTCTTTCCATTACACTGCATTTCATTCTATTCTTTCAATTCCATTCCAGTCCATTCCATTCGAGTCCATTCCATTCGATTGCATTCCGTTCGACTCCATTCCTTTCGAGTCCATTCCATTCCATTCCATTCCGTACCATTAGATTCCAACCTGTTCAACTCCATTTTTTTCCTGTCTAATCCATTTGAGTCCATTATATTCCAGTCCATTCCAATCGATTACATTTCATTTGATTCCATTCCATTCGATTCCATTCCACTCGATTCCACTCCTTTCCATTCCTTTGCATTCCGTTGTATTCCTTTCCATTGACTTCCATGTCATTCTGTTTGATTCCATTCCATTCCATTCCATTCCATTCCATAGTATTGCATTCCGTTCGCTTCCATTCTATTCGAATAAATTCCATTCGAGACCAATCCTTTTGGAGTCCATTCTATTTGAGTCGATTCCATTTGAGAACATTACATTTGGGTCCATTCCATTCTATTCCATTCCTTTCCATTCCATTCCTTTCCATTGCATTCGATGCCATTCTATTCTATTCTATTCCATTCGAGTCCATTACATTTGAATCCAATCCATTCCATTACATTCCATTTCAATCCATTCCATTTGAAACCATTCCATTGGATTCTATTCCATTCTACTGCATTAGATTCCATTCCGTTCCATCCGATTTCATTCCACTCTATTCCTTTGCATGCCATTCCATTCCATTCGTTTCCAATTCATTCGAGTCCATTCCTCTCCAGTCCATTCCACTCGCCTCCATTCCACTCCTGTCCATTCCATTCGAGTCCATTCCATTCCATTCCTTTCAATATCTTTCCTTTACACTCCGTTCCATTCTATTCCTTTTGACTCCATTCAATTCCATTCCTTTCTATTCCATTCCAGTTGGATCCATTACATTCGACTGCATTCTGTTCGATTGCATTCCATTCCATTCCATTCTGTTCCATTCCATTCCTTTCCTTTTGATTCCAATCCATTCCATTCCATTTTCTTCCAGTGCATTCCATTCGAGTCCATTCCATTCCACTCCATTCCATTTGTTTCCATTCCATTCGAATCCATTTCATTTGATTCCATTCCACTCGATTCCATACCATTCCATTCCATTGCATTCCATTCTATTCCATTCCATTCCATTGCATTTCATTCCATTCCATTTGATTACATTCCACTCGATTCCATTCCTCTCGAATCAATTACGTTGCAATCCATTACACTTGGGTCTGTTCTATTCCAGTCCATTCCATTCCAGTCCATTCCATTCAATTCCATTCCATTCGATTCCATTCCATACTATTGCATTCCATTCGATTCCATTCTATTTGAATGAATTCCATTTGAGACCATTCCCTTCGAGTCAATTCTTTTTTGGTCCATTCCATTTGAATCCATTACATTTGTGTCCATTCCATTCCATTCCATTCCTTTCCATTCCATTCCATTCAATGCCACTCCATTTGATTCTCTTCCATTGGAGTCCATTCCATTTGAGTCCTTTGCATTCCATTCCATTCCATTCGATGCCACTCCATTCTATTCCCTTCCATTTGACTCCATTCCATTCCATTCCGTTCCATCCGATTTCATTCCATTCTATTCCTTTCCATTCCATTCCATTCTTTTCCCTTCCATTTCTGTCTATTCCATTCCATTCCTTTCCATTCGATATCTATCCATTACTCTTCATTCAATGCTATTCCTTTCGATTGCATTCAGTTCCATTCCTTTCGATTAATTTTGATACCATTTCATTCAACTCCATTCCAATCGAGTCCATTCCTTTCCATTCCATTCCTTTCCATTCCATTCCTTTCCATTCCATTCCATTCCACTTGCTTCCATTGCATTCAATTCCATTTTACTCCAGTCCATTCCATTCGCATCCATTCCATTAGTGTCCATTCCATTCGACTCCATTCCTTTCCATTCCATTCCATCTGATTCCATTCCATTCTATTCCTGTCTCTTCTAATCCTTTCCATTCGTTTCCACTCCATTCGAGTCCTTTCCACTCCAGTCAATTCCATTCGAGTCCATTCCATTCCAGTGAATTCTATTCGAGTACATTCCATTCCATTCCATTCGATGTATTTCCATTACACTCCATTCCATTCTATTCCTTTTGATTTCATTAAATTCCATTCCATTCTATTCTATTCCATGTGAGTCCATTCCATTCGATTCCATTCCATTCCATTCGATGCCTTTCCATTCGATTCTATTCCATTGGACTCCATTCCATTCCATTCGATTCCGTTCAATGCCATTCCATTTGATTCTATTCCATTCTACTTCATTCTATTCCAATCCATTCCATCCGACTGCATTTCTTTCTTTTCATTTCTATTCCATTCCTTTTATTCCATTCCATTCCATTCCACTCTTTTCCGTTCCATTCAAGTCCATTCATCTCCAGTCCATTCCATTTGAATCCTTTCCTTTCCAGTCCATTCCATTCCATTCGATATCTTTCCATTACACTCCATTCCTTTCTATTCGTTTCAATTCCATTCCATTCCATTCCATTCTATTACAGTCCACTCCATTCGACTCCACTCCATTTGAGTCCTTTCCATTCCATTCCATTCCATTCCATTCCATTCCATTCCGTTCCATTCCATTCTATTCGATTCCAATCCTTTCGATTACCTTTTGTTCCAGTTCATTGCCTTCAATTCCATTCTATTTGAGTCCATTCCATACGAGTCCATTATATTTGTGTCCATTCCATTTGTGTCCATTCCATTCCATTATATTCCATTCCATTCAAGGCCTTTCCATTCGATTCTATTCCATTCGATTCCCCTCCATTCGAGTCTATTCCTTCCATTCCATTCGATGCCTTGCCATTTGATTCTATTCCATTCGAATCTATTCCATTACATTCCATTCTCTCCGATTTCATTCCATTCTATTCCTTTCCATTCCAATCCATTCCATTCCATTCCATTCCATTGGTTTCCATTGCATTCGAGTCCATTCCAATCCAGGCCACTCCATTCGAGTCCATTCCATTCCATTCAAGTCCATTGCATTCCATTTCTTTCCATTCGATATCTTTTGGTTACACTCCACACCATTCTACTCTTTTTGATTCCATTAAATTCCATTTGATTCCATTCTATTCGTCTCCATTCCAATCGATTCCATTCCATTCCATTCCTTTCCGTTCCATTCCGTTCCGTTCGATTTCAATCCATTCTATTCCATTTTGTTCCAGTCCATTCCATTTGAGTCTACTCCATTCCAGTAAATTCCATTCGATTCTATTCGATTCCATTCCATCCGATTCAATTGCACTCGATTCCACTCCGTTACATTCCATTGCATTTAATTCTCTTCCATTCCATTGCATTCCGTTCCATTCCGTTTGATTACATTGCATTCGTTTCCATTCCATTCGAATCAATTACATCGCAATCCATAACATTCGAGTCCGTTCTATTTCAGTCCATTCCATTCCGTTCCATTCCAACTGATTCCATTCCAGTAAATTCCATTTCATACTATCGCATTCCATTTGATTCCATTCTATTCGAATAAATTCCATTCGAGACCATTCCTTTCGAATCCATTCTATTTGAGTTCATTCAATTCGAGTCCATTACATTTGGGTCCATTCCATTCCATTACTTTCCATTCCATTCCATTCTATGCCATTTCATTCTATTCTATTCCATTCGAGTCCATTCCATTCGAGTCCATTCCATTCCATTCCTTTCCGTTTCATGCCATTCCATTCGATTCTATCCCATTCGACTCCATTCCATTCCCTTCCGTTCCATCCGATTCCATTCCATTCTATTCCTTTCCATTCCGTTCTATTTCATTCCATGCGTTTCCATTGTATTCCAGTCCATTCCACTCCAGTCCCTTCTATTCGATTGCATTCCATTCCAGTCCCTTCCATTCGAGTCCATTCTATTAAATTCCATTGCATTCCATATCTATCCATTACACTCCATTGAATTCTATTCCATTCCATTCCATTCCATTTGGTTCCATTCCATTTGACTCCATTCCATTTGAGTCCATTCCATTCCATTCCATTTCTTTCCATTCCGTTCCATTCGATTCCATTTTGTTCCAGTCCATTCCATTCGAGTCCATTCCACTCCAGTCCATTCCATTTGAGTCCACTCAATTCCAGTACATTCCATTCGAGTCCATTCCATTCCATTCCATTCCATTTCTTTCCATTACACTGCATTCCATTCTATTCTTTCAATTCCATTCCAGTCCATTCCATTCGAGTCCATTCCATTCGATTGCATTCCGTTCGACTCCATTCCTTTCGAGTCCATTCCATTCCATTCCATTCCGTACCATTAGATTCCAACCTGTTCAACTCCATTTTTTTCCTGTCTAATCCATTTGAGTCCATTATATTCCAGTCCATTCCAATCGATTACATTTCATTTGATTCCATTCCATTCGATTCCATTCCACTCGATTCCACTCCTTTCCATTCCTTTGCATTCCGTTGTATTCCTTTCCATTGACTTCCATGTCATTCTGTTTGATTCCATTCCATTCCATTCCATTCCATAGTATTGCATTCCGTTCGCTTCCATTCTATTCGAATAAATTCCATTCGAGACCAATCCTTTTGGAGTCCATTCTATTTGAGTCGATTCCATTTGAGAACATTACATTTGGGTCCATTCCATTCTATTCCATTCCTTTCCATTGCATTCGATGCCATTCTATTCTATTCTATTCCATTCGAGTCCATTACATTTGAATCCAATCCATTCCATTACATTCCATTTCAATCCATTCCATTTGAAACCATTCCATTGGATTCTATTCCATTCTACTGCATTAGATTCCATTCCGTTCCATCCGATTTCATTCCACTCTATTCCTTTGCATGCCATTCCATTCCATTCGTTTCCAATTCATTCGAGTCCATTCCTCTCCAGTCCATTCCACTCGCCTCCATTCCACTCCTGTCCATTCCATTCGAGTCCATTCCATTCCATTCCTTTCAATATCTTTCCTTTACACTCCGTTCCATTCTATTCCTTTTGACTCCATTCAATTCCATTCCTTTCTATTCCATTCCAGTTGGATCCATTACATTCGACTGCATTCTGTTCAATTGCATTCCATTCCATTCCATTCTGTTCCATTCCATTCCTTTCCTTTTGATTCCAATCCATTCCATTCCATTTTCTTCCAGTGCATTCCATTCGAGTCCATTCCATTCCACTCCATTCCATTTGTTTCCATTCCATTCGAATCCATTTCATTTGATTCCATTCCACTCGATTCCATACCATTCCATTCCATTGCATTCCATTCTATTCCATTCCATTCCATTGCATTTCATTCCATTCCATTTGATTACATTCCACTCGATTCCATTCCTCTCGAATCAATTACGTTGCAATCCATTACACTTGGGTCTGTTCTATTCCAGTCCATTCCATTCAATTCCATTCCATTCGATTCCATTCCATACTATTGCATTCCATTCGATTCCATTCTATTTGAATGAATTCCATTTGAGACCATTCCCTTCGAGTCAATTCTTTTTTGGTCCATTCCATTTGAATCCATTACATTTGTGTCCATTCCATTCCATTCCATTCCTTTCCATTCCATTCCATTCAATGCCACTCCATTTGATTCTCTTCCATTGGAGTCCATTCCATTTGAGTCCTTTGCATTCCATTCCATTCCATTCGATGCCACTCCATTCTATTCCCTTCCATTTGACTCCATTCCATTCCATTCCGTTCCATCCGATTTCATTCCATTCTATTCCTTTCCATTCCATTCCATTCTTTTCCCTTCCATTTCTGTCTATTCCATTCCATTCCTTTCCATTCGATATCTATCCATTACTCTTCATTCAATGCTATTCCTTTCGATTGCATTCAGTTCCATTCCTTTCGATTAATTTTGATACCATTTCATTCAACTCCATTCCAATCGAGTCCATTCCTTTCCATTCCATTCCTTTCCATTCCATTCCTTTCCATTCCATTCCATTCCACTTGCTTCCATTGCATTCAATTCCATTTTACTCCAGTCCATTCCATTCGCATCCATTCCATTAGTGTCCATTCCATTCGACTCCATTCCTTTCCATTCCATTCCATCTGATTCCATTCCATTCTATTCCTGTCTCTTCTAATCCTTTCCATTCGTTTCCACTCCATTCGAGTCCTTTCCACTCCAGTCAATTCCATTCGAGTCCATTCCATTCCAGTGAATTCTATTCGAGTACATTCCATTCCATTCCATTCGATGTATTTCCATTACACTCCATTCCATTCTATTCCTTTTGATTTCATTAAATTCCATTCCATTCTATTCTATTCCATGTGAGTCCATTCCATTCGATTCCATTCCATTCCATTCGATGCCTTTCCATTCGATTCTATTCCATTGGACTCCATTCCATTCCATTCGATTCCGTTCAATGCCATTCCATTTGATTCTATTCCATTCTACTTCATTCTATTCCAATCCATTCCATCCGACTGCATTTCTTTCTTTTCATTTCTATTCCATTCCTTTTATTCCATTCCATTCCATTCCACTCTTTTCCGTTCCATTCAAGTCCATTCATCTCCAGTCCATTCCATTTGAATCCTTTCCTTTCCAGTCCATTCCATTCAATTCGATATCTTTCCATTACACTCCATTCCTTTCTATTCGTTTCAATTCAATTCCATTCCATTCCATTCTATTACAGTCCACTCCATTCGACTCCACTCCATTTGAGTCCTTTCCATTCCATTCCATTCCATTCCATTCCATTCCGTTCCATTCCATTCTATTCGATTCCAATCCTTTCGATTACCTTTTGTTCCAGTTCATTGCCTTCAATTCCATTCTATTTGAGTCCATTCGATACGAGTCCATTATATTTGTGTCCATTCCATTTGTGTCCATTCCATTCCATTATATTCCATTCCATTCAAGGCCTTTCCATTCGATTCTATTCCATTCGATTCCCCTCCATTCGAGTCTATTCCTTCCATTCCATTCGATGCCTTGCCATTTGATTCTATTCCATTCGAATCTATTCCATTACCTTCCATTCGATTCCCCTCCATTCGAGTCTATTCCTTCCATTCCATTCGATGCCTTGCCATTTGATTCTATTCCATTCGAATCTATTCCATTACATTCCATTCTCTCCGATTTCATTCCATTCTATTCCTTTCCATTCCAATCCATTCCATTCCATTCCATTCCATTGGTTTCCATTGCATTCGAGTCCATTCCAATCCAGGCCACTCCATTCGAGTCCATTCCATTCCATTCAAGTCCATTCCATTCCATTTCTTTCCATTCGATATCTTTTGGTTACACTCCACACCATTCTACTCTTTTCGATTCCATTCAATTCCATTTGATTCCATTCTATTCGTCTCCATTCCAATCGATTCCATTCCATTCCATTCCTTTCCGTTCCATTCCGTTCCGTTCGATTTCAATCCATTCTATTCCATTTTGTTCCAGTCCATTCCATTTGAGTCTACTCCATTCCAGTAAATTCCATTCGATTCTATTCGATTCCATTCCATCCGATTCAATTGCACTCGATTCCACTCCGTTACATTCCATTGCATTTAATTCTCTTCCATTCCATTGCATTCCGTTCCATTCCGTTTGATTACATTGCATTCGTTTCCATTCCATTCGAATCAATTACATCGCAATCCATAACATTCGAGTCCGTTCTATTTCAGTCCATTCCATTCCGTTCCATTCCAACTGATTCCATTCCAGTAAATTCCATTTCATACTATCGCATTCCATTTGATTCCATTCTATTCGAATAAATTCCATTCGAGACCATTCCTTTCGAATCCATTCTATTTGAGTTCATTCAATTCGAGTCCATTACATTTGGGTCCATTCCATTCCATTACTTTCCATTCCATTCCATTCTATGCCATTTCATTCTATTCTATTCCATTCGAGTCCATTCCATTCGAGTCCATTCCATTCCATTCCTTTCCGTTTCATGCCATTCCATTCGATTCTATCCCATTCGACTCCATTCCATTCCCTTCCGTTCCATCCGATTCCATTCCATTCTATTCCTTTCCATTCCGTTCTATTTCATTCCATGCGTTTCCATTGTATTCCAGTCCATTCCACTCCAGTCCCTTCTATTCGATTGCATTCCATTCCAGTCCCTTCCATTCGAGTCCATTCTATTAAATTCCATTGCATTCCATATCTATCCATTACACTCCATTGAATTCTATTCCATTCCATTCCATTCCATTTGGTTCCATTCCATTTGACTCCATTCCATTTGAGTCCATTCCATTCCATTCCATTTCTTTCCATTCCGTTCCATTCGATTCCATTTTGTTCCAGTCCATTCCATTCGAGTCCATTCCACTCCAGTCCATTCCATTTGAGTCCACTCAATTCCAGTACATTCCATTCGAGTCCATTCCATTCCATTCCATTCCATTTCTTTCCATTACACTGCATTCCATTCTATTCTTTCAATTCCATTCCAGTCCATTCCATTCGAGTCCATTCCATTCGATTGCATTCCGTTCGACTCCATTCCTTTCGAGTCCATTCCATTCCATTCCATTCCGTACCATTAGATTCCAACCTGTTCAACTCCATTTTTTTCCTGTCTAATCCATTTGAGTCCATTATATTCCAGTCCATTCCAATCGATTACATTTCATTTGATTCCATTCCATTCGATTCCATTCCACTCGATTCCACTCCTTTCCATTCCTTTGCATTCCGTTGTATTCCTTTCCATTGACTTCCATGTCATTCTGTTTGATTCCATTCCATTCCATAGTATTGCATTCCGTTCGCTTCCATTCTATTCGAATAAATTCCATTCGAGACCAATCCTTTTGGAGTCCATTCTATTTGAGTCGATTCCATTTGAGAACATTACATTTGGGTCCATTCCATTCTATTCCATTCCTTTCCATTGCATTCGATGCCATTCTATTCTATTCTATTCCATTCGAGTCCATTACATTTGAATCCAATCCATTCCATTACATTCCATTTCAATCCATTCCATTTGAAACCATTCCATTGGATTCTATTCCATTCTACTGCATTAGATTCCATTCCGTTCCATCCGATTTCATTCCACTCTATTCCTTTGCATGCCATTCCATTCCATTCGTTTCCAATTCATTCGAGTCCATTCCTCTCCAGTCCATTCCACTCGCCTCCATTCCACTCCTGTCCATTCCATTCGAGTCCATTCCATTCCATTCCTTTCAATATCTTTCCTTTACACTCCGTTCCATTCTATTCCTTTTGACTCCATTCAATTCCATTCCTTTCTATTCCATTCCAGTTGGATCCATTACATTCGACTGCATTCTGTTCGATTGCATTCCATTCCATTCCATTCTGTTCCATTCCATTCCTTTCCTTTTGATTCCAATCCATTCCATTCCATTTTCTTCCAGTGCATTCCATTCGAGTCCATTCCATTCCACTCCATTCCATTTGTTTCCATTCCATTCGAATCCATTTCATTTGATTCCATTCCACTCGATTCCATACCATTCCATTCCATTGCATTCCATTCTATTCCATTCCATTGCATTTCATTCCATTCCATTTGATTACATTCCACTCGATTCCATTCCTCTCGAATCAATTACGTTGCAATCCATTACACTTGGGTCTGTTCTATTCCAGTCCATTCCATTCCAGTCCATTCCATTCAATTCCATTCCATTCGATTCCATTCCATACTATTGCATTCCATTCGATTCCATTCTATTTGAATGAATTCCATTTGAGACCATTCCCTTCGAGTCAATTCTTTTTTGGTCCATTCCATTTGAATCCATTACATTTGTGTCCATTCCATTCCATTCCATTCCTTTCCATTCCATTCCATTCAATGCCACTCCATTTGATTCTCTTCCATTGGAGTCCATTCCATTTGAGTCCTTTGCATTCCATTCCATTCCATTCGATGCCACTCCATTCTATTCCCTTCCATTTGACTCCATTCCATTCCATTCCGTTCCATCCGATTTCATTCCATTCTATTCCTTTCCATTCCATTCCATTCTTTTCCCTTCCATTTCTGTCTATTCCATTCCATTCCTTTCCATTCGATATCTATCCATTACTCTTCATTCAATGCTATTCCTTTCGATTGCATTCAGTTCCATTCCTTTCGATTAATTTTGATACCATTTCATTCAACTCCATTCCAATCGAGTCCATTCCTTTCCATTCCATTCCTTTCCATTCCATTCCTTTCCATTCCATTCCATTCCACTTGCTTCCATTGCATTCAATTCCATTTTACTCCAGTCCATTCCATTCGCATCCATTCCATTAGTGTCCATTCCATTCGACTCCATTCCTTTCCATTCCATTCCATCTGATTCCATTCCATTCTATTCCTGTCTCTTCTAATCCTTTCCATTCGTTTCCACTCCATTCGAGTCCTTTCCACTCCAGTCAATTCCATTCGAGTCCATTCCATTCCAGTGAATTCTATTCGAGTACATTCCATTCCATTCCATTCGATGTATTTCCATTACACTCCATTCCATTCTATTCCTTTTGATTTCATTAAATTCCATTCCATTCTATTCTATTCCATGTGAGTCCATTCCATTCGATTCCATTCCATTCCATTCGATGCCTTTCCATTCGATTCTATTCCATTGGACTCCATTCCATTCCATTCGATTCCGTTCAATGCCATTCCATTTGATTCTATTCCATTCTACTTCATTCTATTCCAATCCATTCCATCCGACTGCATTTCTTTCTTTTCATTTCTATTCCATTCCTTTTATTCCATTGCATTCCATTCCACTCTTTTCCGTTCCATTCAAGTCCATTCATCTCCAGTCCATTCCATTAGAATCCTTTCCTTTCCAGTCCATTCCATTCCATTCGATATCTTTCCATTACACTCCATTCCTTTCTATTCGTTTCAATTCCATTCCATTCCATTCCATTCTATTACAGTCCACTCCATTCGACTCCACTCCATTTGAGTCCTTTCCATTCCATTCCATTCCATTCCATTCCATTCCATTCCATTCCATTCCGTTCCATTCCATTCTATTCGATTCCAATCCTTTCGATTACCTTTTGTTCCAGTTCATTGCCTTCAATTCCATTCTATTTGAGTCCATTCCATACGAGTCCATTATATTTGTGTCCATTCCATTTGTGTCCATTCCATTCCATTATATTCCATTCCATTCAAGGCCTTTCCATTCGATTCTATTCCATTCGATTCCCCTCCATTCGAGTCTATTCCTTCCATTCCATTCGATGCCTTGCCATTTGATTCTATTCCATTCGAATCTATTCCATTACATTCCATTCTCTCCGATTTCATTCCATTCTATTCCTTTCCATTCCAATCCATTCCATTCCATTCCATTCCATTGGTTTCCATTGCATTCGAGTCCATTCCAATCCAGGCCACTCCATTCGAGTCCATTCCATTCCATTCAAGACCATTCCATTCCATTTCTTTCCATTCGATATCTTTTGGTTACACTCCACACCATTCTACTCTTTTCGATTCCATTCAATTCCATTTGATTCCATTCTATTCGTCTCCATTCCAATCGATTCCATTCCATTCCATTCCTTTCCGTTCCATTCCGTTCCGTTCGATTTCAATCCATTCTATTCCATTTTGTTCCAGTCCATTCCATTTGAGTCTACTCCATTCCAGTAAATTCCATTCGATTCTATTCGATTCCATTCCATCCGATTCAATTGCACTCGATTCCACTCCGTTACATTCCATTGCATTTAATTCTCTTCCATTCCATTGCATTCCATTCCATTCCGTTTGATTACATTGCATTCGTTTCCATTCCATTCGAATCAATTACATCGCAATCCATAACATTCGAGTCCGTTCTATTTCAGTCCATTCCATTCCGTTCCATTCCAACTGATTCCATTCCAGTAAATTCCATTTCATACTATCGCATTCCATTTGATTCCATTCTATTCGAATAAATTCCATTCGAGACCATTCCTTTCGAATCCATTCTATTTGAGTTCATTCAATTCGAGTCCATTACATTTGGGTCCATTCCATTCCATTACTTTCCATTCCATTCCATTCTATGCCATTTCATTCTATTCTATTCCATTCGAGTCCATTCCATTCGAGTCCATTCCATTCCATTCCTTTCCGTTTCATGCCATTCCATTCGATTCTATCCCATTCGACTCCATTCCATTCCCTTCCGTTCCATCCGATTCCATTCCATTCTATTCCTTTCCATTCCGTTCTATTTCATTCCATGCGTTTCCATTGTATTCCAGTCCATTCCACTCCAGTCCCTTCTATTCGATTGCATTCCATTCCAGTCCCTTCCATTCGAGTCCATTCTATTAAATTCCATTGCATTCCATATCTATCCATTACACTCCATTGAATTCTATTCCATTCCATTCCATTCCATTTGGTTCCATTCCATTTGACTCCATTCCATTTGAGTCCATTCCATTTCTTTCCATTCCGTTCCATTCGATTCCATTTTGTTCCAGTCCATTCCATTCGAGTCCATTCCACTCCAGTCCATTCCATTTGAGTCCACTCAATTCCAGTACATTCCATTCGAGTCCATTCCATTCCATTCCATTCCATTTCTTTCCATTACACTGCATTCCATTCTATTCTTTCAATTCCATTCCAGTCCATTCCATTCGAGTCCATTCCATTCGATTGCATTCCGTTCGACTCCATTCCTTTCGAGTCCATTCCATTCCATTCCGTACCATTAGATTCCAACCTGTTCAACTCCATTTTTTTCCTGTCTAATCCATTTGAGTCCATTATATTCCAGTCCATTCCAATCGATTACATTTCATTTGATTCCATTCCATTCGATTCCATTCCACTCGATTCCACTCCTTTCCATTCCTTTGCATTCCGTTGTATTCCTTTCCATTGACTTCCATGTCATTCTGTTTGATTCCATTCCATTCCATTCCATTCCATTCCATAGTATTGCATTCCGTTCGCTTCCATTCTATTCGAATAAATTCCATTCGAGACCAATCCTTTTGGAGTCCATTCTATTTGAGTCGATTCCATTTGAGAACATTACATTTGGGTCCATTCCATTCTATTCCATTCCTTTCCATTGCATTCGATGCCATTCTATTCTATTCTATTCCATTCGAGTCCATTTCATTTGAATCCAATCCATTCCATTACATTCCATTTCAATCCATTCCATTTGAAACCATTCCATTGGATTCTATTCCATTCTACTGCATTAGATTCCATTCCGTTCCATCCGATTTCATTCCACTCTATTCCTTTGCATGCCATTCCATTCCATTCGTTTCCAATTCATTCGAGTCCATTCCTCTCCAGTCCATTCCACTCGCCTCCATTCCACTCCTGTCCATTCCATTCGAGTCCATTCCATTCCATTCCTTTCAATATCTTTCCTTTACACTCCGTTCCATTCTATTCCTTTTGACTCCATTCAATTCCATTCCTTTCTATTCCATTCCAGTTGGATCCATTACATTCGACTGCATTCTGTTCGATTGCATTCCATTCCATTCCATTCTGTTCCATTCCATTCCTTTCCTTTTGATTCCAATCCATTCCATTCCATTTTCTTCCAGTGCATTCCATTCGAGTCCATTCCATTCCACTCCATTCCATTTGTTTCCATTCCATTCGAATCCATTTCATTTGATTCCATTCCACTCGATTCCATACCATTCCATTCCATTGCATTCCATTCTATTCCATTCCATTCCATTGCATTTCATTCCATTCCATTTGATTACATTCCACTCGATTCCATTCCTCTCGAATCAATTACGTTGCAATCCATTACACTTGGGTCTGTTCTATTCCAGTCCATTCCATTCCAGTCCATTCCATTCAATTCCATTCCATTCGATTCCATTCCATACTATTGCATTCCATTCGATTCCATTCTATTTGAATGAATTCCATTTGAGACCATTCCCTTCGAGTCAATTCTTTTTTGGTCCATTCCATTTGAATCCATTACATTTGTGTCCATTCCATTCCATTCCATTCCTTTCCATTCCATTCCATTCAATGCCACTCCATTTGATTCTCTTCCATTGGAGTCCATTCCATTTGAGTCCTTTGCATTCCATTCCATTCCATTCGATGCCACTCCATTCTATTCCCTTCCATTTGACTCCATTCCATTCCATTCCGTTCCATCCGATTTCATTCCATTCTATTCCTTTCCATTCCATTCCATTCTTTTCCCTTCCATTTCTGTCTATTCCATTCCATTCCTTTCCATTCGATATCTATCCATTACTCTTCATTCAATGCTATTCCTTTCGATTGCATTCAGTTCCATTCCTTTCGATTAATTTTGATACCATTTCATTCAACTCCATTCCAATCGAGTCCATTCCTTTCCATTCCATTCCTTTCCATTCCATTCCTTTCCATTCCATTCCATTCCACTTGCTTCCATTGCATTCAATTCCATTTTACTCCAGTCCATTCCATTCGCATCCATTCCATTAGTGTCCATTCCATTCGACTCCATTCCTTTCCATTCCATTCCATCTGATTCCATTCCATTCTATTCCTGTCTCTTCTAATCCTTTCCATTCGTTTCCACTCCATTCGAGTCCTTTCCACTCCAGTCAATTCCATTCGAGTCCATTCCATTCCAGTGAATTCTATTCGAGTACATTCCATTCCATTCCATTCGATGTATTTCCATTACACTCCATTCCATTCTATTCCTTTTGATTTCATTAAATTCCATTCCATTCTATTCTATTCCATGTGAGTCCATTCCATTCGATTCCATTCCATTCCATTCGATGCCTTTCCATTCGATTCTATTCCATTGGACTCCATTCCATTCCATTCGATTCCGTTCAATGCCATTCCATTTGATTCTATTCCATTCTACTTCATTCTATTCCAATCCATTCCATCCGACTGCATTTCTTTCTTTTCATTTCTATTCCATTCCTTTTATTCCATTCCATTCCACTCTTTTCCGTTCCATTCAAGTCCATTCATCTCCAGTCCATTCCATTAGAATCCTTTCCTTTCCAGTCCATTCCATTCCATTCGATATCTTTCCATTACACTCCATTCCTTTCTATTCGTTTCAATTCCATTCCATTCCATTCCATTCTATTACAGTCCACTCCATTCGACTCCACTCCATTTGAGTCCTTTCCATTCCATTCCATTCCATTCCATTCCATTCCGTTCCATTCCATTCTATTCGATTCCAATCCTTTCGATTACCTTTTGTTCCAGTTCATTGCCTTCAATTCCATTCTATTTGAGTCCATTCCATACGAGTCCATTATATTTGTGTCCATTCCATTTGTGTCCATTCCATTCCATTATATTCCATTCCATTCAAGGCCTTTCCATTCGATTCTATTCCATTCGATTCCCCTCCATTCGAGTCTATTCCTTCCATTCCATTCGATGCCTTGCCATTTGATTCTATTCCATTCGAATCTATTCCATTACATTCCATTCTCTCCGATTTCATTCCATTCTATTCCTTTCCATTCCAATCCATTCCATTCCATTCCATTCCATTGGTTTCCATTGCATTCGAGTCCATTCCAATCCAGGCCACTCCATTCGAGTCCATTCCATTCCATTCAAGTCCATTCCATTCCATTTCTTTCCATTCGATATCTTTTGGTTACACTCCACACCATTCTACTCTTTTCGATTCCATTCAATTCCATTTGATTCCATTCTATTCGTCTCCATTCCAATCGATTCCATTCCATTCCATTCCTTTCCGTTCCATTCCGTTCCGTTCGATTTCAATCCATTCTATTCCATTTTGTTCCAGTCCATTCCATTTGAGTCTACTCCATTCCAGTAAATTCCATTCGATTCTATTCGATTCCATTCCATCCGATTCAATTGAACTCGATTCCACTCCGTTACATTCCATTGCATTTAATTCTCTTCCATTCCATTGCATTCCATTCCATTCCGTTTGATTACATTGCATTCGTTTCCATTCCATTCGAATCAATTACATCGCAATCCATAACATTCGAGTCCGTTCTATTTCAGTCCATTCCATTCCGTTCCATTCCAACTGATTCCATTCCAGTAAATTCCATTTCATACTATCGCATTCCATTTGATTCCATTCTATTCGAATAAATTCCATTCGAGACCATTCCTTTCGAATCCATTCTATTTGAGTTCATTCAATTCGAGTCCATTACATTTGGGTCCATTCCATTCCATTACTTTCCATTCCATTCCATTCTATGCCATTTCATTCTATTCTATTCCATTCGAGTCCATTCCATTCGAGTCCATTCCATTCCATTCCTTTCCGTTTCATGCCATTCCATTCGATTCTATCCCATTCGACTCCATTCCATTCCCTTCCGTTCCATCCGATTCCATTCCATTCTATTCCTTTCCATTCCGTTCTATTTCATTCCATGCGTTTCCATTGTATTCCAGTCCATTCCACTCCAGTCCCTTCTATTCGATTGCATTCCATTCCAGTCCCTTCCATTCGAGTCCATTCTATTAAATTCCATTGCATTCCATATCTATCCATTACACTCCATTGAATTCTATTCCATTCCATTCCATTCCATTTGGTTCCATTCCATTTGACTCCATTCCATTTGAGTCCATTCCATTCCATTCCATTTCTTTCCATTCCGTTCCATTCGATTCCATTTTGTTCCAGTCCATTCCATTCGAGTCCATTCCACTCCAGTCCATTCCATTTGAGTCCACTCAATTCCAGTACATTCCATTCGAGTCCATTCCATTCCATTCCATTCCATTTCTTTCCATTACACTGCATTCCATTCTATTCTTTCAATTCCATTCCAGTCCATTCCATTCGAGTCCATTCCATTCGATTGCATTCCGTTCGACTCCATTCCTTTCGAGTCCATTCCATTCCATTCCATTCCGTACCATTAGATTCCAACCTGTTCAACTCCATTTTTTTCCTGTCTAATCCATTTGAGTCCATTATATTCCAGTCCATTCCAATCGATTACATTTCATTTGATTCCATTCCATTCGATTCCATTCCACTCGATTCCACTCCTTTCCATTCCTTTGCATTCCGTTGTATTCCTTTCCATTGACTTCCATGTCATTCTGTTTGATTCCATTCCATTCCATTCCATTCCATAGTATTGCATTCCGTTCGCTTCCATTCTATTCGAATAAATTCCATTCGAGACCAATCCTTTTGGAGTCCATTCTATTTGAGTCGATTCCATTTGAGAACATTACATTTGGGTCCATTCCATTCTATTCCATTCCTTTCCATTGCATTCGATGCCATTCTATTCTATTCTATTCCATTTGAGTCCATTACATTTGAATCCAATCCATTCCATTACATTCCATTTCAATCCATTCCATTTGAAACCATTCCATTGGATTCTATTCCATTCTACTGCATTAGATTCCATTCCGTTCCATCCGATTTCATTCCACTCTATTCCTTTGCATGCCATTCCATTCCATTCGTTTCCAATTCATTCGAGTCCATTCCTCTCCAGTCCATTCCACTCGCCTCCATTCCACTCCTGTCCATTCCATTCGAGTCCATTCCATTCCATTCCTTTCAATATCTTTCCTTTACACTCCGTTCCATTCTATTCCTTTTGACTCCATTCAATTCCATTCCTTTCTATTCCATTCCAGTTGGATCCATTACATTCGACTGCATTCTGTTCGATTGCATTCCATTCCATTCCATTCTGTTCCATTCCATTCCTTTCCTTTTGATTCCAATCCATTCCATTCCATTTTCTTCCAGTGCATTCCATTCGAGTCCATTCCATTCCACTCCATTCCATTTGTTTCCATTCCATTCGAATCCATTTCATTTGATTCCATTCCACTCGATTCCATACCATTCCATTCCATTGCATTCCATTCTATTCCATTCCATTGCATTGCATTCCATTCCATTTGATTACATTCCACTCGATTCCATTCCTCTCGAATCAATTACGTTGCAATCCATTACACTTGGGTCTGTTCTATTCCAGTCCATTCCATTCCAGTCCATTCCATTCAATTCCATTCCATTCGATTCCATTCCATACTATTGCATTCCATTCGATTCCATTCTATTTGAATGAATTCCATTTGAGACCATTCCCTTCGAGTCAATTCTTTTTTGGTCCATTCCATTTGAATCCACTACATTTGTGTCCATTCCATTCCATTCCATTCCTTTCCATTCCATTCCATTCAATGCCACTCCATTTGATTCTCTTCCATTGGAGTCCATTCCATTTGAGTCCTTTGCATTCCATTCCATTCCATTCGATGCCACTCCATTCTATTCCCTTCCATTTGACTCCATTCCATTCCATTCCGTTCCATCCGATTTCATTCCATTCTATTCCTTTCCATTCCATTCCATTCTTTTCCCTTCCATTTCTGTCTATTCCATTCCATTCCTTTCCATTCGATATCTATCCATTACTCTTCATTCAATGCTATTCCTTTCGATTGCATTCAGTTCCATTCCTTTCGATTAATTTTGATACCATTTCATTCAACTCCATTCCAATCGAGTCCATTCCTTTCCATTCCATTCCTTTCCATTCCATTCCTTTCCATTCCATTCCATTCCACTTGCTTCCATTGCATTCAATTCCATTTTACTCCAGTCCATTCCATTCGCATCCATTCCATTAGTGTCCATTCCATTCGACTCCATTCCTTTCCATTCCATTCCATCTGATTCCATTCCATTCTATTCCTGTCTCTTCTAATCCTTTCCATTCGTTTCCACTCCATTCGAGTCCTTTCCACTCCAGTCAATTCCATTCGAGTCCATTCCATTCCAGTGAATTCTATTCGAGTACATTCCATTCCATTCCATTCGATGTATTTCCATTACACTCCATTCCATTCTATTCCTTTTGATTTCATTAAATTCCATTCCATTCTATTCTATTCCATGTGAGTCCATTCCATTCGATTCCATTCCATTCCATTTGATGCCTTTCCATTCGATTCTATTCCATTGGACTCCATTCCATTCCATTCGATTCCGTTCAATGCCATTCCATTTGATTCTATTCCATTCTACTTCATTCTATTCCAATCCATTCCATCCGACTGCATTTCTTTCTTTTCATTTCTATTCCATTCCTTTTATTCCATTGCATTCCATTCCACTCTTTTCCGTTCCATTCAAGTCCATTCATCTCCAGTCCATTCCATTAGAATCCTTTCCTTTCCAGTCCATTCCATTCCATTCGATATCTTTCCATTACACTCCATTCCTTTCTATTCGTTTCAATTCCATTCCATTCCATTCCATTCTATTACAGTCCACTCCATTCGACTCCACTCCATTTGAGTCCTTTCCATTCCATTCCATTCCATTCCATTCCATTCCATTCCATTCCGTTCCATTCCATTCTATTCGATTCCAATCCTTTCGATTACCTTTTGTTCCAGTTCATTGCCTTCAATTCCATTCTATTTGAGTCCATTCCATACGAGTCCATTATATTTGTGTCCATTCCATTTGTGTCCATTCCATTCCATTATATTCCATTCCATTCAAGGCCTTTCCATTCGATTCTATTCCATTCGATTCCCCTCCATTCGAGTCTATTCCTTCCATTCCATTCGATGCCTTGCCATTTGATTCTATTCCATTCGAATCTATTCCATTACATTCCATTCTCTCCGATTTCATTCCATTCTATTCCTTTCCATTCCAATCCATTCCATTCCATTCCATTCCATTCCATTGGTTTCCATTGCATTCGAGTCCATTCCAATCCAGGCCACTCCATTCGAGTCCATTCCATTCCATTCAAGACCATTCCATTCCATTTCTTTCCATTCGATATCTTTTGGTTACACTCCACACCATTCTACTCTTTTCGATTCCATTCAATTCCATTTGATTCCATTCTATTCGTCTCCATTCCAATCGATTCCATTCCATTCCATTCCTTTCCGTTCCATTCCGTTCCGTTCGATTTCAATCCATTCTATTCCATTTTGTTCCAGTCCATTCCATTTGAGTCTACTCCATTCCAGTAAATTCCATTCGATTCTATTCGATTCCATTCCATCCGATTCAATTGCACTCGATTCCACTCCGTTACATTCCATTGCATTTAATTCTCTTCCATTCCATTGCATTCCATTCCATTCCGTTTGATTACATTGCATTCGTTTCCATTCCATTCGAATCAATTACATCGCAATCCATAACATTCGAGTCCGTTCTATTTCAGTCCATTCCATTCCGTTCCATTCCAACTGATTCCATTCCAGTAAATTCCATTTCATACTATCGCATTCCATTTGATTCCATTCTATTCGAATAAATTCCATTCGAGACCATTCCTTTCGAATCCATTCTATTTGAGTTCATTCAATTCGAGTCCATTACATTTGGGTCCATTCCATTCCATTACTTTCCATTCCATTCCATTCTATGCCATTTCATTCTATTCTATTCCATTCGAGTCCATTCCATTCGAGTCCATTCCATTCCATTCCTTTCCGTTTCATGCCATTCCATTCGATTCTATCCCATTCGACTCCATTCCATTCCCTTCCGTTCCATCCGATTCCATTCCATTCTATTCCTTTCCATTCCGTTCTATTTCATTCCATGCGTTTCCATTGTATTCCAGTCCATTCCACTCCAGTCCCTTCTATTCGATTGCATTCCATTCCAGTCCCTTCCATTCGAGTCCATTCTATTAAATTCCATTGCATTCCATATCTATCCATTACACTCCATTGAATTCTATTCCATTCCATTCCATTCCATTTGGTTCCATTCCATTTGACTCCATTCCATTTGAGTCCATTCCATTTCTTTCCATTCCGTTCCATTCGATTCCATTTTGTTCCAGTCCATTCCATTCGAGTCCATTCCACTCCAGTCCATTCCATTTGAGTCCACTCAATTCCAGTACATTCCATTCGAGTCCATTCCATTCCATTCCATTCCATTTCTTTCCATTACACTGCATTCCATTCTATTCTTTCAATTCCATTCCAGTCCATTCCATTCGAGTCCATTCCATTCGATTGCATTCCGTTCGACTCCATTCCTTTCGAGTCCATTCCATTCCATTCCATTCCGTACCATTAGATTCCAACCTGTTCAACTCCATTTTTTCCTGTCTAATCCATTTGAGTCCATTATATTCCAGTCCATTCCAATCGATTACATTTCATTTGATTCCATTCCATTCGATTCCATTCCACTCGATTCCACTCCTTTCCATTCCTTTGCATTCCGTTGTATTCCTTTCCATTGACTTCCATGTCATTCTGTTTGATTCCATTCCATTCCATTCCATTCCATTCCATAGTATTGCATTCCGTTCGCTTCCATTCTATTCGAATAAATTCCATTCGAGACCAATCCTTTTGGAGTCCATTCTATTTGAGTCGATTCCATTTGAGAACATTACATTTGGGTCTATTCCATTCTATTCCATTCCTTTCCATTGCATTCGATGCCATTCTATTCTATTCTATTCCATTCGAGTCCATTACATTTGAATCCAATCCATTCCATTACATTCTATTTCAATCCATTCCATTTGAAACCATTCCATTGGATTCTATTCCATTCTACTGCATTAGATTCCATTCCGTTCCATCCGATTTCATTCCACTCTATTCCTTTGCATGCCATTCCATTCCATTCGTTTCCAATTCATTCGAGTCCATTCCTCTCCAGTCCATTCCACTCGCCTCCATTCCACTCCTGTCCATTCCATTCGAGTCCATTCCATTCCATTCCTTTCAATATCTTTCCTTTACACTCCGTTCCATTCTATTCCTTTTGACTCCATTCAATTCCATTCCTTTCTATTCCATTCCAGTTGGATCCATTACATTCGACTGCATTCTGTTCGATTGCATTCCATTCCATTCCATTCTGTTCCATTCCATTCCTGTCCTTTTGATTCCAATCCATTCCATTCCATTTTCTTCCAGTGCATTCCATTCGAGTCCATTCCATTCCACTCCATTCCATTTGTTTCCATTCCATTCGAATCCATTTCATTTGATTCCATTCCACTCGATTCCATACCATTCCATTCCATTGCATTCCATTCTATTCCATTCCATTGCATTTCATTCCATTCCATTCCATTTGATTACATTCCACTCGATTCCATTCCTCTCGAATCAATTACGTTGCAATCCATTACACTTGGGTCTGTTCTATTCCAGTCCATTCCATTCCAGTCCATTCCATTCAATTCCATTCCATTCGATTCCATTCCATACTATTGCATTCCATTCGATTCCATTCTATTTGAATGAATTCCATTTGAGACCATTCCCTTCGAGTCAATTCTTTTTTGGTCCATTCCATTTGAATCCATTACATTTGTGTCCATTCCATTCCATTCCATTCCTTTCCATTCCATTCCATTCAATGCCACTCCATTTGATTCTCTTCCATTGGAGTCCATTCCATTTGAGTCCTTTGCATTCCATTCCATTCCATTCGATGCCACTCCATTCTATTCCCTTCCATTTGACTCCATTCCATTCCATTCCGTTCCATCCGATTTCATTCCATTCTATTCCTTTCCATTCCATTCCATTCTTTTCCCTTCCATTTCTGTCTATTCCATTCCATTCCTTTCCATTCGATATCTATCCATTACTCTTCATTCAATGCTATTCCTTTCGATTGCATTCAGTTCCATTCCTTTCGATTAATTTTGATACCATTTCATTCAACTCCATTCCAATCGAGTCCATTCCTTTCCATTCCATTCCTTTCCATTCCATTCCTTTCCATTCCATTCCATTCCACTTGCTTCCATTGCATTCAATTCCATTTTACTCCAGTCCATTCCATTCGCATCCATTCCATTAGTGTCCATTCCATTCGACTCCATTCCTTTCCATTCCATTCCATCTGATTCCATTCCATTCTATTCCTGTCTCTTCTAATCCTTTCCATTCGTTTCCACTCCATTCGAGTCCTTTCCACTCCAGTCAATTCCATTCGAGTCCATTCCATTCCAGTGAATTCTATTCGAGTACATTCCATTCCATTCCATTCGATGTATTTCCATTACACTCCATTCCATTCTATTCCTTTTGATTTCATTAAATTCCATTCCATTCTATTCTATTCCATGTGAGTCCATTCCATTCGATTCCATTCCATTCCATTCGATGCCTTTCCATTCGATTCTATTCCATTGGACTCCATTCCATTCCATTCGATTCCGTTCAATGCCATTCCATTTGATTCTATTCCATTCTACTTCATTCTATTCCAATCCATTCCATCCGACTGCATTTCTTTCTTTTCATTTCTATTCCATTCCTTTTATTCCATTCCATTCCATTCCACTCTTTTCCGTTCCATTCAAGTCCATTCATCTCCAGTCCATTCCATTAGAATCCTTTCCTTTCCAGTCCATTCCATTCCATTCGATATCTTTCCATTACACTCCATTCCTTTCTATTCGTTTCAATTCAATTCCATTCCATTCCATTCTATTACAGTCCACTCCATTCGACTCCACTCCATTTGAGTCCTTTCCATTCCATTCCATTCCATTCCATTCCATTCCGTTCCATTCCATTCTATTCGATTCCAATCCTTTCGATTACCTTTTGTTCCAGTTCATTGCCTTCAATTCCATTCTATTTGAGTCCATTCCATACGAGTCCATTATATTTGTGTCCATTCCATTTGTGTCCATTCCATTCCATTATATTCCATTCCATTCAAGGCCTTTCCATTCGATTCTATTCCATTCGATTCCCCTCCATTCGAGTCTATTCCTTCCATTCCATTCGATGCCTTGCCATTTGATTCTATTCCATTCGAATCTATTCCATTACATTCCATTCTCTCCGATTTCATTCCATTCTATTCCTTTCCATTCCAATCCATTCCATTCCATTCCATTCCATTGGTTTCCATTGCATTCGAGTCCATTCCAATCCAGGCCACTCCATTCGAGTCCATTCCATTCCATTCAAGTCCATTCCATTCCATTTCTTTCCATTCGATATCTTTTGGTTACACTCCACACCATTCTACTCTTTTCGATTCCATTCAATTCCATTTGATTCCATTCTATTCGTCTCCATTCCAATCGATTCCATTCCATTCCATTCCTTTCCGTTCCATTCCGTTCCGTTCGATTTCAATCCATTCTATTCCATTTTGTTCCAGTCCATTCCATTTGAGTCTACTCCATTCCAGTAAATTCCATTCGATTCTATTCGATTCCATTCCATCCGATTCAATTGCACTCGATTCCACTCCGTTACATTCCATTGCATTTAATTCTCTTCCATTCCATTGCATTCCATTCCATTCCGTTTGATTACATTGCATTCGTTTCCATTCCATTCGAATCAATTACATCGCAATCCATAACATTCGAGTCCGTTCTATTTCAGTCCATTCCATTCCGTTCCATTCCAACTGATTCCATTCCAGTAAATTCCATTTCATACTATCGCATTCCATTTGATTCCATTCTATTCGAATAAATTCCATTCGAGACCATTCCTTTCGAATCCATTCTATTTGAGTTCATTCAATTCGAGTCCATTACATTTGGGTCCATTCCATTCCATTACTTTCCATTCCATTCCATTCTATGCCATTTCATTCTATTCTATTCCATTCGAGTCCATTCCATTCGAGTCCATTCCATTCCATTCCTTTCCGTTTCATGCCATTCCATTCGATTCTATCCCATTCGACTCCATTCCATTCCCTTCCGTTCCATCCGATTCCATTCCATTCTATTCCTTTCCATTCCGTTCTATTTCATTCCATGCGTTTCCATTGTATTCCAGTCCATTCCACTCCAGTCCCTTCTATTCGATTGCATTCCATTCCAGTCCCTTCCATTCGAGTCCATTCTATTAAATTCCATTGCATTCCATATCTATCCATTACACTCCATTGAATTCTATTCCATTCCATTCCATTCCATTTGGTTCCATTCCATTTGACTCCATTCCATTTGAGTCCATTCCATTCCATTCCATTTCTTTCCATTCCGTTCCATTCGATTCCATTTTGTTCCAGTCCATTCCATTCGAGTCCATTCCACTCCAGTCCATTCCATTTGAGTCCACTCAATTCCAGTACATTCCATTCGAGTCCATTCCATTCCATTCCATTCCATTTCTTTCCATTACACTGCATTCCATTCTATTCTTTCAATTCCATTCCAGTCCATTCCATTCGAGTCCATTCCATTCGATTGCATTCCGTTCGACTCCATTCCTTTCGAGTCCATTCCATTCCATTCCATTCCGTACCATTAGATTCCAACCTGTTCAACTCCATTTTTTTCCTGTCTAATCCATTTGAGTCCATTATATTCCAGTCCATTCCAATCGATTACATTTCATTTGATTCCATTCCATTCGATTCCATTCCACTCGATTCCACTCCTTTCCATTCCTTTGCATTCCGTTGTATTCCTTTCCATTGACTTCCATGTCATTCTGTTTGATTCCATTCCATTCCATTCCATTCCATAGTATTGCATTCCGTTCGCTTCCATTCTATTCGAATAAATTCCATTCGAGACCAATCCTTTTGGAGTCCATTCTATTTGAGTCGATTCCATTTGAGAACATTACATTTGGGTCCATTCCATTCTATTCCATTCCTTTCCATTGCATTCGATGCCATTCTATTCTATTCTATTCCATTCGAGTCCATTACATTTGAATCCAATCCATTCCATTACATTCCATTTCAATCCATTCCATTTGAAACCATTCCATTGGATTCTATTCCATTCTACTGCATTAGATTCCATTCCGTTCCATCCGATTTCATTCCACTCTATTCCTTTGCATGCCATTCCATTCCATTCGTTTCCAATTCATTCGAGTCCATTCCTCTCCAGTCCATTCCACTCGCCTCCATTCCACTCCTGTCCATTCCATTCGAGTCCATTCCATTCCATTCCTTTCAATATCTTTCCTTTACACTCCGTTCCATTCTATTCCTTTTGACTCCATTCAATTCCATTCCTTTCTATTCCATTCCAGTTGGATCCATTACATTCGACTGCATTCTGTTCAATTGCATTCCATTCCATTCCATTCTGTTCCATTCCATTCCTTTCCTTTTGATTCCAATCCATTCCATTCCATTTTCTTCCAGTGCATTCCATTCGAGTCCATTCCATTCCACTCCATTCCATTTGTTTCCATTCCATTCGAATCCATTTCATTTGATTCCATTCCACTCGATTCCATACCATTCCATTCCATTGCATTCCATTCTATTCCATTCCATTGCATTTCATTCCATTCCATTTGATTACATTCCACTCGATTCCATTCCTCTCGAATCAATTACGTTGCAATCCATTACACTTGGGTCTGTTCTATTCCAGTCCATTCCATTCCAGTCCATTCCATTCAATTCCATTCCATTCGATTCCATTCCATACTATTGCATTCCATTCGATTCCATTCTATTTGAATGAATTCCATTTGAGACCATTCCCTTCGAGTCAATTCTTTTTTGGTCCATTCCATTTGAATCCACTACATTTGTGTCCATTCCATTCCATTCCATTCCTTTCCATTCCATTCCATTCAATGCCACTCCATTTGATTCTCTTCCATTGGAGTCCATTCCATTTGAGTCCTTTGCATTCCATTCCATTCCATTCGATGCCACTCCATTCTATTCCCTTCCATTTGACTCCATTCCATTCCATTCCGTTCCATCCGATTTCATTCCATTCTATTCCTTTCCATTCCATTCCATTCTTTTCCCTTCCATTTCTGTCTATTCCATTCCATTCCTTTCCATTCGATATCTATCCATTACTCTTCATTCAATGCTATTCCTTTCGATTGCATTCAGTTCCATTCCTTTCGATTAATTTTGATACCATTTCATTCAACTCCATTCCAATCGAGTCCATTCCTTTCCATTCCATTCCTTTCCATTCCATTCCTTTCCATTCCATTCCATTCCACTTGCTTCCATTGCATTCAATTCCATTTTACTCCAGTCCATTCCATTCGCATCCATTCCATTAGTGTCCATTCCATTCGACTCCATTCCTTTCCATTCCATTCCATCTGATTCCATTCCATTCTATTCCTGTCTCTTCTAATCCTTTCCATTCGTTTCCACTCCATTCGAGTCCTTTCCACTCCAGTCAATTCCATTCGAGTCCATTCCATTCCAGTGAATTCTATTCGAGTACATTCCATTCCATTCCATTCGATGTATTTCCATTACACTCCATTCCATTCTATTCCTTTTGATTTCATTAAATTCCATTCCATTCTATTCTATTCCATGTGAGTCCATTCCATTCGATTCCATTCCATTCCATTTGATGCCTTTCCATTCGATTCTATTCCATTGGACTCCATTCCATTCCATTCGATTCCGTTCAATGCCATTCCATTTGATTCTATTCCATTCTACTTCATTCTATTCCAATCCATTCCATCCGACTGCATTTCTTTCTTTTCATTTCTATTCCATTCCTTTTATTCCATTCCATTCCATTCCACTCTTTTCCGTTCCATTCAAGTCCATTCATCTCCAGTCCATTCCATTTGAATCCTTTCCTTTCCAGTCCATTCCATTCCATTCGATATCTTTCCATTACACTCCATTCCTTTCTATTCGTTTCAATTCAATTCCATTCCATTCCATTCTATTACAGTCCACTCCATTCGACTCCACTCCATTTGAGTCCTTTCCATTCCATTCCATTCCATTCCATTCCATTCCATTCCATTCCATTCCGTTCCATTCCATTCTATTCGATTCCAATCCTTTCGATTACCTTTTGTTCCAGTTCATTGCCTTCAATTCCATTCTATTTGAGTCCATTCCATACGAGTCCATTATATTTGTGTCCATTCCATTTGTGTCCATTCCATTCCATTATATTCCATTCCATTCAAGGCCTTTCCATTCGATTCTATTCCATTCGATTCCCCTCCATTCGAGTCTATTCCTTCCATTCCATTCGATGCCTTGCCATTTGATTCTATTCCATTCGAATCTATTCCATTACATTCCATTCTCTCCGATTTCATTCCATTCTATTCCTTTCCATTCCAATCCATTCCATTCCATTCCATTGGTTTCCATTGCATTCGAGTCCATTCCAATCCAGGCCACTCCATTCGAGTCCATTCCATTCCATTCAAGACCATTCCATTCCATTTCTTTCCATTCGATATCTTTTGGTTACACTCCACACCATTCTACTCTTTTCGATTCCATTCAATTCCATTTGATTCCATTCTAGTCGTCTCCATTCCAATCGATTCCATTCCATTCCATTCCTTTCCGTTCCATTCCGTTCCGTTCGATTTCAATCCATTCTATTCCATTTTGTTCCAGTCCATTCCATTTGAGTCTACTCCATTCCAGTAAATTCCATTCGATTCTATTCGATTCCATTCCATCCGATTCAATTGCACTCGATTCCACTCCGTTACATTCCATTGCATTTAATTCTCTTCCATTCCATTGCATTCCGTTCCATTCCGTTTGATTACATTGCATTCGTTTCCATTCCATTCGAATCAATTACATCGCAATCCATAACATTCGAGTCCGTTCTATTTCAGTCCATTCCATTCCGTTCCATTCCAACTGATTCCATTCCAGTAAATTCCATTTCATACTATCGCATTCCATTTGATTCCATTCTATTCGAATAAATTCCATTCGAGACCATTCCTTTCGAATCCATTCTATTTGAGTTCATTCAATTCGAGTCCATTACATTTGGGTCCATTCCATTCCATTACTTTCCATTCCATTCCATTCTATGCCATTTCATTCTATTCTATTCCATTCGAGTCCATTCCATTCGAGTCCATTCCATTCCATTCCTTTCCGTTTCATGCCATTCCATTCGATTCTATCCCATTCGACTCCATTCCATTCCCTTCCGTTCCATCCGATTCCATTCCATTCTATTCCTTTCCATTCCGTTCTATTTCATTCCATGCGTTTCCATTGTATTCCAGTCCATTCCACTCCAGTCCCTTCTATTCGATTGCATTCCATTCCAGTCCCTTCCATTCGAGTCCATTCTATTAAATTCCATTGCATTCCATATCTATCCATTACACTCCATTGAATTCTATTCCATTCCATTCCATTCCATTTGGTTCCATTCCATTTGACTCCATTCCATTTGAGTCCATTCCATTCCATTCCATTTCTTTCCATTCCGTTCCATTCGATTCCATTTTGTTCCAGTCCATTCCATTCGAGTCCATTCCACTCCAGTCCATTCCATTTGAGTCCACTCAATTCCAGTACATTCCATTCGAGTCCATTCCATTCCATTCCATTCCATTTCTTTCCATTACACTGCATTCCATTCTATTCTTTCAATTCCATTCCAGTCCATTCCATTCGAGTCCATTCCATTCGATTGCATTCCGTTCGACTCCATTCCTTTCGAGTCCATTCCATTCCATTCCATTCCGTACCATTAGATTCCAACCTGTTCAACTCCATTTTTTTCCTGTCTAATCCATTTGAGTCCATTATATTCCAGTCCATTCCAATCGATTACATTTCATTTGATTCCATTCCATTCGATTCCATTCCACTCGATTCCACTCCTTTCCATTCCTTTGCATTCCGTTGTATTCCTTTCCATTGACTTCCATGTCATTCTGTTTGATTCCATTCCATTCCATTCCATTCCATAGTATTGCATTCCGTTCGCTTCCATTCTATTCGAATAAATTCCATTCGAGACCAATCCTTTTGGAGTCCATTCTATTTGAGTCGATTCCATTTGAGAACATTACATTTGGGTCCATTCCATTCTATTCCATTCCTTTCCATTGCATTCGATGCCATTCTATTCTATTCTATTCCATTCGAGTCCATTACATTTGAATCCAATCCATTCCATTACATTCCATTTCAATCCATTCCATTTGAAACCATTCCATTGGATTCTATTCCATTCTACTGCATTAGATTCCATTCCGTTCCATCCGATTTCATTCCACTCTATTCCTTTGCATGCCATTCCATTCCATTCGTTTCCAATTCATTCGAGTCCATTCCTCTCCAGTCCATTCCACTCGCCTCCATTCCACTCCTGTCCATTCCATTCGAGTCCATTCCATTCCATTCCTTTCAATATCTTTCCTTTACACTCCGTTCCATTCTATTCCTTTTGACTCCATTCAATTCCATTCCTTTCTATTCCATTCCAGTTGGATCCATTACATTCGACTGCATTCTGTTCGATTGCATTCCATTCCATTCCATTCTGTTCCATTCCATTCCTTTCCTTTTGATTCCAATCCATTCCATTCCATTTTCTTCCAGTGCATTCCATTCGAGTCCATTCCATTCCACTCCATTCCATTTGTTTCCATTCCATTCGAATCCATTTCATTTGATTCCATTCCACTCGATTCCATACCATTCCATTCCATTGCATTCCATTCTATTCCATTCCATTGCATTGCATTCCATTCCATTTGATTACATTCCACTCGATTCCATTCCTCTCGAATCAATTACGTTGCAATCCATTACACTTGGGTCTGTTCTATTCCAGTCCATTCCATTCCAGTCCATTCCATTCAATTCCATTCCATTCGATTCCATTCCATACTATTGCATTCCATTCGATTCCATTCTATTTGAATGAATTCCATTTGAGACCATTCCCTTCGAGTCAATTCTTTTTTGGTCCATTCCATTTGAATCCATTACATTTGTGTCCATTCCATTCCATTCCATTCCTTTCCATTCCATTCCATTCAATGCCACTCCATTTGATTCTCTTCCATTGGAGTCCATTCCATTTGAGTCCTTTGCATTCCATTCCATTCCATTCGATGCCACTCCATTCTATTCCCTTCCATTTGACTCCATTCCATTCCATTCCGTTCCATCCGATTTCATTCCATTCTATTCCTTTCCATTCCATTCCATTCTTTTCCCTTCCATTTCTGTCTATTCCATTCCATTCCTTTCCATTCGATATCTATCCATTACTCTTCATTCAATGCTATTCCTTTCGATTGCATTCAGTTCCATTCCTTTCGATTAATTTTGATACCATTTCATTCAACTCCATTCCAATCGAGTCCATTCCTTTCCATTCCATTCCTTTCCATTCCATTCCTTTCCATTCCATTCCATTCCACTTGCTTCCATTGCATTCAATTCCATTTTACTCCAGTCCATTCCATTCGCATCCATTCCATTAGTGTCCATTCCATTCGACTCCATTCCTTTCCATTCCATTCCATCTGATTCCATTCCATTCTATTCCTGTCTCTTCTAATCCTTTCCATTCGTTTCCACTCCATTCGAGTCCTTTCCACTCCAGTCAATTCCATTCGAGTCCATTCCATTCCAGTGAATTCTATTCGAGTACATTCCATTCCATTCCATTCGATGTATTTCCATTACACTCCATTCCATTCTATTCCTTTTGATTTCATTAAATTCCATTCCATTCTATTCTATTCCATGTGAGTCCATTCCATTCGATTCCATTCCATTCCATTTGATGCCTTTCCATTCGATTCTATTCCATTGGACTCCATTCCATTCCATTCGATTCCGTTCAATGCCATTCCATTTGATTCTATTCCATTCTACTTCATTCTATTCCAATCCATTCCATCCGACTGCATTTCTTTCTTTTCATTTCTATTCCATTCCTTTTTTTCCATTCCATTCCATTCCACTCTTTTCCGTTCCATTCAAGTCCATTCATCTCCAGTCCATTCCATTTGAATCCTTTCCTTTCCAGTCCATTCCATTCCATTCGATATCTTTCCATTACACTCCATTCCTTTCTATTCGTTTCAATTCAATTCCATTCCATTCCATTCTATTACAGTCCACTCCATTCGACTCCACTCCATTTGAGTCCTTTCCATTCCATTCCATTCCATTCCATTCCATTCCATTCCGTTCCATTCCATTCTATTCGATTCCAATCCTTTCGATTACCTTTTGTTCCAGTTCATTGCCTTCAATTCCATTCTATTTGAGTCCATTCCATACGAGTCCATTATATTTGTGTCCATTCCATTTGTGTCCATTCCATTCCATTATATTCCATTCCATTCAAGGCCTTTCCATTCGATTCTATTCCATTCGATTCCCCTCCATTCGAGTCTATTCCTTCCATTCCATTCGATGCCTTGCCATTTGATTCTATTCCATTCGAATCTATTCCATTACATTCCATTCTCTCCGATTTCATTCCATTCTATTCCTTTCCATTCCAATCCATTCCATTCCATTCCATTCCATTGGTTTCCATTGCATTCGAGTCCATTCCAATCCAGGCCACTCCATTCGAGTCCATTCCATTCCATTCAAGACCATTCCATTCCATTTCTTTCCATTCGATATCTTTTGGTTACACTCCACACCATTCTACTCTTTTCGATTCCATTCAATTCCATTTGATTCCATTCTATTCGTCTCCATTCCAATCGATTCCATTCCATTCCATTCCTTTCCGTTCCATTCCGTTCCGTTCGATTTCAATCCATTCTATTCCATTTTGTTCCAGTCCATTCCATTTGAGTCTACTCCATTCCAGTAAATTCCATTCGATTCTATTCGATTCCATTCCATCCGATTCAATTGCACTCGATTCCACTCCGTTACATTCCATTGCATTTAATTCTCTTCCATTCCATTGCATTCCATTCCATTCCGTTTGATTACATTGCATTCGTTTCCATTCCATTCGAATCAATTACATCGCAATCCATAACATTCGAGTCCGTTCTATTTCAGTCCATTCCATTCCGTTCCATTCCAACTGATTCCATTCCAGTAAATTCCATTTCATACTATCGCATTCCATTTGATTCCATTCTATTCGAATAAATTCCATTCGAGACCATTCCTTTCGAATCCATTCTATTTGAGTTCATTCAATTCGAGTCCATTACATTTGGGTCCATTCCATTCCATTACTTTCCATTCCATTCCATTCTATGCCATTTCATTCTATTCTATTCCATTCGAGTCCATTCCATTCGAGTCCATTCCATTCCATTCCTTTCCGTTTCATGCCATTCCATTCGATTCTATCCCATTCGACTCCATTCCATTCCCTTCCGTTCCATCCGATTCCATTCCATTCTATTCCTTTCCATTCCGTTCTATTTCATTCCATGCGTTTCCATTGTATTCCAGTCCATTCCACTCCAGTCCCTTCTATTCGATTGCATTCCATTCCAGTCCCTTCCATTCGAGTCCATTCTATTAAATTCCATTGCATTCCATATCTATCCATTACACTCCATTGAATTCTATTCCATTCCATTCCATTCCATTTGGTTCCATTCCATTTGACTCCATTCCATTTGAGTCCATTCCATTCCATTCCATTTCTTTCCATTCCGTTCCATTCGATTCCATTTTGTTCCAGTCCATTCCATTCGAGTCCATTCCACTCCAGTCCATTCCATTTGAGTCCACTCAATTCCAGTACATTCCATTCGAGTCCATTCCATTCCATTCCATTCCATTTCTTTCCATTACACTGCATTCCATTCTATTCTTTCAATTCCATTCCAGTCCATTCCATTCGAGTCCATTCCATTCGATTGCATTCCGTTCGACTCCATTCCTTTCGAGTCCATTCCATTCCATTCCATTCCGTACCATTAGATTCCAACCTGTTCAACTCCATTTTTTTCCTGTCTAATCCATTTGAGTCCATTATATTCCAGTCCATTCCAATCGATTACATTTCATTTGATTCCATTCCATTCGATTCCATTCCACTCGATTCCACTCCTTTCCATTCCTTTGCATTCCGTTGTATTCCTTTCCATTGACTTCCATGTCATTCTGTTTGATTCCATTCCATTCCATTCCATTCCATAGTATTGCATTCCGTTCGCTTCCATTCTATTCGAATAAATTCCATTCGAGACCAATCCTTTTGGAGTCCATTCTATTTGAGTCGATTCCATTTGAGAACATTACATTTGGGTCCATTCCATTCTATTCCATTCCTTTCCATTGCATTCGATGCCATTCTATTCTATTCTATTCCATTCGAGTCCATTACATTTGAATCCAATCCATTCCATTACATTCCATTTCAATCCATTCCATTTGAAACCATTCCATTGGATTCTATTCCATTCTACTGCATTAGATTCCATTCCGTTCCATCCGATTTCATTCCACTCTATTCCTTTGCATGCCATTCCATTCCATTCGTTTCCAATTCATTCGAGTCCATTCCTCTCCAGTCCATTCCACTCGCCTCCATTCCACTCCTGTCCATTCCATTCGAGTCCATTCCATTCCATTCCTTTCAATATCTTTCCTTTACACTCCGTTCCATTCTATTCCTTTTGACTCCATTCAATTCCATTCCTTTCTATTCCATTCCAGTTGGATCCATTACATTCGACTGCATTCTGTTCGATTGCATTCCATTCCATTCCATTCTGTTCCATTCCATTCCTTTCCTTTTGATTCCAATCCATTCCATTCCATTTTCTTCCAGTGCATTCCATTCGAGTCCATTCCATTCCACTCCATTCCATTTGTTTCCATTCCATTCGAATCCATTTCATTTGATTCCATTCCACTCGATTCCATACCATTCCATTCCATTGCATTCCATTCTATTCCATTCCATTGCATTGCATTCCATTCCATTTGATTACATTCCACTCGATTCCATTCCTCTCGAATCAATTACGTTGCAATCCATTACACTTGGGTCTGTTCTATTCCAGTCCATTCCATTCCAGTCCATTCCATTCAATTCCATTCCATTCGATTCCATTCCATACTATTGCATTCCATTCGATTCCATTCTATTTGAATGAATTCCATTTGAGACCATTCCCTTCGAGTCAATTCTTTTTTGGTCCATTCCATTTGAATCCATTACATTTGTGTCCATTCCATTCCATTCCATTCCTTTCCATTCCATTCCATTCAATGCCACTCCATTTGATTCTCTTCCATTGGAGTCCATTCCATTTGAGTCCTTTGCATTCCATTCCATTCCATTCGATGCCACTCCATTCTATTCCCTTCCATTTGACTCCATTCCATTCCATTCCGTTCCATCCGATTTCATTCCATTCTATTCCTTTCCATTCCATTCCATTCTTTTCCCTTCCATTTCTGTCTATTCCATTCCATTCCTTTCCATTCGATATCTATCCATTACTCTTCATTCAATGCTATTCCTTTCGATTGCATTCAGTTCCATTCCTTTCGATTAATTTTGATACCATTTCATTCAACTCCATTCCAATCGAGTCCATTCCTTTCCATTCCATTCCTTTCCATTCCATTCCTTTCCATTCCATTCCATTCCACTTGCTTCCATTGCATTCAATTCCATTTTACTCCAGTCCATTCCATTCGCATCCATTCCATTAGTGTCCATTCCATTCGACTCCATTCCTTTCCATTCCATTCCATCTGATTCCATTCCATTCTATTCCTGTCTCTTCTAATCCTTTCCATTCGTTTCCACTCCATTCGAGTCCTTTCCACTCCAGTCAATTCCATTCGAGTCCATTCCATTCCAGTGAATTCTATTCGAGTACATTCCATTCCATTCCATTCGATGTATTTCCATTACACTCCATTCCATTCTATTCCTTTTGATTTCATTAAATTCCATTCCATTCTATTCTATTCCATGTGAGTCCATTCCATTCGATTCCATTCCATTCCATTTGATGCCTTTCCATTCGATTCTATTCCATTGGACTCCATTCCATTCCATTCGATTCCGTTCAATGCCATTCCATTTGATTCTATTCCATTCTACTTCATTCTATTCCAATCCATTCCATCCGACTGCATTTCTTTCTTTTCATTTCTATTCCATTCCTTTTTTTCCATTCCATTCCATTCCACTCTTTTCCGTTCCATTCAAGTCCATTCATCTCCAGTCCATTCCATTTGAATCCTTTCCTTTCCAGTCCATTCCATTCCATTCGATATCTTTCCATTACACTCCATTCCTTTCTATTCGTTTCAATTCAATTCCATTCCATTCCATTCTATTACAGTCCACTCCATTCGACTCCACTCCATTTGAGTCCTTTCCATTCCATTCCATTCCATTCCATTCCATTCCATTCCGTTCCATTCCATTCTATTCGATTCCAATCCTTTCGATTACCTTTTGTTCCAGTTCATTGCCTTCAATTCCATTCTATTTGAGTCCATTCCATACGAGTCCATTATATTTGTGTCCATTCCATTTGTGTCCATTCCATTCCATTATATTCCATTCCATTCAAGGCCTTTCCATTCGATTCTATTCCATTCGATTCCCCTCCATTCGAGTCTATTCCTTCCATTCCATTCGATGCCTTGCCATTTGATTCTATTCCATTCGAATCTATTCCATTACATTCCATTCTCTCCGATTTCATTCCATTCTATTCCTTTCCATTCCAATCCATTCCATTCCATTCCATTCCATTGGTTTCCATTGCATTCGAGTCCATTCCAATCCAGGCCACTCCATTCGAGTCCATTCCATTCCATTCAAGACCATTCCATTCCATTTCTTTCCATTCGATATCTTTTGGTTACACTCCACACCATTCTACTCTTTTCGATTCCATTCAATTCCATTTGATTCCATTCTATTCGTCTCCATTCCAATCGATTCCATTCCATTCCATTCCTTTCCGTTCCATTCCGTTCCGTTCGATTTCAATCCATTCTATTCCATTTTGTTCCAGTCCATTCCATTTGAGTCTACTCCATTCCAGTAAATTCCATTCGATTCTATTCGATTCCATTCCATCCGATTCAATTGCACTCGATTCCACTCCGTTACATTCCATTGCATTTAATTCTCTTCCATTCCATTGCATTCCATTCCATTCCGTTTGATTACATTGCATTCGTTTCCATTCCATTCGAATCAATTACATCGCAATCCATAACATTCGAGTCCGTTCTATTTCAGTCCATTCCATTCCGTTCCATTCCAACTGATTCCATTCCAGTAAATTCCATTTCATACTATCGCATTCCATTTGATTCCATTCTATTCGAATAAATTCCATTCGAGACCATTCCTTTCGAATCCATTCTATTTGAGTTCATTCAATTCGAGTCCATTACATTTGGGTCCATTCCATTCCATTACTTTCCATTCCATTCCATTCTATGCCATTTCATTCTATTCTATTCCATTCGAGTCCATTCCATTCGAGTCCATTCCATTCCATTCCTTTCCGTTTCATGCCATTCCATTCGATTCTATCCCATTCGACTCCATTCCATTCCCTTCCGTTCCATCCGATTCCATTCCATTCTATTCCTTTCCATTCCGTTCTATTTCATTCCATGCGTTTCCATTGTATTCCAGTCCATTCCACTCCAGTCCCTTCTATTCGATTGCATTCCATTCCAGTCCCTTCCATTCGAGTCCATTCTATTAAATTCCATTGCATTCCATATCTATCCATTACACTCCATTGAATTCTATTCCATTCCATTCCATTCCATTTGGTTCCATTCCATTTGACTCCATTCCATTTGAGTCCATTCCATTCCATTCCATTTCTTTCCATTCCGTTCCATTCGATTCCATTTTGTTCCAGTCCATTCCATTCGAGTCCATTCCACTCCAGTCCATTCCATTTGAGTCCACTCAATTCCAGTACATTCCATTCGAGTCCATTCCATTCCATTCCATTCCATTTCTTTCCATTACACTGCATTCCATTCTATTCTTTCAATTCCATTCCAGTCCATTCCATTCGAGTCCATTCCATTCGATTGCATTCCGTTCGACTCCATTCCTTTCGAGTCCATTCCATTCCATTCCATTCCGTACCATTAGATTCCAACCTGTTCAACTCCATTTTTTTCCTGTCTAATCCATTTGAGTCCATTATATTCCAGTCCATTCCAATCGATTACATTTCATTTGATTCCATTCCATTCGATTCCATTCCACTCGATTCCACTCCTTTCCATTCCTTTGCATTCCGTTGTATTCCTTTCCATTGACTTCCATGTCATTCTGTTTGATTCCATTCCATTCCATTCCATTCCATTCCATAGTATTGCATTCCGTTCGCTTCCATTCTATTCGAATAAATTCCATTCGAGACCAATCCTTTTGGAGTCCATTCTATTTGAGTCGATTCCATTTGAGAACATTACATTTGGGTCCATTCCATTCTATTCCATTCCTTTCCATTGCATTCGATGCCATTCTATTCTATTCTATTCCATTCGAGTCCATTACATTTGAATCCAATCCATTCCATTACATTCCATTTCAATCCATTCCATTTGAAACCATTCCATTGGATTCTATTCCATTCTACTGCATTAGATTCCATTCCGTTCCATCCGATTTCATTCCACTCTATTCCTTTGCATGCCATTCCATTCCATTCGTTTCCAATTCATTCGAGTCCATTCCTCTCCAGTCCATTCCACTCGCCTCCATTCCACTCCTGTCCATTCCATTCGAGTCCATTCCATTCCATTCCTTTCAATATCTTTCCTTTACACTCCGTTCCATTCTATTCCTTTTGACTCCATTCAATTCCATTCCTTTCTATTCCATTCCAGTTGGATCCATTACATTCGACTGCATTCTGTTCGATTGCATTCCATTCCATTCCATTCTGTTCCATTCCATTCCTTTCCTTTTGATTCCAATCCATTCCATTCCATTTTCTTCCAGTGCATTCCATTCGAGTCCATTCCATTCCACTCCATTCCATTTGTTTCCATTCCATTCGAATCCATTTCATTTGATTCCATTCCACTCGATTCCATACCATTCCATTCCATTGCATTCCATTCTATTCCATTCCATTCCATTGCATTTCATTCCATTCCATTTGATTACATTCCACTCGATTCCATTCCTCTCGAATCAATTACGTTGCAATCCATTACACTTGGGTCTGTTCTATTCCAGTCCATTCCATTCCAGTCCATTCCATTCAATTCCATTCCATTCGATTCCATTCCATACTATTGCATTCCATTCGATTCCATTCTATTTGAATGAATTCCATTTGAGACCATTCCCTTCGAGTCAATTCTTTTTTGGTCCATTCCATTTGAATCCATTACATTTGTGTCCATTCCATTCCATTCCATTCCTTTCCATTCCATTCCATTCAATGCCACTCCATTTGATTCTCTTCCATTGGAGTCCATTCCATTTGAGTCCTTTGCATTCCATTCCATTCCATTCGATGCCACTCCATTCTATTCCCTTCCATTTGACTCCATTCCATTCCATTCCGTTCCATCCGATTTCATTCCATTCTATTCCTTTCCATTCCATTCCATTCTTTTCCCTTCCATTTCTGTCTATTCCATTCCATTCCTTTCCATTCGATATCTATCCATTACTCTTCATTCAATGCTATTCCTTTCGATTGCATTCAGTTCCATTCCTTTCGATTAATTTTGATACCATTTCATTCAACTCCATTCCAATCGAGTCCATTCCTTTCCATTCCATTCCTTTCCATTCCATTCCTTTCCATTCCATTCCATTCCACTTGCTTCCATTGCATTCAATTCCATTTTACTCCAGTCCATTCCATTCGCATCCATTCCATTAGTGTCCATTCCATTCGACTCCATTCCTTTCCATTCCATTCCATCTGATTCCATTCCATTCTATTCCTGTCTCTTCTAATCCTTTCCATTCGTTTCCACTCCATTCGAGTCCTTTCCACTCCAGTCAATTCCATTCGAGTCCATTCCATTCCAGTGAATTCTATTCGAGTACATTCCATTCCATTCCATTCGATGTATTTCCATTACACTCCATTCCATTCTATTCCTTTTGATTTCATTAAATTCCATTCCATTCTATTCTATTCCATGTGAGTCCATTCCATTCGATTCCATTCCATTCCATTCGATGCCTTTCCATTCGATTCTATTCCATTGGACTCCATTCCATTCCATTCGATTCCATCCAATTCCATTCCAATCTCTTCCTTTCCATTCCATTTATTTCCATTCGCTTCCATTCCATTAGAGTCCATTCCACTCCAGTCCATCACATTCGAGTCCATTCCTTTCCAGTCCATTCCATTCGAGTCGATTCCATTACATTCCATTCCATTCGATATCTTTCCATTACCCTCCATTCTTTCTATTCCTTTCGATTGCATTCAATTCCATTCTATCCAATTCCATTCCATTTGATTCCATTCTATTCGACTCCATTCCATTCGGGTACATTCCATTCCATTCCGTACGATTCCATTCCTTTCCATTCCATTCCATTCCACTCGATTCTGCTCCGTTACACGTTATTGCATTCCATTCTATTCCATCCCATTCGATGACATTCCATTCTATTCTATTCCATTGGAGTCCATTTCATTCGAGTCCATTGCATTCCATTCCATTCAATGGCATTCCATTTGATTCTATTCCATTCGACTCCATTCCGTTCCATTCCATTCCAGCCGATTCCATTCTATTCTATTTTTTCCATTCCATTGTATTCCATTCCATTGTATTCCATTCCAATCAATACCATTCCACTCCAGTACATTCAATTCGAGTCCATTCCATTCCCGTGCATTCCATTCGAGTCCTTTCCATACCATTCGTTTCCATTTGAAATCTTTCCATTACAATCCTTTCCATTACACTCCTTTCCATTCCATTCTATCCGATTCCTTTCCATTCAATTCCTTTCCATTCGATTCCATTCCATTACATGTTGTTCCATTCGATTCCAATCCGTTCGATTCCATTTTGTTCCAGTCCATTCCATTTGAGTCCATTTAATTCCAGTCCATTCCACTTGAATCCATTCCATTCCATTCCATTCCATTCCAATCGATGTCTTTCTATTACACTCAATTCTATTCTATGCTATTCAATTCCATTCAATTCCATTCCATTCGCTTCCATTCCATTCGATTCCATTCCATAGTATTGCATTCTTTTCGATTCCATTCTATTCGAATTAATTCCATTCGAGACCATTCTTTCTATTCCAATCTATTTGAATCCATTCCATTCGAGTCCCTTGCATTTGTGTCCATTCCATTCCATTCTATTCCATTCCATTCCGTTCAATGCCATTCCATTTGATTCTATTCCATTCTACTTCATTCTATTCCAATCCATTCCATCCGACTGCATTTCTTTCTTTTCATTTCTATTCCATTCCTTTTTTTCCATTCCATTCCATTCCACTCTTTTCCGTTCCATTCAAGTCCATTCATCTCCAGTCCATTCCATTTGAATCCTTTCCTTTCCAGTCCATTCCATTCCATTCGATATCTTTCCATTACACTCCATTCCTTTCTATTCGTTTCAATTCAATTCCATTCCATTCCATTCTATTACAGTCCACTCCATTCGACTCCACTCCATTTGAGTCCTTTCCATTCCATTCCATTCCATTCCATTCCATTCCGTTCCATTCCATTCTATTCGATTCCAATCCTTTCGATTACCTTTTGTTCCAGTTCATTGCCTTCAATTCCATTCTATTTGAGTCCATTCCATACGAGTCCATTATATTTGTGTCCATTCCATTTGTGTCCATTCCATTCCATTATATTCCATTCCATTCAAGGCCTTTCCATTCGATTCTATTCCATTCGATTCCCCTCCATTCGAGTCTATTCCTTTCATTCCATTCGATGCCTTGCCATTTGATTCTATTCCATTCGAATCTATTCCATTACATTCCATTCTCTCCGATTTCATTCCATTCTATTCCTTTCCATTCCAATCCATTCCATTCCATTCCATTCCATTCCATTCCATTGGTTTCCATTGCATTCGAGTCCATTCCAATCCAGGCCACTCCATTCGAGTCCATTCCATTCCATTCCATTCAAGTCCATTCCATTCCATTTCTTTCCATTCGATATCTTTTGGTTACACTCCACACCATTCTACTCTTTTCGATTCCATTCAATTCCATTTGATTCCATTCTATTCGTCTCCATTCCAATCGATTCCATTCCATTCCATTCCTTTCCATTCCATTCCGTTCCGTTTGATTTCAATCCATTCTATTCCATTTTGTTCCAGTCCATTCCATTTGAGTCTACTCCATTCCAGTAAATTCCATTCGATTCTATTCGATTCCATTCCATCCGATTCAATTGCACTCGATTCCACTCCGTTACATTCCATTGCATTTAATTCTCTTCCATTCCATTGCATTCCGTTCCATTCCGTTTGATTACATTGCATTCGTTTCCATTCCATTCGAATCAATTACATCGCAATCCATAACATTCGAGTCCGTTCTATTTCAGTCCATTCCATTCCGTTCCATTCCAACTGATTCCATTCCAGTAAATTCCATTTCATACTATCGCATTCCATTTGATTCCATTCTATTCGAATAAATTCCATTCGAGACCATTCCTTTCGAATCCATTCTATTTGAGTTCATTCAATTCGAGTCCATTACCTTTGGGTCCATTCCATTCCATTACTTTCCATTCCATTCCATTCTATGCCATTTCATTCTATTCTATTCAATTCGAGTCCATTCCATTCCATTCCATTCGATTTCTTTCCATTACACTGCATTCCATTCTATTCTTTCAATTCCATTCCAGTCCATTCCATTCGAGTCCATTCCATTCGATTGCATTCCGTTCGACTCCATTCCTTTCGAGTCCATTCCATTCCATTCCATTCCGTACCATTAGATTCCAACCTGTTCAACTCCATTTTTTTCCTGTCTAATCCATTTGAGTCCATTATATTCCAGTCCATTCCAATCGATTACATTTCATTTGATTCCATTCCATTCGATTCCATTCCACTCGATTCCACTCCTTTCCATTCCTTTGCATTCCGTTGTATTCCTTTCCATTGACTTCCATGTCATTCTGTTTGATTCCATTCCATTCCATTCCATTCCATTCCATTCCATTCCATTCCATAGTATTGCATTCCGTTCGCTTCCATTCTATTCGAATAAATTCCATTCGAGACCAATCCTTTTGGAGTCCATTCTATTTGAGTCGATTCCATTTGAGAACATTACATTTGGGTCCATTCCATTCTATTCCATTCCTTTCCATTGCATTCGATGCCATTCTATTCTATTCTATTCCATTCGAGTCCATTACATTTGAATCCAATCCATTCCATTACATTCCATTTCAATCCATTCCATTTGAAACCATTCCATTGGATTCTATTCCATTCTACTGCATTAGATTCCATTCCGTTCCATCCGATTTCATTCCACTCTATTCCTTTGCATGCCATTCCATTCCATTCGTTTCCAATTCATTCGAGTCCATTCCTCTCCAGTCCATTCCACTCGCCTCCATTCCACTCCTGTCCATTCCATTCGAGTCCATTCCATTCCATTCCTTTCAATATCTTTCCTTTACACTCCGTTCCATTCTATTCCTTTTGACTCCATTCAATTCCATTCCTTTCTATTCCATTCCAGTTGGATCCATTACATTCGACTGCATTCTGTTCGATTGCATTCCATTCCATTCCATTCTGTTCCATTCCATTCCTTTCCTTTTGATTCCAATCCATTCCATTCCATTTTCTTCCAGTGCATTCCATTCGAGTCCATTCCATTCCACTCCATTCCATTTGTTTCCATTCCATTCGAATCCATTTCATTTGATTCCATTCCACTCGATTCCATACCATTCCATTCCATTGCATTCCATTCTATTCCATTCCATTCCATTGCATTTCATTCCATTCCATTTGATTACATTCCACTCGATTCCATTCCTCTCGAATCAATTACGTTGCAATCCATTACACTTGGGTCTGTTCTATTCCAGTCCATTCCATTCCAGTCCATTCCATTCAATTCCATTCCATTCGATTCCATTCCATACTATTGCATTCCATTCGATTCCATTCTATTTGAATGAATTCCATTTGAGACCATTCCCTTCGAGTCAATTCTTTTTTGGTCCATTCCATTTGAATCCATTACATTTGTGTCCATTCCATTCCATTCCTTTCCATTCCATTCCATTCAATGCCACTCCATTTGATTCTCTTCCATTGGAGTCCATTCCATTTGAGTCCTTTGCATTCCATTCCATTCCATTCGATGCCACTCCATTCTATTCCCTTCCATTTGACTCCATTCCATTCCATTCCGTTCCATCCGATTTCATTCCATTCTATTCCTTTCCATTCCATTCCATTCTTTTCCCTTCCATTTCTGTCTATTCCATTCCATTCCTTTCCATTCGATATCTATCCATTACTCTTCATTCAATGCTATTCCTTTCGATTGCATTCAGTTCCATTCCTTTCGATTAATTTTGATACCATTTCATTCAACTCCATTCCAATCGAGTCCATTCCTTTCCATTCCATTCCTTTCCATTCCATTCCTTTCCATTCCATTCCATTCCACTTGCTTCCATTGCATTCAATTCCATTTTACTCCAGTCCATTCCATTCGCATCCATTCCATTAGTGTCCATTCCATTCGACTCCATTCCTTTCCATTCCATTCCATCTGATTCCATTCCATTCTATTCCTGTCTCTTCTAATCCTTTCCATTCGTTTCCACTCCATTCGAGTCCTTTCCACTCCAGTCAATTCCATTCGAGTCCATTCCATTCCAGTGAATTCTATTCGAGTACATTCCATTCCATTCCATTCGATGTATTTCCATTACACTCCATTCCATTCTATTCCTTTTGATTTCATTAAATTCCATTCCATTCTATTCTATTCCATGTGAGTCCATTCCATTCGATTCCATTCCATTCCATTCGATGCCTTTCCATTCGATTCTATTCCATTGGACTCCATTCCATTCCATTCGATTCCGTTCAATGCCATTCCATTTGATTCTATTCCATTCTACTTCATTCTATTCCAATCCATTCCATCCGACTGCATTTCTTTCTTTTCATTTCTATTCCATTCCTTTTATTCCATTCCATTCCATTCCACTCTTTTCCGTTCCATTCAAGTCCATTCATCTCCAGTCCATTCCATTAGAATCCTTTCCTTTCCAGTCCATTCCATTCCATTCGATATCTTTCCATTACACTCCATTCCTTTCTATTCGTTTCAATTCAATTCCATTCCATTCCATTCTATTACAGTCCACTCCATTCGACTCCACTCCATTTGAGTCCTTTCCATTCCATTCCATTCCATTCCATTCCGTTCCATTCCATTCTATTCGATTCCAATCCTTTCGATTACCTTTTGTTCCAGTTCATTGCCTTCAATTCCATTCTATTTGAGTCCATTCCATACGAGTCCATTATATTTGTGTCCATTCCATTTGTGTCCATTCCATTCCATTATATTCCATTCCATTCAAGGCCTTTCCATTCGATTCTATTCCATTCGATTCCCCTCCATTCGAGTCTATTCCTTCCATTCCATTCGATGCCTTGCCATTTGATTCTATTCCATTCGAATCTATTCCATTACATTCCATTCTCTCCGATTTCATTCCATTCTATTCCTTTCCATTCCAATCCATTCCATTCCATTCCATTCCATTGGTTTCCATTGCATTCGAGTCCATTCCAATCCAGGCCACTCCATTCGAGTCCATTCCATTCCATTCAAGACCATTCCATTCCATTTCTTTCCATTCGATATCTTTTGGTTACACTCCACACCATTCTACTCTTTTCGATTCCATTCAATTCCATTTGATTCCATTCTATTCGTCTCCATTCCAATCGATTCCATTCCATTCCATTCCTTTCCGTTCCATTCCGTTCCGTTCGATTTCAATCCATTCTATTCCATTTTGTTCCAGTCCATTCCATTTGAGTCTACTCCATTCCAGTAAATTCCATTCGATTCTATTCGATTCCATTCCATCCGATTCAATTGCACTCGATTCCACTCCGTTACATTCCATTGCATTTAATTCTCTTCCATTCCATTGCATTCCATTCCATTCCGTTTGATTACATTGCATTCGTTTCCATTCCATTCGAATCAATTACATCGCAATCCATAACATTCGAGTCCGTTCTATTTCAGTCCATTCCATTCCGTTCCATTCCAACTGATTCCATTCCAGTAAATTCCATTTCATACTATCGCATTCCATTTGATTCCATTCTATTCGAATAAATTCCATTCGAGACCATTCCTTTCGAATCCATTCTATTTGAGTTCATTCAATTCGAGTCCATTACATTTGGGTCCATTCCATTCCATTACTTTCCATTCCATTCCATTCTATGCCATTTCATTCTATTCTATTCCATTCGAGTCCATTCCATTCGAGTCCATTCCATTCCATTCCTTTCCGTTTCATGCCATTCCATTCGATTCTATCCCATTCGACTCCATTCCATTCCCTTCCGTTCCATCCGATTCCATTCCATTCTATTCCTTTCCATTCCGTTCTATTTCATTCCATGCGTTTCCATTGTATTCCAGTCCATTCCACTCCAGTCCCTTCTATTCGATTGCATTCCATTCCAGTCCCTTCCATTCGAGTCCATTCTATTAAATTCCATTGCATTCCATATCTATCCATTACACTCCATTGAATTCTATTCCATTCCATTCCATTCCATTTGGTTCCATTCCATTTGACTCCATTCCATTTGAGTCCATTCCATTCCATTCCATTTCTTTCCATTCCGTTCCATTCGATTCCATTTTGTTCCAGTCCATTCCATTCGAGTCCATTCCACTCCAGTCCATTCCATTTGAGTCCACTCAATTCCAGTACATTCCATTCGAGTCCATTCCATTCCATTCCATTCCATTTCTTTCCATTACACTGCATTCCATTCTATTCTTTCAATTCCATTCCAGTCCATTCCATTCGAGTCCATTCCATTCGATTGCATTCCGTTCGACTCCATTCCTTTCGAGTCCATTCCATTCCATTCCATTCCGTACCATTAGATTCCAACCTGTTCAACTCCATTTTTTTCCTGTCTAATCCATTTGAGTCCATTATATTCCAGTCCATTCCAATCGATTACATTTCATTTGATTCCATTCCATTCGATTCCATTCCACTCGATTCCACTCCTTTCCATTCCTTTGCATTCCGTTGTATTCCTTTCCATTGACTTCCATGTCATTCTGTTTGATTCCATTCCATTCCATTCCATTCCATTCCATAGTATTGCATTCCGTTCGCTTCCATTCTATTCGAATAAATTCCATTCGAGACCAATCCTTTTGGAGTCCATTCTATTTGAGTCGATTCCATTTGAGAACATTACATTTGGGTCCATTCCATTCTATTCCATTCCTTTCCATTGCATTCGATGCCATTCTATTCTATTCTATTCCATTCGAGTCCATTACATTTGAATCCAATCCATTCCATTACATTCCATTTCAATCCATTCCATTTGAAACCATTCCATTGGATTCTATTCCATTCTACTGCATTAGATTCCATTCCGTTCCATCCGATTTCATTCCACTCTATTCCTTTGCATGCCATTCCATTCCATTCGTTTCCAATTCATTCGAGTCCATTCCTCTCCAGTCCATTCCACTCGCCTCCATTCCACTCCTGTCCATTCCATTCGAGTCCATTCCATTCCATTCCTTTCAATATCTTTCCTTTACACTCCGTTCCATTCTATTCCTTTTGACTCCATTCAATTCCATTCCTTTCTATTCCATTCCAGTTGGATCCATTACATTCGACTGCATTCTGTTCGATTGCATTCCATTCCATTCCATTCTGTTCCATTCCATTCCTTTCCTTTTGATTCCAATCCATTCCATTCCATTTTCTTCCAGTGCATTCCATTCGAGTCCATTCCATTCCACTCCATTCCATTTGTTTCCATTCCATTCGAATCCATTTCATTTGATTCCATTCCACTCGATTCCATACCATTCCATTCCATTGCATTCCATTCTATTCCATTCCATTCCATTGCATTTCATTCCATTCCATTTGATTACATTCCACTCGATTCCATTCCTCTCGAATCAATTACGTTGCAATCCATTACACTTGGGTCTGTTCTATTCCAGTCCATTCCATTCCAGTCCATTCCATTCAATTCCATTCCATTCGATTGCATTCCATACTATTGCATTCCATTCGATTCCATTCTATTTGAATGAATTCCATTTGAGACCATTCCCTTCGAGTCAATTCTTTTTTGGTCCATTCCATTTGAATCCATTACATTTGTGTCCATTCCATTCCATTCCATTCCTTTCCATTCCATTCCATTCAATGCCACTCCATTTGATTCTCTTCCATTGGAGTCCATTCCATTTGAGTCCTTTGCATTCCATTCCATTCCATTCGATGCCACTCCATTCTATTCCCTTCCATTTGACTCCATTCCATTCCATTCCGTTCCATCCGATTTCATTCCATTCTATTCCTTTCCATTCCATTCCATTCTTTTCCCTTCCATTTCTGTCTATTCCATTCCATTCCTTTCCATTCGATATCTATCCATTACTCTTCATTCAATGCTATTCCTTTCGATTGCATTCAGTTCCATTCCTTTCGATTAATTTTGATACCATTTCATTCAACTCCATTCCAATCGAGTCCATTCCTTTCCATTCCATTCCTTTCCATTCCATTCCTTTCCATTCCATTCCATTCCACTTGCTTCCATTGCATTCAATTCCATTTTACTCCAGTCCATTCCATTCGCATCCATTCCATTAGTGTCCATTCCATTCGACTCCATTCCTTTCCATTCCATTCCATCTGATTCCATTCCATTCTATTCCTGTCTCTTCTAATCCTTTCCATTCGTTTCCACTCCATTCGAGTCCTTTCCACTCCAGTCAATTCCATTCGAGTCCATTCCATTCCAGTAAATTCTATTCGAGTACATTCCATTCCATTCCATTCGATGTATTTCCATTACACTCCATTCCATTCTATTCCTTTTGATTTCATTAAATTCCATTCCATTCTATTCTATTCCATGTGAGTCCATTCCATTCGATTCCATTCCATTCCATTCGATGCCTTTCCATTCGATTCTATTCCATTGGACTCCATTCCATTCCATTCGATTCCATCCAATTCCATTCCAATCTCTTCCTTTCCATTCCATTTATTTCCATTCGCTTCCATTCCATTAGAGTCCATTCCACTCCAGTCCATCACATTCGAGTCCATTCCTTTCCAGTCCATTCCATTCGAGTCGATTCCATTACATTCCATTCCATTCGATATCTTTCCATTACCCTCCATTCTTTCTATTCCTTTCGATTGCATTCAATTCCATTCTATCCAATTCCATTCCATTTGATTCCATTCTATTCGACTCCATTCCATTCGGGTACATTCCATTCCATTCCGTACGATTCCATTCCTTTCCATTCCATTCCATTCCACTCGATTCTGCTCCGTTACACGTTATTGCATTCCATTCTATTCCATCCCATTCGATGACATTCCATTCTATTCTATTCCATTGGAGTCCATTTCATTCGAGTCCATTGCATTCCATTCCATTCAATGGCATTCCATTTGATTCTATTCCATTCGACTCCATTCCGTTCCATTCCATTCCAGCCGATTCCATTCTATTCTATTTTTTCCATTCCATTGTATTCCATTCCATTGTATTCCATTCCAATCAATACCATTCCACTCCAGTACATTCAATTCGAGTCCATTCCATTCCCGTGCATTCCATTCGAGTCCTTTCCATACCATTCGTTTCCATTTGAAATCTTTCCATTACAATCCTTTCCATTACACTCCTTTCCATTCCATTCTATCCGATTCCTTTCCATTCAATTCCTTTCCATTCGATTCCATTCCATTACATGTTGTTCCATTCGATTCCAATCCGTTCGATTCCATTTTGTTCCAGTCCATTCCATTTGAGTCCATTTAATTCCAGTCCATTCCACTTGAATCCATTCCATTCCATTCCATTCCAATCGATGTCTTTCTATTACACTCAATTCTATTCTATGCTATTCAATTCCATTCAATTCCATTCCATTCGCTTCCATTCCATTCGATTCCATTCCATAGTATTGCATTCTTTTCGATTCCATTCTATTCGAATTAATTCCATTCGAGACCATTCTTTCTATTCCAATCTATTTGAATCCATTCCATTCGAGTCCCTTGCATTTGTGTCCATTCCATTCCATTCTATTCCATTCCATTCCGTTCAATGCCATTCCATTTGATTCTATTCCATTCTACTTCATTCTATTCCAATCCATTCCATCCGACTGCATTTCTTTCTTTTCATTTCTATTCCATTCCTTTTTTTCCATTCCATTCCATTCCACTCTTTTCCGTTCCATTCAAGTCCATTCATCTCCAGTCCATTCCATTTGAATCCTTTCCTTTCCAGTCCATTCCATTCCATTCGATATCTTTCCATTACACTCCATTCCTTTCTATTCGTTTCAATTCAATTCCATTCCGTTCCATTCTATTACAGTCCACTCCATTCGACTCCACTCCATTTGAGTCCTTTCCATTCCATTCCATTCCATTCCATTCCATTCCGTTCCATTCCATTCTATTCGATTCCAATCCTTTCGATTACCTTTTGTTCCAGTTCATTGCCTTCAATTCCATTCTATTTGAGTCCATTCCATACGAGTCCATTATATTTGTGTCCATTCCATTTGTGTCCATTCCATTCCATTATATTCCATTCCATTCAAGGCCTTTCCATTCGATTCTATGCCATTCGATTCCCCTCCATTCGAGTCTATTCCTTCCATTCCATTCGATGCCTTGCCATTTGATTCTATTCCATTCGAATCTATTCCATTACATTCCATTCTCTCCGATTTCATTCCATTCTATTCCTTTCCATTCCAATCCATTCCATTCCATTCCATTCCATTCCATTCCATTGGTTTCCATTGCATTCGAGTCCATTCCAATCCAGGCCACTCCATTCGAGTCCATTCCATTCCATTCCATTCAAGTCCATTCCATTCCATTTCTTTCCATTCGATATCTTTTGGTTACACTCCACACCATTCTACTCTTTTCGATTCCATTCAATTCCATTTGATTCCATTCTATTCGTCTCCATTCCAATCGATTCCATTCCATTCCATTCCTTTCCATTCCATTCCGTTCCGTTTGATTTCAATCCATTCTATTCCATTTTGTTCCAGTCCATTCCATTTGAGTCTACTCCATTCCAGTAAATTCCATTCGATTCTATTCGATTCCATTCCATCCGATTCAATTGCACTCGATTCCACTCCGTTACATTCCATTGCATTTAATTCTCTTCCATTCCATTGCATTCCGTTCCATTCCGTTTGATTACATTGCATTCGTTTCCATTCCATTCGAATCAATTACATCGCAATCCATAACATTCGAGTCCGTTCTATTTCAGTCCATTCCATTCCGTTCCATTCCAACTGATTCCATTCCAGTAAATTCCATTTCATACTATCGCATTCCATTTGATTCCATTCTATTCGAATAAATTCCATTCGAGACCATTCCTTTCGAATCCATTCTATTTGAGTTCATTCAATTCGAGTCCATTACCTTTGGGTCCATTCCATTCCATTACTTTCCATTCCATTCCATTCTATGCCATTTCATTCTATTCTATTCAATTCGAGTCCATTCCATTCCATTCCATTCGATTTCTTTCCATTACACTGCATTCCATTCTATTCTTTCAATTCCATTCCAGTCCATTCCATTCGAGTCCATTCCATTCGATTGCATTCCGTTCGACTCCATTCCTTTCGAGTCCATTCCATTCCATTCCATTCCGTACCATTAGATTCCAACCTGTTCAACTCCATTTTTTTCCTGTCTAATCCATTTGAGTCCATTATATTCCAGTCCATTCCAATCGATTACATTTCATTTGATTCCATTCCATTCGATTCCATTCCACTCGATTCCACTCCTTTCCATTCCTTTGCATTCCGTTGTATTCCTTTCCATTGACTTCCATGTCATTCTGTTTGATTCCATTCCATTCCATAGTATTGCATTCCGTTCGCTTCCATTCTATTCGAATAAATTCCATTCGAGACCAATCCTTTTGGAGTCCATTCTATTTGAGTCGATTCCATTTGAGAACATTACATTTGGGTCCATTCCATTCTATTCCATTCCTTTCCATTGCATTCGATGCCATTCTATTCTATTCTATTCCATTCGAGTCCATTACATTTGAATCCAATCCATTCCATTACATTCCATTTCAATCCATTCCATTTGAAACCATTCCATTGGATTCTATTCCATTCTACTGCATTAGATTCCATTCCGTTCCATCCGATTTCATTCCACTCTATTCCTTTGCATGCCATTCCATTCCATTCGTTTCCAATTCATTCGAGTCCATTCCTCTCCAGTCCATTCCACTCGCCTCCATTCCACTCCTGTCCATTCCATTCGAGTCCATTCCATTCCATTCCTTTCAATATCTTTCCTTTACACTCCGTTCCATTCTATTCCTTTTGACTCCATTCAATTCCATTCCTTTCTATTCCATTCCAGTTGGATCCATTACATTCGACTGCATTCTGTTCAATTGCATTCCATTCCATTCCATTCTGTTCCATTCCATTCCTTTCCTTTTGATTCCAATCCATTCCATTCCATTTTCTTCCAGTGCATTCCATTCGAGTCCATTCCATTCCACTCCATTCCATTTGTTTCCATTCCATTCGAATCCATTTCATTTGATTCCATTCCACTCGATTCCATACCATTCCATTCCATTGCATTCCATTCTATTCCATTCCATTCCATTGCATTGCATTCCATTCCATTTGATTACATTCCACTCGATTCCATTCCTCTCGAATCAATTACGTTGCAATCCATTACACTTGGGTCTGTTCTATTCCAGTCCATTCCATTCCAGTCCATTCCATTCAATTCCATTCCATTCGATTCCATTCCATACTATTGCATTCCATTCGATTCCATTCTATTGGAATGAATTCCATTTGAGACCATTCCCTTCGAGTCAATTCTTTTTTGGTCCATTCCATTTGAATCCATTACATTTGTGTCCATTCCATTCCATTCCATTCCTTTCCATTCCATTCCATTCAATGCCACTCCATTTGATTCTCTTCCATTGGAGTCCATTCCATTTGAGTCCTTTGCATTCCATTCCATTCCATTCGATGCCACTCCATTCTATTCCCTTCCATTTGACTCCATTCCATTCCATTCCGTTCCATCCGATTTCATTCCATTCTATTCCTTTCCATTCCATTCCATTCTTTTCCCTTCCATTTCTGTCTATTCCATTCCATTCCTTTCCATTCGATATCTATCCATTACTCTTCATTCAATGCTATTCCTTTCGATTGCATTCAGTTCCATTCCTTTCGATTAATTTTGATACCATTTCATTCAACTCCATTCCAATCGAGTCCATTCCTTTCCATTCCATTCCTTTCCATTCCATTCCTTTCCATTCCATTCCATTCCACTTGCTTCCATTGCATTCAATTCCATTTTACTCCATTCCATTCCATTCGCATCCATTCCATTAGTGTCCATTCCATTCGACTCCATTCCTTTCCATTCCATTCCATCTGATTCCATTCCATTCTATTCCTGTCTCTTCTAATCCTTTCCATTCGTTTCCACTCCATTCGAGTCCTTTCCACACCAGTCAATTCCATTCGAGTCCATTCCATTCCAGTAAATTCTATTCGAGTACATTCCATTCCATTCCATTCGATGTATTTCCATTACACTCCATTCCATTCTATTCCTTTTGATTTCATTAAATTCCATTCCATTCTATTCTATTCCATGTGAGTCCATTCCATTCGATTCCATTCCATTCCATTCGATGCCTTTCCATTCGATTCTATTCCATTGGACTCCATTCCATTCCATTCGATTCCATCCAATTCCATTCCAATCTCTTCCTTTCCATTTCATTTATTTCCATTCGCTTCCATTCCATTAGAGTCCATTCCACTCCAGTCCATCGCATTCGAGTCCATTCCTTTCCAGTCCATTCCATTCGAGTCGATTCCATTACATTCCATTCCATTCGATATCTTTCCATTACCCTCCATTCTTTCTATTCCTTTCGATTGCATTCAATTCCATTCTATCCAATTCCATTCCATTTGATTCCATTCTATTCGACTCCATTCCATTCGGGTACATTCCATTCCATTCCGTACGATTCCATTCCTTTCCATTCCATTCCATTCCATTCCACTCGATTCTGCTCCGTTACACGTTATTGCATTCCATTCTATTCCATCCCATTCGATGACATTCCATTCTATTCTATTCCATTGGAGTCCATTTCATTCGAGTCCATTGCATTCCATTCCATTCAATGGCATTCCATTTGATTCTATTCCATTCGACTCCATTCCGTTCCATTCCGTTCCAGCCGATTCCATTCTATTCTATTTTTTCCATTCCATTGTATTCCATTCCATTGTATTCCATTCCAATCAATACCATTCCACTCCAGTACATTCAATTCGAGTCCATTCCATTCCCGTGCATTCCATTCGAGTCCTTTCCATACCATTCGTTTCCATTTGAAATCTTTCCATTACAATCCTTTCCAGTACACTCCTTTCCATTCCATTCTATCCGATTCCTTTCCATTCAATTCCTTTCCATTCGATTCCATTCCATTCCATGTTGTTCCATTCGATTCCAATCCGTTCGATTCCATTTTGTTCCAGTCCATTCCATTTGAGTCCATTTAATTCCAGTCCATTCCACTTGAATCCATTCCATTCCATTCCATTCCATTCCATTCCATTCCGATCGATGTCTTTCTATTACACTCAATTCTATTCTATGCTATTCGATTCCATTCAATTCCATTCCATTCGCTTCCATTCCATTCGATTCCATTCCATAGTATTGCATTCTTTTCGATTCCATTCTATTCGAATTAATTCCATTCGAGACCATTCTTTCTATTCCAATCTATTTGAATCCATTCCATTCGAGTCCCTTGCATTTGTGTCCATTCCATTCCATTCTATTCCATTCCATTCCGTTCAAAGCCATTCCATTTCATTCTATTCCATTCTACTTCATTCTATTCCAATCCATTCCATCCGACTGCATTTCTTTCTTTTCATTTCTATTCCATTCCTTTTTTTCCATTCCATTCCATTCCACTCTTTTCCGTTCCATTCAAGTCCATTCATCTCCAGTCCATTCCATTTGAATCCTTTCCTTTCCAGTCCATTCCATTCCATTCGATATCTTTCCATTACACTCCATTCCTTTCTATTCGTTTCAATTCAATTCCATTCCATTCCATTCTATTACAGTCCACTCCATTCGACTCCACTCCATTTGAGTCCTTTCCATTCCATTCCATTCCATTCCATTCCATTCCATTCCGTTCCATTCCATTCTATTCGATTCCAATCCTTTCGATTACCTTTTGTTCCAGTTCATTGCCTTCAATTCCATTCTATTTGAGTCCATTCCATACGAGTCCATTATATTTGTGTCCATTCCATTTGTGTCCATTCCATTCCATTATATTCCATTCCATTCAAGGCCTTTCCATTCGATTCTATGCCATTCGATTCCCCTCCATTCGAGTCTATTCCTTCCATTCCATTCGATGCCTTGCCATTTGATTCTATTCCATTCGAATCTATTCCATTACATTCCATTCTCTCCGATTTCATTCCATTCTATTCCTTTCCATTCCAATCCATTCCATTCCATTCCATTCCATTCCATTGGTTTCCATTGCATTCGAGTCCATTCCAATCCAGGCCACTCCATTCGAGTCCATTCCATTCCATTCCATTCAAGTCCATTCCATTCCATTTCTTTCCATTCGATATCTTTTGGTTACACTCCACACCATTCTACTCTTTTCGATTCCATTCAATTCCATTTGATTCCATTCTATTCGTCTCCATTCCAATCGATTCCATTCCATTCCATTCCTTTCCATTCCATTCCGTTCCGTTTGATTTCAATCCATTCTATTCCATTTTGTTCCAGTCCATTCCATTTGAGTCTACTCCATTCCAGTAAATTCCATTCGATTCTATTCGATTCCATTCCATCCGATTCAATTGCACTCGATTCCACTCCGTTACATTCCATTGCATTTAATTCTCTTCCATTCCATTGCATTCCGTTCCATTCCGTTTGATTACATTGCATTCGTTTCCATTCCATTCGAATCAATTACATCGCAATCCATAACATTCGAGTCCGTTCTATTTCAGTCCATTCCATTCCGTTCCATTCCAACTGATTCCATTCCAGTAAATTCCATTTCATACTATCGCATTCCATTTGATTCCATTCTATTCGAATAAATTCCATTCGAGACCATTCCTTTCGAATCCATTCTATTTGAGTTCATTCAATTCGAGTCCATTACCTTTGGGTCCATTCCATTCCATTACTTTCCATTCCATTCCATTCTATGCCATTTCATTCTATTCTATTCAATTCGAGTCCATTCCATTCCATTCCATTCGATTTCTTTCCATTACACTGCATTCCATTCTATTCTTTCAATTCCATTCCAGTCCATTCCATTCGAGTCCATTCCATTCGATTGCATTCCGTTCGACTCCATTCCTTTCGAGTCCATTCCATTCCATTCCATTCCGTACCATTAGATTCCAACCTGTTCAACTCCATTTTTTTCCTGTCTAATCCATTTGAGTCCATTATATTCCAGTCCATTCCAATCGATTACATTTCATTTGATTCCATTCCATTCGATTCCATTCCACTCGATTCCACTCCTTTCCATTCCTTTGCATTCCGTTGTATTCCTTTCCATTGACTTCCATGTCATTCTGTTTGATTCCATTCCATTCCATTCCATTCCATTCCATTCCATTCCATTCCATTCCATAGTATTGCATTCCGTTCGCTTCCATTCTATTCGAATAAATTCCATTCGAGACCAATCCTTTTGGAGTCCATTCTATTTGAGTCGATTCCATTTGAGAACATTACATTTGGGTCCATTCCATTCTATTCCATTCCTTTCCATTGCATTCGATGCCATTCTATTCTATTCTATTCCATTCGAGTCCATTACATTTGAATCCAATCCATTCCATTACATTCCATTTCAATCCATTCCATTTGAAACCATTCCATTGGATTCTATTCCATTCTACTGCATTAGATTCCATTCCGTTCCATCCGATTTCATTCCACTCTATTCCTTTGCATGCCATTCCATTCCATTCGTTTCCAATTCATTCGAGTCCATTCCTCTCCAGTCCATTCCACTCGCCTCCATTCCACTCCTGTCCATTCCATTCGAGTCCATTCCATTCCATTCCTTTCAATATCTTTCCTTTACACTCCGTTCCATTCTATTCCTTTTGACTCCATTCAATTCCATTCCTTTCTATTCCATTCCAGTTGGATCCATTACATTCGACTGCATTCTGTTCAATTGCATTCCATTCCATTCCATTCTGTTCCATTCCATTCCTTTCCTTTTGATTCCAATCCATTCCATTCCATTTTCTTCCAGTGCATTCCATTCGAGTCCATTCCATTCCACTCCATTCCATTTGTTTCCATTCCATTCGAATCCATTTCATTTGATTCCATTCCACTCGATTCCATACCATTCCATTCCATTGCATTCCATTCTATTCCATTCCATTCCATTGCATTTCATTCCATTCCATTTGATTACATTCCACTCGATTCCATTCCTCTCGAATCAATTACGTTGCAATCCATTACACTTGGGTCTGTTCTATTCCAGTCCATTCCATTCCAGTCCATTCCATTCAATTCCATTCCATTCGATTCCATTCCATACTATTGCATTCCATTCGATTCCATTCTATTGGAATGAATTCCATTTGAGACCATTCCCTTCGAGTCAATTCTTTTTTGGTCCATTCCATTTGAATCCATTACATTTGTGTCCATTCCATTCCATTCCATTCCTTTCCATTCCATTCCATTCAATGCCACTCCATTTGATTCTCTTCCATTGGAGTCCATTCCATTTGAGTCCTTTGCATTCCATTCCATTCCATTCGATGCCACTCCATTCTATTCCCTTCCATTTGACTCCATTCCATTCCATTCCGTTCCATCCGATTTCATTCCATTCTATTCCTTTCCATTCCATTCCATTCTTTTCCCTTCCATTTCTGTCTATTCCATTCCATTCCTTTCCATTCGATATCTATCCATTACTCTTCATTCAATGCTATTCCTTTCGATTGCATTCAGTTCCATTCCTTTCGATTAATTTTGATACCATTTCATTCAACTCCATTCCAATCGAGTCCATTCCTTTCCATTCCATTCCTTTCCATTCCATTCCTTTCCATTCCATTCCATTCCACTTGCTTCCATTGCATTCAATTCCATTTTACTCCAGTCCATTCCATTCGCATCCATTCCATTAGTGTCCATTCCATTCGACTCCATTCCTTTCCATTCCATTCCATCTGATTCCATTCCATTCTATTCCTGTCTCTTCTAATCCTTTCCATTCGTTTCCACTCCATTCGAGTCCTTTCCACTCCAGTCAATTCCATTCGAGTCCATTCCATTCCAGTAAATTCTATTCGAGTACATTCCATTCCATTCCATTCGATGTATTTCCATTACACTCCATTCCATTCTATTCCTTTTGATTTCATTAAATTCCATTCCATTCTATTCTATTCCATGTGAGTCCATTCCATTCGATTCCATTCCATTCCATTCGATGCCTTTCCATTCGATTCTATTCCATTGGACTCCATTCCATTCCATTCGATTCCATCCAATTCCATTCCAATCTCTTCCTTTCCATTTCATTTATTTCCATTCGCTTCCATTCCATTAGAGTCCATTCCACTCCAGTCCATCGCATTCGAGTCCATTCCTTTCCAGTCCATTCCATTCGAGTCGATTCCATTACATTCCATTCCATTCGATATCTTTCCATTACCCTCCATTCTTTCTATTCCTTTCGATTGCATTCAATTCCATTCTATCCAATTCCATTCCATTTGATTCCATTCTATTCGACTCCATTCCATTCGGGTACATTCCATTCCATTCCGTACGATTCCATTCCTTTCCATTCCATTCCATTCCACTCGATTCTGCTCCGTTACACGTTATTGCATTCCATTCTATTCCATCCCATTCGATGACATTCCATTCTATTCTATTCCATTGGAGTCCATTTCATTCGAGTCCATTGCATTCCATTCCATTCAATGGCATTCCATTTGATTCTATTCCATTCGACTCCATTCCGTTCCATTCCGTTCCAGCCGATTCCATTCTATTCTATTTTTTCCATTCCATTGTATTCCATTCCATTGTATTCCATTCCAATCAATACCATTCCACTCCAGTACATTCAATTCGAGTCCATTCCATTCCCGTGCATTCCATTCGAGTCCTTTCCATACCATTCGTTTCCATTTGAAATCTTTCCATTACAATCCTTTCCAGTACACTCCTTTCCATTCCATTCTATCCGATTCCTTTCCATTCAATTCCTTTCCATTCGATTCCATTCCATTCCATGTTGTTCCATTCGATTCCAATCCGTTCGATTCCATTTTGTTCCAGTCCATTCCATTTGAGTCCATTTAATTCCAGTCCATTCCACTTGAATCCATTCCATTCCATTCCATTCCATTCCATTCCATTCCGATCGATGTCTTTCTATTACACTCAATTCTATTCTATGCTATTCGATTCCATTCAATTCCATTCCATTCGCTTCCATTCCATTCGATTCCATTCCATAGTATTGCATTCTTTTCGATTCCATTCTATTCGAATTAATTCCATTCGAGACCATTCTTTCTATTCCAATCTATTTGAATCCATTCCATTCGAGTCCCTTGCATTTGTGTCCATTCCATTCCATTCTATTCCATTCCATTCCGTTCAATGCCATTCCATTTGATTCTATTCCATTCTACTTCATTCTATTCCAATCCATTCCATCCGACTGCATTTCTTTCTTTTCATTTCTATTCCATTCCTTTTTTTCCATTCCATTCCATTCCACTCTTTTCCGTTCCATTCAAGTCCATTCATCTCCAGTCCATTCCATTTGAATCCTTTCCTTTCCAGTCCATTCCATTCCATTCGATATCTTTCCATTACACTCCATTCCTTTCTATTCGTTTCAATTCAATTCCATTCCATTCCATTCTATTACAGTCCACTCCATTCGACTCCACCTCATTTGAGTCCTTTCCATTCCATTCCATTCCATTCCATTCCATTCCATTCCATTCCGTTCCATTCCATTCTATTCGATTCCAATCCTTTCGATTACCTTTTGTTCCAGTTCATTGCCTTCAATTCCATTCTATTTGAGTCCATTCCATACGAGTCCATTATATTTGTGTCCATTCCATTTGTGTCCATTCCATTCCATTATATTCCATTCCATTCAAGGCCTTTCCATTCGATTCTATGCCATTCGATTCCCCTCCATTCGAGTCTATTCCTTCCATTCCATTCGATGCCTTGCCATTTGATTCTATTCCATTCGAATCTATTCCATTACATTCCATTCTCTCCGATTTCATTCCATTCTATTCCTTTCCATTCCAATCCATTCCATTCCATTCCATTCCATTCCATTGGTTTCCATTGCATTCGAGTCCATTCCAATCCAGGCCACTCCATTCGAGTCCATTCCATTCCATTCCATTCAAGTCCATTCCATTCCATTTCTTTCCATTCGATATCTTTTGGTTACACTCCACACCATTCTACTCTTTTCGATTCCATTCAATTCCATTTGATTCCATTCTATTCGTCTCCATTCCAATCGATTCCATTCCATTCCATTCCTTTCCATTCCATTCCGTTCCGTTTGATTTCAATCCATTCTATTCCATTTTGTTCCAGTCCATTCCATTTGAGTCTACTCCATTCCAGTAAATTCCATTCGATTCTATTCGATTCCATTCCATCCGATTCAATTGCACTCGATTCCACTCCGTTACATTCCATTGCATTTAATTCTCTTCCATTCCATTGCATTCCCTTCCATTCCGTTTGATTACATTGCATTCGTTTCCATTCCATTCGAATCAATTACATCGCAATCCATAACATTCGAGTCCGTTCTATTTCAGTCCATTCCATTCCGTTCCATTCCAACTGATTCCATTCCAGTAAATTCCATTTCATACTATCGCATTCCATTTGATTCCATTCTATTCGAATAAATTCCATTCGAGACCATTCCTTTCGAATCCATTCTATTTGAGTTCATTCAATTCGAGTCCATTACATTTGGGTCCATTCCATTCCATTACTTTCCATTCCATTCCATTCTATGCCATTTCATTCTATTCTATTCCATTCGAGTCCATTCCATTCGAGTCCATTCCATTCCATTCCTTTCCGTTTCATGCCATTCCATTCGATTCTATCCCATTCGACTCCATTCCATTCCCTTCTGTTCCATCCGATTCCATTCCATTCTATTCCTTTCCATTCCGTTCTATTCCATTCCATGCGTTTCCATTGTATTCCAGTCCATTCCACTCCAGTCCCTTCTATTCGATTGCATTCCATTCCAGTCCATTCCATTCGAGTCCATTCTATTAAATTCCATTGCATTCCATATCTATCCATTACACTCCATTGAATTCTATTTCATTCCATTCCATTCCATTTGATTCCATTCCATTTGACTCCATTCCATTTGAGTCCATTCCATTCCATTCCATTTCTTTCCATTCCGTTCCATTCGATTCCATTTTGTTCCAGTCCATTCCATTCGAGTCCATTCCACTCCAGTCCATTCCATTTGAGTCCACTCAATTCCAGTACATTCCATTCGAGTCCATTCCATTCCATTCCATTCGATTTCTTTCCATTACACTGCATTCCATTCTATTCTTTCAATTCCATTCCAGTCCATTCCATTCGAGTCCATTCCATTCGATTGCATTCCGTTCGACTCCATTCCTTTTGAGTCCATTCCATTCCATTCCATTCCGTACCATTAGATTCCAACCTGTTCAACTCCATTTTTTTCCTGTCTAATCCATTTGAGTCCATTATATTCCAGTCCATTCCAATCGATTACATTTCATTTGATTCCATTCCATTCGATTCCATTCCACTCGATTCCACTCCTTTCCATTCCTTTGCATTCCGTTGTATTCCTTTCCATTGACTTCCATGTCATTCTGTTTGATTCCATTCCATTCCATTCCATTCCATTCCATAGTATTGCATTCCGTTCGCTTCCATTCTATTCGAATAAATTCCATTCGAGACCAATCCTTTTGGAGTCCATTCTATTTGAGTCGATTCCATTTGAGAACATTACATTTGGGTCCATTCCATTCTATTCCATTCCTTTCCATTCCATTCCTTTCCATTGCATTCGATGCCATTCTATTCTATTCTATTCTATTCCATTCGAGTCCATTACATTTGAATCCAATCCATTCCATTACATTCCATTTCAATCCATTCCATTTGAAACCATTCCATTGGATTCTATTCCATTCTACTGCATTAGATTCCATTCCGTTCCATCCGATTTCATTCCACTCTATTCCTTTGCATGCCATTCCATTCCATTCGTTTCCAATTCATTCGAGTCCATTCCTCTCCAGTCCATTCCACTCGCCTCCATTCCACTCCTGTCCATTCCATTCGAGTCCATTCCATTCCTTTCAATATCTTTCCTTTACACTCCGTTCCATTCTATTCCTTTTGACTCCATTCAATTCCATTCCTTTCTATTCCATTCCAGTTGGATCCATTACATTCGACTGCATTCTGTTCGATTGCATTCCATTCCATTCCATTCTGTTCCATTCCATTCCTTTCCTTTTGATTCCAATCCATTCCATTCCATTTTCTTCCAGTGCATTCCATTCGAGTCCATTCCATTCCACTCCATTCCATTTGTTTCCATTCCATTCGAATCCATTTCATTTGATTCCATTCCACTCGATTCCATACCATTCCATTCCATTGCATTCCATTCTATTCCATTCCATTCCATTGCATTTCATTCCATTCCATTTGATTACATTCCACTCGATTCCATTCCTCTCGAATCAATTACGTTGCAATCCATTACACTTGGGTCTGTTCTATTCCAGTCCATTCCATTCCAGTCCATTCCATTCAATTCCATTCCATTCGATTCCATTCCATACTATTGCATTCCATTCGATTCCATTCTATTGGAATGAATTCCATTTGAGACCATTCCCTTCGAGTCAATTCTATTTTGGTCCATTCCATTTGAATCCATTACATTTGTGTCCATTCCATTCCATTCCATTCCATTCCTTTCCATTCCATTCAATGCCACTCCATTTGATTCTCTTCCATTGGAGTCCATTCCATTTGAGTCCTTTGCATTCCATTCCATTCCATTCGATGCCACTCCATTCTATTCCCTTCCATTTGACTCCATTCCATTCCATTCCGTTCCATCCGATTTCATTCCATTCTATTCCTTTCCATTCCATTCCATTCTTTTCCCTTCCATTTCTGTCTATTCCATTCCATTCCTTTCCATTCGATATCTATCCATTACTCTTCATTCAATGCTATTCCTTTCGATTGCATTCAGTTCCATTCCTTTCGATTAATTTTGATACCATTTCATTCAACTCCATTCCAATCGAGTCCATTCCTTTCCATTCCATTCCTTTCCATTCCATTCCTTTCCATTCCATTCCATTCCACTTGCTTCCATTGCATTCAATTCCATTTTACTCCAGTCCATTCCATTCGCATCCATTCCATTAGTGTCCATTCCATTCGACTCCATTCCTTTCCATTCCATTCCATCTGATTCCATTCCATTCTATTCCTGTCTCTTCTAATCCTTTCCATTCGTTTCCACTCCATTCGAGTCCTTTCCACTCCAGTCAATTCCATTCGAGTCCATTCCATTCCAGTAAATTCTATTCGAGTACATTCCATTCCATTCCATTCGATGTATTTCCATTACACTCCATTCCATTCTATTCCTTTTGATTTCATTAAATTCCATTCCATTCTATTCTATTCCATGTGAGTCCATTCCATTCGATTCCATTCCATTCCATTCGATGCCTTTCCATTCTATTCTATTCCATTGGACTCCATTCCATTCCATTCGATTCCATCCAATTCCATTCCAATCTCTTCCTTTCCATTTCATTTATTTCCATTCGCTTCCATTCCATTAGAGTCCATTCCACTCCAGTCCATCGCATTCGAGTCCATTCCTTTCCAGTCCATTCCATTCGAGTCGATTCCATTCCATTCCATTCCATTCGATATCTTTCCATTACCCTCCATTCTTTCTATTCCTTTCGATTGCATTCAATTCCATTCTATCCAATTCCATTCCATTTGATTCCATTCTATTCGACTCCATTCCATTCGGGTACATTCCATTCCATTCCGTACGATTCCATTCCTTTCCATTCCATTCCATTCCACTCGATTCTGCTCCGTTACACGTTATTGCATTCCATTCTATTCCATCCCATTCGATGACATTCCATTCTATTCTATTCCATTGGAGTCCATTTCATTCGAGTCCATTGCATTCCATTCCATTCAATGGCATTCCATTTGATTCTATTCCATTCGACTCCATTCCGTTCCATTCCGTTCCAGCCGATTCCATTCTATTCTATTTTTTCCATTCCATTGTATTCCATTCCATTGTATTCCATTCCAATCAATACCATTCCACTCCAGTACATTCAATTCGAGTCCATTCCATTCCCGTGCATTCCATTCGAGTCCTTTCCATACCATTCGTTTCCATTTGAAATCTTTCCATTACAATCCTTTCCAGTACACTCCTTTCCATTCCATTCTATCCGATTCCTTTCCATTCAATTCCTTTCCATTCGATTCCATTCCATTCCATGTTGTTCCATTCGATTCCAATCCGTTCGATTCCATTTTGTTCCAGTCCATTCCATTTGAGTCCATTTAATTCCAGTCCATTCCACTTGAATCCATTCCATTCCATTCCATTCCATTCCAATCGATGTCTTTCTATTACACTCAATTCTATTCTATGCTATTCGATTCCATTCAATTCCATTCCATTCGCTTCCATTCCATTCGATTCCATTCCATAGTATTGCATTCTTTTCGAATCCATTCTATTCGAATTAATTCCATTCGAGACCATTCTTTCTATTCCAATCTATTTGAATCCATTCCATTCGAGTCCCTTGCATTTGTGTCCATTCCATTCCATTCTATTCCATTCCATTCCGTTCAAAGCCATTCCATTTGATTCTATTCCATTCTACTTCATTCTATTCCAATCCATTCCATCCGACTGCATTTCTTTCTTTTCATTTCTATTCCATTCCTTTTTTTCCATTCCATTCCATTCCACTCTTTTCCGTTCCATTCAAGTCCATTCATCTCCAGTCCATTCCATTTGAATCCTTTCCTTTCCAGTCCATTCCATTCCATTCGATATCTTTCCATTACACTCCATTCCTTTCTATTCGTTTCAATTCAATTCCATTCCGTTCCATTCTATTACAGTCCACTCCATTCGACTCCACTCCATTTGAGTCCTTTCCATTCCATTCCATTCCATTCCATTCCATTCCATTACGTTCCATTCCATTCTATTCGATTCCAATCCTTTCGATTACCTTTTGTTCCAGTTCATTGCCTTCAATTCCATTCTATTTGAGTCCATTCCATACGAGTCCATTATATTTGTGTCCATTCCATTTGTGTCCATTCCATTCCATTATATTCCATTCCATTCAAGGCCTTTCCATTCGATTCTATGCCATTCGATTCCCCTCCATTCGAGTCTATTCCTTCCATTCCATTCGATGCCTTGCCATTTGATTCTATTCCATTCGAATCTATTCCATTACATTCCATTCTCTCCGATTTCATTCCATTCTATTCCTTTCCATTCCAATCCATTCCATTCCATTCCATTCCATTCCATTCCATTCCATTGGCTTCCATTGCATTCGAGTACATTCCAATTCAGGCCACTCCATTCCATTCCATTCCATTCCATTCAAGTCCATTCCATTCCATTTCTTTCCATTCGATATCTTTTGGTTACACTCCACACCATTCTACTCTTTTCGATTCCATTCAATTCCATTTGATTCCATTCTATTCGTCTCCATTCCAATCGATTCCATTCCATTCCATTCCTTTCCGTTCCATTCCGTTCCGTTCGATTTCAATCCATTCTATTCCATTTTGTTCCAGTCCATTCCATTTGAGTCTACTCCATTCCAGTAAATTCCATTCGATTCTATTCGATTCCATTCCATCCGATTCAATTGCACTCGATTCCACTCCATTACATTCCATTGCATTTAATTCTCTTCCATTCCATTGCATTCCGTTCCATTCCGTTTGATTACATTGCATTCGTTTCCATTCCATTCGAATCAATTACATCGCAATCCATAACATTCGAGTCCGTTCTATTTCAGTCCATTCCATTCCGTTCCATTCCAACTGATTCCATTCCAGTAAATTCCATTTCATACTATCGCATTCCATTTGATTCCATTCTATTCGAATAAATTCCATTCGAGACCATTCCTTTCGAATCCATTCTATTTGAGTTCATTCAATTCGAGTCCATTACATTTGGGTCCATTCCATTCCATTACTTTCCATTCCATTCCATTCTATGCCATTTCATTCTATTCTATTCCATTCGAGTCCATTCCATTCGAGTCCATTCCATTCCATTCCTTTCTGTTTCATGCCATTCCATTCGATTCTATCCCATTCGACTCCATTCCATTCCCTTCCGTTCCATCCGATTCCATTCCGTTCTATTCCATTCCATGCGTTTCCATTGTATTCCAGTCCATTCCACTCCAGTCCCTTCTATTCGATTGCATTCCATTCCAGTCCCTTCCATTCGAGTCCATTCTATTAAATTCCATTGCATTCCATATCTATCCATTACACTCCATTGAATTCTATTCCATTCCATTCCATTCCATTTGGTTCCATTCCATTTGACTCCATTCCATTTGAGTCCATTCCATTCCATTCCATTTCTTTCCATTCCGTTCCATTCGATTCCATTTTGTTCCAGTCCATTCCATTCGAGTCCATTCCACTCCAGTCCATTCCATTTGAGTCCACTCAATTCCAGTACATTCCATTCGAGTCCATTCCATTCCATTCCATTCGATTTCTTTCCATTACACTGCATTCCATTCTATTCTTTCAATTCCATTCCAGTCCATTCCATTCGAGTCCATTCCATTCGATTGCATTCCGTTCGACTCCATTCCTTTTGAGTCCATTCCATTCCACTCCATTCCGTACCATTAGATTCCAACCTGTTCAACTCCATTTTTTTCCTGTCTAATCCATTTGAGTCCATTATATTCCAGTCCATTCCAATCGATTACATTTCATTTGATTCCATTCCATTCGATTCCATTCCACTCAATTCCACTCCTTTCCATTCCTTTGCATTCCGTTGTATTCCTTTCCATTGACTTCCATGTCATTCTGTTTGATTCCATTCCATTCCATTCCATTCCATTCCATTCCATTCCATTCCATAGTATTGCATTCCGTTCGCTTCCATTCTATTCGAATAAATTCCATTCGAGACCAATCCTTTTGGAGTCCATTCTATTTGAGTCGATTCCATTTGAGAACATTACATTTGGGTCCATTCCATTCTATTCCATTCCTTTCCATTCCATTCCTTTCCATTGCATTCGATGCCATTCTATTCTATTCTATTCCATTCAAGTCCATTACATTTGAATCCAATCCATTCCATTACATTCCATTTCAATCCATTCCATTTGAAACCATTCCATTGGATTCTATTCCATTCTACTGCATTAGATTCCATTCCGTTCCATCCGATTTCATTCCACTCTATTCCTTTGCATGCCATTCCATTCCATTCGTTTCCAATTCATTCGAGTCCATTCCTCTCCAGTCCATTCCACTCGCCTCCATTCCACTCCTGTCCATTCCATTCGAGTCCATTCCATTCCATTCCTTTCAATATCTTTCCTTTACACTCCGTTCCATTCTATTCCTTTTGACTCCATTCAATTCCATTCCTTTCTATTCCATTCCAGTTGGATCCATTACATTCGACTGCATTCTGTTCGATTGCATTCCATTCCATTCCATTCTGTTCCATTCCATTCCTTTCCTTTTGATTCCAATCCATTCCATTCCATTTTCTTCCAGTGCATTCCATTCGAGTCCATTCCATTCCACTCCATTCCATTTGTTTCCATTCCATTCGAATCCATTTCATTTGATTCCATTCCACTCGATTCCATACCATTCCATTCCATTGCATTCCATTCTATTCCATTCCATTGCATTTCATTCCATTCCATTTGATTACATTCCACTCGATTCCATTCCTCTCGAATCAATTACGTTGCAATCCATTACACTTGGGTCTGTTCTATTCCAGTCCATTCCATTCCAGTCCATTCCATTCAATTCCATTCCATTCGAATCCATTCCATACTATTGCATTCCATTCGATTCCATTCTATTGGAATGAATTCCATTTGAGACCATTCCCTTCGAGTCAATTCTATTTTGGTCCATTCCATTTGAATCCATTACATTTGTGTCCATTCCATTCCATTCCATTCCATTCCTTTCCATTCCATTCAATGCCACTCCATTTGATTCTCTTCCATTGGAGTCCATTCCATTTGAGTCCTTTGCATTCCATTCCATTCCATTCGATGCCACTCCATTCTATTCCCTTCCATTTGACTCCATTCCATTCCATTCCGTTCCATCCGATTTCATTCCATTCTATACCTTTCCATTCCATTCCATTCTTTTCCCTTCCATTTCTGTCTATTCCATTCCATTCCTTTCCATTCGATATCTATCCATTACTCTTCATTCAATGCTATTCCTTTCGATTGCATTCAGTTCCATTCCTTTCGATTAATTTTGATACCATTTCATTCAACTCCATTCCAATCGAGTCCATTCCTTTCCATTCCATTCCTTTCCATTCCATTCCTTTCCATTCCATTCCATTCCACTTGCTTCCATTGCATTCAATTCCATTTTACTCCAGTCCATTCCATTCGCATCCATTCCATTAGTGTCCATTCCATTCGACTCCATTCCTTTCCATTCCATTCCATCTGATTCCATTCCATTCTATTCCTGTCTCTTCTAATCCTTTCCATTCGTTTCCACTCCATTCGAGTCCTTTCCACTCCAGTCAATTCCATTCGAGTCCATTCCATTCCAGTAAATTCTATTCGAGTACATTCCATTCCATTCCATTCGATGTATTTCCATTACACTCCATTCCATTCTATTCCTTTTGATTTCATTAAATTCCATTCCATTCTATTCTATTCCATGTGAGTCCATTCCATTCGATTCCATTCCATTCCATTCGATGCCTTTCCATTCGATTCTATTCCATTGGACTCCATTCCATTCCATTCGATTCCATCCAATTCCATTCCAATCTCTTCCTTTCCATTTCATTTATTTCCATTCGCTTCCATTCCATTAGAGTCCATTCCACTCCAGTCCATCGCATTCGAGTCCATTCCTTTCCAGTCCATTCCATTCGAGTCGATTCCATTACATTCCATTCCATTCGATATCTTTCCATTACCCTCCATTCTTTCTATTCCTTTCGATTGCATTCAATTCCATTCTATCCAATTCCATTCCATTTGATTCCATTCTATTCAACTCCATTCCATTCGGGTACATTCCATTCCATTCCGTACGATTCCATTCCTTTCCATTCCATTCCATTCCACTCGATTCTGCTCCGTTACACGTTATTGCATTCCATTCTATTCCATCCCATTCGATGACATTCCATTCTATTCTATTCCATTGGAGTCCATTTCATTCGAGTCCATTGCATTCCATTCAATTCAATGGCATTCCATTTGATTCTATTCCATTCGACTCCATTCCGTTCCATTCCGTTCCAGCCGATTCCATTCTATTCTATTTTTTCCATTCCATTGTATTCCATTCCATTGTATTCCATTCCAATCAATACCATTCCACTCCAGTACATTCAATTCGAGTCCATTCCATTCCCGTGCATTCCATTCGAGTCCTTTCCATACCATTCATTTCCATTTGAAATCTTTCCATTACAATCCTTTCCAGTACACTCCTTTCCATTCCATTCTATCCGATTCCTTTCCATTCAATTCCTTTCCATTCGATTCCATTCCATTCCATGTTGTTCCATTCGATTCCAATCCGTTCGATTCCATTTTGTTCCAGTCCATTCCATTTGAGTCCATTTAATTCCAGTCCATTCCACTTGAATCCATTCCATTCCATTCCATTCCAATCGATGTCTTTCTATTACACTCAATTCTATTCTATGCTATTCGATTCCATTCAATTCCATTCCATTCGCTTCCATTCCATTCGATTCCATTCCATAGTATTGCATTCTTTTCGAATCCATTCTATTCGAATTAATTCCATTCGAGACCATTCTTTCTATTCCAATCTATTTGAATCCATTCCATTCGAGTCCCTTGCATTTGTGTCCATTCCATTCCATTCTATTCCATTCCATTCCGTTCAAAGCCATTCCATTTGATTCTATTCCATTCTACTTCATTCTATTCCAATCCATTCCATCCGACTGCATTTCTTTCTTTTCATTTCTATTCCATTCCTTTTTTTCCATTCCATTCCATTCCACTCTTTTCCGTTCCATTCAAGTCCATTCATCTCCAGTCCATTCCATTTGAATCCTTTCCTTTCCAGTCCATTCCATTCCATTCGATATCTTTCCATTACACTCCATTCCTTTCTATTCGTTTCAATTCAATTCCATTCCGTTCCATTCTATTACAGTCCACTCCATTCGACTCCACTCCATTTGAGTCCTTTCCATTCCATTCCATTCCATTCCATTCCATTCCATTCCATTCCATTCCGTTCCATTCCATTCTATTCGATTCCAATCCTTTCGATTACCTTTTGTTCCAGTTCATTGCCTTCAATTCCATTCTATTTGAGTCCATTCGATACGAGTCCATTATATTTGTGTCCATTCCATTTGTGTCCATTCCATTCCATTATATTCCATTCCATTCAAGGCCTTTCCATTCGATTCTATGCCATTCGATTCCCCTCCATTCGAGTCTATTCCTTCCATTCCATTCGATGCCTTGCCATTTGATTCTATTCCATTCGAATCTATTCCATTACATTCCATTCTCTCCGATTTCATTCCATTCTATTCCTTTCCATTCCAATCCATTCCATTCCATTCCATTCCATTCCATTCCATTCCATTGGCTTCCATTGCATTCGAGTACATTCCAATTCAGGCCACTCCATTCCATTCCATTCCATTCCATTCAAGTCCATTCCATTCCATTTCTTTCCATTCGATATCTTTTGGTTACACTCCACACCATTCTACTCTTTTCGATTCCATTCAATTCCATTTGATTCCATTCTATTCGTCTCCATTCCAATCGATTCCATTCCATTCCATTCCTTTCCGTTCCATTCCGTTCCGTTCGATTTCAATCCATTCTATTCCATTTTGTTCCAGTCCATTCCATTTGAGTCTACTCCATTCCAGTAAATTCCATTCGATTCTATTCGATTCCATTCCATCCGATTCAATTGCACTCGATTCCACTCCGTTACATTCCATTGCATTTAATTCTCTTCCATTCCATTGCATTCCGTTCCATTCCGTTTGATTACATTGCATTCGTTTCCATTCCATTCGAATCAATTACATCACAATCCATAACATTCGAGTCCGTTCTATTTCAGTCCATTCCATTCCGTTCCATTCCAACTGATTCCATTCCAGTAAATTCCATTTCATACTATCGCATTCCATTTGATTCCATTCTATTCGAATAAATTCCATTCGAGACCATTCCTTTCGAATCCATTCTATTTGAGTTCATTCAATTCGAGTCCATTACATTTGGGTCCATTCCATTCCATTACTTTCCATTCCATTCCATTCTATGCCATTTCATTCTATTCTATTCCATTCGAGTCCATTCCATTCGAGTCCATTCCATTCCATTCCTTTCTGTTTCATGCCATTCCATTCGATTCTATCCCATTCGACTCCATTCCATTCCCTTCCGTTCCATCCGATTCCATTCCGTTCTATTCCATTCCATGCGTTTCCATTGTATTCCAGTCCATTCCACTCCAGTCCCTTCTATTCGATTGCATTCCATTCCAGTCCCTTCCATTCGAGTCCATTCTATTAAATTCCATTGCATTCCATATCTATCCATTACACTCCATTGAATTCTATTCCATTCCATTCCATTCCATTCCATTTGGTTCCATTCCATTTGACTCCATTCCATTTGAGTCCATTCCATTCCATTCCATTTCTTTCCATTCCGTTCCATTCGATTCCATTTTGTTCCAGTCCATTCCATTCGAGTCCATTCCACTCCAGTCCATTCCATTTGAGTCCACTCAATTCCAGTACATTCCATTCGAGTCCATTCCATTCCATTCCATTCGATTTCTTTCCATTACACTGCATTCCATTCTATTCTTTCAATTCCATTCCAGTCCATTCCATTCGAGTCCATTCCATTCGATTGCATTCCGTTCGACTCCATTCCTTTTGAGTCCATTCCATTCCACTCCATTCCGTACCATTAGATTCCAACCTGTTCAACTCCATTTTTTTCCTGTCTAATCCATTTGAGTCCATTATATTCCAGTCCATTCCAATCGATTACATTTCATTTGATTCCATTCCATTCGATTCCATTCCACTCAATTCCACTCCTTTCCATTCCTTTGCATTCCGTTGTATTCCTTTCCATTGACTTCCATGTCATTCTGTTTGATTCCATTCCATTCCATTCCATTCCATTCCATTCCATTCCATTCCATTCCATTCCATTCCATTCCATAGTATTGCATTCCGTTCGCTTCCATTCTATTCGAATAAATTCCATTCGAGACCAATCCTTTTGGAGTCCATTCTATTTGAGTCGATTCCATTTGAGAACATTACATTTGGGTCCATTCCATTCTATTCCATTCCTTTCCATTCCATTCCTTTCCATTGCATTCGATGCCATTCTATTCTATTCTATTCCATTCAAGTCCATTACATTTGAATCCAATCCATTCCATTACATTCCATTTCAATCCATTCCATTTGAAACCATTCCATTGGATTCTATTCCATTCTACTGCATTAGATTCCATTCCGTTCCATCCGATTTCATTCCACTCTATTCCTTTGCATGCCATTCCATTCCATTCGTTTCCAATTCATTCGAGTCCATTCCTCTCCAGTCCATTCCACTCGCCTCCATTCCACTCCTGTCCATTCCATTCGAGTCCATTCCATTCCATTCCTTTCAATATCTTTCCTTTACACTCCGTTCCATTCTATTCCTTTTGACTCCATTCAATTCCATTCCTTTCTATTCCATTCCAGTTGGATCCATTACATTCGACTGCATTCTGTTCGATTGCATTCCATTCCATTCCATTCTGTTCCATTCCATTCCTTTCCTTTTGATTCCAATCCATTCCATTCCATTTTCTTCCAGTGCATTCCATTCGAGTCCATTCCATTCCACTCCATTCCATTTGTTTCCATTCCATTCGAATCCATTTCATTTGATTCCATTCCACTCGATTCCATACCATTCCATTCCATTGCATTCCATTCTATTCCATTCCATTGCATTTCATTCCATTCCATTTGATTACATTCCACTCGATTCCATTCCTCTCGAATCAATTACGTTGCAATCCATTACACTTGGGTCTGTTCTATTCCAGTCCATTCCATTCCAGTCCATTCCATTCAATTCCATTCCATTCGATTCCATTCCATACTATTGCATTCCATTCGATTCCATTCTATTTGAATGAATTCCATTTGAGACCATTCCCTTCGAGTCAATTCTTTTTTGGTCCATTCCATTTGAATCCATTACATTTGTGTCCATTCCATTCCATTCCATTCCTTTCCATTCCATTCCATTCAATGCCACTCCATTTGATTCTCTTCCATTGGAGTCCATTCCATTTGAGTCCTTTGCATTCCATTCCATTCCATTCGATGCCACTCCATTCTATTCCCTTCCATTTGACTCCATTCCATTCCATTCCGTTCCATCCGATTTCATTCCATTCTATTCCTTTCCATTCCATTCCATTCTTTTCCCTTCCATTTCTGTCTATTCCATTCCATTCCTTTCCATTCGATATCTATCCATTACTCTTCATTCAATGCTATTCCTTTCGATTGCATTCAGTTCCATTCCTTTCGATTAATTTTGATACCATTTCATTCAACTCCATTCCAATCGAGTCCATTCCTTTCCATTCCATTCCTTTCCATTCCATTCCATTCCACTTGCTTCCATTGCATTCAATTCCATTTTACTCCAGTCCATTCCATTCGCATCCATTCCATTAGTGTCCATTCCATTCGACTCCATTCCTTTCCATTCCATTCCATCTGATTCCATTCCATTCTATTCCTGTCTCTTCTAATCCTTTCCATTCGTTTCCACTCCATTCGAGTCCTTTCCACTCCAGTCAATTCCATTCGAGTCCATTCCATTCCAGTGAATTCTATTCGAGTACATTCCATTCCATTCCATTCGATGTATTTCCATTACACTCCATTCCATTCTATTCCTTTTGATTTCATTAAATTCCATTCCATTCTATTCTATTCGATGTGAGTCCATTCTATTCGATTCCATTCCATTCCATTTGATGCCTTTCCATTCGATTCTATTCCATTGGACTCCATTCCATTCCATTCGATTCCGTTCAATGCCATTCCATTTGATTCTATTCCATTCTACTTCATTCTATTCCAATCCATTCCATCCGACTGCATTTCTTTCTTTTCATTTCTATTCCATTCCTTTTATTCCATTGCATTCCATTCCACTCTTTTCCGTTCCATTCAAGTCCATTCATCTCCAGTCCATTCCATTTGAATCCTTTCCTTTCCAGTCCATTCCATTCCATTCGATATCTTTCCATTACACTCCATTCCTTTCTATTCGTTTCAATTCAATTCCATTCCATTCCATTCTATTACAGTCCACTCCATTCGACTCCACTCCATTTGAGTCCTTTCCATTCCATTCCATTCCATTCCATTCCATTCCATTCCATTCCATTCCATTCCGTTCCATTCCATTCTATTCGATTCCAATCCTTTCGATTACCTTTTGTTCCAGTTCATTGCCTTCAATTCCATTCTATTTGAGTCCATTCCATACGAGTCCATTATATTTGTGTCCATTCCATTTGTGTCCATTCCATTCCATTATATTCCATTCCATTCAAGGCCTTTCCATTCGATTCTATTCCATTCGATTCCCCTCCATTCGAGTCTATTCCTTCCATTCCATTTGATGCCTTGCCATTTGATTCTATTCCATTCGAATCTATTCCATTACATTCCATTCTCTCCGATTTCATTCCATTCTATTCCTTTCCATTCCAATCCATTCCATTCCATTCCATTCCATTCCATTCCATTGGTTTCCATTGCATTCGAGTCCATTCCAATCCAGGCCACTCCATTCGAGTCCATTCCATTCCATTCCATTCCATTCAAGTCCATTCCATTCCATTTCTTTCCATTCGATATCTTTTGGTTACACTCCACACCATTCTACTCTTTTCGATTCCATTCAATTCCATTTGATTCCATTCTATTCGTCTCCATTCCAATCGATTCCATTCCATTCCATTCCTTTCCGTTCCATTCCGTTCCGTTCGATTTCAATCCATTCTATTCCATTTTGTTCCAGTCCATTCCATTTGAGTCTACTCCATTCCAGTAAATTCCATTCGATTCTATTCGATTCCATTCCATCCGATTCAATTGCACTCGATTCCACTCCGTTACATTCCATTGCATTTAATTCTCTTCCATTCCATTGCATTCCGTTCCATTCCGTTTGATTACATTGCATTCGTTTCCATTCCATTCGAATCAATTACATCGCAATCCATAACATTCGAGTCCATTCTATTTCAGTCCATTCCATTCCGTTCCATTCCAACTGATTCCATTCCAGTAAATTCCATTTCATACTATCGCATTCCATTTGATTCCATTCTATTCGAATAAATTCCATTCGAGACCATTCCTTTCGAATCCATTCTATTTGAGTTCATTCAATTCGAGTCCATTACATTTGGGTCCATTCCATTCCATTACTTTCCATTCCATTCCATTCTATGCCATTTCATTCTATTCTATTCCATTCGAGTCCATTCCATTCCATTCCTTTCCGTTTCATGCCATTCCATTCGATTCTATCCCATTCGACTCCATTCCATTCCCTTCCGTTCCATCCGATTCCATTCCATTCTATTCCTTTCCATTCCGTTCTATTCCATTCCATGCGTTTCCATTGTATTCCAGTCCATTCCACTCCAGTCCCTTCTATTCGATTGCATTCCATTCCAGTCCCTTCCATTCGAGTCCATTCTATTAAATTCCATTGCATTCCATATCTATCCATTACACTCCATTGAATTCTATTCCATTCCATTCCATTCCATTTGGTTCCATTCCATTTGACTCCATTCCATTTGAGTCCATTCCATTCCATTCCATTTCTTTCCATTCCGTTCCATTCGATTCCATTTTGTTCCAGTCCATTCCATTCGAGTCCATTCCACTCCAGTCCATTCCATTTGAGTCCACTCAATTCCAGTACATTCCATTCGAGTCCATTCCATTCCATTCCATTCGATTTCTTTCCATTACACTGCATTCCATTCTATTCTTTCAATTCCATTCCAGTCCATTCCATTCGAGTCCATTCCATTCGATTGCATTCCGTTCGACTCCATTCCTTTTGAGTCCATTCCATTCCATTCCATTCCGTACCATTAGATTCCAACCTGTTCAACTCCATTTTTTTCCTGTCTAATCCATTTGAGTCCATTATATTCCAGTCCATTCCAATCGATTACATTTCATTTGATTCCATTCCATTCGATTCCATTCCACTCGATTCCACTCCTTTCCATTCCTTTGCATTCCGTTGTATTCCTTTCCATTGACTTCCATGTCATTCTGTTTGATTCCATTCCATTCCATTCCATTCCATTCCATTCCATAGTATTGCATTCCGTTCGCTTCCATTCTATTCGAATAAATTCCATTCGAGACCAATCCTTTTGGAGTCCATTCTATTTGAGTCGATTCCATTTGAGAACATTACATTTGGGTCCATTCCATTCTATTCCATTCCTTTCCATTCCATTCCTTTCCATTGCATTCGATGCCATTCTATTCTATTCTATTCCATTCGAGTCCATTACATTTGAATCCAATCCATTCCATTACATTCCATTTCAATCCATTCCATTTGAAACCATTCCATTGGATTCTATTCCATTCTACTGCATTAGATTCCATTCCGTTCCATCCGATTTCATTCCACTCTATTCCTTTGCATGCCATTCCATTCCATTCGTTTCCAATTCATTCGAGTCCATTCCTCTCCAGTCCATTCCACTCGCCTCCATTCCACTCCTGTCCATTCCATTCGAGTCCATTCCATTCCATTCCTTTCAATATCTTTCCTTTACACTCCGTTCCATTCTATTCCTTTTGACTCCATTCAATTCCATTCCTTTCTATTCCATTCCAGTTGGATCCATTACATTCGACTGCATTCTGTTCAATTGCATTCCATTCCATTCCATTCTGTTCCATTCCATTCCTTTCCTTTTGATTCCAATCCATTCCATTCCATTTTCTTCCAGTGCATTCCATTCGAGTCCATTCCATTCCACTCCATTCCATTTGTTTCCATTCCATTCGAATCCATTTCATTTGATTCCATTCCACTCGATTCCATACCATTCCATTCCATTGCATTCCATTCTATTCCATTCCATTCCATTGCATTTCATTCCATTCCATTTGATTACATTCCACTCGATTCCATTCCTCTCGAATCAATTACGTTGCAATCCATTACACTTGGGTCTGTTCTATTCCAGTCCATTCCATTCCAGTCCATTCCATTCAATTCCATTCCATTCGATTCCATTCCATACTATTGCATTCCATTCGATTCCATTCTATTGGAATGAATTCCATTTGAGACCATTCCCTTCGAGTCAATTCTTTTTTGGTCCATTCCATTTGAATCCATTACATTTGTGTCCATTCCATTCCATTCCATTCCTTTCCATTCCATTCCATTCAATGCCACTCCATTTGATTCTCTTCCATTGGAGTCCATTCCATTTGAGTCCTTTGCATTCCATTCCATTCCATTCGATGCCACTCCATTCTATTCCCTTCCATTTGACTCCATTCCATTCCATTCCGTTCCATCCGATTTCATTCCATTCTATTCCTTTCCATTCCATTCCATTCTTTTCCCTTCCATTTCTGTCTATTCCATTCCATTCCTTTCCATTCGATATCTATCCATTACTCTTCATTCAATGCTATTCCTTTCGATTGCATTCAGTTCCATTCCTTTCGATTAATTTTGATACCATTTCATTCAACTCCATTCCAATCGAGTCCATTCCTTTCCATTCCATTCCTTTCCATTCCATTCCTTTCCATTCCATTCCATTCCACTTGCTTCCATTGCATTCAATTCCATTTTACTCCAGTCCATTCCATTCGCATCCATTCCATTAGTGTCCATTCCATTCGACTCCATTCCTTTCCATTCCATTCCATCTGATTCCATTCCATTCTATTCCTGTCTCTTCTAATCCTTTCCATTCGTTTCCACTCCATTCGAGTCCTTTCCACTCCAGTCAATTCCATTCGAGTCCATTCCATTCCAGTAAATTCTATTCGAGTACATTCCATTCCATTCCATTCGATGTATTTCCATTACACTCCATTCCATTCTATTCCTTTTGATTTCATTAAATTCCATTCCATTCTATTCTATTCCATGTGAGTCCATTCCATTCGATTCCATTCCATTCCATTCGATGCCTTTCCATTCGATTCTATTCCATTGGACTCCATTCCATTCCATTCGATTCCATCCAATTCCATTCCAATCTCTTCCTTTCCATTTCATTTATTTCCATTCGCTTCCATTCCATTAGAGTCCATTCCACTCCAGTCCATCGCATTCGAGTCCATTCCTTTCCAGTCCATTCCATTCGAGTCGATTCCATTACATTCCATTCCATTCGATATCTTTCCATTACCCTCCATTCTTTCTATTCCTTTCGATTGCATTCAATTCCATTCTATCCAATTCCATTCCATTTGATTCCATTCTATTCGACTCCATTCCATTCGGGTACATTCCATTCCATTCCGTACGATTCCATTCCTTTCCATTCCATTCCATTCCACTCGATTCTGCTCCGTTACACGTTATTGCATTCCATTCTATTCCATCCCATTCGATGACATTCCATTCTATTCTATTCCATTGGAGTCCATTTCATTCGAGTCCATTGCATTCCATTCCATTCAATGGCATTCCATTTGATTCTATTCCATTCGACTCCATTCCGTTCCATTCCGTTCCAGCCGATTCCATTCTATTCTATTTTTTCCATTCCATTGTATTCCATTCCATTGTATTCCATTCCAATCAATACCATTCCACTCCAGTACATTCAATTCGAGTCCATTCCATTCCCGTGCATTCCATTCGAGTCCTTTCCATACCATTCGTTTCCATTTGAAATCTTTCCATTACAATCCTGTCCATTACACTCCTTTCCATTCCATTCTATCCGATTCCTTTCCATTCAATTCCTTTCCATTCGATTCCATTCCATTCCATGTTGTTCCATTCATTTCCATTCCATTCTAGCACATTCCACTCCAGTCCATTCAATTCCAGTCCATTCCATTCTAGTCCATTCCATTCCAGTCTATTCCATTCAAGTCCATTCCATTCCAATCCATTCCATTCAATATCTTTCCATTACCCTCCATTCCATTCTATTTCTTTTGATTCCATTCAGTTCCATTCCATTCGTTTTCATTGTATTGATTACATTCCATTCAACTCCATTCCTTTCGAGTCCATTCCTTTTGAGTCCATTCCATTCTTTTCCATTCAATTCCAATCTGTTCGATTCCGTTTTTTTGATACATTCCATTCGAGTCCCTTCCATTCCAGTCCATTGCATTCGATTCCTTGCCATTCGATTCCATTCCATTCGATTCCATGCAACTTGATTCGAATACATTCCATTCCATTGCATTGCATTCTATTCCATTCCATTGCATTCCATTCCAACCCATGTGGTTACATTCCATTCGATTAAATTCCATTCAAATCAATTACATTGAAATCCATTATATTCGAGTCCTTTCTATTCCAGACCATTTTATTCCGTTCCATTCCATTTGATTCCATTCCATTCTATTCCATTCCATACTATTGCCTTCCATTTCATTCCATTCGATTTGAATAAATTCCATTTGAGACCATTCCTTTCGAGTCCATGGTGTTTGAGTCCATTCCATTTGAGTCCATTACATTTGGCTCCATTCCATTCCAACCCATTCCATTCCATCCCATTCCATTCAATGCCATTCCATTCTATTGTTTTTCATGTGAGTCCATTCCATTTAAGTCCATTCCATTCCATTCCATTTCATTCGATGCTATTCCATTTCATTGTGTTCCAATAGACTCCATTCCATTCCATTCCATTCCGTTGCATCCGATAACATTACATTCTATTCCATTCTATTCCGTTGCATCCGATAACATTACATTCTATCCCTTTCCATTCCTATAAATTCTGTTCCATTCCATTCCATTCTTTTCCATTCCATTCGAGTCCATTCCTTTCGAGTCCATTCCATTCCATTCGAAGCCATTCCGTTCAATTCTATTCCATTAGATTTCAATCCATTTTATTCCGTTCCGTCAGTTTCCATTCCATTCTGATCGTTCCATTCCATTCTTTTCCATTCCATAGTATTGCATTCTTTTCGATTCCATTCTATTCGAATTCATTCCATTCGAGACCATTCTTTCTATTCCAATCTATTTGAATCCATTCCATTCGAGTCCCTTGCATTTGTGTCCATTCCATTCCATTCTATTCCATTCCATTCCGTTCAATGCCATTCCATTTGATTCTATTCCATTCTACTTCATTCTATTCCAATCCATTCCATCCGACTGCATTTCTTTCTTTTCATTTCTATTCCATTCCTTTTTTTCCATTCCATTCCATTCCACTCTTTTCCGTTCCATTCAAGTCCATTCATCTCCAGTCCATTCCATTTGAATCCTTTCCTTTCCAGTCCATTCCATTCCATTCGATATCTTTCCATTACACTCCATTCCTTTCTATTCGTTTCAACTCAATTCCATTCCATTCCATTCTATTACAGTCCACTCCATTCGACTCCACTCCATTTGAGTCCTTTCCATTCCATTCCATTCCATTCCATTCCGTTCCATTCCGTTCCATTCCATTCTATTCGATTCCAATCCTTTCGATTACCTTTTGTTCCAGTTCATTGCCTTCAATTCCATTCTATTTGAGTCCATTCGATACGAGTCCATTATATTTGTGTCCATTCCATTTGTGTCCATTCCATTCCATTATATTCCATTCCATTCAAGGCCTTTCCATTCGATTCTATTCCATTCGATTCCCCTCCATTCGAGTCTATTCCTTCCATTCCATTCCATTTGATGCCTTGCCATTTGATTCTATTCCATTCGAATCTATTCCATTACATTCCATTCTCTCCGATTTCATTCCATTCTATTCCTTTCCATTCCAATCCATTCCATTCCATTCCATTCCATTCCATTCCATTCCATTCCATTGGTTTCCATTGCATTCGAGTCCATTCCAATCCAGGCCACTCCATTCGAGTCCATTCCATTCCATTCCATTCCATTCAAGTCCATTCCATTCCATTTCTTTCCATTCGATATCTTTTGGTTACACTCCACACCATTCTACTCTTTTCGATTCCATTCAATTCCATTTGATTCCATTCTATTCGTCTCCATTCCAATCGATTCCATTCCATTCCATTCCTTTCCGTTCCATTCCGTTCCGTTCGATTTCAATCCATTCTATTCCATTTTGTTCCAGTCCATTCCATTTGAGTCTACTCCATTCCAGTAAATTCCATTCGATTCTATTCGATTCCATTCCATCCGATTCAATTGCACTCGATTCCACTCCGTTACATTCCATTGCATTTAATTCTCTTCCATTCCATTGCATTCCGTTCCATTCCGTTTGATTACATTGCATTCGTTTCCATTCCATTCGAATCAATTACATCGCAATCCATAACATTCGAGTCCGTTCTATTTCAGTCCATTCCATTCCGTTCCATTCCAACTGATTCCATTCCAGTAAATTCCATTTCATACTATCGCATTCCATTTGATTCCATTCTATTCGAATAAATTCCATTCGAGACCATTCCTTTCGAATCCATTCTATTTGAGTTCATTCAATTCGAGTCCATTACATTTGGGTCCATTCCATTCCATTACTTTCCATTCCATTCCATTCTATGCCATTTCATTCTATTCTATTCCATTCGAGTCCATTCCATTCGAGTCCATTCCATTCCATTCCTTTCCGTTTCATGCCATTCCATTCGATTCTATCCCATTCGACTCCATTCCATTCCCTTCCGTTCCATCCGATTCCATTCCATTCTATTCCTTTCCATTCCGTTCTATTCCATTCCATGCGTTTCCATTGTATTCCAGTCCATTCCACTCCAGTCCCTTCTATTCGATTGCATTCCATTCCAGTCCCTTCCATTCGAGTCCATTCTATTAAATTCCATTGCATTCCATATCTATCCATTACACTCCATTGAATTCTATTCCATTCCATTCCATTCCATTTGGTTCCATTCCATTTGACTCCATTCCATTTGAGTCCATTCCATTCCATTCCATTTCTTTCCATTCCGTTCCATTCGATTCCATTTTGTTCCAGTCCATTCCATTCGAGTCCATTCCACTCCAGTCCATTCCATTTGAGTCCACTCAATTCCAGTACATTCCATTCGAGTCCATTCCATTCCATTCCATTCGATTTCTTTCCATTACACTGCATTCCATTCTATTCTTTCAATTCCATTCCAGTCCATTCCATTCGAGTCCATTCCATTCGATTGCATTCCGTTCGACTCCATTCCTTTCGAGTCCATTCCATTCCATTCCATTCCGTACCATTAGATTCCAACCTGTTCAACTCCATTTTTTTCCTGTCTAATCCATTTGAGTCCATTATATTCCAGTCCATTCCAATCGATTACATTTCATTTGATTCCATTCCATTCGATTCCATTCCACTCGATTCCACTCCTTTCCATTCCTTTGCATTCCGTTGTATTCCTTTCCATTGACTTCCATGTCATTCTGTTTGATTCCATTCCATTCCATTCCATTCCATTCCATTCCATTCCATTCCATAGTATTGCATTCCGTTCGCTTCCATTCTATTCGAATAAATTCCATTCGAGACCAATCCTTTTGGAGTCCATTCTATTTGAGTCGATTCCATTTGAGAACATTACATTTGGGTCCATTCCATTCTATTCCATTCCTTTCCATTCCATTCCTTTCCATTGCATTCGATGCCATTCTATTCTATTCTATTCCATTCGAGTCCATTACATTTGAATCCAATCCATTCCATTACATTCCATTTCAATCCATTCCATTTGAAACCATTCCATTGGATTCTATTCCATTCTACTGCATTAGATTCCATTCCGTTCCATCCGATTTCATTCCACTCTATTCCTTTGCATGCCATTCCATTCCATTCCATTCCATTCGTTTCCAATTCATTCGAGTCCATTCCTCTCCAGTCCATTCCACTCGCCTCCATTCCACTCCTGTCCATTCCATTCGAGTCCATTCCATTCCATTCCTTTCAATATCTTTCCTTTACACTCCGTTCCATTCTATTCCTTTTGACTCCATTCAATTCCATTCCTTTCTATTCCATTCCAGTTGGATCCATTACATTCGACTGCATTCTGTTCGATTGCATTCCATTCCATTCCATTCTGTTCCATTCCATTCCTTTCCTTTTGATTCCAATCCATTCCATTCCATTTTCTTCCAGTGCATTCCATTCGAGTCCATTCCATTCCACTCCATTCCATTTGTTTCCATTCCATTCGAATCCATTTCATTTGATTCCATTCCACTCGATTCCATACCATTCCATTCCATTGCATTCCATTCTATTCCATTCCATTGCATTTCATTCCATTCCATTTGATTACATTCCACTCGATTCCATTCCTCTCGAATCAATTACGTTGCAATCCATTACACTTGGGTCTGTTCTATTCCAGTCCATTCCATTCCAGTCCATTCCATTCAATTCCATTCCATTCGATTCCATTCCATACTATTGCATTCCATTCGATTCCATTCTATTGGAATGAATTCCATTTGAGACCATTCCCTTCGAGTCAATTCTATTTTGGTCCATTCCATTTGAATCCATTACATTTGTGTCCATTCCATTCCATTCCATTCCTTTCCATTCCATTCCATTCAATGCCACTCCATTTGATTCTCTTCCATTGGAGTCCATTCCATTTGAGTCCTTTGCATTCCATTCCATTCCATTCGATGCCACTCCATTCTATTCCCTTCCATTTGACTCCATTCCATTCCATTCCGTTCCATCCGATTTCATTCCATTCTATTCCTTTCCATTCCATTCCATTCTTTTCCCTTCCATTTCTGTCTATTCCATTCCATTCCTTTCCATTCGATATCTATCCATTACTCTTCATTCAATGCTATTCCTTTCGATTGCATTCAGTTCCATTCCTTTCGATTAATTTTGATACCATTTCATTCAACTCCATTCCAATCGAGTCCATTCCTTTCCATTCCATTCCTTTCCATTCCATTCCTTTCCATTCCATTCCATTCCACTTGCTTCCATTGCATTCAATTCCATTTTACTCCAGTCCATTCCATTCGCATCCATTCCATTAGTGTCCATTCCATTCGACTCCATTCCTTTCCATTCCATTCCATCTGATTCCATTCCATTCTATTCCTGTCTCTTCTAATCCTTTCCATTCGTTTCCACTCCATTCGAGTCCTTTCCACTCCAGTCAATTCCATTCGAGTCCATTCCATTCCAGTAAATTCTATTCGAGTACATTCCATTCCATTCCATTTGATGTATTTCCATTACACTCCATTCCATTCTATTCCTTTTGATTTCATTAAATTCCATTCCATTCTATTCTATTCCATGTGAGTCCATTCCATTCGATTCCATTCCATTCCATTCGATGCCTTTCCATTCGATTCTATTCCATTGGACTCCATTCCATTCCATTCGATTCCATCCAATTCCATTCCAATCTCTTCCTTTCCATTCCATTTATTTCCATTCGCTTCCATTCCATTAGAGTCCATTCCACTCCAGTCCATCGCATTCGAGTCCATTCCTTTCCAGTCCATTCCATTCGAGTTGATTCCATTACATTCCATTCCATTCGATATCTTTCCATTACCCTCCATTCTTTCTATTCCTTTCGATTGCATTCAATTCCATTCTATCCAATTCCATTCCATTTGATTCCATTCTATTCGACTCCATTCCATTCGGGTACATTCCATTCCATTCCGTACGATTCCATTCCTTTCCATTCCATTCCATTCCACTCGATTCTGCTCCGTTACACGTTATTGCATTCCATTCTATTCCATCCCATTCGATGACATTCCATTCTATTCTATTCCATTGGAGTCCATTTCATTCGAGTCCATTGCATTCCATTCCATTCAATGGCATTCCATTTGATTCTATTCCATTCGACTCCATTCCGTTCCATTCCGTTCCAGCCGATTCCATTCTATTCTATTTTTTCCATTCCATTGTATTCCATTCCATTGTATTCCATTCCAATCAATACCATTCCACTCCAGTACATTCAATTCGAGTCCATTCCATTCCCGTGCATTCCATTCGAGTCCTTTCCATACCATTCGTTTCCATTTGAAATCTTTCCATTACAATCCTTTCCATTACACTCCTTTCCATTCCATTCTATCCGATTCCTTTCCATTCAATTCCTTTCCATTCGATTCCATGTTGTTCCATTCATTTCCATTCCATTCTAGCACATTCCACTCCAGTCCATTCAATTCCAGTCCATTCCATTCTAGTCCATTCCATTCCAGTCTATTCCATTCAAGTCCATTCCATTCCAATCCATTCCATTCAATATCTTTCCATTACCCTCCATTCCATTCTATTTCTTTTGATTCCATTCAGTTCCATTCCATTCGTTTTCATTGTATTGATTACATTCCATTCAACTCCATTCCTTTCGAGTCCATTCCTTTTGAGTCCATTCCATTCTTTTCCATTCAATTCCAATCTGTTCGATTCCGTTTTTTTGATACATTCCATTCGAGTCCCTTCCATTCCAGTCCATTGCATTCGATTCCTTGCCATTCGATTCCATTCCATTCGATTCCATGCAACTTGATTCGAATACATTCCATTCCATTGCATTGCATTCTATTCCATTCCATTGCATTCCATTCCAACCCATGTGGTTACATTCCATTCGATTAAATTCCATTCAAATCAATTACATTGAAATCCATTATATTCGAGTCCTTTCTATTCCAGACCATTTTATTCCGTTCCATTCCATTTGATTCCATTCCATTCTATTCCATTCCATACTATTGCCTTCCATTTCATTCCATTCGATTTGAATAAATTCCATTTGAGACCATTCCTTTCGAGTCCATGGTGTTTGAGTCCATTCCATTTGAGTCCATTACATTTGGCTCCATTCCATTCCAACCCATTCCATTCCATCCCATTCCATTCAATGCCATTCCATTCTATTGTTTTTCATGTGAGTCCATTCCATTTAAGTCCATTCCATTCCATTCCATTTCATTCGATGCTATTCCATTTCATTGTGTTCCAATAGACTCCATTCCATTCCATTCCATTCCGTTGCATCCGATAACATTACATTCTATTCCATTCTATTCCGTTGCATCCGATAACATTACATTCTATCCCTTTCCATTCCTATAAATTCTGTTCCATTCCATTCCATTCTTTTCCATTCCATTCGAGTCCATTCCTTTCGAGTCCATTCCATTCCATTCGAAGCCATTCCGTTCAATTCTATTCCATTAGATTTCAATCCATTTTATTCCGTTCCGTCAGTTTCCATTCCATTCTGATCGTTCCATTCCATTCTTTTCCATTCCATAGTATTGCATTCTTTTCGATTCCATTCTATTCGAATTCATTCCATTCGAGACCATTCTTTCTATTCCAATCTATTTGAATCCATTCCATTCGAGTCCCTTGCATTTGTGTCCATTCCATTCCATTCTATTCCATTCCATTCCGTTCAATGCCATTCCATTTGATTCTATTCCATTCTACTTCATTCTATTCCAATCCATTCCATCCGACTGCATTTCTTTCTTTTCATTTCTATTCCATTCCTTTTTTTCCATTCCATTCCATTCCACTCTTTTCCGTTCCATTCAAGTCCATTCATCTCCAGTCCATTCCATTTGAATCCTTTCCTTTCCAGTCCATTCCATTCCATTCGATATCTTTCCATTACACTCCATTCCTTTCTATTCGTTTCAACTCAATTCCATTCCATTCCATTCTATTACAGTCCACTCCATTCGACTCCACTCCATTTGAGTCCTTTCCATTCCATTCCATTCCATTCCATTCCGTTCCATTCCGTTCCATTCCATTCTATTCGATTCCAATCCTTTCGATTACCTTTTGTTCCAGTTCATTGCCTTCAATTCCATTCTATTTGAGTCCATTCGATACGAGTCCATTATATTTGTGTCCATTCCATTTGTGTCCATTCCATTCCATTATATTCCATTCCATTCAAGGCCTTTCCATTCGATTCTATTCCATTCGATTCCCCTCCATTCGAGTCTATTCCTTCCATTCCATTCCATTTGATGCCTTGCCATTTGATTCTATTCCATTCGAATCTATTCCATTACATTCCATTCTCTCCGATTTCATTCCATTCTATTCCTTTCCATTCCAATCCATTCCATTCCATTCCATTCCATTCCATTCCATTCCATTGGTTTCCATTGCATTCGAGTCCATTCCAATCCAGGCCACTCCATTCGAGTCCATTCCATTCCATTCCATTCCATTCAAGTCCATTCCATTCCATTTCTTTCCATTCGATATCTTTTGGTTACACTCCACACCATTCTACTCTTTTCGATTCCATTCAATTCCATTTGATTCCATTCTATTCGTCTCCATTCCAATCGATTCCATTCCATTCCATTCCTTTCCGTTCCATTCCGTTCCGTTCGATTTCAATCCATTCTATTCCATTTTGTTCCAGTCCATTCCATTTGAGTCTACTCCATTCCAGTAAATTCCATTTGATTCTATTCGATTCCATTCCATCCGATTCAATTGCACTCGATTCCACTCCGTTACATTCCATTGCATTTAATTCTCTTCCATTCCATTGCATTCCGTTCCATTCCGTTTGATTACATTGCATTCGTTTCCATTCCATTCGAATCAATTACATCGCAATCCATAACATTCGAGTCCGTTCTATTTCAGTCCATTCCATTCCGTTCCATTCCAACTGATTCCATTCCAGTAAATTCCATTTCATACTATCGCATTCCATTTGATTCCATTCTATTCGAATAAATTCCATTCGAGACCATTCCTTTCGAATCCATTCTATTTGAGTTCATTCAATTCGAGTCCATTACATTTGGGTCCATTCCATTCCATTACTTTCCATTCCATTCCATTCTATGCCATTTCATTCTATTCTATTCCATTCGAGTCCATTCCATTCGAGTCCATTCCATTCCATTCCTTTCCGTTTCATGCCATTCCATTCGATTCTATCCCATTCGACTCCATTCCATTCCCTTCCGTTCCATCCGATTCCATTCCATTCTATTCCTTTCCATTCCGTTCTATTCCATTCCATGCGTTTCCATTGTATTCCAGTCCATTCCACTCCAGTCCCTTCTATTCGATTGCATTCCATTCCAGTCCCTTCCATTCGAGTCCATTCTATTAAATTCCATTGCATTCCATATCTATCCATTACACTCCATTGAATTCTATTCCATTCCATTCCATTCCATTTGGTTCCATTCCATTTGACTCCATTCCATTTGAGTCCATTCCATTCCATTCCATTTCTTTCCATTCCGTTCCATTCGATTCCATTTTGTTCCAGTCCATTCCATTCGAGTCCATTCCACTCCAGTCCATTCCATTTGAGTCCACTCAATTCCAGTACATTCCATTCGAGTCCATTCCATTCCATTCGATTTCTTTCCATTACACTGCATTCCATTCTATTCTTTCAATTCCATTCCAGTCCATTCCATTCGAGTCCATTCCATTCGATTGCATTCCGTTCGACTCCATTCCTTTCGAGTCCATTCCATTCCATTCCATTCCGTACCATTAGATTCCAACCTGTTCAACTCCATTTTTTTCCTGTCTAATCCATTTGAGTCCATTATATTCCAGTCCATTCCAATCGATTACATTTCATTTGATTCCATTCCATTCGATTCCATTCCACTCGATTCCACTCCTTTCCATTCCTTTGCATTCCGTTGTATTCCTTTCCATTGACTTCCATGTCATTCTGTTTGATTCCATTCCATTCCATTCCATTCCATTCCATTCCATTCCATTCCATTCCATAGTATTGCATTCCGTTCGCTTCCATTCTATTCGAATAAATTCCATTCGAGACCAATCCTTTTGGAGTCCATTCTATTTGAGTCGATTCCATTTGAGAACATTACATTTGGGTCCATTCCATTCTATTCCATTCCTTTCCATTCCATTCCTTTCCATTGCATTCGATGCCATTCTATTCTATTCTATTCCATTCGAGTCCATTACATTTGAATCCAATCCATTCCATTACATTCCATTTCAATCCATTCCATTTGAAACCATTCCATTGGATTCTATTCCATTCTACTGCATTAGATTCCATTCCGTTCCATCTGATTTCATTCCACTCTATTCCTTTGCATGCCATTCCATTCCATTCCATTCCATTCGTTTCCAATTCATTCGAGTCCATTCCTCTCCAGTCCATTCCACTCGCCTCCATTCCACTCCTGTCCATTCCATTCGAGTCCATTCCATTCCATTCCTTTCAATATCTTTCCTTTACACTCCGTTCCATTCTATTCCTTTTGACTCCATTCAATTCCATTCCTTTCTATTCCATTCCAGTTGGATCCATTACATTCGACTGCATTCTGTTCGATTGCATTCCATTCCATTCCATTCTGTTCCATTCCATTCCTTTCCTTTTGATTCCAATCCATTCCATTCCATTTTCTTCCAGTGCATTCCATTCGAGTCCATTCCATTCCACTCCATTCCATTTGTTTCCATTCCATTCGAATCCATTTCATTTGATTCCATTCCACTCGATTCCATACCATTCCATTCCATTGCATTCCATTCTATTCCATTCCATTCCATTGCATTTCATTCCATTCCATTTGATTACATTCCACTCGATTCCATTCCTCTCGAATCAATTACGTTGCAATCCATTACACTTGGGTCTGTTCTATTCCAGTCCATTCCATTCCAGTCCATTCCATTCAATTCCATTCCATTCGATTCCATTCCATACTATTGCATTCCATTCGATTCCATTCTATTGGAATGAATTCCATTTGAGACCATTCCCTTCGAGTCAATTCTATTTTGGTCCATTCCATTTGAATCCATTACATTTGTGTCCATTCCATTCCATTCCATTCCTTTCCATTCCATTCCATTCAATGCCACTCCATTTGATTCTCTTCCATTGGAGTCCATTCCATTTGAGTCCTTTGCATTCCATTCCATTCCATTCGATGCCACTCCATTCTATTCCCTTCCATTTGACTCCATTCCATTCCATTCCGTTCCATCCGATTTCATTCCATTCTATTCCTTTCCATTCCATTCCATTCTTTTCCCTTCCATTTCTGTCTATTCCATTCCATTCCTTTCCATTCGATATCTATCCATTACTCTTCATTCAATGCTATTCCTTTCGATTGCATTCAGTTCCATTCCTTTCGATTAATTTTGATACCATTTCATTCAACTCCATTCCAATCGAGTCCATTCCTTTCCATTCCATTCCTTTCCATTCCATTCCTTTCCATTCCATTCCATTCCACTTGCTTCCATTGCATTCAATTCCATTTTACTCCAGTCCATTCCATTCGCATCCATTCCATTAGTGTCCATTCCATTCGACTCCATTCCTTTCCATTCCATTCCATCTGATTCCATTCCATTCTATTCCTGTCTCTTCTAATCCTTTCCATTCGTTTCCACTCCATTCGAGTCCTTTCCACTCCAGTCAATTCCATTCGAGTCCATTCCATTCCAGTAAATTCTATTCGAGTACATTCCATTCCATTCCATTCGATGTATTTCCATTACACTCCATTCCATTCTATTCCTTTTGATTTCATTAAATTCCATTCCATTCTATTCTATTCCATGTGAGTCCATTCCATTCGATTCCATTCCATTCCATTCGATGCCTTTCCATTCGATTCTATTCCATTGGACTCCATTCCATTCCATTCGATTCCATCCAATTCCATTCCAATCTCTTCCTTTCCATTCCATTTATTTCCATTCGCTTCCATTCCATTAGAGTCCATTCCACTCCAGTCCATCGCATTCGAGTCCATTCCTTTCCAGTCCATTCCATTCGAGTTGATTCCATTACATTCCATTCCATTCGATATCTTTCCATTACCCTCCATTCTTTCTATTCCTTTCGATTGCATTCAATTCCATTCTATCCAATTCCATTCCATTTGATTCCATTCTATTCGACTCCATTCCATTCGGGTACATTCCATTCCATTCCGTACGATTCCATTCCTTTCCATTCCATTCCATTCCACTCGATTCTGCTCCGTTACACGTTATTGCATTCCATTCTATTCCATCCCATTCGATGACATTCCATTCTATTCTATTCCATTGGAGTCCATTTCATTCGAGTCCATTGCATTCCATTCCATTCAATGGCATTCCATTTGATTCTATTCCATTCGACTCCATTCCGTTCCATTCCGTTCCAGCCGATTCCATTCTATTCTATTTTTTCCATTCCATTGTATTCCATTCCATTGTATTCCATTCCAATCAATACCATTCCACTCCAGTACATTCAATTCGAGTCCATTCCATTCCCGTGCATTCCATTCGAGTCCTTTCCATACCATTCGTTTCCATTTGAAATCTTTCCATTACAATCCTTTCCATTACACTCCTTTCCATTCCATTCTATCCGATTCCTTTCCATTCAATTCCTTTCCATTCGATTCCATGTTGTTCCATTCATTTCCATTCCATTCTAGCACATTCCACTCCAGTCCATTCAATTCCAGTCCATTCCATTCTAGTCCATTCCATTCCAGTCTATTCCATTCAAGTCCATTCCATTCCAATCCATTCCATTCAATATCTTTCCATTACCCTCCATTCCATTCTATTTCTTTTTTTTCCATTCAGTTCCATTCCATTCGTTTTCATTGTATTGATTACATTCCATTCAACTCCATTCCTTTCGAGTCCATTCCTTTTGAGTCCATTCCATTCTTTTCCATTCAATTCCAATCTGTTCGATTCCGTTTTTTTGATACATTCCATTCGAGTCCCTTCCATTCCAGTCCATTGCATTCGATTCCTTGCCATTCGATTCCATTCCATTCGATTCCATGCAACTTGATTCGAATACATTCCATTCCATTGCATTGCATTCTATTCCATTCCATTGCATTCCATTCCAACCCATGTGGTTACATTCCATTCGATTAAATTCCATTCAAATCAATTACATTGAAATCCATTATATTCGAGTCCTTTCTATTCCAGACCATTTTATTCCGTTCCATTCCATTTGATTCCATTCCATTCTATTCCATTCCATACTATTGCCTTCCATTTCATTCCATTCGATTTGAATAAATTCCATTTGAGACCATTCCTTTCGAGTCCATGGTGTTTGAGTCCATTCCATTTGAGTCCATTACATTTGGCTCCATTCCATTCCAACCCATTCCATTCCATCCCATTCCATTCAATGCCATTCCATTCTATTGTTTTTCATGTGAGTCCATTCCATTTAAGTCCATTCCATTCCATTCCATTTCATTCGATGCTATTCCATTTCATTGTGTTCCAATAGACTCCATTCCATTCCATTCCATTCCGTTGCATCCGATAACATTACATTCTATTCCATTCTATTCCGTTGCATCCGATAACATTACATTCTATCCCTTTCCATTCCTATAAATTCTGTTCCATTCCATTCCATTCTTTTCCATTCCATTCGAGTCCATTCCTTTCGAGTCCATTCCATTCCATTCGAAGCCATTCCGTTCAATTCTATTCCATTAGATTTCAATCCATTTTATTCCGTTCCGTCAGTTTCCATTCCATTCTGATCGTTCCATTCCATTCTTTTCCATTCCATAGTATTGCATTCTTTTCGATTCCATTCTATTCGAATTCATTCCATTCGAGACCATTCTTTCTATTCCAATCTATTTGAATCCATTCCATTCGAGTCCCTTGCATTTGTGTCCATTCCATTCCATTCTATTCCATTCCATTCCGTTCAATGCCATTCCATTTGATTCTATTCCATTCTACTTCATTCTATTCCAATCCATTCCATCCGACTGCATTTCTTTCTTTTCATTTCTATTCCATTCCTTTTTTTCCATTCCATTCCATTCCACTCTTTTCCGTTCCATTCAAGTCCATTCATCTCCAGTCCATTCCATTTGAATCCTTTCCTTTCCAGTCCATTCCATTCCATTCGATATCTTTCCATTACACTCCATTCCTTTCTATTCGTTTCAACTCAATTCCATTCCATTCCATTCTATTACAGTCCACTCCATTCGACTCCACTCCATTTGAGTCCTTTCCATTCCATTCCATTCCATTCCATTCCGTTCCATTCCGTTCCATTCCATTCTATTCGATTCCAATCCTTTCGATTACCTTTTGTTCCAGTTCATTGCCTTCAATTCCATTCTATTTGAGTCCATTCGATACGAGTCCATTATATTTGTGTCCATTCCATTTGTGTCCATTCCATTCCATTATATTCCATTCCATTCAAGGCCTTTCCATTCGATTCTATTCCATTCGATTCCCCTCCATTCGAGTCTATTCCTTCCATTCCATTCCATTTGATGCCTTGCCATTTGATTCTATTCCATTCGAATCTATTCCATTACATTCCATTCTCTCCGATTTCATTCCATTCTATTCCTTTCCATTCCAATCCATTCCATTCCATTCCATTCCATTCCATTCCATTCCATTGGTTTCCATTGCATTCGAGTCCATTCCAATCCAGGCCACTCCATTCGAGTCCATTCCATTCCATTCCATTCCATTCAAGTCCATTCCATTCCATTTCTTTCCATTCGATATCTTTTGGTTACACTCCACACCATTCTACTCTTTTCGATTCCATTCAATTCCATTTGATTCCATTCTATTCGTCTCCATTCCAATCGATTCCATTCCATTCCATTCCTTTCCGTTCCATTCCGTTCCGTTCGATTTCAATCCATTCTATTCCATTTTGTTCCAGTCCATTCCATTTGAGTCTACTCCATTCCAGTAAATTCCATTCGATTCTATTCGATTCCATTCCATCCGATTCAATTGCACTCGATTCCACTCCGTTACATTCCATTGCATTTAATTCTCTTCCATTCCATTGCATTCCGTTCCATTCCGTTTGATTACATTGCATTCGTTTCCATTCCATTCGAATCAATTACATCGCAATCCATAACATTCGAGTCCGTTCTATTTCAGTCCATTCCATTCCGTTCCATTCCAACTGATTCCATTCCAGTAAATTCCATTTCATACTATCGCATTCCATTTGATTCCATTCTATTCGAATAAATTCCATTCGAGACCATTCCTTTCGAATCCATTCTATTTGAGTTCATTCAATTCGAGTCCATTACATTTGGGTCCATTCCATTCCATTACTTTCCATTCCATTCCATTCTATGCCATTTCATTCTATTCTATTCCATTCGAGTCCATTCCATTCGAGTCCATTCCATTCCATTCCTTTCCGTTTCATGCCATTCCATTCGATTCTATCCCATTCGACTCCATTCCATTCCCTTCCGTTCCATCCGATTCCATTCCATTCTATTCCTTTCCATTCCGTTCTATTCCATTCCATGCGTTTCCATTGTATTCCAGTCCATTCCACTCCAGTCCCTTCTATTCGATTGCATTCCATTCCAGTCCCTTCCATTCGAGTCCATTCTATTAAATTCCATTGCATTCCATATCTATCCATTACACTCCATTGAATTCTATTCCATTCCATTCCATTCCATTTGGTTCCATTCCATTTGACTCCATTCCATTTGAGTCCATTCCATTCCATTCCATTTCTTTCCATTCCGTTCCATTCGATTCCATTTTGTTCCAGTCCATTCCATTCGAGTCCATTCCACTCCAGTCCATTCCATTTGAGTCCACTCAATTCCAGTACATTCCATTCGAGTCCATTCCATTCCATTCGATTTCTTTCCATTACACTGCATTCCATTCTATTCTTTCAATTCCATTCCAGTCCATTCCATTCGAGTCCATTCCATTCGATTGCATTCCGTTCGACTCCATTCCTTTCGAGTCCATTCCATTCCATTCCATTCCGTACCATTAGATTCCAACCTGTTCAACTCCATTTTTTTCCTGTCTAATCCATTTGAGTCCATTATATTCCAGTCCATTCCAATCGATTACATTTCATTTGATTCCATTCCATTCGATTCCATTCCACTCGATTCCACTCCTTTCCATTCCTTTGCATTCCGTTGTATTCCTTTCCATTGACTTCCATGTCATTCTGTTTGATTCCATTCCATTCCATTCCATTCCATTCCATTCCATTCCATTCCATTCCATAGTATTGCATTCCGTTCGCTTCCATTCTATTCGAATAAATTCCATTCGAGACCAATCCTTTTGGAGTCCATTCTATTTGAGTCGATTCCATTTGAGAACATTACATTTGGGTCCATTCCATTCTATTCCATTCCTTTCCATTCCATTCCTTTCCATTGCATTCGATGCCATTCTATTCTATTCTATTCCATTCGAGTCCATTACATTTGAATCCAATCCATTCCATTACATTCCATTTCAATCCATTCCATTTGAAACCATTCCATTGGATTCTATTCCATTCTACTGCATTAGATTCCATTCCGTTCCATCCGATTTCATTCCACTCTATTCCTTTGCATGCCATTCCATTCCATTCCATTCCATTCGTTTCCAATTCATTCGAGTCCATTCCTCTCCAGTCCATTCCACTCGCCTCCATTCCACTCCTGTCCATTCCATTCGAGTCCATTCCATTCCATTCCTTTCAATATCTTTCCTTTACACTCCGTTCCATTCTATTCCTTTTGACTCCATTCAATTCCATTCCTTTCTATTCCATTCCAGTTGGATCCATTACATTCGACTGCATTCTGTTCGATTGCATTCCATTCCATTCCATTCTGTTCCATTCCATTCCTTTCCTTTTGATTCCAATCCATTCCATTCCATTTTCTTCCAGTGCATTCCATTCGAGTCCATTCCATTCCACTCCATTCCATTTGTTTCCATTCCATTCGAATCCATTTCATTTGATTCCATTCCACTCGATTCCATACCATTCCATTCCATTGCATTCCATTCTATTCCATTCCATTGCATTTCATTCCATTCCATTTGATTACATTCCACTCGATTCCATTCCTCTCGAATCAATTACGTTGCAATCCATTACACTTGGGTCTGTTCTATTCCAGTCCATTCCATTCCAGTCCATTCCATTCAATTCCATTCCATTCGATTCCATTCCATACTATTGCATTCCATTCGATTCCATTCTATTGGAATGAATTCCATTTGAGACCATTCCCTTCGAGTCAATTCTTTTTTGGTCCATTCCATTTGAATCCATTACATTTGTGTCCATTCCATTCCATTCCATTCCTTTCCATTCCATTCCATTCAATGCCACTCCATTTGATTCTCTTCCATTGGAGTCCATTCCATTTGAGTCCTTTGCATTCCATTCCATTCCATTCGATGCCACTCCATTCTATTCCCTTCCATTTGACTCCATTCCATTCCATTCCGTTCCATCCGATTTCATTCCATTCTATTCCTTTCCATTCCATTCCATTCTTTTCCCTTCCATTTCTGTCTATTCCATTCCATTCCTTTCCATTCGATATCTATCCATTACTCTTCATTCAATGCTATTCCTTTCGATTGCATTCAGTTCCATTCCTTTCGATTAATTTTGATACCATTTCATTCAACTCCATTCCAATCGAGTCCATTCCTTTCCATTCCATTCCTTTCCATTCCATTCCTTTCCATTCCATTCCATTCCACTTGCTTCCATTGCATTCAATTCCATTTTACTCCAGTCCATTCCATTCGCATCCATTCCATTAGTGTCCATTCCATTCGACTCCATTCCTTTCCATTCCATTCCATCTGATTCCATTCCATTCTATTCCTGTCTCTTCTAATCCTTTCCATTCGTTTCCACTCCATTCGAGTCCTTTCCACTCCAGTCAATTCCATTCGAGTCCATTCCATTCCAGTAAATTCTATTCGAGTACATTCCATTCCATTCCATTCGATGTATTTCCATTACACTCCATTCCATTCTATTCCTTTTGATTTCATTAAATTCCATTCCATTCTATTCTATTCCATGTGAGTCCATTCCATTCGATTCCATTCCATTCCATTCGATGCCTTTCCATTCGATTCTATTCCATTGGACTCCATTCCATTCCATTCGATTCCATCCAATTCCATTCCAATCTCTTCCTTTCCATTCCATTTATTTCCATTCGCTTCCATTCCATTAGAGTCCATTCCACTCCAGTCCATCGCATTCGAGTCCATTCCTTTCCAGTCCATTCCATTCGAGTTGATTCCATTACATTCCATTCCATTCGATATCTTTCCATTACCCTCCATTCTTTCTATTCCTTTCGATTGCATTCAATTCCATTCTATCCAATTCCATTCCATTTGATTCCATTCTATTCGACTCCATTCCATTCGGGTACATTCCATTCCATTCCGTACGATTCCATTCCTTTCCATTCCATTCCATTCCACTCGATTCTGCTCCGTTACACGTTATTGCATTCCATTCTATTCCATCCCATTTGATGACATTCCATTCTATTCTATTCCATTGGAGTCCATTTCATTCGAGTCCATTGCATTCCATTCCATTCAATGGCATTCCATTTGATTCTATTCCATTCGACTCCATTCCGTTCCATTCCGTTCCAGCCGATTCCATTCTATTCTATTTTTTCCATTCCATTGTATTCCATTCCATTGTATTCCATTCCAATCAATACCATTCCACTCCAGTACATTCAATTCGAGTCCATTCCATTCCCGTGCATTCCATTCGAGTCCTTTCCATACCATTCGTTTCCATTTGAAATCTTTCCATTACAATCCTTTCCATTACACTCCTTTCCATTCCATTCTATCCGATTCCTTTCCATTCAATTCCTTTCCATTCGATTCCATTCCATTCCATGTTGTTCCATTCATTTCCATTCCATTCTAGCACATTCCACTCCAGTCCATTCAATTCCAGTCCATTCCATTCTAGTCCATTCCATTCCAGTCTATTCCATTCAAGTCCATTCCATTCCAATCCATTCCATTCAATATCTTTCCATTACCCTCCATTCCATTCTATTTCTTTTTTTTCCATTCAGTTCCATTCCATTCGTTTTCATTGTATTGATTACATTCCATTCAACTCCATTCCTTTCGAGTCCATTCCTTTTGAGTCCATTCCATTCTTTTCCATTCAATTCCAATCTGTTCGATTCCGTTTTTTTGATACATTCCATTCGAGTCCCTTCCATTCCAGTCCATTGCATTCGATTCCTTGCCATTCGATTCCATTCCATTCGATTCCATGCAACTTGATTCGAATACATTCCATTCCATTGCATTGCATTCTATTCCATTCCATTGCATTCCATTCCAACCCATGTGGTTACATTCCATTCGATTAAATTCCATTCAAATCAATTACATTGAAATCCATTATATTCGAGTCCTTTCTATTCCAGACCATTTTATTCCGTTCCATTCCATTTGATTCCATTCCATTCTATTCCATTCCATACTATTGCCTTCCATTTCATTCCATTCGATTTGAATAAATTCCATTTGAGACCATTCCTTTCGAGTCCATGGTGTTTGAGTCCATTCCATTTGAGTCCATTACATTTGGCTCCATTCCATTCCAACCCATTCCATTCCATCCCATTCCATTCAATGCCATTCCATTCTATTGTTTTTCATGTGAGTCCATTCCATTTAAGTCCATTCCATTCCATTCCATTTCATTCGATGCTATTCCATTTCATTGTGTTCCAATAGACTCCATTCCATTCCATTCCATTCCGTTGCATCCGATAACATTACATTCTATTCCATTCTATTCCGTTGCATCCGATAACATTACATTCTATCCCTTTCCATTCCTATAAATTCTGTTCCATTCCATTCCATTCTTTTCCATTCCATTCGAGTCCATTCCTTTCGAGTCCATTCCATTCCATTCGAAGCCATTCCGTTCAATTCTATTCCATTAGATTTCAATCCATTTTATTCCGTTCCGTCAGTTTCCATTCCATTCTGATCGTTCCATTCCATTCTTTTCCATTCCATAGTATTGCACTCTTTTCGATTCCATTCTATTCGAATTCATTCCATTCGAGACCATTCTTTCTATTCCAATCTATTTGAATCCATTCCATTCGAGTCCCTTGCATTTGTGTCCATTCCATTCCATTCTATTCCATTCCATTCCGTTCAATGCCATTCCATTTGATTCTATTCCATTCTACTTCATTCTATTCCAATCCATTCCATCCGACTGCATTTCTTTCTTTTCATTTCTATTCCATTCCTTTTTTTCCATTCCATTCCATTCCACTCTTTTCCGTTCCATTCAAGTCCATTCATCTCCAGTCCATTCCATTTGAATCCTTTCCTTTCCAGTCCATTCCATTCCATTCGATATCTTTCCATTACACTCCATTCCTTTCTATTCGTTTCAACTCAATTCCATTCCATTCCATTCTATTACAGTCCACTCCATTCGACTCCACTCCATTTGAGTCCTTTCCATTCCATTCCATTCCATTCCATTCCGTTCCATTCCGTTCCATTCCATTCTATTCGATTCCAATCCTTTCGATTACCTTTTGTTCCAGTTCATTGCCTTCAATTCCATTCTATTTGAGTCCATTCGATACGAGTCCATTATATTTGTGTCCATTCCATTTGTGTCCATTCCATTCCATTATATTCCATTCCATTCAAGGCCTTTCCATTCGATTCTATTCCATTCGATTCCCCTCCATTCGAGTCTATTCCTTCCATTCCATTCCATTTGATGCCTTGCCATTTGATTCTATTCCATTCGAATCTATTCCATTACATTCCATTCTCTCCGATTTCATTCCATTCTATTCCTTTCCATTCCAATCCATTCCATTCCATTCCATTCCATTCCATTCCATTCCATTGGTTTCCATTGCATTCGAGTCCATTCCAATCCAGGCCACTCCATTCGAGTCCATTCCATTCCATTCCATTCCATTCAAGTCCATTCCATTCCATTTCTTTCCATTCGATATCTTTTGGTTACACTCCACACCATTCTACTCTTTTCGATTCCATTCAATTCCATTTGATTCCATTCTATTCGTCTCCATTCCAATCGATTCCATTCCATTCCATTCCTTTCCGTTCCATTCCGTTCCGTTCGATTTCAATCCATTCTATTCCATTTTGTTCCAGTCCATTCCATTTGAGTCTACTCCATTCCAGTAAATTCCATTCGATTCTATTCGATTCCATTCCATCCGATTCAATTGCACTCGATTCCACTCCGTTACATTCCATTGCATTTAATTCTCTTCCATTCCATTGCATTCCGTTCCATTCCGTTTGATTACATTGCATTCGTTTCCATTCCATTCGAATCAATTACATCGCAATCCATAACATTCGAGTCCGTTCTATTTCAGTCCATTCCATTCCGTTCCATTCCAACTGATTCCATTCCAGTAAATTCCATTTCATACTATCGCATTCCATTTGATTCCATTCTATTCGAATAAATTCCATTCGAGACCATTCCTTTCGAATCCATTCTATTTGAGTTCATTCAATTCGAGTCCATTACATTTGGGTCCATTCCATTCCATTACTTTCCATTCCATTCCATTCTATGCCATTTCATTCTATTCTATTCCATTCGAGTCCATTCCATTCGAGTCCATTCCATTCCATTCCTTTCCGTTTCATGCCATTCCATTCGATTCTATCCCATTCGACTCCATTCCATTCCCTTCCGTTCCATCCGATTCCATTCCATTCTATTCCTTTCCATTCCGTTCTATTCCATTCCATGCGTTTCCATTGTATTCCAGTCCATTCCACTCCAGTCCCTTCTATTCAATTGCATTCCATTCCAGTCCCTTCCATTCGAGTCCATTCTATTAAATTCCATTGCATTCCATATCTATCCATTACACTCCATTGAATTCTATTCCATTCCATTCCATTCCATTTGGTTCCATTCCATTTGACTCCATTCCATTTGAGTCCATTCCATTCCATTCCATTTCTTTCCATTCCGTTCCATTCGATTCCATTTTGTTCCAGTCCATTCCATTCGAGTCCATTCCACTCCAGTCCATTCCATTTGAGTCCACTCAATTCCAGTACATTCCATTCGAGTCCATTCCATTCCATTCCATTCGATTTCTTTCCATTACACTGCATTCCATTCTATTCTTTCAATTCCATTCCAGTCCATTCCATTCGAGTCCATTCCATTCGATTGCATTCCGTTCGACTCCATTCCTTTCGAGTCCATTCCATTCCATTCCATTCCGTACCATTAGATTCCAACCTGTTCAACTCCATTTTTTTCCTGTCTAATCCATTTGAGTCCATTATATTCCAGTCCATTCCAATCGATTACATTTCATTTGATTCCATTCCATTCGATTCCATTCCACTCGATTCCACTCCTTTCCATTCCTTTGCATTCCGTTGTATTCCTTTCCATTGACTTCCATGTCATTCTGTTTGATTCCATTCCATTCCATTCCATTCCATTCCATAGTATTGCATTCCGTTCCCTTCCATTCTATTCGAATAAATTCCATTCGAGACCAATCCTTTTGGAGTCCGTTCTATTTGAGTCGATTCCATTTGAGAACATTACATTTGGGTCCATTCCATTCTATTCCATTCCTTTCCATTCCATTCCTTTCCATTGCATTCGATGCCATTCTATTCTATTCTATTCCATTCGAGTCCATTACATTTGAATCCAATCCATTCCATTACATTCCATTTCAATCCATTCCATTTGAAACCATTCCATTGGATTCTATTCCATTCTACTGCATTAGATTCCATTCCGTTCCATCCGATTTCATTCCACTCTATTCCTTTGCATGCCATTCCATTCCATTCCATTCCATTCGTTTCCAATTCATTCGAGTCCATTCCTCTCCAGTCCATTCCACTCGCCTCCATTCCACTCCTGTCCATTCCATTCGAGTCCATTCCATTCCATTCCTTTCAATATCTTTCCTTTACACTCCGTTCCATTCTATTCCTTTTGACTCCATTCAATTCCATTCCTTTCTATTCCATTCCAGTTGGATCCATTACATTCGACTGCATTCTGTTCGATTGCATTCCATTCCATTCCATTCTGTTCCATTCCATTCCTTTCCTTTTGATTCCAATCCATTCCATTCCATTTTCTTCCAGTGCATTCCATTCGAGTCCATTCCATTCCACTCCATTCCATTTGTTTCCATTCCATTCGAATCCATTTCATTTGATTCCATTCCACTCGATTCCATACCATTCCATTCCATTGCATTCCATTCTATTCCATTCCATTGCATTTCATTCCATTCCATTTGATTACATTCCACTCGATTCCATTCCTCTCGAATCAATTACGTTGCAATCCATTACACTTGGGTCTGTTCTATTCCAGTCCATTCCATTCCAGTCCATTCCATTCAATTCCATTCCATTCGATTCCATTCCATACTATTGCATTCCATTCGATTCCATTCTATTGGAATGAATTCCATTTGAGACCATTCCCTTCGAGTCAATTCTTTTTTGGTCCATTCCATTTGAATCCATTACATTTGTGTCCATTCCATTCCATTCCATTCCTTTCCATTCCATTCCATTCAATGCCACTCCATTTGATTCTCTTCCATTGGAGTCCATTCCATTTGAGTCCTTTGCATTCCATTCCATTCCATTCGATGCCACTCCATTCTATTCCCTTCCATTTGACTCCATTCCATTCCATTCCGTTCCATCCGATTTCATTCCATTCTATTCCTTTCCATTCCATTCCATTCTTTTCCCTTCCATTTCTGTCTATTCCATTCCATTCCTTTCCATTCGATATCTATCCATTACTCTTCATTCAATGCTATTCCTTTCGATTGCATTCAGTTCCATTCCTTTCGATTAATTTTGATACCATTTCATTCAACTCCATTCCAATCGAGTCCATTCCTTTCCATTCCATTCCTTTCCATTCCATTCCTTTCCATTCCATTCCATTCCACTTGCTTCCATTGCATTCAATTCCATTTTACTCCAGTCCATTCCATTCGCATCCATTCCATTAGTGTCCATTCCATTCGACTCCATTCCTTTCCATTCCATTCCATCTGATTCCATTCCATTCTATTCCTGTCTCTTCTAATCCTTTCCATTCGTTTCCACTCCATTCGAGTCCTTTCCACTCCAGTCAATTCCATTCGAGTCCATTCCATTCCAGTAAATTCTATTCGAGTACATTCCATTCCATTCCATTCGATGTATTTCCATTACACTCCATTCCATTCTATTCCTTTTGATTTCATTAAATTCCATTCCATTCTATTCTATTCCATGTGAGTCCATTCCATTCGATTCCATTCCATTCCATTCGATGCCTTTCCATTCGATTCTATTCCATTGGACTCCATTCCATTCCATTCGATTCCATCCAATTCCATTCCAATCTCTTCCTTTCCATTCCATTTATTTCCATTCGCTTCCATTCCATTAGAGTCCATTCCACTCCAGTCCATCGCATTCGAGTCCATTCCTTTCCAGTCCATTCCATTCGAGTTGATTCCATTCCATTCCATTCCATTCGATATCTTTCCATTAACCTCCATTCTTTCTATTCCTTTCGATTGCATTCAATTCCATTCTATCCAATTCCATTCCATTTGATTCCATTCTATTCAACTCCATTCCATTCGGGTACATTCCATTCCATTCCGTACGATTCCATTCCTTTCCATTCCATTCCATTCCACTCGATTCTGCTCCGTTACACGTTATTGCATTCCATTCTATTCCATCCCATTCGATGACATTCCATTCTATTCTATTCCATTGGAGTCCATTTCATTCGAGTCCATTGCATTCCATTCCATTCAATGGCATTCCATTTGATTCTATTCCATTCGACTCCATTCCGTTCCATTCCGTTCCAGCCGATTCCATTCTATTCTATTTTTTCCATTCCATTGTATTCCATTCCATTGTATTCCATTCCAATCAATACCATTCCACTCCAGTACATTCAATTCGAGTCCATTCCATTCCCGTGCATTCCATTCGAGTCCTTTCCATACCATTCGTTTCCATTTGAAATCTTTCCATTACAATCCTTTCCAGTACACTCCTTTCCATTCCATTCTATCCGATTCCTTTCCATTCAATTCCTTTCCATTCGATTCCATTCCATTCCATGTTGTTCCATTCGATTCCAATCCGTTCGATTCCATTTTGTTCCAGTCCATTCCATTTGAGTCCATTTAATTCCAGTCCATTCCACTTGAATCCATTCCATTCCATTCCATTCCATTCCGATCGATGTCTTTCTATTACACTCAATTCTATTCTATGCTATTCGATTCCATTCAATTCCATTCCATTCGCTTCCATTCCTTTCGATTCCATTCCATAGTATTGCATTCTTTTCGATTCCATTCTATTCGAATTAATTCCATTCGAGACCATTCTTTCTATTCCAATCTATATGAATCCATTCCATTCGAGTCCCTTGCATTTGTGTCCATTCCATTCCATTCTATTCCATTCCATTCCGTTCAATGCCATTCCATTTGATTCTATTCCATTCTACTTCATTCTATTCCAATCCATTCCATCCGACTGCATTTCTTTCTTTTCATTTCTATTCCATTCCTTTTTTTCCATTCCATTCCATTCCACTCTTTTCCGTTCCATTCAAGTCCATTCATCTCCAGTCCATTCCATTTGAATCCTTTCCTTTCCAGTCCATTCCATTCCATTCGATATCTTTCCATTACACTCCATTCCTTTCTATTCGTTTCAATTCAATTCCATTCCATTCCATTCTATTACAGTCCACTCCATTCGACTCCACTCCATTTGAGTCCTTTCCATTCCATTCCATTCCATTCCATTCCGTTCCATTCCGTTCCATTCCATTCTATTTGATTCCAATCCTTTCGATTACCTTTTGTTCCAGTTCATTGCCTTCAATTCCATTCTATTTGAGTCCATTCGATACGAGTCCATTATATTTGTGTCCATTCCATTTGTGTCCATTCCATTCCATTATATTCCATTCCATTCAAGGCCTTTCCATTCGATTCTATTCCATTCGATTCCCCGCCATTCGAGTCTATTCCTTCCATTCCATTCCATTTGATGCCTTGCCATTTGATTCTATTCCATTCGAATCTATTCCATTACATTCCATTCTCTCCGATTTCATTCCATTCTATTCCTTTCCATTCCAATCCATTCCATTCCATTCCATTCCATTCCATTCCATTGGTTTCCATTGCATTCGAGTCCATTCCAATCCAGGCCACTCCATTCGAGTCCATTCCATTCCATTCCATTCCATTCAAGTCCATTCCATTCCATTTCTTTCCATTCGATATCTTTTGGTTACACTCCACACCATTCTACTCTTTTCGATTCCATTCAATTCCATTTGATTCCATTCTATTCGTCTCCATTCCAATCGATTCCATTCCATTCCATTCCTTTCCGTTCCATTCCGTTCCGTTCGATTTCAATCCATTCTATTCCATTTTGTTCCAGTCCATTCCATTTGAGTCTACTCCATTCCAGTAAATTCCATTTGATTCTATTCGATTCCATTCCATCCGATTCAATTGCACTCGATTCCACTCCGTTACATTCCATTGCATTTAATTCTCTTCCATTCCATTGCATTCCGTTCCATTCCGTTTGATTACATTGCATTCGTTTCCATTCCATTCGAATCAATTACATCACAATCCATAACATTCGAGTCCGTTCTATTTCAGTCCATTCCATTCCGTTCCATTCCAACTGATTCCATTCCAGTAAATTCCATTTCATACTATCGCATTCCATTTGATTCCATTCTATTCGAATAAATTCCATTCGAGACCATTCCTTTCGAATCCATTCTATTTGAGTTCATTCAATTCGAGTCCATTACATTTGGGTCCATTCCATTCCATTACTTTCCATTCCATTCCATTCTATGCCATTTCATTCTATTCTATTCCATTCGAGTCCATTCCATTCGAGTCCATTCCATTCCATTCCTTTCCGTTTCATGCCATTCCATTCGATTCTATCCCATTCGACTCCATTCCATTCCCTTCCGTTCCATCCGATTCCATTCCATTCTATTCCTTTCCATTCCGTTCTATTCCATTCCATGCGTTTCCATTGTATTCCAGTCCATTCCACTCCAGTCCCTTCTATTTGATTGCATTCCATTCCAGTCCCTTCCATTCGAGTCCATTCTATTAAATTCCATTGCATTCCATATCTATCCATTACACTCCATTGAATTCTATTCCATTCCATTCCATTCCATTTGGTTCCATTCCATTTGACTCCATTCCATTTGAGTCCATTCCATTCCATTCCATTTCTTTCCATTCCGTTCCATTCGATTCCATTTTGTTCCAGTCCATTCCATTCGAGTCCATTCCACTCCAGTCCATTCCATTTGAGTCCACTCAATTCCAGTACATTCCATTCGAGTCCATTCCATTCCATTCCATTCGATTTCTTTCCATTACACTGCATTCCATTCTATTCTTTCAATTCCATTCCAGTCCATTCCATTCGAGTCCATTCCATTCGATTGCATTCCGTTCGACTCCATTCCTTTCGAGTCCATTCCATTCCATTCCATTCCGTACCATTAGATTCCAACCTGTTCAACTCCATTTTTTTCCTGTCTAATCCATTTGAGTCCATTATATTCCAGTCCATTCCAATCGATTACATTTCATTTGATTCCATTCCATTCGATTCCATTCCACTCGATTCCACTCCTTTCCATTCCTTTGCATTCCGTTGTATTCCTTTCCATTGACTTCCATGTCATTCTGTTTGATTCCATTCCATTCCATTCCATTCCATTCCATTCCATTCCATTCCATAGTATTGCATTCCGTTCGCTTCCATTCTATTCGAATAAATTCCATTCGAGACCAATCCTTTTGGAGTCCATTCTATTTGAGTCGATTCCATTTGAGAACATTACATTTGGGTCCATTCCATTCTATTCCATTCCTTTCCATTCCATTCCTTTCCATTGCATTCGATGCCATTCTATTCTATTCTATTCCATTCGAGTCCATTACATTTGAATCCAATCCATTCCATTACATTCCATTTCAATCCATTCCATTTGAAACCATTCCATTGGATTCTATTCCATTCTACTGCATTAGATTCCATTCCGTTCCATCTGATTTCATTCCACTCTATTCCTTTGCATGCCATTCCATTCCATTCCATTCCATTCGTTTCCAATTCATTCGAGTCCATTCCTCTCCAGTCCATTCCACTCGCCTCCATTCCACTCCTGTCCATTCCATTCAAGTCCATTCCATTCCATTCCTTTCAATATCTTTCCTTTACACTCCGTTCCATTCTATTCCTTTTGACTCCATTCAATTCCATTCCTTTCTATTCCATTCCAGTTGGATCCATTACATTCGACTGCATTCTGTTCGATTGCATTCCATTCCATTCCATTCTGTTCCATTCCATTCCTTTCCTTTTGATTCCAATCCATTCCATTCCATTTTCTTCCAGTGCATTCCATTCGAGTCCATTCCATTCCACTCCATTCCATTTGTTTCCATTCCATTCGAATCCATTTCATTTGATTCCATTCCACTCGATTCCATACCATTCCATTCCATTGCATTCCATTCTATTCCATTCCATTCCATTGCATTTCATTCCATTCCATTTGATTACATTCCACTCGATTCCATTCCTCTCGAATCAATTACGTTGCAATCCATTACACTTGGGTCTGTTCTATTCCAGTCCATTCCATTCCAGTCCATTCCATTCAATTCCATTCCATTCGATTCCATTCCATACTATTGCATTCCATTCGATTCCATTCTATTGGAATGAATTCCATTTGAGACCATTCCCTTCGAGTCAATTCTATTTTGGTCCATTCCATTTGAATCCATTACATTTGTGTCCATTCCATTCCATTCCATTCCTTTCCATTCCATTCCATTCAATGCCACTCCATTTGATTCTCTTCCATTGGAGTCCATTCCATTTGAGTCCTTTGCATTCCATTCCATTCCATTCGATGCCACTCCATTCTATTCCCTTCCATTTGACTCCATTCCATTCCATTCCGTTCCATCCGATTTCATTCCATTCTATTCCTTTCCATTCCATTCCATTCTTTTCCCTTCCATTTCTGTCTATTCCATTCCATTCCTTTCCATTCGATATCTATCCATTACTCTTCATTCAATGCTATTCCTTTCGATTGCATTCAGTTCCATTCCTTTCGATTAATTTTGATACCATTTCATTCAACTCCATTCCAATCGAGTCCATTCCTTTCCATTCCATTCCTTTCCATTCCATTCCTTTCCATTCCATTCCATTCCACTTGCTTCCATTGCATTCAATTCCATTTTACTCCAGTCCATTCCATTCGCATCCATTCCATTAGTGTCCATTCCATTCGACTCCATTCCTTTCCATTCCATTCCATCTGATTCCATTCCATTCTATTCCTGTCTCTTCTAATCCTTTCCATTCGTTTCCACTCCATTCGAGTCCTTTCCACTCCAGTCAATTCCATTCGAGTCCATTCCATTCCAGTAAATTCTATTCGAGTACATTCCATTCCATTCCATTTGATGTATTTCCATTACACTCCATTCCATTCTATTCCTTTTGATTTCATTAAATTCCATTCCATTCTATTCTATTCCATGTGAGTCCATTCCATTCGATTCCATTCCATTCCATTCGATGCCTTTCCATTCGATTCTATTCCATTGGACTCCATTCCATTCCATTCGATTCCATCCAATTCCATTGCAATCTCTTCCTTTCCATTCCATTTATTTCCATTCGCTTCCATTCCATTAGAGTCCATTCCACTCCAGTCCATCGCATTCGAGTCCATTCCTTTCCAGTCCATTCCATTCGAGTCGATTCCATTCCATTCCATTCCATTCGATATCTTTCCATTACCCTCCATTCTTTCTATTCCTTTCGATTGCATTCAGTTCCATTCTATCCAATTCCATTCCATTTGATTCCATTCTATTCGACTCCATTCCATTCGGGTACATTCCATTCCATTCCGTACGATTCCATTCCTTTCCATTCCATTCCATTCCACTCGATTCTGCTCCGTTACACGTTATTGCATTCCATTCTATTCCATCCCATTCGATGACATTCCATTCTATTCTATTCCATTGGAGTCCATTTCATTCGAGTCCATTGCATTCCATTCCATTCAATGGCATTCCATTTGATTCTATTCCATTCGACTCCATTCCGTTCCATTCCGTTCCAGCCGATTCCATTCTATTCTATTTTTTCCATTCCATTGTATTCCATTCCATTGTATTCCATTCCAATCAATACCATTCCACTCCAGTACATTCAATTCGAGTCCATTCCATTCCCGTGCATTCCATTCGAGTCCTTTCCATACCATTCGTTTCCATTTGAAATCTTTCCATTACAATCCTTTCCATTACACTCCTTTCCATTCCATTCTATCCGATTCCTTTCCATTCAATTCCTTTCCATTCGATTCCATTCCATTCCATGTTGTTCCATTCATTTCCATTCCATTCTAGCACATTCCACTCCAGTCCATTCAATTCCAGTCCATTCCATTCTAGTCCATTCCATTCCAGTCTATTCCATTCAAGTCCATTCCATTCCAATCCATTCCATTCAATATCTTTCCATTACCCTCCATTCCATTCTATTTCTTTTGATTCCATTCAGTTCCATTCCATTCGTTTTCATTGTATTGATTACATTCCATTCAACTCCATTCCTTTCGAGTCCATTCCTTTTGAGTCCATTCCATTCGTTTCCATTCAATTCCAATCTGTTCGATTCCATTTTTTTGATACATTCCATTCGAGTCCCTTCCATTCCAGTCCATTGCATTCGATTCCTTGCCATTCGATTCCATTCCATTCGATTCCATGCAACTTGATTCGAATACATTCCATTCCATTGCATTGCATTCTATTCCATTCCATTGCATTCCATTCCAACCCATGTGGTTACATTCCATTCGATTAAATTCCATTCAAATCAATTACATTGAAATCCATTATATTCGAGTCCTTTCTATTCCAGACCATTTTATTCCGTTCCATTCCATTTGATTCCATTCCATTCTATTCCATTCCATACTATTGCCTTCCATTTCATTCCATTCGATTTGAATAAATTCCATTTGAGACCATTCCTTTCGAGTCCATGGTGTTTGAGTCCATTCCATTTGAGTCCATTACATTTGGCTCCATTCCATTCCAACCCATTCCATTCCATCCCATTCCATTCAATGCCATTCCATTCTATTGTTTTTCATGTGAGTCCATTCCATTTAAGTCCATTCCATTCCATTCCATTTCATTCGATGCTATTCCATTTCATTGTGTTCCAATAGACTCCATTCCATTCCATTCCATTCCGTTGCATCCGATAACATTACATTCTATTCCATTCTATTCCGTTGCATCCGATAACATTACATTCTATCCCTTTCCATTCCTATAAATTCTGTTCCATTCCATTCCATTCTTTTCCATTCCATTCGAGTCCATTCCATTCCATTCGAAGCCATTCCGTTCAATTCTATTCCATTAGATTTCAATCCATTTTATTCCGTTCCGTCAGTTTCCATTCCATTCTGATCGTTCCATTCCATTCTTTTCCATTCCATAGTATTGCATTCTTTTCGATTCCATTCTATTCGAATTAATTCCATTCGAGACCATTCTTTCTATTCCAATCTATTTGAATCCATTCCATTCGAGTCCCTTGCATTTGTGTCCATTCCATTCCATTCTATTCCATTCCATTCCGTTCAATGCCATTCCATTTGATTCTATTCCATTCTACTTCATTCTATTCCAATCCATTCCATCCGACTGCATTTCTTTCTTTTCATTTCTATTCCATTCCTTTTTTTCCATTCCATTCCATTCCACTCTTTTCCGTTCCATTCAAGCCCATTCATCTCCAGTCCATTCCATTTGAATCCTTTCCTTTCCAGTCCATTCCATTCCATTCGATATCTTTCCATTACACTCCATTCCTTTCTATTCGTTTCAATTCAATTCCATTCCATTCCATTCTATTACAGTCCACTCCATTCGACTCCACTCCATTTGAGTCCTTTCCATTCCATTCCATTCCATTCCATTCCATTCCATTCCATTCCATTCCATTCCATTCCGTTCCATTCCATTCTATTCGATTCCAATCCTTTCGATTACCTTTTGTTCCAGTTCATTGCCTTCAATTCCATTCTATTTGAGTCCATTCGATACGAGTCCATTATATTTGTGTCCATTCCATTTGTGTCCATTCCATTCCATTATATTCCATTCCATTCAAGGCCTTTCCATTCGATTCTATTCCATTCGATTCCCCTCCATTCGAGTCTATTCCTTCCATTCCATTCCATTTGATGCCTTGCCATTTGATTCTATTCCATTCGAATCTATTCCATTACATTCCATTCTCTCCGATTTCATTCCATTCTATTCCTTTCCATTCCAATCCATTCCATTCCATTCCATTCCATTCCATTCCATTGGTTTCCATTGCATTCGAGTCCATTCCAATCCAGGCCACTCCATTCGAGTCCATTCCATTCCATTCCATTCCATTCAAGTCCATTCCATTCCATTTCTTTCCATTCGATATCTTTTGGTTACACTCCACACCATTCTACTCTTTTCGATTCCATTCAATTCCATTTGATTCCATTCTATTCGTCTCCATTCCAATCGATTCCATTCCATTCCATTCCTTTCCGTTCCATTCCGTTCCGTTCGATTTCAATCCATTCTATTCCATTTTGTTCCAGTCCATTCCATTTGAGTCTACTCCATTCCAGTAAATTCCATTCGATTCTATTCGATTCCATTCCATCCGATTCAATTGCACTCGATTCCACTCCGTTACATTCCATTGCATTTAATTCTCTTCCATTCCATTGCATTCCGTTCCATTCCGTTTGATTACATTGCATTCGTTTCCATTCCATTCGAATCAATTACATCGCAATCCATAACATTCGAGTCCGTTCTATTTCAGTCCATTCCATTCCGTTCCATTCCAACTGATTCCATTCCAGTAAATTCCATTTCATACTATCGCATTCCATTTGATTCCATTCTATTCGAATAAATTCCATTCGAGACCATTCCTTTCGAATCCATTCTATTTGAGTTCATTCAATTCGAGTCCATTACATTTGGGTCCATTCCATTCCATTACTTTCCATTCCATTCCATTCTATGCCATTTCATTCTATTCTATTCCATTCGAGTCCATTCCATTCGAGTCCATTCCATTCCATTCCTTTCCGTTTCATGCCATTCCATTCGATTCTATCCCATTCGACTCCATTCCATTCCCTTCCGTTCCATCCGATTCCATTCCATTCTATTCCTTTCCATTCCGTTCTATTCCATTCCATGCGTTTCCATTGTATTCCAGTCCATTCCACTCCAGTCCCTTCTATTCGATTGCATTCCATTCCAGTCCCTTCCATTCGAGTCCATTCTATTAAATTCCATTGCATTCCATATCTATCCATTACACTCCATTGAATTCTATTCCATTCCATTCCATTCCATTTGGTTCCATTCCATTTGACTCCATTCCATTTGAGTCCATTCCATTCCATTCCATTTCTTTCCATTCCGTTCCATTCGATTCCATTTTGTTCCAGTCCATTCCATTCGAGTCCATTCCACTCCAGTCCATTCCATTTGAGTCCACTCAATTCCAGTACATTCCATTCGAGTCCATTCCATTCCATTCCATTCCATTTCTTTCCATTACACTGCATTCCATTCTATTCTTTCAATTCCATTCCAGTCCATTCCATTCGAGTCCATTCCATTCGATTGCATTCCGTTCGACTCCATTCCTTTTGAGTCCATTCCATTCCATTCCATTCCGTACCATTAGATTCCAACCTGTTCAACTCCATTTTTTTCCTGTCTAATCCATTTGAGTCCATTATATTCCAGTCCATTCCAATCGATTACATTTCATTTGATTCCATTCCATTCGATTCCATTCCACTCGATTCCACTCCTTTCCATTCCTTTGCATTCCGTTGTATTCCTTTCCATTGACTTCCATGTCATTCTGTTTGATTCCATTCCATTCCATTCCATTACATTCCACTCCATTCCATTCCATTCCATTCCATTCCATTCCATTCCATTCCATAGTATTGCATTCCGTTCGCTTCCATTCTATTCGAATAAATTCCATTCGAGACCAATCCTTTTGGAGTCCATTCTATTTGAGTCGATTCCATTTGAGAACATTACATTGGGGTCCATTCCATTCTATTCCATTCCTTTCCATTCCATTCCTTTCCATTGCATTCGATGCCATTCTATTCTATTCTATTCCATTCGAGTCCATTACATTTGAATCCAATCCATTCCATTACATTCCATTTCAATCCATTCCATTTGAAACCATTCCATTGGATTCTATTCCATTCTACTGCATTAGATTCCATTCCGTTCCATCCGATTTCATTCCACTCTATTCCTTTGCATGCCATTCCATTCCATTCGTTTCCAATTCATTCGAGTCCATTCCTCTCCAGTCCATTCCACTCGCCTCCATTCCACTCCTGTCCATTCCATTCGAGTCCATTCCATTCCATTCCTTTCAATATCTTTCCTTTACACTCCGTTCCATTCTATTCCTTTTGACTCCATTCAATTCCATTCCTTTCTATTCCATTCCAGTTGGATCCATTACATTCGACTGCATTCTGTTCGATTGCATTCCATTCCATTCCATTCTGTTCCATTCCATTCCTTTCCTTTTGATTCCAATCCATTCCATTCCATTTTCTTCCAGTGCATTCCATTCGAGTCCATTCCATTCCACTCCATTCCATTTGTTTCCATTCCATTCGAATCCATTTCATTTGATTCCATTCCACTCGATTCCATACCATTCCATTCCATTGCATTCCATTCTATTCTATTCCATTCCATTCCATTTGATTACATTCTCTTCGATTCCATTCCATTCGAATCTATTAATTGGCAATCCATTACATTCGAGTCCATTCTATTCCAGTCCATTCCATTCTGGTCCATTCCATTCGGTTCCATTCCATTCAATTCCATTCCATACTATTGCATTCCATTCTATTCCATTCTACACGAATATATTCCATTGGAGACCATTTTTTTGAGTCCATTCTATTAGATTCCATTCCATTCACGTCCATTATATTTGGGTCCATTCCATTCCATTCCATTCCATTCAATGCCATTCCATTCCATTCTATTACATTCGAGTCCATTTCATTCAAGCCCATTCCATTCCATTGCATTTCATTCCATTTGATGCCATTCCTTTTGATTCTATTCCATTCGACTCCATTCCATTCCATTTCATTCCATCCGATTCCATTCCATTCTATTCCTTTCCCTTCCCTTCCATTCCATTCCATTCTTTTCCATTTCATTTCTTTCTATTCTTTTCCATTCAAATCAATTACTTTGTAATCCATTATATTCGAGTCCGTTTTATTCCACTCCTTTCCATTCCAGTCCATTCCATTCAATTCCATTCCATTAGATTCCATTCCATACTATTGCATTCCATTTGATTCCTTTCCATTCAAATAAATAACATTCGAGACCATTGCTTTCAAGTCCATTCGATTTGAGTCCATTCCGTTTGACTCCATTATATTTGGGTCCATTCCATTCCATTCGTTGCCATTCCATTAGATTCTATACCATTCGTGCCCATTCCTTTCGAGTCCATTCCATTCCATTCCATTCCATTCCATTCCATTCCATTCCATGCCATTGCATTCGATTCTATTCCATTCAACTCCATTCTATTCCATTCCATTCCATCCGATTCCATTCCATTTTATTCCTTTCCATTCCATTCCTTTCCAATCCATTCGTTTCCATTCCTTTCGATTCGATTCCACTCCAGTCCATTCCATTCGATTCCATTCCATTCCACTCCATTCCATTTGAGTCCATTCCATTCGACTCCATTCCATTCGGGTCCATTGCATTCCATTCCATTCTATTCCATGTCGTTCGATTCCAATCCCTTTGATTCCATTTTTTTCCAGTCCATTCCATTCTAATACATTCCGTTCCAGTGCATTCCAAATGATTCCATTCCATACGATTCCATTCCACTCGATTCTTCTCCGTTCCATTCCATTACATTGCATTCTATTCCATTCCGTTGCATGCCATTCCATTCCATTTGATTACATTCCATTCTATACCATTCTATTCGAATCAATTACTTTGCAGTCCATTACATTCGAGTCCATTGTATTCCAGTCCATTCCATTCTGATTCATTCCATTTGATTCCTTTGCATTCAATTCCATTCCAAACTATTGCATTCCATTCGATTCCATTCTATTCGAATAAATTCCATTTGAGACCATTCCATTCTAGTCCATTCTATTTGAGTCCATTCCATTTGTGTCCATTACATTTGGGTCCATTCCATTCCATTCAGTTTGATGCCATTCCATTCAATTCTATTCCATTCGAGTCCATTCCATTCGAGTACTTTCCATTCCATTCCATTCCACTCCATTCCATTCCATTCGATGTCATTCCAATGGATTTTATTCCATTCGACTCCATTCCATTCCATTCCGTTCCATCCGATTCCATGCCATTCTTTTCCTTTCCATTCCATTCCATTCCGTTCCATTCGTTTCCATTCCTTTTGAGTCCATTCCACTCTGGTCCATTTCCAGTCCAATCGATTCCATTCCATTGGATTCCATTCCATTCAGTTCCATTCCATTCGATTCCACTCCGTTCCATTCCATTGCATTCCATTCTATTCCATTACATTGCATTCGATTCCAATCCATTGAAATACATTCCATTCGATTCCATTCCATTCGAATCAATTACATTGCAGTCCATTACATTCGTGTCTCTTCTATTCTAGTCTATTCCATTTCGTTCCATTCTGTACGATTCCAATCCGTTCAATTCCATATTTTCCATTCCATTCCATTCGAGTCCATTCCATTACAGTCTATTCCATATGATTGCTTTCCATTCCATTCCATTCCATTCGATTTCATTCCACTCGATTCCACTCCGCTCCATTCAATTGCATTCCATTCTATTCCATTCCATTGCATTCCATTCTATTCCATTCCATTGCATTCCATTCTATTCCATTCCATTGCATTCCATTCCATTCCATTTGATTCCATTCCATTCGATTCCATTCCATTTGAATCAATTACATTGCAATCCATTACATTCGAGTCCATTTTATACCTGTCCATTCCATTCCAGTTCATTCCATTCGATTCCATTCAATTTGATTGCATTCCATACTATTGCATTCCATTCGATTCCATTCCATTCGAATAAACTCCATCCGAGACCATTGCTTTCCAGTCCATTGTATTTGAGTCCAATCCATTCCAGTCCATTACATTTGGGTCCATTCCATTCCATTCTATTCCATTTCATTCCATTCCATTCCTTTCAATGCCACTCCATTCGATTCTATTCCTTTTGAGTCCATTCCATTTGAGTCCTTTCATTCCTTTCCATTCCATTCCATTCGATGTCATTCCATTACAGTCTATTCCATGTGACTTCTTTCCATTCCATTCCATTCTATTCGATTCCATTCCACTCGATTCCACTCCACTCCATTCAATTGCATTCCATTCTATTCCATTCCATTGCATTCCATTCTATTCCATTCCATTGCATTCCATTCTATTCCATTCCATTGCATTCCATTCTATTCCATTCCATTGCATTCCATTCCATTCCATTTGATTCCATTCCATTCGATTCCATTCCATTTGAATCAATTACATTGCAATCCATTACATTCAAGTCCATTGTATACCTGTCCATTCCATTCCAGTTCATTCCATTCGATTCCATTCAATTTGATTGCATTCCATACTACTGCATTCCATTCGATTCCATTCTATTCGAATAAATTCCATTCGAGACCATTCCTTTCCAGTCCATTTTATTTGAGTCCAATCCATTCCAGTCCATTACATTTAGGTCCATTCCATTCCATTCTATTCCATTTCATTCCATTCCTTTCAATGCCATTCCATTCGATTCTATTCCTTTTGAGTCCATTCCATTTGAGTCCTTTCATTCCTTTCCATTCCATTCCATTCGATGCCATTCCATTGGTTTCAATTCCATTCAACTCCATTCCATTCCATTCTGTTCCATGCAATACCATTCCATTCTATTCCTTTCCTTTCCATTCCATTCCATTCCATTTGTTTCCATTCCATTCGAGTCCATTCCACTCCAGTCCATTCCATTCGTGTCCAATCCATTCCAGTCCATTCCTTTCAAGTCTATTCCATTCTATTCGATATCTTTCCATTACTCTCCTTTCCATTCTTTTCCTTTTGATTCTATTCAATTCCATTCCATTCGATTCCATTCCAATTGATTCCATTCCATTCAACTCCATTACGTTCGACTCAATTCCTTTGTAGTCCTTTCCATTCCATAACATTACATTACATTCCCTTCCATTCCGTTCCATTTGATTCCAATCCGTTCAATTCCATTTTGTTCCAGTCCATTCCATTCGAGTCCATTCCATTCCAGTCCATTCCGTTTGATTCCATTCCATTTGATTCCATTCCATTCGATTCCATTCCATTCGATTCCATTCCACTCGATTCCACTACGTTCCATTCTATTGCATTCTATTCTATTCCATTCCATTGTATTCCTTTCCATTTCTTTTGATTTCATTCTATTCGATTCCAAGGCATTCGAATCAATTACTTTTCTATCAGTTACATTCCAGTACGTTCTATTCCAATCCAATCCATTCCAGTACATTCCATTCGATTTCATTCCATTCTATTCCATTCCATAATATTGAATTACTTTCTATTCCTTTCTATTCGAATAAATTATATTCGAGACCATTCCTTTCACGTCCATTCTATTTGAGTCCATTCCATTCAAGTCCATTACATTTGGGTCCATTCCATTCCATTCCATTGCATTCCATTCCTTTCCATTCCATTCGATGCCATTCCATTCGATTCTATTCCGTTAGAGTCCATTCCATTCGAGTCCATTCTATTCCATTCCATTCCATTCCATTCCATTCCATTCCATTGCATTCCATTCTATTCCATCCCATTTGATGCCATTCCATTTGACTCTATTCCATTCAACTCCATTCCTTTCAATTCTGTTCTATCTGACTCCATTCCATTCTATTCCTTTCCATTCTATTCCATTCCTTTCCATTCCGTTCGATTCCATTCCACACCAGTCCATTCCATTCGGGTCCATTCCATTCCATTCCAATCCACTTGATATCTTTCCATTACACTCCATTCCATTGTATTCCTTTTGATTCCATTCAATTCCATTCCATTCTATTCCATTTCATTCGATTCCATTTCATTTGACTGAATTCCATTTGAGTCCATTGCATTCCATTCCATTCCATTCCGTTCTGTTCGATTCCAATCCATTCGATTCCATTTTATTCCAGTCCAATCCATTCGAGTCTATTACATTCCAGTCCATTCCATTCGATTCCATTCCATTCAATTTCTTTCCATTCGATTCCATTCCATTCGATTACACTCCGATCCTTTCCATTGCATTCCGTTCTATTCCATTCCACTGCATTCCAGTCCATTCCATTTGATTATATTCCACTGGATTCCATTCCATTCGAATCAATTAAATTGCAATGCATTACATTCGAGTCCGATCTATTCCAGTCCATTCCATTCTCGTCAATTCCATTCCATTCCATTAAATTCACTATCTTTGCATTACACTCCATTCCATTCTATTCCTTTCGATTCCATTCAATTCCATTCAATTCCATTCGATTACATTCCATTCAACTCCATTTCATTCGAGTCCATTCCATTCCGTTTGATTTCAATCCGTTCGATTCTTTTTTGTTCCAGTCCATTCCATTCGAGTCCATTCCATTCTAGTCCATTCCAATCTAGTCTTTTCCATTCGATTCCATTCTATTTGATTCCATTTCGTTCAATTCCATTCCGCTCGATTCCACTCCGTTCCATTCCATTGCATTCCATTCCATTCGTTTTGATTACATTCCATTTGATTCCACTCCATCCGAATCAATTATATTGCAATACATTACATTCTAGTCCGTTCTATTCCAGTCCAATCCATTCCGGTACATTCCATTCGATTACATTCCATACTATTGCATTCCATTCGATTCCATTCTATTCGAATAAATTCCATTCGAGACCATTCCTTTCAAGTCCATTCTATTTGAGTCCATTCCTTTTGTGTCCATTACATTTGGGTCCATTCCATTCCATTCTATTCCATTCCACTCCATTCCATTCCATTCGATGCCATTACATTCGATTCTATTCCACTCGAGTCCATTCTATTCGAGTCCATTTTATTCCATTCATTTCCATTCCATTCCATTCGATGACATTCCATTGGATACTACTCCTTTCAACTCCATTCCATTCCATTCCTTTGAGTCTGATTCCATTCCATCATATTCCATTCCATTCCATTGCATTCCATTGGTTTCCATTCCTTTCAAGTCCATTCCACTGCAGTCCATTCCATTTGAGTCCATTCCATTCCATTGGTTTCCTTTCCTTTCGAGTCCATTCCACTGCAGTCCATTCCATTCGAGTCCATTCCATTCCAGTCCATTCCATTCCAGTCCCTTCCATTCGATTCCCTTCCATTCGACTCCATTTTATTCGAGTCCATTCCATTCCATTCCATTCCACTCCATTCCATTCCATTTTGTTCTGTTCGAATCCAATCCGTTCGATTCCATTTTGTTCCAGTCTATTCAAGTCCATTGCATTCCAGTCCATTCCATTCCAGTCCATTCCATTCCATTCAATTCCATTCCAAACCATTCCCCTCCGTTCGATTCCATTCCACTCGATTCCACTCCGTTCCATTCCATAGCCTTCCATTGTATTCCTTTGCATTGCATTCCATTCCATTCCATTTGATTACATTCCATTTGATTCCATTCCATTTGAATCAATTACATTTTAATCCATTACATTCAAGTCTGTTCTATTCCAGTCCATTGCATTCCGGTCCATTCCATTCGATTGCATTCCATTTGATTCCATTCCATACTATTGCATTCCAATCGCTTCCATTCTATTTGAATAAATTCCATTTGAGACCATTCCTTTCAAGTCCGTTCTATTTGAGTCCATTCCATTCGAGTCCATTTCATTTGGGTCCATTCCATTCCATTCTATTCCATTCCATTGCATTCCATTCGATGCCATTCCATTCGATTCTATTACATTCGAGTCCATTCTATTCGAGTCCATTCCATTCGATTCCATGCCATTCCATTCTATTCGGTGCCATTCCATTGGATTCTATTCCTTTCAACTCGATTCCGTTCCATCCGATTCCATTCCATTCTATTCCTTTCCATTCCATTCCATTCCATTCTTTTCCATTTCATTCGAGTCCACTTCACTGCAGTCCATTCCATTTGTGTTCATTCCATTTCAGTCCATTCCATTCGAGTCCAATCCATTGCATTCCAATCGATGCCATTCCATTCGATTCTATTCCATTCGACTCCATTCCCTTCCATTCCATTACATCTGATTCCATGCCATTCTATTCCTTTCCATTCCATTCCATTGGATTCCATTCCCTTCCATTCGTTTCCATTCCATTCGAGTCCATTCCACTCCAATCCAATCCATTCGAGACCACTTTATTCCATTCCATTCCATTCGAGTCCATTCCATTCCATTCCATTCCATTCCACTCGAATCCATTCCATTCTATTCCATTCCACTCGATTACACTCCTTCCATTCCAATGCATTCCATTCTATTCCATTCCGTTGCCTTCCGTTCCATTACATTTGATTACATTCCATTCGATTCCATTCCGTTCAAATCCATTACATTGCAATCCATTACACTCCAGTCCGTTCTATTACAGTCCATTCCATCTGGTCCACTCCATTCGATTCCATTCCATTCGATTCCATTCCATACTATTTCATTCCATTCGATTTCATTCTATTCGAATAAATTCCATTCGAGACCATTCCTTTTGAGTCCATTATATTTGAGTCCATTCCATTCGAGTCCATTATATTTGTGTCCATTCCATTCCATTCCAATCGATGCCATTCCATTCGATTCTACTCCAGTCAAGTCCATTCCATTCCAGTCCATTCCATTCCTTTCCATTCCATTATATTCCAATCAACTCCATTCCATTCCATTCTGTTCCATCCGATTCCATTCCATTCTATTCCTTTCCATTCCCTTCCATTCCATTCATTTACATTCCATTCGAGTCCATTCCACTCCAGTCTATTCCATTCTAGTTCATTGTATTCCAGTCCATCCCATTCGAGTCCATTCCATTCAATTCCATTCAATATCTTTCCATTACACTCCATTGCATTCTATTCCTTTTGATTCCATTCAACTCCATTTCATTCGATTCAATTCCATTCAATTCCATTCCATTTGATTCCATTCCTTTCGACTCCATTCCATTTGAGTCAATTCCATTCCATTCCATTCCATTTCCTTCCTTTCAATTCCAATTTGTTTGATTCCATTATGTTCCAGTCCATTCCATTCGACTCCATTCCATTCCAGTCCATTCCATTCGAATCCATTCCACTCGACTCCAGTGCGTTCCATTCCATTTTATTCCATTCCATTGCATTCCATTCAATTCCATTTGATTACATTCCATTAGATGTCATTCCATTCGAATCAATCACATTGCAAGCCATTACATTCGAGTCTGTTCTATTCTGGTCCATTCCTTTTTCTTTGTGTCCATTCCATTCGAGTCCATTACACTTGGGTCCATTCCATTCCATGACATTCCATTCCATTACATTCTATGCCATTCCATCGATTATATTCCATTCGAGTCCATTCCAGTCCATTCCCTTTGTTGCCATTCTATTAGATTCTCTTCCATTTGACTCCATTGCATTCCCTTCCATTCCATCCGATTCCATTCTATTCTGTTCCTTTCCATTCCATTCCATTGCATTCCATTCCATTCGTTTCCATTCCATTCGAGTCCATTCCACTCCAGGCCATTCCATTCACGTCCATTCCATTCCAGTCCATTCCATTCGAGTGCATTCCATTCCAGTCCATTCCACTCTAATCCATTGCATTAAATTCCATTCCATTTGATATCTTTCCCTTAAACTCCATTCCATTCTATTCCTTTCGATTCCATTCAATTCCATTCCGTTTGATTCCATTCCATTCGATTCCATTCCACTTGACTCCATTCCATGCGAGTCCACTCCATTCCATTCCATTCCATCCCGCTCCGTTTGATTCCAATCCTTTCAATTTCATTTTGTTCTAATCCATTACATTCGACTCCATTCCGTTCGAATCCATTCCATTCGATTCCATTCTATTTGATTCCATTCTGCGTGATTCCACTGCATTCCATTCCATTGCATTCCATTCTATTCCATTCCATTGCTTTCCACTCCATTCCATTTTATTACATTCCATTCGATTCCATTCGAATCTGTTACCTTGCAATCCATTACATTCGAGTCAGTTCTCTTCCAGTCCATTCCATTCCAGTCCATTCAATTCGATTCCATTCCATTCGATTCCTTTCCATACTATTTCATTCCATTTGTTTCCATTCAACTCGAATAAATTCCATTCGAGACCATTCCTTTCGAGTCCATTCTATTTGAGTCCATTCCATTCGAATCCGTTACATTTGGGTGAATTCCATTCCATTGCATTCCATTCCATTACATTCTATTCCATTTGAGTCCATTCCACTCCAGGCCATTCCATTCACGTCCATTCCATTCCAGTCCATTCCATTCGAGTGCATTCCATTCCAGTCCATTCCACTCTAATCCATTGCATTAAATTCCATTCGATATATTTCCCTTAAAGTCCATTCCATTCTATTCCTTTCGATTCCATTCAATTCCATTCCGTTTGATTCCATTCCATTCGATTCCATTCCACTCGACTCCATTCCATTCGAGTCCACTCCATTCCATTCCATTCCATCCCGCTCCGTTTGATTCCAATCCTTTCAATTTCATTTTGTTCTAATCCATTACATTCGACTCCATTCCGTTCGAATCCATTCCATTCGATTCCATTCTATTTGATTCCATTCTGCGTGATTCCACTGCATTCCATTCCATTGCATTCCATTCTATTCCATTCCATTGCATTCCACTCCATTCCATTTTATTACATTCCGTTCGATTCCATTCGAATCTGTTACCTTGCAATCCATTACATTCGAGTCAGTTCTCTTCCAGTCCATTCCATTCCAGTCCATTCAATTCGATTCCATTCCATTCGATTCCTTTCCATACTATTTCATTCCATTTGTTTCCATTCAACTCGAATAAATTCCATTCGAGACCATTCCTTTCGAGTCCATTCTATTTGAGTCCATTCCATTCGAATCCGTTACATTTGGGTGAATTCCATTCCATTGCATTCCATTCCATTACATTCTATTCCATTCGAGTCCATTCCACTCCAGGCCATTCCATTCACGTCCATTCCATTCCAGTCCATTCCATTCGAGTGCATTCCATTCCAGTCCATTCCACTCTAATCCATTGCATTAAATTCCATTTGATATCTTTCCCTTAAAGTCCATTCCATTCTATTCCTTTCGATTCCATTCAATTCCATTCCGTTTGATTCCATTCCATTCGATTCCATTCCACTCGACTCCATTCCATTCGAGTCCACTCCATTCCATTCCATTCCATCCCGCTCCGTTTGATTCCAATCCTTTCAATTTCATTTTGTTCTAATCCATTACATTCGACTCCATTCCGTTCGAATCCATTCCGTTCGCATCCATTCCATTTGATTCCATTGTATTTGATTCCATTCTGCGTGATTCCACTGCATTCCATTCCATTGCATTCCATTCTATTCCATTCCATTGCATTCCACTCCATTCCATTTTATTACATTCCATTCAATTCCATTCGAATCTGTTACCTTGCAATCCATTACATTCGAGTCATTTCTCTTCCAGTCCATTCCATTCCAGTCCATTCAATTCGATTCCATTCCATTCGATTCCTTTCCATACTATTTCATTCCATTTGTTTCCATTCAACTCGAATAAATTCCATTCGAGACCATTCCTTTCGAGTCCATTCTATTTGAGTCCATTCCATTCGAATCCGTTACATTTGGGTGAATTCCATTCCATTGCATTCCATTCCATTACATTCTATTCCATTCGAGTCCATTCCATTCAAGTCCATTCCATTCGAGTCCATCACATTCCATTCTTTTCTTTCCATTCCATTCGACGTCATTCCATTGGATTCTATTCCATTCAACTACTTTCCATTCCATTCCATTCCATCCAATTCCATTCCATTCTATACCATTTCATTCCATTCCTTTCCATTCCGTTTCCATTCCATTCGATTAGGTTCTGTTCGAATAAATTATATTCGAGACCATTCCTTTAGAGTCCATTCCATTTGATTCCATGCCGCTCGAGTACATTCTATTTGATTCCATTCCATTCGATTCCATTAAACTCGATTCCACTCCGTTCCATTCCATTGCATTCCATCCTCTTCCTTTCCATTGCATTCCATTCTATTCCATTTGATTACATTCCATTCGATTCCATTCCATTCGAATCAATTACATTGTAATCCATTACATTCGAGTCTGTTCTATTCCAGTCCATTCCATTTCAGTCCATTCTATTCGATTCCATTCCGTTCGATTCCATACCATACTATTGCTTTCCATTCGATTCCATTCTATTCTAATAAATTCCATTAGAGACCATTACTTTCGAGTCCATTCTATTTGAGTCCATTCCATTCGAGTCCATTACGTTTGGGTCCATTCCATTCCATTCAATTCCTTTCCATTCCATTCGATGCCATTCCATTTTATTCTATTACATTCGAATCCATTCCATTCGAGCCCTTTCCTTCCCATTCCATTCAATTCAATGCCATTCCATTCGACTCCATTCCGTTCCATTCCATTCCATCCGATTCCATTCCATTCTATTCTATTCCATTCCATTCCTTTCCTCTCCATTCTTTTCCATTCCATTTGATTCCATTCCACTGCAGTCCATTCCATTTGAGTCCATTCCATTCCAGTCCATTCTACTCCATTCTATTCCATTCCATTCCATTGCAGTCCATTCTACTCCATTCTATTCCATTCCATTCTATTGGATATCTTTACATTACACTCCCTTTCATTCTATTCCTTTCGAATCCATTCAATTCCATTCCATTCAACTCCATTCCATTCCATTCTGTTCCGTTCAGTTCGATTCCAATCCGTTTGGTTGCATTTTGTTCCAGTCCATTCCATTTGAGTCCATTCCATTCCAGTCCATTCCATTTGATTCCGTTATATTTGATCCCATTCCATTCGATTCCATTCCACTCGATTCCACTCCATTCCTTTTTATTGCATTTCATTCTATTCCATTCCATTGCATACCATTCTAATCCATTTGATTACATTCCATTTGAATCCATTCCATTCAAATCAATTATATTGCAATCCTTTACATTTGAGTCCTTTCTATTCCAGTCCATTCCATTCCGGTCAATTAAATTAGATTCCATTCTATTCGATTCCATTCCATTCGATTCCATTCCATTCTATTGCATTCCATTCGATTCCATTCTATTTGAACAAATTCCATTCGAGACCATTCCTTTCGCGTCCATTACATTTGGGTCCATTCCATTTCATTCTATTCCATTCCATTCGATGCCATTCCATTCTGTTCTATTTCCATTTGAGTCCATTCCATTCGAGTCCATTCCATTCAATGACATTCCTTTCCATTCTATTCCATTCGAATCCATTCCATTCCATTCCATTCCATCTGATTCCATTCCATTCTATCCTTTTTCGTTCCATTCCATTTCATTCGTTGCCATTCCTTTCGAGTCCATTCCACGCCAGATCACTCCCTTCGAGTCCTTTCCATTCCCGTCCATTCCATTCGTGTCCATTCCACTCCATTCGATATCATTCCATTTCACTCCATTCCATTCTATTCCTTTCGATTCCATTCATTTCCATTCCATTCGTATCCATTCCATTGGATTACATTCCATTCGACTCCCTTCCATTCGGGTCCATTCCAATCCATTCCATTCCTTTCCATTCCGTTCGGTTCCAATCCGTTCGATTCCATTTTGTTCTCGTCTATTCCATTCGAGTCCATTCAATTCCAGTCCATTCCATTCGATTCCAGTCCATTCGAGTCCACTCTATTCCGTTCCATTGCATTGGATATCTTTACATTACACTGCTTTTCATTCTATTCCTTTTGATTCCATTCAGTTCCATTCATTCGCTTCCATTCCATTCTGCTCCATTCCATTCGAGTCCCTTCCTTTCCACTCCATTCCATGCCATTCGATTCCAGTCTGTTTGATTCCATTTTGTTCCAGTCCATTCCATTCGAGACCATTCCATTCAATTCCATTCCAGTCGATTCCATTCCACTCAATTAAACTCCGTTCCATTCCATTGCATTCCATTCTATTCCATTCCATTGCATTGCATTCCATTCCATTTGATTATTTTCCATTTGATTCCATTCCTTTTGAATCAATTACATTGCAGTCCATTACATTCGAGTCCGTTCTATTCCAGTCCATTCCGTTCTGGTCCATTCCATTCGATTCCATTCCATACTATTGCTTTCCATTCAATTCCATTCCATTCGAATAAATTCCTTTCCAGACCATTCCTTTCGAGTCCATTCTGTTTGTCCATTCCATTCAAGTCCATTACATTTGGGTCCATTCCATTCCACTGCATGCCATTCCATTCCATTACATTCAATGCCTTTCCATTCCATTCTATTGCATTCGACTCCATTCAATTCAAATCCATTCCATTCCTTTCCATGCCATTTGATGCCATCCCATTCGATTCTATTCCATTTGACTCCATTCCATTCTATTCCAATCTTTCCAATTCCAATCCATTCCATTCCATTCCATTCGATGCCATTCCATTTGATTCTATTCCATTCGAGTCCATTCCAATCGAGTCGATTCCATTCCATTCCATTCACTGCCATTCCATTCGAGTCCATTTCATTTGAATCCATTCCATTCCATTCCGTTCCATCCGATTCCATTCCATTCTATTCCTCTCCATTCCATTCCATGCCATTGCATTCCATCCCATTCCATGCCATTGCATTCCATTCCATTCCATGCCATTGCATTCCATTCCATTCCATGCCATTGCATTCCATTCCATTCCATTTGATTACCTTCCTTTCGATTCCAAGGCACTCGAATCAATTACATTTCATTCCATTATATTCGACTCCGTTCTATTCCAGTCCATACCTTTCCAGTGCACTCCACTCGATTCCATTCCATTCAATTCCTTTAGAAACTATTGCATTCCTTTCGATTCCATTGCATTCGAATAAATTCCATTCAGACCATTCCTTTCAATTCCATTCTATATGAGTCCATTCCATTCAAGTCCATTACATTTGGAGCCAATCCATTCCGTTCCTTTCCATTCCTTTCCATTCCATTCGATGTCTTTCCATTTGATTCTATTCCATTTAAGTCCATAACATTCCATTCCATTCAATTCCATTCGTTGCCATTCCATTCGATTCTATTCCATTCGACTCCATTCCATTCCATTACGTTCCATCTGATTCCATTCCATTCCATTCTATTCCTTTCCATTCCATTCCATTCCATTCGTTTCAATTCCACTCGAGTCCATTCCACTCCAGTCCATTCCATTTGAGGCCATTCCATTCCAGTCCATTCCATTCTAGTCCATTCCATTCCATTCCATTCCATTTGATATATTTCCATTACACTCCATTCTATTCCTTTCGATTCCATTCTATTCTAATCCTTTCCATTCCATTCCATTTGATATATTTCCATTACACTCCATTCTATTCCTTTCGATTCCATTCTATTCTAATCCATTCCATTCCATTCCATTCAGTTCCATTCCATTCGACTCCATTCCATTCGAGTCCATTCCTTTCCATTCCATTCCATTGCATTCCATCCCATTTGACTCCAAACCGTTTGATTCCATTTTGTTCCAGTCCATTCCATTTGAGTCCATTCCAAACAAGTCCATTGCATTCGATTCTATTCCATTGGATTCCATTCGATTCGATTCCATTTCACTCGATTCCACTCTGTTCCCTTCCACTGCATTCCATTCTTATCTATTCCATGGCGTACCATTCAATTCAATTTGATTACATTTCATTCAATTTCATTCCATACAAATCAATTGCATTGCAATCCATTACATTCGAGTACATTCTATTTCAATCCATTCTATTCTGGTCCATTCCATTTGATTCCATTCCATTCTTTTGCATTAAATTAGATTCCATTCTATTTGAATAAATTCCATTCGAGACCATTCCTTTCGAGTACATTCTATTTTAGTCTATTCCATTCAAGTCCATAACATTTGGGTCCATTCCATTCCATTCCAATCAATTCCATTCGATGCCATTCCATTGGATTCTATTTCATTCGAGTCCATTCCATTCGATTCGATTCATTCCATTCCATACCATTCGATGCCATTATATTCGATTCTATTTCATTCGACTCCATTCCATTCCATTCCTTCCGATTCTATTCCATTCTATTCTTTTCCATTCCATTCCATTACATTCGTTTCCATTCCATTCGAGTTCATTCCACCCCAATCCTTTCCATTCGAGTCCATTCCATTCCATTCTTTTTGAGTCCATTCCATTCCATTCCATTCAAAATCTTTCCATTACACTGCATTCCATTCTATTCCTTTTGATTCCATTCAATTCCATTCCATTCAATTCCATTCCATTCAACTCCATTCCATTCGAGTCCATTCCATTCCATTCCATTCTGTTCCATTTCATCCGTTCGATTCCATTTTGCTCCACTCCATTCAATTAGAGTCCTTTCCAATCAATTCCATTCCACTCGGTTCCAATCCATTCCTTTCCATTGCATTCCTTTCTATTCCATTCCATTCCATTCCATTCCATTTGGTTATATGTCTTTTGATTCCTTCCATTCGAATCAATTACATTGCAGTCCATTAAAATTGAGTCTGATCTATTCCAGTCCATTATATTCCGGTCCATTCCATTTGATTCCATTCCATTTTATTCCATTCGATTCTATTGGATTCCATTGGATTCCATTCTATTTGAATAAATTACATTCAAGAGCATTCCTTTCGAGTCCATTATATTTGAGTCCATTACATTCCAGTCCATTACATTTGGTTCCATTCCATTCCATTCGATGCCATTCCATTCGATTCTGTTCCATTCGAGTCCATTCCATTCGAGTCCATTCCATTCCATGCATTTCAATTCAATTCTATTCCATTCGACTCCATTCCATTCCGTTCTGTTCCATCCAATTCCATCCCATTCTATTCCTTTCCATTCCATTCCACTCCAGTCCATTCCATGCTAGGGCATTCCATTCCAGTCCATTCCATTCCATTCCATTGCATTCCATTCCATTTGATATCTTTCCATTACACTCCATTCCATTGTATTCCTTTCACTTCCATTCAATTCTAATCCATTCCATTCCATTCCATTTGGTTCCGTTCCTGTTGACGCCATTTCATTTGAGTCCATTCCTTTCCATTCCATTCCCTTCCATTCGACTCCAATCCGTTCGATTCCATTTTGTTCCAGTCCATTCCATTCGAGTCCATCCCAAACAAGTCCATTCCGTTCAATTCCATTCCATTCAATTCCATTCAATTCGATTGCATTCCCCTCGATTCCACTCCGTTCCATTCCATTGCATTCCATTCTTTTCCATTCCATTGCATACCTTTCAATTCCATTTGATTACATTACATTCGATTCCATTCCATTCAAATCAATTGCATTGCAGTCCATTACATTCGAGTACATTCTATTTCAGTCCATTCCATTCCGGACCATTCCATTTGATTCCATTCCATTCTATTGCATTCTATTACATTGCTTTCTATTCGAATAAATTCCATTCGAGACATTTCCTTTCGAGTTCATTCATTTGAGTCTATTCCATTCGTGTCCATAACATTAGGGTCCATTCCATTCCATTGCATTCCATTCCATTCTATTCCAATCAATTCCATTCAATGTCATTCCATTGGATTCTATTTCATTCGAGTCCATTCCATTTGATTCCATTTCATTCCATTCCATTCCATTTGATGCCATTACATTCTATTCTATTTCATTCGACTCCATTCCATTCCATTCCATTCCATCTGATTCCATTCCATTCTATTCTTTTCATTCCATTCCTTTCCATTAAATTCGTATCCATTCCATTCGAGTGCATTCCAGTCCAGTCCATTCCATTCGAGTCCATTCCATTCCAGTCCTTTCTTTTTGAGTCCATTCCATTCCATTACATTCGAAATCTTTCCATTACACTCCATTCCTTTCTATTCCTTCAATTCCATTCAATTCCATTCCATTTGATTCCATTCCATTTGACTCCATTCCATTCGAATCCATTCCTTTCAATTCCATTCCATTGCATTCCATTAAATTCTATATCATTCCATTGCACTCCATTCCATTCTATTCCTTTCGATTCCATTCAATTCTATTCCATTCGATTCCATTCCATTCGGTTACATTCCATTTGACTGCATTCCATTTGATTCCATTCCTTTCCATTCTATTGCATTCTGTTCCGTTTGATTCCAGTGCATTTGATTCCATTTTGTTCCAGTCCAGTCCATTCGTGTCCATTCCATTACAATTCATTCCTTTCGATTCCATTCCATTAGATTCCATTGCACTCAATTCCACTCCATTCCATTTTAATGCATTCCATTCTATTCCATAACATTGCATGCCAGTCCATTCCATTTGATTTTATTCCCTTTGAATCCATTCCATTCAAATCAATTACATTGCAATCCATTACATTCGTGTCTGTTCTATTCCAGTCCATTCCATTCCGGTCAATTCCATTTGATTCCATTCCATTCCATTCAATTGCATACTATTGCAGTCCATTCGATTCCATTCTATTCAAATATATTCCATGCGAGACCGTTCTTTTGAGTCCATTCTATTTGAGTCCATTCCATTCGAGTCAATTACATTTGGTTCCATTCCTTTCAATTTCATTACATTATATTACATTTGATGCTATTCCATTCTATTCTATTCAATTCGAGTCAATTCCATTCGAGTCCATACCATTCCATTCCATTCGATGCCATTCCATTCAATTCTATTCCATTCAACTCTATTCCATTCCATTCCTTTCCATCTGATTACATTCCATTCTTCTCCTTTCCATAGCATTCCATTCCGTTCCATTCTGTTCCGATCAATTCCAATCCGTTGGATTCCATTTTGTTCCAGTCCATTTCATTCGAGTCCATTCAACTGCAGTCCATTCCATTCGATTCCATTCCATTCAATTCCATTTCTTTTGATTCCATTCCACTCGAATCCACTCCATTCCTTTCCATTGAATTCCATTCTACTCCATTCCATTGTATTCCATTCCATCCCATTTGATTACATTCCATTCACTTCCATTCCATTCAAAACCCCTACATTGCAATCCATTACATTCAAGTCTTTTCTATTCCAGTCCATTCCATTATGGTTCATTCCATTCGATTCCATTCCATTCGATTCCATTCCATACTATTGCATTCCATTCGACTCCATTCTATTCAAATAAATTCCATTCGAGACCATTCTTTTCGGGTCCATTCTATTTGAGTCCATTCCTTTCAAGTCCATTACATTTCAGTACATTCAATTCCATTCCATTCCATTCGATGCCATTCCATTCCATTCAATTCCATTCGAGTCCATTCCATTCGATTCCAATCCATTCGACTCCATGCCAATTGAGTACATTCCACTCCATTCCATTCCATTCCATTCGATGCCATTCCATTCGATTCTATTCCATTAGAGTCAGTTCCATTCGAGTCCATTCTATTCCATTCGACTCCATTCCATTCAACGACTTTTCATTCGATTCTCTGCCATTCAACTCCATTCCATTCCTTTCCATTCCATTCCATCCGATTCCATTCCATTCTATTCCTTTCCATTCCATTCCATTTCTTTCCTTTCCATTCGATGCCATTCCTTTCGATTCTATTCCATTCGAGTCCATTCCATTCGAGTACATTTCATACCATAGCATTCAATTCCATTCTATTGCATTCCACTCGATGCCATTATATTTGATTCTATTCCATTCGACTGCATTCCAATCCATTCCATTCCGTCCGATTGCATTCCATTCTATTCCTTTCCGTTCCATTCCATTCCATTCGTTTCCATTCCATTCGAGTCCATTCCACTCCAGTCCATTCCTTTCGAGTCCATTCCACTCCAATCCTTTCCATTCGAGTCCCCTCCATTAAAGTCCATTCCATTCGAGTCCATTCCATTCCATTCCATTCGTTATCTTTCCATGATACTCCCTTCCATTCTATTTCTTCAATTCCATTCAATTTCATTCTATTCCGTTCCATTCCTTTCGACTCCGTTCCCTTCGAGTCCATTCTCTTCCATTCCATTCCACTCCGTTCCAGTCGATTCCAATCCGTTTGATTCCATTTTTTCCCACTCCATTACATTCGAGTCCATTCGATTCCATTCCATGCCATTCGATTCCATTGCATTTGATTCCATTTCATTCAATTCGATTCCATTGGTTTGCACTCCATTCCATTCCGTTTCATTCCATTTCATTGCATTGCATTCCATTCCAATGTATTCCATTCCATTCCATTCCATTCCATTCGATTTCATTCCATTCAAATCAATTACAATGCAATGCATTACTTTCGAGTCCATTCTATTCCAGTCCAATCCACTCTGGTCCATTCCTTTCGGTTCCATTCCATTCGATTCCATTCCATACAATTGCAATCCATCCGATTCCATTCTATGCGTATAAATTCCATTCGAGACCATTCCTTTCGAGTCCATTCTATTTGAGTCCATTCCATTTGGGTCCACTACCTTTGGGTCCATTCTATTCCACTCCATTCCATTCCATTCAATTCCATTCCTTTCGATTCTATTCCATTAGAGTCCATTCCATTTGAGTCCATTCCATTCCCTTATATTCCATTCCATTCGATGCCATTCCTTTCGGTTCTATTCCATTCGACTCCATTCTATTCCATTCCGTTTCATCCGATTCCATTCAATTCTGTTACTTTCCATTCCATTCCATTCCTTTCCATTCCATTCTATTCGTTTCCATTCCATTCGAGTCCATTCCACTCCAGTCCATTCCATTGGAGTCCCTTCCATTCCAGTGCATTCCATTAGAGTCTTTTCCATTCCATTCTATTCCATTCGATGTCTTTCCATTCCATTGCATTCCATTCTATTCCTTTTGTATCCATTCAATTCCATTCCATTGGGTTCCATTGCATTCTACTAAATTCCATTCGAGTCCGTTCCATTCCAGTCCATTGCAGTCCAGTCCATTCCATTCATTTCGATTCCTTTCAATTTCATTCCACTCGATTCCACTCCTTTCCATTCCATTGCATTTCATTCTATTCCATTCAATTGCATTCCATTCATTTCAATTCATTTGCACTCAATTCCGTTCCATTTGATTACATTCCTTTCGATGCCATTCCATTCATATCAATTACATTGCAATCCATTACATTCAAGTCCATTCTACTCCAATCCATTCCATTCCAGTCAATTCCATTCGATTCCATTCCATTTGATTCCATTACATACTATTGCATTCCATTCAATTCCATTCTATTTGAATAAATTCCATTCGAGACCATTCCTTTCAAGTCCATTCTATTTGAGTCCAAGCCATTTTATTCCATTAAATTTGGGTCCATTCCATTCAATTCCATTCCATTCCTTTTGATGTCATTCCATTTGATTCTATTCCATTCGATTCCATTCCATTCGAGTCCATTCCATTCCATTCCATTTGATTCTATTCCATTCGACTCCATTCCAATCCATTCCGTTCCATCTGATTCCATTCCATTCTATTCCTTTCCATTCCACTCCATTCCGATCCATTCCATTCCATTTGTTACCATTCCATTCGAGTCAATTCCACTCCAGTCCATTCCATTCAAATCCAGTACATTGCATTCGAGTCCATTCCATTCCATTTTTTTCCATTACAATCTATTCCATAATATTACTTTCGATTCCATTCAATTCCATTCCATTCGATTCCATTCCAATCAATTCCATTCCATTCAACTCCATTCCATACGAGTCCATTCCATCCCATTCCATTCCCTTCCGTTCCTTTCGATTCCAATCCGTTCAATTCCATTTTGTTCCAGTTCATTCCATTCGAGTCCATTCCATTCCAGTCCATTCCATTTGATTCCATTCCGTTTGATTCCATTCCATTCGATTCCATTCCACTCGATTCCACTCTGTTCCTTTCCATTCTACTCCAATCCATTGCATTGCATTCCATTCCGTGCCATTCCATTCTATTCGATTCCTTTCCATTCGAGTCAATTGCATTGCAATCCATTACATTCGAGTCCGTTCTATTCCAGTCCATTCCATTCCTTTCCATTCCATTCGAATCCATTCCATTCGATTCCATTCCATACCATTGCATTCCATTCGATTCCATTCTATTCAATAAATTACATGCAAGACCATTCCTTTTGAGTCCATTCCTTTCCATTCCATTCAATGCCTTTCCGTTTGATTCTATTCCATTCGACATCATTCCATTCCATTCCGTTCCATCCAATTCCATACGACTCTATTCCTTTCCATTCTATTCCATTCCATTCCTTTCGTTTCCATTCCATTCCTGTCCATTCCCGTGCAGTCCATTCTGTTCAAGTCCATTCCATTCCACTCAATTCCATTCGAGTCCATTCCATTCGATGTCTTTCCATTACAATCCATTCCATTCTATTCCTTTCAATTGCATTCAATTCCATTCAGTTAGTTTCCATTCCATTTGATTCCATTCCATTCGACTCCATTTCAATCGAGTCAATTCCATTCCACTGCATTCCATTCCGTTCCATTCGATTCCAATCCATTCGATACCATTTTGTTCCAGTCCATTCCATTCATTTCCATTCCATTCCAGTCCATTCCCTTCGATTCTATTCCATTCAATTCCATTCCACTCGATTCCAATCTGTTCCATTCCATTGCCTTCCTTTCTATTTTATTCCATTGCATTCCTTTCCATTCCATTTGATTACATTCCTTTTGATTCCATTCTTTCGAATCAGTTAGATTGCAATCCATTACATTCATGTCCGTTCTTTTCCATTCCATTCCATTCTGGTCCGTTCCATTTGATTACATTCCATTCGATTCCATTCCATACTATTGCATTTGATTCAATTCCATTCTATTTGAATAAATTCTATTCGAGACCATTGCTTTTGAGTCCATTCTAAGTCCATTCCATTAGAGTCCATTACATTTTGGTCCATTCCATTCCATTCGATGCCATTCCATTGGATTCTCTTCCATTCATCTCCATTCAATTCCGTTCTGTTCCATCCAATTCCATTCCATTCCTTTCCATTCCATTCCACTCGATTCCACTCTGTTCCACTCCATTGCATTCCATTCTATTCCATTCTGTTGCATTCCATTCGTTTTCATCTGATTACATTCCATTCAATTCCTTTCCATTCGAATCAATTACATTGCAATCCATTACATTCGAGTCTGTTCCATTCCTGTCCATTCCATTCCGGTCCATTCCATTTGATTCCATTCCATTTGATTCCATTCCATACTATTGCACTCCATTCGATTCCACTCCATACTATTGCACTCCATTCGATTCCATTCCGTTCGAAAAATTTCTATTAAAGACCATTCCTTTCGTGTCCCTTCTATTTGAGTCCATTCCTTTTGAGTCCATTACATTTGGGTCCATTCCATCCCATTCTATTCCATTCCATTCCATTCGATGCCTTTCTATTCGATTCTATTCCATTCGAGTCCATTCCATTCGAGTCCATTCCATTCCATTCCATCCCATTCCATGCCATTCGATTCCATTCAATTGGATTCTATTCCATTCAACTCCATTCCATTCCATTCTGTTCCATCCTATTTCACTCCATTATAATCTTTTCCACTCCATTACTTTCCATTCCATTCCATTCCATTCGTTTCTATTCCGTTAAAGTCCATTCCACTCCAGTGCATTCCATTTGAGTCGATTCCATTCCAGTCCATTCCTTTCGAGTCCATTCCATTCCAGGCCATTCCATTCGACTCCATTCCATTTCACTCCATTCCATTCGATATCTTTCTGTTAAACTCCATTCCATTCTTTTCCTTTTGATTCCATTCTATTCCATTCTGTACGATTCCATTCCATTCGATTGAATTCCATTCGACTCCATTCCATTCGAATCCATTCCATTCCATTCCATTCCTTTCTGTTCAATTCCAATCCGTTCTATTCCATTTTGTTCCAGTCCTTTCCTTTTGAGTCCATTCCATGCCAGTTCATTCCATTCAATTCCATTCCATTCGAATCCATTCGATTCGATTCCATTCCACTCGATTCCACTCTGTTCTATTCCATTGCATTCCATTCTATTCCATTCCATTCCATTGCATTCCATTCAATTCCATTTGATTACATTCCATTCGATTCCAAGGAGTTCAAATCAATTACATTTCAATCCATTACATTCGAGTCCTTTCTTTTCCAGTCCTTTCCATTCCAGTCGATTCCATTCGATTCTGTTCCATTTGATCCCATTCCATACTATTGCATTCCTTTCAATTCCTTTCTATTCAAATAAATTCTATTCCAGACCATTCCTTTTTAATCCACTCTATTTGAGTCCATTCCATTTGATTCCTTTACATTTTGGTCCATTCCATTCCATTCCTTTCCATTCCATTCGATGCCATTCCATTCGACTCTATTCCACTCGACTCCATTACATTCTGTTCCATTCCATTTGATGCAATTCCATTCTATTCTATTCCATTCGAGTCTATTCCATTCCATTCCGTTTCATCCGATTCCATTCCATTCTACTCCTATCCATTCCATTTCTTTTGTTTCCATTCCATTCGAGTCTATTCCACTCCAGTCCATTCCATTCGAGTCCATTCCATTCCATTCAATATCTTTCCATGACATTCCATTCTATTCTATTCTTTTCAATTCCATTCCATTCAATTCCATTCCATTCGACTCCATTCCATTCGAGTCCATTCTCTTCCATTCCATTGCATTCCGTTCTGTATGATTCCAATCTGTTCGATTCCATTTTGTTCAGTCCATTACATTCGAGTCCATTCCATTGCAGTCCATTCCATTCGATTCCATTCCATTCGATTCCACTCCATTCCATTCCATTGCATTCCATTCTATTTCATTCAATTGCATTCCATTTCTTTCCATTTGGTTACATTACATTTGATTCCATTCCATTCAAATCAATGAAATTGCAATCCATTATATTCAAGTCCGTTCTATTCCAGTCCATTCCATTCCAGTCCATTCCATTTGATTCCATTCCATTCGATACCATTCCATACTGTTGCATTCCTTTCGATACCATTCCATACTGTTGCATTCCATTCGATTCCATTCTATTCGAATAAATTCCATTCGAAACCATACCTTTCGATTCTATTCTATTTGAGTCCATTCCATTAGAGTCCATTACATTTGGGTCCATTCAATTTCATTCCATTCCATTCTTTCGATGCCATCCCATTCTTTCGATGCCATTCCATTCTATTCTATTCCATTCGAGTACATTCCATTCGAGTATATTCCATTCCATTCCATTCCATTCCATTCGATGCCATTCCATTAGATTCTATTCCATTCGACTCCATTCCATTCCATTTCATTCCATCCAATTCCTTTCCATTCCATTTCATTCCATTCCATTTGCTTCCATTCCATTCGAGTTCATTCCATTCCATTTCATTCTATTCCATTCGAGCCATTCCATTCAATTATATTCCATTCGAATCCAATCCATTCGAGTGTTTTCCATTCCATTCGATGTCATTCCATTTGAATCTATTCCATTCGACTCCATTCCATTCCATTAAGTTCCATCCAATTCCATTCCATTCTATTCCATTCCATTCCATTCCATTCCATTCCATTCCCTTCTTTTCCATTCCATTGAAGTCCATTCCACTCCAGTGCATTCCATTCCATTCCATACGAGTCCATTCCATTCCATTACTTTCCATTCCATATCTTTCCATTAGAGTTCATTCCATTCTATTCCTTTTGATTCCATTCAATTCCATTCCATTTGATTCCATTCCATTCGGTTCCATCCCATTCTACTCCATTCAAATCGTGTCCATTCCATTCCATTCCGTTCCATTCGATTCCAATCCGATTGATTCCATTTTGTTCCAGTCAATTCCATTCGAGTCCATTCCATTGCAGTCCATTCCATTTGATTCCATTACATTCTATTCCCTTCCATTCGATTCCATTGCACTCGATTCCACTCTCTTCCATTCCATTGCATTCCATTCTATTCCATTCATTGCATTCCATTGCATTCCATTTGATTACACTCCATTCGATTCCATTACTTTCAAATCAATTACATTGCAATCCATTACATTCGAGTGTGTTCTATTCTACTCCAATCCATTCCGGTCCTTTCCATACAATTCCATTCCATTTGATTCCATTCCATACTATTGCATTCCATTCGATTCCATTCTATTCAAATAAATTCCATTTGAGACCATTTCTTTCGAGTCCATTCTATTTGAGTCCATTCCTTTTGAGTCATTTGCATTTGTTTCATTTCCATTCCATTCCATTAAATTCCATTCCATTCCATTCCATCCGATGCCATTCTATTCTATTCTATTCCATTAGATTCCATTCCATTCCATTCCATATGACTCCATTCCATTTGATTCTATACCATTCGACCCCATTCCATTCCATTCCATTCCATTCCATTCCATTCCATCTGATTCCATTCCATTCTTTTCCTTTCCATTCCATTCCATTCTTTTCCATTCCTTTCTGTCCCCTTCCACTCCAATCCATTCCATTCGAGTCGACTGCACTCCAGTACATTCCATTTGAGTCCATTCCATTCCATTCCATTCGATATCTTTCCTAGACTCTCCATTCCATTCTATTCCTTTCAATTCCATTCAATTCCATTCCATTCCGTTCCATTCCATTCAACTTCATTCCATTCCAGTCTATTCTCTTCCATTCCATTCCGTTCCATTGCATTCGAGTCCAATCCATTCAATTCCATTTTGTTCCATTCCATTCCTTTGGAGTCCATTCCATTCCAGTCAATTCCATTCGATTTGATTCCATTCCATTCCATTATATTCGATTCCATTCCACTCTATTCCGCTCCATTCCATTCCATTGCATTCCATTCTGTTCCATTCCACTGTATACCTTTCCATTCCATTTGATTACATTCCATTGGATTCCATCCCTTTCAAATCAATTGCATTGCATTCCATTATGTTCGAGTCCATTGTATTGCATTCCAATCCATTCCAGTCGATTTCATTCAATTCCATTCCATACTATTGCATTACATTCGATTCCATTCTTTTCAAATAAATTCCATTTGAGACCATTCCTTTCTAGTCCATTCTATTTGTGTCTAATCCATTCGAGTCCATTAAATTTGAGTCCATTCCATTCCTTTCCATTCCATTCCATTCGATGCCATTCCATTCAATTCTATTCCATTTGAGTCCATTCCATTTGATTAAATTCCATTCCATTCCATTATATTCGATGCCATTCCATTCGATTCTACTCCATTCGACTCAATTCCATTCCATTCCATTCCATTCTATTCCTTACCATTCCATTTCATTCCATTCCATCGCACTCCTTTCCATTCCATTCGAGTCCATTCAACTCCTGTCCATTCCATTCCATTCCTTTCCATTTGATATCTTTTCATTTCACTCCATTCCATTCTATCCGTTTCTATTCCATTCACTTCCATTCTTTCGATTCAATTCCATTCGGTTCCATTCCATTATACTCCGTTCCAATCGAGTCCATTCCATTCCATTCTATTCCATTCCATTCTGTTCCGTTCAATTCCAATCCGATTGATTCCATTTTGTTCCAGTCCAATCCGTTTGAGTCCATTCCATTTGAGTCCATTCCATTGAATTCCATTCCATTCGATTTCATTCCATTTGATTCCATTCCATTCTATTCCATTCCACTAGATTCCACTCCGTTCCATTGCATTGCATTCCATTCTATTCCATTCCATTTCATTCCATTCCATTCCATTTGATTACATTACATTCGTTTCCATTCCTTTCAAATCAATTACATTACATTCTGTTACATTCGAGCCTGTTCTATTCCACTCCAATCCATTCCGGTCCATTCCATTCGATTACAGTTCTTTCGATTCCATTTCATACTATTGCATTCCATTCGATTCCATTCTATTCGAATAAATTCCATTCAAGACCATTCCTTTCGAGTCCATTCTATTTGAGTCCATTCCATTCGAGTCCATTACGTTTGGTTCCATGCCATTCCATTCCAATGCGTCCGATGCCATTCCATTCGATTCTGCTCCATTCGAGTCCATTGCATTCGAGTCCATTCCATTCCAATCCATCTGATGCCATTCCATTCGATTTTATTCCATTCGACTGCATTCCATTCCATTCCATCCGATTCCATTCCATTCCATTCCTTTCTATTTGATATCTTTCCATTACACTGCATTCAATTCTATTGCTTTCTATTCCATTCAATTCCATTCCATTCAATTCCATTCCATTCGATTTCATTCCTTTCGACTCCATTCCATTCGAGTCCATTCCATTCCATTTGATATCTTTCCATTACACTCCATTCCATTCTATTCCTTTCGCTTCCATTCAATTCCATTCCATTCGAGTCCATTCCATTCCATTTGTTATCTTTCCATTACACTCCATTCCATTCTATTCCTTTCGCTTCCATTCAATTCCATTCCATTCGATTCCATTCCATTCGGTTCCTTTCCATTCGACTCCATTCCATTCGAGTCCATTCAAATCCATTCCATTCCATTCAGTTCCATTCGATTCCAATCTGTTCTATTCCATTTTGTTCCAGTCCATTCCATTCGAGTCCATTTCATTCCAGGCCATGCCATTCGATTCCATTCCATTCAGTTACATTCCATTCGATTCCAGTCCATGCCATTCGATACCATTCCATACGATTACGTTCCATTCGATTCCATTACACTCGATTCCACTCCACTTGATTCCACTCCGTTCCCCTTTGTTGCATTCCATTCTATTCCATTGCATTGCATACCATTCCAATCCATTTGATTTCATTCCATTTGAATACATTCCATTCAAATCAATTTCATTGCAATCCATTACATTCTATTCGGTTCTATTACAGTCCATTCCATTCTGGTCCATTCCATTCAATTCCATTCCATACGATTCCATTCCATTCGATCCCATTCCACTCGATTCCACTCCGTTCCTTTTTATTGCATTCCATTCTATTCCATTCCATTGCATACCATTCCATTGCATTTGATTACATTCCATTTGAATCCATTCTTTTGAAATCAATTACATTGCAATCCATTACATTCGGGTCAGTTCTATTCCAGTCCATTCCATTCCGGTTCATTCCATTCGATTCCATTCCATTCGATTCCATTCCATACCATTGCATTCCTTTCGATTCGATTGTATTTGAATAAATTCCATTCGAGACCATTCCTTTCGACTCCATTCTACTTGAGTCCATTCCATTTGTGTCCTTTTCATTTGGGTCCAAACCATTCCATTCCATGCCATTACATTCCAATCCATTTCATTCCATTCCTTTCGATGCCATTCCATTCTATTCTATTCCATTCGAGTCCATTCCATTTTAGTTCATTCCATTCCAGTCCATTGAATGCCATTCCATTTGATTCTATTCCATTTGACTCCATTACTTTTGATTCCGTTCCATCCGATTCCATTCCGTTTCCTTCCTTTCCATTCCTTTCCTTTCCATTCGATGCCATTCCATTCCATTCTATTCCATTCGAGTCCATTCCATGCGAGTCCGTTCTGTTCGATTCCATTCCATTGCATTCCTTTTGATGCCATTACGCTTGATTCTATTCCATTCGAATGCATTCCTTTTCATTTCCTTTGATGCCATTACCCTTGATTCTATTCCATTCGAATGCATTCCATTCCATTCCATCCAATTCCATTCCATTCTATTCCATTCCATTCCATTCGTTTCCATTCCATTCGAGTCCATTCCACTACAGTCCATTCCATTCGAGTCCATTCCACTCCAGTCAATTCCATTCGAGTCCATTCCATTCTTGTCCATTCCATTCGAGTCCATTCCATTCCATTCGATTTCTTTCCATTACACTCCATTCCATTCTATTCCTTTCAATTCTATTCAATTCCATTCTGTTCGATTCCATTACTTTCAGTTCCATTCCATTCGAGACCATAGCATTTAATTCGATTCCATTCCAGTCCATTCCATTCCATTAGATTCCAATCCTTTTCATTCCATTACGTTCCTATCCATTCCATTCAATTCAATTCCATTTTGTTTCTGTTCCATTTGACTCCATTCCATTCCATTCCATCCAATTTCCTTCCATTCCATTATTTTCCATTCCATTCCATTCGTTTCCATTCCATTCGAGTCCATTCCACTCCAGTCCATTCCATTCAATTCCATTCCTTTCCAGTTCATTCCATTCGAGTCCATTCCATTCCATTACATTCGATATCTTTCCATTCCATTCCATTCCATTCTCTTCTTTTCGATTCCATTCAATTCCATTCCATTCGGTTCCATTCCATTCGACTCCATTCCATTCGAGTGCATTCCATTGCTCTCCATTCCATTCCATTCCTTTCCATTCCAATCCGTTCTATTCCATTTTGTTTCAATCCATTCCTTTTGAGTCCATTCCATTCCAGTCCATTCCATTCGATTCCATTCCATTTGATTCCATTCCACTCGATTCCACTCCATTCCATTGCATTGCATTCCATTCTGTTCCATTCCATTCTATTCCATTCCATTGCATTCCATTCCATTCCATTTGATTACTTTCCATTCAATTCCATTCCATTCGAATCAATTACTTTTTAATCCAGTACATTCGACTCAGTTCTATTCCAGTCCATTCCATTCCAGTCCATTCTATTCGATTCCATTCCATTCCATTCCGTTCCCTTCCATTCCATACTATTGCATTCCATTCAATTCCATTCTATTCAAATGAATTCCATTCGAGACCATTCCTTTCGAGTGCATTCTATTTGAGTCCATTCCATTTGAGTCTATTACATATGGGTCCATTCCGTTCCATTCAATGCCATTCCATCCTATTGTATTCCATTTGAATCCATTCCATTCGAGTCCATTCTATTCCATTCCATTCCATTCGATGCCGTTCCATTCGATTCTATTCCATTTGACTCCATTCTATTTGATTCCATTCCATCCGATTCCATTCCATTGTATGCCTTTCCATTCCATTCCATTCCATTCCATTCCATTCCATTCTATTCCTTTCCATTCCATTCCATTCCATTCGTTTCCATTCCATTCGATTCTATTCCATTCGTTTCCATTTCATTCAATGCCATTTCATTTGACTCTATTCCATTCGACTCCATTCCATTCCATTCCTTTCCATTCGATTTCATTCCATTCTATTCCTTTCCTTTCCATTCCAGTCCTTTCCATTTCATTCCATTCTTTTCCATTCCATTCAAGTCCATTCCATTTGTGTCCGTTCCATTCGAATGCATTCCATTCCATTACATTCGTTATCTTTCCATTACACTCCATTCCATTCTATTCTTTCGATTACATTCAATTCCATTCCATTCGGTTCCATTCCATTCGACTACATTCCACTCGAGTCCATTCCATTGCATTCTATTCCTTTCCATTCCATTCCATTCCAATCCTTTCGATTCCATTTTGTTCCAGTCCATTCCATTCGAGTCTATTCCATTCCAGTCCATTCCATTCGATTCCATTCTATTTGATTCCATTCTTATCGATTCCACTCCGTTCCATTCCATTCCCTTCCATTCTATTCCATTCCATTCCATTCCTATCGATTCCACTCTGTTCCATTGCATTCCCTTCCATTCTATTCCATTCCATTCCATTCCATTTGATTACATTCCATTCTATTCCATTCCATTCGATTCAATTACATTGCAATCCATTACATTACAGTCTGTTGTACTCCAGTCCATTCCATTCCGGGTCATTCCGTTCGATTCCATTCCATTCGATTCCATTCCATACTATTTCATTCCATTCGATCTCATTCTATTTGAATAAATACCATTCGAGACCAATCCTTTCGAGTCCATTCTATTTGAGTCCATTCCATTCGAGTCCATTACATTTCAGTCCATCCTATTCCATTCCATTCCATTCCGTTCCATTCCATTCCATTCCGTTCCATTCCATTCGATGCCAATGCATTCTATTCTATTCCGTTCGATTGCTTTCCAGCTGAGTCGATTCCATTCCATTCCATTCCATTTGATGCCATTCCATTCGTTTCTCTTCCATTCGACTCCATTCCATTCCATTCTGTTCCATCCGATTCCATTCCATTCTATTCCTTTCCATTCCATTCCATTCTATTCCATTCCTTTCCATTCCATTCGTTTTCATTCCATTCACGTCGATTCCACTCCAGTCCATTCCATTCGAGTCAATTCCATTCCAGTCCATTCCTTTCGAGTCCATTCCATTCCATTCCATTCGATAACTTTCCTTTACACTCTTTCCATTCTATTCCCTTCGATTCTATTCAATTCCATTCTATTCAATTCCATTCCATTCGACTCAATTCCATTCCATTCGTGTCCATTCCATTCCAGTCAATTCCATTTGAGTCCATTCCATTCCATTCCATTCGATATCTTTTCATTGCACTCAATTCCATTCTATTCCTTTCGATTCTATTCAATTCCATTCCATTCGATTTCATTCCATTCCACTCCAGTCCATTGCATTTGAGTACATTCCATTCCAGTCCATTCTGTTCGATACCATTCCATTGCATTCGATATCTTTCCATTATACTCCATTCCATTCTATTCCATTGGATTCTATTCAATTGCATTCTGTTTTATTCCATTCCATTGGTTTCCACTCCATTCAACTCCATTCCGTTCGAGTCCATTCTATTCCATTCCATTCCGTTCCGTTCGATTCCATTCCATTCGATTCCATTTTGTTCCAGTAGATTCCATTCAAGTCCATTCCATTCCAGTCCATTCTATTCGAATCTATTCCACTGGATTCTGTTCCACTCAATTCCGCTCCATTCCATTCCATTGCATTTTATTTTATTCCATTCCATTTCTTTCAATTCCATTCCATTTGATTACATTCCATTAGATTCCATTCCATTCAAATCAATTACACTGCAATCCATTACATTCGAGTCCGTTCTATTCCAGTCCATTCCATTTTGGTCCATTCCATTCGATTCCATTCCATTTGATTCGATTTTATTCGAATCAATTACAATGCAATCCATTACATTCGACTCCATTCTATTCCATTCCATTCCATTCCAGTCCATGCCATTCGATTCCATTCCATGCTATTGCATTCCATTCGATTCCATAGTATGAGTATAAATTCCATTTGAGTCCATTTCTTTCAATTCCATTCTATTTGAATCCATTCCATTCGAGTCCATTACATTTGGGTCCATTCCATTCCTTTCCGTTCCATTCCATTCCATTCCATTCCATTCAATGCTATTCCATTCGATTCTATTCCTTTCGAATCCATTCCATTCGAGTCCATTCCATTAGATTCCTTTCCATTCGATGCCATTCCATTCGATTCTATTCCTTTTGACTCTATTCCATTCCATTCCAGTCCATCCGATTCCATTCCATTCTATTCCTTTCCATTCCATTCCATTCCATTCATTTCCATTACAGTCGAGTATAATCCACTCCATTGCATTCCATTCGAGTCCATTCCATTCCAGTCCATTCCATTCAATTCTATTCCGTTTGATTCCATTCCACCGGATTCCACTACATTCCATTCCATTGCATTGCATTCTATTCCATTCCATTGCATTCCATTCCATTCCATTGCATTCCGTTCCATTCCATTGGATTACGTTCCATTCGATTCTATTCCATGCTAATCAAATACATTGAAATCCATTATATTCAAGTACATTCTATTCTATTAGTATCCGGCAATATTTCCTCCTCCACTTCGTTTCCCACTGCCACTCCAGTATCCCTGTCCACAGTCCCAGAGCCACCTCTGCTGAATGGGGAGGTCAGGACTGATGTCCCATTCCACCCAATGCCATCTCCCAGGGTGCAGCCTCCTCATGGGGAAGAGGACTACCATGGCTAGTGGTGACATGGGTAGCTCTGGCTGCCAGGACTTCTCCCGGGGACGTCTGCTCAGGACATGGCGTGGACAGAGGTGAGGTTACCATAAACTTCCTCGGAAATGACTACAAACCAGCTGAGACCATTCCAGCACCTAACACACTGACAGCACAGGGTGGGCCCACAGAAGGGGAAGGGCTAGGGAGTCCAGGGCCACAAGAGTCCCCCCTCCCTGAGCCCTTGAGCACAGCCATCCAGGTGTAAAGGACAATATGGGGGTTCTGGGGATTCCCAAGCCTGGGCCCTAGAGGTGAGCTCTAGCAAGCCCTCCAGATATCCTCCCCATCCATCCCCTCATCCTGTCTCACATATTGTAAAAACAAGGAAACTGAGGCCTAGAGAGGGAAGGGGCTTGAGCAGTCTCCCAGGCAGTTAGAGACAGAGACCAAGTTAGATTCCATGTTTCTCTCATTTTTTTCCCCTAGGTCTGTCTCTGACTAGCTATGTGACCTCGGAAGAGTCACTCCACCTCTCTGGGCATTGAAGGTTTACAACTTCTGACATGTTCATTCCAGAGGGTTGTCAGGACCTGACAGCCCTTCACCTAAACAAAACACTCTACAGTCTACAAATATTCGTATATCTCTTCTCTTCTCTGACCTCTGTAATAGCCCTATGAGGCTGTGAAAGTTGGTGCTTGTGTCCTATTACGCAGATGCAAATACTGGACTCAGAAAGACAAAGATCACACAGAAAGTTTGGGACAGGACTGGAACTAGAACCCAGGTCTCCCAAAGCGGGGTCCTTGCCATCACTAAGGCTAGGAATACATTAAGACTCCAAAATATGGAGAGTTGCTCAATGCATGCCACCAAGGTTAGAGCTGACCAACCCCAGAATGCTCAGCAGCTCTGGGATCCTAGAGTGGAGGACTCAAGGCAGAGGGTGATGCCTAAGTCACACACATCTGAGCTCCAATCCAAACTCCACTACGCAGCTGTGTGACCCCACTTTATGAGGCTCAGCATTCTCTACTACAAAATGAAACTATAGAAGGTACCAAAAAGCTCAGGATGAGGGGAGAACTGTACCCTGAATGCAGGACTACCAGGCAGGTGGTAAGCACTCATTAGCTTTTGTTTCAAGCACACAAATCATATGTTGTTTTTCATCATGTCTCCCCATGGTGTCTGGTCTATGGCTCCAGAACCAGGAGGCTTCTGATCAATCCTTATGCTAAATGATGGACAGATAGATGGATGGGTGGTTGGACAAATAAATGGATGGATGCATGGATTGATAGATTAATGCTGGGATGAATGGATGGATGAATAGATGGATGAATGGATAAATGAATGGATGGGTGCTCAGAAGAGAAGACAGAATAAAACGGGATTCAAAATGAAAATAACAAGAAGATGATTGAAGGATGGGGCAGATACATGGAAGAGAGGTACAACATCCAGCGCTTCGGGCTCCACTCAGCCCCACAACCACATACCTTGGGGTAGCACTGGCACATGCCCCAGCTTATACCCCTGGACACCATGATACTGCCACAGAAGGTTTCATTGAACTGGGGCCCATCATGGCTCAGGAGGAATGTACTGAGAGCCAGGAGAAGACCCATACATCGAAGCAGAAGCAGAAGGTCTTCTCATCTGCCAAGGTCTCCTCACCTGCCATGGCTGCCAGCCAGGCCCTGGCCTGTGCACCCCTGCCAGAAGTGGCCCGTACCATCCAGCATAAACATCCAGACAGGATCACAGGAAGAGATGAAGCTCTTGGATCACTGCAAATCAAAGTTTAAAGTTAAAGGGAGGGCAAGACCCTTTCAGCTGCAGGCCCATTCCCTGGACCCGGCAGTTCAGCAGGGCTGAAGGCAGCATGCTTCGGTAAACCAGTGAACCCACTCCCCACCCTCTCTCCTTCCCTTGGGGCCCAGAAGGCCTGGAGTGCATGTGTGAATATGGGTGAGGGAGCATGCAAGGGAGGGACAAGGGGAGGTTACAGGGGCTGGGCCCTAGACAAGCCTGTGACAAAACCTCCTTTGCCTACTTTGGGGCTGAATTGAGTACACATCTGATCCCACACCTTCTAGCCCCGGGAAGCAGGGTAAAATTCTGCAGCCAAAATATGTTAAAATGCTGCCAGAGGATTTCAGGATCCCACTGCCAGGCATTTCAGGATCCTAGATTTTAGACCCTTCAAGGATCCTGGTCATTTTACACCCTTCAATGGTCCTGGTCATTACCTCTTTCCTCCTGCCCAGCATGTGCTCACACCAGCCCCTCTGCCTCATAGTCCTTCCCACAGGCCCTTTTTCTTACATTGTTTTAGAGAAGGTAAGCTCAGAGGGACTTTTAATCCATCCGGGATTCAGGCATGATGGCCCATATGTACTGGATGGTGACGATGTGCATGGCACCATTCTAAGCATGTTACAGTGATTAACTCACTTAAGGGACTCCACGAGGCAGGTATTGCTATACCCACTGTGCAGAGGACGCTGAGCACAGACAAGTAACTTGCCCAAGGTCACACAGCTGGAAATTGTAGAGAAGCTGGAACGTGAACCCAGAAGCTGTGCCCCTGGCCACAGGGCAATCCTGCTTAAAGGCAGCACGAGGTTATGGGTGAGAGTGCTGATGGCAAGGCAGGCTGCCTGGGTTTAGATCCTGGCTCCTGTACTGCGGGGCAGCATGGTCTTGATCACATTACCTGCCAGTTTCCTCCTCTGGCAGGGAAGGAAAGAGATTACCATCTGTTTCCTCCTCTGTAAAATGGGGATAATAACGGTACCTCCCAGCATTGGCGCTATCTCCAGGCCTAAGTGTCCTGGGTCCTTCTGCCCCCTTTACACTCTGTGCAGCATCCAGACCTGCTTGTAATGAGCTCCTCTACTCCCCCACCAAAGCTCTGGTGAATTAATGTCCCTGTGGGGTATAAGTGACTGACAGTAACTTCCTCAATCTCCTTGCAGCCTAATCTGAGATGCCTTCTAAAGAATAGCATTCTAATGTGAAATTTTTTGTCCTGTGAAAGGCTAATGGGAGAAATCAGATTCCTTTGCAAGGTTACAGAAAAAACAGGACAATGAGTATCTCTAAGAGAGAATGTTCACTTGGAGTGTCGATGGGGTTAGGTGGCCAATACAGGATGAAAGGCTTTCATTTGGCTCCCTGACTTGCTGGGTTTGGGGATTTCCCTGGTCCTGATCATTACCTCTTTCCTCCTGCCCAGCATGTGCTCACACCAGCCCCTCTGCCTCATAGTCCTTCTTCTTACATTTTTTTAGACAAGGTAAGCTCAGAGGGACTTTTAATATGCCAATCGATGTTAATAAAACACAACTCAAAGACAAGTGCAAACATGCTTTCAACCAACATTAATGAGGAAACAAGACACAAATTCTTTTTCTTTTTATATTTTATTTTTGAGATGGAATCTCTCTCTGTCGCCCAAGCTGGAGTGCAGTGGCGTGATCTCCACTCACCACAAGCTCCTCCTCCTGGGTTCACGCCATTCTTCTGCCTCAGACTCCTGTGTAGCTGGGACTACAGGCGTCTGCAACCACCCCCGGCTAATTTTTTGTATTATAGTAGAGATGGAGTTTCACCGTGTTAGCCAGGATGGTCTCGATCTCCTGATCTCATGATATGCCCGCCTCAGCCTCCCAAAGTGCTGGGATTACAGGTTGAGCCACTGAGCCTGGCCCTGTTTGTTCTTTTACATTAAATTTACAATGTATTTGCCACGTTTTAAAAATAAATTTAATCGGAATTTTATTGAAATTGTATGAGACATGATTTAGTCTAAGATGAACACACAACATTATTATTACTGTTTCCATCCAGCTGTGGCATATTTTTGTTTTCTCTAGTTGTCTTTTATATCGCTCAATGAAATTTGTGGCTCTGGTATATTTCCTAATAATCATACATTATATTTCATTATTTCTAATTATTATAATGGATTGCATGTACATTTACTATGTACCAGATATTATGCAATATATTCATTATCTCAATTCATAAAACAATCATGTGATTTAGTTGGTGTTATTACTAGATTATTAACATAGTACAAGTAAAGAAAATAAAGACAAAAGAAAAGAGACTCAGCAAAATCAAACCAATAAAGACTTAATTAGAATTGTTGGGCATATAATAAAAATTTAATACAACACAATGAAAGCAAAAAAAAAAAAAAAAAAAAAATTTTAAAAAATGACCAGGCAGATTTGAGGAGCCAAACAGAAATTCCAGAAATAAAAACATAGTTGTTGAAATTGAAGACAGATTTGACAGCAGATTACATATAATTGAAAAGGAAAATGTAAACTGGAAGACAGGCTGAAGAAATTGCTCAGAATGAAGCCCAAAGAAGTAAAAAATAAGAAAGAAACAAGAGACATGGAAGACAAGAGTGATAAGATATTACAACTAACAGGATTTCATAAGCAGAACAATAAACTGTTAGAAAGGTTTTGTAAAAAAGATAATGGCTTGGAATTTTCCCAAAGTGATGAAAAATTCCACCCTTCATATTCAGGAAGCTCAAGTTGGACAGATTTAAAAGGAAAAAAAAATACCTAAATGTATCATCATAAAAATAATGGAACCCTGAAGAAAAGAATATATTGAAAACAACCAGAGAAAAAATTCACATTATCCATGAAAGAATATGGATTTAGACCAAGAGCTAATGTCTTAAAAATGGAAGCAAGAAGACAATGTACTAAGAAAAAATAATCACATATGAAATTAATATATCTTTTAATAAACAGGCCAAATATAAGACAATATTTAAGTCATAAAAACCAAACAAATACTAAATTTGCTAACTAAGAGACCTTCACTAAAGGAAATTCTAAGAGATGTTTTTCAGTATTACGGTGTTCCCCTAGATGGAAGTCTTGAGTTGCGAGAAGAAATGGTGAGTACCTAAGAAGACAAATAATGTGAGTAAATATAAATGAACACTGACTATACAACATGTAGTTTCCAGTGGATTAAGAATAAGATGAGAAGCAAAACCATAAAACTTCTAAAGATAATATAGTAAAACTACCTTAATAGCCCCAGTGGGTTTTCATATAAAACCTAAACAAATTCTGTTCACCAAAAAAAACGCTATCAGGATCAAAGACCCAAATATAAGGGGTAAAACTATAAAATTTATAGAAGAAAACACCGGTATAAATCTGTGACCGTGAATTAGGCAAAGGGTCTTAGATACAACACTAAATGCAAGAGTGACAAAAGGAAAAAACAAACTGGACTTTAACAAAATTCAAAACTTTTGTACTTCAGAGGATACCATCAGGAAAGTGAAAAGAACCCACAGAATGAGAGAAAATATCTATTAAGTCATACATCTGATGAGGAACTAATGTCCAGAATATATAAAGAATTCTTAGAATAACAAAAAGACAACCCAATTAAATGAGCAAACAATCTAAAGGAACATTTCTCTAAAAAGATATACAAATGGCCAATCAGCACATGAAAAGATGCTCAACATCATTAGTCATTAAGGATATGCAAATGAAAACTAGATACCACTTCACATCTACAAGGATGGCTATATTTTTTTTAAAAAGGAAAATAACAGATGTTGGCAAGGAGGTAGGAAAAAATGGAACCTCCATACACTGCTGGTAATAATATAAAATGGTACAGAGACTTTGGAAAACAGTTTTGAAGTTTTTCAAAAATTTAAACATAGATGTACCATATGCCCACTACCAGATATATAAAGAAAATTGTAAAAATACGTCCACACAAAAACGAGTACATGAATCTCATCACAGTACATTATTGATCATAGTCAAAAAATGAACACAACTCAAATATCCATCAACTAATGAATGGATAAACAAAACATAGTATACTCATGCAATGGGATTCAGGCATATAAAGAAATGAAGTGCTGACACAAGATACGACATGGATGAATCAGGACAACATGCTAAATAAATGAAGCTAAACACAAAAGGTCACATATGATTCTGATTTTTTTGATATTTGGCACATGCTAGTCCATAGAGACAGAGAATAGACTAGTGGTTGCCAGGGGCTGGGAAAAGGGGGAAATGGGGAGTAACTGCTAGTAATATATTAAAATATTAAATCTAACAAATATCTAGGTAGACTGATGGAGAAAAATACAGAAAATACACAAAAAACCAATTATCTGGAATGCGAAGGTTACAAAACGTCAGCAGTTATAGATTTTAAATAAGCAATGACTTTGAGTTCAACCATGATGGGGTATATTGAAAAGAATCAGAAAAAAAGAAAACTTATAAAGTTATGTACAAAACGTTAAGCACTATTAAAGTCTTCCAATTCTACCAGTTATGGAGTTATCAGTCTTGGACTAACTCTCCTGAAAAGAAAAAAACAAAACGAAACACAACAAAACCTAAAAACCTGGATAAAATGGACTACCGTGGGCACCAGCAATGCAACCAAGCAGGTAGGACATGGGTGCTACATTCTCTTTGTCAGAACACAAAGCATTCATACACTCCCGAGCCGGGAGAGCTGGACCAGGAGCGCCCCTCGGCGCTGCCCTTGCCAGGACGCCAGTGGAGCTGGCGGCCAAGTCTGCCGCTCCCGCCCTCAGAGCGGCGGCGGCGGGGGTAAAAATCCTCGGCGGCGGGGGTAAAAAGCGGCGGCGGCGGGGGAAAAAGGCGCGGCGGCGCGGGCAAAAAGCTGCGGGAGCGGGGGGCAAAAAACCACAAAAAGCCGCAGCGGCTGGGGGAAAAAGCCACGGCGGCAAAATGCCTCGGCGTCGGGGGCAAAAAGCCGCGGCATCGGGGGCAAAAGCCGCGGCGGCGGGGGCAAAAAGTCGCGACGGCAGGGGCAAAAAGCCGCAAAAAGCAGCGGCGGTGAGGGCAAAAAGCCCGAGCAGCAAAAAGCCTCGGCGGCGGGAGCAGAAAACCGCGGCGGCGGGGAACAAAAAGCCGCGGCGGTGGGCGCAAAAAGCCATGGCGGCGGGGACAAAAAGGGGCGGCGGCGGGAAGCAAAAAGCCGCGGCGGCGGGGGCGAAAAGCCGCAAAAAGCAGCGGCGGCGGGGGCAAAAACCGCGGCGGCAAAAAGCCGCGGCGGCGGGGGCAAAAAGCCGCGGCGGTGGGGGCTAAAAGCCGCGGCGGCGGGTCAAAAAGCCGTAGCGGCAAAAAGCTGTGGCGACGGGGGCAGAAAGTCGCGGCGGTGGGGGCAGACAGCTGCGGCCGCAGGGGAAAAAGCCGCGGCGGCGGGGGCAAAAAGCAGGGGCGACAAAAAGCCGTGGCGACGGGGGCAAACAGCCGCGGTGGCAAAAACCCGCGGTGGCGGGGGCAAAAAGCCATAAAAAGCCGCGGCGTCAGGGGCAAAAAGCCGCGGCGGCGGGGGAGAAAGCCGGGGCGACGGGGGCAACAAGCCGCGGCAGCGGGGGCAAACAGCCGCGGCGGCAAAAACCCGCGGCGGTGGGGGCAAACAGCCGCGGTGGCCAAAAGCCGCGGCTGGGGTGACAGCCGCGGCGGCGGGGGCAAAAAGCCACAAAAACCCGCTGCGGCCAGGACAAAATGGTGGAAATGGGGTAGAAGGCCAGCACAGCTGGGCATTCCTGGAGTGTGATGTGGAAGGAAAAGTGCAGCGGAAGACAAAGATGTAAGTAGGCTTGACTCAGTGCAGCTAAAAACCCAGATGTTATCTTGATGTTAGTCTATCAGCTAATTTTTTGTATTTTAGTAGAGAAGGGGTTTTACCACGTTGGCCAGGATGGTCTCGATCTCCTGACCTCATGATCCACGCACCTCAGCCTCCAAAAGTGATGGGATTAGAGGCATGAGCCACAAAGTGCTCAAAAAATCTATTAATTAAAAAATGTGTATGTAGCCGTCTTTAATCTACCATGTCCATTAGCAGATAAATACTATAAGCAAAATAACAACAATGAAAGAAACATAGAGTAGATACTCTGATTTATTTAATAAAAATTTGAAAATAGACCAAATTACTCTATGATAAAAAAAAATCTGTTACTATTGAGGATGAGGGTTAGTGTTTGGAAAGGGGCAGGAGAAGTATCACTATTTTTAGTAATGTTCTATTTTCATACATGGTTCTAAGCAAATACATGTGTTAAGCTATCCATATTTAATCATTGTACTTTTCTGCATGTATGATATATGTCAATGAAATAAATTATATACAGCGAAAGTAGACAAAACCACAAGAAGACATACACAAATGTTAAACCTAGAGAGAAATTTGAATATAAGTAAGTCTCTGAACGACTGGTAGAACAAACCGAAAAATAATCAGGATGGAGAGGTTTGGAACAGCATGATTAGCAAAACTGACATATCTGTCTTTTAATATGGGCAGAAACATAGATAAAAAGAGGATTTGTCTCAGAGCATAATTTCTGAAAATAGTGGAATCGAGTTTGAATCTACTAAGTACATATAAATAAATGTCTTAAAAGTCCTCTTATGTTAGCTAATTAAGAAATATTATTGTAATAGATATTAGAAAATATTTTAATAAATTGAGTGGATTTCACACGCTAAGGAAATGATTTTACTTGCATTTGATAGTTCAGTTAGATACATATATACCTATAGGTAGTTTAAAATATTTCTAATAACCTTATATACTTTTAAAAAGCATTGATATCTGTTTGCACTATCTGGTCTATAGAGTACACACACAAAACATGATTATAGATCTTCTGCTATAACCTTCGAATGTCTAATTAATACAAAAATCTAGAATGAGAAGAGTTCTTTGCAATTTTTTTTTACCAAATAGAATATAGGAAAGATAGCTGCAAATATACCTGACACACTTATCTGTGCGTATGGTGGTAGGCTTTTTATTTTATTTTATTTTGAGAGAGGGTCTCACTTTGTCACCCAAGATGGAGTGCAGTCATGTGATCAGAGCTCACTGAAGCCTTCACATACTGTGCTCAAGCGATTCTCCAAACTCAGCCTCCTGAGTAGCAGGAACTGCAGGTGCATGACACCATACTAGCTAATTTTTGTAAAGATGGGGTTTCACCATGTTGCCCTGGCTGATCTCCATCTCCTGGACTCAAGAGATCTGGCCACCTTGGCCTCCCAAAGTGCTGGGATTATAGTTTTGAGTCACCGCGATCAGCCCAGCCTTAAAAAAGGCTGACTAGAGATCTTTATCTAGGTATATCTATATCTATCTATAAAATAAACATGTGTTTGTTATATAAAAAAATATATTATTAATATTATATAAAAATTTTTTTCAAGGTAGAAATATATAAAGAGGGTGCATGTAGAGTCTGGGTCATTGTATAGTGAAACTCAAGGCCTCTGAAGAAATGCCCCTTGCCTCTTTTGTCTGTGCTAGAATCCGAGAAGGGAAAGCAGCAGATGCACTGGTTCCCAGGTTCTTGGCATCCCACAGAGAGAAACATGTTTGAGCTAGGGTAGCGTTAAACACCCTTGTTCTTACTCTCCTGTTTTATGTAGTGAGCAGAGACTAGCTTCATGAGAACAGACTGTGACAGTCAAGGCTGTCTGTTATTTTGTGCAGCATTAATTGAGAAATGCTAGAACCTGAAGACCTCTGGGCCATTTGAGGATAGGTGCAGGGGTAGAAAGGGAAGTTTACATCCCTCATGCTGTGGAGAGATCCCGTGGGAAGCACAGACCTTGTCCTAACTGAAGGCAGACCCCCTTGGTAACCAGCTTCTCATCAGCCAACATTGGATGAGGTTCCATGTCTATTTACTAAATAATCCTTATTGCTTTTCTTCATATGGGCAAAGTATGGTTTACATGGGATATTGTTCCTTTGAACACCCATCGTGCAAACCCCTTCCTGTTGTGGGAAAACAGGCTTCCATATGTGTCTTATTGGGAAACGCATAGGCAATTTCTATGTTTTTACTGCATCTATGTCATGGATATAGGAACTGAATAGTGCCCATCAAAGGCTCACCTGCTGTTGGAAATTGATCTGAGAGCGCGGAAGCACAGAATTCTTTCTTTGTTCCTGGGCAGCGGTGCTTGAGGGATCATTTTGTGGCAGCTGCAGTGGCAATGATGGAAGCAGAATGGAGGGCTCAGTACCAAGACAAGGAGAGACTTGGCCTCACAATGGCAGCATTTCAGGGGTGCGCTCTACAGAGCATTTGCTCACATGGTTTTGGGCATTGTCTCTAACTACATTGCTTCCCCAATAGGTTGACCCATTCTAAATAACTCCTTTTCTCTTTAAAAAAGCAAACTTCATTTGTATGACTTGCAATTGTAAATGACACCAATTGGCCAGTTATCATTCAAATTCTGTTACTTAATCCTGCCTTTTCCTGATGTATGCAACTTTTCCCTAAAAAATTGGACACTTTGTTGCTTACTCATTGTCTTTGCACATTTTAAAATGTTGCTTTATGCCCGCAATCCCTAACTACATTTTCAATGTTTTGCAAGTGGAGTCCATGTGTTCCTGATTTACATGAAGCTCAAAATCATGGTTATAGTAACTAGTACTTCATAATTAAGCAAAAAGCTCTTATTGAAAAATGACAGAACTATACATAGAGATGACAACATGGAGAGATATTTCCTGAGATCACAAAGTTATGGTGCGGCAGAAGTAGAACGTTGAGTAGAGACTCTGTGTTCCCAATCATTATTTCTACCACCAGCTTTCTATTTTGATGTTAATAATGTTCTTATGTGGGAAACCCTACATGTTTGCCAATGTTTAGTTCTTTGACAAAGAAATAGAGCTTCAAGAACACTCTAATCTTTAAAAAATAAAATATCTATAATTGGCCATACAAAAAAATTGGTACTTGACATATACTGAGATCGTTTTATTTTGTGCTAGACAAATGAAGTCATAGAACAGAATGTGCTTTAAATATTATGGATAGTGCTTGCGTGTGTGTGTGTGTGTGTGTGTCTATAGATGCATATTAGGCCGCTGAAAAGTTTTATTATTCTTTCCAGGAGAGAGACTGCCAACTTTTGAACCTAATTAGAACAAGTATATTGCTTCTTCATACTTTTATTAAGGCAAAGAGAGTCTAGTTAAAAATAATTCAACTTGTGGTGGAAATGCTATAAATTGCTGTGAAGTGAGTTGCTGGCTATGGCTTGTCAGAGCAAATATATTGTACAAATCTTAGGGGAGAATTAGTGCTTATGCATTAAAATCAAATCATCTTGCAGCACACTGAGAAAAAGGTTAGATTTTTAAAATAATTTCAAAGTCATGAAAAGAGCAAATATGCTCAACAAAGAGCCTAGCAACCCTCAATGACCAATTCCCCTTTTATATAGTTTGGTATCTGAATTAGAATCCCAGAATCTACAAATTCTTCTGGGTGTGGGTGCTGCATTTTGAGGATTTTATAACACTGCCATCACCAAGCTCTCTTTTGATATTCACTTTAAGGAGATAATTTATGGGCAACCAGAGAGCGTAAAACAAAGTAGATATCTATCTAGATATATAGATACATCTCCATATCATTGACAGGATACCTTCTGGCCGAGTGTGAGCACAACCTATGGGTGTGGTTGGAGAGAACATGTGTTCCACCTGAATGGCAGATCAAGATTATTCCTTCTCATCTGCTGCAACGGCTCAATGTGTTAAGGAGAGGAGTGAGACAGCAGGAACTGCATTCATTCAGTCATACAGACCAAAAGGAGGAATGTCGCCCAGCCCTCTAAACTGACCCAGAACCCAGCTCATGTCTCAACTGCTACCTCTACTACTTAGAAAGAAGTAACTCCACCAAAGCAGGGTTCTGGACAAATATATTTTTATTGATCATATACAAATAGATGAAGATGGACTTGGATGTTAAGAAAAATAATACTATATAAAATCAAGAGTTGACAGTCGCCCCCTGACTTAAATTAAGAGTGTGTACATTAGATAATTTAATCCAATGTATCAGGTAAAAACTTGAACAAACTTCTGGCCTCTTCCTTAAAATTCAGGGAAGCATGTCCTCCACAAAACAGAATCAAAATATAAATAAAAGACTGGCTCAAGATGAAAGGAAACCTTATAAATGAAAAGAAGCCAGATGAGAGGCACTTAACTGAGAATGAAAAGAAAGTGAGTGGACAAAATAATTATGAGAAGATGAACCTTCAAATCAGAAAGAGGGAAAAAAGCTTATTTGCTACTATGGGAACTCAAAAGAGAGTGAACACAAATGTGAAAATTCCGAGAGTACAGAAAAGTAGCATATCTAAATTAAGAGCATGAGAAAATGTATACAATTTTGAGTAATAACAGAAATCAAAAGTAAGTATTGTATGTTATATTTTAGTAGACCAATGCTGAAGAAGAATGAAAACAAGAAATAATATTAAATATGAACGTATGGAGAACAGAATAATATTTTTAAAATTTTTAGTTTCTAAGCTTATCTGAAATTTTAATTTTGATGTCTTATGTAATACCAGAGTTATTAAGAAGGTATTAGCTAATAACACTATTTTCAGTGATATTTTAAGTATTTGTTCTAGAAAAATTTCTATTTTTTAGAAAGGTATATTTAAAAATACATTAAATGTGTATGTACATCAATCATGTATCGATTTCTGATTTTTTGAATTGCAAACGAAATCTGTATTTTTGTGTTCCTGGAATAAAATAAACTTGAATGGATTGTAATATATTATTCATACTGTAATTCAATGTGTTTGAATACTTTAAGAATGTTACATTTATAGTTAACAGATATTGACCTATAAATTTCCTTTCAGATAATGATGCTGTGAGATAATCTAAGAAGAATTAAAATTTAAATTCATGTATTCGTACTTTTTTCTCCATTCTCTAACTGTAATATATCTTAATTACAGATGGAGGAACAGATAGATGTTAGATACATAGATATATAATAGATAGATCATCCAAAATTCTTACTGTTATGGTTTTATGTAGTCAGTATTTACCTCTATTTTTCTACATGTTTATCCTTCCAATTTAGTTCATTACTTCCTGCACCTTTGATGTCATATATATAAACAGGAAATAACACATGGTGGCTGGGATGTAGAGAGAGCCACAGGACTTGTGAATAAAATCCACAGGCAAGGATGTGGCGATTCCTTTTGCAGTTTTGCAGGGAATGCCAAACCCTATGTTTGCTGTGGAAAAGAGTATGGTAGTTCCTCAAAACATCAAAATGGTATTGCCATATGATTGAGCAGCGCCACATCTCAGAATAGCAAAAGAATTGAAAGCAGAGTCTTGGAAAAATATTTGCACATCCATGTTTGCACCAGCATTATTGGCAATAGCTAAAACGTAGTAGCAATTGAAGTGTCCAACAACAGATGAATGGATAAGCACAATATGATATATACATACAATGGAATATTATTCAGCCTTAAACATGAGGGAAATATTCTGACATATGTTGCAACTTGGATGAAACTTGAGGATATTATGCCAAGTGAAATAAGTTAGTCAGTGAAGGACAAATACCGTATAATTCCATTTGTATAAGGGACTTAAAGTGGACAGAATCATAGAGATAGTACAATGATGGTTGCCAGAAGCTGGGGGGAGGAAGAAATGGGGAAGTACTGTTTAATGGGTATAGAGTTTCAGTTTCACAAGATGAAACGAGTTATGGAGATGGATGGTAGGGATGGCTGCACAATGTTATGACTCTATTTAGTACCACTGAACTGTACACTTAAAATGGTTAAGAGTACATTTTATGTTATGTGTATTTTACCACAATAAAAAAATAAAATACCTTAGGAACACTTTCATGAAAGAGTCCACATAAAATTCATTTTAATGCATGTGTTTATGCATAGCTTTCTATTCTTCTCTTTTCTACTTATATTCCAAATTAGAATATAATGCTAATCAAGCATAGTGGCTGTGTTTCTTGCTTCCTCTAGTCTTCAGGTAGCATACAAATGTAATAAACTACTTATTAATGTCACATACCAAGCTTGTGGGATTCTCTTAAATACAACATTTTTATACTTACACCTATGCAATACCCATTAGCATCGCCTTCCTAAATCAGGGGAAATTGAGCCTCTGTAAGGTGGAGTAACTTCCTAAAATACAAAACTCAGCATTAAAGTCTGTATACTTCAATATCCTGCCCCCTTCTCATTTGTCTTTACTGCCTTTTATGTATGCATTAGATGTTCAATAAATTCTCTTTTTAAAACGGAATTTAAGCCGTGGAGCAGTGTTTTCTTGAACAATAAATATGATATAGGACACTCTTCCTCCCTTTCATTTAAGATGCAGTTCATGAAAAAGAGAAATACTTTCATTGTGCTAGAAGCTTAAAATAATGAAAATGCCACTTTCTACTTGTAGGGGTGGGTTGCCCCTACACACCTGTGGGTGTTTCTCATAAGGTGGAACGAGAGACTTAGGAAAGAAAAAGACACAGAGACAAAGTATAGAGAAAGAAATAAGGGGACCCGGGGAACCAGCGTTCAGCATATGGAGGATCCCGCCAGCCTCTGAGTTCCCTTAGTATTTATTGATCATTTGTGGGTGTTTCTCCGAGAGGGGGATGTGTCAGGGTCACAAGACAATTGTGGGGAGAGGGTCAGCAGACAAACACGTGAACAAAGGTCTTTGCATCATAGACAATGTAAAGGATTAAGTGCTGTGCTTTTAGATATGCATACACATAAACATCTCAATGCTTTGCAAAGCAGTATTGCTGCCCGCAGGTCCCACCTCCAGCCCTAAGGCGGTTTTTCCCTATCTCAGTAGATGGAGCATACAATCGGGTTTTATACCGAGACATTCCATTGCCCAGGGACAGGCAGGAGACAGATGCCTTCCTCTTGTCTCAACTGCAAGAGGCATTCCTTCCTCTTTTACTAATCCTCCTCAGCACAGACCCTTTACGGGTGTCGGGCTGGGGGACGGTCAGGTCTTTCCCTTCCCATGAGGCCATATTTCAGACTATCACATGGGGAGAAACCTTGGACAATACCTGGCTTTCCTAGGCAGAGGTCCCTGCGGCCTTCCGCAGTTTTTGTGTCCCTGGGTACTTGAGATTAGGGAGTGGTGATGACTCTTAAGGAGCATGCTGCCTTCAAGCATCTGTTTAACAAAGCACATCTTGCACCGCCCTTAATCCATTTAACTCTGAGTTGACACAGCACATGTTTCAGAGAGCACAGGGTTGGGGGTAAGGTTATAGATTAACAGAATTTCAAGGCAGAAGAATTTTTCTTAGTACATAACAAAATGGAGTCTCCTATGTCTACTTCTTTCTACACAGACACAGTAACAATCTGATCTCTCTTGCTTTTCCCCACATCTACATTAAACAGAAACTGAAGGGAATCAAGGTTAATTGCATGAGATATAGAAAACAAGTGGGAAAGAAATCTAGTATAATTTCCCCTTTGTGTAACTTTGTTATTTAGCATTTGAGAAAATGTTTCCCCCAAATATCTTCCCATCTTAATTCATGTCTGTAAGGTTGACATTTATGTCTCACCTTGTCAAGAAGGGCAAACTCTAACATAAACATTTCCCAAAAATGCTTCCTGCTAAAACGTAAGCTCAGTCTGGCTAGAAATTAAGCTCACTTCATAAAGATAATTGGTAGCTAATCTTTGCATGCTGTTCTCTGAACTTGAGTGAAAGCTGTCCATCAGGCATACAGGGAATGATGGAAAAGGTGACAAGAGAAGATGAATGCTATGTCACTAACCTTCAAAGATGACTTTCCTTTTCTTTCAAATTCTTGATATCTTAAGACTTCATTAATTCATCTCTCTTTGCCCTTGGTTCAACATTGTGCTATACCAAAACTCATGTAAAACAATGATCTAAGGTAATAAAAATGCCATTTTTCTTTCATGTAGATGCAAGCTAACTGGCATTTTTACAATCAACATATTTCCGTTGTCAATTTTTCATTCTGTATTGGAAGTAATTCATAGGTATTTCTGAAGGGATGAAGATGTTTCTGTGTTCATTGTGATCCAAACTTTTTTTAGACCTAGTGGTGTTTGTAAAACAATTTGTGCCAGCTGACCAAGGACCACTGTGGCAGAAAGCAGCAAACTTGCCTAACATGTCACTGCCTCATAAGTTGGCTTTGAAAACTAGGGGCTTACTCTATAGTCCTATGAATCAAAGACATTGATAGATGTAGTATAAGATTACAATCATATTTTCCTTTTGACAGTCACATTATAAAGCATGATGTATTGCAATTAATCTCAACTAGCTGATCACAATTAAAAATAATGTTTATTATTGCTGATAAACAATCATAACTCTTCTGTTCTCAAATGTGCAAGTAACTTGTAATTTTAATACAAATTTGGATATTATTACTAATTGATTTAATCTCATTGGATTTGGTTCATGGATCCAATTTATTAAAATATTGATAATGCGGTAATGATTTGTCTCCCCATTTCATTTACACTAAAAGCCACAATTCTTACAATGGTCTGCAAGCCCATCATGATCTGTCGCATGTTAACCGCCAAAATAATTTTATATCTTCGCCCTTGATCTTACCAGTGGCCCTGGCCACCTCACTGTCCTCTGGACGTGCCAACATGCTGCTGTCTCATGACCAAGACTCCAGTTAATTTCTTGGCTTGGAAAGATAGCCCTCCATATATCCTTTGATCAGCTCATTCAACTTCCTCAAGTCTTTACTGAAACCTCACATTCTCGATGAGACCTATTCAGTATTTCAAACTGCCTCCCAGCTGCAACAGTCCAAAACCCCTTACTCTTCTGTGTATTTTTGAAAGGATTTATTGAGATATAGTTTACATAGTGTAGAGTGCACACATTAATGTCTACAAGTCAGTGGCTTTTAGTATATGCACAGATAAGTGGAGCCATCATCACAATGAATTTTAGAGCATTTTCATCACTTCAAAAAGAAACCCCACCTTCTTTAGCTGTTAACCTCCTATGCACCCATCCCCTACTCAATCCTAAGCAACCACAAATCTGTTTTCTGTCTCTGTAGATTTTCCTATTCTATTTTCATCTAAATAGAATCATACAATAGGTGGCCTTTTGTGCTTGGCTTCTTTCAGTTGGCATAATGCTATCAAGGTTCATATGCGTATTGGTACTTTATTTCTTTTTATAACTGTATAACATTCAATTGCATGGATATAACATTTTGTTTATCCAATAACATTTTTATTGACATTTGAGTTGTGTTCAGCCTTTGGCTATTGTAAATACTGCTGCTAAAAATACTTGTGTACAATTTGTGTTTGAACACCTCTTTCCAATACTCTGGGTGTATCACTGGGAATAAATTTCTGGGACATATGACAATTCTATGTTTAATATATTTAGAAGCCATCAAACTATTTTCCAAAGTGGCCAGTTCTGGCCATAGAGTATCTAACTGTGGTTTTGATTTATAGTTGCCTGATGAGTGATGCTATTGAGTATCTTTTTATGGGATTATTGACCGTTCGTGTATCTTCTTGGGAAACACATCTTTCCTATCATTTATCAGTTTTGAGTTGGGATATTTGTTACTGAGTTAAAACAATTTTTCTATATTCAAGATACATATATATACAGACATATAGATATGTGTTTTTCAAATATCTTCTCACAATTTTTGAGCTGCCTTTTGACTTTCTTGGTTGTCCTTTGAAACACCAATGTCTTTAATTTTTAAGAAATTTTAACTATCTAATTTTTATTTTTTTGCTCATGTTTTTGGTGTTACAGCTATTTCTTTGCTAGATCCAAAATCCTGAAGATTTTCCCATATGCTTTATTCTAGCTCTGCATGTATGTCTTTAGTTCATTTGAGTTAATATTTTTGTATGCTTTGGGGTAAGGGTTTGAATTTATTATTTTGCACGTGGTGATCCACGTATACGTTGTTGACCCAGTGTGTTCAAAGACTGTCTCTTCCTCACTGAATTGCACATGGCACCACTGTAAGAATCCATTGACTATAGATACACAGTTTTATATATGGACTCTCAATTCTCTTCCATCAATCTATATATTTTTCCTTCATCAGTATTGTGTTGTCTTGATTACTGATGCTTTGCCGTAAGGTTTGGAGCACGGAGGTGTGAATTATCCTAATATGTTTTCTTTTTTTCAAGACTCTTTTGGCTATTTTGAGTCCCTTACAATTCCATGTGTATTTCAGAATCAGCTTGTCAGTTTCTAGACAGAAGTCTGTTGGGATACTTGCAGGGATTTCGTCAAATCTGTAGTTCTAATTGTAAAGTAGTACAATGTTAAATCTTCCAATTCATGGCTGTAAGATGTTTGCTAATTATCTAGATCTTCTTTAAACAATAATTTTTAATTTTCAGAGTAAAATCTTGTATCACATTTTCCAAATTAATTATTATTTCTTTTTTTGATGCTATTGTACATTGAAATGTTTTCTCAATTTCATTTTGGGGTTTTCATTGTAGATGTGTGCAATTGATTTTTGTATATTTATCTTCTATGCTGTAATATTGCTGAAATAATTTACTAGTTCTATCGTTCAGTGGATTCCTTAAAATTTTCTATATACAAGAATGTTATTTGCAAAAAAAGTTTTATTTCTTCCTGTTCAATATGGGTGACTCTTATTTCTTTACTTGCCGATTTGCCCTGCATAAAATCTTTAGTATAGTGTTGACTAGAAGAGGTCAAAGTATATATCTTATTCTTATCTCTGACCATAGCGGGAAAGTATCCTTTCTTTCACCACTAAGTTGAATGTTTGCTGTTAGCTTTTCACGGGTGCCATGTATCGGGTGTAGAAAGTTCTCTATTCCTGGCTCATTGAGTTTTTATTTTTATTTGTAATCATTAAAGCATTTGGATTTTGTTAAATGTCTTTTCTGAATCTATCGAGATGATCATGCAATTCTCGTTTCTTATTCTATGGGTAAGATGTATTACCTTAATGGATTTTGGGCTGTTAAACCAACCTGGGATTACTAGTATAAATTTCACTTTGTCATAGTGTATAATTCTTTTATATGTTGCTAGATTTGATTTGTTAGTATTTTTTAAGGAATTCTGCGTTTATACTTACAGTAGTTTTATTTTTCTATGCTATTTGCACCAACTTTTGTATCAAGGTAACACTGGCCCAACAGAATAAATTGGGAAGTGAATATTTCTCTTTTTAAAAAAAGTTAGTCAAGAATTAATATCAATTAGTCAATACTAACAAATATGATTAATATTATAAAATATTAATTTCTCTAATTTTTATTTTCTTCCTTCTGCTTGCTTTAGGTTTAGTTTGCTATTTTTTCCAGTGCCTTAATGTGGAAGGTCATCTTATCTCATCCTTTCCTTTGTCTTTTCATTTTCTAAATAGTGTCTTTTTAGCATCAGGTGAGCTCCCCAGGTTGGTAGTACTCCATGTTTATTGCTGTACAACAATGACAGGTAATATGTCCTGAAGACAATGGAAACTTAACATTCAAAATCTCCTAGATTCCACCTTATATGATATGTCTCTTCAATTCGTCCTAATTTCTACCCTTTCTCTATTATAAACCATGAGTACAATGGCATTCAATGAGTTCTATGAGTCTTTCTAGTAAATACTTGAAACTGAGGGTGTTCTGGGGAAACCCCTGAACTGGCAGTTGGTGTCAAAAGTGAGAATCGTCTTATATGGCCTCTTCCTTTGAACTTTGCAGCTGGACCCAAACTCTGCACAATTTGGGCCAGAAGTCTCGTGTTGACTTTGCGGCCTAAAGTATCCTGTAGTTTGTCTAACCCTCAATAAATTTGCTTTCATCAAATATTGTATTTGTTACCCCAAAATTACCATCATGTTTTTTTCTCCAAATAACTAACATTGGGAGAAATAGCCAGCTGAGTCTGTAACTCAACAGAAACAAGTGATCCATATACCATATAAGTGGCCATTTCATTTTGCCTCCCTCCACCAAATCTTAGCAACCTCAACCATTGCCATGAGCCACTGTAGGCCTACCAGCTACAAACAAACAAGTATCTTTTAAAAACACTTCACACTCCCATTTGATAAATTTCCCAGCAAAGAGATGCCTACTTTATGCAAGTGGCTCATATTCGCGAAGTCTGGAGATATTATTCATGTAGTGTGAGAAAATCATCCCAGCGATGCCAGCACATTCTCCTTCCCATGATCTGCTAGGTTTGCAAACATGTTCAGGCCATGGGTGAGAGATTTGTATTTCACAGTACAACAATTTTATGGAGGGCACTGAAACTTAGATTGAGCATTTTAGTACAGTCACACATTACTGAATGATAGGGATACGTTCTAACAGGTGCATCCATAGGCAATTTCATCGTTTTGTAAACATCACAGAGAATATTACAAACACCTAGATTGTACAGCCTACCACGTCTAGGTTATATGGTAGATCCTCTCTCTCCTAGGCTACAAACCTGTGTACTACATTACTGTACTGAATACCGCAGGCAATAAGAACACAGTGGTAAGAGTTTATGTATCTAAACATACTTAAACATAGAAAAGTATGTAAAAATATGTATTAAAATCTCATGGGGCCACTTTTGTATATGTAATCCGTCTTTGACTGAAGTGTTATTATGCATGACATGACTCTATGACAAAAATAAAATAACACATTGTAAAAAATGTACACATGTATCAAAGATAATATTATAAAAATAAAAATATTTTTTCAGTGTAAGAATTTGTAACGATCACAAAATGTTCACAGCTTATATTTTAGTACAGTTTCAAATGCCTAGTGCAATTACTATTTATTTCTTTGCGTATTTTAAACACGTATATAATAAATATTTTTCAGGTTCAACAATATATCTCAGTCCAACTGGCTCTTATAAATATTAGTTAAAATCAATTAGTAAATTCATGTATATATATATATACACACGTGTATCAGTGTGTGTGCATGTATGGGTGTAAATGTAATTGTATGTGTGTGTAAATGCAATTGGATGCATCCTACTGTTTACCCTTACCTACAAGATTCCCAAGATTCATTTATTATCTTTAGTTGATGTGCATTTGAAGATTTACCAAATAAAACTCTAATCGTGGAAAATATCAAGATGTTATTAAATTCTTCTTTTGCTCATAATTATTTCTTTAAATTGATGTTTCTTGCAAAACTTGCAGTAATGCTCATGCACAAAATAATTTTCTAAATAAAAAATAAAAACATAGTCTCAGTAATTAATTCTTAATAATTATTTCTCCCCAATAATTAATGTGAATTAATTCTTAATTCTTAATTATAGAATAATCTTGCCTTTCAGAGTTCTGAATCTTTTGCATGTTGCATATATTTCACTAACTAGGACAACTTCTGAAATATTGGCATTAATTAATGTCAATCAGCAATTATTGGTTTCAAAGAAATTAAATAACATTCATATTCTGAATCACAAGGGTACTTTGGCATCTAATTTAATCAAGCTCTTTGTATCATCATCTACACTTTAATTTCTTTTTTTTTTTTTTTTTTTGGTTTTGTGGGGGTTTTTTTGGTTTTGGGTTTTTTCTTTCTTTTTTTTTTATTATACTTTAAGTTTTAGGGTACATGTGCACATTGTGCAGGTTAGTTACATATGTATACATGTGCCATGCTGGTGCGCTGCACCCACTAACTCGTCATCTAGCATTAGGTATATCTCCCAATGCTATCCCTCCCCCCTCCCCCCTCCCCACCACAGTCCCCAGAGTGTGATATTCCCCTTCCTGTGTCCATGTGATCTCATTGTTCAATTCCCACCTATGAGTGAGAATATGCGGTGTTTGGTTTTTTGTTCTTGTGATAGTTTACTGAGAATGATGGTTTCCAGTTTCATCCATGTCCCTACAAAGGACATGAACTCATCATTTTTTATGGCTGCATAGTATTCCATGGTGTATATGTGCCACATTTTCTTAATCCAGTCTATCATTGTTGGACATTTGGGTTGGTTCCAAGTCTTTGCTATTGTGAATAATGCCACAATAAACATACGTGTGCATGTGTCTTTATAGCAGCATGATTTATAGACATTTGAGTATATACCCAGTAATGGGATGGCTGGGTCAAATGGTATTTCTAGCTCTAGATCCCTAAGGAATCGCCACACTGACTTCCACAATGGTTGAACTAGTTTACAGTCCCACCAACAGTGTAAAAGTGTTCCTATTTCTCCACATCCTCTCCAGCACCTGTTGTTTCCTGACTTTTTAATGATTGCCATTCTAACTGGTGTGAGATGATATCTCTTAGTGGTTTTGATTTGCATTTCTCTGATGGCCAGTGATGATGAGCATTTTCTTGACAAACATTTGTTTGTGTGAGAAAGATTGAGCAGGTTATTGTGCTTTTTTAAGATGCAACTTTTGCTTAATCTAGAGATAGGCAATGCTCCCTAAAAGGGACAAAGAGAAAAATGAGTGAGCAATAGCGATGTGACAGGCATGGAAAAAGACAATACATTTATAAAACAAATAGAGCCACAGATGACGATAATGGGGATCAAATCTTGAGATACTGACTCAGTTTATAACCGCACTGTATAATAGAGCAAATCATTTGTTAATTTTTTGACAAATGGAATTTAAATTAATTAAGATGAATACAGTGTTTTTAAAAAGGGAGGTCATCTTAAAATAAAATAGTGGATAAAGTGATAAAACCAATGTAAAAATCATAAACACTTTATAAGGAATTTTTGTCATGTAATTTAATATTTTTGTTTATTTAAAATGACCCAAATCAAAATAATTATATCTTAATTAACAAATAATCATCAGAAGTTAACTAATTTTTACTTTATAATACTAGGTTTAAAAATTCTTAACTATATTTTTAGTCATATATGCTTATATATAAAATAGACATAGGATGTATATTTACATGTTCACAATATTATATTGTAATTGTTCCTACAGATTTGGTTTTTCAATAGAATTAATAAGTACTTTTAAAATTTTTCAATTTCAGTGATATATATGTTTGATTTTTCTTTGACAAAGCATACATATATTGATAGTTAATAATATGAAAATCTTCTAAAGACATTACAGGAACATGAAAATGTAATTAAATCCTCACTAATTTGTAATGTTTTATGTAAGCGGAACACATTTAACTGAAAATTGCTTTTATATAATACTCAAAAGAGACTGAAAACATATTAACTAGTGGAATAAGTCTTCAAATTGATAATCTGAACTATATAAGAGGAGAAACTTCAGGCACTCAAATATTTGAAATGCTACAAAATATTTCTTTAAACTATTTAACAATTTCTGTTTGTAGAGTGCTATACAGTAATCACTATAAATGGCATCTCAAGTCTTTCTCTAGCTTTGACCACATTTACCTCCTAATTTTAATTATTAGTATGTTGGAGCAGTGCATAGAACTAGATTCCGATCTTCCTTTTTAATGCGTAAAAATATGTCCTTTGAGACACCATTAAAGAAAGAGCACCTTGTATAAATTCAATGCCAAGAGACAAGATATTCTTGATTCTGAAGTCTTGTTCTTTGATACAGCAATGTAATTAATAATAAGAAGAAAACATGACATAGATGTGGAGTCTATTTTAATCAAAAATTGTCCATAGAATTTGATGATAAAATTTAAAAATCTACTATATTTAGTTAGTTACAAAAAACTAGGTTGTGGGAACATATTTGGTCAATAAACACCCCTACCAAATGCTGACAAGAAAAAAAGTTAGGTACCACCTTTCTTCTCTGCAGATGGCCTGAGATGGGTTAATTTGAAAGAATGCTTCCAAACCTGAGGTGACCCCCGAGAACAACATAATCCACTGCTGTCTCCTACATTCAGTTTCTCAGTTTGTGCTCTTTTAATTTTGGGGGGAGGGAAGCCAGTCCTTTAAACCGATCTTCAGCATGATGGCAGAGCCAACGAGTGTGGACAGGTGACACGGTGTCTGACTTTGTTCCAGCAGCCACTTGGGCATTCTCTGGGTCTTCTCTGCCCTAGGGACAGCACCAGTATTGAAAACATGTCTTTGTGGCATTCTCTATGCCAGGAACTCCCAACACATTTTCCTTGAAACTGATGAAATGAATAAAAATAAACCAAGAGGTGTGCTGTTTGTTTCTGTTTCCTCCTTTCTGCAGCCCTTCTTCATCATCTAATATTTTTAAATACATTCTCGATCACCAAAAGAAGCATAAGGGCTTTAGTGATTTGTAGCAGATGTATAAATAGCCCAGCCCCTATTCCTTACCTGTAGCTGCTGGGAAGAAAACCATTCTTAACACTCTACAAGGTCTCATCTCCAGAATTTGCACCTGTTTCTAGCTGAGGACTTTCTCTAGCAGCACGGGAGCTTGATACTGGGCATGAAGTGGGAAGAAAAGGTGAGGGTAACTAAGAAGAATCTCCCTGGATTCAGTGATGTAATTCTGAGGCATGTTCCACATAGCTTCCCATAGAATTAAGCCCAGATATCTAACACAGGAACTCGCCTCTTAACACGTGTGGTACTGGCTTTTCTATCTTTCCTGTTTTAGTTTGTTCTCTCTTGCTTGTCTCACTTTTGCTGTGTCCTCACTCCTGCTTTAAGAATACCCAAACAAATACATTCATTTATTGTTTTAGACTCTCAGAACACAGTTGATAGTTGAACTTGTAAACTATGATAATCAGCTTGGATGCTATACTGACAGGAAGATGGTGAACTCACAATGTCTAATTAAGATAAAATTTAAAAATATATTGATTCATGTCCAAAGATTTAAAAAACCTAAGCGGCAGTGTCACAATTTCTTCTTTTTAGTTTACATGGTTTCTTAAACGCCTACAATTATTTTAAAGGAAGCCTTGTGTCTAGGAAAAATTGAGACATATGGAATAAATTACTAACCCATTTCTCCTTGAAATCCATTAGACACTTGATGATTTTTCACATATATTTCTGAATTGAAAAGCTAGTTGTGAAATATTTGTATAAGCATATCCTTATGTAATATTTTGTTTTTAACAGTGAATTGAAGGTTTAAAGATTAAATTATTCTATCCAGAGAATAAAAAGCAATTATTTCACAAGGAGAACATGTGTATGTTGACACGACATTTTAAAATCTAGATTTTAAAATAGGTCCCATATACTTTTAAGTCAATTAGAATATGTTTGTATCAGTCTGTCTACAGTTTTACACCTGTCAAAATGTACTTGAACTACAAGTACCTTGAACAATTTTGAAATTTATTATTCCTCTGAAACTGATTAAAAGAATTATGGTCGAGTGAAATTCCGATTGGCATAATTTGGGAGAGAAATTATTCCTTGGACATCAACCTCTGCCAAGATAGTTTATAATGACATTGAGACTTTTTGATTTACAAAATTTGTTATATAAAAAATACTAAGACGATGACAGATAATACACAGACTTTAATTAAAATTGTACTAAAATTGAATGTCTAAATAAATTAGAAGGGTACATGGTACATCTAATTGCATGTTTATATATTTTATTTGTGCATTTTATTCCTAGGGTTGCTTTTGGTGTAGTTTGTAAAACGTTCTTATTTTTATGATACTGTAGTATATACTAAATACAGAAAAATCAGGAAATAGAAAATGAAGAAGAAAACATTAACTATTGTCAACCAAATAAAAATTGTGCAATCTCTAAGCACATGAACTATGTATTATTTGTACAGCATGTACAATGTTTATGCTTCACAGGGTGAGGTAGAGACTGCAAAACATTGAATCTGGGACAAATAAGAAAGTAAGGAAATTTTCACAATATATTAATATTATAGAAAATGTTGAACTTAACAGTTAAGATACAAGTAGTGAAAAATGATAGTATTTAAGGAGATCTAGAAAATTTAATCTATATCTGTAATGTGTGAGAAGTATTAGAATAATGCTTGTATTTCCGGATTGGCATCGATTTCTATTGAGACTGGAAACATAGTAGAGGTGAGGGAAAAAGAATTTAAATTGTGGATACTTGAGTTTTATACCTAGGAGTTTGAGAAATACATTTTGTTACTATCAAAGCAGTTGGCACAAGAGTGTACAAAATTCCCTAACTGTGTCTATGTGGAGAAGACATAGACAAACAGAGAATAGCAAAACAGAAATAGCAAAAAAGCACAAATAAATTTTACCTGTATTTTTACATAAAAGGCAATTAGAGTAGGAAAACATAAAATTTGTGTTTTATCAAAATTTTTCTCTTTCTCATAATATAGTTGATTATATTACTGGAAAAAAATTGAAGCATTGGTATGCTCACAAAAAAAAAAGTAAAATATAAGGTCAAAACCATGGGAATGCAGGGAGCAGACGAAATATACCTAAACACCGAAACTGATTTTGCCCTACGGACATGTACCAAAATGAATGAGTGCAGATTCCTACTGTCATACATCACATAAGACAGTAAAGAAATACATAGCTTTTCCCAAGACAGGGCATCACACAGGAGCTCCTCCCTAAAGCTAGGACCAAAATTTCTATCCTCAGTATAAAGAAGAATCAGAGGTAAATTAATCTCATTTCACATTCCCTGGAAACGGCAAATAAAAATGACTTGAGATTGGACAGATTTAAAGAAACTCAATCATTAATGATTTACAGCAATTAATTTAAAAATTGTTTAAATGTGCAGTCCAAACATACATCCAAACATCTCTAGGCCAAGAATTAACATAATGTGGTCCCAGAATGGTGGTGCCTTTAGTAGACTCACAAAAAAATTCAAATTCTCTTTGGCAAATTTTCTTCTTACTAATCCTCAAAAGTGCACAAAAATAATTTTCAGAGAAAAATAAATATTTGTCATTCAAAGGCATCTAAGTACGCAGGAAACGATATTCCACCATTTGAAAGGAAAGCAGAAAAAGAGTACAAACAGATCCACAACGGTTCATTAGTAGAAATATCACTGTTAGATTATAAAGCACATTTGTTTTAAAAAAAATTTTTTTTAAATGAATATATTTTTAGGAGACTAAAAAGTTGATGTAGCAAATTTGAAAAGTAGTTTGTATAAAAATATAGTATTTTAAATTAAAAACTCAAAAATGAACTCATCAGATTAGACGTGGCCATGGTGGGAGTTAATAAATATTTCAGAACGCATTACAGAAAATTTAAAAAATGCAAAATGTAGACAGAATCATGAAGAGACATGGGAGATACAGTGAGAAAGTGTAGCATGTGTTTAGTGAGTGTTCTCATAGAAGGGAACTGGGAAGCGACAATATGTGATGGTATTTTGGCTGAAAGTTCTCTAGACTTTTGTAAGACACTAAACCGCATATTCAAAAATTCCATGCATGCTAAGCAAGCTACAATGGAGATAAACCTACACCTACGTATCTCCTAGAGAAATAGTAAAGAATCAGGAAGGGAAAAATATTTCAATTAGCACTAGAAAAATCAAATTACCTTTAATCATATTGAAATCAGAAAGAATGAAAGGTAAAATAAACAATATTATTTGTTAAGAATAATAATGCCATTCTGAAATTCTCAACCAAGAAAAATATTCATCAACCTATGGCTAAATAACATATTTAGAGACAAAAAACAAAACGCCACCAGCAGAATTCCACTAAAGAAACTAAAGAGAAACTCTGAAAACATGCTTCAGAAAGCTTGAAGTTCCGAAATCAAAGAATGAACACAGAGCAAAATATATTGTAAACATACAGATAGATCTAAATAAAAAATTAGGTGTTGAAACAAAAAGATATTTAAAATTAGATAAACACTGCAATATGTATGTTAGGAAGAAAATTATTAGGGCTGAAGTATTCAAAGTCCCCTTAATTGTCTGACAAGAGCAGAAAGTTGAGTATGACTTTGTAACTTTTTTTTTTTTTTTTTTTTTGAGAAGGAGTCTCACTCACTCTTTCACCCAGGCTGGAGTGCAGTAGCGCAATCTCGGCTCACTGCAAGCTTCGCCTCCCGGGTTCACGCCATTCTCCTGCCTCGGCCTCCCGAGTAGCTGGGACTACAGGCTCCCGCCACTGCGCCTGGCTAATTTTTTGTGTTTTTAGTAGAGATGGGGTTTCATTGTGTTAACCAGGATGGTCTCCATCTCCTGACCTCAGGATCCGCCCGCCTTGGCCTACCAAAGTGCTGGGATTACAGGCGTGAGCCACCGCGCCCGCCCCTCTTTTATGTTCTGTAGTAAATAAAGATGACCGATTCCTGAACATTGAGAAGAGGCTAAATGTGTAAATATTTAGGAAGAGTGAAAAAAAAAATGTGCCCCTAGCCTCTTTTCAATGTTCAGGAATCGGTCATCTTTATTTACTACAGAACATAAAAGAGGGCCGGGCGCGGTGGCTCACGCCTGTAATCCCAGCACTTTGGTAGGCCAAGGCGGGCGGATCATGAGGTCAGGAGATGGAGACCATCCTGGTTAACACGATGAAACCCCATCTCTACTAAAAACACAAAAAATTAGCCGGGCGCAGTGGCGGGAGCCTGTAGTCCCAGCTACTCGGGAGGCTGAGGCAGGAGAATGGCATGAACCCAGGAAGCAGAGCTTGCAGTGAGCCGAGATCGTGCCACTGCACTCCAGCCTGGGCGACAGAGCGAGACTCCGTCTCAAAAAAAACCCAAAAGAACATAAAATAAAATATGCACAGATAACGTAATGACAATGATAAAAAATATTAATGAAAACACCTTATGAAAGAAGAAAGTCCCTGCAGTTAGTTTAGAGGCCTAGAGGCAGAATAGATGGCATGGCCATTGAGGGGAGGCAGACCTGGCTTCTTCCCCCAGTATATGTGTCTCCGTGTATACACAGCTTTTACTCATAGGACAATTAAGCTCTCTGAGCCTCAGATGCCCCATTAGTGAACATGGGGAAGAAAAACAACCTCACACGATTAAACACAGCACACATGCAAGGCAATTGGCACTCAAGATGCTCAAAGCATATATTAGGTCTCCTACTAGAGGAACATTGTTTTTTTCAATTAAGTAGAGATATATGATTATTTTTGGATCTAGGAAAATGGCATAATTAAATAGTCCCAGGATTTATGTTTGATATCAAAGAGAACTTGTTGGATATCCTGATGAGAAATATGTAAAATAATAGTATTTCTGTCTTTTCCTATGACTCTTACTGAAATCAGTAAAGGTGGACACAGAGTTTGACAGAGAGAGCCATGAGGAATGACCTCTCCACATATCATATGGAAGCACTGAGAATGTGTGCAAGGGCTGGGAAGACAGAGCAGTGCTGTGCATAATCCCCAAGAGGGAAGAAGAGAGCACGCACTCTCAGAAGAATGGATATTGGCACTCAGCACCAGGAAATATTTCTAACCCCTCTCCCAGAAGAAAATTGCAATAAATAAACCCAACATTTACAGGGAGGCTAGCAGAAAATTTCAAATGCAAAGATGAACACATAACCAAAAATTACCAATCATTTGAAAGAGACTAATACCTGAAAGAGAGGCACAAAGCACAATAATCAGAAGAAACTGACATGCCAAGAAAACAAAGTTAAAAGGACAGTTGATACAAGAATTTAGAATAAGTGTGTTTAATTACCAGAGTGATGTGAGAAGATATTGCAGCCATACTTAGAGTTAACTAGATATTTGTTAAATTTAAAATGTGATATGTGAAATAAAGAAAAACTTGAGGGACACACTAAAGATCAAAACAAAAACAAACTGGAGAGATAAAATGTTAACTCAAGAATTCCTGCAGAATATAGAATAAAAGGAAAGTGTGATCAAAATTATGAAAGAAAAGTTAACAGATATTAGATCTCAGGTCTAATGGGCCATTAAAAGTTGCCAAGCATGATGAAGATAAAAAGATCTGCATAAAATTTCATAATACCAAGGATGGAGAGAAAAATGCTACAAAGATCCACAATTATACTAACTTTGACATCAGACATTTCATCAATGACATTGGATGCATGAAGAGAATGAAACAGTATCCTCAAAGCTAAGAAGAAAAATATTTTTCACCTAATTCTATAGCAAGTAAATGTATCATCTATTTAGGAAGAAAAAATATGTACTCAGTCTAATATTGGTCCCCTCTGAAAGAGCTGCCAAAGACTTTACAAGATAAGAAACAAATCAAGAAGTGAGGAGTAGGTTTTAGAAACAATATTAGTTAAAGAAACCAAGATAACAAACAATATTGCCTAATTGTGAGTGAGGCAATATGTCGACATGAACTGTTGACACATGCAAAAACTTGGATGGACATCATGGACATTACGCTGAGTGGGAGAACAAAGCCAATCTCAAAATTTACTCCCATGCATAAATAGTAGTAGTTGGGGTGGTGACAGTAATAGTTGCTAATTACTTAGTGCTTAAACTAAGTGCCAGAAACTGTTTTTAAATGTTGTATACGTATTAATTCATTTAATCCTATGAGTACTTAGCACGGTACTAATAAGACTTGTGATTTTCAAAACTAAATCTTACAGGGTCTGGGCATCCAGGCTTAGAAAGAGAAATGAAGTTAGATTTATGTTTCAGAGCTGAAGTAACAGTCACATGACAAACATGAAGGTTCCAGAGGGAAGGGCATGAGGCATGAGAGAAAGGTTTCCAATATGTAGTCAGTAAAATAGTATTCAGCACTAAATAAATCAGCTATCAAGCCACGAAAAGACGGAGAAACTTAAATCCATATCACTAAGAGAAAAGCCAATCTGGGACAGCTACACATTGCATGATTTCAACTATATGACATTCTGTAAAAGTCAAAACCATGGAGACAGTAAGAAAGCCAGTGGTGACCAGGGGTTAAAGGGGAAAGAAGGATTAATAGGCAGAACTATTCATATACACCCATATATTCCTTTTCATGTTACAGGCATTTGGCATAGCAGAAGTTACAGCAACCTTTACTGTATTGGTGAATTAAATAATGTTTACGATAATGAAGAGTTAATGAACTATATCCCCTTTCCCTAACCCAGAGCAAATAATCCTTCCCCATTTATTAGATATCCTTTTCAAACTGATAAAAGATCCAGCTGGGCATAGTGGCTCATGCCTGTAATCCCAGCACTCTGGGTGGCCGAGGCAGACAGATCACTTGAGTCCAAGAGTTCAAGACCAGCCTGGGCAACATGGTAAGACACCATCTCTACAAAATACAAATTAAAAATATTAGCCAGGTGTGGCAGCATGCACCTGCAACCCCTAGGCCCAAGGCAGAAGGATGGCTTGGGTCCAGGAGTTCGAGGTTGCAGTGAGCTATGATCACGCCACTGCACTCCAGCCTGGGCAACAGAGCAAAACCTTGTCTCAAAAAAAAAAAAAAAAAGAAAGAAAAGAAAAAAGAATTCTCAGTCACCCACCAGTTCTCTGCATGGTGTCCACTGACAATGTGTTCTCTTGTTTGGAGTTGTTGTGAGACTTCAGATTTTCTGAGGAAAGCCTATCCATAGAGTAACTTGTGGTATTTTTACACTGTGGCTTCAAGGACCACAGTTGTTTCAGAGCTAAGAGGTTTTTCATTCCCAAGGGTCACCAGTAATACGGAGAGAGAAGGAATCTCAAAGAATACCCAAGAAACACCCAGTTAACAGAGGCTGTGGAATTATCTAATTGTCATCTAATTGCACTACTCTTTATTGCCTCTTCAAATCTACACCCCAAGATAAGCCAACTGACAAGGAAAACAGACTGATGAAAATAAATGTGTTCGCAGACAAGAAACAAACAAGTTTTGCACAGCCACAAGAGCTAGTTAAGAACTCACAGGTACTTTTCCAGCCACCCAGATAGGAGAGATTATTACAACAGATCAGTAAGCAAAACTATGCAGACTGCCTTTCTCTATCTCTAATCTTGCCAGTGGTCAGTGGAGGGCAGGGAAGAACAAAGCAAAAGAAATTAGAAAGACTGTGTCTGCCGAGGGGTTCTCTCAAGTCAGAGAAAGAGAAGAAAAAGGAGAGAGCTCAGAAGAAAGTGTGGGAAACAAAAAAAAAACTGATAGTGAGAGCCTCTCTTACTGACGAGGATAGGCTGGTTTTGATGGTGAGACAGCATCAAGATAAAATATTTCTCTAATAACCAACCAGCAAAAGTCGCCAGTGCTCTGTGGGAAGCAAGCATGGATATAGTCACTCAACCTAACATCTAGTTGGAAAGAGGAAGAAGGACATCAAAAATACCTGTTTACAGCTGATATTTCTTTGCCTTGTTTTATGTATGACATTGTTTGGGTGGAAAATGTATGAATATGTCACAGGAATTCAAAATATGGGAGAGATCATTGTGGTCTAGAGTTATGCTGGAAAGTTTCCTGTAGAGATTGTCCCTGAGTTGGGGATTCACTGACTATAGAGTCTAGATTGGTGGGGGGGGCAGGCCATCCCAGGTGGGCAGCAGGATGAGTCAAAAACAAAGCCAGAAAAGCAGGAAGAATTCTTTTTTAATTTGTGTCTTTGAATATATGTGTATCCATGTATTGTGCTTTGTATGTATATTTTTAATTTACATAAAAATGTTGTGATAACGATTTATAATGTTTATTTCTTTCTTCACCTAGAGTTGTTTTTAAGAGCCCTTCATGTTACAGGTAAATCTAGTGAGTTGCATCTAACTGCTGGATAGTGTCCCACAATACACATCCACTACATGTTTCTTAACCATTTCATAGTAATACATATTAAAGTCTATGTAATTCCCTACAAGTACACCCATACATACAGTCAACTGAAAACAAACTTTGTATGTGTTTCTTTATGGACCTGACTGAGAAGTCCTCTGTGATGTATCCAGATTGAATTGCTTGGACATAGGGCATAGATAAACACAAACTAACAAATATATTGCCATTCTGCTTTCAAAACGATCATGTTAATTTGTACTCTTACATAGTACAACAGAGTTATGTATAAAGATCCAATCTATATTATGACCTAGCTCAGCTTAAGTCAGTAATAGGAGGATTGTTTAGTTTTAGAAAATATACTAATATAATATATCACATTTAAAGATAAAAGTTTAAAAATTCATATAATTACCTCAATGAATCAGAAAAGGCCTTTGTCAATAACTCAACTTCCATTAGTAACAGAAACACTTTGCAAACTCTTTCTTGAAAGAGAACTTCCTCAATCTAATAGAAGGCCTTAAGAAAAGCAAATATCATAAATCCAACATCATATATTTAATCACACATAGTAAAATATTGAAACTAACAATGAAAACAAGGCAAACGTATCCAATATGGCCACTTCGAATCATCTTTGTTCTCTACGTGTGGCTATATAAAAGCACTATTAAAATGAAGCACTTGCATTTCTACATATCAGCCAAAGACATTTGTTTGGAAAATGAAATAAAAATAAAAACATATAGAATGTCCATATATATGGATATATATATATACACACACACACACACACACACACACAAACACATATACATAGATGTGTGTATAGTTTATATTTATAATTATAAATACAATTTATGTTTCCCAAAATAGCAGACTCACTTATAGTCTCCTTTTGAGAGCAACTAGAAAAGCTGGAGAATGTTATATTTGATGTGTTAAGCATCAGAGAGCAACTGGGGCAGTGAGGATTTGAGAGATCTACATGCTAGAGAGAAAGCAAGAGAGTAACAAAGGGCAGGTAGGGAAATAGAAGGAAAATGAGGTAGCATATTCAAAGTGCTGATGCCCTTAACCACCAAAAACAAAAACAAAGAAATAACACTTGTCAATCTAGAATTGTATAGCCATCAAAAGTAACCCTCAAAATGAAAGCAAAATAAGATTTTTAAAAATGTAACCTAGAGAATTTGTCACTAGAAGATGTCTTACAGAATATTAAAGATAGTTCTTGAAGCAGAAGATAAATTCTCCCAAATGACAGTAGAGAAAGGCAAAGAAGAATGAAAAAGAAGGAAACTAAATGTACAAATCTAAATGAACAAGGTTTATATATATATATGTATTATATATAATATATTGCAGTGTTTTAAATATTCCTAGAATTAAACTACTCAGTGCTGAGTGCCTATAGTCCCAGCTGCATGGGAGGCTAAGGTGGGAGGATCACTTGAGCCCAAGAGTTCCAGTCCAACCTAGGCAACTTATTTCTTTTCCATCTCTAAAAGAAATAAAATAAATATTTCTAAAACTAAAATGCCTGACAACAGCAAAAAAATGTGCAGGAGTTAAATGTAAATTGAGTACACTTTTCTAAGGTCCCTCATTTCCTAATAATTAGTAAAAGTACCAATTTATATTAGACTTCATTAAGTCAAAGATGCATATTGAAATTTCCAAAATAGAGTAGAAATTATTAAAGTAGTTTGTATAACAAGCTAAATGAGAATGGAAATAGAATAATTTTAGAATTTTTGATTAATACACAAGAAGTCAAAAAGGGGGCCGGGTGCTGTAGCTCATGCCTGTAATCCCAGAACTTTGGGAGGCCGAGGCATGCAGGTTACTTGAGGTCAGGAGATCGAGACCACCCTGGCCAACATGGTGAAACCCCGTCTCTACTAAAACTATAAAAAATTGGCCAGGTGTGGTGGCTCACACCTGTAATCCCAGCTACTAAGGAGGCTAAGGCACTGTAATTGCTTGAACCTGGGAGACAGAGGTTGCAATGAGCCAAGATAGCACCACTGCACTCCAACTTGGGCAACAGCGTGAGACTCTGTCTCAAATAAAAGAAGTCAAAAAGGGAGAAGGTGGGACAAATAAAAACCAAATAGTAAGATAAAATTACATAGATATATCAATGATAATATGAAATATAAATGGACTAGGAAGTTCCAGCTGCAAAAAATGGCAGAGCGGCTTAGATTAGATTTATATTTCTCATAGAACAGTATTAAACACTGGAAAAAATGCATTTTAAGAAATGATATGAAAGCACTAGAAAAAGGCCAAAACCCGGCAGAAACTGGAGGGAATTTGACACTTAAAAGGAGGGAATTACGCTGCATGGGAGCCAGCTTTAAGGGCTCTTATCCTGACAATATACCTCAGTGTGTATTGTGCAAAGCAACTTGAATTCAAGCAGAGAACTGCAGACTTGCAGCCTGGAGGTGTCATATGATGGAGTTCAAGGCAGTCGGAGTGACTGGAAATTGACCAGGGAAATTCTAGGAGGAAGGCCTTAGAATAAAAAGCCCCGAAATCTACTCTCAGATATTTGACTGATCCCTGAGCTCTGTGTACCCAAGGGAGAATCCACAAAGTGTAGCACAGAACAACAGCTGGATGAGTAGAGATATAATCTGTTGCTCACTGAAGGAGGAAACAGTTTGTAGGTTTTGAGTTCTGGTAAAAGAGATGAGCGTGGTAAAAAGCCAAGGCTTTCTAAGACCCACCTTAAGGTACATAAAACCAAGTCTCCATAAATTCAAACTGAGAGGTATGAACTGTTTTCATGAACTGGAAAACTCAATATTGTTACAAGAGCAATTCTCCCCAAATTTCACTACAGATTAAGAGCAATAAATTCCAGTAGACTTTTTGTAGATTTGTCAAAAGTTAAACATTTACTTGCCATATGGCCCTGTTATTCCACCCTTGGGTATTTACCAAAAAGAAGTTAAAACATTTGTCCATATAGAGAACCATATGTGAATATTCAGAGCAGCTCTATTCACAATAGCCCCAATCTTGAAACAACCCAAATATTTATCAAATGAGGAATACATAAAACATTATGAGATATTGCTCAATAATGAAAAGGAACAAACTACTGATAAATGCAACATCAATGAAACTTCAAAAACATAATCCTAAGTCCAAGAAGCCAGACACAAAAAAGTACATTCTACATTATCCTATTTATGTGAAACTCTAGAGAAACAAATCTAATCTGTAGTGCCAAAAACAAAATCTGTGACTGTCCGGGACCAGAAACATGTTAGGCATGGGCAACAGGGCATGCACAGGAGGAGGACAGAATTGACTAGGAAATGGTACTTTGGGGTGGCGGTAATATTCTGCTTATTGATTGTGTGGGTACACAGGTGTCTACATTTGCCAACATTCATAAAACAGTGCGCTTAAAATGCATGTATTCTTGGCCGGGCATGGGGGCTCATGCCTGTAATCCCAGCACTTTGGGAGGCCAAGACGGGCGGATCACAAGGTCAGGAAATTGAAACCATCCTGACCAATATGGTGAAACTCCGTCTCTACTAAAATATAAAAAATTAGCCTGCGTGGTGGCATACACATCTAGTCCCAGCTACTCAGGAGGCTGAGGCAGGGGAATCGCTTGAACCCGGGAGGTGGAGGTTGCAGCGAGCCGAGATCTCACCACTGCACTCCAGCCAGGGCAACAGAGCAAGACTCTATCTCAAAAAAAAAAAAAAAATTCATGTATTCTTATTGCATGTAAATTATACCTCAGTAATGCTGTAAAAACAAAGCTGAAACAATTCCCAGTTAATGCCCCAGCAATACCTATACCAGACAGCAACAGTGATGACAAAGAAAAAGAACCACAAGTTGAAGAGATACTTAATAGGTAGATGTAGACAGGCTGGACTGCCATGAAAAAAAAAAAAGACCCCCAAAATGCAATGACTTAAACAGGAAAACAGGATAGGGATTTACGTCTCATGTAACTATCTAGTTAGGGTGTGCACCTTGAGGTCATCCAGGAAGGCAGACATCAAGCTCTGCTATCCTCTGCCAGTGGTCTTATTCTAGGGTTGGCAGGCCCACAAATGGGCCCATGGACAGAATTTAGGGGGCCTGTGAACCTGAATGGGAAAAAAATTACACCTTTATTTTCACTAGCTCCTAAATGAAGTTTAGCAATCTCTTCAATTATGAATTATGACAACAAATCACAGTAGTATTAGCAATGCCTGTGGCTTAGCAACTTGAAGTTACAGATCATTTTCATATCACAGTACAGTTAATAAAGAATCTTGAAATATCACTCATAATTATTATTGCTTTGAAATTACTGTAAATATAAGACCTGGCTGCTAAATTTTGTTATTTAGTGTGTTAATAAAAAAATGCTACATGACTAGATAACAAATTAGGTTACTTAAATGTTGATAACTGTACCTCAGTATAATTGGCTTTTGTTATAATTCTATACATTTTATTTTATGTATTTGGAAAAGAGGTCATAGGACTGTCAAAGGGCCCATGTCACAAAGAAAGTCTAAGAACCCCCTGTTCTGGGCTATTGTCATCACCTCTGTGGTCTAAGTTAGGCTGCTGCCCCCTCTAGTTTATACAAGTAGGAAGAGGAAAGAGAACCTGGAGGAGGTATGGCACACATGGCCTCTGCTTACGTATCAGAGAACTCAGTGTCCCGGCCGCAGTCAAATACAACAGTGGTCGGGAAAGGTTGTGTATCTCGGCTAACACATGTCCAGCTACAAGTTTCTATTACGACTGATGAAAGAGACAACTAACGGGCTCTGTACATTGATTCAATCCTGTCTGAGGATGACCATATAGAAGCATAAGGAGAGGAGACAAGTGACTAAGACAGTGGCCAAGTTTCGGATTCGGGATACCATTCACAGACAGGGAGAAGAAGCAGCAGAAGACATTTGGAAGTAGAAAAAACATTCCAATTGGACAAGCTGACTTTGAGATTCCTATGAGCAGGGGTATACAGACAAACCTGCTCTCCCAGAAAACAAAAACAAAAAATCCTGTTTACAGCCTTTGATGATTTCCACGATGCAAATGTACCCGTGATGGCCTATTTCAAGCTACCAAGATGATGTCACCAAATAAGCAGTTGGAAAGAAATGCGCATGAATAGGCTTTCATAAGCTAGCACAGGCTGGGTTCAGCTCACCTCTACCAGTGAGGATTTCCAAGTGGAAACATTTTAAAGACACTGAGATATGCAGAGCTTGAGCTAAGGAGTAGAATCTAGGTGAGACATTGATTTCAGAATAAATGAGATTATCTGGCCATAGGGTTCTAAGAAGAATTCTGATTTGCAGTTACTTACGGCTTAGACAAATGTGATCTTGATTAAGGGTTGCAAGTAGAAAATAGATGCAAAAATAAGTATGATATAGAGGATGCGGTTAATAAATTCCAAAACTCTGCCATCAATAAAATTCTTTCTGGCAAAGAAGCTCTCTGGCCACTCTCAAACGAGCCAATTCTAACCAAAGTTGGTAGTGCATCAGTGGAAATGTCAGACCAGGGATAGGAACCACAGAACTGCTTGGTTGTCAGGACCAGAATCTTGTGACATACCAGCAATCCAAGGTAGGTGGATTCAGCCTGAGGTGATTCTCCTCTCGAATGAGGGAGTTTTCGAGGGACTCTCCTCTAGAATGTCCATCAATCTAATGAAGGCACAGACACATAAGGAGATACAACAGTGTAGCACATATTATTACAAAGGTATGCATACGAGACTGTAAGAGCACAAAGGAATAAATTATCAATGAAAATGATTGAGGAAAGAACAGTTGGCATTAAAGCTCAAACCCAAACAATGAATAGGAATTTTCCAAGTTTACCAGGAAGCATGGTGGAGATTGAGCAGTGTTGGTGCAGTGAGGGAGGAGGTAATAAGAATTTCAGGCAGCACAGCTTGGGCAAAGACTCAGGAGCTTAGAAGAACAAGGTTTCTTCAGAGATCAACAAGAATTTGGTATTTCTACTACTGTATTCTTATCCAACATACATGTTTATTTCATTCATTTTGCTGCTTCTCTTTATCTTCAGTGCATTCCATGGTACCTGACGCCTATTGGGTAAGTACCCAGTATTTTACAGGATAAGTTTAAAGATCTGTGACAAGGAGGTTGAGAATCTAAGATTTATAGAAGTGCAATGGCAACCATACTTTTTTTTCAAATGCTGCTGAAACGTATCCATACACACTACTTTCTGGGCAAGGAAAAATGAATCAGATGAGACATTATAACTCATACTTTATGAAATTCACTTTGAAGTCAGAAAACCTGGGTCAGTCTCAGGGGCAGGAGGGGTCAGAGTAGCCCCTTGACTGATTTTTTTTTTTTTTTTTTTTTGCCCGATTGAATGTGCTTTTTGAGAAAATATGAAACTTCAGTGGATAGAAGTTGAGGTCATTCTAAAAATCAGGATTCTGTTTTGAAATTATTTATTCAACAAATATTGTGCTTGTCAGGCACCATGCTAGGCACTGGGCCTACAATGCTGTGACAGACATTATTCCAATTCTTCAGTAATTGACAGTCTTTGGGAAATTGAAAAGTAAACAATCTATTGCAATATAGTGTGTGACACACATTAGAGCTGGTCCTTCTCTTCTCTCCTGCATTCATTCGCTCTCAACACTCAACACCTCTACAGGTTCTCCCACACCACGCTTCAGTAACTGGGGAGTCATAGATCAATCAGAATGTGGTGATTCAATATGAGCTGCAACTGTGTACTACATCTTGTTTAAAATAATTTCATCTTGGACTTCCCAAAGGTTAACCAGCTCTAAAGTGACCCTTTGTTCTCTCCCTTCCATTTTGCATGTGAAGTATCTAATTTTGCTCTGCACATACCAGATTCAAAACATAGAACCTTTTTGGATTCCACACAATGAATCCACTCACACAAAAGCTTTCACACAATTGAGACTTCACTGAGGATTTGGTAAGGGACCAAGAGGCAAGGCTTTACATTTTGTTTCCCAAAATAAGCTATTTAAAGCATATAATTTTATTTCTGATCTCCATGATGGTACTAACAGCGGCATGGTGTGGACGAGCTTCTCTCTCTCTCTATCCCCATCTCTCTCCCTCACCGTCCCTTTCTATCTCCTTTTTCCCGTTCCTCACGCAGTGCCCAGCCTTATTGGATCATCTCTTGTTTATTACGCAGAGTAATTCCTTCCTGAAGGAGTTTCTGTTTCTAAATTTCAGACTTGGCATTCAGCAAAACAAAAGCTACCCATCCCACCTCCCTGTCCAGTTAACAGGACTGGCTTTCTTTAAAGGCATTTTACAGATTATGTTTTGTAATACGAGCATATTTCTGTGGTTCCATCCACTATCCCTAGTCTTCCCCCAAAAGACACGCTGATGAATTAATTTTTCTGCTTGTCATTGTAATTGTTATGTGTTGTAACTAAGAAAATACAGAGGGCATTAAGAGAACCTATGAGGTAACTTTGACTTCACTTCAGGGTCCTGGAAGGAGGAAGCAACAATCCTAAGTGAAACTTGGACAAGAAGCACCCAATAGGTAGACAAAGGGATTGAGGGTATGAGTTGTTAGTGAACAGAGGGAAAGAAGAGAGTGACTCACAAAAGAAAAACACAATTTTGGAGGCTAATTACAAGTTAGAAATAAAATAATGAGTGAGTACAGAGAGATTCACTTCTCATGACTCCTCTCTTGTGTCATCTCTCCTAGGACATTTGTCATGTCCTCAAATATCATGCTTCAAAAAATGCTGCTGATCTTGATCTCTTTTTTAGTAGTAACTTGGGTGATTTTTATAATTTCTCAGAGCTTCACAAAGGTAGGAGAAAATCACCTTTGATGCAAATCACACAGGTAAGCCCTCACCTGTGCGACCAGCCTCAAGTCAGTTCCACTCTATTAGTCCTGCCCCTCCTCCCCCACTTCAACACTACCCTACCTTCTCCCTCTCTACCTAACTTCTTAGAGGTATTGTGGACACCAACAACCTCTATTTCCTCATTTCCCACTCATCCTCAGTCCATTCCAATTAGGATTTGTCCTTGCACATGCTCCCAAAATGGCCCTTGTTAAAGCTACCAATTTCCTCATCAGTAAATAACTTATTTAATCACTCAATCGAGGTGTATATATTACCTGGCCATGTAAATCCAGCTTGTCATTTTGTCTTTTTATTGTATCTATGATTTCCTTTTCCATGCAAAAGTTATTTTTTTAGCAGTACTGTTTCCCTTATAACATGTTTCTGGGTGTTAAATCATAGTTAGAAAGTTTTTTCCACTCAAAGATTATACAGGTATTCATCCATGTTGTCTTATTTTATTACTTGTATAGTTACATTGTCTATAAATATCTGATCCACTTGGAATTTATCCTGTTGAGTGGTATAAGATATCAATCTCATTTAATTTTTTCCATATGGCTCTACGATTATCCTAATCCTCTTATTAATAATTCCATCCTATATCCTCACTGATTTTGAGTGCGGCTTCCATAGCATACTAAATTTGTATATATAATGAGGTCTATTTCTGATTTTCAACTCTGTTACATTGTCTTTTTATTCATGCATCAATACCATCCTACTTTAATTATAAAGATTTTTACAAGTAAGTTTTAATATCTGGTAGAGCTGATCCTACCCACACCCAACAGTTTTGGCTTTTCTATTCCCCATACATTTTGTAACTATTCCCTCTCATTTATCCTTTCAAGTGAACTTTCTAACTGGCCTGTCTGTCCAGAAGATATTTAGGACATTGTTATTGGGATTTTGTTAAATGTATAAGTTAACCTTGGAAGACTAAACAACATTCTAGTGATGTTAAGTTTTTCTATCCAAGGACATGGTTTCCTTTACATTTGTTCAATTTTGTTTTCTTCTGTAGTGTTTTGTGAGTTTTCCTCATATAAATCTTGGACACTTGTGCAAAATGTACAAATATTTTATTATCATTTTGCTGCCATATATTGGATTGTCCCTTCCATTTTAGCTTCTCTCTGTTTTTTGTCTCTGTACACAAAAGCTATTGATTTTTTAATATGTTAATTTTATTTCCTACTATTTTACTAAATTCTTTCATTATTTGTAGTCATTTCTCCATTGATACTTTGGGGTTTTTCAGATAAATAACAATTGCATCTGAAAATAAAGATTATTTTTATTTACTTTTCAATTCCAGTGTCTCGAATTGCTTTCTCTTCTCTAACTGCATTAGCTAACACCTCCATCCCGATGTTCAATGTAATGAGATAGTAGGCATCCTTGTCTTGTTCCTGATTTTGGTGACAAAGCCTTAATGTTTCCCTTAAGTAAAATGCAAGCTTTTGAGTTAAAGTGTATATTTTATGTGTAGAGGAAATCCATAAATTTCTTTTTGTTGTGTTTTTCAACATGAACTAGTACTAATTTTGTCAAAGTCCTTTTGTGCATTTATGAAGATAATTATGTAATTCTTCTCATTAGCTGTATTAATGTGATGAATTACATGAAAAATGTAACAAAATGTGTATTCTTGGAATAAAACTCTCTGAATTATGATGGACTATTTTTTTATAATGTTCATTTGGATTGCTTGCCAATATTTTATTTAAGGGATATATCTCAATATTCATAAATCTAAAGTTCTTGATACAATATCAGGTTTTGGAAAATACATTATACTTATTTCATAAGAATCAATTTGGAAGCTTTTTGTTTTTATTTGTTTCTAGTGCTCTGAACTTATTTAAGAAATATTGGGATTGACTAATCTTTAAAGTTTGGTAGAATCCACCAGCCTGGCTTGGTGCATTCAGTAGCAGTGCTCTACTACTTTTTTCCTATTCTCTGTTTTTTAATGTCGCTCAGGTCAATTTTGATAGGTTGTGTTTTCTGAGTTATCCATTTTATCTAGATTCTCACATGTATTTGCTTAAAATTGGGAAAATCACCTTGTGACTTTTAAACTTTTCCCCCTTTTCGGATCTTCCCCCCAAAGATGTCTTATTTTACATATTTGTGTTTTCTTCCTTTTGAATTGATTAGATTCACTAGTGGCTTGTCTACTTTTTTGATTTTTTCTTTAAATAAAAACCTGGCCAGTAAAGAAAGTGTTACCCATTTTAGAAGTGGAGCCACCCGGGAGATGCTGGGCAAGTACGTTGCAGACAGAACATGCCTCAGAGATCTTTAGACCAAGTGACCAAGTAGAACACTGAAGCCCTGTGCATCGGAAAGAAAACTATGACTCATTCACATACATTGCAACTTGAATGTCCATGTTTCAGAATTGTTCGGGCAAAGCCCCTGGACAACATTATACTCTGTGGAACACTGGAAGACCTTTCTATCTGTAAGGCGGGCTACTCTGCTATAACAGAAGGCTATGCTGGTAACTAAGGACATACAGGTGTTAATAAAAAGACAGCACTCCCGGCCAGGCACTGTGGCTCAGGCTCCCAGCACTTTGGGAGGCCGAGGTGCAGTGAGCCGAGATCACATCACTGCACTCCAGCCTGGGCAAAGAGCAAGATTGTTTCAAAAAAATAAAACAAAACAAAAAAAGATAAAATGAAATAACAAATATGGAAATATTTTAAACTCTAAACTGTCACAGAGATTGTTTCAACTACCTTCTTCATCAATTTATTGAGTACTACATTTTAAATCAGAGTTTCTTGGGCTGGGCACAATGGCTCACACCTGTAATCCCAGCACTCTGGGAGGCCAAGGTGGGCAGATAACTTGAGGTCATGAGTTTCAGACCAGCCTGGCCAACATGGTGAAACGCCGTCTCTACTAAAAAAAAATACAAAAATTAGTCAGGCGTGGTGTGCGCCTGTAATCTTGGAGCTACTTGGAGGCTGAGGGAGGAGAATCGCTTGAACCTGGGAGGCAGAGGTTACAGTGAGCTGGAGATCTCGCCACTGTACTCCAGCCTGGGTGACAGAGTGTGACTCCCTCTCAATAAATAAATAAATAAGAGTTTATCAAAGTTCAGTGTGCACACAAATGACCTGAGATCTCATTAAAAATCCAGGCTGCAGGCCGGGCACAGTGGTTCAGGCCTGTAATCCCAGCACTTTGAGAGGTCGAGGTGGGTGGAATATTGAGCTGAGGAGTTCTAGACCAGCCTGGGCAACGTAGCAAGACTCTGTCTGTATAAAAATACAAAAAAAAAAAAAAAAAAAAAAAAAAGCCAAATACAAAAAAAAAAAAAAAAGTGGCAGATGCCTGTGGTCCCAGTTATTTGGGACTCAGGAGGCTGAGGTGGGAGGATCCCTTGAGCCTGTGGGGGTGGAGGTTGCAGAGTGAGCCAAGATTGGGCCGGGCCACTGCACTCCAGCCTGGGTGACAGGCGAGAACCTGTCTCAAAAATGAAAGAAAAAAAAAAAAAATCAATGTTTAAAAGAAAAGGAGTTACGGCAGAATTAGAGGCCTAAGTCATGTGACTGCACTTGTGTCCCTGTGTTCAGGGGACTTTGGAGAAGCAGTATTCACACCTGAAATTCAAGGACATGCAGAAAATGAGAGTTGCTTGGCCAGGCACGGTGGCTCATGCCTGTAATTTCAACACTTTGGGAGACTGAGGCAGGAAGATCACCCGAGGTCAGGGGTTTGGGACTAGCCTGGCCAATCTGGTGAAATCCCATCTCTACATCTGTAAAAAATACAAACACTAGCCAGGTGTGGTGGTGGGTGCCTGTAATCCCAGCTACTCAGGAGGGCGAGGCAGGAGAATCACTTGAACCCTTGAGGCGGAGGTTGCAGTGAGCCAAGATCATGCCATTGCACTCCAGCCTGGGTGACAAGAGTGAAACTCAGTCTCAAAAAAGAAAAAAAAGAGAGAGTTGCTTTTGTGTCCTCATCTATGTCCTTCCTCAGAGTCCCCAGTCTTTTTTTTTTTTTTTGAGATAGAGTCTCACTCTGTCGCCCAGGCTGGAGTACAATGGCGGAGTCCCAGCTCACTGCAACCTCCGCCTCCTGGGTCCAGGTGACTCTCCTGCCTCAGCCTCCAGAGTAGCTGGAATTACAGGTGCCTGCCACCACACCCGGCTAATTTTTGTATTTTTAGTAGAGATGGGGTTTTGCCATGTTGGCCAGGCTGGTCTCGAACTCCTGACCTCATGAACCATCCACCTCGGCCTCCCAAAGTGCTGAGATTACAGGCGTGAGCCACTGCGCCCAGCCAGGTGCCCCAGCATTGAGGGAAGAGGAGCCTCAAGTGAGGATAAGTGGGGGCGAGGCTTTTCGTGCTTAGGGTAGCCAGAGGCCAGCACTACAAGACCATGTCTAAACGGGGGGACCCCTCTGTCCTGGTCTCCAACCACCCACTCCAAGAACAGAGGCCTCACTCTAGCCTGAAAGACTCTTCTCTGACACTTGACCTTCCCTTTCCACAATCCCTGGAGCGAGAACAGTGAAATCACCTTTGCAAAATTATAACTAAGGAAATTATGACAGTGAATGACATCAGACCTAACCAACTCCATCTTGCTTCTAACGTCTAAACTGTCCTCATCCATTCCCGGATGTAGGCTGAACTAGACTCGGGAAGGAATTTAGTTTGTAGTTTAAACTAAATATAATAGCCCTTCCCAAAAGCTAAACTGTTCTTGTAAAATGAACGAAAGGCCACCAGTCATCAAGTTAGAATAAGAGGGGCTGGAATTCTAAATATTACCAGCCATTATTCTGGACGTCATAAGATTTGCAACTTCTGCAATCATTCTCGAAGGCAACATCACTATTGTGAACCTAAGATTGGCCTTTCGAAATGGATCTTCAGGTTTTTGCATTTCTAAAAACCGGATGGCCCCATCTTTACTCGTCAACCAGGTCTGTGGCCCCCACACCCAGGAACTGACTCAGCAGAAGAGAACAGCTTCAACTCTCTGTGATTTCATCCCCCAGCCAACCAGTCAGCACTCCCGATTCACTGGCCCCCTACCCACCAAATTATCCTTAAAAACTCTGATCCCTGAATTTTTGGGGAGAATGATTTGAGTAATAATAAAACTCTGGTCTCTGGCACAGCCAGCTCTGTGTGAATTACTCTGTGTGTGTGTGTGTGTGTTTTTTCTTTCTTTCTTCTTCTTTGAGATGGAGTTTCACTTTTCTTGCCCAGGCTGGAGTGCAGTGGCTCAATCTCAGCTCACCGCAACCTCCACCTCCCAGGTTCAAGCAATTCTCCTGCCTCAGCCTCCCCAGTAGCTGGGATTACAGGCATGTGCCACCATGCCCGGCTAAATTTTTTAGTAGAGACGGAGTTTCTCCATGTTGGTCAGGCTAGTCTCTAACTCATGACTTCAGGTGATCTGCCCGCCTTGGCCTCCCAAAGTGCTGAGATTACAGGTGTGAGGCACCATGCCCAGCCCTGTGAATTACTCTTTATCCCTTTTCCCCTGTCTTGATAAATTGACTCTGTCTAGGCTGCGGGCAACGTGAACCCCTTGGGCAGTTACAATAGGAGGAAGGATGTTCCCAGGTGGGCAGGTATGCAAACCTCCCTACAAAGTCCAAGGAAGTTGAGGGGCCCAAGGAAGAGTGGAACCGCCCAACAGGTTTGCCTTGCCTGCTGCCTAGAGACAGCTCATTTACCAAGACAGGAATTGCCATAGAGAATAATTCACAGGGAGGCGGCTGTGCTGGAGACCTGAGTTTTATTATTACTCAAATCAGTCTCCCTGAGCATTCAGGGATCAGGCTTTTTTTTTTTTTTTTTTTTTTTTTTTGAGACTGAGTCTCGCTCTGTCACCCAAGCTAGAGTGCAATGGCGCAATCTCGGCTCACCACAACCTCCACCTCCCGGGTTCAAGCCATTCTCCTGCCTCAGCCTCTGGAGTAGCTGGTATTACAGGCATGTACCACCACTCCTGGCTAATTTTGTATTCTTAGTAGAGACGGGGTTTCTCCATGTTGGTCAGGCTGGTCTTGAACTCCCAACCTTAGGTGATCCGCCCACCTCGGCCTCCCAAAGTCCTGGGATTACAGGCATGAGCCACTGCTCCTGGCCTTTTTTGTTTTTTAATCATAATACAATTTTTTTTCTTATCAACAAAAGTCTGGCATGAAATGAAATAGAACATTTTGAAATACATATAAAGAGACAAGGCACGGTGGCTCACGCCTGTAATCCCAGCACTTTGAAAGGCCGAGTTGGGCAGATCACAAGGTCAGGAGATGGAGACCATCCTGGCTAACACAGTGAAACCCCATCGCTATTAAAAATACAAAAAGTTAGCCAAGTGTGGTGGCGGGCACCTGTAGTCCCAGCCACTTGGGAGGCTGAGGCAGGAGAATGATGTGAACCCGGGAGGCAGAAGTTGCAGTGAGCCGAGATCGTGCCACTGCACTCCAGCCTGGGTGACAGAGAGAGATCCGTCTCAAAATAAATAAGTAAGTAAATAAATAAATAAATAATAAAGACAGTGAAAAAAAATAGTCACATATTCTTGAAAGAATTACTGGTAACATTTCAGTGTCCGTCTAGCACTTTTTTCTAAGTATACATATAGATTTTCCCCACTAATCAGATTTTTTTTTCTTTTCTTTTTTCTTTTTCTTTTTTTTTTTTCTTTTTTTTGAGACGGAGTCTCGCTGTTTTCCAGGCTGGAGTGCATTGGCTTGATCTCAGATAACTGCAAACTCTGCCTCCCAGGTTCAAGCAATTATCCTGCCCCAGCCTTCTAAGTAGCTGGGATTACAGGCGCCCACCACTACGCCAGGCTAATTTTTGTATTTTTAGTGGAAACGAGGTTTCACCATATTGGCCAGGCTGGCCTCAAACATCTGACATCAAATGATCTGCCCGCCTTGGCCTCCCAAAGCGCTGGGATTAATGGCGTGAGCCACTGCGCCCGGCCTTAATCACATTTTTCCGCCCGGCCTTAATCACATTTTTCTAAAAACGAAGTGGGAAATCTCATGGGGTCCACAAGGTACATTCGGCCCCTGTCCTGTATGTTGGGATTTTCAGAATGAGAGTCTGCAGGGGGTCCCCAGCACCGTCTCTTCAGCGGCAATACCGCTCTCGGCCACAAGAGAGGGATGTGTGCTCAGGAACATCGGCTCCAAAGCTGGAAAGGGTAGCCCTGGCACCTGGCGCTGGCAGCTCCCACTTGGATCATCCTTAGTCACTCCTAGCTTTATTGCTCACTGCTCAGTGCGCTTCTTGGAAACCTTGGTTCGTGAGGGAAAAAAAAGACAACTCACATGCTCACTCTTGCACCGTTCTGCCCGAATTTCACAAATCTTTGGACAGCTCTCCCCTCGTGTTGCAGCCTCGGGCTTTGCAGGTCATCGCCCCCAGCCTCACACCCTTCACCAATTTCCCATCATTGCCCAGGACCCATGAGGCCTGCTGTGCCTGGATGCCCTGGTCCAGCTTCCGACCTCCTTCCCCGTCACCTGCCACCCCACACACTCTGTTTTCAAACAGCAGTGGCTTTACCTCAGCTGTGATTGCGATCACTCACCTCTGCCACCGGCAGACCTTCAGGCGTGCTGCATTTTTTTTTAGATGGAGTCTGGCTCTGCTGCCCATGCTGGAGTGCAATGGTGCGACCTTGACTCACTGAAACCTTCGCCTCCCGGGTTCAAGAGATTCTTGTGCCTCAGCCTCCCAAGTAGATGGGACTACAGGCACCCACCATGATGCCTGGCTAATTTTTTGTGTTTTGAGTAGAGATGAGGTTTCACCATGTTGGCCAGGCCGGTCTCGACCTCCTAACCTCAGGGGATCCACCCACCTCGGCCTCCGAAAGTGCTGGGATTACAGGCGTGAGCCACCATGCCCGGCCTGAACTGGGAAAACCTTTGGACAGCTCTCCCCTTGTGTTGCAGCCTCGGGCTTCGCAGGTCATCGCCCCCAACTTGACACCCTTCACTGGTTTCCCCTTATTTCCCTGGACCCAGTCTGAACCTCTTATAAGGCCTGTCAGACCCCAATGTCCTGGCCCCGCTTCTAACCTTTGTCCCTGCTGCCCACCACCCCACATACGGTTACCAGACAGCACTGGGTTCATGTCAGCTGCGATTGCGAACACTCAGCTCTGCCACCAGCAGACCCTCCCGTATGTAACTTTCCAGAAGGCTCTTCCCAGCATTTCTTTTTTTTTTTTTTTTTTTCTTTTTTGAGATGGAGCCACACTCTGTGGCACAGGCTGGACTGCAGTGGCATGATCTCGGCTCACTGCAACCTCCGCCTCCCGGGTTCAAGCAATTCTCCTGCCTCAGCCTCTCAAGTAGCTGGGATTACAGGTGCACCACCACACCCAGCTAATTTTTTTATTTTTAGTAGAGACGGGGTTCAGCCATGTTGGCCAGGATGGTTTCAATCTCTTGACCTCGTGATCCACCCACCTCGGCCTCCCAAAGTGTTGGGATTACAGTGTCAGCCACCGTGCCTGACCTTCCCAGTATTTTATAAGCAGTTACCTCTTCCCAGAAGTCTCCCTCCACCCTGCAATTCTGTGTTATGTAATTCTCTGAGCTTCTGTGGGGCACAATGAGCCCCCGTCACACCACTTAGCACACTGGAGTGTCTGCCTGCCTTCTCAGATGGAAGCTCCATGAGCGTGAGCATGTGTCAGCCTCACGCACGCATATCCCCAGCACTTCAACACCATGCTTGGCACCCCATAGGTCTCAGTAAGGATTTTACTAAATATGGCCAGCTACAGTGGCTTGCACCTATAATCTCAACACTTTGGGAGGCCAATGTGGGAGGATCGCTTGAAGCCAGAAGTTTGAGACCAGCCTGGGCAACATAGTGAGACCCCGTCTCTTCAGAATATTAAACACTTAGCCAGGTGTGGTGGCGTGCACCTCTAGTCCCAGCTACTCAGGAAGCCAGGGTGGGATAGTCGCTTGAACCCAGGAGCTCAAGGGTGCAGTGAGCTATGATTGTGCCACTGCACTCCAGCCAGGCTGGCAGAAGGAGATCCTCTCTCTAAAAAAAGTTGACTAAATGTGTGAATGGAGGAATGAATGAGTGTGTTCTTCCCTGTTCCCCAAGAAGGGTCTGCAAAAGCCAGTGCCCTTTCTTCCATCTCCTCCCCTCCCTGTTCACCGGGTGCCTCTCATTGTCTCCCAAGCCTCTGCAGACACATCCCAAGGGACAATGCTGCTGAAGGACTAGTTCTGTTCCTTGTGATGGTGGAAAGAAACGGGATTCAAGCCAGGCACTGTGGCTCATGCCTGTAATCCCAGGATTTTGGGAGGCTGAGGCGGGAGGATTGTTTGAGGCCAGGGGTTTGAGGCCAGCCTGGGGAATATAGTAAGACCCTCATCTCTACAAAAAACAAAGATTAGCCAGGTGTGGTGGTGCATGCCTGTAATCCCAGCCGCTTGGGAGGCTGAGACAGGGGGATAGCTTGAGCCCAGAAGGTTGAGACTGGAGGGAGCCATGATCACACTGGTGCACTAGAGCCTGGGTGACAGGGTTAGACCCTGTCTGTAAAAAATACTAAAAAAAAAAAAAAAAAAAAAAAAAAAAAAAAAAAAAAAAAAAAAGAGGCCAGATGCAGTGGCCCACACCTGTAATTCCAGCACTTTGGGAGGCCAAGGCGGATGGATCACCTGAGGTCAGGAGTTCGAGACCAGCCTGGCCAACATGGTGAAACCCCATCTCTACTAAAAATACAAAAATTAGCTAAGTGCGGTGGCATGCACCTGTAATCCCAGCCACTCGGGAGGCTTAGGCAGGAGAATTGCCTGAACCCAGGAGGCAGAGGTTGCAGTGAGCCGAGATCAGGCCACTGCACTCCAGCCTGGGTGACAGAGAAAGTTTCCGTCTCAGAAAAAAATAAAAATTAAAAAAAAAAATAAATAAAAGATATGGGATTTGGAGTGAGGCCAACCCAGCCTCAGAACTGGCTCTACCTCTTACCAGCTGTGCACTTACCTTATTTTCTCCATTTGCAAAGTGAGGAAAACAGGACCAAGCTTGCAAGGTTTCTGTGAGACAGCGCCTGCCAGCCTGACATGTGGTAGGCAGTCATTAGATCAGGGTCTTCCTCCCTCTTTCCCAGTGTCCCCGCCTAAGCTCCCTCTGGAACCTTGGGACACACACACTCCTGTAATCTCAAGTAGCAGCTGCTACTTCCCTGACCCACCTCTGTCCTCCCCAAGGTTACCCTGTCCTCTATCCCCCCACAAAGAGTAGTGCCAGACACAGAATAGATGCTCCAAAGATATGAAAAGAATAAAGGAGTGAATGAAGCAGCCACTGCAGTATCCCTGGGGGCATGTTCCCCAGTAGCCACCAGCCTCCTTTATTTATGTTTTTTCTTTTTTTTTTTTGAGAAACAGTCTCACTCTGTCATCCAGGCTGGAGTGTAGTGGTGGGATCTTGCCTCAATGCAACCTCTGCTTCTGCCTCCTGGGTTCAAATGATTCTCCTGCCTCAACCTCCCAAGTAGCTGGGATTACAGGCGCCCACCACCATGCCTGGACTTTTTTTTTTTTGAGATGGGAGTCTCAGTTTGTCACCAGGCTGGAGTGCAGTGGCGTGATCCCAGCTCACTGCAAACTCTGACTTTTTGGTTCAAGTGATTCTTCTGCCTCAACCTCTTGAGTAACTGGGATTACAGGCACACACCACCACACTCAGCTTATTTTTGTATTTTTAGTAGAGATGGGATTTCACCATGTTGGCCAAGCTGGTCTCAAACTCCTGACTTCAGGTGATCCACCCACCTCCACCTCCTAAAGTGCTTGGATTACAGATGTGAGCCACCGTGCCAGCTGTCAGTTTGGGTACTTTTTTTTTTTTTGAGAGAGAGTTTTGCTCTTGTTGCCCAGGCTAGAGTGCAATGGTGCGATCTCAGCTCACCACAACCTCTGCCTCCCAGGTTGAAGCAATTCTCCTGCCTCAGCCTCCCGAATAGCTGGGATTACAGGCATGTGCCACCATGCCTGGCTAATTTTGTATTTTTAATAGAGACAGGGTTTCACCGTGTTGGCCAGGCTGGTCTTGAACTCCTGACTTCAAGTGATCCACCACCTCAGCCTCCCAAAGTGCTAGGATTGCAGGTGTGAGCCACCGTGACCGGCCAGTTTGAGTGCTTTCTATCAATCCACTTTTGTCTCCTGACTCTTCCTCCTCTTCATAGTATTGAGTCCATCTAGTGAGTTTTAAATTTTTGTTATTGTATTTTTGTTTTAAAATTTCCATTTGAGTCTAGGTGCAGTGGCTCATGCGTGTAATCCCAGCACTCGGAGGCCGAGGTGGTCAAATAACTTCAATTCAGGAGTTTGGGACCAGCCTGGGTGACATGGCAAGACCCTCTCTCTACAAAAAACACAAAAATTGCGCTCTTTTCGGTAGCACATGTACTAAAATTGGAACGATACAGTGAAGATTAGCATGGCCCCTGTGCAAAGATAACATGCAGATTCGTGATGCATCCCATATACTTGCCACAGTCTGCTGCCTGCTACTTCGCTTTGCTTCCCTTCCCCGGATCCTGCCATAACGTCACAGGGCCCATGATGCCATACCCTTTCCATGTTCGTCTCCCATTGCACCACTAAGGTTGGAGACTGGAGAACAATCTGGCTATCCCCACTCAGGCGTGGCACCTTGCCACCTGCCCCCTCGTGCAACAATAAATAAATTTTAAAAAATACAAAAAATTAGTCAGGCATGGTGGTACACAACTTTTAGTCCCAGCTACTAGGGAGGCTGAGTTGGGAGGATCACTTGAGTCCAGGAGGCAGAAGCTGCAGTGAGCTGAGACTGTGTCACTGCACACAGCCTGGGCAACAGAGTGAGACTCTGTCTTAAAAAAAGAGGGCTGGGCATATGTACCAGCTACTTAGGAGGTTGAGGCAGGAGAATCGCTTGAACCTGGGAGGGGGAGGTTGGAGTGAGCCAAGATCGTGGCAGGGCACTCCAGCCTGGATGACAAGAGCCAAACTCCATCTCAAAACCTCAAAACAAAACAAAACGACAAAACAAGACCAGGTGCAGTGGCTCATGCCTGTAATCCTGGCACTTTGGGAGGCCAACGCGGGTAGATCACCTGAGGTCAGGGATTCAAGACCAGCCTGGGCAACTTGATGAAACTCCGTCTCTACTAAAAATACAAAAATTAGGCTGGGCATGGTGGCCCACACCTCTAATCCAAGCACTTTAGGAGGCCAAGGCAGGTGGATCATGAGGTCAGGAGATTGAGACCATCCTGGCTAACATGGTGAAACATCATCTCTACTAAAAATACAAAAATTAGCTGGTCATGGTGGTGGGTGCCTATAGTCCCAGCTACTTGGGAGGCTGAGGCAGGAGAATCGATTGAACCCGGGAGGTGGAGGTTGCAGTGAGTGGAGATCGGTCACTGCACTCCAGCCTGGGAGACAAAGCAAAACTCTGTCTCAAAAAAAAAAAAAAAAAAAAAAAAAATTAGCCAGGTGTGGTGGCAGGCACCTGTAATCCCAGGTACTTGGGAGGCCAAGGCACCAGAATCACTTGAACCAGGGAGGCAGAGGTTGCAGTGAGCTAAAATTGTGCCATTGCACTCCAGCCTGGGTGACAGAGAGAGACTCCATCTCAAAAAACAAACAACCAAAAAACAAAAACAAAAAAAAGCAAAAAAAAAAAAAAATCTAGTAAAAGGATAGTAAGGAAATAGTAAGCGACTCTACCTATGTAAATACAACCAGTTGGATGAAATGGACCAATTCCTTGAAAACTACAAACTACCAAAAAAATACTCAATATGAACCATAATTTTTAAAATCTTGTAACAATGTTAAAAATTGAATTCATCATTTTTCACTTTATTTTATTTTGAGACTGCATCTCACTCTGTCACCCACTGGAGTGCAGTGGCACAATCACGGTTCACTGCATCCTTGACTTCCTGGGCTCAGGTGTTCCTCCCACCTCGGCCTCCTGAGTAGCTAGGACTACAGGCACCTGCCCCCACACCCGGCTAATTTTTTTATTTTTTGTAAAGACAGGGTTTTGCCAAGTTGTCCAGACTGGTCTCCAACTCCTGGAGCTCAAGCAGTCCACCTGTCTTGGCCTCCCAAAGTGTTAAGATTACAGGCATGAGCCACTAGGCCCAGCAGAATTCTTTTTTTTTTTTTTTTTTTTGAGATGGTGTCTCAGTCGTCTGTCACCCAGGCTGAAGTGCAATGGCGCAATCTCAGCTCACAACAACCTTCACCTCCTGGGTTCAAACAATTCTCCTGCCTCAGCCTCCCAAGTAGCTGGGCCTACAGGTGCCCACCACCACACTGGGCTAATTTTTTGTATTTTGAGTAGAGACAGGGTTTCACCATGTTGGCCAGGCTGGTCTCAAACTCCAGACCTCAGGTGATCCACCCACCTCAACCTCCTAAATTGTTAGGATTACAGGCATGAGCCACCACGCCTGGCCTTGAATTCATAGCTTTAATAAAGCAATTTCTTGTCTTCATGGTCACATACGACTAGTTTGGTGATTCCCTGGAAGGACCCATGTGACTCCAGATCAAGTTCTACTCTAGTGAAGATTTATTACAGTGGAGGATACAATACAACAGCAGGAAAAAGGACATTAATAGATGAAGGCTGGGAGGTCAAATGCACACTTTCTTATCCTCTCTCTGCAGGGACAGCACAGACATATCTTTTCCAGGAGCAAACTGCAAGGACTTGTGTGAGATGTCCTTGCCCAAGAAATCCTACTTGAGTTCTGGAGTCAAAATTTGTGTGGTTAGGCCAGGCACTGTGGCTCTCCCCTGTAATCCCAGCACTTTGGGAGGCTGAAATGGGAGGATTGCTTGAGTCCAGGAGTTTGAGACCAGCCTGAGCAACATGGTGAGACCTAGTTTTTATTAAAAAAAGAAAAGAAAAAAAAAGAAAGAAAGAAAAGAAAGAAAATCGAAAAATCAGGCTGGGCATGATGGTTCATGCCTGTAATCCCAGCACTCCGGGAGACCAAGGTGGGAGGATCAACTGAGGTCAGGAGTTCGAGACCAGCCTGGGCAACACGGTGAAACCCCATCTCCACTTAAAATACAATATTAGTCGGGCACGGTGGCAGGCGCCTGTAATCCCAGCTACTCCGGAGGCTGAGGCAGGAGAATCACATGAACCTGGGAAGCAAAGGTTGCAGTGAGCCTAGGTTGCACCACTGCACTCTAGCCTAGGTGACAAGAGTGAGACTCTGTCTGGAAAAATAAAAACAAATAAAAAAATAAAAAATGTGTTGGCCAGGCATGATGGTTCATGCCTGTAATCCTGGCACTTTGGGAGGCTGAGGAGGGTGGATCACCTGAGGTCAAGGGGGTAGAGAGCAGCCTGACCAACATGGTGAAACCCCGTCTCTACTAAAAATTTAAAAATATTAGGTGGGTGTGGTGGCACAGGTCTGCAATCCCAGCTACTCGGGAGGCTGAGGGAGGAGGATCACTTGAAACCAGGAAGCGGAGGTTTCAGTGAGCTGAGATGACACCATTGCACTCCAGCCTGGGTGACAATCATGCCATGTGAACAAACACAGCCTAAACCACCAGGTTGGACATCATAAATCTTTTGCCATTTATTTTTTTAGAAATGGGGTTTCACTATGTCCCCCAGGCTGGAGCGCAGTGGCATGATCATAGCTCACCTTACCTTTTTTTCTTTGTTTTTTGAGACAGAGTCTCATTCTGTCACCCAGACTGGAGTGCAGTGGTGTGATCTTGACTCACTGAGACCGCTGTCTCCCGGGTTCATGTGATCTTCCTGCCTAAGCCTCTCAAGTAGCTGAGAATACAGGCACTCACCACCATGTCCAGCTAATTTTTTGTATTTTCAGTAGAGACAGGTTTTTGCCATGCTGGCCAGGCTGGTCTTGAACTCCTGACCTCAAGCAATTCTGCCCACCTCGGCCTCCCAAAATTCTGGGATTACAGGCATGAGACAGTGTGCCTGGCCAAGCATCATAAATCTTTATGTTCACTTTAAACCTACTCACAGCCTGGTCCATCTGGGCTCGCTGTTTTGGGCGTGGAGGATAACATCTGACCCAGTAGCTATGTGAATATCCCAGGAGTTGGTTTTCAGTTTGACCAACAGCCATCACCTTGGCTACAGAGATAAGTGAGAAATGAGTGAAACAGACCCGCTCTGTTAACTCTTTCCTCCCACTCTTGAAAAAGGTATCTCTAGACCCAGATAGTTTCACTGGAGACGTCTGCTCATAGTTAAAGAAATATCAACACCAATTATACGTAATCTCCAGAAAACAGAAGTAGGAGCACTTCTGGACTGATGAGGCCAGTACAGTTGACCCTTATAACTGCAGGCTCCCCATCCATGGATTCAGCCAACCACAGATGGAAAATATTCCAAAATATGGAATCCAGGCATGGTGGCTCATGCCTGTAATCCTGAGAATCACTTGAACCCAGGAGGCAGAGGTTGCAGTGAGCTGAGATCGTGCCACTGAACCACTGCACTCCAGCCTGGATGACAAGACTGAAACTCTATCTCAAAAAAAAAAAAAAAGAAAGAAAAAGAAAAAAATCACCCTGGGTGGGCATGGTGGCTCACATCTGTCATCTCAAGATTGTGGGAGGCTGATGAGAAAGGACTGCTTGAGCCTAAGAGTTTGAGACCAGCCTGGGCAAACAGCAAGACCTTGTCTCTACTAAAAAATTAAAAAATTAGCTAGGCGTGGTGGTGCACCTGTACTGTAATCCCAGCTACTTGGGCGGCTGAGATGGGAGGATCGCACGAGCCCAGGAGTTCCAGGCTGCAGTGAGCTATGATTGCAACACTGTACTCCAGCCTGGGGAACACAGCAAGATCCTGTCTCAAAAACAAACAAACAAAAAATTCAGCTCTGCCATTACCTCTTCAAAACTCTTCCTTAACTTGCCGTCTAGAGTTGAAGACCCCTCCGCTCAGTTCTGGTGAGAGGCTGACTGAATAAGAACATTTTGACCATCGTCTTATAATAATTGCTTTATTTATTTATTTGTTTGTTTTGAGACAGGGTCTTGCTCTGTCCCCCCAGGCTGGAGTGCAGTGGCACAATCACGATTCATTGCAACCTCAACCTCCCAGGCTCAAGAAATTCTTCCACCTCAGCCTCCTCGGTAGCTGGGACTACAGGCATGCACCATCACACCCGGCTAATTTTATACATTTTTTATAAAGAGGGGTGTCATGTCAGCTGGGCATGGTGGCTTACGCTTGTAATCCCAGCACTTTGGGAGGCCGAGGCGGGTGGATCACCTAAGGTCAGGAGTTCCAGACCAGCCTGGCCAACATGGTGAAACCCCATTTCTACTAAAATTACAAAAATTAGCTGATTGTGGTGCCACATGCCTCTAATCCCAGCTACTCAGGAGGTTGTGGCAGGAAAATCGCTTGAATCCAGGAGGTGGAGGTTGCAGTGAGCCGAGATCGCGCCGTTGCACTCCAGCCTGGGCAACAAGAGTGAAACTCCATCTCAAAAAAATAAATAAATAAATAAATAATAAATCAAATAAAATAAGAGGGGCATCTCGTCTTGTTGCCCAGTGTGGTCTTGTATTCCTGGGCTCAATCGATCCACCCGCCTCAGCCTCCCAAACTGCTGGGATTACAGGCATGAGAGCCACTGTGCCCAACCAGAGCTGGGCTACGTATCTCTATTAAGGTTTTCATCAGGGCCAACTGGGCACTGGCTCCTGCTCCACCAGTCCTATGTGGTTGCAGAATGAATGGCCCCAATAAAGATTCTCCCCTGAGCCCCCTACCCCGCGATCTTCCTGCAAGGTTGGCAGAGCTGGATGCTCTGAAAGCTAAGGGCACATGGGCCAACCAGCGCCTGGCCAGAGAAGGGGAGGAAAACATGTGAAGGCTCACAGGTCTGGAGTCTAACGCCTCACTGAACACAGAACAGCCACCCCCGTGTGCAGCTGCAGGGCGAGGAAGGTCAGCTCTTGGCCCCTTCTCAACCCTCCTACCAAACACCAAGCAGGTTTCTGAGAATAGCAAAAGGCCAGCAGACCCATCTTCAGGGCCTCTGTGATCAGAAACATGCAAACACCTTTTTCTTTCTTGCTTTTCTTTTCCTTTTCTTTTCTTTTTTTTTTTTTTTTTTTTTTTTTTTTTGAGACTGAGTCTTGCTCTGTCACCCAGGCTGGAGCGCAGTGGTGTGATCTCTGCTCACTGCAACCTCTGCCTCCCGGGTTCCAGTGATTCTCCCGCCTCAGCCTCCTGGGTAGCTGGGATTACAGACACCCATTATCATGCCCAGCTAATTCTTGTATTTTTGGTAGAGACTGGGTTTTGCCATGTTGGCCAGGTTGGTCTCGAACTTTTCACCTCAAGTGATCTGCCTGCCTCGGCCGGAATTTTTACCATTACCTTAAGAGATGTCCCATTTCTTAAGAACTTGGAGTCATTTCTTGATGGAGACACAGTGGCAGACACAGTGGTCCTATCCATGAAATCTTGGGATGTGCGAGTTGTGGTGAGTTTGCTGTGGGGGAAATGTTTGAGACCACTGTTAGCAAGGACTTGAGAAGTGCACAAGGCATTGTGCACCAAAAGTGGGAGGAAGGGCTTGAGGTCTCCTTGAGTCCTCATGTGGATGGGTGGGCCCATGGCAGAGAACCACTAGTAGATGAATGTTTGTAAGATCCCATATTGGGGGTTTTCCTGTCCTGGAGGCCAACACCTCCATTTCTCTTTCTCTCTCTCATTTCTCTTTCTTTCTGTCTTTCTCTCTTTGCATTTCTTCCAAATTCCCAGGTGGTCCTGATGCAACTGGACTCAGGACCACAAACAGGGAACCTCTGCTCTCAAGGGTGGCAGAGAAGTAGATGCAAGTAGCTTCAATTCCTGAATCACCACACATGAAAGGCCAGCCAGCAAATACCAACCCGCGGCTCTGAGTGAGAGATCAGCCAGAGTGTGTTTAACCTCTGAGATTTGGGAATTAACTATCATAGAGGCTCAAATTACCTAACTAAGGCAGAAGAAACGATAGTTGTCTCAGTGGAGAAGAGGAAGACCTCACTGAGGTCTCTGATTATTATTCCTTGGCTTAAAATACAGGACTCTTTAGACCCTAACCTTCTCCCCTAAGTCTCCCACCAGCCTCACACACTCTCTAGACTCTAGGTCAACAAGGCTGCAGCAGGAACACTGAGAAAAGGGAGCAGAAGTGAAGTCTCCTAGTTGGCCAAAAGACAGCCTTCTGAAAGCTGGGTATGAAATAAGAATATTGCAGACCCAATAATTTATGTATTAATTTTTGAGATAATAGTAGATTTGTATGCAGCTATAGAGAATAAATCAGAGATTCCATACAACTTTTACCCCATTATTACAATAGAAATTGCTTGCAAAAATACCATACATTAACAAAATCAGAATATTGATATTGATGCAACCAAGATATAAAACATTTCCATCACCACAAGCATCTTTCTGGTTGCTTTTTTAATAGCCACATCCACTTACCTCCAACTTTCTTTTCTATTGGCTTGTTTTAGAAAACTGCCAAACTATTTTTCCAACTTACATTCTCACCAGCAATGTATAAATGATCTGGTTTCCTCACATTATCAATAGCATTTATTAGTATTTTTTTATTTTAGCCATTCTGATAGGTATGGGATATTTCATTGCCGTTCTAATTTACATCTCCCTAATGGCTAATGATGTTGGGTATCTTTTCATGTGCTTCTTTGTCCTCTGTATATCTTCTTCAGTATCTCTCATTCATTCTATGTCTTTTTTTTTTTTTTTTTTTTAATGAGACAGGGTCTTGCTCTGTTGCCCAGGCTGGAACACAGTGGCGTGATCATGGCTCACTGCAGCCTCTTAACTCCTGGGCTCAAGGCAATCCTCTCACCTCAGCCTCCTCAGTAGCTGGGAGTACAGGCATGAGCCACCATGCTTGGCTCATTCAGGGGAATTGTTTGAACCCAGGAGGCAGAGGTTGCAGTGAGCCGAGATCATGCCACTACACTCCAGCCTGGGTGACAGAGCAAGACTCCATAAAAAAAAAATTTTTTTTTTTTTTTGTAGAGACAGGGTCTCACTACATTGCCCAGGCTGGTCTCAAATTCCTAGGCTTAAATGATCCTCCTGCCTCAGCCTCCCAAAATGCCAGGATTACACTCATGGGCCTTTCATTCATTCTTTAAGAGATATTTGCTGTGTGTGGACTGTGGAGAGGCACAGTTCTAGGAAGTATAGACACGGTAAGAGGCAAGTTACCTAAAGGATCAGAGCAAGAAGACACTGTCACTGCTGGGGTACTGACTGTCTCCCAGACAGGAGCAAGATTAACCATGATCTAAGTGGATGAGTTAACAATCTCAAAAATATCAAATCTTTTTTTAACTAGAAGGGGCAGTTGTTGGTCAGTGTGGCAAAGATTTGGAGATGCATCTTTCGTCTGGTGATATCTCTCAGCAGAAGACAGAGAGAGAAAGCACTACAGCCCTTTCGCTCTTCTTATAAGGCAATGTACGTCAATCTGTCTTACCTGAGAAGCCATCTTCCGTGCACCTACGTACAGGGGGAAAAGGTGCTAATGTGCTACTGTATATGTGCGTATGTATATACCTGTGCATATATATGTGCATATATATATATATTTTTTTTTTTTTTGAGATGCAGTCTCACTCTGTCACCCAGGCTGGGGTGCAGTGGCATGATCTAGGCTCACTGCAACCTCTGCCTCCCAGGTTCAAGTGATTCTCCTGCCTCAGCCTCCCACGTAGCTGGGACTACAGGCAAGTACCACCAAGCCTGGCTAATTTTTTGTATTTTTAGTAGAGACAGGGTTTCACCATGTTTGCCAGGATGGTCTTGATCTCCTGACCTCATGATCCACCCACCTTGGCCTCCCAAAGTGCTGGGATTACAGACGTGAGCCACCACGCCCAGCTCTATAAGTACGGATCTCAAGAAAGGTAACACAGGCTTTCTGATTACACATCAGTCTATTTAGAGTTGGGTTAGTGTGAGTCTTTCTGAAGATCGATTCCCCTCAGAGTGCATTGACAATATCAAGTTTCTAGGCTTGCTCAACTGAGAGGGATATTTCACTGACCTTGACATCATGTGAAGCCTCATGACAGCAAATCAAACTTCCTTGGTGACCTTCCACCTTTACCACAGGCCTGTCTTAAAGTATTAACCCATACAGTTGGCAGTTTCATTTTTCTCAGGCTTTGTGTGTGTTCATCTGCCTGCCTGGAATTGTCTCTCTGCTTTGTTTACCTGGAGAACTCCTACATTTCCCCCAAAACCCAATTCAAATATCCACTCTATTGCGATGACTCTTTTTTAAGTGTTTTCAGTTTTTATTTTCTTTGGAATCACCCTCGTACTTCGGATGTGCCTTTGTTTTTAATCACCTATTTAATGCATGTTGAATATGGGCTCTAAGGTTGCTATTTTGTGTATTTGATCCTCACACAAACTCCTTATAGAGATTTTATTTTTTTGAGAGAGGGTCTTACTCTGTCACCCAGGCTGGAGTGCAGTAGCATGATCATAGCTCAATGCAGCCTCAAACTCTTGGAGTCAAGCAATCCTCCTGCCTTGGCTTCCTGAGTAGCTGGGACTATAGGCATGTGTGCCACCACGGCTGGTTAATTTTTTAAAAAAATTTTTGTAGAGATGGGGTCTCCCTATGTCACCCAGGCTGGTCTTGAACTCCCAACTGCAAGGGATCCTCCTGCCTCAGCCTCCAAACTGAGGAGAAAGAAACTACCCAAACTAGAGGGCATCCCAAAGTGCTGAGATTACAGGTGTGAGCCACAACACCTGGCCAGAGAGAGATGTTTTTATCCACATATTACAAATGATAGATTTAAGCCTCAGAAAGTTTAAGTCCAAAGTCATACAGTCAGTGAGTTTCCTAGGCTAAAATTCTAATTGCATTATATTGGCTGCAAAGGGTTTAGCACCTCATTCTGATCACAGCACGTGGTTATTTATTTGCTTGTCTATACCTCCATTAGTCTGTATTTATAAGACCCATGACTGTGTATCACATTCACACCGTCACTGCTTTGCCCTAGGTGTGCCATGCACGTGTGTTGAGTGAATAAGTGGATGAGTGAATGAACACATGGATTTTTCACATGGCAGAGATACGGTCATGTGTAACAGATTTTGAACAAATATTTTATTTCACTGTCGGTAGCTTTCTGTCTTGAATTAACTACTGTTATCTTCTCTTGCTATCCATCCTATGCTTTAAAAAGTTCCACTGAGATATTCATGGGAAGATGTTCCTCCCAGTCCCTTCTGGAGAACTATCCAACCACACCGTACTAATTTCATGCAACTTAAATGGCCCAGACATTTAGCTTACCTCTCTCATTTATATTACAGTACAAATCTGGGATGTGCTTCTTTAAGTGACAGAAGGAGACAGCCTCTAATCTACATACGATATCTTCTCAACTGCTCTCTCTGTGTAATGGCAGATGGTTCACAGGCCCATCCTGTGAATGTTATGGTACTTAATGCATAAATAGAGTCTGGGAGGGGTGGAGAGAGAGACGGAGATGAGATAAAAGACAATTACCATTTGTTCATATTTCAAATCCCACTTAGAAGAGGAGTTGTGGCTCAAAAATGGAAGGTGGAGATGGAGTGAGGAGGAAGCCAGTTACATACAAGGTAAAATCTGGGGGATTAGCTGGATATAATTGACAGCAGAGATGTTTATTTCATGCAAGCACAACCTTGATTTCTTCTAATCTGCTTGCTTAAATGTTAGGACTTCAGGAAGGCAACCTCCATATTTTACACGAAAAAAAATTTGCAGTTAAAATAATCATTAACATTTTACAATAAATATAATGATTAATCTATTTCATATTTAGTTATCTTCTACAGAGCAAATGAATAATTTAAATAAACACTTAGATCCTCTCATGAAATAAAAACACAAAGAAATTTCTAACAAACTTTTAAAATAATATATAGCCACAGCAGAAATGGGAAAAAAAAAATACAGTCAAGTAGGAGGTCCTTTTCTGTCCATGAAATTAGCAAAGATACAAAAATGATGATCCAAATCATGGTAAATATATAATGCAATGTGCAGCCTCATATACTTTTGGCTGGAATATGAATTAGTTCCATCTTTTCAGAATTATCTACAAAGAATAGTAAAAGTACACAGAAGCATTATCTCTAAATTCTGTTTCTGAAAACTAATCTTAAAGCAATAATTCAAGATTGGTGGAGGGAAGGAAAGTTTTACACAAAAAGACATTTGTCACACTCTTCTTATTACTAGGGTAAGGTAGGGAAAAAATTAAATGACTAAATCTAGAAATCTGATTTGGTGACAGTAGAGTCCTACAACAAAATATTTTATGTCTTTTACCCACTGCTTTTGTTGACATCTGTAGATAAACTAAATAGTCAGTTGTATTTTCTTGTAGATTTTGATTTTATTTTTTAAAGATACAGTCTCACTCTGCTGCCCAGGCTGGAGTGCAGTGGTGCAATCTCGGCTCACTGCAACCTCCCCCTCCCAGGTTCAAGCAATTCTCCGGCCTCAGCCTCCCAAGTAGCTGGGATTACAGGCATGTCACACCATGGTCGGCTAATTTTTTGTATTTTTAGTAGAGATGGAATTTTGCCATGTTGGCCAAGCTGGTCTCAAACTCCTGGACTCAAGTGATCCACCTGCCTTGGCCTCCCAAAGTGGTGGGATTACAGGAATGAGCCACCATGCCTGGTCTGATGTTCTTATTTCTTTCTTTTTTTTTTTTTTTTTTCAGAGTCAGGGTCTCAGTCTGTCACTCAGGCTAGAGTGCAATGGTGCAATCATAGCTCACTGCAGCCTCCAACTCCTGAGCTCAAGCAATTCTCCTGCCTCAGCCCCCAAGGAGCTGTGACTACACCACTATGTACACTATGTACACCACTATGCCTAGCTAATTTTGCATTTTGTTGTTGTTGTTGTTGTTGTTGTTGTTGTTGTTTATAGGGATGGGGTGTTGCTATGTTGCTCAGGTTCATCTCAAATTCCTGGCCTCAAGCAACTCTCCTGCCTCATCCTCCAAAAGCGCTGGGATTACAGGCATGAGCCACTGTGCCTGCCTCTCATTTCTTCCTTCTAACCCTTTATTCTATAGAGAACTTATTTTAACATGTGATATGAAGAGTCAGAGGATATGGGTCCAAATCTTATCTTTGCCATCAGCTATGTTACCTTTGATCTAGGGAAACAAAAATGACCTCACCTACCTCACAGATTGCTTGTGAATCTGCTGTGAGTTGGTGCATATAGAATTAGTGAGATTTGGTTTAGTTGGTTTCCTAGCTCATGGACAAGGGGCTGCCACACATCACCCCATCTATCAGGAGACCAATAGTAAGAACTGGGGCTGGGTGCAGTGGCTCATGCCTGTAATCCACATTTTGGGAAGCTGAGGAAGGCATGTCTCTTGAGGCCAGGAGTTCAAGACCAGCCTGGCTAACATAGCAAAACCTCATCTCTACTAAAAATACAAAAAATTTAGCTGGGCGTGGTGGCATGTGCTTGTCGTCCCAGCTACTCAGGAGGCTGAGATCGTGCCACTGTACTTCAGCCTGGGCAACAGAGTGAGACCCTGTTTCCCCCAAAAAAGAGAGTGAGAGAATAGGAACTGGAATGTTTGGAGAACTCTATGTGGAAAATGCAATCCTGAATCATGTATTAAAAATAAGGAGAGGCCAGGTGCAGTGGCTCACGCCTGTAATCCCAGCACTTTGGGAGGCCAAGGCAGGTGGATCACAAGGTCAGGAGTTCGAGATCAGCCTGGCCAACATGGTGAAACCCCATCTCTACTAAAAATACAAAACTTAGCTGGGTGGGTTGGCAGGTGCCTGTAGTCCCAGCTACTTGGGAGACTGAGACAAGAGAATTGCTTGTACCCAGGAGGCAGAGGTTATAGTGAGCTGAGACAGTGCCACTGTACTTCAGCCTGGGTGACAGACACTGTACCCCCAAATAGAGAGAGAGAGAGAGAATAAAAACTGGAATAGTTGGAGAAATCTATGTGGAAAAGGCAATCCTGAATCACCCATTAAAAATAAGGGCCAGGCGCGGTGGTGGCTAACCCCTGTAATCCCAGCACATTGGGAGGGTGAGGTGGGCAGATCACTAGGTCAGGAGATCGAGACCATCCTGGCCAACATGGTGAAACCCTGTCTCTACTAAAAATACAAAAAATTAGCCAGCCATGGTAGCACGCGCCTTAGTCCCAGCTACTCGGGAGGCTGACGCAGGTGAATCGCTTGAAATTGGGAGGCAGAGGTTGTAGTGAGCTGAGATCACACCACTGCACTCCAGCCCGGGCAACAGAGTGAGACTCCATTCCATGCCCCAACCACCACCCCCCTCAAAAAAAAAGATGAAAGATTTCCATTTCTAGCCATGAAAGTAAAACACGGATCAGAGTTCCACTCCAGCCTTAAATGACTAGAACATCAGATAAATGGAAGAACCAAGTGTTTTCAGAGATTGAAAAATAGACAACACAGGACATTGATCCCTGCAATAAGACCAGCAAATGAGGTGAGCTGTAGGAGTGCCCCATCTCACCACCTACAGAGAGGTGCCATGGCTAATCCCAATGGACAGGGAGCACAGCAAAGCCAGTTGGCCTTGCAGAATCGAAGGGACAGAGTGTGGTTCTAGGGCAGGTGGCTGGAGTTGGCATGGATGTTTCCTGGAGATAATGAAGCCAAGCCAGAGAGAGAGATCCAGTGACTCATAGACCGAGATCCAGTGATTCATAGACCAGCCTGGGCAACGTGGCGAAACTGTCTCTACCAAAAATTAGCTGAGCGTGGTGGTGCGCACTTGTAATTCCTGCTACTCAGGAGGCTGAGGCAGGAGATTCGTTTGAACCCTGCTGGGAGTGGAGGGTGCAGTGAGCTGAGATCGCGCCACTGCACTCCAGCCTGGGCGACAGAAGGAGTGAGTGTCTGCCTGAATCTTTGAATACCGCTTTGTGCGTGTGTAAGAAGAAACTACCTAAATTGGGGGGTGGGGAGAGGGCATCCCTATCCTTCCCAAACTGGGTCACTATGGTAATGGTAGGGGTGGTGGATACTTCTAGGTAACATTGAAGTGGTGATCAAAGTCCTCCCTAAAGCGTTCCCCTTTAGTGATATCCAACTGCCCCCCTACTCACTGGCAAATTTTTATTTACCTGGAACACCAATCCCAGATCTTTTTATTTTTTCTTTTCAGACAGGGTCTCCCTCTGTCACCCAGGCTGGAGTGCAGTGGCATGATCACAGCTCACTGCAGCCTCAACCTCCTGGGCTCAAGCGATCCTCCTACCTCAGCCCCTGAGTAACTAGGACCAGAGGCATGCCTTGCCGCGCCCAGCTCACTTTAAAAAATTATTTTTTGTAGAGATGGGGTCGCCCTATATTGAGAAAGCAAGTCAGGGTCTTGCTCTCTCACCCGAGCTGGAGTGCAATTGTGCAATCATAGCTCACTGCAACCTCCAGCTCCTGAGCTCAAGCAATTCTCCTGCCTCAGCTTTTCAAGTAGCTAAGATGACAGGTGTGCACGCTATGCCTAGCTTATTTTGTCTTTGTGTGTGTGTGTGTGTGTGTGTGTGTGTGTGTGTGTGTGTGTGTGTAGAGATGGGGTCTTGCTATGTTGCCCAGGTTGATCTCAAACACCTGGCCTCAAGCAATCCTCTCACCTAGGCCTCCCAAAGTCCTGGGATTACAGGCATGAGGCACCGCACCCAGTCTGAGCCCAAATCTTCCTATGTCTATACTGCTTTCCCTACAAATGCAAGAACCTATAAATACGTTCAGCCCAAGGTTACATCCCGACCACAAATACATAAAAACCACCACAAACACAACTATGGCCTTCTCCATTCACTATCAGGGACTGAAATATTTGTTGTTGTTGTTGTTGCTGTACACATAATATTTTATATGTTCCTAATAATAATGCTGTGAATGAAGGATGGTAAATGTGCTTTGCCAGCTTTAAGAAACCTACTACACAGAGAGGCTTATTAACTTTTCCAAATCTGCACAGCAAGATAAGGGGAGAAGTGGAACCAGAGTTGAGGTTAACTAGTACTTAAGTTAATTCTTCCCATGAAATAAAAATAAAACTGTAGGCCAGGCACAGTGGATCACGCCTGAAATCCCAGCACTTTGGGAGGCTGAGGTGGGTGGATTACCTGAGGTCAGGAGTTTGAGACTAGCCTGGTCAACACGGTGAAACCCCATCTCTAAAAATACAAAAATTAGCCAGGTGTAGTGGTGCACTCCCAGCTACCAAGGAGGCTGATGCATGAGAACTGCTTGAAACTGGGGGACAGAGGTTGCAGTGAGCCAAGACTGCACCACTGCCCTCCAGCCTGGGCAACAGAGCAAGACTCCATCTCAAAAGAGAATGCTAATGGCAGCTTGTGCCTGTAATCCCACCACTTTGGGAGGCCAAGGTAGGAGGATCACTTGAGCTCACGAGTTTGAGACCAGCCTGGGCAACATAGTGAGATCCCATCTCTACAAAATAATTTAAAATTAGCCAAGCACAGTGGTGCACACCTGGAATCCCAGCTACTCGGGACACTGAGGCAAGAGGATCGCTTGGGCCCAGGAATTCAAGGCTGCAGTGAGCTGTGACCACACCACTGCACTCCAGCCGGGGCAACAGAGAAAGACCTTGCCTCTACAAAAGAAAAAGAAAAACGCAGGCTCCAACCCTGGAGTTAGTGAATCAGGATCTCAGAATGCAGAGATTGCCATTTCACAAAAATTTCCCCTAGAGATTCTCATCAGCCAGGTGTGGGCCAGATGAACTCTAAGCTCCCTTAAACCTTTGACATTTTATGAGTCTATTAAATCAAAGTGCAAAAAACGCTGAGTCCAAACTGAGCAAACAAATCCCATCTATGGGATTTGTCCTATGCCCAGCCTCCTTGTATTGAGAAAGCCACACTGCCTGGCGAGTAAGCAGGGAGAGAATTCTCACTAACCTAAAGATCATCTTTGAAAACAGACTGGCTGAGGCTCGGTGCGGTGGCCCACACCTGTAACCCCAGACCTTTGGGAGGCCGAGGCAGGAGGATCACTTGAGCCCAGGAGTTCAAGACCAGCCTGGGCAACATGGCGAGACCCTGTCTCTATCTTTTTAAGTAAGAAAACAAAATTAAAAAGAAAACCCAGACTGGCAGCTCATGGTCCTTTCCAGCTGTTCCATGATCAGGCTTCAGGACAAGCCCAGGCAAAGGTGGGGAAAAAAGGGGTGGGGACCCCCAGGCTCACCCCTTTATCTGCTGCACAGTTGGAGTTGGTCACAAAGGTCACAGATGGGAGGGGTCCAAGACTTTGGTGTGAGCGATTGCCATCCTGTCTACAAAAGGCAGAAGACACAGGTTCCATCAGTCCAGGAATGGCTCAGACACCCTCCCATCCTCTGTGTCCCATCTTCCCCCGCCAGAACACAACACGGGGCCAGGCACGATGGCTCACACTGGTAATCCCTACACTTTGGGAGGCTGAGGCGGGTGTATCACCTAAGGTCGGAAGTTCAAGATCAGCCGGGCCAACATGGCGAAACCCCGTCTCTACTACAAATACAAAAATTAGCCGAGCATGGTGGCACATGTCTGTAACACCAGCTACTCAGGAGGCTGAGGCACAAGAATCGCTTGAACCCAGGAGGTGGAGGTTGCAGTGAGCCGGGATTGTGCCACTGCACTCCAGCCTGGTCCACAGAGCAAGACCCTGTCTCGAAACAAACAAATGAACAAACAAAACAAAAAAGAAAAGAAAAAAAAAGGCATGAAGCCACTGCTTTCTTCCCTAACTTCAGATGTATTTTATGTAAGGGCACACGATCCTGTAGTCCTAGACTGAGCTCTCTAACATCACTCTTTCTTCCCCTGCCTCCGAATCCTGTCCCCCCAGAGGAGTAGCCACCCTTCCAGGTACACAGAGCTGAGGTCACTGGGCTGAACACTGGCAAAAATGAGGTTGACTCCCTGAAACAGCTCTTGAGCACAGGAGCGGATGGATGCAGATTTGGGTGGGATATTTATTAATGCATCAAGCAAACAGGGAGTGCGGGCTCTCAGATGAGAAGCTTCAAAGCCTTGTGACAGCCTGGCTGAACCGCTCCAGCCTGGGCAGCTCCCTCCAATTCCTGCCCCGGAAAACAAGCATCTCCTCTGGCCACCTCCCAAAGAAGCCTGTCTGTTAGGCACCTGCTCCTGGAAGCTGGTGCTCTCCACCTTCGCAACAAAGGACCTGTCCACCCAGTCCTGCTGAGCACACCCCTGTGCCCCCAACTCTGAACTGTCCTTTGCCTAGGCTCGGATGACTTCTCAGAACCTTCTGCCTACTGCAGACTTGGCTCAGCCCAAAGCACTCCATGAAATCGGGGTGTGGCGTCTGCCTCAAGGAGCATTTCTACAACCTCTACTGCCTCTGCTGCAAGTAAAAAATCCGCCTCTGAATGCTGAGTTAGAATTGCATGATTGTAAGGAAAAAAGGGAGGCTGGGCGCGGTGGCTCACACCTGTAATCCCAGGACTTTGGGAGGCTGAGGCAGGCAGATCACTTAAGGCAGATCAGCCTGGCCAACATGGTGAAACACTGTCTGTATTAAAAATCTCTCTATTAAAAAATACAAAACTTAGCCAGGCACAGTGGCTCACACCTGTAATCCCAGCACTTTGGGAAGCCAAGGCAGTCAGATCACCTGATGTTAGGATTCCAAGACCAGCCTTGCCAACATGGTGAAACACTGTCTCTACTGAAAAATGCTAAAGTTAGTTGGGCGTGGTGGCACGTACCTGTTATTTCAGCTACTTGGGAGGCTGAGGCTGGAGAATCACTTAAACCTGGGAGGCAGAGGTTGCAGTTACCCAAGATTATACCATTGCACTCCAGCCTGGGCAACAGAGTGAGAGTCCATCTCAAAAAAAAAAGGCCAACAATTAGCTGGGCATGGTGGCACACATCTACAATCCCAGCTACTTGGGAGGCTGAGGCAGGAGGATCACCTGAGCCTGGGAAGTTGAGGCTGCAGGGAGCTAAGATTGTGCCACTGCACTCCAGCCTCGGCAACCAGAGTGAGACCCCGTTCAAAAAAACAAAAAACAGCCCAGGCGCAGTGGCTCGTGCATGCCTCTAATCCTGGCTACTCAGAAGGCTGAGCCAGGAGAATCACCTGAACCCGGGAGGCGGAGGTTTTAGTGAGCCAAGATTGTGCCACCACACTCCAGCCTGGGCGACACAGCAAGACTCCATCTCAAGAAAAAAGAAAGCAAGCAAAAGGAAACCATAATTTGGGTGGGTAGATATTTGGTCCCCTGAACTGTCCGGGTGTGGGCAGCCCTCCCAAAGGGCTGAGACGGGCTGATCTTGAACAGCACACGCCCACCCCAGTGAGCCACCTGCCTGGGTCTCCCCTTCCCAATGCAGCCCAGGGCAGGCAGGGGGCACTCACTTGAAGTAGTAGCCAGCAGATTCCAGGTAGCATGCAGGCTCCTTGGCCACAGACCACATTCCCATGGCGGGGTGTGTCCCTGCGCACCAGTTCCTCCATCACCCGCTTGTGGTGATGCACATATGTTGTTGAAGAGCTGCCTACGGGCCAGGAGGGAAGTGATAGAATATCACGGTGAGGCCCGCGGGCTGGGAAGGCGGAGTGGGTGCATGGTGGGGACTCATGGCAGCACCAGGCCCATGGCGGGACACTACTCGTCGATGACCACAATCCCATAGTGGTCACACATCTGCAGCACTTCCTCGGTGTAGGGGTAGTGGCTGGTGTGGAAGGCATTGGCACCAAGCCAGCGAAGCAGGTTGAAGTCCTTCACCAGCAGCGACCAGTTGAAGCCCTTCCCTCGGATCTAGGAGACAGCAGAGCCGAGTGACCCATGTCCCTGTCGAAGCTGCACTTCCTACAACAGCCAGAACCCTGGAGAGCCACCGCATGAGCACCCTCTCCAGCCCAAGCACCTGCTCCACCACAGGGCAGTTTGGAGCTATTTGCCTCATTGCCCTGAGCTGTGCTCAACTGTGGGACACAGGGAAGGCGAAGGTAGAAGGTGACCAGAAGCAGCCCCCACGAGGACCCAGGAGCCCCGGCACACGTCCACATCCTCATGCTTGTTGATGCCGTGGAAATATAAAGTTTTCCCATTGATGAGGAACTGGCTCTCGGTGACAGCCACAGTGCAGATCCCCACAGGGAGTGTGTAGAAGTCAGACACAGGCCCCAGTGACATCTGTGCAGTCAGCTGCACCTACGACAGCCAAAGCACCAGGTGTGAGCACCCCGACAGCCTGAGCCCCATCTGGCCTGCCCTTTGGCAGGAAGGCCCCTCATGCACCCCAGCAGCTGCCTCGGGGCTGCAAGCAGAGATGTAGCAAACAGAGGCTCTGCCCTTCCCTGGCTGACCCTGGGGACCTGCCCTTCAAAACTGGGCCTTCCCCTTGACCAGACAAGGTGGCTCATGCCTGGAGTTCCCATGCTTTGGGAGGCTAAGGCAGGGGGATCACTTGAGTCCAGGAGTTAAAGACCAGCCTGGTGACAGAGTGAGACCCCATCTCTAAAAATATATATATTTTTTGAGACAGTCTCACTCTGTCACCCAGGCTGGAGTACAGTGACATGATCTCAACTCACTGCAGCCTCTGCCTCCCGAATTCAAGCAATTCTCCTGCCTCAGCCTCCTGAGTAGCTGGATTACAGGCGTGCACCACCATGCCCAGCAAATTTGCAATTTTTTATTTTTTTTTTTGAGACGGAGTCTCACTCTGTCACCCAGGCTGGAGTACAGTGGCGTGATCTCGGCTCACTGCAAGCTCTGCCTCCTGGGTTCATGCCACTCTCCTGCCTCAGCCTCCCGAGTAGCTACAGGGGCCCACCACCACCATGCCTGGCTAATTTTTTTTGTATTTTTAATCAAGACGGGCTTTCATCGTGTTAGCCAGGATGGTCTTCAAATCCTGGCCTCAAGTGATCCAGCCGCCTCGGCCTCCGAAAGTGCTGGGATTACAGGTGTAAGCCACCATGCCCAGCCTACAAAAAAGGTTTTTTTTTAATTAGCCAAGCATGGTGGCATGTGCCTGTAGTCCCAGCTACTCAGCAGTCCAAGTAGGAGGATTGCTGCAGCCTAGGAGCTCAAGGCTGCAGTGAGGTGTAATCAGGCCATTGCACTCCAGCCGGGGTGACAGAGTGAGACCATCTCAAAAACAAAATAAAACAAAACAAAAAAAACCTGGGCCTCCCACCAAGGGTAGGAGACATCAGAGGACCATGTCTGCCCATTCACCTGTCCTAGGCTCCTGCTGAAGCCAGGGCCACCAGATGGGGGCAAAAGACCTCCCTTAAGCAAGTCCCAAACCACCATTACCTCCAACGAGTACAGATAGGTGGAGCATTCGTGCATCAAGTGAGGCGAACAGAGGCTGGCACCCCGGCACCTTCAGCTGGCCCTGGCTCCTGGCTCCCTTGGCCACGACTTTGTTTTCTGCATCCAGAAGAGGCACTTCCAACTCGAACTGGCTACTGCACCTGATGGAGATCTGGTCATTCACCAGCCCTGCAGGAGGCAAGAAATACCAGGGCTGAGGGAGGGACACGACCTGGGCCCCACAAACGGGAGTGTCCCGCAGTCACCACTCCCAGGCAGTCATTTGTTTCTGTTGCTTTTTTAAAACTTTTAACTTTTTTTTTTTTTTGAGACGAAGTCTCGCTCTGTCCCCCAGGCTGGAGTGCAGTGGCATGATCTCGGCTCACTGCAACCTCCACCTCCAGGGTTCAGGTGATTCTCCTGCTTCAGCCTTGCAAGAACATGGGATTTTAGGTGTGCACCACCATGCCCAGCTAATTTTGTATTTTTTAGTAGAGATGGAGTTTTGACATATTGGCCAGGCTGGTCTCCAACACCTGACTTCAGGTGATCCTCCTGCCATGGCCTCCAAAATTGCTGGGATTACAGGTGTGAACCCCCATGCCTGGCGCTTTTTTTTTTTTAATTTAAAAAAAGATTTTTTTTTGGCCAGGCAACATGGTCACACCTGTAATCCCAACACCTGGGGAGGCTGAGATGAAAGGATCGCTTGAGCCCAGGAGTTCAAGATCAGCCTTGGTGACATATTAAAACCACTTCTTCCATAAAAATACAAAAAATTAGCCAGGCGTGGTGGTGCGCGCCTGCAGTCCCAGCAGCCCCAGCTACTTGGGAGGATGAAATGGGAGGACTGCTTGAGCCAGGAGTTCAGGGCTGCAGTGAGCTACGATCTTGAGGCAGGGTAGGTAGTCAAGGAAGTGACCGTGTCCTTTGGACGCGCCAGTCACGGCGCTGAGACAGGTGATGTGTAAACGAGCAAGTACAGCTACTGCGCATGTGCACCAAGAGGACGACCCAGAACTTGCTTAGAGTAACACCTCTTCCCAGCTCCTTAGGAATTCATCATGTAAGACTCCCAGTGTCTCCCCACTAATAATCAGCGCTGTCTCATCCTTACGAGCAGCCTGCCCTGAATTCTCTCTCTCTCACGGTGAATGGTGTATTTTGCACTTCATTAGTTTTTCTGAGATGGGGTCTCGCTCTGTCACCCAGGCTGGAGTGCAGTGTTGCAATCACAGCTCACTGCAACCTCCACCTCCTGGGTTCAAGCAATTCTCCCATCTCAACCTCCCGAGTAGCTGGTATATTACAGGCACATGCCATCATGCCCAGCTAATGTTGGCCAGGCTGGTTTGAACTCCTGAGCTCAAGTGATCCACCCACCTCAGCCTCAGAAAGTGCTAAGATTACAGGCACGAGCCACTGCATCCAGGCTATTCTGAACTTAACTGTCAAAACACTTTTTCCTTTGCAATAAATTGCTGTATGCTGCATCATCTTTGCTGTGTGATTCTTGTTTAAATTCTTATTTACTTATTTATTTTATTTATTTATTTGAGACGGGGTCTCACTATGTTGCCCAGGTGAGTTTCCAACTTTCGGCTCAAGTCATCCACCCACCTTGGCCTCCCAAAGTGCTGGGATAATAGGCATTAGCCACCACACCCAGCCTAAATCCCTTTAAACTTAGAATTGCGGCCCCGCAACAGCTGTCAATAATCTCACCACTGCACACCAGCCTGGGAGACAGTGCAAGGCCTCGTCTCAGAAAAAGATATATTTTAAAAAAGAAAAAAACTTACAAAAAAAATTTTTTTTTCCTTAAAGACAGAGTATCCCAGCCGGGCATGGTGGGTCACGCCTGTAATCCTTACACTTTGGGAGGCCGAGGCGGGTGGATCATCTGAGGTCAGGAGTTCAGGACCAGCCAGGCCAGCAATGGTGAAACCCCATCTCTACTAAAAAAAATACAAAAATTAACCGGGCATGGTGGTGGGTGCCTGTAATCCCAGCTACTCGGGAGGCTGAGGCAGGAGAATCGCTTGAACCCGTGAGGTAGAGGTTGCAGTGCGTCAAGATCCCACCACTGCCCTCCACAGCCTGGGTGACAGAGCGAGAATCTGTCTCCAAAAAAAGACAGGGTCTCCCTCTGTTGCCCAGACCGGAGTGCAGTGGCATGGTCATAACTCACTGCACCCCTGACCTCCCAGGCTCAAGTGATTCTCCTGCCTCAGCAGCTGGGACTACCGGCACACATCACCATGCCCGGCTAATTTTTTAATTTTTTGTGGTGATGGTCTCGCTATGTTGCCCAGGCTGGTCTTCAACTCCTGGCCTCAAGTGATCCTCCCACCAGGGCCTCCTTGCAAAGAGCTGGGTTGACAGGAGTGAGCCACTGTGCCCGGCCCCCCAAAGCTGCCTGTTCCTTGAACACAATGTGTATCAAGGGGACCTGGAGTGAGAGCAGCACCGTGGGGAAGAGACAGTATGGCCACCCTGAGCTGTGTGACGTTAGGCCAGACCTCTCTTCTCCAAGCAAGGTCAAACACACGGGTGATTTCGGGAGCCTGTGCCCACTCAGACAGGCTGGATTTTACCTTCGTAGGTGGATGGGAACCTGTGAGGGTTTAGAGATGCTGGGAGAACCTTTTTCCTGGGAGAGCTTTCCAAACAGGGAACAAACAGAGCCACCCTGGGCCCGCTGAGGGAGGGTCCTACCAGAAGCCCTCACCACTGTCATGCTCCATGCTGGTGGTGACGGTGATATCGCCGATGTAGGTGGTGGGTGTCGTGTACAGAAGCACAGCCTGCTGCAGTCCCGCGTAGTTGAAGAAGTCCACTCTGCGAAGGCCACCCTGTCCCTAGCAAGAAGACCATGGGGTGGGATGGGAAGGTGGGTGGGTGTGGAGACAGGATGGTACCCACTTGGAGGTGTTGGTCATGTTGCAGATGGTCCCTGGTGGCAGGGCGGAGGGGGTGAGCATGTTGTTGATGGTGATAGCGATGGGGAGGCAGGAGGCCAGGGGCCCTACCTAGACCAGGCTGCTGATGTCTGCCCTTCATGCTCTAGCATGTCAACCCCATTCACCCACTGCAGGCACAGGGGATAAGGGGAGGGGGCGGCAGGTCAGGGCAAGAGGCGGGGCCCTGCTATCAGGCACTCCCTCACATAACCTGCAGCATGGGGCTCAGGGGCCTGCCAGCCAGATGGGAAGAATGACATCCCATGGGGTAGATCAGGCCACCTATCCCCCTACACAGCGCACAACCCCCGGGCAGGGGAGTGCCCCCTACTGTCCCACCCCAGGAGACAGGCTGTGGGGTGGTAGATGGAAGTCCCATGCTGTTCAGCAGCCGTGCGCACTCAACCCGCCCTGCATGCTCCTGGCCGCACTGACCACAACAGCATAGGAGTGGGCACTGCCAATTCTCAACACCACTCTTGGGCGCAGGTCCTGGGTCCCTCGCTCTGGCAGGGTCACCTCCCGTTCATACCACACCTAGCCAACAAAATGCCACAGCCACCAGTCCTGGCCAATGTCGTTGAAGCTGGAGAGAACTCACATATCCAGGGTGGGGCATGACTGCAGAGAGAAGGGCCGGGCTCAGCTCCTAGGCCCCCAAAGAGATCCGGGACCAATATGCTTCACAGCTGTGTCCCCAGGCCTAGTGTAAGCCCTGACATATAGCGGGGACTCTGCAGAATGGACAGAAAACTTGCTGATGACAGGTCAACTGCCAGGGCAGTTTGTGCACCTGGGCCAGTGGCGCCAGGAGTTCCTCCTGGAGTGGATGGGGCCCAATATCTCCTGAGACAGGGGAGAGCCCAGGGCCACATCCAAGCCTGAGGCAAGAGGGTTCAGACCCATGACTAACAGGCAGATGACCCACTGCCTGGCTCAGGGAGGAAGGCTGGTTGGGGGATGGGGGGACTTTGCTTAGGACACTGTGAGTGGGGTGCATGCTGGCACCCAGCCCTCTCCTCTCTTCCTCCTGTACTGAATGCCACAAAGTCAGAAAAAGAGGATGCAGACCAGGCAAAAGCGGCCCAGACCTCCCCTGGTGCCACTTCTCTGCTGACCACATGCAAGTCAGGAGGGGGACAGGGGTGGCATCCTTTGCCTGATGTCACATCCCGTCCTCTGTCTGAACCCTGAAAACCAATGGACCTTCCTGCCTTGGCAGAGTTGACTTCAGGATGTCTTAACTGTCCCCTCCTTCTGATCCCCGGGCCCAGCTCTGTGCAACACATGCTACTCTGGCAGGATGAGTGTCTGGGTGGCTCATGCTTGTAATCAGCGCTTTGGGAGGTCAACGTGGGAAGATGGCTTGAGGTCAGAAGTTCGAGAACAGCCTGGACAACATTGTGAGACCCTATATCTTACAAAAACAAGTTTTTTGTTTTTCTTTTTTGAGATGGAGGCTTATTCTATCACCCAGGCTGGAGTGCAGTGGCGTGATCTCGGCTCACTGCAACCTCTGCCTCCCAGGTTCAAGCAATTCTCCCTCAGCCTCCCAAGTAGCTGGGATTACAGGCATGTGCCACCATGACCAGCTAATTTTGTAGTTTTAGTAGAGATAGGGTTTCACCATGTTGGGCGGCGTGGTCTCGAACACCCGACCTCATGTGATCTGCCCACCTCGGCCTCCCAAAGTGCTGGGATTACAGGCTTAAGCCACCGCACCCGGCCCAGGCAAATTTTTTAAGAAACATTTATTTTAGAAATGGGGTCTCACTATGTTGCTCAGTCTGGTATCAAACGATCTTTTTTTTTTTTTTCTTTTTTGAGACGGAGTCTTGTTCTGTCACCCAGGCTGGAGTGCAACGGCGTGATCTCAGCTGATTGCAACCTCCACCTCCCGGGTTCAAGCGATTCTCCTGCCTTAGCCTCCTGAGTACCTGGGATTATGGGCACCCGCCACCACGCCTGGCTAATTTCTATATTTTTAGTACAGCTGTGGTTTCACCATATTAGGCTGGTCTCGAACTCCTGACCTTGTGATCTGCCCGCCTGGGCATCCCAAAGTGCTGGGATTACAGGTGTGAGCCACCACACCCAGCCCTCAAAAGATCTTTCTACCTCAGTCTCCAAAGTAGCTGGGACTCCAGGCATGCGCCACCACACATGGCTGAGTTTTCTCATGTGTTTCCAGTATTTTTTTTTTTGAGATGGAGTCTCACTCTGTCACCCAGGCTGGTGTGCAGTGGTGCAATCTCGGCTCACTGCAAGCCCCGCCTCCTAGTTTCATGCCATTCTCCTGTGTCAGCCTCCTGAGTAGCTTGGACTACAGGCGCCCACCACCACACCCAGCTAATTTTTTGTATTTTTAGTAGAGATGGGGTTTCACAGTGTTAGTCAAGATGGTCTCGATCTCCTGACCTTGTGATCCGCCCATCTCCGCCTCCCAAAGTGCTGGGATTACAGGTGTGAGCCACCGCACCCGGCCATGTTTCCAGTCTTTATAACATTAGGATCTGATGGACTTAGACATCCCAGTTCTCAGGATCCTGGTAAGCAGAATACTTTCTTTTTTTTTTTTTTTTTTTTTTTGGCTGGGCGTAGTGGCTCATGCCTGTAATCTCAGCACTTTGGGAGGCTGAGGTGGGCGGATTGCTTGAGCTCAGGAGTTTGAAACCAGCTTAGGGAACACAGCATAACCCCATCTCTAAAAAAATACAAAGATTAGCCAGGCGTGGTGGCACATACCTGTAGTCCCAGCTACTCAGGAGGCTGATGTGGGAGCATCGCTTGAGCATGAGAGGTTGAGGCTGCAGTGAGCTGTCATTGCATCACTGCACTGCAGCCTGGGGGACAGAGCAAGACCCTGTCTCAAAAAAAAAAAAAAAGTGTGTAGTAGAGAAGTAACATTAGAAGGCCGGGTGCGGTGGCTCACGCCATCAATACCAGCATTTTGGGAGGCTAAGGCGGGCAGATGACCTGAGGTCAGGAGTTCGAGACCAGCCTGGCCAACATGGCAAAACCCCATCTCCACTAAAAGACAAAAAATTAGCCTCGTGTGGTGGCATGCACCTGTAATCCCAGCTACTCGGGAGGCTGAGGGAAGGAAATTGCTTGAACCCCAGAGGCAGAGGTTTCAATGAGCTGAGATTGTGACACTACACTCTAGCCTGGGAGACAGAGCAAGACTCTGTCTCAAAAACAAACAAACAAAAAAAGGAAAAGAAAAAGAGAAAAAAGAAATAACATTTGATATATATGGACCCAGAAGCTAATGTGTGTGAAATAGTTCGAGTCATCAGAGAAGTACAATTGTAAGCATATAATTTCATTCTTGTTGCTACCTAGTCATAATGTGTCATCACTCATAACAGAATGGCTTCAATCATTTGGTGTGTGCAATCTCACACACACAGAGTTTTTATTTTGTTTCGTTTTGCTTGCATGTTTTAGAGACACGGATGTGCTCTGGCACCCAGGCTGGAGTGCAGTGGTGCGATTATAGCTCACCGCAGCCTCCAACTCCTGGGTTCAAGCAACCCTCCTGCCACAGCCTCCTGAGTAGCTGGACACAGGTGCGTGCCACCACAACCAGCTAACATTTTAAAATAGAGTTTGCATTTTTATGATAATTATGTGCACTAGAAGTTATTACAACTCTTGTGTTTATAGGGTACAAACCTGTACCAGTACTCTAAAGAATGACAATATCTTTTCATGAAGTCACAGCCCAATGTATCAGTTCACATACTTTTTTTTTTTTAGACTGAGTCCCACTTTGCCTCCCAGGCTGGAGTGCAATGGCACAATCTTGGCTTACTGCAACCTCTGTCTCCTGGGTTCAAACGATTCTGCTGTCTCAGCCTCCCGAGTAGCTGGGATTACAGGCACGCAACACCACACCCAGCTAATTTTTGTATTTTTAGTAAAGACCCTGTTTCACCATGTTGGCCAAGCTGGTCTCAAACTCCTGACCTCAAGTGATCCACTGCTTCAGCCTCCCAAAGTGCTGGGATTACAGGCGTGAGCCACCACACGCAGCCAATTTTTTTTTGTTTCTTTTGAAACAGATCTCACTCTGTTGCCCTGGCTGGAGTACAGTGGCGCCATCACATCTCACTGCAGCCTCGACCTTCTAGGCTCAAGTGATCCTCCCATTTCAGCCTCCCAAGTAGCTGGGACCACAAGCATGTACCACCATGCCCTGCTCATTTTTAAATTTTGGGGTGACATTTTGGGGTCTATGTTTCTCAGGCTGGTGTGTCTCAAACTCCTTGGCTCAAATGATTCTCCCACCTCGGCCTCCCAAAGTGCTGGGATTAAAGGTGTGAGCCACCCTGCCTGGTCGCCTGGTGCACTTGAAATATAATTCAGACTCCTTACTATGGCCAAGAAGTCTTTGTGTGACCCAGCCCCTGCTCAATTCTTACTCTCATTCACCGTTCTCCAAACATTCAAGCCACTTTCTGTTCCTTAAAAGCCCATTCCTGCCTTAGAGACTTTGCATGTGTAGCTACTATAATTTCCGCTTCTCTGTCATTGAAGCCTCAACTCAAATGTCGAAGCCTCAACTCAAATGTCGCATCCTCAATGAGCTCCCCCTGCCCACTTTTTAAATTATGATAACTAACCATAGAGGTTAACCAAATATTTCTTTCTCCCTCTTTTCAGACACGAAGTGGAACTGCATGTCTTTGACCCTGTCATGTGAGGGGTGACTGTGTGACTTTTTGGTCAATGAAATGTAAACAGCAATTTTTTTTTTTTTTTTTTTTTTTTTTTTTTTTTTTTTTTTTTGAGAGAGAGAGAGGTTCTCAGTCTGTCACCCATGCTGGAGTGCAGTGGCACGGTCTCGGCTCACTGCAACCTCTGCCTCCCAGGCTCAAGCAATCCTCCCAACTCAGCCTCCCAAATAGCTAAGACTACAGGTGCATGCCACCATGCCAGGCTAATTTTTTGTAGAGACAGGGTTTTGCCATGTTGGCCAGGCTGTTCTCGAACTCCTAAGCTCAAGATATCTGCCCCCCACCTTGGCCTCTCAAAGTGCAGGGATTACAGGCATGAGCCACCGTGCCCAGCCTTAAACAAACAAAACAAAAAATTTTTTTCAGGTGGAATCTCACTCTGTTGCCCAGGCTGGAGTGCGGTGGCATGATCTCGGCTCACTGCAACCTCCGCCTCCCAGGTTCAGGTGATTCTCCTGCCTCAGCCTTTCGAGTAGCTGGGACTACAGGCGTGTGCCACCACATCTAGCTCATTTTTGTATTTTTAGCAGAGAAGGGGTTTCATCACATTGGCCAGGCTGGTCATGAACTCCTGACCTCAGGCGATCCACCCACCTCAGCCTCCCAAAGTGCTGAGATTACAGGCATGAGCCACCGTGCCCGGCAAACAGCAATATTTTTAAGAGCCAACGCCTGATTTTCTGCAATGCTTTTTCCTGCCTTGGTGATCATGGAAGCACGTGTGAAATTGAGCATCCCTCAGCTGGGAACCCTGAGCAACTTATGGAAATCAAAGCCCCCTTTCCAACCTGTCATGGATGTGTAGCATGAATGAGAAATAAATCTTTTATTGATTCAGACAACTGAGGTTTTGAGGTTGTTTGTTACTGCAGCTTAATTAGCCCGTCCTGATACACCATGTGCCAGACAGACCCACATCTGGGGGCTCTACCCGTATTATCTCATCTACTTCTCACAACAACCCGATAAAGTAGCTTGTCCTCTTAGGTTATTATAAAGGAACAGCTGAGGCTGAGGCTGGGTCATTGGTCTCTTTTTTGTCAAAAAGAGAGTTGTTTGGCTCACGGTTCTGCAGGCTGTACTAGAAGCATGGCCCCAGCATCTACTTCTGCTGCAGCCTTGGAAGCTTCCACCCAAGGCAGAAGGGTGAAGGGGAGCTATGTGCAGATCACATGGCAAAGGAGGAAGCAAGAGAGCAGAGGTGCCAAGCTCTTCCAACAATCAGTTCTTTAACTTTTTAACTTTTTGTTTGTTTGTTTTAAATGGAGTTTCGCTCTTGTTGCCCAGACTGGAGTACAATGGCATGATCTTGGCTGACAGCAAACTTTGCCTCCCGGGTTCAAGCGATTCTCCTGCCTCAGCCTCCTGAGTAGCTGGGATTACAGGCATGCACCACCATGCCTAATTTTGTATTTTTAGTAGAGACGGGGTTTCTCCATGTTGGTCAGGCTGGTCTGGAACTCCTGACCTCAGGCAATCCACCCACCTCGGCCTCCCAAAGTGCTGGGATTACAGGTGTGAGTCACAATGCCTGGCCCATTTCTTAACATATTAGAGGATTGTGGCAACCCTGTGTTGAGCTAGTGGATTGGTGCCATTTTTCCAACAGCATGTGCTCATTTGGTGTCTTTGTGTCACATTTTGGTAATTCTTACTGCATTTCAAACTTTATTACTATTTTTTTGAGATAGAGTCTTACTCCATTGCCCAGGCTTAAGTGCAGTGGTTTGACCATAGCTCACTGCAGCCTCAACCTCCTAGGCTCAAGTGATCATCCTGCCTCAGCCTTCTGAGTAGCTGGGACGACTGCCTTGTGCCACTATTCCTGCCTAATTTTTAACTTTTTTTGTAGACGTGGGTTCTCACTATGTTGATCAGGCTTGTCTGAAACTCCTGGATTTCCAGCAATCTTCCCGCCTCAGCTTCCCAAATTGCTGGGATTACAGGCTTGAGCCACCGCGCCTGTTTCTCTTTTTTTCTTTTTTTTTTCTTTTTTTTTTTTGAGACAGAGTCTCACTCTGTTACCCAGGCTGGAGTACAGTGGCGTGATCTCAGCTCACTGTAACCTCCGCCTCCCGGGTTCAAGAGATTCTTCTGCCTCACCCTCCCAAGTAGCTGGGGCTACAAGCTTGAGCCACGGAGCCCAGCCCAGCTGTTTTATTCGTCCTTCTTCCTTCCTCCTTTCCTCCTCCTGTTTCTTTTTCCTCTTCCCTCCTTCCTCCTTTCCTCCTCCTCCTCTTTTTTTTCCTCCTCCCTCCTTTCTGCTTGCTGCCTTGCCGCCTCCCAAATTGCTGGGATTAAAGGCACGAGCCACCGCACCTGGCTGTTTTTTCTTCCTCCTCCTCCTTCTCCACCTTTTTTTCCTCCTCCTTCTCCTTTACAAGCGTGAGCCACCTCACCTGGCTGTTTCCTCCTCCTCTACAGGCATGAGCCACCGTGCCTGGATATTGCCAGCCACGCAGCCTGCCTTTTTTTTTGTTTGTTTGTTCTGTTCCTTCTTTTTCTTTTCTCCTCCTCCTCCCCCTCCCCCTCCCCCTTCCTCTCCTCCCCCATCAACCTCCCCCCCTCCCTCCTCTGGCATGAGCCACTGGGCCTAGCTGTTTCCTCCTCCTCCGCCTTCTTTTTCACAGGTGTGAGCCACTGCACCTGGCTGTTTTCTCCTCCTCCTTCTCCTTTACAGGCATGAGCCACTGCGGCTGTTTCCGCCTCCTCCTCTACAGGGGTGAGCCACCCTGCCTGGCTGTTGCAAGCCAAAGAGGCTGTTTTTGCCTCCTACCCCTCCCCCTCCCCGCCTTTCCCCCTCCCCCTTGTCCTCTACAGGCATGAGCCACAGGGCCTGGCTGTTTCCTCCTCCTCGCTGTTTCTTCCTCCTCCTCCTCCTCCTTTACAGGCATGAGCCACCACACCTGGCTGTTTCCTCCTCCTCCTCTTTTACAGGGGTGAGCCACTGCGGCTGTTTCCTCCTCCTCCTCTTTTACAGGGGTGAGCCACTGTGGCTGTTTCCTCCTCCTCCTCTTTTACAGGGGTGAGCCACTGCGGCTGTTTCCTCCTCCTCCTCTTTTACAGGGGTGAGCCACTGTGGCTGTTTCCTCCTCCTCCTCTTTTACAGGGGTGAGCCACTGCGGCTGTTTCCTCCTCCTCCATTACAGGCGTGAGTCACTGCCACGGTTTCTACTCTTCCTCGTAATTTACAGGCATGAGCCACTATGCCTGGATGTTTCCTTCTCCTCTTCCTCATTTACAGGTATGAGCCACCTCACGTGGCTGTCTCCTCCTCCTCCTCCTACTTTACAGGCGTGAGCCACCACACCTGGCTGTTTCCCCCTCCTTCTCGTTTACAAACATGAGCCACCTCGCCTGGCTGTTTCCTCCTCTTCCTCCTCCAAATCCTCCTCCTCCTCTACAGGCATGAACCACCTTGCCCAGCTATTTCCTTCTCCTCTTCCTCTACAGGCATGAGGCACTCCACCTGGCTGTTTCCTCCTCCTCCTCCTCCTCTTCCTTCACAGGTGTGAGCCACCTCACCTGTTTCCTCCTCCTCCTCCACCACAGGCGTGAGCCACATCACCTGGCTATTTCGTCCTCCTCACTTACAGGCATGAGCCACCTCGCCTCGCTGTTTCCTCCTCCTCCTCCTCTTCTACAGGCGTGAGACACTGTGCCTGGCTGTTTCCTCCTCCTCTTCCTCTACAGGCCTGAGGCACTGCACCTGGCTGTTTCCTCCGCCTACTCTATAGGAATGAGCCATCTCGCCTGGCTGTTTCCTCCTCCTCCGCATTTACAGGCATAAGCCACCATGGCTGACTGTTTCCTCCTCCTCCTCATTTACAGGAGTGAGCCACCTCACCTGGGTGTTTCCTCCTCCTCCTCCTCCTCCTCATTTACAGGCATGAGGCACTGCCCCTGGCTGTGTCCTCCTCCTCCTCATTTACAGGCATGAGCCACCTCGCCTGGCTGTTTCCTCCTCCTCCTCTACAGGCATCAGGCACTGCACTTGGCTGTTTCCTCCTCCTCCTCATTTACAGGAATGAGCCACCTCACCTGGCTGTTTCCTTCTCTTCCTCCTCCTCATTTACAGGTGTGAGTCGCCTTGCCTGGCTGTTTCCTCTTTCTCCTTCTCATTCACACGCATGAGCCACCTTGCCTGGCTGTTTCCTCCTCCTCCTCAATTACAGGCGTGAGCCACCCCGCCTGGCTGTTTCCTCCTCTTCCTCCTCCTCCTCATTTACAGGCCTCAGCCGCCTTGCCTGGCTGTTTCCTCCTCCTCCTCATTTACAGGCATGAGGCACTGTGCCTGGCTGTTTCCTCCTCCTCCTCATTTACAGGCATGAGGCACCGTGCCTGGCTGTTTCCTCCTCCTCCTCATTTACAGGCGTGAGCCACCGTGCCTGGCTGTTTCCTCCTCATTTACAGGTGTGAGCCACTGCGCCTGGCTGTTTCCTCCTCCTCCTCCTCATTTATAGGCCGGAGCCACTGGGCCTGGCTGTTTCCTCCTACTCCTCATTTACAGGTGTGAGCCACCTTGCCTGGCTGTTTCCTCCTCCTCCTTTACAGGCGTGAGCCACCATGCCTGTTTCCTCCTCCTCCTCATTTACAGGCAGGAGGCAGTGTGCCTGGCTGTTTCCTCCTCCTCCTCCTCTACAGGCCTGAGCCACCTGCCTGGCTGTTTCCTCCTCCTCCTCCCCCCCCCTTCCCCCTCTCCCTCCCCCTCCCCCTCCTCCACAGGCCTGAGCCACCTGCCTGGCTATTTCCTCCTCCTCCTCCTCTTCCTTTTCCTTCACAGGTGTGAGCCACCTCACCTGTCTGTTTCCTCCTCCTCCTCCTCCAACTCCAACTCCTCTACAGGCAGGAGCCATCATGCCTGGCTGTTTCCACCACCACCTCCTCCTCCTCTTCCTCCTCCTCTTCCTTTACAGGGGTGAGTCACCTCACCTGGCTGTTCCCTCCTCCTCCTCTTCATTTTATTATATTTAATTTTTAGACAGAGTCTTGCTCTTGTCAACCAGGCTAAAGTGCAATGGCACAATCTCAGCTCATTGCAACCTTCCCCTCCTGGGTTCAAGCAATTCTGCCTCAGCCTCCCAAGTAGCTGGGATTGCAGGTATCCACCATTAGTTCCAGCTAATATTGGCATTTTTAGTAGAGACGGGGTTTCACCATGTTGGCCAGGCTGGTCTCAAACTCTTGACCTCATGTGATCCACCCGCCTTGGCCTCCCAAAGTGCTGGGATTTCAGGCATGAGCCACTGTGCCCAGAATAATAATAATTATTTGAAACAGAATTTCGCTCTTGTTGCCCAGGCTGGAGTGCAATGGTGTGATCTCAACTCATTGCAACCTCCACCTCCCGGGTTCAAGCGATTCTCCAGCCTCAGTCTCCCAAATAGCTGGGACTACAGGTGCCCGCCATCACACATGGCTAATATTTTTGTATTTTTAGTAGAGATAGGGTTTCGCCATGTTGGTCAGGCTGGTCTCAAACTCCTGAACTCAGGTGACCCACCCACCTTGGCCTCCCAGAGTGCTGGGATTTCAGGCATGAGCTTTTTGCCTATTTTTGCCGCCGCGGCTTTCTGCCCCCGCCGCGGCGGCTTTTTGCCGCCCCTGCTTTCTGCCCCCGCCGCCGCTTTTTGCCGCTACGGCTTTTTGCTCCCGAAGCCACAACTTTTTGCCCTCGCCGCCGCGAGCTTTTGGCCCCCGCCCGCCGCATCTTTTTACGGCTTTTGGCCCCCGCCGCCGCGGCTTTTTTCCCCCCGCCGCCGCAGGTTTTTCCCGCAGCAGCTTTTTGCCCTCGCCGCCGCGGCTTCTTGCCCCCGCCGTCCGGGCTTTTTGCACCCTCCGCCGCGGCTTTCTGCCCCCGCCGCGGCATCTTTTTGCCGCTGCAGCTTTTTGCCCCCGCCACTGCGGCTTTTTTCCGCCGCCGCGCCTTTTTGCCCCCGCCGCCGCGGCTTCTTGCCCCCGCCGTCACGGCTTTTTGCCCCCGACGCTGCAGCTTTTTACGGCTTTTTGCCCCCGTCACCGCGGCTTTTTGTCCCCGCCACCGCAGCTTTTTGCCACCGCGGCTGTTTGTCCCCGTCGCCCCGGCTTTTTCCCCCGCCGCCGCGGCTGTTTGCCGTCGTGGCGTTTTGCTCCCACCGCCGCGGCTTTTTGTCACCGCCGCCGTGGCTTTTTGCAGCTTTTTGCCCCCGCCGCCGTGGCTTTTTGCCCCCGTCACCGCGGCTTTTCGCTGCCGCGGCTTTATACACTCGCCGCCGCGGCTTTTTACCGCCGCAGCTTTTTCCCCCCGCCGCCGCGGCTTTTTGTCCCCACCGCGGCGGGTCTGAAGGCGGGATCAGCAGACTCGGCTGCCAGCTCTACCGGCGTCCTGGCTCAGGCAGCGCCGAGGGGCGCTCCTGGTCCACCTCTCCCGGCTGGGGGGTTCCTTGCCTAGACGCTCGCGCCCTGGGCTCCGCCCCTGGGACGCTGCAGCCTGCATAGAGCGGCGCTGCGCTCGGCGGCGATGGGCGAGAAGAAGGAGGGCGGTGGCGGGGGTGACGCGGCTGCCGCAGAGGGAGGCGCCGGGGCCGCGGCCGCGGCCAGCCGGGCGCTGCAGCAGTGCGCGCAGCTGCAGAAGCTCATCGGCATCTCCGTCGGCAGCCTGCGCGGGCTGGGCACCAAGTGCGCTGTGTCGAAGCACCTCACCCAGCAGGAGATACGGACTGTGGAGGTAAGGGGGTCGGGGAGCAGGGCTGGGCTCCAGCAGCGGACCGGACACCTCCCTCGGGGCCCTAGTTCACTCCTGGCCGAGTTGCATCCTTGAGCCTGCATCGCCCCCTTGGAGGCTTCTCCTCCTTCCTGCACTCGCTGATGCGGCAGCCGGAGGACCCGGGACCAGCCCTCACCTTGGGCAGGAGTTGTGGAGCGGGTGCGTGGTGGGAACTGTGATGGAGGCTCAAGGGACCCTTGGGCGGGGTGGGCTGCGCGTGGAAATCCCCTTACCCCCTGAATTTCCATCTGGTGCAGCCCTCTCATCTTGTAGGTGAGGAAACCGAAGGCCTGAGGGAGAAATGACTTGCCAGGAACCCCTGTTAAGGAGAATTAACAAAGTGTGGTTATGAAAGGAGAACTGAGTTGGGACTCAGACCTGGAGTCCCACACCCTTGGTGAAGACATTATACCACCTTGAGTCTGGCCTGTTGACTGAGGGTGAGCCACTCTATCCTCCTCTGATTGTGGGGTCTTGACCTCAATGGGTTTCGTGCAGGAAGAAGCAAATGGGTTTGCTTTCCTAGCTCTGTTCAGTACCTTAGGGACCCTGAGAACTGGAGAGATTCTTGGAGAGCCATCTGGCGTATGTCATGGGTGGGCCTTTTTTGAAGGTCAGTTTGCCCAGTGGGCTGGCTCAGCCCGAATGAACTCTCTTGAATCTTTGGAGTTGTCTGTGTACTTTTAAGGGTTTCTCATCCTTGCAGCAAAAGATCCCCTGGAAATTAGGTGGGAAAACCTTAACTTTTGTGGGGCCTTGTATTTGTTTTCAAAGTTCATGCACATAGCCAGGTGTGGTGGCTCACACCTGTTATCCTGTCCTGGATCCCTTGAGTCAAGGAGTTTGAGACCAACCTGGACAATATAGTGAGACCCCATCTCTACAAAAAATAAAACACTAGCAAGGAGTGGTTGTGGGCATCTGTACTCCCAGCTAGTACTGTGGCTGAGGCGGGACGAGCACTTGAGCCTGCACTGAGCTGTGATCTCACCAGTGTATTCCAGCCTGGGCCACAGATCAACACCTTGACTCAAAAAAAAAAAAAAAAAAAACCAACAACAAAAATTCTTGAAGATTTTGCATTCTGTCCCACTATCCATTGGTTTTCATGTCAAGATAATGTCAGAAATTCTTTACAGTTGCTTCCAGAAGGAGTAGCCTTTTGATCTAGTGCACAGGTGTCCAGTCGTTTGGCTTCTCAGTGCCACATTGGAAGAAGAATGCTCCTGGGCCACACATAAAATACACTACTGCTAGCAATAGCTGATGAGCTTAAAAAAAAAAAGGTTTGTGCATAATTTTCATGATACCCACCACCACAGATAGGCGGAAAAGTCCTTGTAGTCAAAGGGTTGGACACGGCTGATCTAGTGTCTTGTCGTCCGTTTTGGCTTTCTCCCTGATTCCAGAATGCAGGTAGAGATGTAGAGACGTGCTCTCAGGACAGCTGTTGAGATAAAAAAATTTGTTGTCATTTATTCCCAAGCACAGCTGTTTGTCATTTGCATTGAAAAAGTCCCCATTCAAACTGCTGTCACATATAAAATCTATTTATATAAGTCTGTATTTTTCTGTTGTCTTGACCTTTGTGGGCAGTAGTCTGTTTTAGCCGAGCAAACTGTCCTTCCAAATAATGAAGCCGAAGTCAGCCTACCTGCTTGCCATTTTTCTTCCCCTTCCATTTTTCTAACCTGAGGATAATTGTAAGAATGAATTAAGATTTGTGTTTAAGGCTGGGCACAGTGTCTCAGGCCTGTAATCTCAGCACTTTGGGAGGGGGAGATGGATGTATCGCTTGAGCTCAGGAGTTGAAGATCAGCCTGGGCAACATACTGAGACTCCGTCTTGTATAATTAAATTAAAATTTAAAAAAAGAAGAGCAAAGGACCTGTGTTTAAAATTTTTAAAAAGGGGGGAAAGTGTAATGCAAAATGTGAACTATGCTAGCTATGATTGGGAAAAATAATTTTTCATACAGCATTATCTGTTGACTTGTATTAGCAGCATACTGGTCATAAGCGTTTTGCTTTCGTCAAATATGATGAGGCAAGCTACTTTAAAGTGTGGTGGGGCTTTCTTCCGCATGGCTCCTGGAGGTGTTGAGTCCCAATTTAGCCAATTAATTTGGGTTTAGTTTTGATACGGATAAGGGAGACCAGCTTCATTCATGGTGCACACACAGTTTTGCCAGTAAGGAAAAAAAAAGCCACCTGAATGTTCCTACTCATTAGATGCTATCTGGAGAGCTCCTACCCCACCGCCACGAAGGCCTGGGCCCTTAAAAAGACTCAATGCAGGCTTTATGTATCTCATACTGTATTCTGCAAGATGCTTCTGTGAAAGAAAGTTGTCCTGCATCAGCCATCTCCCTCCTGAAGATCCCTGCGGATGAGGATTTGTGTTTTAAAGGTTCTGAGAAGTCCTGCAACAACAGTTCTCAAACTTATTTGTCCAGGGGATCTTTTCTTCTGCTGAACGTAGTTGGGGAGACATGGCCTTAAGCCTTGAGCTGAGAAAGAGACAAGAAACTGTTGGCTCACTTACAACCAAGTGTTGTTTATGTTTTAGGTTTTTATGAAACTGAGGTGCTGTTTGAGGTTCTAAATCAAAGTGGGTGGTTGAAGAGAGGCCGGTATCCCTGTAGACTTAGCCAGCCATGAGAGGTTGCCTTTTGTTGAAGGAGGTGTTTTACAAAGGGAAATAGGGTGTCTCCTGGGCATCGCATTAGCACTTAAATACATCTATCACTGAAATGAAATGAAATGATGAAATGAAATGAAATGATGCAACAAAATGATGAAGAAATGAAACGATGGAATGAAATGATGAAATGAAATGATGAAATGAAATGAAATGATGAGATGAAATGATGAAATGAAATAATGAAAGGATGAAATGATTAAATGAAATCATGAAATGGAATGATGAAATGAAATGATGAAATGGTGAAATGAAATGAAATGAAATGTAATGATGAAATGAAGTGATGAAGTGAAATGATGAAATGAAATGATGAAATGAAAAGATCAAATGATGAAGAAATGATATGAAATAATATGAAATGATGAAATGAAGTGAAATGATTAAATGATGAAATAATGAAATGAAATGAGATGAGGAATTGAAATGATCAAATGAAATCATGAGATGAAATGATGAAATGAAATGATGAGATGAAATGATGAAATGATGAGATGAAGTGAAATAATGAAATGACGAAATGCAAAGATGAGATGAAATGATGAAATAATGAAATGAAAGGATGAAGTGATGAAAGGATGAAATGTAATGATGAAATGATGAAATGAAAAGATGAAATGATGAAATGATATGAAATGATGAAATGAAATGATAAAATGAAGTCAAATGTTGAAATGATGAAATGAAATGATGAAATGATGAAATGAAATAATTGAAATGAATTGAAATGATTAAATGAAATGAGATGAAAAGATGAAATGACGAGATGAAAAGATGAAATGAGATGAAATGACTAGATGAAATAATGAGATGAACTGACGAAATGATGAGATGAAGTGAAATAATGAAATGAAATGTTGAGATGAAATGATGAAATGAAATGAAAGAATGAAATGAAATGAGATGAAATGATGAGATGAAATAATGAAATGAAAGGATGAAATGATGAAATGAAATCATGGAATGATGAAATGATGAAATGATGAAATGAAATGAGGAAATGAAATGTAATGATGAAATGAAATGATGAAATGAAAAGATCAAATGATGAAGAAATGATATGAAATAATTTTAAATGAAAATGATGAAATGTGAATGATTAAATGATGAAATAATGAAATGAAATGAAATGATGAAATGATGAAACGAAATGATCAAATGAAATGAGATGAAAAGATGAAATGAGATGAAATGATGAGATGAAATGAAATCATGAGATGAAATGATGAAATGATGAGATGAAGTGAAATAATGAAATGACGAAATACAAAGATGAGATGAAATGATGAAATAATGAAATGAAAGGATGAAATGATGAAAGGATGAAATGAAATGATGAAATGTAATGATGAAATGATGAAATGAAAAGATGAAATGATGAAATGATATGAAATGAAATGAAATGATGAAATGAAGTCAAATGTTGAAATGATGAAATGATGAAATGAAATGATGAAATAATTGAAATGAATTGAAATGAAATGATTAAATGAAATGAGATGAAAAGATGAAATGATGAAATGACGAGATGAAAAGATGAAATGAGATGAAATGAAATGATTAGATGAAATGAAATCATGAGATGAAATGATGAGATGAAGTGAAATAATGAAATGAAATGTTGAGATAAAATGATGAAATGAAAGAATGAAATGAAATGATGAAATGAAATGATGAGATGAAATGATGAAAGGAAATAATGAAATGAAAGGATGAAATGATGAAATCATGAAATGGAATGATGCAATGATGAAATGATGAAATGGTGAAATGAAATGAGGAAATGAAATGTAATGATGAAATGAAATGATGAAGTGAAATGAAATGATGAAATGAAAGGATCAAATGATGAGATGATATGAAATGATTTTATGAAATGAAATGATGAAATGAAGTGAAATGATTAAATGATGAAATAATGAAATGAAATGATGAATTGAAATGAAATGATCAAATGAAATGAAATGACGAGATGAAAAGATGAAATGATGAGATGAAATGAAATCATGAGATGAAATGATGAGATGAAGTGAAATAATGAAATGAAATGATGAAATGCAAAGATGAGATGAAATGATGAAATGAAATAATGAAATGAAAGGATGAAACGATGAAAGGATGAAATGTAATGATGAAATGAGGAAAAGATGAAATGATGAAATGATATGAAATGATGAAATGAAATGATGAAATGAAGTCAAATGTTGAAATGATGAAATGAAATGATGAAATGAAATGATGAAATAATTGAAATGAATTGAAATGATTAAATGAAATGAAATGAGATGAAAAGATGAAAAGAGATGAAATGAAATGACGAGATGAAAAGATGAAATGAGATGAAATGATTAGATGAAATCATGAGATGAAATGATGAGATGAAGTGAAATAATGAAATGAAATGTTGAGATGATGAAATGAAAGAATGAAATGAAATGATGAAATGATGAGATGAAATGATGAGATGAAATGAAATCATGAGATAAAATGATGAAATGATGAGATGAAGTGAAATGATGAAATGATGTGCTGCTGGACTCGGTTTGCCAGTATTTTATTGAGGATTTTTGCATCAATGTTCATCAAGGATATTGGTCTAAAATTCTCTTTTTTGGTTGTGTCTCTGCCCGGTTTTGGTATCAGGATGACGCTGGCCTCATAAAATGAGTTAGGGAGGATTCCCTCTTTATCTATTGATTGGAATAGTTTCAGAAGGAATGGTAGCAGATCCTCCTTGTACCTCTGGTAGAATTCGGTTGTGAATCCATCTGGTCCTGGACTCTTTTTGGTTGGTAAGCTATTGATTATTGTCACAATTTCAGCTCCTGTTATTGGTCTATTCAGAGATTCAGCTTCTTCCTGGTTTAGTCTTGGGAGAGTGTATGTGTCTAGGAATTTATCCATTTCTTCTAGAATTTCTAGTTTATTTGCGTAGAGGTGTTTGCAGTATTCTCTGATGGTAGATTGTATTTCTGTGGGATTGGTGGTGATATCCTCTTTATCATTTTTTATTGCATCTATTTGATTCTTCTCCCTTTTCTTATTAGTCTTGCTAGCGGTCTATCAATTTTGTTGATCCTTTCAAAAAACCACCTCCTGGATTCATTAATTTTTTGAAGGGTTTTTTGTGTCTCTATTTCCTTCAGTTCTGCTCTGATTTTAGTTATTTCTTGCCTTCCGCTAGCTTTTGAATGTGTTTGCTCTTGCTTTTCTAGTTCTTTTAATTGTGATGTTAGGGTGTCAATTTTGAATCTTTCCTGCTTTCTCTTGTGGGCATTTAGTGCTATAAATTTCCCTCTACACACTGCTTTGAATGCGCCCCAGAGATTCTGGTATGTTGTGTCTTTGTTCTCGTTGGTTTCAAAGAACATCTTTATTTCTGCCTTCATTTCGTTATGTACCCAGTAGTCATTCAGGAGCAGGTTGTTCAGTTTCCATGTAGTTGAGCGGTTTTGAGTGAGAGTCTTAATCCTGAGTTCTAGTTTGATTGCACTGTGGTCTGAGAGATAGTTTGTTATACTTTCTGTTCTTTTACATTTGCTGAGGAGAGCTTTACTTCCAAGTATGTGGTCAATTTTGGAATAGGTGTGGTGTGGTGCTGAAAAAAAAAAGTATATTCTGTTGATTTGGGGTGGAGAGTTCTGTAGATGTCTATTAGGTCCGCTTGGTGCAGAGCTGAGTTCAATTCCTGGGTATCCTTGTTGACTTTCTGTCTCGTTGATCTGTCTAATGTTGACAGTGGGGTGTTAAAGTCTCCCATTATTAATGTGTGGGAGTCTAAGTCTCTTTGTAGGTCACCAAAGACTTGCTTTATGCATCTGGGTGCTCCTGTATTGGGTGCATATATATTTAGGATAGTTAGCTCTTCTTGTTGAATTGATCCCTTTACCGTTATGTAATGGTCTTCTTTGTCTCTTTTGATCTTTGTTGGTTTAAAGTCTGTTTTATCAGAGACTAGGATTGCAACCCCTGCCTTTTTTTGTTTTCCATTTGCTTGGTAGATCTTCCTCCATCCCTTTATTTTGAGTCTATGTGTGTCTCTGCACATGATATGGGTTTCCTGAATACAGCACACTGATGGGTCTTGACTCCTTATCCAGTTTGCCAGTCCGTGTCTTTTAATTGGAGCATTTAGCCCATTTACATTTAAAGTTAATATTGTTATGTGTGAATTTGATCTTGTCATTATGATGTTAGCTGGTTATTTTGCTTGTTAGTTGATGCAGTTTCTTCCTAGCCTCGACGGTCTTTACAATTTGGCATGTTTTTGCAGTGGCTGGTACCGGCTGTTCCTTTCCATGTTTAGTGCTTCCTTCAGGAGCTCTTTTAGGGCAGGCCCGGTGGTGATAAAATCTCTCAGCATTTGCTTGTCTGTAAAGTATTTTATTTCTCCTTCACTTATGAAGCTTAGTTTGGCTGGATATGAAATTCTGGGTTGAAAATTCTTTTCTTTAAGAATGTTGAATATTGGCCCCCACTCTCTTCTGGCTTGAAGAGTTTCTGCCGAGAGATCAGCTGTTAGTCTGATGGGCTTCCCTTTGTGGGTAACCCGACCTTTCTCTCTGGCTGCCCTTAACATTTTTTCCTTCATTTCAAGTTTGGTGAATCTGACAATTATGTGTCTTGGAGTTGCTCTTCTCGAGGAGTATCTTTGTGGCATTCTCTGTATTTCCTGAATCTGAATGTTGGCGTGCCTTGCTAGATTGGGGAAGTTCTCCTGGATAATATCTTGCAGAGTGTTTTCCAACTTGGTTCCATTCTCCCCGTTACTTTCAGGTACACCAGTCAAACGTAGGTTTGGTCTTTTCACATAGTCCCATATTTCTTGGAGGCTTTGTTCGTTTCTTTTTATTCTTTTTTCTCTAAACTTCCCTTCTCACTTCATTTCATTCATTTCATCTTCTATCACTGATACCCTTTCGTCCAGTTGATCGCATCGGCTCCTGAGGCCTCTGCCTTCTTCACGTAGTTCTCGAAATTGGCTTTCAGCTCCATCAGCTCCTTTAAGCATTTCTCTGCATTGGTTATTCCAGTTATACATTTGTCTAATTGTTTTTCAAAGTTTTTAACTTCTTCGCTATTGGTTTGAATTTCCTCCTGTAGCTCGCAGTAGTTTGATCATCAGAAGCCTTCTTCTCTCAACTCGTCAAAGTCATTCTCTGTCCGGCTTTGTTCTCTTGCTGGTGAGGAGCTGCGTTCCTTTGGAGAAGGAGAGGCGCTCTGCTTTTTAGAGTTTCCAGTTTTTCTGCTCTGTTTTCTCCCCATCTTTGTGGTTTTATCAACTTTTGGTCTTTGATGATGGTGATGTACACATCGGTTTTGGTGTGGGCGTCCATTCCGTTTGTTAGTTTTCCTTCTAACAGACAGGACCCTCAGCTGCAGGTCTGTTGGAGTTTGCTAGAGGTCCACTCCAGACCCTGTTTGCCTGGGTATCAGCAGCGGTGACTGCAGAACAGCGGGTGTTCGTGAACCACAAATTCAGCTGTCTGATCATTCCTCTGGAAGTTTGGTCTCAGAGGACTTCCCGGCCGAGTGAGGTGTCAGTCTCTCCCTACTGGGGGGTGCCTCCCAGTTAGGCTGCTCGGGGGTCAGTGACCCACTTTAGGAGGCAGTCTGCCTGTTCTCAGATCTGCAGCTGCATACTGAGAGAACCACTACTCTCTTCAAAGCTGTCAGACAGGGACATTTAAGTCTGCAGAGGTTACTGCTGACTTTTAGTTTGTGCCCTGCCCCCAGAGGTGGAGCCTACAGAGGCAGGCAGGCCTCCTGGAGCTGTTGTGGGCTCCACCCAGTTCTAGCTGCCTGGCTGCTTTGTTTACCTAAGCAAGCCTAGGCAATGGTGGGCGCCCCTTCCCCAGCCTTGCTGCCGCCTTGCAGTTTGATCTCAGACTGCTGTGCTAGCAATCAGTGAGACTCTGTGGGCGTAAGACCCTCCGAGCCAGGTGTGGGACACAATCTCCTGGTGTGCCGTTTTCCAAGCCTGTTGGAAAAGCCCAGTATTAGTGTGAGAGTGACCTGATTTTCCAGATGCTGTCTGTCACCCCTTTCTTCGACTAGGAAAGGGAACTCCCTGACCCCTTGTGCTTCCCGAGTGAGGCAATGCCTCGACCTCCTTCGGCTCCCACATGGTGTGCTGCACCCACTGTCCTGCACCCACTGTTTGGCACTCCCTTAGTGAGATGAACCCGGTACCTCAGATGGAAATGCAGAAATCACCTGTCTTCTGCATCACTCACGCTGGGAGCTGTAGACTGGAGCTGTTCCTATTTGGCCATTTTGGCTCCACCCCTCATTTCATTATTTCATCATTTCACTTCATCATTTCATTTCATCATTTCATACCATTTCCTCATTTCATACCATTTCCTCATTTCATTTCATTTCATCATTTCATTTCATCATTTGATTTCATCATTTCCTTTCATCTCATCATTTCATTTCATTTCACCATTTCATTTCATCATTTTATCATTTCATCATTTCATCATTTCATTTCTTCATCATTTCGTTTCATCATTTCATTTCATTTCATCATTTCATCATTTCATTTCATTTCATTTCAGTGATACATGTATTTAAGTGCTAATGCGATGCCCAGGAGACACCCTATTTCCCTTTGTAAAACACCTCCTTCAACAAAAGGCAACCTCTCATGGCTGGCTAAGTCTACAGGGATACCGGCCTCTCTTCAACCACCCAATTTGATCCCGTCCTCAGACCCGTGGCAGTGGGGGCAAAAAGCCGCGGCGGCAGAGGCAAAAAGCCGTGAAGGCGGGGTGAAAAAGCTGCGGCGGTAAAAAGCCGCAGCGGCGGGGTTTAAAAACCACGTCCGCGAAAAGCCACGGCGGCGGGGCAAAAAGTCGCAGTGGCGGGGGCAAAAAGCCGCGGCGGCAAAAACCCATGGCGGTGGTGGCAAAAAGGCGCGGCAGGGGTGACAAAAAGCCTGGACAAAAAGGAGCACTTGTGGACTGATGAGGCCAGTACAGTTGACCCTTATAACTGCAGGCTCCCCATCCATGGATTCAGCCAACCACAGAGGGAAAATATTCCAAAATATGGACTCCAGGCATGGTGGCTCATGCCTATAATCCTGAGAATCGCTTGAACCCAGGAGGCAGAGGTTGCAGTGAGCTGAGATCGTGCCACTGAACCACTGCACTCCAGCCTGGATGACAAGACTGAAACTCTATCTCAAAAAAAAAAAAAAAAAAAAAAAGGAAAGAAAAAGAAAAAATCACCCTGGGTGGGCATGGTGGCTCACATCTGTCATCTCAAGATTGTGGGAGGCCGATGAGAAAGGACTGCTTGAGCCTAAGAGTTTGAGACCAGCCTGGGCAAACAGCAAGACCTTGTCTCTACTAAAAAATTAAAAAATTAGCTAGGCGTGGTGGTGCACCTGTACTGTAATCCCAGCTACTTGGGCTGCTGAGATGGGAGGATCGCACGAGCCCAGGAGTTCCAGGCTGCAGTGAGCTATGATTGCAACACTGTACTCCAGCCTGGGGAACACAGCAAGATCCTGTCTCAAAAACAAACAAAAAAAAAAAACAAAAAATTCAGCTCTGCCATTACCTCTTCAAAACTCTTCCTTAACTTGCCATCTAGAGTTGAAGACCCCTCCGCTCAGTTCTGGTGAGAGGCTGACTGAATAAGAACATTTTGACCATCGTCTTATAATAATTGCTTTATCTATTTGTTTGTTTGTTTTGAGACAGGGTCTTGCTCTGTCCCCCCAGGCTGGAGTGCAGTGGCACAATCACGATTCATTGCAACCTCAACCTCCCAGGCTCAAGAAATTCTTCCACCTCAGCCTCCTCGGTAGCTGGGACTACAGGCATGCACCATCACACCCGGCTAATTTTATACATTTTTTATAAAGAGGGGTGTCATGTCAGCTGGGCATGGTGGCTTACGCTTGTAATCCCAGCACTTTGGGAGGCCGAGGCGGGTGGATCACCTAAGGTCAGGAGTTCCAGACCAGCCTGGCCAACATGGTGAAACCCCATTTCTACTAAAATTACAAAAATTAGCTGATTGTGGTGCCACATGCCTCTAATCCCAGCTACTCAGGAGGTTGTGGCAGGAAAATCGCTTGAATCCAGGAGGTGGAGGTTGCAGTGAGCCGAGATCGCGCCGTTGCACTCCAGCCTGGGCAACAAGAGTGAAACTCCATCTCAAAAAAAAAATAAATAAATAATAAATCAAATAAAATAAGAGGGGCATCTCGTCATGTTGCCCAGTGCGGTCTTGTATTCCTGGGCCCAATCGATCCACCCGCCTCAGCCTCCCAAACTGCTGGGATTACAGGCATGAGAGCCACTGTGCCCAACCAGAGCTGGGCTACGTATCTCTATTAAGGTTTTCATCAGGGCCAACTGGGCACTGGCTCCTGCTCCACCAGTCCTATGTGGTTGCAGAATGAATGGCCCCAATAAAGATTCTCCCTTGAGCCCCCTACCCCGCGATCTTCCTGCAAGGTTGGCAGAGCTGGATGCTCTGAAAGCTAAGGGCACATGGGCCAACCAGCGCCTGGCCAGAGAAGGGGAGGAAAACATGTGAAGGCTCACAGGTCTGGAGTCTAACGCCTCACTGAACACAGAACAGCCACCCCCGTGTGCAGCTGCAGGGCGAGGAAGGTCAGCTCTTGGCCCCTTCTCAACCCTCCTACCAAACACCAAGCAGGTTTCTGAGAATAGCAAAAGGCCAGCAGACCCATCTTCAGGGCCTCTGTGATCAGAAACATGCAAACACCTTTTTCTTTTTTGCTTTTCTTTTCCTTTTCTTTTCTTTTTTCTTTCTTTTCTTTTTTTTTTTTTTTTTGAGACTGAGTCTTACTCTGTCGCCCAGGCTGGAGCGCAGTGGTGTGATCTCTGCTCACTGCAACCTCTGCCTCCTGGGTTCCAGTGATTCTCCTGCCTCAGCCTCCTGGGTAGCTGGGATTACAGACACCCATTATCATGCCCAACTAATTCTTGTATTTTTGGTAGAGACTGGGTTTTGCCATGTTGGCCAGGTTGGTCTCGAACTTTTCACCTCAAGTGATCTGCCTGCCTCGGCCTCCCAGAATGCTGGGATTACAGGTGTGAGCCACTGCTCCTGGCCCAAATACCTTTTTCTTCATGCTTTTTGGGAGTTAATTAAGCACCAGTATCTGAAAAGCTGTTTCTGCCTCCCACACTCGGAGGGCGTGGTGGAAACAGAGTCCAGGAATGCACAAGGCTGGGAATTAGATTCAGCAAGTTCTGGGATAGAAAAACTGAACCTAAATGAAAATCGTATTGTGCACTTAGCAGTACTTTGTAAAGAGTGTTTCAGTACCATTATAAAAAGAGGCCGGGCGTGGTGGCTCATGCCTATAATCCCAGGACTTTGGGAGGCCAAGCAGGAGGATTGTTTGAGACCAGAAGTTGGAGACCAGCCTGGGAAACATGAAGAGACCCCATCTCTACAAAAAAAATATATAAAAATTAGCCCAGCACGATGGTGCATGCATGTGGTCCCTGCTACTCTGGAGGCTGAGACGGGAGAATCCCTTGAGCCCAGGAAGTCAAGGCTGCAGAAATTTATGATTGTACCACTGCACTCCAAACTGGTCAACAGAACAAGACCCTGTCTCAAACATAAAAATAAAAAGACATGAGCTAGCTGACATTTTTTTAAAAAAAATTTATTTTGAGACAGAGTTTCGCTCTTGTTGCCTGGGCTGGAGTGCAATGGTACGATCGGCCTCCCAAAGTGCTGGGATTACAGGCGTGAGCCACCATGCCCAGCGAAGAAATCATTTTTAGAAAACCAGAAAACAAAGATTGCAGCAGCAATAGAGGGCAGTGTTTCAATCATAAACTGTTCCTGCAAAGAGAGGTAAGCCTGGCCTCCCCCAGGGTGCCTTTGCTGAGTGCACAGCACCTTCCTCCTCGCCTCCTCCCGTCTTCGCCTCCTGGCCTTCTATCCCTCACTGCACTCTCCTGCATCAGTACAAGCACCACTGCTCAGGACCCATTCAGCTGGGCAATGTCGGGGCTTTGGGAGAATGATAAGATGTGGTCCCTGCCCTCTTCTAACCAAGACAAATGCCTACAAAAATAAAAGTCATATCAGTAGATTAATGTTTGAGTTCTCAACTAGATGGCAGGAGCTGGGTGTGGTGGCCCACACCTGTATTCCCAGTACTTTGGGAGGCTGAGGTGGAGGATCATCTGAGGTCAGGAGTTTGAGACCAGCCTGACCAACATGACGAAACCCTGTCTCTACTAAAAATACAAAAAAATAGCCAGGCGTGGTAGCAGACACCTGTAATCCCAGCTACTTGAGAGGCTAAGGCAGGAGAATCACTTGAACCCAGGAGGTGGAGGTTGCAGTGAGCCAGGATCATGCCACTCTACTCTGGCCTGGGTGACAGAGTGAGACTCTGTCTCAAAAAATAAAATAAATAAATAATAAATAAACGAGATGGCAGGCCAGGCATGGTGGTTCATGCCTGTAATCCCAGTACTTTGGGAGGCTGAGGTGGGCGGATCACCTGAGCTCAGGAGCTTGAGACCAGCCTGGGCAACATGGTGAAACCCCATCTCTACTAAAAATGCAAAATTTAGGCTGGGCACAGTGGCTTACACCTGTAATCCCAGCACTTTGGGAGGCCGAGGCAGGCAGATCATGAGGTCAGGAGATCAAGACCATCCTGGCTAACACGGTGAAACCCTGTCTCTACTAAAAATACAAAAAAAAAAAAAAATTAGCCGGGCGTGGTTGTATGTACCTGTAGTCCCAGCTACTTGGGAGGCTGAGGCAGGAGAATTGCTGAGCTGAGATTGCATCAGTGCACTCCAGCCTGGGCAACAGAGCAAGACTCCATCTGAAAAAAGAAAAAAAAAATTAGCCAGGCATGGTGGCGGGTGCCTCCGGTCCCAGCTACTTGGGAGGCTGAGGCATGAGAATCACTTGAACCCTGGAGACGGAGGTTGCAGTGAGTGGAGATTGCACCACTGCACTCCAGCCTGGGTGACAGAGTGAGACCTTATCTCAGAAATAAATAAATAAATAAATAAATAAATAAATAAATAAATAAATACTAGATGGAAATCACATCCAGGCCCTGTAATTTCAAAGAAGGGAAGATCAAAGAGAAGTCTGCGGTGTAGAGGAAATCCCCTTGGACCTGGGATCTGGTCCAGACCAGGAACTGCCCTGCCAGGGCGGCCAAGAGTCACAGTGTGTGCACAAGAAATGATGGGGGATTTTCTCTTCTGGGATGAGGGAGAACTGCTGGTAGTACTCTAAGTTTTGTTTTTTTGTTTTTTTGTTTTTTGTTTTTTGAGACAGGGTCTGGCTCTGTCACCCAGGCTGCAGTGCAGTGGTGCGATCTTAGCTCACTGTAACCTCCACCTCCTGGACTCAAGCCGTCCTCCCACCTCAGCCTCCCAGGTAGCTGGGACTACAGGCATATGCCACCATGCCCAGCTAATTCTTATAGTTTTTTGTAGAGATGGGGTTTCACCATGTTGCCCAGACTGCTTTGAACTCCTGAGCTTAGGTGATCTGTCTGCCTCAGCCTCCCAAAGTGCTGGGATTACAGGTGTGAGCCACTGCCCCCAACCTACATGCTACTTTTTTTTTTTCATTGATTGATTGATTGATGGAAACACTCTACTTTTTCATAGTTAAAACTGTTTATAGGCCACACACAGTAGCTCATTCCTCTAATCCCAGCACTTTGGGAGGCTGAGAAGGGAGGATGGCTTTAGGCCAGAGTTTGAGACAAGCATGGGCAATATAGTGAGACCCCATTTCTATAAAAAAATTAAAAATTATCTGGGGGTAGTGGCTCATGCCTGCAGTCCTAGCTACTCAGGAGGCTGAGGCAGAAGGATTACTGGAGCCTGCGAGTTTGAGGTTGCAGTGAGCTGTGATTGCACCACCGCCCTCCAGCCCGGGTGACAGAGCAAGACCCTGTCTCAAGAAAAAAACAACAAACAAATAAAAATTGTTTATACTTACTATTATTTCACTAGTTGTACTAACCGATACCCTCTTTTTAACGATTTCTGAAAACAGTACTTCCTTTTTTTCTGCCAGGATATAGACACAATACTGCATATACTCATTTGAAAGTACAAAATTCTGTTACTTGCCTTTTATCTTCACTATTTTTTCTTTTAAGACGGTCGCGCTCTGTCGCCCAGGCTGGAGTACAGTGGCACAATCTTGGCTCAATGCAACCTCTGCCTCCTGGGTTCAAGTGGTTCTCATGCCTCAGCCTCCCGAGTAGCTGAGACTCCAGGTGTGCCCCACCTCGCCGGGCTACTTTTTAAATTTTTTTAGGGTCTTGCTATGTTGCCAGGCTGCTCTCAAACTCCTCCTGCCTCAGCCTTCCAAAGTGCTGGGATTTATAGGTATGTGCCACTGCACCTAACCAACTTTGTCATTTCTTTTTTGTTTTTGTTTGAGACAGGGTCTCACCCCGTCACCCAGGCTGGAGTGCAGTGGCACAGTCATGGCTCACTGCAGCCTTGAACTTCTGGGCTCAAGTGATCCTCCTGCCTCAGCCTCCTGAGTAGCTGAGATGACAGGTGCACACCACAATCCCTGGCTAATTTTTGTAGAGATGGAGTTCTGCCATGTTGCTCAGCTGGTCTTGACCCTCTGTGCTTAAGCAATCCTCCCGCCTCAGCCCCCCAAAGTGCTGGGATCATAGGCGTGAGCCGCCGCTCCTGTCTGATTTTGTCATTTCTTAAAAATGAGGTTGGGAGCTCCCTGAAAAAACTATTCATTTTACTTGTATGTATTCCTCATTAAACTAGCCCAATGTTCACTGCTTAGCCAATTCCAACATTGATTATAAAGTATCTATGCTAACAATAAATTATCTAAGCTAACAATTCAAAGGCAGCCATGTGCAGTGGCTCGTGCCTGTAATCCCAGCAATTTGGGACGCCATGGCGGATGGATCACCTGAGGTCAGGAGTTTGAGACCAGTCTGGCCAACATGCCAAAACCCTGTCTCTACTAAAAATACAAAAAATTAGCTGGGAATGGCGGGTGCCTGTAATCCCAGCTACTTGGGAGGCTAACGCAGGAGACTCGCTTGAACCTAGGAGGCAGAGGTTGCAGTGAGCCGAGATCGCACTATTGCATTCGAGCCTGGGCCACAGAGTGAGACTCTGTCAAAAAAAAAAAAAAAAAAAAAATGACCCAAAGGCTGGGTGCTCTGGTTCACACCTGTAATCCCAGCACTTTGGGAGGCCAGGCGGTCAGATCACCTGAGGTCGAGAGTTGGATACCAGCATGGCTGGAACCTTTTTTTTTTGAGATGGAGTCTCGCTCTGTCATGCCCAGGCTGGAATGCAGTGGTGCGATCTCAGCTCACTGCAACCTCCCACCTCCTGGGTTCAAGTGATTCTTCTGCCTCAGCCTCCCGAGTAGCTGGGATTATAGGCACCTGCCACCATGCCCAGCTAATTTTTGTATTTTTAGTAGAGACGGGGTTTCACCGTGTTGGCCAGGCTGGTTTCAAACTCCTGACCTTAGGTGATCCGACTGTCTCTGCCTCCCAAAGTGCTGGGATTACAGGCATGAGTCACCTTCCCACCCGGCCAAAAAGGTTCCTTTAATCCTTTTTCATTCATCATTCGCAAAGATTATCTTTTTTTTTTTTGACAACCCCTATTTTTAGATCTCAGGAATCTAGGTGGTAAAAGCTTCAGCACCATATATATATATGGACGGAGTCTCGCTTTGTCACCCAGGCTGGAGTGCAGTGGCATGATCTGGGCTCACTGCAACCTCCACCTCCTAGGTTCAAGTGATTTTCGTGCCTCAGCCTCCTGAGTAGCTGCAATGATAGGCACCCATCACCACGCTCGGCTATTTTTTTTTTTTTTTTGTATTTTTTGTAGAGACGGGGTTTCACCACGTTGCCTAGGTGGGTCTCAAACTTCTGGCCTCAGGTGATCCACCCGCCTCAGCCTCCCAAAGTGCTGGGATTACAGGTGTGAGCCACCGTGCCTGGCCACACTATATTTTTGGTGTAGTTTTTCTTATGTTAGAATGACATGATAAAGGCTAAGCCCTATGTTAAATGGACACCTTGGATATTTATGACACTTGCTATATAGCATTTGCTTCCTGCATTGATTTTTAAATGCTTAGAAATATAATCCCTGGCCAGGCATGTTGGCTCACACGTATAATCCCAGCACTCTGGTAGGCCAAGGCAGGAGGATCACTTGAGCCAGGAGTTCAAGATTAGCCTGAGCAACATAGTGAGAACTGATCTCTAAAAAAAAAAAAAAAGAAAAAAGAACAAAATTAGATGGGTGTAGTGGCATGAGCCTGCAGTCGCAGCTACTCAGGAGGCTGAGATGGGAAGATCGCTTGAGTCTGGGAGGTCGAGGCTGCAGTGAATTGAGATTGTGCCACTGCACTCTGGCCTGGGTGACAGAGCAAAACCCTGTCTCAAAAAAGAAGTAAAACCTCTGCTAGTCTCAGAAAATGATGTTAATTCAGAGGAATAAAATGTTGTGGTGGTTGGGATGCAGTGGCAAACACCTGTAATCCCAGCTACACAGGAGGCTGAGCTTGGAGGATCAATTGAGCCCAGAAGTTCAGGGCTGTGATAAGCTATGCTCGTGCCACTGCACTCCAGCCTGGATGACAAGAGTGAGACTCTGCCTAAAAAACAAAAAAAAAACCCAAAACATAATATTTGACTTCACAGGGCTGTTATGAGAATTAAATGAGGTAATGTATGAGGAACTAGTATATAAAGCATAAAATGACATTAAAATCTTGGTTATAAGAGTTGTTGATGGCATTATTTAGGTAAATGAAACCAACTTATTGAGCACGCACCTAGGCTAAAAGGTGGTGCCCACCCTACAGAGATAAGGCATTGTTAAAAGTTTTAAAAAGTTTTTAGTTCCTTATTCATAACTTTTCTTGGGTTTGCACAAAGTCAATTGACGTAACAAGATTGAATTTCTTTTCATTTTTATCTTGTAATAAGAGGTTTTTTTGTTTACTCCTGTTTTAAATCTTATGTAGTTCTAAATCAGCTGTTCTTTCTTTCTTCATTTATTTTGTAGAGAATGGGGTCTCACTGTGTTGCCCAGGCTGGTCTCAAACTCCTGTGCTCAAGCGATCTTCTTGCCTCAGCCTCCCAAAGTGCTGGGATTATAGGATAAATCAGCTGTCTAAAACAAAAGTATGGCCAGGCGCAGTGGCTCATGCCTGTAATCCCAGCACTTTGGGAGGTCAAGGCAGGCAGATCACCTGAGGTCAGGAGTTCAAGACCAGCCTGGCGAACATGGTGAAACCCTGTCTATATTAAAAATACAAAAATCAGCCAGGCGTGGTGGTGGGCACCTATAATTCCAACTACTTGGGAAGCTGATGCACGAGAATCACTTGAAAACCCAGGAGGTGAAGGCTGCAGTGAGCTGAGATGGCACTATTGCACTCCAGCCTGGACAACAAGAGCAAAAATCTATCTCAAAAAAATTAAGAAATAATAAATAAATAAACAAAAATACACCCTGAAAAAATATTAGCATCCTTAATACATACAGCAGGAGGACAGGCTTCCATGTCTGCGGCTCCATCTCCAATCATGATTATTTTCTTAAAATGAGCATTTTCCTTTAAATGTTTAATCACCTTTCCTTTTCCATCAGATTTGGCTGTTGGCTGCGTCTCATCAAAACCTACATATTCACCTTAAAAGAGCAATAAAAACAGTGTTAAAGATTCACAGATGTATCTTACCAGTTCCAGCTTTCTGCTTAGATGATATATTCACTTAAATGTCACTGAGAAGGCAAAAAATGGCCCTCGGTAAAGTCGCACAACCTGGAGCTCCATACCTGTTGCTGGGAATAAATAAGCTTTGCTTTGCTTTTATTTCCTTTTATGATTATGATTATGAATATAGAAATGGGGTCTTGATATGTTGCCCAGGTTGGTCTGGAACTCCTAGGCTCGTATGATCCTCCTGCCTCAGCCTTCCAAAGTGCTGGGATTACAGGTGTGAGCCACCACACCCAGCCAACCTTTGCTTTTAAATTACAAATATCAATTGTAGAGATGGCTCTATTAGGTTATAAATACCTAGGGGTGAATTTGTTGTATCCTTTAAACTTCCAGTAATTGTAAAACCTTGTTGAGATGGCAGAACACCATAAAATATTAATATATCAAATTTATTTATTTATTCATTTATTTATTTTTGAGACAGAGTCTCACTCTGTTGCCCAGGCTGGAGTGCAATGGTGTGATCTCGGCTCACAGCAACATCCGCCTCCCAGGTTCAAGCCATTCTCATATCTCAGCCTCCCGAGTAGCGAGGATTACAGGGGCAAGCCACCACAGAAGCTAAGTTTTGTATTTTCAGTAGAGACGGGGTTTCACCACTTTGGCCAGGCTGGTCTTGAACTTCTGACCTCAGCCCCGGCCTCCCAAAGTTCCAGGATTACAGGTGTGAGCCACCATTCCTGGCCTTAATACATTAAATTTAAAATGTTAATATATAATGTCACCCAAGAGCAAATTCCAGATTATTTTTGATCAATTATTTCTATTCTTACTATAATTACCACACTCATTCTTGACTTCTTTTTTCAATGATCTCTATCTCTAGACCATTCAAGAATGTTTTATTAACATATTTACATTTTTAAAATGTTTGGTTTTAAGAATATCAGCCCCCTTGGCCGGGCGCAGTGGCTCACGCCTGTCATCCCAGCACTTTGGGAGGCTGAGGTGCGTGGATCACCTGAGGTCAGGACTTTGAGATCAACCTGACGAACATGGTGAAACCCTGATTCTAATAAAAAAAAAAAATACAAAAATTAGCCAGGTGTTGTGGTGGGCACCTGTAATCCCAGCTACATGGGAGGCTGAGGCAGGAGAATGGCGTGAACCCGGGAGGCGGAGCTTGCAGTGAGCCGAGATCGCGCCACTGCACTCCAGCCTGGGCGACAGAGCGAGACTCCGTCTCAAAAATAAAATAAAATAAAATAAAATAAAATAAAAAGTAAAATAAAAAGAATATCACTATCACTCACTCCTTGATATATCTAGAGATCTGAGATAACAGCTGTGGCACCGCTATGGACCAGAGAGGGGACAGGAGGCTTCCCCAGGGGCAGCTGTAGTTCAGTAATCCGTTTACAAAAATCTCCCTTCTGAAGTCTCCATCTTTTTTTTTTTAAGACAGAGTCTCACTCTGTCACCCAGGCTGGAGGTGCAGTTGCATCATCTTGGCTCACTGCAGTCTCCGCCTCCCAGCTTCAAGTGATTCTCCTCCCTCAGCCTCCCAAGTAGCTGAGACTACAGGCGTGCGTCACAACACCCAGCTAATTTTTGTATTCTTTTTTTTTAGCCAAGTTGGGGTTTCACCATGTTGGCCAGGCTGGTCTCGAACTCCTCACCTCAGGTGATCCACCCACCTCGGCATCCCTAAGTGCTAGGATTACAGGCATGTGCCACCACACCCAGCTAATTTTTGTATTTTTAGTAGAGACAGGGTTTCACCATGTTGGTCAGGCTGGTCTCGAACTCCTGACCTTGTGATCCACCTGCCTCGGTCTCCCAAAGTACTGGAATTATATGCGTGAGCCTCCATGTACAGCCTTATATGTGTTTTTCTAAATGCACTTAGAAATCAATGGCTAGGGCTTGGCTGCTTTAGGAAACCATTCCAGAATTCTACTCTGCCCATGGGCCTAGAAAAACACAAGGTGAGGACAAACAAGGAAAGCTTAGGTTTTCCCTGGAGAAAGAGGAAAGGTAGAAACAGACGGGACCAGACAACTGGCCAGACAAGACGATGTGTAAGTGCCAAAAGAACCACACAGGCCACGTCTTTAATTTCAGCACTTTGGGAGGCCGAGGTAGAAAATCATTTGAGAACAGCCTGGGCAGCATAGCAAGACCCCATCTGTACAAAAAAAATTTTAAAGGCTGGGTATAGTGGCTCAAACCTATAATTCCCACAGTTTGGGAGGCTGAGGTGGGAAAACTGATCACTTGAGCCCACAAGTTCAAGACCAGCCTGGACAACATAGTGAGACCCTGTGTCTATAAAAAATTTTTTTAAAAATTAGGCATGGTGGCCTATGTCTGTAGTCCCAGCTAATTAGGAAGCTGAGGCAGGAGGATCTCTTGAGCCCAGAAGGTTGATGCTGCAGTGAGCTGTGATTGTGGCACTGCACTCCAGCCTGGGTGACAAAGTGAGATCTTGTCTCTCAAAAAAAATTTTTTTATAAATTAGCTGGATATGGTGCATGCACCTGTAATCCCCACTACTAAGGAGGCTAAGATGGAAGGGCCATTTGACCCCAGGGGTTTGAGACTGCAATGAGCCATGATTATACCACTGTACTCCAACCTGGGCAACAGAATGAGACTCTGACTCTTAAAAAAAAAAAAAATAGGCCAGGTATGGTGGCTCACACCTGTAATCCCAGCACTTTGGGAGGCCGAGGCAAGTGGATCATTTGAGGTCAAGAGCTGGTGACCAGCCTGGCCAACATGATGAAACTCGTCTCTACTAAAAATACAAAAATTAGCTGGCTGTGGTGGCAGATGCCTGTAATCCCAGGTAATCTGGAGGCTGAGGCAGGAGAATTTCATGAACCTGGGAGGCAGAAGTTGAAGTGAGTTGAGATCACACCACTGCACTCTAGCAAGGGCAACGGAGCAAGACTTCATCTCAAAAAAATAAATACGTAAAATTTTGCCAGGCACAGTGGCTCACACCTGTGATCCCAGCACTTTGGGAGGCTGAGGTGGGTGGATCACCTGACGTCAGGAGTTTGAAATCAGCCTGACCAACATGGCGAAACCCCGTCTCTACTAAAAATACCTAAACTAGCCTGGCATGGTGGTGGGCACCTGAAATCCCAACTACTCAGGAGGCTGAGGCAAAAAAATCGCTTGAACCCGGGAGGTGGAAGTTGCAGTGAGCCGAGATCACACCATTGCACTCCAGCCTGGGCGACAGAGCAAGACTTTGCCTCAAAAAGAATAATAAATAAATAAATAAAAATTTTAAAAATAGTAATAAAATTAAAGAATAAAAATGAAAATAAATAAGCCACCCAGAGGGCACTCTAAAGCAATAGTTAGAAACTCTCAGGAGGATGTGCCCCCCAACACTGGTGCTGAAATACACCTGGAACCGGGACTCCTCTTACCTTATGTGGTGAGTCAGGTTTCCGGGGTGCTCTGCTATAAGTCTCTGCACCTGCTCCCTGGAGGGCTGGATTAGGGGTAAGCGCTCCGTGAGCTCTCACTTTTGAAAGGCACTGCCCCACCCATGGCTCTCTGTGTCCTGGGAGGAGACCCAAGAGTCAGGCCAGCCAGTTCCGATGTCCTTGAGGTTAACATGCCTTACTGCTTCGGGTCTACACAACATCCACCAAAAGGAAGATGCTACTAAGAGCCCCCATGTGCAAAAGACAGGCTTTGCTGCTATGAGAGCAAGGCCTTGGAATAAACTTTTGAAGGTTTGCGTGAAAATAATGTTAACAGGCCGGGTGCAGTGACTCATGCCCATAATCCCAAAACTTTGGGAAGCTGAGGTGGGCAGATCACCTAAAGCCAGGAGTTTGAGACAAGCGTGGCCAACATGGCGAAACCCCATCTCTACTAAAAAAGAAGGCAAAAATTAGCCAGGCATGGTGGTGCGTGCCTGTAATCCCATGTACTTGGGAGGCTGAGGCAGGAGAATTGCTGGAACCTGGGAAGTGGAGGTTGCAGTGAGCTGAGATCACGCCACTGCACCCCAGCCTGGATGACAGAGTGAGACTCAGTCTCAAAACAAAAGAAGCCACACAGCCTATCTATAGGTAGTTTTCTTGAAAGCCATGAGCTGTCAAAATCAAGAAAGAGACCAAAGGCTAAACGTTCTTCCATGAAAGGCAGTTGAAAATGAAATGGTGGCCAGGCATGGTGGCTCAAGCCTGTAATCTCAGCACTTTGGGAGGCCGAGGCAGGCAGATCATGAGGTCAGGAGCTCGGGACCAGCCTGGCCATCATGAGGAAACCCCATCTCTACTGAAAATACAAAAATTAGCCAGGCATGGTGGTGCATGCCTGTAATCCCAGCTACTCAGGAAGCTGAGTCAGGAGAATTGTTTGAATCCGGGAGGCAGAAGTTGCCGTTAGCCGAGATTGCGCTGCTGCACTCCAGCCTGGGCTACAGATTGAGACTCAGTCTCGAAAAAAGAAAAAAAGAAAAGAAAAAAGGCCAGGTGTGGTGGCTCATGCCTGTAATCCCAGCACTTTGGGATGCAGAGGCAGGCAGATCACAAGGTCAGGAGATCAGGAGATCGAGACCATCCTGGCCAACATGGTGAAACCCCGTCTCTACTGAAAATACAAAAATTAGCTGTGCGTGGTGGAGCACGCCTGTAGTCCCAGCTACTCAGGAGATAGAGGCAGGAGAATCACTTGAACCCATGAGGCGGAGGTTGCAGTGAGCCGAGATCATGCCACTAGACTCCAGCCTGGGCAACAGAGCGAGACTCCATCTCAAAAAGAAAAAAGGGAAGAAAAGAAAAGAAAAGGAAATGACATGGTGTATGACTGGGGGACTGGGGCTGTGGAGGGAGATGCCCAGCTGCAGGGCAGGAGGGCAGGAGGGAGGGAGGGGCTCTGACCCAGGATCCACCAAGAGGCTCTGAACCTTTCCAGGGAACCATTAAGGCCACACTTTCGACCATGACACAAAGCTGCTGGATACTTGGGCCCCGCCCCCCAAGCTATCTTCTTTGGTTAGTGACGGTTGTTATTCCCCTGATCAAGCTAAGAACATGTCTTATCCATATTTGTTTGCCATAAATATGTATATAAATGAATGAATATATCAAATTCAGCTCTAAGGAATGAAAGAAAAAGCCTAGTGCTCATGTTCCATAGCCAGGATCTAGCACTTCATCCAAAACAGTCACTCTTTAGAAATTCTTTATCATTTCATAAAGTGAATAAAAGCTATCCCTACATTTCTGACACCGCACCCTCAATGCCACACATTTTGGCTAGCTCATCGGTTCCTCCTTCTCTCATGACTGTGCTGTCAACATCAAAACACACTGCATCTGCTGAGGGGAAAAGCTTCCTCAGCTCTGAGTGGGAGACCATCCTTGGAAGAATTTTCCTCCTATAGGAAAAAAAGATAAATATATTTAAAGACATCAAATAAAATTATGAAAAGATCCTACCTTGTCTAATAAGCCAATCTAATTTGTGTCAAAGTCAGTGCAGGCCACATAACAGTGTACTCATGAATTCATTCCTTTCTTTTTCCTTTTCTTTTTTATTTTTTACTTCCCACATGACACCAATTTCTTTTCTTTTCTTTCTTTTTTTTTTTTAGATGTAGTCTTACTCTGTTGCCCAGGCTGGAGGACAGTGATATGATCTTGGCCTATTGCAACCTCCACCTCCTGGGTTCAAGTGATTCTTGTGCCTCAGCCTCCTGAGTAGCTGGGATTACAGGTACATACCACCACACCCAGCTAATTTTTTTTTTTTTTAATTTTTAGTAGAGACGGGGTTTCACCATGTTGGCCAGGCTGGTCTCGAACTCCTGACCTCAGGTAATCCACCCGCCTCAGCCTCCCAAAGTGCTGGGATTACAGGTGTGAGCCACCGCACCCAGCTAGTACCAGCTTTTAAATATATTTGATGTTGAGGCCAGGCACGGTAGCTCACGCCTATAATCCCAACATTTTGGGAGGCTGAGGCAGGCAGATCACCTGAGGTCAGGAGTTCCCAACCAGCCTGGCCAACACGGTGAAACCCCGTCTCTACTAAAAATAAAAATTAATATAAATTAGGCAGGCTTGGTGGTGTGCGCCCATAATCCCAGCTACCCAGGTGCCTCAGGCAGGAGAATCGCTGGAACCTAGGAGGCAGAGGCTGTAGTGAGCCGAGATTGCACCACTGCACTCCAGCCTGGGTGACAGAGCAAGACTCCAACTCAAAAAAAAATAATACATATATAATATATATTTTATATATATCATCAAATATATATATGTATTGTTGAAACAATATTCAATTATTTTTGATCTAATTGTAGCAAGAAAGCAAGCATTAAAGTGGAGGTGTGCATAAGGCTCTGTGGGGACACAGGAAAAATGTTTAGCTTTATCTATGAAACAGGACTTCAGACTGGACATGGTGGCTCATGCCTGTAATCCCAGCACTTTGGGAGGCTAAAGCAGGAGGATTTCTTGAGGCCAGGAGATTGAGACCAGCCTGGGCAACATAGAGAGACTGAGTCTCTACTAAAAATATTAACACAAAAAATTAGCTGGGGGTGGTGGTACACGCCTATAATCCCAGCTACTCGGGAGGCTGAGGCAGAAGAATCACTTGAATCTGGGAGGTGGAGGCTGCAGAGAGCCAAGGTCGCAACATTGCACTCCAGCCTGGGTGACAGAGCAAGACCCTGACTCTAACTAGAAGAAAAGAAAAGAAAGAAGGCTTCAAGGAGGCACAGGTATTTGAGCTGAATCTGACAGGTAAGTGGCCCTCTGAGTGAGTTGTCAAAGGGCAGGACATCGATTTGGCATGTGCTGGGAGGAGAGGGAGGGAGGTGGAGACAAGGAGAGAGGCTTGTGATGGCAGAGGGAGGAGCATGAGCAAAGACAAGGAGGAGGAAGAAGCAGATGACCTGCTGGAAGCTACCCCATGGCTTGGCCCAGGGGCCTGGCAGTGCAACAGGAGTTCAGACTAAGCGGGTCCTGGGGCCAGGCTAAGGAGCTTAGACTTTAACTTCCAGGTACTGGAAAATGCTTTAAGCCTCCGAAGAAAGGTCAGAGCTAAATATAAGGGCTAAACATACACAACGTCACCAATGTAGAGGGGATAGTTGATGACATGGTCTGATTAAAGTCCAGGGAAAGGCCGAGCATGGTGGCTCCTGCCTGTAATACCAGCACTCTGGGAGGCTGAGGCAGGAGGATCACTTAAGGCCAGGAGTTCAAGACCAGCCTGGTCAACATGGCAAAACCCCATCTCTAATAAAAATACAAAAATTAGCCAGGCAGGGTGGCATGTACCTGTAGTCCCAGCTATTCGGGAGGCGGAAGCCGGAGAATTGCTTGAATCTGGGAGGCAGAGATTGCAGTGAGCCGAGATCATGCCATTGCACTCCAGCATGGGTGACAGAGTGAGACCCTGTCTCAAGAAAATAAAAAATTGTAAAAGTAAAGGTCAGGGACAACAGAGAGGGAGAAGAGAAGAGCACTAAGGACAGAGCCTGCAGGACCACTACCTTTACGTCCTGACTTGAGCCTGGGAAGGAGAAGGAAAATGGTGAAGTTAAGGAAGAAACTCTGGGAAGCACAAGCCACAGAAGCTGCAGGTGACAGAGAGTCAAAACGAATTTTATTTATTTATTTATTTGTTTGTTTGTTTATTTTATTTTATTTATTTTTTTTTTGAGACAAGTTCTCACTCTGTCACCCAGGCTGGAGTGCAGTGGTGTGATCGTGGCTCACTGCAGCCTCCAACTTCCGGGCTCAAGAGATTCCTCCTGCATCTGCCTCCCAAGTAGCTGGGACTACAGGCATGCACCACTATATCTGGCTAATTTTTAAAAATTTTTTTGTAGAGTTGGGGGTCTTCTATGTTGCCCAGACTGGTCTTGAACTCCTGGACTCAAGCAATCCTCCCACTTAGGTCTCCCAAAGTGCTGGGATTACAGGCATGAGCCCCATGCGTGCTCTTTATTTTTTAGGAAATCCTTGGACTAGAATTAGGGTGAAAGGGATCCTCAAGGTTGCCTAGACCAGCCTCCCATCAGAAACTGATATGTCATATACAAGGCTACACAAACAATATAAGTAATCTATATTTAGAATAGATTGTGGTTAAAAACAGACTCAAAGCAGCTGACCAACCCACTGCTCAACTGATTTCCAACCAATGCAGTTGGCAGAATAATGCCATTTAAAGTTGTCCTGGAAAAAAAAATATTTTAAGTCAGGGGTCAGCAAGCTATGGCTTGTAGGTCAAGTCCACCCTGCCACCTGGTTTTGTATGGCTCACAAGTAAGAATGATTTTTACATTTTACTTTTTTTTTTTTTTTTGAGACAGAATCTCATGCTGTCACCCAAGCTGGAGTGCAGTGTTGCCATCATAGCTCACTGCAGCCTCAAACTCCTGGACACAAGCGATCCTTCCATCTTGACCTCTCGAGTAGCTGGGACTACAGGTGTGAGCCACCATGCTCAGCTGATTTTTACATTTTAAACAGTTGGAAAAAATCATTAGAAGAACAATATCTGTTGGCATGTAAAAATTAATGAAATTCAAATTTCAGGCTGGCTGCAGTGGCTCACGCCTGTAATGCTAGCACTTTGGAAAGCTGAGGCAGGAGGATTACTTGAAGCTAGGAGTACAACACCAATCTGGGCAACATAGCAAGATCCCATCTCTACAAAAATATTTTTTAAATTCAGGTGTGGTGGCGCGTGCCTACAGACCTAGCTACTCAGGAGGCTGAGGGAGAAAGATTGCCTGAGCACAGGAGTTTGAGGCTGCAGTGAGCTACAACCATGACACTGCACTCCAGCGTGGGTGACAGAGTGAGAGCCTGTCTCAAAAGTAATAATAATAATAAATAAAAATGAAATTCAAATTTCAGTGTCTATTAAATCTTTTTTTTTTTTTTTTTGAGGAGTCTCCCTGTCACCCAGGCTAGAGTGCAGTGGCATAATCTTGACTCACTGTAACCTCTGCCTCCCAGGTTTAAGCAATTCTCCTGCCTCAGCCTCCTGAGTAGCTGGGATTACAGGCTCCCACCACCACACCCAGCTAATTTTTGTATTTTTAGTAGAGATGGGGTTTCACCATGTTGGCCAGGCTGGTCTTGAACTCCTGACCTCAAGTGATCCACCTGCCTCGGCCTTCCAAAGAGCTGGGATTAAACGTGTGAGCCACTGCGCCCTACCAGAGTCACCACACCCGGCCAATTAACATAATGTCTTTATTACACAATTTATGCCATTCATGATCTGGCTCCTATGCCTAGGTATTTTACCAACCTCATTCCCCACAAATACAATACACACACACACACACACACACACACATTTTTACACACACATATTATTCACACGGACACACACACATACTTTTTTTTATTTTGAGTTAGGGCCTCACTCTGTCACCCAGGCTGGAGTGCAATGATGCAGTCTCAGCTCATTGCAACCTCTGCCTCCCTAGCTCAAGCGATTCTCCCACTTCAGCCTCCTGAGCAGTTGGGACCACAGGCATGCACCGCAATGCCTGGCTAATTTTTTGTATTTTTAGTAGAGACGGTGTTTTGCCATGTTGCCCAAGCTGGTCTCGAACTTTGGGCCTAAAATGATCCATGCTCCTCGGCCTCCGAAAGTGCTAGGACTACCGGCGTGAGCAACCGTGCCTGGCCACACACCCAATTTATGGCTCAAGGAATACTAAGAACATGTTTCTTTTCTTTTCTTTTTTCTTTTTTTTTCTTTTCGAGATAGAATCTTGCTCTGTCACCCAGGCTGGAGTGTAGTGCAGTGCTGCGATCTTAGCTCACTGCAACCTACCTCACCTGGTTTCAAGCAATTCTCCTCCCTCAGCGTCCTGAGTAGCTGAGACTACAGGTGTGTGCCGCCACATCGGGCTAATTTTTGTATTTTTAGTAGAGACGGGGTTTCACTGTGTTAGCCAGGCTGGTCTTGAACTCCTGACCTCAGGTGATCTGCCCGCCTCAGCCTCCTAAAGTGCTGGGATTACACAACTGAGCCACTGCACCCGGCCGGGCTTGTTTCTTATGCATGTCATGTGTTCATGTGTGTGTGCCTGGTTTTTTTTTGTTTGTTTGTTTGTTTGTTTGCTTTTTTTTTTTTGAGACAGAGTCTTGCTCTGTCGCCCAGGCTGGAGTGCAGTCATGTGATCTCAGCTTACTGCAACCTCCCCCTCCCAGGTTCAAGCAATTCTCCTGCCTGAGCCTCCCGAGTAGCTGATTACAGGCGCCCACCACCATGCCTGGCTAATTTTTGTATTTTTAGTAGAGATGGGGTTTCACCATGTTGGCCAGGCTGGTCTTGAACTTCTGACTCAGGTGATCCACCCGCTTCAGCCTCCCGAAGTGCTGGGATTACAAGCATGAGCCACTGCACCCGGCCACTAAAGAATTTTTTTTTGGTGGGGGGGCGGGGGGACGGAGTCTCGCTCTGTCTCCCAGGACGGAGTACAGTGGCACGATCTCGGCTCACTGCGAGCTCCGCCTCCCGGGTTCACGCCATTCTCCTGCCTCAGCCTCCAGAGTAGCTGGGACTACAGGCGCCCGCCAAAACACCCGGCTAATTTTTTTTTGTATTTTTTTTTAGTAGAGACGGGGTTTCGCCGTGTTAGCCAAGATGTCTGGATCTCCTGACCTCGTGACCACCTGCCTCGGCCTCCCAAAGTGCTGGGATTACAGGCATGAGCCACCGCGCCCGGTCAACTAAAGAACTTTTTAAGAAGGTACATGAGAAGGCCAGGTGTGGTGGCTCATGCCTGTAATCCTAGTACTTTGGGAGGCTGAGGCGGGAGGATCACCTGAGTCAGGAGTTGGAGACAAGCCTGGCCAACATGGTGAAACCCCGTCTCTACTAAAAACTCAAAAATTAGCCAGGTGTGGTGGCATACACCTGTAATCCCAGCTACTTGGGAGGCTGAGACAGGAGAATTGCTTGAACCTGGGAGGCAGAGATTGCCGTTAGCCGAGATAGCGCCACTGTACTCCAGCCTGGGCAACAAGAATTAAAACTCCGTTCTCCGCCCCCCCGCCAAAAAAAAAAAAAAGAAATTTGGAAAACAGAATTGGCTAGAAACTGGAATTCACACTAATTACCCCCAGGATGCAGAGGGCTCAGGGAATGGGTGGGTGGGGGAGTAGTGGGTATCTTGTTCTCATTAGTTGAGTGCTCATCAGGAGCACCCCCCGGTTGAAACTTTCAGAGTTATACTAAAAAAATACTCAGAATATCCACGGAGAAGAATAAATGTGGTTGCATCGTGGCTTGAAGAATTGAGGATCCTTCCAGAGCAGAGTTTTACACATGACTTCTCAACCTGATCTTCTGGAAATGTCCTGGTCTCAGGGACAGAAGATCCAGGCGAGAGTCCGGCTCTGACATCTCTCTGCTGTGGGACTTCAGGCAAGTCCCTGTGGTTGAGCTACAGTGCTTTCCCTCTGTAATGGCAGGAGAGAGAGGCATATGCTTTATGGACCATTCAGGGGCATGTAAAGCTCACATTAAATGAGATAATCTGTCTGCTCATTTTGATTTTCACATCACGGTGCAAGCGTGGATTACCGTTACCAACCAGGTGGGAGGGTGTCAGAAGAGACAGGAACAAATGTCTTCTGAAACCCAGGTTAGGTCAGGTGCAGTGGCTCACGTCTGTAATTCCAGCATTTGGGGAGGCTGAGGCAGGTGGATCACCTGAGGTCAGGAGTTTGAGACCAGCCTGGCCAACATGGTGAAACCCTGTCTCTACTAAAAATACCAAAAATTAGCCAGGTGTAATAGTGGGTGCCTGTAATCCCAGCTACTCAGGCGAATGAGACGGGAGAATCACTTGAAACTGGGAGGTGGAGGTTGCAGTGAGCCAAGATCACGCCATTGCATGTCAGCCTGGGCAACAAGAGCAAAACTCCATGGCAAGAAAAAAAAAAAAAAGAGATTATACGTTAGTGCTTCTTGTAGATCTTTCTCTATCCTTTGACACTTTGAATTCCTCATCTTGACAGCTGCCCAGATTCCTCACTTCACCCCTTCCTCCCACATCCACCAAGAATTCTTCCCTAACCCAGGCCCCAGCCATGCTCACTGTTTCGTTCCCTCTCCCAGGAAGCTGAGATACCAAAGACTGTGCCTCCAACTCACAGATGAAAAGAAGAGACCAGGCCAGGCATGGTGGCTCATACCTGTAAGCCCAGATCTTTAGGAAGCCAAGGTTGGAGGATGCCTTGAGGTCAGGAGTTCGAGACCAGGCTGGGCAACATTAGGGAGACCTTGTCTCTAAAAAAAAAAAAAAAATTTAATTAGCCAGGCCTGTGGTTCCAGCTGTTCAGGAGGCTGAGGCGGGAGGATCTTCTGAGCCCTGGAGGTTGAGGCTGTACTGAGCTATGATTGTGCCACTGCACTCCAGCATAGGGGACAGAGTAAGACCCTGTCAAAAAAAAAAAAAAAAAAAAAAAGAAAAAACAAACAGAGAGAGAAAGAAAGAAAGAGAAAAGAAGAGACTTCCTAAGTCTAAGCTGGATTTTTTTTTTTTTTTTTTGAGACAGAGTCTAGCTCTGTTGCCCAGGCTGGAGTGCAGTGGTGCAATCTCAGCTCACTGCAACTTCTACCTTCCAGATTCAAGCAACTCTCCTGTCTCAGCCTCCCGAGCAGCTGGGAGTATAGGCATGTGCTGCCATGCTTGGCTGATTTTGTATTTTTAGTAGAGACAGGGTTTCACCATGTTGGCCAGGCTGGTCTCAAACTCCTGACCTCAGGTGATCCACCTGCCTCAGCCTCCCCAAATGCTGGAATTACAGACGTGAGCCACTGCACCTGACCTAACCTGGGTTTTAGAAGACATTTGTTCCTGTCTCTTCTGACACCCTCCCACCTGGTTGGTAACGGTAATCCACGCTTGCACCGTGATGTGAAAATCAAAATGAGCAGACAGATTATCTCATTTAATGTGAGCTTTACATGCCCCTGAATGGTCCATAAAGCATATGCCTCTCTCTCCTGCCATTACAGAGGGAAAGCACTGTAGCTCAACCACAGGGACTTGCCTGAAGTCCCACAGCAGAGAGATGTCAGAGCCGGACTCTCGCCTGGATCTTCTGTCCCTGAGACCAGGACATTTCCAGAAGATCAGGTTGAGAAGTCATGTGTAAAACTCTGCTCTGGAAGGATCCTCAATTCTTCAAGCCACGATGCAACCACATTTATTCTTCTCCGTGGATATTCTGAGTATTCTGTTATCTCAGATCTCTAGATATATCAAGGAGTGAGTGATAGTGATATTCTTTTTATTTTACTTTTTATTTTATTTTATTTTATTTTATTTTATTTTTGAGACGGAGTCTCGCTCTGTCGCCCAGGCTGGAGTGCAGTGGCGCGATCTCGGCTCACTGCAAGCTCCGCCTCCCGGGTTCACGCCATTCTCCTGCCTCAGCCTCCCATGTAGCTGGGATTACAGGTGCCCACCACAACACCTGGCTAATTTTTGTATTTTTTTTTTTTATTAGAATCAGGGTTTCACCATGTTCGTCAGGTTGATCTCAAAGTCCTGACCTCAGGTGATCCACGCACCTCAGCCTCCCAAAGTGCTGGGATGACAGGCGTGAGCCACTGCGCCCGGCCAAGGGGGCTGATATTCTTAAAACCAAACATTTTAAAAATGTAAATATGTTAATAAAACATTCTTGAATGGTCTAGAGATAGAGATCATTGAAAAAAGAAGTCAAGAATGAGTGTGGTAATTATAGTAAGAATAGAAATAATTGATCAAAAATAATCTGGAATTTGCTCTTGGGTGACATTATATATTAACATTTTAAATTTAATGTATTAAGGCCAGGAATGGTGGCTCACACCTGTAATCCTGGAACTTTGGGAGGCCGGGGCTGAGGTCAGAAGTTCAAGACCAGCCTGGCCAAAGTGGTGAAACCCCGTCTCTACTGAAAATACAAAACTTAGCTTCTGTGGTGGCTTGCCCCTGTAATCCTCGCTACTCGGGAGGCTGAGATATGAGAATGGCTTGAACCTGGGAGGCGGATGTTGCTGTGAGCCGAGATCACACCATTGCACTCCAGCCTGGGCAACAGAGTGAGACTCTGTCTCAAAAATAAATAAATGAATAAATAAATAAATTTGATATATTAATATTTTATGGTGTTCTGCCATCTCAACAAGGTTTTACAATTACTGGAAGTTTAAAGGATACAACAAATTCACCCCTAGGTATTTATAACCTAATAGAGCCATCTCTACAATTGATATTTGTAATTTAAAAGCAAAGGTTGGCTGGGTGTGGTGGCTCACACCTGTAATCCCAGCACTTTGGAAGGCTGAGGCAGGAGGATCATACGAGCCTAGGAGTTCCAGACCAACCTGGGCAACATATCAAGACCCCATTTCTATATTCATAATCATAATCATAAAAGGAAATAAAAGCAAAGCAAAGCTTATTTATTCCCAGCAACAGGTATGGAGCTCCAGGTTGTGCGACTTTACCGAGGGCCATTTTTTGCCTTCTCAGTGACATTTAAGTGAATATATCATCTAAGCAGAAAGCTGGAACTGGTAAGATACATCTGTGAATCTTTAACACTGTTTTTATTGCTCTTTTAAGGTGAATATGTAGGTTTTGATGAGACGCAGCCAACAGCCAAATCTGATGGAAAAGGAAAGGTGATTAAACATTTAAAGGAAAATGCTCATTTTAAGAAAATAATCATGATTGGAGATGGAGCCGCAGACATGGAAGCCTGTCCTCCTGCTGTATGTATTAAGGATGCTAATATTTTTTCAGGGTGTATTTTTGTTTATTTATTTATTATTTCTTAATTTTTTTGAGATAGATTTTTGCTCTTGTTGTCCAGGCTGGAGTGCAATAGTGCCATCTCAGCTCACTGCAGCCTTCACCTCCTGGGTTTTCAAGTGATTCTCGTGCATCAGCTTCCCAAGTAGTTGGAATTATAGGTGCCCACCACCACGCCTGGCTGATTTTTGTATTTTTAATATAGACAGGGTTTCACCATGTTCGCCAGGCTGGTCTTGAACTCCTGACCTCAGGTGATCTGCCTGCCTTGACCTCCCAAAGTGCTGGGATTACAGGCATGAGCCACTGCGCCTGGCCATACTTTTGTTTTAGACAGCTGATTTATCCTATAATCCCAGCACTTTGGGAGGCTGAGGCAAGAAGATCGCTTGAGCACAGGAGTTTGAGACCAGCCTGGGCAACACAGTGAGACCCCATTCTCTACAAAATAAATGAAGAAAGAAAGAACAGCTGATTTAGAACTACATAAGATTTAAAACAGGAGTAAACAAAAAAACCTCTTATTACAAGATAAAAATGAAAAGAAATTCAATCTTGTTACGTCAATTGACTTTGTGCAAACCCAAGAAAAGTTATGAATAAGGAACTAAAAACTTTTTAAAACTTTTAACAATGCCTTATCTCTGTAGGGTGGGCACCACCTTTTAGCCTAGGTGCGTGCTCAATAAGTTGGTTTCATTTACCTAAATAATGCCATCAACAACTCTTATAACCAAGATTTTAATGTCATTTTATGCTTTATATACTAGTTCCTCATACATTACCTCATTTAATTCTCATAACAGCCCTGTGAAGTCAAATATTATGTTTTGGGTTTTTTTTTTGTTTTTTAGGCAGAGTCTCACTCTTGTCATCCAGGCTGGAGTGCAGTGGCACGAGCATAGCTTATCACAGCCCTGAACTTCTGGGCTCAATTGATCCTCCAAGCTCAGCCTCCTGTGTAGCTGGGATTACAGGTGTTTGCCACTGCATCCCAACCACCACAACATTTTATTCCTCTGAATTAACATCATTTTCTGAGACTAGCAGAGGTTTTACTTCTTTTTTGAGACAGGGTTTTGCTCTGTCACCCAGGCCAGAGTGCAGTGGCACAATCTCAATTCACTGCAGCCTCGACCTCCCAGACTCAAGCGATCTTCCCATCTCAGCCTCCTGAGTAGCTGCGACTGCAGGCTCATGCCACTACACCCATCTAATTTTGTTCTTTTTTCTTTTTTTTTTTTTTTAGAGATCAGTTCTCACTATGTTGCTCAGGCTAATCTTGAACTCCTGGCTCAAGTGATCCTCCTGCCTTGGCCTACCAGAGTGCTGGGATTATACGTGTGAGCCAACATGCCTGGCCAGGGATTATATTTCTAAGCATTTAAAAATCAATGCAGGAAGCAAATGCTATATAGCAAGTGTCATAAATATCCAAGGTGTCCATTTAACATAGGGCTTAGCCTTTATCATGTCATTCTAACATAAGAAAAACTACACCAAAAATATAGTGTGGCCAGGCACGGTGGCTCACACCTGTAATCCCAGCACTTTGGGAGGCTGAGGCGGGTGGATCACCTGAGGCCAGAAGTTTGAGACCCACCTAGGCAACGTGGTGAAACCCCGTCTCTACAAAAAATACAAAAAAAAAAAAAAAATAGCCGAGCGTGGTGATGGGTGCCTATCATTGCAGCTACTCAGGAGGCTGAGGCACGAAAATCACTTGAACCTAGGAGGTGGAGGTTGCAGTGAGCCCAGATCATGCCACTGCACTCCAGCCTGGGTGACAAAGCGAGACTCCGTCCATATATATATATGGTGCTGAAGCTTTTACCACCTAGATTCCTGAGATCTAAAAATAGGGGTTGTCAAAAAAAAAAAGATAATCTTTGCGAATGATGAATGAAAAAGGATTAAAGGAACCTTTTTGGCCGGGTGGGAAGGTGACTCATGCCTGTAATCCCAGCACTTTGGGAGGCAGAGACAGTCGGATCACCTAAGGTCAGGAGTTTGAAACCAGCCTGGCCAACACGGTGAAACCCCGTCTCTACTAAAAATACAAAAATTAGCTGGGCATGGTGGCAGGTGCCTATAATCCCAGCTACTCGGGAGGCTGAGGCAGAAGAATCACTTGAACCCAGGAGGTGGGAGGTTGCAGTGAGCTGAGATCGCACCACTGCATTCCAGCCTGGGCATGACAGAGCGAGACTCCATCTCAAAAAAAAAAGGTTCCAGCCATGCTGGTATCCAACTCTCGACCTCAGGTGATCTGACCGCCTGGCCTCCCAAAGTGCTGGGATTACAGGTGTGAACCAGAGCACCCAGCCTTTGGGTCATTTTTTTTTTTTTTTTTTTTTTGACAGAGTCTCACTCTGTGGCCCAGGCTCGAATGCAATAGTGCGATCTCGGCTCACTGCAACCTCTGCCTCCTAGGTTCAAGCGAGTCTCCTGCGTTAGCCTCCCAAGTAGCTGGGATTACAGGCACCCGCCATTCCCAGCTAATTTTTTGTATTTTTAGTAGAGACAGGGTTTTGGCATGTTGGCCAGACTGGTCTCAAACTCCTGACCTCAGGTGATCCATCCGCCATGGCGTCCCAAATTGCTGGGATTACAGGCACGAGCCACTGCACATGGCTGCCTTTGAATTGTTAGCTTAGATAATTTATTGTTAGCATAGATACTTTATAATCAATGTTGGAATTGGCTAAGCAGTGAACATTGGGCTAGTTTAATGAGGAATACATACAAGTAAAATGAATAGTTTTTTCAGGGAGCTCCCAACCTCATTTTTAAGAAATGACAAAATCAGACAGGAGCGGCGGCTCACGCCTATGATCCCAGCACTTTGGGGGGCTGAGGCGGGAGGATTGCTTAAGCACAGAGGGTCAAGACCAGCTGAGCAACATGGCAGAACTCCATCTCTACAAAAATTAGCCAGGGATTGTGGTGTGCACCTGTCATCTCAGCTACTCAGGAGGCTGAGGCAGGAGGATCACTTGAGCCCAGAAGTTCAAGGCTGCAGTGAGCCATGACTGTGCCACTGCACTCCAGCCTGGGTGACGGGGTGAGACCCTGTCTCAAACAAAAACAAAAAAGAAATGACAAAGTTGGTTAGGTGCAGTGGCACATACCTATAAATCCCAGCACTTTGGAAGGCTGAGGCAGGAGGAGTTTGAGAGCAGCCTGGCAACATAGCAAGACCCTAAAAAAATTTAAAAAGTAGCCCGGCGAGGTGGGGCACACCTGGAGTCTCAGCTACTCGGGAGGCTGAGGCATGAGAACCACTTGAACCCAGGAGGCAGAGGTTGCATTGAGCCAAGATTGTGCCACTGTACTCCAGCCTGGGCGACAGAGCGCGACCGTCTTAAAAGAAAAAATAGTGAAGATAAAAGGCAAGTAACAGAATTTTGTACTTTCAAATGAGTATATGCAGTATTGTGTCTATATCCTGGCAGAAAAAAAGGAAGTACTGTTTTCAGAAATCGTTAAAAAGAGGGTATCGGTTAGTACAACTAGTGAAATAATAGTAAGTATAAACAATTTTTATTTGTTTGTTGTTTTTTTCTTGAGACAGGGTCTTGCTCTGTCACCCGGGCTGGAGGGCGGTGGTGCAATCACAGCTCACTGCAACCTCAAACTCGCAGGCTCCAGTAATCCTTCTGCCTCAGCCTCCTGAGTAGCTAGGACTGCAGGCATGAGCCACTACCCCCAGATAATTTTTAATTTTTTTATAGAAATGGGGTCTCACTATATTGCCCATGCTTGTCTCAAACTCTGGCCTAAAGCCATCCTCCCTTCTCAGCCTCCCAAAGTGCTGGGATTAGAGGAATGAGCTACTGTGTGTGGCCTATAAACAGTTTTAACTATGAAAAAGTAGAGTGTTTCCATCAATCAATCAATCAATGAAAAAAAAAAAGTAGCATGTAGGTTGGGGGCAGTGGCTCACACCTGTAATCCCAGCACTTTGGGAGGCTGAGGCAGACAGATCACCTAAGCTCAGGAGTTCAAAGCAGTCTGGGCAACATGGTGAAACCCCATCTCTACAAAAAACTATAAGAATTAGCTGGGCATGGTGGCATATGCCTGTAGTCCCAGCTACCTGGGAGGCTGAGGTGGGAGGACGGCTTGAGTCCAGGAGGTGGAGGTTACAGTGAGCTAAGATCGCACCACTGCACTGCAGCCTGGGTGACAGAGCCAGACCCTGTCTCAAAAAACAAAAAACAAAAAAACAAAAAAACAAAACTTAGAGTACTACCAGCAGTTCTCCCTCATCCCAGAAGAGAAAATCCCCCATCATTTCTTGTGCACACACTGTGACTCTTGGCCGCCCTGGCAGGGCAGTTCCTGGTCTGGACCAGATCCCAGGTCCAAGGGGATTTCCTCTACACCGCAGACTTCTCTTTGATCTTCCCTTCTTTGAAATTACAGGGCCTGGATGTGATTTCCATCTAGTATTTATTTATTTATTTATTTATTTATTTATTTATTTATTTATTTCTGAGATAAGGTCTCACTCTGTCACCCAGGCTGGAGTGCAGTGGTGCAATCTCCACTCACTGCAACCTCCGTCTCCAGGGTTCAAGTGATTCTCATGCCTCAGCCTCCCAAGTAGCTGGGACCGGAGGCACCCGCCACCATGCCTGGCTAATTTTTTTTTTCTTTTTTCAGATGGAGTCTTGCTCTGTTGCCCAGGCTGGAGTGCACTGATGCAATCTCAGCTCAGCAATTCTCCTGCCTCAGCCTCCCAAGTAGCTGGGACTACAGGTACATACAACCACGCCCGGCTAATTTTTTTTTTTTTTTGTATTTTTAGTAGAGACAGGGTTTCACCGTGTTAGCCAGGATGGTCTTGATCTCCTGACCTCATGATCTGCCTGCCTCGGCCTCCCAAAGTGCTGGGATTACAGGTGTAAGCCACTGTGCCCAGCCTAAATTTTGCATTTTTAGTAGAGATGGGGTTTCACCATGTTGCCCAGGCTGGTCTCAAGCTCCTGAGCTCAGGTGATCCGCCCACCTCAGCCTCCCAAAGTACTGGGATTACAGGCATGAACCACCATGCCTGGCCTGCCATCTCGTTTATTTATTATTTATTTATTTTATTTTTTGAGACAGAGTCTCACTCTGTCACCCAGGCCAGAGTAGAGTGGCATGATCCTGGCTCACTGCAACCTCCACCTCCTGGGTTCAAGTGATTCTCCTGCCTTAGCCTCTCAAGTAGCTGGGATTACAGGTGTCTGCTACCACGCCTGGCTATTTTTTTGTATTTTTAGTAGAGACAGGGTTTCGTCATGTTGGTCAGGCTGGTCTCAAACTCCTGACCTCAGATGATCCTCCACCTCAGCCTCCCAAAGTACTGGGAATACAGGTGTGGGCCACCACACCCAGCTCCTGCCATCTAGTTGAGAACTCAAACATTAATCTACTGATATGACTTTTATTTTTGTAGGCATTTGTCTTGGTTAGAAGAGGGCAGGGACCACATCTTATCATTCTCCCAAAGCCCCGACATTGCCCAGCTGAATGGGTCCTGAGCAGTGGTGCTTGTACTGATGCAGGAGAGTGCAGTGAGGGATAGAAGGCCAGGAGGCGAAGACGGGAGGAGGCGAGGAGGAAGGTGCTGTGCACTCAGCAAAGGCACCCTGGGGGAGGCCAGGCTTACCTCTCTTTGCAGGAACAGTTTATGATTGAAACACTGCCCTCTATTGCTGCTGCAATCTTTGTTTTCTGGTTTTCTAAAAATGATTTCTTCGCTGGGCATGGTGGCTCACGCCTGTAATCCCAGCACTTTGGGAGGCCGATCGTACCATTGCACTCCAGCCCAGGCAACAAGAGCGAAACTCTGTCTCAAAATAAATTTTTTTTAAAAAAATGTCAGCTAGCTCATGTCTTTTTATTTTTATGTTTGAGACAGGGTCTTGTTCTGTTGACCAGTTTGGAGTGCAGTGGTACAATCATAAATTTCTGCAGCCTTGACTTCCTGGGCTCAAGGGATTCTCCCGTCTCAGCCTCCAGAGTAGCAGGGACCACATGCATGCACCATCGTGCTGGGCTAATTTTTATATATTTTTTTTGTAGAGATGGGGTCTCTTCATGTTTCCCAGGCTGGTCTCCAACTTCTGGTCTCAAACAATCCTCCTGCTTGGCCTCCCAAAGTCCTGGGATTATAGGCATGAGCCACCACGCCCGGCCTCTTTTTATAATGGTACTGAAACACTCTTTACAAAGTACTGCTAAGTGCACAATACGATTTTCATTTAGGTTCAGTTTTTCTATCCCAGAACTTGCTGAATCTAATTCCCAGCCTTGTGCATTCCTGGACTCTGTTTCCACCACGCCCTCCGAGTGTGGGAGGCAGAAACAGCTTTTCAGATACTGGTGCTTAATTAACTCCCAAAAAGCATGAAGAAAAAGGTATTTGGGCCAGGAGCAGTGGCTCACACCTGTAATCCCAGCATTCTGGGAGGCCGAGGCAGGCAGATCACTTGAGGTGAAAAGTTCGAGACCAACCTGGCCAACATGGCAAAACCCAGTCTCTACCAAAAATACAAGAATTAGTTGGGCATGATAATGGGTGTCTGTAATCCCAGCTACCCAGGAGGCTGAGGCAGGAGAATCACTGGAACCCAGGAGGCAGAGGTTGCAGTGAGCAGAGATCACACCACTGCGCTCCAGCCTGGGCGACAGAGTAAGACTCAGTCTCAAAAAAAAAAAAAAAAAGAAAAGAAAGAAAAAAGAAAAGAAAAGGAAAAGAAAAGCAAAAAAGAAAAAGGTGTTTGCATGTTTCTGATCACAGAGGCCCTGAAGATGGGTCTGCTGGCCTTTTGCTATTCTCAGAAACCTGCTTGGTGTTTGGTAGGAGGGTTGAGAAGGGGCCAAGAGCTGACCTTCCTCGCCCTGCAGCTGCACACGGGGGTGGCTGTTCTGTGTTCAGTGAGGCGTTAGACTCCAGACCTGTGAGCCTTCACATGTTTTCCTCCCCTTCTCTGGCCAGGCGCTGGTTGGCCCATGTGCCCTTAGCTTTCAGAGCATCCAGCTCTGCCAACCTTGCAGGAAGATCGCGGGGTAGGGGGCTCAAGGGAGAATCTTTATTGGGGCCATTCATTCTGCAACCACATAGGACTGGTGGAGCAGGAGCCAGTGCCCAGTTGGCCCTGATGAAAACCTTAATAGAGATACGTAGCCCAGCTCTGGTTGGGCACAGTGGCTCTCATGCCTGTAATCCCAGCAGTTTGGGAGGCTGAGGCGGGTGGATCAATTGGGCCCAGGAATACAAGACCGCACTGGGCAACATGACGAGATGCCCCTCTTATTTTATTTGATTTATTATTTATTTATTTTTTTTTTGAGATGGAGTTTCACTCTTGTTGCCCAGGCTGGAGTGCAACGGCGCGATCTCGGCTCACTGCAACCTCCACCTCCTGGATTCAAGCGATTTTCCTGCCACAACCTCCTGAGTAGCTGGGATTAGAGGCATGTGGCACCACAATCAGCTAATTTTTGTAATTTTAGTAGAAATGGGGTTTCACCATGTTGGCCAGGCTGGTCTGGAACTCCTGACCTTAGGTGATCCACCCGCCTCGGCCTCCCAAAGTGCTGGGATTACAAGCGTAAGCCACCATGCCCAGCTGACATGACACCCCTCTTTATAAAAAATGTATAAAATTAGCCGGGTGTGATGGTGCATGCCTGTAGTCCCAGCTACCGAGGAGGCTGAGGTGGAAGAATTTCTTGAGCCTGGGAGGTTGAGGTTGCAATGAATCGTGATTGTGCCACTGCACTCCAGCCTGGGGGGACAGAGCAAGACCCTGTCTCAAAACAAACAAACAAATAGATAAAGCAATTATTATAAGACGATGGTCAAAATGTTCTTATTCAGTCAGCCTCTCACCAGAACTGAGCGGAGGGGTCTTCAACTCTAGATGGCAAGTTAAGGAAGAGTTTTGAAGAGGTAATGGCAGAGCTGAATTTTTTGTTTTTTTTTTTTGTTTGTTTTTGAGACAGGATCTTGCTGTGTTCCCCAGGCTGGAGTACAGTGTTGCAATCATAGCTCACTGCAGCCTGGAACTCCTGGGCTCGTGCGATCCTCCCATCTCAGCAGCCCAAGTAGCTGGGATTACAGTACAGGTGCACCACCACGCCTAGCTAATTTTTTAATTTTTTAGTAGAGACAAGGTCTTGCTGTTTGCCCAGGCTGGTCTCAAACTCTTAGGCTCAAGCAGTCCTTTCTCATCGGCCTCCCACAATCTTGAGATGACAGATGTGAGCCACCATGCCCACCCAGGGTGATTTTTTCTTTTTCTTTCCTTTTTTTTTTTTTTTTTTTTTTGAGATAGAGTTTCAGTCTTGTCATCCAGGCTGGAGTGCAGTGGTTCAGTGGCACGATCTCAGCTCACTGCAACCTCTGCCTCCTGGGTTCAAGCGATTCTCAGGATTATAGGCATGAGCCACCATGCCTGGAGTCCATATTTTGGAATATTTTCCCTCTGTGGTTGGCTGAATCCATGGATGGGGAGCCTGCAGTTATAAGGGTCAACTGTACTGGCCTCATCAGTCCACAAGTGCTCCTTTTTGTCCAGGCTTTTTGTCACCCCTGCCGCGCCTTTTTGCCACCACCGCCATGGGTTTTTGCCGCCGCGGCTTTTTGCCCCCGCCACTGCGACTTTTTGCCCCGCCGCCGTGGCTTTTCGCGGACGTGGTTTTTAAACCCCGCCGCTGCGGCTTTTTACCGCCGCAGCTTTTTCACCCCGCCTTCACGGCTTTTTGCCTCTGCCGCCGCGGCTTTTTGCCCCCACTGCCACGGGTCTGAGGACGGGATCAAATTGGGTGGTTGAAGAGAGGCCGGTATCCCTGTAGACTTAGCCAGCCATGAGAGGTTGCCTTTTGTTGAAGGAGGTGTTTTACAAAGGGAAATAGGGTGTCTCCTGGGCATCGCATTAGCACTTAAATACATGTATCACTGAAATGAAATGAAATGAAATGATGAAATGATGAAATGAAATGAAATGATGAAACGAAATGATGAAGAAATGAAATGATGAAATGATGAAATGATAAAATGATGAAATGAAATGGTGAAATGAAATGAAATGATGAGATGAAAGGAAATGATGAAATCAAATGATGAAATGAAATGATGAAATGAAATGAAATGAGGAAATGGTATGAAATGAGGAAATGGTATGAAATGATGAAATGAAATGATGAAGTGAAATGATGAAATAATGAAATGAGGGGTGGAGCCAAAATGGCCAAATAGGAACAGCTCCAGTCTACAGCTCCCAGCGTGAGTGATGCAGAAGACAGGTGATTTCTGCATTTCCATCTGAGGTACCGGGTTCATCTCACTAAGGGAGTGCCAAACAGTGGGTGCAGGACAGTGGGTGCAGCACACCATGTGGGAGCCGAAGGAGGTCGAGGCATTGCCTCACTCGGGAAGCACAAGGGGTCAGGGAGTTCCCTTTCCTAGTCAAAGAAAGGGGTGACAGACAGCATCTGGAAAATCAGGTCACTCTCACACTAATACTGGGCTTTTCCAACAGGCTTGGAAAACGGCACACCAGGAGATTGTGTCCCACACCTGGCTCGGAGGGTCTTACGCCCACAGAGTCTCACTGATTGCTAGCACAGCAGTCTGAGATCAAACTGCAAGGCGGCAGCAAGGCTGGGGAAGGGGCGCCCACCATTGCCTAGGCTTGCTTAGGTAAACAAAGCAGCCAGGCAGCTAGAACTGGGTGGAGCCCACAACAGCTCCAGGAGGCCTGCCTGCCTCTGTAGGCTCCACCTCTGGGGGCAGGGCACAAACTAAAAGTCAGCAGTAACCTCTGCAGACTTAAATGTCCCTGTCTGACAGCTTTGAAGAGAGTAGTGGTTCTCTCAGTATGCAGCTGCAGATCTGAGAACAGGCAGACTGCCTCCTAAAGTGGGTCACTGACCCCCGAGCAGCCTAACTGGGAGGCACCCCCCAGTAGGGAGAGACTGACACCTCACTCGGCCGGGAAGTCCTCTGAGACCAAACTTCCAGAGGAATGATCAGACAGCTGAATTTGTGGTTCACGAACACCCGCTGTTCTGCAGTCACCGCTGCTGATACCCAGGCAAACAGGGTCTGGAGTGGACCTCTAGCAAACTCCAACAGACCTGCAGCTGAGGGTCCTGTCTGTTAGAAGGAAAACTAACAAACGGAATGGACGCCCACACCAAAACCGATGTGTACATCACCATCATCAAAGACCAAAAGTTGATAAAACCACAAAGATGGGGAGAAAACAGAGCAGAAAAACTGGAAACTCTAAAAAGCAGAGCGCCTCTCCTTCTCCAAAGGAACGCAGCTCCTCACCAGCAAGAGAACAAAGCCGGACAGAGAATGACTTTGACGAGTTGAGAGAAGAAGGCTTCTGATGATCAAACTACTGCGAGCTACAGGAGGAAATTCAAACCAATAGCGAAGAAGTTAAAAACTTTGAAAAACAATTAGACAAATGTATAACTGGAATAACCAATGCAGAGAAATGCTTAAAGGAGCTGATGGAGCTGAAAGCCAATTTCGAGAACTACGTGAAGAAGGCAGAGGCCTCAGGAGCCGATGCGATCAACTGGACGAAAGGGTATCAGTGATAGAAGATGAAATGAATGAAATGAAGTGAGAAGGGAAGTTTAGAGAAAAAAGAATAAAAAGAAACGAACAAAGCCTCCAAGAAATATGGGACTATGTGAAAAGACCAAACCTACGTTTGACTGGTGTACCTGAAAGTAACGGGGAGAATGGAACCAAGTTGGAAAACACTCTGCAAGATATTATCCAGGAGAACTTCCCCAATCTAGCAAGGCACGCCAACATTCAGATTCAGGAAATACAGAGAATGCCACAAAGATACTCCTCGAGAAGAGCAACTCCAAGACACATAATTGTCAGATTCACCAAACTTGAAATGAAGGAAAAAATGTTAAGGGCAGCCAGAGAGAAAGGTCGGGTTACCCACAAAGGGAAGCCCATCAGACTAACAGCTGATCTCTCGGCAGAAACTCTTCAAGCCAGAAGAGAGTGGGGGCCAATATTCAACATTCTTAAAGAAAAGAATTTTCAACCCAGAATTTCATATCCAGCCAAACTAAGCTTCATAAGTGAAGGAGAAATAAAATACTTTACAGACAAGCAAATGCTGAGAGATTTTATCACCACCGGGCCTGCCCTAAAAGAGCTCCTGAAGGAAGCACTAAACATGGAAAGGAACAGCCGGTACCAGCCACTGCAAAAACATGCCAAATTGTAAAGACCGTCGAGGCTAGGAAGAAACTGCATCAACTAACAAGCAAAATAACCAGCTAACATCATAATGACAAGATCAAATTCACACATAACAATATTAACTTTAAATGTAAATGGGCTAAATGCTCCAATTAAAAGACACGGACTGGCAAACTGGATAAGGAGTCAAGACCCATCAGTGTGCTGTATTCAGGAAACCCATATCATGTGCAGAGACACACATAGACTCAAAATAAAGGGATGGAGGAAGATCTACCAAGCAAATGGAAAACAAAAAAAGGCAGGGGTTGCAATCCTAGTCTCTGATAAAACAGACTTTAAACCAACAAAGATCAAAAGAGACAAAGAAGACCATTACATAACGGTAAAGGGATCAATTCAACAAGAAGAGCTAACTATCCTAAATATATATGCACCCAATACAGGAGCACCCAGATGCATAAAGCAAGTCTTTGGTGACCTACAAAGAGACTTAGACTCCCACACATTAATAATGGGAGACTTTAACACCCCACTGTCAACATTAGACAGATCAACGAGACAGAAAGTCAACAAGGATACCCAGGAATTGAACTCAGCTCTGCACCAAGCGGACCTAATAGACATCTACAGAACTCTCCACCCCAAATCAACAGAATATACTTTTTTTTTTCAGCACCACACCACACCTATTCCAAAATTGACCACATACTTGGAAGTAAAGCTCTCCTCAGCAAATGTAAAAGAACAGAAAGTATAACAAACTATCTCTCAGACCACAGTGCAATCAAACTAGAACTCAGGATTAAGACTCTCACTCAAAACCGCTCAACTACATGGAAACTGAACAACCTGCTCCTGAATGACTACTGGGTACATAACGAAATGAAGGCAGAAATAAAGATGTTCTTTGAAACCAACGAGAACAAAGACACAACATACCAGAATCTCTGGGGCGCATTCAAAGCAGTGTGTAGAGGGAAATTTATAGCACTAAATGCCCACAAGAGAAAGCAGGAAAGATTCAAAATTGACACCCTAACATCACAATTAAAAGAACTAGAAAAGCAAGAGCAAACACATTCAAAAGCTAGCGGAAGGCAAGAAATAACTAAAATCAGAGCAGAACTGAAGGAAATAGAGACACAAAAAACCCTTCAAAAAATTAATGAATCCAGGAGGTGGTTTTTTGAAAGGATCAACAAAATTGATAGACCGCTAGCAAGACTAATAAGAAAAGGGAGAAGAATCAAATAGATGCAATAAAAAATGATAAAGAGGATATCACCACCAATCCCACAGAAATACAATCTACCATCAGAGAATACTGCAAACACCTCTACGCAAATAAACTAGAAATTCTAGAAGAAATGGATAAATTCCTAGACACATACACTCTCCCAAGACTAAACCAGGAAGAAGCTGAATCTCTGAATAGACCAATAACAGGAGCTGAAATTGTGACAATAATCAATAGCTTACCAACCAAAAAGAGTCCAGGACCAGATGGATTCACAACTGAATTCTACCAGAGGTACAAGGAGGATCTGCTACCATTCCTTCTGAAACTATTCCAATCAATAGATAAAGAGGGAATCCTCCCTAACTCATTTTATGAGGCCAGCGTCATCCTGATACCAAAACCGGGCAGAGACACAACCAAAAAAGAGAATTTTAGACCAATATCCTTGATGAACATTGATGCAAAAATCCTCAATAAAATACTGGCAAACCGAGTCCAGCAGCACATCATTTCATCATTTCACTTCATCTCATCATTTCATCATTTTATCTCATGATTTCATTTCATCTCATCATTTCATCTCATCATTTCATCATTTCATTTCATTCTTTCATTTCATCATCTCAACATTTCATTTCATTATTTCACTTCATCTCATCATTTCATCTCATGATTTCATCTAATCATTTCATCTCATTTCATCTTTTCATCTCGTCATTTCATTTCATCTCTTTTCATCTTTTCATCTCATTTCATTTCATTTAATCATTTCAATTCATTTCAATTATTTCATCATTTCATTTCATCATTTCATTTCATCATTTCAACATTTGACTTCATTTCATCATTTCATTTCATCATTTCATATCATTTCATCATTTCATCTTTTCCTCATTTCATCATTACATTTCATCCTTTCATCGTTTCATCCTTTCATTTCATTATTTCATTTCATCATTTCATCTCATCTTTGCATTTCATCATTTCATTTCATTATTTCACTTCATCTCATCATTTCATCTCATGATTTCATTTCATCTCATCATTTCATCTTTTCATCTCGTCATTTCATTTGATCATTTCATTTCAATTCATCATTTCATTTCATTATTTCATCATTTAATCATTTCACTTCATTTCATCATTTCATTTCATAAAATCATTTCATATCATCTCATCATTTGATCCTTTCATTTCATCATTTCATTTCACTTCATCATTTCATTTCATCATTACATTTCATTTCCTCATTTCATTTCACCATTTCATCATTTCATCATTGCATCATTCCATTTCATGATTTCATCATTTCATCCTTTCATTTCATTATTTCCTTTCATCATTTCATCTCATCATTTCATTTCATCATTTCATTTCATTCTTTCATTTCATCATTTTATCTCAACATTTCATTTCATTATTTCACTTCATCTCATCATTTCATCTCATGATTTCATTTCATCTAATCATTTCATTTCATCTCATTTCATCTTTTCATCTCGTCATTTCATCATTTCATCTTTTCATCTCATTTCATTTAATCATTTCATTTCAATTCATTTCAATTATTTCATCATTTCATTTCATCATTTCATCATTTCAACATTTGACTTCATTTCATCATTTCATTTCATTTCATATCATTTCATCATTTCATCTTTTCATTTCATCATTTCATCATTACATTTCATCATTTCATTTCATCCTTTCATCATTTCATCCTTTCATTTCATTATTTCATCATTTCATCTCATCTTTGTATTTCGTCATTTCATTATTTCATTTCATCTCATCATTTCATCATTTCATCTCATGATTTCATTTCATCTCATCATTTCATCTCATTTCATCTTTTCATCTCATTTCATTTGATCATTTCGTTTCATCATTTCATCATTTCATTTCATTTCATTATTTCATCATTTAATCATTCACATTTCATCATTTTCATTTAAAATTATTTCATATCATTTCTTCATCATTTGATCTTTTCATTTCATCATTTCATTTCATCATTACATTTCATTTCCTCATTTCATTTCATCATTTCATCATTTCATCATTCCATGATTTCATTTCATCATTTCATCCTTTCATTTCATTATTTCATCTCATCATTTCATCTCATTTCATTTCATTCTTTCATTTCATTTCATCATTTCATCTCAACATTTCATTTCATTATTTCACTTCATCTCATCATTTCGTCAGTTCATCTCATTATTTCATCTAGTCATTTCATCTCATTTCATCTTTTCATCTCGTCATTTCATCTTTTCATCTCATTTCATTTAATCATTTCAATTCATTTCAATTATTTCATTTCATCATTTCATCATTTCATTTCATCATTTCAACATTTGACTTCATTTTATCATTTCATTTCATCATTTCATATCATTTCATCATTTCATCTTTTCATTTCATCATTTCATCATTACATTTCATCCTTTCATCACTTCATCCTTTCATTTCATTATTTCATCATTTCATCTCATCTTTGCATTTCGTCATTTCATTATTTCACTTCATCTCATCATTTCATCATTTCATCTCATCATTTCATTTCATCATTTCATCTCATGATTTCATTTGATCATTTCAATTCCTCATCTCATTTCATTTCATTATTTCATCATTTAATCATTTCACTTCATTTCATCATTTCATATTATTTCATATCATTTCTTCATCATTTGATCTTTTCATTTCATCATTTCATTTCATCATTTCACTTCATCACTTCATTTCATCATTACATTTCATTTCATTTCATTTCACCATTTCATCATTTCATTTCATCATTCCATTTCATGATTTCATTTAATCATTTCATCCTTTCATTATTTCATTTCATCATTTCATCTCATCATTTCATTTCATTTCATCATTTCATTTCATCATTTCATTCCATCGTTTCATTTCTTCATCATTTTGTTGCATCATTTCATTTCATTTCATCATTTCATTTCATTTCAGTGATAGATGTATTTAAGTGCTAATGCGATGCCCAGGAGACACCCTATTTCCCTTTGTAAAACACCTCCTTCAACAAAAGGCAACCTCTCATGGCTGGCTAAGTCTACAGGGATACCGGCCTCTCTTCAACCACCCACTTTGATTTAGAACCTCAAACAGCACCTCAGTTTCATAAAAACCTAAAACATAAACAACACTTGGTTGTAAGTGAGCCAACAGTTTCTTGTCTCTTTCTCAGCTCAAGGCTTAAGGCCATGTCTCCCCAACTACGTTCAGCAGAAGAAAAGATCCCCTGGACAAATAAGTTTGAGAACTGTTGTTGCAGGACTTCTCAGAACCTTTAAAACACAAATCCTCATCCGCAGGGATCTTCAGGAGGGAGATGGCTGATGCAGGACAACTTTCTTTCACAGAAGCATCTTGCAGAATACAGTATGAGATACATAAAGCCTGCATTGAGTCTTTTTAAGGGCCCAGGCCTTCGTGGCGGTGGGGTAGGAGCTCTCCAGATAGCATCTAATGAGTAGGAACATTCAGGTGGCTTTTTTTTTCCTTACTGGCAAAACTGTGTGTGCACCATGAATGAAGCTGGTCTCCCTTATCCGTATCAAAACTAAACCCAAATTAATTGGCTAAATTGGGACTCAACACCTCCAGGAGCCATGCGGAAGAAAGCCCCACCACACTTTAAAGTAGCTTGCCTCATCATATTTGACGAAAGCAAAACGCTTATGACCAGTATGCTGCTAATACAAGTCAACAGATAATGCTGTATGAAAAATTATTTTTCCCAATCATAGCTAGCATAGTTCACATTTTGCATTACACTTTCCCCCCTTTTTAAAAATTTTAAACACAGGTCCTTTGCTCTTCTTTTTTTAAATTTTAATTTAATTATACAAGACGGAGTCTCAGTATGTTGCCCAGGCTGATCTTCAACTCCTGAGCTCAAGCGATACATCCGTCTCCGCCTCCCAAAGTGCTGAGATTACAGGCCTGAGACACTGTGCCCAGCCTTAAACACAAATCTTAATTCATTCTTACAATTATCCTCAGGTTAGAAAAATGGAAGGGGAAGAAAAATGGCAAGCAGGTAGGCTGACTTCGGCTTCATTATTTGGAAGGACAGTTTGCTCGGCTAAAACAGACTACTGCCCACAAAGGTCAAGACAACAGAAAAATACAGACTTATATAAATAGATTTTATATGTGACAGCAGTTTGAATGGGGACTTTTTCAATGCAAATGACAAACAGCTGTGCTTGGGAATAAATGACAACAAATTTTTTTATCTCAACAGCTGTCCTGAGAGCACGTCTCTACATCTCTACCTGCATTCTGGAATCAGGGAGAAAGCCAAAACGGACGACAAGACACTAGATCAGCCGTGTCCAACCCTTTGACTACAAGGACTTTTCCGCCTATCTGTGGTGGTGGGTATCATGAAAATTATGCACAAACCTTTTTTTTTTTAAGCTCATCAGCTATTGCTAGCAGTAGTGTATTTTATGTGTGGCCCAGGAGCATTCTTCTTCCAATGTGGCACTGAGAAGCCAAACGACTGGACACCTGTGCACTAGATCAAAAGGCTACTCCTTCTGGAAGCAACTGTAAAGAATTTCTGACATTATCTTGACATGAAAACCAATGGATAGTGGGACAGAATGCAAAATCTTCAAGAATTTTTGTTGTTGGTTTTTTTTTTTTTTTTTTTGAGTCAAGGTGTTGATCTGTGGCCCAGGCTGGAATACACTGGTGAGATCACAGCTCAGTGCAGGCTCAAGTGCTCGTCCCGCCTCAGCCACAGTACTAGCTGGGAGTACAGATGCCCACAACCACTCCTTGCTAGTGTTTTATTTTTTGTAGAGACGGGGTCTCACTATATTGTCCAGGTTGGTCTCAAACTCCTTGACTCAAGGGATCCAGGACAGGATAACAGGTGTGAGCCACCACACCTGGCTATGTGCATGAACTTTGAAAACAAATACAAGGCCCCACAAAAGTTAAGGTTTTCCCACCTAATTTCCAGGGGATCTTTTGCTGCAAGGATGAGAAACCCTTAAAAGTACACAGACAACTCCAAAGATTCAAGAGAGTTCATTCGGGCTGAGCCAGCCCACTGGGCAAACTGACCTTCAAAAAAGGCCCACCCATGACATACGCCAGATGGCTCTCCAAGAATCTCTCCAGTTCTCAGGGTCCCTAAGGTACTGAACAGAGCTAGGAAAGCAAACCCATTTGCTTCTTCCTGCACGAAACCCATTGAGGTCAAGACCCCACAATCAGAGGAGGATAGAGTGGCTCACCCTCAGTCAACAGGCCAGACTCAAGGTGGTATAATGTCTTCACCAAGGGTGTGGGACTCCAGGTCTGAGTCCCAACTCAGTTCTCCTTTCATAACCACACTTTGTTAATTCTCCTTAACAGGGGTTCCTGGCAAGTCATTTCTCCCTCAGGCCTTCGGTTTCCTCACCTACAAGATGAGAGGGCTGCACCAGATGGAAATTCAGGGGGTAAGGGGATTTCCACGCGCAGCCCACCCCGCCCAAGGGTCCCTTGAGCCTCCATCACAGTTCCCACCACGCACCCGCTCCACAACTCCTGCCCAAGGTGAGGGCTGGTCCCGGGTCCTCCGGCTGCCGCATCAGCGAGTGCAGGAAGGAGGAGAAGCCTCCAAGGGGGCGATGCAGGCTCAAGGATGCAACTCGGCCAGGAGTGAACTAGGGCCCCGAGGGAGGTGTCCGGTCCGCTGCTGGAGCCCAGCCCTGCTCCCCGACCCCCTTACCTCCACAGTCCGTATCTCCTGCTGGGTGAGGTGCTTCGACACAGCGCACTTGGTGCCCAGCCCGCGCAGGCTGCCGACGGAGATGCCGATGAGCTTCTGCAGCTGCGCGCACTGCTGCAGCGCCCGGCTGGCCGCGGCCGCGGCCCCGGCGCCTCCCTCTGCGGCAGCCGCGTCACCCCCGCCACCGCCCTCCTTCTTCTCGCCCATCGCCGCCGAGCGCAGCGCCGCTCTATGCAGGCTGCAGCGTCCCAGGGGCGGAGCCCAGGGCGCGAGCGTCTAGGCAAGGAACCCCCCAGCCGGGAGAGGTGGACCAGGAGCGCCCCTCGGCGCTGCCTGAGCCAGGACGCCGGTAGAGCTGGCAGCCGAGTCTGCTGATCCCGCCTTCAGACCCGCCGCGGTGGGGACAAAAAGCCGCGGCGGCGGGGGGAAAAAGCTGCGGCGGTAAAAAGCCGCGGCGGCGAGTGTATAAAGCCGCGGCAGCGAAAAGCCGCGGTGACGGGGGCAAAAAGCCACGGCGGCGGGGGCAAAAAGCTGCAAAAAGCCACGGCGGCGGTGACAAAAAGCCGCGGCGGTGGGAGCAAAACGCCACGACGGCAAACAGCCGCGGCGGCGGGGGAAAAAGCCGGGGCGACGGGGACAAACAGCCGCGGTGGCAAAAAGCTGCGGTGGCGGGGACAAAAAGCCGCGGTGACGGGGGCAAAAAGCCGTAAAAAGCTGCAGCGTCGGGGGCAAAAAGCCGTGACGGCGGGGGCAAGAAGCCGCGGCGGCGGGGGCAAAAAGGCGCGGCGGCGGAAAAAAGCCGCAGTGGCGGGGGCAAAAAGCTGCAGCGGCAAAAAGATGCCGCGGCGGGGGCAGAAAGCCGCGGCGGAGGGTGCAAAAAGCCCGGACGGCGGGGGCAAGAAGCCGCGGCGGCGAGGGCAAAAAGCTGCTGCGGGAAAAACCTGCGGCGGCGGGGGGAAAAAAGCCGCGGCGGCGGGGGCCAAAAGCCGTAAAAAGATGCGGCGGGCGGGGGCCAAAAGCTCGCGGCGGCGAGGGCAAAAAGTTGTGGCTTCGGGAGCAAAAAGCCGTAGCGGCAAAAAGCGGCGGCGGGGGCAGAAAGCAGGGGCGGCAAAAAGCCGCCGCGGCGGGGGCAGAAAGCCGCGGCGGCAAAAATAGGCAAAAAGCTCATGCCTGAAATCCCAGCACTCTGGGAGGCCAAGGTGGGTGGGTCACCTGAGTTCAGGAGTTTGAGACCAGCCTGACCAACATGGCGAAACCCTATCTCTACTAAAAATACAAAAATATTAGCCATGTGTGATGGCGGGCACCTGTAGTCCCAGCTATTTGGGAGACTGAGGCTGGAGAATCGCTTGAACCCGGGAGGTGGAGGTTGCAATGAGTTGAGATCACACCATTGCACTCCAGCCTGGGCAACAAGAGCGAAATTCTGTTTCAAATAATTATTATTATTCTGGGCACAGTGGCTCATGCCTGAAATCCCAGCACTTTGGGAGGCCAAGGCGGGTGGATCACATGAGGTCAAGAGTTTGAGACCAGCCTGGCCAACATGGTGAAACCCCGTCTCTACTAAAAATGCCAATATTAGCTGGAACTAATGGTGGATACCTGCAATCCCAGCTACTTGGGAGGCTGAGGCAGAATTGCTTGAACCCAGGAGGGGAAGGTTGCAATGAGCTGAGATCGTGCCATTGCACTTTAGCCTGGTTGACAAGAGCAAGACTCTGTCTAAAAATTAAATATAATAAAATGAAGAGGAGGAGGAGGGAACAGCCAGGTGAGGTGACTCACCCCTGTAAAGGAAGAGGAGGAGGAAGAGGAGGAGGAGGTGGTGGTGGAAACAGCCAGGCATGATGGCTCCTGCCTGTAGAGGAGTTGGAGTTGGAGGAGGAGGAGGAGGAAACAGACAGGTGAGGTGGCTCACACCTGTGAAGGAAAAGGAAGAGGAGGAGGAGGAGGAAATAGCCAGGCAGGTGGCTCAGGCCTGTGGAGGAGGGGGAGGGGGAGGGAGAGGGGGAAGGGGGGGGGAGGAGGAGGAGGAAACAGCCAGGCAGGTGGCTCAGGCCTGTAGAGGAGGAGGAGGAGGAAACAGCCAGGCACACTGCCTCCTGCCTGTAAATGAGGAGGAGGAGGAAACAGGCATGGTGGCTCACGCCTGTAAAGGAGGAGGAGGAAACAGCCAGGCAAGGTGGCTCACACCTGTAAATGAGGAGTAGGAGGAAACAGCCAGGCCCAGTGGCTCCGGCCTATAAATGAGGAGGAGGAGGAGGAAACAGCCAGGCGCAGTGGCTCACACCTGTAAATGAGGAGGAAACAGCCAGGCACGGTGGCTCACGCCTGTAAATGAGGAGGAGGAGGAAACAGCCAGGCACGGTGCCTCATGCCTGTAAATGAGGAGGAGGAGGAAACAGCCAGGCACAGTGCCTCATGCCTGTAAATGAGGAGGAGGAGGAAACAGCCAGGCAAGGCGGCTGAGGCCTGTAAATGAGGAGGAGGAGGAAGAGGAGGAAACAGCCAGGCGGGGTGGCTCACGCCTGTAATTGAGGAGGAGGAGGAAACAGCCAGGCAAGGTGGCTCATGCGTGTGAATGAGAAGGAGAAAGAGGAAACAGCCAGGCAAGGCGACTCACACCTGTAAATGAGGAGGAGGAAGAGAAGGAAACAGCCAGGTGAGGTGGCTCATTCCTGTAAATGAGGAGGAGGAGGAAACAGCCAAGTGCAGTGCCTGATGCCTGTAGAGGAGGAGGAGGAAACAGCCAGGCGAGGTGGCTCATGCCTGTAAATGAGGAGGAGGAGGACACAGCCAGGGGCAGTGCCTCATGCCTGTAAATGAGGAGGAGGAGGAGGAGGAGGAAACACCCAGGTGAGGTGGCTCACTCCTGTAAATGAGGAGGAGGAGGAAACAGTCAGCCATGGTGGCTTATGCCTGTAAATGCGGAGGAGGAGGAAACAGCCAGGCGAGGTGGCTCATTCCTATAGAGTAGGCGGAGGAAACAGCCAGGTGCAGTGCCTCAGGCCTGTAGAGGAAGAGGAGGAGGAAACAGCCAGGCACAGTGTCTCACGCCTGTAGAAGAGGAGGAGGAGGAGGAAACAGCGAGGCGAGGTGGCTCATGCCTGTAAGTGAGGAGGACGAAATAGCCAGGTGATGTGGCTCACGCCTGTGGTGGAGGAGGAGGAGGAAACAGGTGAGGTGGCTCACACCTGTGAAGGAAGAGGAGGAGGAGGAGGAGGAAACAGCCAGGTGGAGTGCCTCATGCCTGTAGAGGAAGAGGAGAAGGAAATAGCTGGGCAAGGTGGTTCATGCCTGTAGAGGAGGAGGAGGATTTGGAGGAGGAAGAGGAGGAAACAGCCAGGCGAGGTGGCTCATGTTTGTAAACGAGAAGGAGGGGGAAACAGCCAGGTGTGGTGGCTCACGCCTGTAAAGTAGGAGGAGGAGGAGGAGACAGCCACGTGAGGTGGCTCATACCTGTAAATGAGGAAGAGGAGAAGCAAACATCCAGGCATAGTGGCTCATGCCTGTAAATTACGAGGAAGAGTAGAAACCGTGGCAGTGACTCACGCCTGTAATGGAGGAGGAGGAAACAGCCGCAGTGGCTCACCCCTGTAAAAGAGGAGGAGGAGGAAACAGCCACAGTGGCTCACCCCTGTAAAAGAGGAGGAGGAGGAAACAGCCGCAGTGGCTCACCCCTGTAAAAGAGGAGGAGGAGGAAACAGCCAGGTGTGGTGGCTCATGCCTGTAAAGGAGGAGGAGGAGGAGGAAGAAACAGCGAGGAGGAGGAAACAGCCAGGCCCTGTGGCTCATGCCTGTAGAGGACAAGGGGGAGGGGGAAAGGCGGGGAGGGGGAGGGGTAGGAGGCAAAAACAGCCTCTTTGGCTTGCAACAGCCAGGCACGGTGGCTCACCCCTGTAGAGGAGGAGGCGGAAACAGCCGCAGTGGCTCATGCCTGTAAAGGAGAAGGAGGAGGAGAAAACAGCCAGGTGCAGTGGCTCACACCTGTGAAAAAGAAGGCGGAGGAGGAGGAAACAGCTAGGCCCAGTGGCTCATGCCAGAGGAGGGAGGGGGGGAGGTTGATGGGGGAGGAGAGGAAGGGGGAGGGGGAGGGGGAGGAGGAGGAGAAAAGAAAAAGAAGGAACAGAACAAACAAACAAAAAAAAAGGCAGGCTGCGTGGCTGGCAATATCCAGGCACGGTGGCTCATGCCTGTAGAGGAGGAGGAAACAGCCAGGTGAGGTGGCTCACGCTTGTAAAGGAGAAGGAGGAGGAAAAAAAGGTGGAGAAGGAGGAGGAGGAAGAAAAAACAGCCAGGTGCGGTGGCTCGTGCCTTTAATCCCAGCAATTTGGGAGGCGGCAAGGCAGCAAGCAGAAAGGAGGGAGGAGGAAAAAAAAGAGGAGGAGGAGGAAAGGAGGAAGGAGGGAAGAGGAAAAAGAAACAGGAGGAGGAAAGGAGGAAGGAAGAAGGACGAATAAAACAGCTGGGCTGGGCTCCGTGGCTCAAGCTTGTAGCCCCAGCTACTTGGGAGGGTGAGGCAGAAGAATCTCTTGAACCCGGGAGGCGGAGGTTACAGTGAGCTGAGATCACGCCACTGTACTCCAGCCTGGGTAACAGAGTGAGACTCTGTCTCAAAAAAAAAAAAGAAAAAAAAAAGAAAAAAAGAGAAACAGGCGCGGTGGCTCAAGCCTGTAATCCCAGCAATTTGGGAAGCTGAGGCGGGAAGATTGCTGGAAATCCAGGAGTTTCAGACAAGCCTGATCAACATAGTGAGAACCCACGTCTACAAAAAAAGTTAAAAATTAGGCAGGAATAGTGGCACAAGGCAGTCGTCCCAGCTACTCAGAAGGCTGAGGCAGGATGATCACTTGAGCCTAGGAGGTTGAAGCTGCAGTGAGCTATGGTCAAACCACTGCACTTAAGCCTGGGCAATGGAGTAAGACTCTATCTCAAAAAAATAGTAATAAAGTTTGAAATGCAGTAAGAATTACCAAAATGTGACACAAAGACACCAAATGAGCACATGCTGTTGGAAAAATGGCACCAATCCACTAGCTCAACACAGGGTTGCCACAATCCTCTAATATGTTAAGAAATGGGCCAGGCATTGTGACTCACACCTGTAATCCCAGCACTTTGGGAGGCCGAGGTGGGTGGATTGCCTGAGGTCAGGAGTTCCAGACCAGCCTGACCAACATGGAGAAACCCCGTCTCTACTAAAAATACAAAATTAGGCATGGTGGTGCATGCCTGTAATCCCAGCTACTCAGGAGGCTGAGGCAGGAGAATCGCTTGAACCCGGGAGGCAAAGTTTGCTGTCAGCCAAGATCATGCCATTGTACTCCAGTCTGGGCAACAAGAGCGAAACTCCATTTAAAACAAACAAACAAAAAGTTAAAAAGTTAAAGAACTGATTGTTGGAAGAGCTTGGCACCTCTGCTCTCTTGCTTCCTCCTTTGCCATGTGATCTGCACATAGCTCCCCTTCACCCTTCTGCCTTGGGTGGAAGCTTCCAAGGCTGCAGCAGAAGTAGATGCTGGGGCCATGCTTCTAGTACAGCCTGCAGAACCGTGAGCCAAACAACTCTCTTTTTGACAAAAAAGAGACCAATGACCCAGCCTCAGCCTCAGCTGTTCCTTTATAATAACCTAAGAGGACAAGCTACTTTATCGGGTTGTTGTGAGAAGTAGATGAGATAATACGGGTAGAGCCCCCAGATGTGGGTCTGTCTGGCACATGGTGTATCAGGACGGGCTAATTAAGCTGCAGTAACAAACAACCTCAAAACCTCAGTTGTCTGAATCAATAAAAGATTTATTTCTCATTCATGCTACACATCCATGACAGGTTGGAAAGGGGGCTTTGATTTCCATAAGTTGCTCAGGGTTCCCAGCTGAGGGATGCTCAATTTCACACGTGCTTCCATGATCACCAAGGCAGGAAAAAGCATTGCAGAAAATCAGGCGTTGGCTCTTAAAAATATTGCTGTTTGCCGGGCACGGTGGCTCATGCCTGTAATCTCAGCACTTTGGGAGGCTGAGGTGGGTGGATCGCCTGAGGTCAGGAGTTCATGACCAGCCTGGCCAATGTGATGAAACCCCTTCTCTGCTAAAAATACAAAAATGAGCTAGATGTGGTGGCACACGCCTGTAGTCCCAGCTACTCGAAAGGCTGAGGCAGGAGAATCACCTGAACCTGGGAGGCGGAGGTTGCAGTGAGCCGAGATCATGCCACCGCACTCCAGCCTGGGCAACAGAGTGAGATTCCACCTGAAAAAAATTTTTTGTTTTGTTTGTTTAAGGCTGGGCACGGTGGCTCATGCCTGTAATCCCTGCACTTTGAGAGGCCAAGGTGGGGGGCAGATATCTTGAGCTTAGGAGTTCGAGAACAGCCTGGCCAACATGGCAAAACCCTGTCTCTACAAAAAATTAGCCTGGCATGGTGGCATGCACCTGTAGTCTTAGCTATTTGGGAGGCTGAGTTGGGAGGATTGCTTGAGCCTGGGAGGCAGAGGTTGCAGTGAGCCGAGACCGTGCCACTGCACTCCAGCATGGGTGACAGACTGAGAACCTCTCTCTCTCTCAAAAAAAAAAAAAAAAAAAAAAAAAAAAAAAAAAAAAAAAAAATTGCTGTTTACATTTCATTGACCAAAAAGTCACACAGTCACCCCTCACATGACAGGGTCAAAGACATGCAGTTCCACTTCGTGTCTGAAAAGAGGGAGAAAGAAATATTTGGTTAACCTCTATGGTTAGTTATCATAATTTAAAAAGTGGGCAGGGGGAGCTCATTGAGGATGCGACATTTGAGTTGAGGCTTCGACATTTGAGTTGAGGCTTCAATGACAGAGAAGCGGAAATTATAGTAGCTACACATGCAAAGTCTCTAAGGCAGGAATGGGCTTTTAAGGAACAGAAAGTGGCTTGAATGTTTGGAGAACGGTGAATGAGAGTAAGAATTGAGCAGGGGCTGGGTCACACAAAGACTTCTTGGCCATAGTAAGGAGTCTGAATTATATTTCAAGTGCACCAGGCGACCAGGCAGGGTGGCTCACACCTTTAATCCCAGCACTTTGGGAGGCCGAGGTGGGAGAATCATTTGAGCCAAGGAGTTTGAGACACACCAGCCTGAGAAACATAGACCCCAAAATGTCACCCCAAAATTTAAAAATGAGCAGGGCATGGTGGTACATGCTTGTGGTCCCAGCTACTTGGGAGGCTGAAATGGGAGGATCACTTGAGCCTAGAAGGTCGAGGCTGCAGTGAGATGTGATGGCGCCACTGTACTCCAGCCAGGGCAACAGAGTGAGATCTGTTTCAAAAGAAACAAAAAAAAATTGGCTGCGTGTGGTGGCTCACGCCTGTAATCCCAGCACTTTGGGAGGCTGAAGCAGTGGATCACTTGAGGTCAGGAGTTTGAGACCAGCTTGGCCAACATGGTGAAACAGGGTCTTTACTAAAAATACAAAAATTAGCTGGGTGTGGTGTTGCGTGCCTGTAATCCCAGCTACTCGGGAGGCTGAGACAGCAGAATCGTTTGAACCCAGGAGACAGAGGTTGCAGTAAGCCAAGATTGTGCCATTGCACTCCAGCCTGGGAGGCAAAGTGGGACTCAGTCTAAAAAAAAAAAAGTATGTGAACTGATACATTGGGCTGTGACTTCATGAAAAGATATTGTCATTCTTTAGAGTACTGGTACAGGTTTGTACCCTATAAACACAAGAGTTGTAATAACTTCTAGTGCACATAATTATCATAAAAATGCAAACTCTATTTTAAAATGTTAGCTGGTTGTGGTGGCACGCACCTGTGTCCAGCTACTCAGGAGGCTGTGGCAGGAGGGTTGCTTGAACCCAGGAGTTGGAGGCTGCGGTGAGCTATAATCGCACCACTGCACTCCAGCCTGGGTGCCAGAGCACATCCGTGTCTCTAAAACATGCAAGCAAAACGAAACAAAATAAAAACTCTGTGTGTGTGAGATTGCACACACCAAATGATTGAAGCCATTCTGTTATGAGTGATGACACATTATGACTAGGTAGCAACAAGAATGAAATTATATGCTTACAATTGTACTTCTCTGATGACTCGAACTATTTCACACACATTAGCTTCTGGGTCCATATATATCAAATGTTATTTCTTTTTTCTCTTTTTCTTTTCCTTTTTTTGTTTGTTTGTTTTTGAGACAGAGTCTTGCTCTGTCTCCCAGGCTAGAGTGTAGTGTCACAATCTCAGCTCATTGAAACCTCTGCCTCTGGGGTTCAAGCAATTTCCTTCCCTCAGCCTCCCGAGTAGCTGGGATTACAGGTGCATGCCACCACACGAGGCTAATTTTTTGTCTTTTAGTGGAGATGGGGTTTTGCCATGTTGGCCAGGCTGGTCTCGAACTCCTGACCTCAGGTCATCTGCCCGCCTTAGCCTCCCAAAATGCTGGTATTGATGGCGTGAGCCACCGCACCCGGCCTTCTAATGTTACTTCTCTACTACACACTTTTTTTTTTTTTTTGAGACAGGGTCTTGCTCTGTCCCCCAGGCTGCAGTGCAGTGATGCAATGACAGCTCACTGCAGCCTCAACCTCTCATGCTCAAGCGATGCTCCCACATCAGCCTCCTGAGTAGCTGGGACTACAGGTATGTGCCACCACGCCTGGCTAATCTTTGTATTTTTTTAGAGATGGGGTTATGCTGTGTTCCCTAAGCTGGTTTCAAACTCCTGAGCTCAAGCAATCCGCCCACCTCAGCCTCCCAAAGTGCTGAGATTACAGGCATGAGCCACTACGCCCAGCCAAAAAAAAAAAAAAAAAAAAAAAGAAAGTATTCTGCTTACCAGGATCCTGAGAACTGGGATGTCTAAGTCCATCAGATCCTAATGTTATAAAGACTGGAAACATGGCCGGGTGCGGTGGCTCACACCTGTAATCCCAGCACTTTGGGAGGCGGAGATGGGCGGATCACAAGGTCAGGAGATCGAGACCATCTTGACTAACACTGTGAAACCCCATCTCTACTAAAAATACAAAAAATTAGCTGGGTGTGGTGGTGGGCGCCTGTAGTCCAAGCTACTCAGGAGGCTGACACAGGAGAATGGCATGAAACTAGGAGGCGGGGCTTGCAGTGAGCCGAGATTGCACCACTGCACACCAGCCTGGGTGACAGAGTGAGACTCCATCTCAAAAAAAAAAATACTGGAAACACATGAGAAAACTCAGCCATGTGTGGTGGCGCATGCCTGGAGTCCCAGCTACTTTGGAGACTGAGGTAGAAAGATCTTTTGAGGGCTGGGTGTGGTGGCTCACACCTGTAATCCCAGCACTTTGGGATGCCCAGGCGGGCAGATCACAAGGTCAGGAGTTCGAGACCAGCCTAATATGGTGAAACCACAGCTGTACTAAAAATATAGAAATTAGCCAGGCGTGGTGGCGGGTGCCCATAATCCCAGGTACTCAGGAGGCTAAGGCAGGAGAATCGCTTGAACCCGGGAGGTGGAGGTTGCAATCAGCTGAGATCACGCCGTTGCACTCCAGCCTGGGTGACAGAACAAGACTCCGTCTCAAAAAAGAAAAAAAAAAAAAAGATCGTTTGATACCAGACTGAGCAACATAGTGAGACCCCATTTCTAAAATAAATGTTTCTTAAAAAATTTGCCTGGGCCGGGTGCGGTGGCTTAAGCCTGTAATCCCAGCACTTTGGGAGGCCGAGGTGGGCAGATCACATGAGGTCGGGTGTTCGAGACCACGCCGCCCAACATGGTGAAACCCTATCTCTACTAAAACTACAAAATTAGCTGGTCATGGTGGCACATGCCTGTAATCCCAGCTACTTGGGAGGCTGAGGGAGAATTGCTTGAACCTGGGAGGCAGAGGTTGCAGTGAGCCGAGATCACGCCACTGCACTCCAGCCTGGGTGATAGAATAAGCCTCCATCTCAAAAAAGAAAAACAAAAAACTTGTTTTTGTAAGATATAGGGTCTCACAATGTTGTCCAGGCTGTTCTCGAACTTCTGACCTCAAGCCATCTTCCCACGTTGACCTCCCAAAGCGCTGATTACAAGCATGAGCCACCCAGACACTCATCCTGCCAGAGTAGCATGTGTTGCACAGAGCTGGGCCCGGGGATCAGAAGGAGGGGACAGTTAAGACATCCTGAAGTCAACTCTGCCAAGGCAGGAAGGTCCATTGGTTTTCAGGGTTCAGACAGAGGACGGGATGTGACATCAGGCAAAGGATGCCACCCCTGTCCCCCTCCTGACTTGCATGTGGTCAGCAGAGAAGTGGCACCAGGGGAGGTCTGGGCCGCTTTTGCCTGGTCTGCATCCTCTTTTTCTGACTTTGTGGCATTCAGTACAGGAGGAAGAGAGGAGAGGGCTGGGTGCCAGCATGCACCCCACTCACAGTGTCCTAAGCAAAGTCCCCCCATCCCCCAACCAGCCTTCCTCCCTGAGCCAGGCAGTGGGTCATCTGCCTGTTAGTCATGGGTCTGAACCCTCTTGCCTCAGGCTTGGATGTGGCCCTGGGCTCTCCCCTGTCTCAGGAGATATTGGGCCCCATCCACTCCAGGAGGAACTCCTGGCGCCACTGGCCCAGGTGCACAAACTGCCCTGGCAGTTGACCTGTCATCAGCAAGTTTTCTGTCCATTCTGCAGAGTCCCCGCTATATGTCAGGGCTTACACTAGGCCTGGGGACACAGCTGTGAAGCATATTGGTCCCGGATCTCTTTGGGGGCCTAGGAGCTGAGCCCGGCCCTTCTCTCTGCAGTCATGCCCCACCCTGGATATGTGAGTTCTCTCCAGCTTCAACGACATTGGCCAGGACTGGTGGCTGTGGCATTTTGTTGGCTAGGTGTGGTATGAACGGGAGGTGACCCTGCCAGAGCGAGGGACCCAGGACCTGCGCCCAAGAGTGGTGTTGAGAATTGGCAGTGCCCACTCCTATGCTGTTGTGGTCAGTGCGGCCAGGAGCATGCAGGGCGGGTTGAGTGCGCACGGCTGCTGAACAGCATGGGACTTCCATCTACCACCCCACAGCCTGTCTCCTGGGGTGGGACAGTAGGGGGCACTCCCCTGCCCGGGGGTTGTGCGCTGTGTAGGGGGATAGGTGGCCTGATCTACCCCATGGGATGTCATTCTTCCCATCTGGCTGGCAGGCCCCTGAGCCCCATGCTGCAGGTTATGTGAGGGAGTGCCTGATAGCAGGGCCCCGCCTCTTGCCCTGACCTGCCGCCCCCTCCCCTTATCCCCTGTGCCTGCAGTGGGTGAATGGGGTTGACATGCTAGAGCATGAAGGGCAGACATCAGCAGCCTGGTCTAGGTAGGGCCCCTGGCCTCCTGCCTCCCCATCGCTATCACCATCAACAACATGCTCACCCCCTCCGCCCTGCCACCAGGGACCATCTGCAACATGACCAACACCTCCAAGTGGGTACCATCCTGTCTCCACACCCACCCACCTTCCCATCCCACCCCATGGTCTTCTTGCTAGGGACAGGGTGGCCTTCGCAGAGTGGACTTCTTCAACTACGCGGGACTGCAGCAGGCTGTGCTTCTGTACACGACACCCACCACCTACATCGGCGATATCACCGTCACCACCAGCATGGAGCATGACAGTGGTGAGGGCTTCTGGTAGGACCCTCCCTCAGCGGGCCCAGGGTGGCTCTGTTTGTTCCCTGTTTGGAAAGCTCTCCCAGGAAAAAGGTTCTCCCAGCATCTCTAAACCCTCACAGGTTCCCATCCACCTACGAAGGTAAAATCCAGCCTGTCTGAGTGGGCACAGGCTCCCGAAATCACCCGTGTGTTTGACCTTGCTTGGAGAAGAGAGGTCTGGCCTAACGTCACACAGCTCAGGGTGGCCATACTGTCTCTTCCCCACGGTGCTGCTCTCACTCCAGGTCCCCTTGATACACATTGTGTTCAAGGAACAGGCAGCTTTGGGGGGCCGGGCACAGTGGCTCACTCCTGTCAACCCAGCTCTTTGCAAGGAGGCCCTGGTGGGAGGATCACTTGAGGCCAGGAGTTGAAGACCAGCCTGGGCAACATAGCGAGACCATCACCACAAAAAATTAAAAAATTAGCCGGGCATGGTGATGTGTGCCGGTAGTCCCAGCTGCTGAGGCAGGAGAATCACTTGAGCCTGGGAGGTCAGGGGTGCAGTGAGTTATGACCATGCCACTGCACTCCGGTCTGGGCAACAGAGGGAGACCCTGTCTTTTTTTGGAGACAGATTCTCGCTCTGTCACCCAGGCTGTGGAGGGCAGTGGTGGGATCTTGACGCACTGCAACCTCTACCTCACGGGTTCAAGCGATTCTCCTGCCTCAGCCTCCCGAGTAGCTGGGATTACAGGCACCCACCACCATGCCCGGTTAATTTTTGTATTTTTTTTAGTAGAGATGGGGTTTCACCATTGCTGGCCTGGCTGGTCCTGAACTCCTGACCTCAGATGATCCACCCGCCTCGGCCTCCCAAAGTGTAAGGATTACAGGCGTGACCCACCATGCCCGGCTGGGATACTCTGTCTTTAAGGAAAAAAAAATTTTTTTTGTAAGTTTTTTTCTTTTTTAAAATATATCTTTTTCTGAGACGAGGCCTTGCACTGTCTCCCAGGCTGGTGTGCAGTGGTGAGATTATTGACAGCTGTTGCGGGGCCGCAGTTCTAAGTTTAAAGGGATTTAGGCTGGGTGTGGTGGCTAATGCCTATTATCCCAGCACTTTGGGAGGCCAAGGTGGGTGGATGACTTGAGCCGAAAGTTGGAAACTCACCTGGGCAACATAGTGAGACCCCGTCTCAAATAAATAAATAAAATAAATAAGTAAATAAGAATTTAAACAAGAATCACACAGCAAAGATGATGCAGCATACAGCAATTTATTGCAAAGGAAAAAGTGTTTTGACAGTTAAGTTCAGAATAGCCTGGATGCAGTGGCTCGTGCCTGTAATCTTAGCACTTTCTGAGGCTGAGGTGGGTGGATCACTTGAGCTCAGGAGTTCAAACCAGCCTGGCCAACATTAGCTGGGCATGATGGCATGTGCCTGTAATATACCAGCTACTCGGGAGGTTGAGATGGGAGAATTGCTTGAACCCAGGAGGTGGAGGTTGCAGTGAGCTGTGATTGCAACACTGCACTCCAGCCTGGGTGACAGAGCGAGACCCCATCTCAGAAAAACTAATGAAGTGCAAAATACACCATTCACCGTGAGAGAGAGAGAATTCAGGGCAGGCTGCTCGTAAGGATGAGACAGCGCTGATTATTAGTGGGGAGACACTGGGAGTCTTACATGATGAATTCCTAAGGAGCTGGGAAGAGGTGTTACTCTAAGCAAGTTCTGGGTCGTCCTCTTGGTGCACATGCGCAGTAGCTGTACTTGCTCGTTTACACATCACCTGTCTCAGCGCCGTGACTGGCGCGTCCAAAGGACACGGTCACTTCCTTGACTACCTACCCTGCCTCAAGATCGTAGCTCACTGCAGCCCTGAACTCCTGGCTCAAGCAGTCCTCCCATTTCATCCTCCCAAGTAGCTGGGGCTGCTGGGACTGCAGGCGCGCACCACCACGCCTGGCTAATTTTTTGTATTTTTATGGAAGAAGTGGTTTTAATATGTCACCAAGGCTGATCTTGAACTCCTGGGCTCAAGCGATCCTTTCATCTCAGCCTCCCCAGGTGTTGGGATTACAGGTGTGACCATGTTGCCTGGCCAAAAAAAAATCTTTTTTTAAATTAAAAAAAAAAAAGCGCCAGGCATGGGGGTTCACACCTGTAATCCCAGCAATTTTGGAGGCCATGGCAGGAGGATCACCTGAAGTCAGGTGTTGGAGACCAGCCTGGCCAATATGTCAAAACTCCATCTCTACTAAAAAATACAAAATTAGCTGGGCATGGTGGTGCACACCTAAAATCCCATGTTCTTGCAAGGCTGAAGCAGGAGAATCACCTGAACCCTGGAGGTGGAGGTTGCAGTGAGCCGAGATCATGCCACTGCACTCCAGCCTGGGGGACAGAGCGAGACTTCGTCTCAAAAAAAAAAAAAAGTTAAAAGTTTTAAAAAAGCAACAGAAACAAATGACTGCCTGGGAGTGGTGACTGCGGGACACTCCCGTTTGTGGGGCCCAGGTCGTGTCCCTCCCTCAGCCCTGGTATTTCTTGCCTCCTGCAGGGCTGGTGAATGACCAGATCTCCATCAGGTGCAGTAGCCAGTTCGAGTTGGAAGTGCCTCTTCTGGATGCAGAAAACAAAGTCGTGGCCAAGGGAGCCAGGAGCCAGGGCCAGCTGAAGGTGCCGGGGTGCCAGCCTCTGTTCGCCTCACTTGATGCACGAATGCTCCACCTATCTGTACTCGTTGGAGGTAATGGTGGTTTGGGACTTGCTTAAGGGAGGTCTTTTGCCCCCATCTGGTGGCCCTGGCTTCAGCAGGAGCCTAGGACAGGTGAATGGGCAGACATGGTCCTCTGATGTCTCCTACCCTTGGTGGGAGGCCCAGGTTTTTTTTGTTTTGTTTTATTTTGTTTTTGAGATGGTCTCACTCTGTCACCCCGGCTGGAGTGCAATGGCCTGATTACACCTCACTGCAGCCTTGAGCTCCTAGGCTGCAGCAATCCTCCTACTTGGACTGCTGAGTAGCTGGGACTACAGGCACATGCCACCATGCTTGGCTAATTAAAAAAAAACCTTTTTTGTAGGCTGGGCATGGTGGCTTACACCTGTAATCCCAGCACTTTCGGAGGCCGAGGCGGCTGGATCACTTGAGGCCAGGATTTGAAGACCATCCTGGCTAACACGATGAAAGCCCGTCTTGATTAAAAATACAAAAAAAATTAGCCAGGCATGGTGGTGGTGGGCCCCTGTAGCTACTCGGGAGGCTGAGGCAGGAGAGTGGCATGAACCCAGGAGGCAGAGCTTGCAGTGAGCCGAGATCACGCCACTGTACTCCAGCCTGGGTGACAGAGTGAGACTCCGTCTCAAAAAAAAAAATAAAAAATTGCAAATTTGCTGGGCATGGTGGTGCACGCCTGTAATCCAGCTACTCAGGAGGCTGAGGCAGGAGAATTGCTTGAATTCGGGAGGCAGAGGCTGCAGTGAGTTGAGATCATGTCACTGTACTCCAGCCTGGGTGACAGAGTGAGACTGTCTCAAAAAATATATATATTTTTAGAGATGGGGTCTCACTCTGTCACCAGGCTGGTCTTTAACTCCTGGACTCAAGTGATCCCCCTGCCTTAGCCTCCCAAAGCATGGGAACTCCAGGCATGAGCCACCTTGTCTGGTCAAGGGGAAGGCCCAGTTTTGAAGGGCAGGTCCCCAGGGTCAGCCAGGGAAGGGCAGAGCCTCTGTTTGCTACATCTCTGCTTGCAGCCCCGAGGCAGCTGCTGGGGTGCATGAGGGGCCTTCCTGCCAAAGGGCAGGCCAGATGGGGCTCAGGCTGTCGGGGTGCTCACACCTGGTGCTTTGGCTGTCGTAGGTGCAGCTGACTGCACAGATGTCACTGGGGCCTGTGTCTGACTTCTACACACTCCCTGTGGGGATCTGCACTGTGGCTGTCACCGAGAGCCAGTTCCTCATCAATGGGAAAACTTTATATTTCCACGGCATCAACAAGCATGAGGATGTGGACGTGTGCCGGGGCTCCTGGGTCCTCGTGGGGGCTGCTTCTGGTCACCTTCTACCTTCGCCTTCCCTGTGTCCCACAGTTGAGCACAGCTCAGGGCAATGAGGCAAATAGCTCCAAACTGCCCTGTGGTGGAGCAGGTGCTTGGGCTGGAGAGGGTGCTCATGCGGTGGCTCTCCAGGGTTCTGGCTGTTGTAGGAAGTGCAGCTTCGACAGGGACATGGGTCACTCGGCTCTGCTGTCTCCTAGATCCGAGGGAAGGGCTTCAACTGGTCGCTGCTGGTGAAGGACTTCAACCTGCTTCGCTGGCTTGGTGCCAATGCCTTCCACACCAGCCACTACCCCTACACCGAGGAAGTGCTGCAGATGTGTGACCACTATGGGATTGTGGTCATCGACGAGTAGTGTCCCGCCATGGGCCTGGTGCTGCCATGAGTCCCCACCATGCACCCACTCCGCCTTCCCAGCCCGCGGGCCTCACCGTGATATTCTATCACTTCCCTCCTGGCCCGTAGGCAGCTCTTCAACAACATATGTGCATCACCACAAGCGGGTGATGGAGGAACTGGTGCGCAGGGACACACCCCGCCATGGGAATGTGGTCTGTGGCCAAGGAGCCTGCATGCTACCTGGAATCTGCTGGCTACTACTTCAAGTGAGTGCCCCCTGCCTGCCCTGGGCTGCATTGGGAAGGGGAGACCCAGGCAGGTGGCTCACTGGGGTGGGCGTGTGCTGTTCAAGATCAGCCCGTCTCAGCCCTTTGGGAGGGCTGCCCACACCCGGACAGTTCAGGGGACCAAATATCTACCCACCCAAATTATGGTTTCCTTTTGCTTGCTTTCTTTTTTCTTGAGATGGAGTCTTGCTGTGTCGCCCAGGCTGGAGTGTGGTGGCACAATCTTGGCTCACTAAAACCTCCGCCTCCCGGGTTCAGGTGATTCTCCTGGCTCAGCCTTCTGAGTAGCCAGGATTAGAGGCATGCACGAGCCACTGCGCCTGGGCTGTTTTTTGTTTTTTTGAACGGGGTCTCACTCTGGTTGCCGAGGCTGGAGTGCAGTGGCACAATCTTAGCTCCCTGCAGCCTCAACTTCCCAGGCTCAGGTGATCCTCCTGCCTCAGCCTCCCAAGTAGCTGGGATTGTAGATGTGTGCCACCATGCCCAGCTAATTGTTGGCCTTTTTTTTTTGAGATGGACTCTCACTCTGTTGCCCAGGCTGGAGTGCAATGGTATAATCTTGGGTAACTGCAACCTCTGCCTCCCAGGTTTAAGTGATTCTCCAGCCTCAGCCTCCCAAGTAGCTGAAATAACAGGTACGTGCCACCACGCCCAACTAACTTTAGCATTTTTCAGTAGAGACAGTGTTTCACCATGTTGGCAAGGCTGGTCTTGGAATCCTAACATCAGGTGATCTGACTGCCTTGGCTTCCCAAAGTGCTGGGATTACAGGTGTGAGCCACTGTGCCTGGCTAAGTTTTGTATTTTTTAATAGAGAGATTTTTAATACAGACAGTGTTTCACCATGTTGGCCAGGCTGATCTGCCTTAAGTGATCTGCCTGCCTCAGCCTCCCAAAGTCCTGGGATTACAGGTGTGAGCCACCGCGCCCAGCCTCCCTTTTTTCCTTACAATCATGCAATTCTAACTCAGCATTCAGAGGCGGATTTTTTACTTGCAGCAGAGGCAGTAGAGGTTGTAGAAATGCTCCTTGAGGCAGACGCCACACCCCGATTTCATGGAGTGCTTTGGGCTGAGCCAAGTCTGCAGTAGGCAGAAGGTTCTGAGAAGTCATCCGAGCCTAGGCAAAGGACAGTTCAGAGTTGGGGGCACAGGGGTGTGCTCAGCAGGACTGGGTGGACAGGTCCTTTGTTGCGAAGGTGGAGAGCACCAGCTTCCAGGAGCAGGTGCCTAACAGACAGGCTTCTTTGGGAGGTGGCCAGAGGAGATGCTTGTTTTCCGGGGCAGGAATTGGAGGGAGCTGCCCAGGCTGGAGCGGTTCAGCCAGGCTGTCACAAGGCTTTGAAGCTTCTCATCTGAGAGCCCGCACTCCCTGTTTGCTTGATGCATTAATAAATATCCCACCCAAATCTGCATCCATCCGCTCCTGTGCTCAAGAGCTGTTTCAGGGAGTCAACCTCATTTTTGCCAGTGTTCAGCCCAGTGACCTCAGCTCTGTGTACCTGGAAGGGTGGCTACTCCTCTGGGGGGACAGGATTCGGAGGCAGGGGAAGAAAGAGTGATGTTAGAGAGCTCAGTCTAGGACTACAGGATCGTGTGCCCTTACATAAAATACATCTGAAGTTAGGGAAGAAAGCAGTGGCTTCATGCCTTTTTTTTTCTTTTCTTTTTTGTTTTGTTTGTTCATTTGTTTGTTTCGAGACAGGGTCTTGCTCTGTGGACCAGGCTGGAGTGCAGTGGCACAATCCCGGCTCACTGCAACCTCCACCTCCTGGGTTCAAGCGATTCTTGTGCCTCAGCCTCCTGAGTAGCTGGTGTTACAGACATGTGCCACCATGCTCGGCTAATTTTTGTATTTGTAGTAGAGACGGGGTTTCGCCATGTTGGCCCGGCTGATCTTGAACTTCCGACCTTAGGTGATACACCCGCCTCAGCCTCCCAAAGTGTAGGGATTACCAGTGTGAGCCATCGTGCCTGGCCCCGTGTTGTGTTCTGGCGGGGGAAGATGGGACACAGAGGATGGGAGGGTGTCTGAGCCATTCCTGGACTGATGGAACCTGTGTCTTCTGCCTTTTGTAGACAGGATGGCAATCGCTCACACCAAAGTCTTGGACCCCTCCCATCTGTGACCTTTGTGACCAACTCCAACTGTGCAGCAGATAAAGGGGTGAGCCTGGGGGTCCCCACCCCTTTTTTCCCCACCTTTGCCTGGGCTTGTCCTGAAGCCTGATCATGGAACAGCTGGAAAGGACCATGAGCTGCCAGTCTGGGTTTTCTTTTTAATTTTGTTTTCTTACTTAAAAAGATAGAGACAGGGTCTCGCCATGTTGCCCAGGCTGGTCTTGAACTCCTGGGCTCAAGTGATCCTCCTGCCTCGGCCTCCCAAAGGTCTGGGGTTACAGGTGTGGGCCACCGCACCGAGCCTCAGCCAGTCTGTTTTCAAAGATGATCTTTAGGTTAGTGAGAATTCTCTCCCTGCTTACTCGCCAGGCAGTGTGGCTTTCTCAATACAAGGAGGCTGGGCATAGGACAAATCCCATAGATGGGATTTGTTTGCTCAGTTTGGACTCAGCGTTTTTTGCACTTTGATTTAATAGACTCATAAAATGTCAAAGGTTTAAGGGAGCTTAGAGTTCATCTGGCCCACACCTGGCTGATGAGAATCTCTAGGGGAAATTTTTGTGAAATGGCAATCTCTGCATTCTGAGATCCTGATTCACTAACTCCAGGGTTGGAGCCTGCGTTTTTCTTTTTCTTTTGTAGAGGCAAGGTCTTTCTCTGTTGCCCCGGCTGGAGTGCAGTGGTGTGGTCACAGCTCACTGCAGCCTTGAATTCCTGGGCCCAAGCGATCCTCTTGCCTCAGTGTCCCGAGTAGCTGGGATTCCAGGTGTGCACCACTGTGCTTGGCTAATTTTAAATTATTTTGTAGAGATGGGATCTCACTATGTTGCCCAGGCTGGTCTCAAACTCGTGAGCTCAAGTGATCCTCCTACCTTGGCCTCCCAAAGTGGTGGGATTACAGGCACAAGCTGCCATTAGCATTCTCTTTTGAGATGGAGTCTTGCTCTGTTGCCCAGGCTGGAGGGCAGTGGTGCAGTCTTGGCTCACTGCAACCTCTGTCCCCCAGTTTCAAGCAGTTCTCATGCATCAGCCTCCTTGGTAGCTGGGAGTGCACCACTACACCTGGCTAATTTTTGTATTTTTAGAGATGGGGTTTCACCGTGTTGACCAGGCTAGTCTCAAACTCCTGACCTCAGGTAATCCACCCACCTCAGCCTCCCAAAGTGCTGGGATTTCAGGCGTGATCCACTGTGCCTGGCCTACAGTTTTATTTTTATTTCATGGGAAGAATTAACTTAAGTACTAGTTAACCTCAACTCTGGTTCCACTTCTCCCCTTATCTTGCTGTGCAGATTTGGAAAAGTTAATAAGCCTCTCTGTGTAGTAGGTTTCTTAAAGCTGGCAAAGCACATTTACCATCCTTCATTCACAGCATTATTATTAGGAACATATAAAATATTATGTGTACAGCAACAACAACAACAACAAATATTTCAGTCCCTGATAGTGAATGGAGAAGGCCATAGTTGTGTTTGTGGTGGTTTTTATGTATTTGTGGTCGGGATGTAACCTTGGGCTGAACGTATTTATAGGTTCTTGCATTTGTAGGGAAAGCAGTATAGACATAGGAAGATTTGGGCTCAGACTGGGTGCGGTGCCTCATGCCTGTAATCCCAGGACTTTGGGAGGCCTAGGTGAGAGGATTGCTTGAGGCCAGGTGTTTGAGATCAACCTGGGCAACATAGCAAGACCCCATCTCTACACACACACACACACACACACACACACACACACACACACACACACAAAGACAAAATAAGCTAGGCATAGCGTGCACACCTGTCATCTTAGCTACTTGAAAAGCTGAGGCAGGAGAATTGCTTGAGCTCAGGAGCTGGAGGTTGCAGTGAGCTATGATTGCACAATTGCACTCCAGCTCGGGTGAGAGAGCAAGACCCTGACTTGCTTTCTCAATATAGGGCGACCCCATCTCTACAAAAAATAATTTTTTAAAGTGAGCTGGGCGCGGCAAGGCATGCCTCTGGTCCTAGTTACTCAGGGGCTGAGGTAGGAGGATCGCTTGAGCCCAGGAGGTTGAGGCTGCAGTGAGCTGTGATCATGCCACTGCACTCCAGCCTGGGTGACAGAGGGAGACCCTGTCTGAAAAGAAAAAATAAAAAGATCTGGGATTGGTGTTCCAGGTAAATAAAAATTTGCCAGTGAGTAGGGGGGCAGTTGGATATCACTAAAGGGGAACGCTTTAGGGAGGACTTTGATCACCACTTCAATGTTACCTAGAAGTATCCACCACCCCTACCATTACCATAGTGACCCAGTTTGGGAAGGATAGGGATGCCCTCTCCCCACCCCCCAATTTAGGTAGTTTCTTCTTACACACGCACAAAGCGGTATTCAAAGATTCAGGCAGACACTCACTCCTTCTGTCGCCCAGGCTGGAGTGCAGTGGCGCGATCTCAGCTCACTGCACCCTCCACTCCCAGCAGGGTTCAAACGAATCTCCTGCCTCAGCCTCCTGAGTAGCAGGAATTACAAGTGCGCACCACCACGCTCAGCTAATTTTTGGTAGAGACAGTTTCGCCACGTTGCCCAGGCTGGTCTATGAATCACTGGATCTCGGTCTATGAGTCACTGGATCTCTCTCTCTGGCTTGGCTTCATTATCTCCAGGAAACATCCATGCCAACTCCAGCCACCTGCCCTAGAACCACACTCTGTCCCTTCGATTCTGCAAGGCCAACTGGCTTTGCTGTGCTCCCTGTCCATTGGGATTAGCCATGGCACCTCTCTGTAGGTGGTGAGATGGGGCACTCCTACAGCTCACCTCATTTGCTGGTCTTATTGCAGGGATCAATGTCCTGTGTTGTCTATTTTTCAATCTCTGAAAACACTTGGTTCTTCCATTTATCTGATGTTCTAGTCATTTAAGGCTGGAGTGGAACTCTGATCCGTGTTTTACTTTCATGGCTAGAAATGGAAATCTTTCATCTTTTTTTTTGAGGGGGGTGGTGGTTGGGGCATGGAATGGAGTCTCACTCTGTTGCCCGGGCTGGAGTGCAGTGGTGTGATCTCAGCTCACTACAACCTCTGCCTCCCAATTTCAAGCGATTCACCTGCGTCAGCCTCCCGAGTAGCTGGGACTAAGGCGCGTGCTACCATGGCTGGCTAATTTTTTGTATTTTTAGTAGAGACAGGGTTTCACCATGTTGGCCAGGATGGTCTCGATCTCCTGACCTAGTGATCTGCCCACCTCACCCTCCCAATGTGCTGGGATTACAGGGGTTAGCCACCACCGCGCCTGGCCCTTATTTTTAATGGGTGATTCAGGATTGCCTTTTCCACATAGATTTCTCCAACTATTCCAGTTTTTATTCTCTCTCTCTCTCTCTATTTGGGGGTACAGTGTCTGTCACCCAGGCTGAAGTACAGTGGCACTGTCTCAGCTCACTATAACCTCTGCCTCCTGGGTACAAGCAATTCTCTTGTCTCAGTCTCCCAAGTAGCTGGGACTACAGGCACCTGCCAACCCACCCAGCTAAGTTTTGTATTTTTAGTAGAGATGGGGTTTCACCATGTTGGCCAGGCTGATCTCGAACTCCTGACCTTGTGATCCACCTGCCTTGGCCTCCCAAAGTGCTGGGATTACAGGCGTGAGCCACTGCACCTGGCCTCTCCTTATTTTTAATACATGATTCAGGATTGCATTTTCCACATAGAGTTCTCCAAACATTCCAGTTCCTATTCTCTCACTCTCTTTTTTGGGGGAAACAGGGTCTCACTCTGTTGCCCAGGCTGAAGTACAGTGGCACGATCTCAGCCTCCTGAGTAGCTGGGACGACAAGCACATGCCACCACGCCCAGCTAAATTTTTTGTATTTTTAGTAGAGATGAGGTTTTGCTATGTTAGCCAGGCTGGTCTTGAACTCCTGGCCTCAAGAGACATGCCTTCCTCAGCTTCCCAAAATGTGGATTACAGGCATGAGCCACTGCACCCAGCCCCAGTTCTTACTATTGGTCTCCTGATAGATGGGGTGATGTGTGGCAGCCCCTTGTCCATGAGCTAGGAAACCAACTAAACCAAATCTCACTAATTCTATATGCACCAACTCACAGCAGATTCACAAGCAATCTGTGAGGTAGGTGAGGTCATTTTTGTTTCCCTAGATCAAAGGTAACATAGCTGATGGCAAAGATAAGATTTGGACCCATATCCTCTGACTCTTCATATCACATGTTAAAATAAGTTCTCTATAGAATAAAGGGTTAGAAGGAAGAAATGAGAGGCAGGCACAGTGGCTCATGCCTGTAATCCCAGCGCTTTTGGAGGATGAGGCAGGAGAGTTGCTTGAGGCCAGGAATTTGAGATGAACCTGAGCAACATAGCAACACCCCATCCCTATAAACAACAACAACAACAACAACAACAACAACAACAAAATGCAAAATTAGCTAGGCATAGTGGTGTACATAGTGTACATAGTGGTGTAGTCACAGCTCCTTGGGGGCTGAGGCAGGAGAATTGCTTGAGCTCAGGAGTTGGAGGCTGCAGTGAGCTATGATTGCACCATTGCACTCTAGCCTGAGTGACAGACTGAGACCCTGACTCTGAAAAAAAAAAAAAAAAAAGAAAGAAATAAGAACATCAGACCAGGCATGGTGGCTCATTCCTGTAATCCCACCACTTTGGGAGGCCAAGGCAGGTGGATCACTTGAGTCCAGGAGTTTGAGACCAGCTTGGCCAACATGGCAAAATTCCATCTCTACTAAAAATACAAAAAATTAGCCGACCATGGTGTGACATGCCTGTAATCCCAGCTACTTGGGAGGCTGAGGCCGGAGAATTGCTTGAACCTGGGAGGGGGAGGTTGCAGTGAGCCGAGATTGCACCACTGCACTCCAGCCTGGGCAGCAGAGTGAGACTGTATCTTTAAAAAATAAAATCAAAATCTACAAGAAAATACAACTGACTATTTAGTTTATCTACAGATGTCAACAAAAGCAGTGGGTAAAAGACATAAAATATTTTGTTGTAGGACTCTACTGTCACCAAATCAGATTTCTAGATTTAGTCATTTAATTTTTTCCCTACCTTACCCTAGTAATAAGAAGAGTGTGACAAATGTCTTTTTGTGTAAAACTTTCCTTCCCTCCACCAATCTTGAATTATTGCTTTAAGATTAGTTTTCAGAAACAGAATTTAGAGATAATGCTTCTGTGTACTTTTACTATTCTTTGTAGATAATTCTGAAAAGATGGAACTAATTCATATTCCAGCCAAAAGTATATGAGGCTGCACATTGCATTATATATTTACCATGATTTGGATCATCATTTTTGTATCTTTGCTAATTTCATGGACAGAAAAGGACCTCCTACTTGACTGTATTTTTTTTTTCCCATTTCTGCTGTGGCTATATATTGTTTTAAAAGTTTGTTAGAAATTTCTTTGTGTTTTTATTTCATGAGAGGATCTAAGTGTTTATTTAAATTATTCATTTGCTCTGTAGAAGATAACTAAATATGAAATAGATTAATCATTATATTTATTGTAAAATGTTAATGATTATTTTAACTGCAAATTTTTTTTCGTGTAAAATATGGAGGTTGCCTTCCTGAAGTCCTAACATTTAAGCAAGCAGATTAGAAGAAATCAAGGTTGTGCTTGCATGAAATAAACATCTCTGCTGTCAATTATATCCAGCTAATCCCCCAGATTTTACCTTGTATGTAACTGGCTTCCTCCTCACTCCATCTCCACCTTCCATTTTTGAGCCACAACTCCTCTTCTAAGTGGGATTTGAAATATGAACAAATGGTAATTGTCTTTTATCTCATCTCCGTCTCTCTCTCCACCCCTCCCAGACTCTATTTATGCATTAAGTACCATAACATTCACAGGATGGGCCTGTGAACCATCTGCCATTACACAGAGAGAGCAGTTGAGAAGATATCGTATGTAGATTAGAGGCTGTCTCCTTCTGTCACTTAAAGAAGCACATCCCAGATTTGTACTGTAATATAAATGAGAGAGGTAAGCTAAATGTCTGGGCCATTTAAGTTGCATGAAATTAGTACGGTGTGGTTGGATAGTTCTCCAGAAGGGACTGGGAGGAACATCTTCCCATGAATATCTCAGTGGAACTTTTTAAAGCATAGGATGGATAGCAAGAGAAGATAACAGTAGTTAATTCAAGACAGAAAGCTACCGACAGTGAAATAAAATATTTGTTCAAAATCTGTTACACATGACCGTATCTCTGCCATGTGAAAAATCCATGTGTTCATTCACTCATCCACTTATTCACTCAACACACGTGCATGGCACACCTAGGGCAAAGCAGTGACGGTGTGAATGTGATACACAGTCATGGGTCTTATAAATACAGACTAATGGAGGTATAGACAAGCAAATAAATAACCACGTGCTGTGATCAGAATGAGGTGCTAAACCCTTTGCAGCCAATATAATGCAATTAGAATTTTAGCCTAGGAAACTCACTGACTGTATGACTTTGGACTTAAACTTTCTGAGGCTTAAATCTATCATTTGTAATATGTGGATAAAAACATCTCTCTCTGGCCAGGTGTTGTGGCTCACACCTGTAATCTCAGCACTTTGGGATGCCCTCTAGTTTGGGTAGTTTCTTTCTCCTCAGTTTGGAGGCTGAGGCAGGAGGATCCCTTGCAGTTGGGAGTTCAAGACCAGCCTGGGTGACATAGGGAGACCCCATCTCTACAAAAATTTTTTTAAAAAATTAACCAGCCGTGGTGGCACACATGCCTATAGTCCCAGCTACTCAGGAAGCCAAGGCAGGAGGATTGCTTGACTCCAAGAGTTTGAGGCTGCATTGAGCTATGATCATGCTACTGCACTCCAGCCTGGGTGACAGAGTAAGACCCTCTCTCAAAAAAATAAAATCTCTATAAGGAGTTTGTGTGAGGATCAAATACACAAAATAGCAACCTTAGAGCCCATATTCAACATGCATTAAATAGGTGATTAAAAACAAAGGCACATCCGAAGTACGAGGGTGATTCCAAAGAAAATAAAAACTGAAAACACTTAAAAAAGAGTCATCGCAATAGAGTGGATATTTGAATTGGGTTTTGGGGGAAATGTAGGAGTTCTCCAGGTAAACAAAGCAGAGAGACAATTCCAGGCAGGCAGATGAACACACACAAAGCCTGAGAAAAATGAAACTGCCAACTGTATGGGTTAATACTTTAAGACAGGCCTGTGGTAAAGGTGGAAGGTCACCAAGGAAGTTTGATTTGCTGTCATGAGGCTTCACATGATGTCAAGGTCAGTGAAATATCCCTCTCAGTTGAGCAAGCCTAGAAACTTGATATTGTCAATGCACTCTGAGGGGAATCGATCTTCAGAAAGACTCACACTAACCCAACTCTAAATAGACTGATGTGTAATCAGAAAGCCTGTGTTACCTTTCTTGAGATCCGTACTTATAGAGCTGGGCGTGGTGGCTCACGTCTGTAATCCCAGCACTTTGGGAGGCCAAGGTGGGTGGATCATGAGGTCAGGAGATCAAGACCATCCTGGCAAACATGGTGAAACCCTGTCTCTACTAAAAATACAAAAAATTAGCCAGGCTTGGTGGTACTTGCCTGTAGTCCCAGCTACGTGGGAGGCTGAGGCAGGAGAATCACTTGAACCTGGGAGGCAGAGGTTGCAGTGAGCCTAGATCATGCCACTGCACCCCAGCCTGGGTGACAGAGTGAGACTGCATCTCAAAAAAAAAAAAATATATATATATATGCACATATATATGCACAGGTATATACATACGCACATATACAGTAGCACATTAGCACCTTTTCCCCCTGTACGTAGGTGCACGGAAGATGGCTTCTCAGGTAAGACAGATTGACGTACATTGCCTTATAAGAAGAGCGAAAGGGCTGTAGTGCTTTCTCTCTCTGTCTTCTGCTGAGAGATATCACCAGACGAAAGATGCATCTCCAAATCTTTGCCACACTGACCAACAACTGCCCCTTCTAGTTAAAAAAAGATTTGATATTTTTGAGATTGTTAACTCATCCACTTAGATCATGGTTAATCTTGCTCCTGTCTGGGAGACAGTCAGTACCCCAGCAGTGACAGTGTCTTCTTGCTCTGATCCTTTAGGTAACTTGCCTCTTACCGTGTCTATACTTCCTAGAACTGTGCCTCTCCACAGTCCACACACAGCAAATATCTCTTAAAGAATGAATGAAAGGCCCATGAGTGTAATCCTGGCATTTTGGGAGGCTGAGGCAGGAGGATCATTTAAGCCTAGGAATTTGAGACCAGCCTGGGCAATGTAGTGAGACCCTGTCTCTACAAAAAAAAAAAAAAATTTTTTTTTTATGGAGTCTTGCTCTGTCACCCAGGCTGGAGTGTAGTGGCATGATCTCGGCTCACTGCAACCTCTGCCTCCTGGGTTCAAACAATTCCCCTGAATGAGCCAAGCATGGTGGCTCATGCCTGTACTCCCAGCTACTGAGGAGGCTGAGGTGAGAGGATTGCCTTGAGCCCAGGAGTTAAGAGGCTGCAGTGAGCCATGATCACGCCACTGTGTTCCAGCCTGGGCAACAGAGCAAGACCCTGTCTCATTAAAAAAAAAAAAAAAAAAAAGACATAGAATGAATGAGAGATACTGAAGAAGATATACAGAGGACAAAGAAGCACATGAAAAGATACCCAACATCATTAGCCATTAGGGAGATGTAAATTAGAACGGCAATGAAATATCCCATACCTATCAGAATGGCTAAAATAAAAAAATACTAATAAATGCTATTGATAATGTGAGGAAACCAGATCATTTATACATTGCTGGTGAGAATGTAAGTTGGAAAAATAGTTTGGCAGTTTTCTAAAACAAGCCAATAGAAAAGAAAGTTGGAGGTAAGTGGATGTGGCTATTAAAAAAGCAACCAGAAAGATGCTTGTGGTGATGGAAATGTTTTATATCTTGGTTGCATCAATATCAATATTCTGATTTTGTTAATGTATGGTATTTTTGCAAGCAATTTCTATTGTAATAATGGGGTAAAAGTTGTATGGAATCTCTGATTTATTCTCTATAGCTGCATACAAATCTACTATTATCTCAAAAATTAATACATAAATTATTGGGTCTGCAATATTCTTATTTCATACCCAGCTTTCAGAAGGCTGTCTTTTGGCCAACTAGGAGACTTCACTTCTGCTCCCTTTTCTCAGTGTTCCTGCTGCAGCCTTGTTGACCTAGAGTCTAGAGAGTGTGTGAGGCTGGTGGGAGACTTAGGGGAGAAGGTTAGGGTCTAAAGAGTCCTGTATTTTAAGCCAAGGAATAATAATCAGAGACCTCAGTGAGGTCTTCCTCTTCTCCACTGAGACAACTATCGTTTCTTCTGCCTTAGTTAGGTAATTTGAGCCTCTATGATAGTTAATTCCCAAATCTCAGAGGTTAAACACACTCTGGCTGATCTCTCACTCAGAGCCGCGGGTTGGTATTTGCTGGCTGGCCTTTCATGTGTGGTGATTCAGGAATTGAAGCTACTTGCATCTACTTCTCTGCCACCCTTGAGAGCAGAGGTTCCCTGTTTGTGGTCCTGAGTCCAGTTGCATCAGGACCACCTGGGAATTTGGAAGAAATGCAAAGAGAGAAAGACAGAAAGAAAGAGAAATGAGAGAGAGAAAGAGAAATGGAGGTGTTGGCCTCCAGGACAGGAAAACCCCCAATATGGGATCTTACAAACATTCATCTACTAGTGGTTCTCTGCCATGGGCCCACCCATCCACATGAGGACTCAAGGAGACCTCAAGCCCTTCCTCCCACTTTTGGTGCACAATGCCTTGTGCACTTCTCAAGTCCTTGCTAACAGTGGTCTCAAACATTTCCCCCACAGCAAACTCACCACAACTCGCACATCCCAAGATTTCATGGATAGGACCACTGTGTCTGCCACTGTGTCTCCATCAAGAAATGACTCCAAGTTCTTAAGAAATGGGACATCTCTTAAGGTAATGGTAAAAATTCCGGCCGAGGCAGGCAGATCACTTGAGGTGAAAAGTTCGAGACCAACCTGGCCAACATGGCAAAACCCAGTCTCTACCAAAAATACAAGAATTAGCTGGGCATGATAATGGGTGTCTGTAATCCCAGCTACCCAGGAGGCTGAGGCGGGAGAATCACTGGAACCCGGGAGGCAGAGGTTGCAGTGAGCAGAGATCACACCACTGCGCTCCAGCCTGGGTGACAGAGCAAGACTCAGTCTCAAAAAAAAAAAAAAAAAAAAAAAAAAAAAGAAAAGAAAAGGAAAAGAAAAGCAAGAAAGAAAAAGGTGTTTGCATGTTTCTGATCACAGAGGCCCTGAAGATGGGTCTGCTGGCCTTTTGCTATTCTCAGAAACCTGCTTGGTGTTTGGTAGGAGGGTTGAGAAGGGGCCAAGAGCTGACCTTCCTCGCCCTGCAGCTGCACACGGGGGTGGCTGTTCTGTGTTCAGTGAGGCGTTAGACTCCAGACCTGTGAGCCTTCACATGTTTTCCTCCCCTTCTCTGGCCAGGCGCTGGTTGGCCCATGTGCCCTTAGCTTTCAGAGCATCCAGCTCTGCCAACCTTGCAGGAAGATCGCGGGGTAGGGGGCTCAGGGGAGAATCTTTATTGGGGCCATTCATTCTGCAACCACATAGGACTGGTGGAGCAGGAGCCAGTGCCCAGTTGGCCCTGATGAAAACCTTAATAGAGATACGTAGCCCAGCTCTGGTTGGGCACAGTGGCTCTCATGCCTGTAATCCCAGCAGTTTGGGAGGCTGAGGCGGGTGGATCGATTGAGCCCAGGAATACAAGACCACACTGGGCAACAAGACGAGATGCCCCTCTTATTTTATTTGATTTATTATTTATTTATTTATTTATTTTTTTGAGATGGAGTTTCACTCTTGTTGCCCAGGCTGGAGTGCAACGGCGCGATCTCGGCTCACTGCAACCTCCACCTCCTGGATTCAAGCGATTTTCCTGCCACAACCTCCTGAGTAGCTGGGATTAGAGGCATGTGGCACCACAATCAGCTAATTTTTGTAATTTTAGTAGAAATGGGGTTTCACCATGTTGGCCAGGCTGGTCTGGAACTCCTGACCTTAGGTGATCCACCCGCCTCGGCCTCCCAAAGTGCTGGGATTACAAGCGTAAGCCACCATGCCCAGCTGACATGACACCCCTCTTTATAAAAAATGTATAAAATTAGCCGGGTGTGATGGTGCATGCCTGTAGTCCCAGCTACCGAGGAGGCTGAGGTGGAAGAATTTCTTGAGCCTGGGAGGTTGAGGTTGCAATGAATCGTGATTGTGCCACTGCACTCCAGCCTGGGGGGACAGAGCAAGACCCTGTCTCAAAACAAACAAATAAATAAATAAAGCAATTATTATAAGACGATGGTCAAAATGTTCTTATTCAGTCAGCCTCTCACCAGAACTGAGCGGAGGGGTCTTCAACTCTAGACGGCAAGTTAAGGAAGAGTTTTGAAGAGGTAATGGCAGAGCTGAATTTTTTGTTTGTTTGTTTTTGAGACAGGATCTTGCTGTGTTCCCCAGGCTGGAGTACAGTGTTGCAATCATAGCTCACTGCAGCCTGGAACTCCTGGGCTCGTGCGATCCTCCCATCTCAGCCGCCCAAGTAGCTGGGATTACAGTACAGGTGCACCACCACGCCTAGCTAATTTTTTAATTTTTTAGTAGAGACAAGGTCTTGCTGTTTGCCCAGGCTGGTCTCAAACTCTTAGGCTCAAGCAGTCCTTTCTCATCAGCCTCCCACAATCTTGAGATGACAGATGTGAGCCACCATGCCCACCCAGGGTGATTTTTTTCTTTTTCTTTCTTTTTTTTTTTTTTTGAGATAGAGTTTCAGTCTTGTCATCCAGGCTGGAGTGCAGTGGTTCAGTGGCACGATCTCAGCTCACTGCAACCTCTGCCTCCTGGGTTCAAGTGATTCTCAGGATTACAGGCATGAGCCACCATGCCTGGATTCCATATTTTGGAATATTTTCCATCTGTGGTTGGCTGAATCCATGGATGGGGAGCCTGCAGTTATAAGGGTCAACTGTACTGGCCTCATCAGTCCAGAAGTGCTCCTACTTCTGTTTTCTGGAGATTACGTATAATTGGTGTTGATATTTCTTTAACTATGAGCAGACGTCTCCAGTGAAACTATCTGGGTCTAGAGATACCTTTTTCAAGAGTGGGAGGAAAGAGTTAACAGAGCGGGTCTGTTTCACTCATTTCTCACTTATCTCTGTAGCCAAGGTGATGGCTGTTGGTCAAACTGAAAACCAACTCCTGGGATATTCACATAGCTACTGGGTCAGATGTTATCCTCCACGCCCAAAACAGCGAGCCCAGATGGACCAGGCTGTGAGTAGGTTTAAAGTGAACATAAAGATTTATGATGCTTGGCCAGGCACACTGTCTCATGCCTGTAATCCCAGAATTTTGGGAGGCCGAGGTGGGCAGAATTGCTTGAGGTCAGGAGTTCAAGACCAGCCTGGCCAGCATGGCAAAAACCTGTCTCTACTGAAAATACAAAAAATTAGCTGGACATGGTGGTGAGTGCCTGTATTCTCAGCTACTTGAGAGGCTTAGGCAGGAAGATCACATGAACCCGGGAGACAGCGGTCTCAGTGAGTCAAGATCACACCACTGCACTCCAGTCTGGGTGACAGAATGAGACTCTGTCTCAAAAAACAAAGAAAAAAAGGTAAGGTGAGCTATGATCATGCCACTGCGCTCCAGCCTGGGGGACATAGTGAAACCCCATTTCTAAAAAAATAAATGACAAAAGATTTATGATGTCCAACCTGGTGGTTTAGGCTGTGTTTGTTCACATGGCATGATTGTCACCCAGGCTGGAGTGCAATGGTGTCATCTCAGCTCACTGAAACCTCCACTTCCTGGTTTCAAGTGATCCTCCTCCCTCAGCCTCCCGAGTAGCTGGGATTGCAGACCTGTGCCACCACACCCACCTAATATTTTTAAATTTTTAGTAGAGACGGGGTTTCACCATGTTGGTCAGGCTGCTCTCTACCCCCTTGACCTCAGGTGATCCACCCTCCTCAGCCTCCCAAAGTGCCAGGATTACAGGCATGAACCATCATGCCTGGCCAACACATTTTTTATTTTTTTATTTGTTTTTATTTTTCCAGACAGAGTCTCACTCTTGTCACCTAGGCTAGAGTGCAGTGGTGCAACCTAGGCTCACTGCAACCTTTGCTTCCCAGGTTCATGTGATTCTCCTGCCTCAGCCTCCGGAGTAGCTGGGATTACAGGCGCCTGCCACCGTGCCCGACTAATATTGTATTTTAAGTGGAGATGGGGTTTCACCGTGTTGCCCAGGCTGGTCTCGAACTCCTGACCTCAGTTGATCCTCCCACCTTGGTCTCCCGGAGTGCTGGGATTACAGGCATGAACCATCATGCCCAGCCTGATTTTTCGATTTTCTTTCTTTTCTTTCTTTCTTTTTTTTTCTTTTCTTTTTTTAATAAAAACTAGGTCTCACCATGTTGCTCAGGCTGGTCTCAAACTCCTGGACTCAAGCAATCCTCCCATTTCAGCCTCCCAAAGTGCTGGGATTACAGGGGAGAGCCACAGTGCCTGGCCTAACCACACAAATTTTGACTCCAGAACTCAAGTAGGATTTCTTGGGCAAGGACATCTCACACAAGTCCTTGCAGTTTGCTCCTGGAAAAGATATGTCTGTGCTGTCCCTGCAGAGAGAGGATAAGAAAGTGTGCATTTGACCTCCCAGCCTTCATCTATTAATGTCCTTTTTCCTGCTGTTGTATTGTATCCTCCACTGTAATAAATCTTCACTAGAGTAGAACTTGATCTGGAGTCACATGGGTCCTTCCAGGGAATCACCAAACTAGTCGTATGTGACCATGAAGACAAGAAATTGCTTTATTAAAACTATGAATTCAAGGCCAGGCGTGGTGGCTCATGCCTGTAATCCTAACAATTTAGGAGGTTGAGGTGGGTGGATCACCTGAGGTCTGGAGTTTGAGACCAGCCTGGCCAACATGGTGAAACCCTGTCTCTACTCAAAATACAAAAAATTAGCCCAGTGTGGTGGTGGGCACCTGTAGGCCCAGCTACTTGGGAGGCTGAGGCAGGAGAATTGTTTGAACCCAGGAGGTGAAGGTTGTTGTGAGCTGAGATTGCGCCATTGCACTTCAGCCTGGGTGACAGACGACTGAGACACCATCTCAAAAAAAAAAAAAAAAAAAAGAATTCTGCTGGGCCTAGTGGCTCATGCCTGTAATCTTAACACTTTGGGAGGCCAAGACAGGTGGACTGCTTGAGCTCCAGGAGTTGGAGACCAGTCTGGACAACTTGGCAAAACCCTGTCTTTACAAAAAATAAAAAAATTAGCCGGGTGTGGGGGCAGGTGCCTGTAGTCCTAGCTACTCAGGAGGCCGAGGTGGGAGGAACACCTGAGCCCAGGAAGTCAAGGATGCAGTGAACCGTGATTGTGCCACTGCACTCCAGTGGGTGACAGAGTGAGATGCAGTCTCAAAATAAAATAAAGTGAAAAATGATGAATTCAATTTTTAACATTGTTACAAGATTTTAAAAATTATGGTTCATATTGAGTATTTTTTTGGTAGTTTGTAGTTTTCAAGGAATTGGTCCATTTCATCCAACTGGTTGTATTTACATAGGTAGAGTCGCTTACTATTTCCTTACTATCCTTTTACTAGATTTTTTTTTTTTTTTGCTTTTTTTTGTTTTTGTTTTTTGGTTGTTTGTTTTTTGAGATGGAGTCTCTCTCTGTCACCCAGGCTGGAGTGCAATGGCACAATTTTAGCTCACTGCAACCTCTGCCTCCCTGGTTCAAGTGATTCTGGTGCCTTGGCCTCCCAAGTACCTGGGATTACAGGTGCCTGCCACCACACCTGGCTAATTTTTTTTTTTTTTTTTTTTTTTCGAGACAGAGTTTTGCTTTGTCTCCCAGGCTGGAGTGCAGTGACCGATCTCCACTCACTGCAACCTCCACCTCCCGGGTTCAATCGATTCTCCTGCCTCAGCCTCCCAAGTAGCTGGGACTATAGGCACCCACCACCATGACCAGCTAATTTTTGTATTTTTAGTAGAGATGATGTTTCACCATGTTAGCCAGGATGGTCTCAATCTCCTGACCTCATGATCCACCTGCCTTGGCCTCCCAAAGTGCTTGGATTAGAGGTGTGGGCCACCATGCCCAGCCTAATTTTTGTATTTTTAGTAGAGACGGAGTTTCATCAAGTTGCCCAGGCTGGTCTTGAATCCCTGACCTCAGGTGATCTACCCGCGTTGGCCTCCCAAAGTGCCAGGATTACAGGCATGAGCCACTGCACCTGGTCTTGTTTTGTCGTTTTGTTTTGTTTTGAGGTTTTGAGATGGAGTTTGGCTCTTGTCATCCAGGCTGGAGTGCCCTGCCACGATCTTGGCTCACTCCAACCTCCCCCTCCCAGGTTCAAGCGATTCTCCTGCCTCAACCTCCTAAGTAGCTGGTACATATGCCCAGCCCTCTTTTTTTAAGACAGAGTCTCACTCTGTTGCCCAGGCTGTGTGCAGTGACACAGTCTCAGCTCACTGCAGCCTCTGCCTCCTGGACTCAAGTGATCCTCCCAACTCAGCCTCCCTAGTAGCTGGGACTAAAAGTTGTGTACCACCATGCCTGACTAATTTTTTGTATTTTTTAAAATTTATTTATTGTTGCACGAGGGGGCAGGTGGCAAGGTGCCATGCCTGAGTGGGGATAGCCAGATTGTTCTCCAGTCTCCAACCTTAGTGGTGCAATGGGAGACGAACATGGAAAGGGTATGGCATCATGGGCCCTGTGACGTTATGGCAGGATCCGGGGAAGGGAAGCAAAGCGAAGTAGCAGGCAGCAGACTGTGGCAAGTATATGGGATGCATCACGAATCTGCATGTTATCTTTGCACAGGGGCCATGCTAATCTTCACTGTATCGTTCCAATTTTAGTACATGTGCTACCGAAAAGAGCGCAATTTTTGTGTTTTTTGTAGAGAGAGGGTCTTGCCATGTCACCCAGGCTGGTCCCAAACTCCTGAATTGAAGTTATTTGACCACCTCGGCCTCCGAGTGCTGGGATTACACGCATGAGCCACTGCACCTAGACTCAAATGGAAATTTTAAAACAAAAATACAATAACAAAAATTTAAAACTCACTAGATGGACTCAATACTATGAAGAGGAGGAAGAGTCAGGAGACAAAAGTGGATTGATAGAAAGCACTCAAACTGGCCGGTCACGGTGGCTCACACCTGCAATCCTAGCACTTTGGGAGGCTGAGGTGGTGGATCACTTGAAGTCAGGAGTTCAAGACCAGCCTGGCCAACACGGTGAAACCCTGTCTCTATTAAAAATACAAAATTAGCCAGGCATGGTGGCACATGCCTGTAATCCCAGCTATTCGGGAGGCTGAGGCAGGAGAATTGCTTCAACCTGGGAGGCAGAGGTTGTGGTGAGCTGAGATCGCACCATTGCACTCTAGCCTGGGCAACAAGAGCAAAACTCTCTCTCAAAAAAAAAAAAAAGTACCCAAACTGACAGCTGGCACGGTGGCTCACATCTGTAATCCAAGCACTTTAGGAGGTGGAGGTGGGTGGATCACCTGAAGTCAGGAGTTTGAGACCAGCTTGGCCAACATGGTGAAATCCCATCTCTACTAAAAATACAAAAATAAGCTGAGTGTGGTGGTGTGTGCCTGTAATCCCAGTTACTCAAGAGGTTGAGGCAGAAGAATCACTTGAACCAAAAAGTCAGAGTTTGCAGTGAGCTGGGATCACGCCACTGCACTCCAGCCTGGTGACAAACTGAGACTCCCATCTCAAAAAAAAAAAAGTCCAGGCATGGTGGTGGGCGCCTGTAATCCCAGCTACTTGGGAGGTTGAGGCAGGAGAATCATTTGAACCCAGGAGGCAGAAGCAGAGGTTGCATTGAGGCAAGATCCCACCACTACACTCCAGCCTGGATGACAGAGTGAGACTGTTTCTCAAAAAAAAAAAAAGAAAAAACATAAATAAAGGAGGCTGGTGGCTACTGGGGAACATGCCCCCAGGGATACTGCAGTGGCTGCTTCATTCACTCCTTTATTCTTTTCATATCTTTGGAGCATCTATTCTGTGTCTGGCACTACTCTTTGTGGGGGGATAGAGGACAGGGTAACCTTGGGGAGGACAGAGGTGGGTCAGGGAAGTAGCAGCTGCTACTTGAGATTACAGGAGTGTGTGTGTCCCAAGGTTCCAGAGGGAGCTTAGGCGGGGACACTGGGAAAGAGGGAGGAAGACCCTGATCTAATGACTGCCTACCACATGTCAGGCTGGCAGGCGCTGTCTCACAGAAACCTTGCAAGCTTGGTCCTGTTTTCCTCACTTTGCAAATGGAGAAAATAAGGTAAGTGCACAGCTGGTAAGAGGTAGAGCCAGTTCTGAGGCTGGGTTGGCCTCACTCCAAATCCCATATCTTTTATTTATTTATTTTTTTAATTTTTATTTTTTTCTGAGACGGAAACTTTCTCTGTCACCCAGGCTGGAGTGCAGTGGCCTGATCTCGGCTCACTGCAACCTCTGCCTCCTGGGTTCAGGCAATTCTCCTGCCTAAGCCTCCCGAGTGGCTGGGATTACAGGTGCATGCCACCGCACTTAGCTAATTTTTGTATTTTTAGTAGAGATGGGGTTTCACCATGTTGGCCAGGCTGGTCTCGAACTCCTGACCTCAGGTGATCCATCTGCCTTGGCCTCCCAAAGTGCTGGAATTACAGGTGTGGGCCACTGCATCTGGCCTCTTTTTTTTTTTTTTTTTTTTTAGTATTTTTTACAGACAGGGTCTAACCCTGTCACCCAGGCTCTAGTGCACCAGTGTGATCATGGCTCCCTCCAGTCTCAACCTTCTGGGCTCAAGCTATCCCCCTGTCTCAGCCTCCCAAGCGGCTGGGATTACAGGCATGCACCACCACACCTGGCTAATCTTTGTTTTTTGTAGAGATGAGGGTCTTACTATATTCCCCAGGCTGGCCTCAAACCCCTGGCCTCAAACAATCCTCCCGCCTCAGCCTCCCAAAATCCTGGGATTACAGGCATGAGCCACAGTGCCTGGCTTGAATCCCGTTTCTTTCCACCATCACAAGGAACAGAACTAGTCCTTCAGCAGCATTGTCCCTTGGGATGTGTCTGCAGAGGCTTGGGAGACAATGAGAGGCACCCGGTGAACAGGGAGGGGAGGAGATGGAAGAAAGGGCACTGGCTTTTGCAGACCCTTCTTGGGGAACAGGGAAGAACACACTCATTCATTCCTCCATTCACACATTTAGTCAACTTTTTTTAGAGAGAGGATCTCCTTCTGCCAGCCTGGCTGGAGTGCAGTGGCACAATCATAGCTCACTGCACCCTTGAGCTCCTGGGTTCAAGCGACTATCCCACCCTGGCTTCCTGAGTAGCTGGGACTAGAGGTGCACGCCACCACACCTGGCTAAGTGTTTAATATTCTGAAGAGACGGGGTCTCACTATGTTGCCCAGGCTGGTCTCAAACTTCTGGCTTCAAGCGATCCTCCCACATTGGCCTCCCAAAGTGTTGAGATTATAGGTGCAAGCCACTGTAGCTGGCCATATTTAGTAAAATCCTTACTGAGACCTATGGGGTGCCAAGCATGGTGTTGAAGTGCTGGGGATATGCGTGCGTGAGGCTGACACATGCTCACGCTCATGGAGCTTCCATCTGAGAAGGCAGGCAGACACTCCAGTGTGCTAAGTGGTGTGACGGGGGCTCATTGTGCCCCACAGAAGCTCAGAGAATTACATAACACAGAATTGCAGGGTGGAGGGAGACTTCTGGGAAGAGGTAACTGCTTATAAAATACTGGGAAGGTCAGGCACGGTGGCTGACACTGTAATCCCAACACTTTGGGAGGCCGAGGTGGGTGGATCACGAGGTCAAGAGATTGAAACCATCCTGGCCAACATGGCTGAACCCCGTCTCTACTAAAAATAAAAAAATTAGCTGGGTGTGGTGGTGCACCTGTAATCCCAGCTACTTGAGAGGCTGAGGCAGGAGAATTGCTTGAACCCGGGAGGCGGAGGTTGCAGTGAGCCGAGATCATGCCACTGCAGTCCAGCCTGTGCCACAGAGTGTGGCTCCATCTCAAAAAAGAAAAAAAAAAAAAAAAAAGAAATGCTGGGAAGAGCCTTCTGGAAAGTTACATACGGGAGGGTCTGCTGGTGGCAGAGCTGAGTGTTCGCAATCGCAGCTGACATGAACCCAGTGCTGTCTGGTAACCGTATGTGGGGTGGTGGGCAGCAGGGACAAAGGTTAGAAGCGGGGCCAGGACATTGGGGTCTGACAGGCCTTATAAGAGGTTCAGACTGGGTCCAGGGAAATAAGGGGAAACCAGTGAAGGGTGTCAAGTTGGGGGCGATGACCTGCGAAGCCCGAGGCTGCAACACAAGGGGAGAGCTGTCCAAAGGTTTTCCCAGTTCAGGCCGGGCACGGTGGCTCACGCCTGTAATCCCAGCACTTTCGGAGGCCGAGGTGGGTGGATCCCCTGAGGTTAGGAGGTCGAGACCGGCCTGGCCAACATGGTGAAACCTCATCTCTACTCAAAACACAAAAAATTAGCCAGGCATCATGGTGGGTGCCTGTAGTCCCATCTACTTGGGAGGCTGAGGCACAAGAATCTCTTGAACCCGGGAGGCGAAGGTTTCAGTGAGTCAAGGTCGCACCATTGCACTCCAGCATGGGCAGCAGAGCCAGACTCCATCTAAAAAAAAATGCAGCACGCCTGAAGGTCTGCCGGTGGCAGAGGTGAGTGATCGCAATCACAGCTGAGGTAAAGCCACTGCTGTTTGAAAACAGAGTGTGTGGGGTGGCAGGTGACGGGGAAGGAGGTCGGAAGCTGGACCAGGGCATCCAGGCACAGCAGGCCTCATGGGTCCTGGGCAATGATGGGAAATTGGTGAAGGGTGTGAGGCTGGGGGCGATGACCTGCAAAGCCCGAGGCTGCAACACGAGGGGAGAGCTGTCCAAAGATTTGTGAAATTCGGGCAGAACGGTGCAAGAGTGAGCATGTGAGTTGTCTTTTTTTTCCCTCACGAACCAAGGTTTCCAAGAAGCGCACTGAGCAGTGAGCAATAAAGCTAGGAGTGACTAAGGATGATCCAAGTGGGAGCTGCCAGCGCCAGGTGCCAGGGCTACCCTTTCCAGCTTTGGAGCCGATGTTCCTGAGCACACATCCCTCTCTTGTGGCCGAGAGCGGTATTGCCGCTGAAGAGACGGTGCTGGGGACCCCCTGCAGACTCTCATTCTGAAAATCCCAACATACAGGACAGGGGCCGAATGTACCTTGTGGACCCCATGAGATTTCCCACTTCGTTTTTAGAAAAATGTGATTAAGGCCGGGCGGAAAAATGTGATTAAGGCCGGGCGCAGTGGCTCACGCCATTAATCCCAGCGCTTTGGGAGGCCAAGGCGGGCAGATCATTTGATGTCAGATGTTTGAGGCCAGCCTGGCCAATATGGTGAAACCTCGTTTCCACTAAAAATACAAAAATTAGCCTGGCGTAGTGGTGGGCGCCTGTAATCCCAGCTACTTAGAAGGCTGGGGCAGGATAATTGCTTGAACCTGGGAGGCAGAGTTTGCAGTTATCTGAGATCAAGCCAATGCACTCCAGCCTGGAAAACAGCGAGACTCCGTCTCAAAAAAAAGAAAAAAAAAAAAGAAAAAGAAAAAAGAAAAGAAAAAAAAATCTGATTAGTGGGGAAAATCTATATGTATACTTAGAAAAAAGTGCTAGACGGACACTGAAATGTTACCAGTAATTCTTTCAAGAATATGTGACTATTTTTTTTCACTGTCTTTATTATTTATTTATTTATTTACTTACTTATTTATTTTGAGACGGATCTCTCTCTGTCACCCAGGCTGGAGTGCAGTGGCACGATCTCGGCTCACTGCAACTTCTGCCTCCCGGGTTCACATCATTCTCCTGCCTCAGCCTCCCAAGTGGCTGGGACTACAGGTGCCCGCCACCACACTTGGCTAACTTTTTGTATTTTTAATAGCGATGGGGTTTCACTGTGTTAGCCAGGATGGTCTCCATCTCCTGACCTTGTGATCTGCCCAACTCGGCCTTTCAAAGTGCTGGGATTACAGGCGTGAGCCACCGTGCCTTGTCTCTTTATATGTATTTCAAAATGTTCTATTTCATTTCATGCCAGACTTTTGTTGATAAGAAAAAAAATTGTATTATGATTAAAAAACAAAAAAGGCCAGGAGCAGTGGCTCATGCCTGTAATCCCAGGACTTTGGGAGGCCGAGGTGGGCGGATCACCTAAGGTTGGGAGTTCAAGACCAGCCTGACCAACATGGAGAAACCCCGTCTCTACTAAGAATACAAAATTAGCCAGGAGTGGTGGTACATGCCTGTAATACCAGCTACTCCAGAGGCTGAGGCAGGAGAATGGCTTGAACCCGGGAGGTGGAGGTTGCGGTGAGCCGAGATTGCGCCATTGCACTCTAGCTTGGGTGACAGAGCGAGACTCAGTCTCAAAAAAAAAAAAAAAAAAAAAAAAAAAGCCTGATCCCTGAATGCTCAGGGAGACTGATTTGAGTAATAATAAAACTCAGGTCTCCAGCACAGCCGCCTCCCTGTGAATTATTCTCTATGGCAATTCCTGTCTTGGTAAATGAGCTGTCTCTAGGCAGCAGGCAAGGCGAACCTGTTGGGCGGTTCCACTCTTCCTTGGGCCCCTCAACTTCCTTGGACTTTGTAGGGAGGTTTGCATACCTGCCCACCTGGGAACATCCTTCCTCCTATTGTAACTGCCCAAGGGGTTCACGTTGCCCGCAGCCTAGACAGAGTCGATTTATCAAGACAGGGGAAAAGGGATAAAGAGTAATTCACAGGGCTGGGCATGGTGCCTCACACCTGTAATCTCAGCACTTTGGGAGGCCAAGGCGGGCAGATCACCTGAAGTCATGAGTTAGAGACTAGCCTGACCAACATGGAGAAACTCCGTCTCTACTAAAAAATTTAGCCGGGCATGGTGGCACATGCCTGTAATCCCAGCTACTGGGGAGGCTGAGGCAGGAGAATTGCTTGAACCTGGGAGGTGGAGGTTGCGGTGAGCTGAGATTGAGCCACTGCACTCCAGCCTGGGCAAGAAAAGTGAAACTCCATCTCAAAGAAGAAGAAAGAAAGAAAACACACACACACACACACACAGAGTAATTCACACAGAGCTGGCTGTGCCAGAGACCAGAGTTTTATTATTACTCAAATCATTCTCCCCAAAAATTCAGGGATCAGAGTTTTTAAGGATAATTTGGTGGGTAGGGGGCCAGTGAATCGGGAGTGCTGACTGGTTGGCTGGGGGATGAAATCACAGAGAGTTGAAGCTGTTCTCTTCTGCTGAGTCAGTTCCTGGGTGTGGGGGCCACAGACCTGGTTGACGAGTAAAGATGGGGCCATCCGGTTTTTAGAAATGCAAAAACCTGAAGATCCATTTCGAAAGGCCAATCTTAGGTTCACAATAGTGATGTTGCCTTCGAGAATGATTGCAGAAGTTGCAAATCTTATGACGTCCAGAATAATGGCTGGTAATATTTAGAATTCCAGCCCCTCTTATTCTAACTTGATGACTGGTGGCCTTTCGTTCATTTTACAAGAACAGTTTAGCTTTTGGGAAGGGCTATTATATTTAGTTTAAACTACAAACTAAATTCCTTCCCGAGTCTAGTTCAGCCTACATCCGGGAATGGATGAGGACAGTTTAGACGTTAGATGCAAGATGGAGTTGGTTAGGTCTGATGTCATTCACTGTCATAATTTCCTTAGTTATAATTTTGCAAAGGTGATTTCACTGTTCTCGCTCCAGGGATTGTGGAAAGGGAAGGTCAAGTGTCAGAGAAGAGTCTTTCAGGCTAGAGTGAGGCCTCTGTTCTTGGAGTGGGTGGTTGGAGACCAGGACAGAGGGGTCCCCCCGTTTAGACATGGTCTTGTAGTGCTGGCCTCTGGCTACCCTAAGCACGAAAAGCCTCGCCCCCACTTATCCTCACTTGAGGCTCCTCTTCCCTCAATGCTGGGGCACCTGGCTGGGCGCAGTGGCTCACGCCTGTAATCTCAGCACTTTGGGAGGCCGAGGTGGATGGTTCATGAGGTCAGGAGTTCGAGACCAGCCTGGCCAACATGGCAAAACCCCATCTCTACTAAAAATACAAAAATTAGCCGGGTGTGGTGGCAGGCACCTGTAATTCCAGCTACTCTGGAGGCTGAGGCAGGAGAGTCACCTGGACCCAGGAGGCGGAGGTTGCAGTGAGCTGGGACTCCGCCATTGTACTCCAGCCTGGGCGACAGAGTGAGACTCTATCTCAAAAAAAAAAAAAAAGACTGGGGACTCTGAGGAAGGACATAGATGAGGACACAAAAGCAACTCTCTCTTTTTTTTCTTTTTTGAGACTGAGTTTCACTCTTGTCACCCAGGCTGGAGTGCAATGGCATGATCTTGGCTCACTGCAACCTCCGCCTCAAGGGTTCAAGTGATTCTCCTGCCTCGCCCTCCTGAGTAGCTGGGATTACAGGCACCCACCACCACACCTGGCTAGTGTTTGTATTTTTTACAGATGTAGAGATGGGATTTCACCAGATTGGCCAGGCTAGTCCCAAACCCCTGACCTCGGGTGATCTTCCTGCCTCAGTCTCCCAAAGTGTTGAAATTACAGGCATGAGCCACCGTGCCTGGCCAAGCAACTCTCATTTTCTGCATGTCCTTGAATTTCAGGTGTGAATACTGCTTCTCCAAAGTCCCCTGAACACAGGGACACAAGTGCAGTCACATGACTTAGGCTTCTAATTCTGCCGTAACTCCTTTTCTTTTAAACATTGATTTTTTTTTTTTTCTTTCATTTTTGAGACAGGTTCTCGCCTGTCACCCAGGCTGGAGTGCAGTGGCCCGGCCCAATCTTGGCTCACTCTGCAACCTCCACCCCCACAGGCTCAAGGGATCCTCCCACCTCAGCCTCCTGAGTCCCAAATAACTGGGACCACAGGCATCTGCCACTTTTTTTTTTTTTTTTTTGTATTTGGCTTTTTTTTTTTTTTTTTTTTTTTTTTGTATTTTTATACAGACAGAGTCTTGCTACGTTGCCCAGGCTGGTCTAGAACTCCTCAGCTCAATATTCCACCCACCTCGACCTCTCAAAGTGCTGGGATTACAGGCCTGAACCACTGTGCCCGGCCTGCAGCCTGGATTTTTAATGAGATCTCAGGTCATTTGTGTGCACACTGAACTTTGATAAACTCTTATTTATTTATTTATTGAGAGGGAGTCACACTCTGTCACCCAGGCTGGAGTACAGTGGCGAGATCTCCAGCTCACTGTAACCTCTGCCTCCCAGGTTCAAGCGATTCTCCTCCCTCAGCCTCCAAGTAGCTCCAAGATTACAGGCGCACACCACGCCTGACTAATTTTTGTATTTTTTTTTAGTAGAGACGGCGTTTCACCATGTTGGCCAGGCTGGTCTGAAACTCATGACCTCAAGTTATCTGCCCACCTTGGCCTCCCAGAGTGCTGGGATTACAGGTGTGAGCCATTGTGCCCAGCCCAAGAAACTCTGATTTAAAATGTAGTACTCAATAAATTGATGAAGAAGGTAGTTGAAACAATCTCTGTGACAGTTTAGAGTTTAAAATATTTCCATATTTGTTATTTCATTTTATCTTTTTTTGTTTTGTTTTATTTTTTTGAAACAATCTTGCTCTTTGCCCAGGCTGGAGTGCAGTGATGTGATCTCGGCTCACTGCACCTCGGCCTCCCAAAGTGCTGGGAGCCTGAGCCACAGTGCCTGGCCGGGAGTGCTGTCTTTTTATTAACACCTGTATGTCCTTAGTTACCAGCATAGCCTTCTGTTATAGCAGAGTAGCCCGCCTTACAGATAGAAAGGTCTTCCAGTGTTCCACAGAGTATAATGTTGTCCAGGGGCTTTGCCCGAACAATTCTGAAACATGGACATTCAAGTTGCAATGTATGTGAATGAGTCATAGTTTTCTTTCCGATGCACAGGGCTTCAGTGTTCTACTTGGTCACTTGGTCTAAAGATCTCTGAGGCATGTTCTGTCTGCAACGTACTTGCCCAGCATCTCCCGGGTGGCTCCACTTCTAAAATGGGTAACACTTTCTTTACTGGCCAGGTTTTTATTTAAAGAAAAAATCAAAAAAGTAGACAAGCCACTAGTGAATCTAATCAATTCAAAAGGAAGAAAACACAAATATGTAAAATAAGACATCTTTGGGGGGAAGATCCGAAAAGGGGGAAAAGTTTAAAAGTCACAAGGTGATTTTCCCAATTTTAAGCAAATACATGTGAGAATCTAGATAAAATGGATAACTCAGAAAACACAACCTATCAAAATTGACCTGAGCGACATTAAAAAACAGAGAATAGGAAAAAAGTAGTAGAGCACTGCTACTGAATGCACCAAGCCAGGCTGGTGGATTCTACCAAACTTTAAAGATTAGTCAATCCCAATATTTCTTAAATAAGTTCAGAGCACTAGAAACAAATAAAAACAAAAAGCTTCCAAATTGATTCTTATGAAATAAGTATAATGTATTTTCCAAAACCTGATATTGTATCAAGAACTTTAGATTTATGAATATTGAGATATATCCCTTAAATAAAATATTGGCAAGCAATCCAAATGAACATTATAAAAAAATAGTCCATCATAATTCAGAGAGTTTTATTCCAAGAATACACATTTTGTTACATTTTTCATGTAATTCATCACATTAATACAGCTAATGAGAAGAATTACATGCACAAAAGGACTTTGACAAAATTAGTACTAGTTCATGTTGAAAAACACAACAAAAAGAAATTTATGGATTTCCTCTACACATAAAATATACACTTTAACTCAAAAGCTTGCATTTTACTTAAGGGAAACATTAAGGCTTTGTCACCAAAATCAGGAACAAGACAAGGATGCCTACTATCTCATTACATTGAACATCGGGATGGAGGTGTTAGCTAATGCAGTTAGAGAAGAGAAAGCAATTCGAGACACTGGAATTGAAAAGTAAATAAAAATAATCTTTATTTTCAGATGCAATTGTTATTTATCTGAAAAACCCCAAAGTATCAATGGAGAAATGACTACAAATAATGAAAGAATTTAGTAAAATAGTAGGAAATAAAATTAACATATTAAAAAATCAATAGCTTTTGTGTACAGAGACAAAAAACAGAGAGAAGCTAAAATGGAAGGGACAATCCAATATATGGCAGCAAAATGATAATAAAATATTTGTACATTTTGCACAAGTGTCCAAGATTTATATGAGGAAAACTCACAAAACACTACAGAAGAAAACAAAATTGAACAAATGTAAAGGAAACCATGTCCTTGGATAGAAAAACTTAACATCACTAGAATGTTGTTTAGTCTTCCAAGGTTAACTTATACATTTAACAAAATCCCAATAACAATGTCCTAAATATCTTCTGGACAGACAGGCCAGTTAGAAAGTTCACTTGAAAGGATAAATGAGAGGGAATAGTTACAAAACGTATGGGGAATAGAAAAGCCAAAACTGTTGGGTGTGGGTAGGATCAGCTCTACCAGATATTAAAACTTACTTGTAAAAATCTTTATAATTAAAGTAGGATGGTATTGATGCATGAATAAAAAGACAATGTAACAGAGTTGAAAATCAGAAATAGACCTCATTATATATACAAATTTAGTATGCTATGGAAGCCGCACTCAAAATCAGTGAGGATATAGGATGGAATTATTAATAAGAGGATTAGGATAATCGTAGAGCCATATGGAAAAAATTAAATGAGATTGATATCTTATACCATTCAACAGGATAAATTCCAAGTGGATCAGATATTTATAGACAATGTAACTATACAAGTAATAAAATAAGACAACATGGATGAATACCTGTATAATCTTTGAGTGGAAAAAACTTTCTAACTATGATTTAACACCCAGAAACATGTTATAAGGGAAACAGTACTGCTAAAAAAATAACTTTTGCATGGAAAAGGAAATCATAGATACAATAAAAAGACAAAATGACAAGCTGGATTTACATGGCCAGGTAATATATACACCTCGATTGAGTGATTAAATAAGTTATTTACTGATGAGGAAATTGGTAGCTTTAACAAGGGCCATTTTGGGAGCATGTGCAAGGACAAATCCTAATTGGAATGGACTGAGGATGAGTGGGAAATGAGGAAATAGAGGTTGTTGGTGTCCACAATACCTCTAAGAAGTTAGGTAGAGAGGGAGAAGGTAGGGTAGTGTTGAAGTGGGGGAGGAGGGGCAGGACTAATAGAGTGGAACTGACTTGAGGCTGGTCGCACAGGTGAGGGCTTACCTGTGTGATTTGCATCAAAGGTGATTTTCTCCTACCTTTGTGAAGCTCTGAGAAATTATAAAAATCACCCAAGTTACTACTAAAAAAGAGATCAAGATCAGCAGCATTTTTTGAAGCATGATATTTGAGGACATGACAAATGTCCTAGGAGAGATGACACAAGAGAGGAGTCATGAGAAGTGAATCTCTCTGTACTCACTCATTATTTTATTTCTAACTTGTAATTAGCCTCCAAAATTGTGTTTTTCTTTTGTGAGTCACTCTCTTCTTTCCCTCTGTTCACTAACAACTCATACCCTCAATCCCTTTGTCTACCTATTGGGTGCTTCTTGTCCAAGTTTCACTTAGGATTGTTGCTTCCTCCTTCCAGGACCCTGAAGTGAAGTCAAAGTTACCTCATAGGTTCTCTTAATGCCCTCTGTATTTTCTTAGTTACAACACATAACAATTACAATGACAAGCAGAAAAATTAATTCATCAGCGTGTCTTTTGGGGGAAGACTAGGGATAGTGGATGGAACCACAGAAATATGCTCGTATTACAAAACATAATCTGTAAAATGCCTTTAAAGAAAGCCAGTCCTGTTAACTGGACAGGGAGGTGGGATGGGTAGCTTTTGTTTTGCTGAATGCCAAGTCTGAAATTTAGAAACAGAAACTCCTTCAGGAAGGAATTACTCTGCGTAATAAACAAGAGATGATCCAATAAGGCTGGGCACTGCGTGAGGAACGGGAAAAAGGAGATAGAAAGGGACGGTGAGGGAGAGAGATGGGGATAGAGAGAGAGAGAAGCTCGTCCACACCATGCCGCTGTTAGTACCATCATGGAGATCAGAAATAAAATTATATGCTTTAAATAGCTTATTTTGGGAAACAAAATGTAAAGCCTTGCCTCTTGGTCCCTTACCAAATCCTCAGTGAAGTCTCAATTGTGTGAAAGCTTTTGTGTGAGTGGATTCATTGTGTGGAATCCAAAAAGGTTCTATGTTTTGAATCTGGTATGTGCAGAGCAAAATTAGATACTTCACATGCAAAATGGAAGGGAGAGAACAAAGGGTCACTTTAGAGCTGGTTAACCTTTGGGAAGTCCAAGATGAAATTATTTTAAACAAGATGTAGTACACAGTTGCAGCTCATATTGAATCACCACATTCTGATTGATCTATGACTCCCCAGTTACTGAAGCGTGGTGTGGGAGAACCTGTAGAGGTGTTGAGTGTTGAGAGCGAATGAATGCAGGAGAGAAGAGAAGGACCAGCTCTAATGTGTGTCACACACTATATTGCAATAGATTGTTTACTTTTCAATTTCCCAAAGACTGTCAATTACTGAAGAATTGGAATAATGTCTGTCACAGCATTGTAGGCCCAGTGCCTAGCATGGTGCCTGACAAGCACAATATTTGTTGAATAAATAATTTCAAAACAGAATCCTGATTTTTAGAATGACCTCAACTTCTATCCACTGAAGTTTCATATTTTCTCAAAAAGCACATTCAATCGGGCAAAAAAAAAAAAAAAAAAAAATCAGTCAAGGGGCTACTCTGACCCCTCCTGCCCCTGAGACTGACCCAGGTTTTCTGACTTCAAAGTGAATTTCATAAAGTATGAGTTATAATGTCTCATCTGATTCATTTTTCCTTGCCCAGAAAGTAGTGTGTATGGATACGTTTCAGCAGCATTTGAAAAAAAAGTATGGTTGCCATTGCACTTCTATAAATCTTAGATTCTCAACCTCCTTGTCACAGATCTTTAAACTTATCCTGTAAAATACTGGGTACTTACCCAATAGGCGTCAGGTACCATGGAATGCACTGAAGATAAAGAGAAGCAGCAAAATGAATGAAATAAACATGTATGTTGGATAAGAATACAGTAGTAGAAATACCAAATTCTTGTTGATCTCTGAAGAAACCTTGTTCTTCTAAGCTCCTGAGTCTTTGCCCAAGCTGTGCTGCCTGAAATTCTTATTACCTCCTCCCTCACTGCACCAACACTGCTCAATCTCCACCATGCTTCCTGGTAAACTTGGAAAATTCCTATTCATTGTTTGGGTTTGAGCTTTAATGCCAACTGTTCTTTCCTCAATCATTTTCATTGATAATTTATTCCTTTGTGCTCTTACAGTCTCGTATGCATACCTTTGTAATAATATGTGCTACACTGTTGTATCTCCTTATGTGTCTGTGCCTTCATTAGATTGATGGACATTCTAGAGGAGAGTCCCTCGAAAACTCCCTCATTCGAGAGGAGAATCACCTCAGGCTGAATCCACCTACCTTGGATTGCTGGTATGTCACAAGATTCTGGTCCTGACAACCAAGCAGTTCTGTGGTTCCTATCCCTGGTCTGACATTTCCACTGATGCACTACCAACTTTGGTTAGAATTGGCTCGTTTGAGAGTGGCCAGAGAGCTTCTTTGCCAGAAAGAATTTTATTGATGGCAGAGTTTTGGAATTTATTAACCGCATCCTCTATATCATACTTATTTTTGCATCTATTTTCTACTTGCAACCCTTAATCAAGATCACATTTGTCTAAGCCGTAAGTAACTGCAAATCAGAATTCTTCTTAGAACCCTATGGCCAGATAATCTCATTTATTCTGAAATCAATGTCTCACCTAGATTCTACTCCTTAGCTCGAGCTCTGCATATCTCAGTGTCTTTAAAATGTTTCCACTTGGAAATCCTCACTGGTAGAGGTGAGCTGAACCCAGCCTGTGCTAGCTTATGAAAGCCTATTCATGCGCATTTCTTTCCAACTGCTTATTTGGTGACATCATCTTGGTAGCTTGAAATAGGCCATCACGGGTACATTTGCATCGTGGAAATCATCAAAGGCTGTAAACAGGATTTTTTGTTTTTGTTTTCTGGGAGAGCAGGTTTGTCTGTATACCCCTGCTCATAGGAATCTCAAAGTCAGCTTGTCCAATTGGAATGTTTTTTCTACTTCCAAATGTCTTCTGCTGCTTCTTCTCCCTGTCTGTGAATGGTATCCCGAATCCGAAACTTGGCCACTGTCTTAGTCACTTGTCTCCTCTCCTTATGCTTCTATATGGTCATCCTCAGACAGGATTGAATCAATGTACAGAGCCCGTTAGTTGTCTCTTTCATCAGTCGTAATAGAAACTTGTAGCTGGACATGTGTTAGCCGAGATACACAACCTTTCCCGACCTCTGTTGTATTTGACTGCGGCCGGGACACTGAGTTCTCTGATACGTAAGCAGAGGCCATGTGTGCCATACCTCCTCCAGGTTCTCTTTCCTCTTCCTACTTGTATAAACTAGAGGGGGCAGCAGCCTAACTTAGACCACAGAGGTGATGACAATAGCCCAGAACAGGGGGTTCTTAGACTTTCTTTGTGACATGGGCCCTTTGACAGTCCTATGACCTCTTTTCCAAATACATAAAATAAAATGTATAGAATTATAACAAAAGCCAATTATACTGAGGTACAGTTATCAACATTTAAGTAACCTAATTTGTTATCTAGTCATGTAGCATTTTTTTATTAACACACTAAATAACAAAATTTAGCAGCCAGGTCTTATATTTACAGTAATTTCAAAGCAATAATAATTATGAGTGATATTTCAAGATTCTTTATTAACTGTACTGTGATATGAAAATGATCTGTAACTTCAAGTTGCTAAGCCACAGGCATTGCTAATACTACTGTGATTTGTTGTCATAATTCATAATTGAAGAGATTGCTAAACTTCATTTAGGAGCTAGTGAAAATAAAGGTGTAATTTTTTTCCCATTCAGGTTCACAGGCCCCCTAAATTCTGTCCATGGGCCCATTTGTGGGCCTGCCAACCCTAGAATAAGACCACTGGCAGAGGATAGCAGAGCTTGATGTCTGCCTTCCTGGATGACCTCAAGGTGCACACCCTAACTAGATAGTTACATGAGACGTAAATCCCTATCCTGTTTTCCTGTTTAAGTCATTGCATTTTGGGGGTCTTTTTTTTTTTTCATGGCAGTCCAGCCTGTCTACATCTACCTATTAAGTATCTCTTCAACTTGTGGTTCTTTTTCTTTGTCATCACTGTTGCTGTCTGGTATAGGTATTGCTGGGGCATTAACTGGGAATTGTTTCAGCTTTGTTTTTACAGCATTACTGAGGTATAATTTACATGCAATAAGAATACATGAATTTTTTTTTTTTTTTTGAGATAGAGTCTTGCTCTGTTGCCCTGGCTGGAGTGCAGTGGTGAGATCTCGGCTCGCTGCAACCTCCACCTCCCGGGTTCAAGCGATTCCCCTGCCTCAGCCTCCTGAGTAGCTGGGACTAGATGTGTATGCCACCACGCAGGCTAATTTTTTATATTTTAGTAGAGACGGAGTTTCACCATATTGGTCAGGATGGTTTCAATTTCCTGACCTTGTGATCCGCCCGTCTTGGCCTCCCAAAGTGCTGGGATTACAGGCATGAGCCCCCATGCCCGGCCAAGAATACATGCATTTTAAGCGCACTGTTTTATGAATGTTGGCAAATGTAGACACCTGTGTACCCACACAATCAATAAGCAGAATATTACCGCCACCCCAAAGTACCATTTCCTAGTCAATTCTGTCCTCCTCCTGTGCATGCCCTGTTGCCCATGCCTAACATGTTTCTGGTCCCGGACAGTCACAGATTTTGTTTTTGGCACTACAGATTAGATTTGTTTCTCTAGAGTTTCACATAAATAGGATAATGTAGAATGTACTTTTTTGTGTCTGGCTTCTTGGACTTAGGATTATGTTTTTGAAGTTTCATTGATGTTGCATTTATCAGTAGTTTGTTCCTTTTCATTATTGAGCAATATCTCATAATGTTTTATGTATTCCTCATTTGATAAATATTTGGGTTGTTTCAAGATTGGGGCTATTGTGAATAGAGCTGCTCTGAATATTCACATATGGTTCTCTATATGGACAAATGTTTTAACTTCTTTTTGGTAAATACCCAAGGGTGGAATAACAGGGCCATATGGCAAGTAAATGTTTAACTTTTGACAAATCTACAAAAAGTCTACTGGAATTTATTGCTCTTAATCTGTAGTGAAATTTGGGGAGAATTGCTCTTGTAACAATATTGAGTTTTCCAGTTCATGAAAACAGTTCATACCTCTCAGTTTGAATTTATGGAGACTTGGTTTTATGTACCTTAAGGTGGGTCTTAGAAAGCCTTGGCTTTTTACCACGCTCATCTCTTTTACCAGAACTCAAAACCTACAAACTGTTTCCTCCTTCAGTGAGCAACAGATTATATCTCTACTCATCCAGCTGTTGTTCTGTGCTACACTTTGTGGATTCTCCCTTGGGTACACAGAGCTCAGGGATCAGTCAAATATCTGAGAGTAGATTTCGGGGCTTTTTATTCTAAGGCCTTCCTCCTAGAATTTCCCTGGTCAATTTCCAGTCACTCCGACTGCCTTGAACTCCATCATATGACACCTCCAGGCTGCAAGTCTGCAGTTCTCTGCTTGAATTCAAGTTGCTTTGCACAATACACACTGAGGTATATTGTCAGGATAAGAGCCCTTAAAGCTGGCTCCCATGCAGCGTAATTCCCTCCTTTTAAGTGTCAAATTCCCTCCAGTTTCTGCCGGGTTTTGGCCTTTTTCTAGTGCTTTCATATCATTTCTTAAAATGCATTTTTTCCAGTGTTTAATACTGTTCTATGAGAAATATAAATCTAATCTAAGCCGCTCTGCCATTTTTTGCAGCTGGAACTTCCTAGTCCATTTATATTTCATATTATCATTGATATATCTATGTAATTTTATCTTACTATTTGGTTTTTATTTGTCCCACCTTCTCCCTTTTTGACTTCTTTTATTTGAGACAGAGTCTCACGCTGTTGCCCAAGTTGGAGTGCAGTGGTGCTATCTTGGCTCATTGCAACCTCTGTCTCCCAGGTTCAAGCAATTACAGTGCCTTAGCCTCCTTAGTAGCTGGGATTACAGGTGTGAGCCACCACACCTGGCCAATTTTTTATAGTTTTAGTAGAGACGGGGTTTCACCATGTTGGCCAGGGTGGTCTCGATCTCCTGACCTCAAGTAACCTGCATGCCTCGGCCTCCCAAAGTTCTGGGATTACAGGCATGAGCTACAGCACCCGGCCCCCTTTTTGACTTCTTGTGTATTAATCAAAAATTCTAAAATTATTCTATTTCCATTCTCATTTAGCTTGTTATACAAACTACTTTAATAATTTCTACTCTATTTTGGAAATTTCAATATGCATCTTTGACTTAATGAAGTCTAATATAAATTGGTACTTTTACTAATTATTAGGAAATGAGGGACCTTAGAAAAGTGTACTCAATTTACATTTAACTCCTGCACATTTTTTTGCTGTTGTCAGGCATTTTAGTTTTAGAAATATTTATTTTATTTCTTTTAGAGATGGAAAAGAAATAAGTTGCCTAGGTTGGACTGGAACTCTTGGGCTCAAGTGATCCTCCCACCTTAGCCTCCCATGCAGCTGGGACTATAGGCACTCAGCACTGAGTAGTTTAATTCTAGGAATATTTAAAACACTGCAATATATTATATATAATACATATATATATATAAACCTTGTTCATTTAGATTTGTACATTTAGTTTCCTTCTTTTTCATTCTTCTTTGCCTTTCTCTACTGTCATTTGGGAGAATTTATCTTCTGCTTCAAGAACTATCTTTAATATTCTGTAAGACATCTTCTAGTGACAAATTCTCTAGGTTACATTTTTAAAAATCTTATTTTGCTTTCATTTTGAGGGTTACTTTTGATGGCTATACAATTCTAGATTGACAAGTGTTATTTCTTTGTTTTTGTTTTTGGTGGTTAAGGGCATCAGCACTTTGAATATGCTACCTCATTTTCCTTCTATTTCCCTACCTGCCCTTTGTTACTCTCTTGCTTTCTCTCTAGCATGTAGATCTCTCAAATCCTCACTGCCCCAGTTGCTCTCTGATGCTTAACACATCAAATATAACATTCTCCAGCTTTTCTAGTTGCTCTCAAAAGGAGACTATAAGTGAGTCTGCTATTTTGGGAAACATAAATTGTATTTATAATTATAAATATAAACTATACACACATCTATGTATATGTGTTTGTGTGTGTGTGTGTGTGTGTGTGTGTGTATATATATATATCCATATATATGGACATTCTATATGTTTTTATTTTTATTTCATTTTCCAAACAAATGTCTTTGGCTGATATGTAGAAATGCAAGTGCTTCATTTTAATAGTGCTTTTATATAGCCACACGTAGAGAACAAAGATGATTCGAAGTGGCCATATTGGATACGTTTGCCTTGTTTTCATTGTTAGTTTCAATATTTTACTATGTGTGATTAAATATATGATGTTGGATTTATGATATTTGCTTTTCTTAAGGCCTTCTATTAGATTGAGGAAGTTCTCTTTCAAGAAAGAGTTTGCAAAGTGTTTCTGTTACTAATGGAAGTTGAGTTATTGACAAAGGCCTTTTCTGATTCATTGAGGTAATTATATGAATTTTTAAACTTTTATCTTTAAATGTGATATATTATATTAGTATATTTTCTAAAACTAAACAATCCTCCTATTACTGACTTAAGCTGAGCTAGGTCATAATATAGATTGGATCTTTATACATAACTCTGTTGTACTATGTAAGAGTACAAATTAACATGATCGTTTTGAAAGCAGAATGGCAATATATTTGTTAGTTTGTGTTTATCTATGCCCTATGTCCAAGCAATTCAATCTGGATACATCACAGAGGACTTCTCAGTCAGGTCCATAAAGAAACACATACAAAGTTTGTTTTCAGTTGACTGTATGTATGGGTGTACTTGTAGGGAATTACATAGACTTTAATATGTATTACTATGAAATGGTTAAGAAACATGTAGTGGATGTGTATTGTGGGACACTATCCAGCAGTTAGATGCAACTCACTAGATTTACCTGTAACATGAAGGGCTCTTAAAAACAACTCTAGGTGAAGAAAGAAATAAACATTATAAATCGTTATCACAACATTTTTATGTAAATTAAAAATATACATACAAAGCACAATACATGGATACACATATATTCAAAGACACAGATTAAAAAAGAATTCTTCCTGCTTTTCTGGCTTTGTTTTTGACTCATCCTGCTGCCCACCTGGGATGGCCTGCCCCCCCCACCAATCTAGACTCTATAGTCAGTGAATCCCCAACTCAGGGACAATCTCTACAGGAAACTTTCCAGCATAACTCTAGACCACAATGATCTCTCCCATATTTTGAATTCCTGTGACATATTCATACATTTTCCACCCAAACAATGTCATACATAAAACAAGGCAAAGAAATATCAGCTGTAAACAGGTATTTTTGATGTCCTTCTTCCTCTTTCCAACTAGATGTTAGGTTGAGTGACTATATCCATGCTTGCTTCCCACAGAGCACTGGCGACTTTTGCTGGTTGGTTATTAGAGAAATATTTTATCTTGATGCTGTCTCACCATCAAAACCAGCCTATCCTCGTCAGTAAGAGAGGCTCTCACTATCAGTTTTTTTTTTGTTTCCCACACTTTCTTCTGAGCTCTCTCCTTTTTCTTCTCTTTCTCTGACTTGAGAGAACCCCTCGGCAGACACAGTCTTTCTAATTTCTTTTGCTTTGTTCTTCCCTGCCCTCCACTGACCACTGGCAAGATTAGAGATAGAGAAAGGCAGTCTGCATAGTTTTGCTTACTGATCTGTTGTAATAATCTCTCCTATCTGGGTGGCTGGAAAAGTACCTGTGAGTTCTTAACTAGCTCTTGTGGCTGTGCAAAACTTGTTTGTTTCTTGTCTGCGAACACATTTATTTTCATCAGTCTGTTTTCCTTGTCAGTTGGCTTATCTTGGGGTGTAGATTTGAAGAGGCAATAAAGAGTAGTGCAATTAGATGACAATTAGATAATTCCACAGCCTCTGTTAACTGGGTGTTTCTTGGGTATTCTTTGAGATTCCTTCTCTCTCCGTATTACTGGTGACCCTTGGGAATGAAAAACCTCTTAGCTCTGAAACAACTGTGGTCCTTGAAGCCACAGTGTAAAAATACCACAAGTTACTCTATGGATAGGCTTTCCTCAGAAAATCTGAAGTCTCACAACAACTCCAAACAAGAGAACACATTGTCAGTGGACACCATGCAGAGAACTGGTGGGTGACTGAGAATTCTTTTTTCTTTTCTTTCTTTTTTTTTTTTTTTTTTGAGACAAGGTTTTGCTCTGTTGCCCAGGCTGGAGTGCAGTGGCGTGATCATAGCTCACTGCAACCTCGAACTCCTGGACCCAAGCCATCCTTCTGCCTTGGGCCTAGGGGTTGCAGGTGCATGCTGCCACACCTGGCTAATATTTTTAATTTGTATTTTGTAGAGATGGTGTCTTACCATGTTGCCCAGGCTGGTCTTGAACTCTTGGACTCAAGTGATCTGTCTGCCTCGGCCACCCAGAGTGCTGGGATTACAGGCATGAGCCACTATGCCCAGCTGGATCTTTTATCAGTTTGAAAAGGATATCTAATAAATGGGGAAGGATTATTTGCTCTGGGTTAGGGAAAGGGGATATAGTTCATTAACTCTTCATTATCGTAAACATTATTTAATTCACCAATACAGTAAAGGTTGCTGTAACTTCTGCTATGCCAAATGCCTGTAACATGAAAAGGAATATATGGGTGTATATGAATAGTTCTGCCTATTAATCCTTCTTTCCCCTTTAACCCCTGGTCACCACTGGCTTTCTTACTGTCTCCATGGTTTTGACTTTTACAGAATGTCATATAGTTGAAATCATGCAATGTGTAGCTGTCCCAGATTGGCTTTTCTCTTAGTGATATGGATTTAAGTTTCTCCGTCTTTTCGTGGCTTGATAGCTGATTTATTTAGTGCTGAATACTATTTTACTGACTACATATTGGAAACCTTTCTCTCATGCCTCATGCCCTTCCCTCTGGAACCTTCATGTTTGTCATGTGACTGTTACTTCAGCTCTGAAACATAAATCTAACTTCATTTCTCTTTCTAAGCCTGGATGCCCAGACCCTGTAAGATTTAGTTTTGAAAATCACAAGTCTTATTAGTACCGTGCTAAGTACTCATAGGATTAAATGAATTAATACGTATACAACATTTAAAAACAGTTTCTGGCACTTAGTTTAAGCACTAAGTAATTAGCAACTATTACTGTCACCACCCCAACTACTACTATTTATGCATGGGAGTAAATTTTGAGATTGGCTTTGTTCTCCCACTCAGCGTAATGTCCATGATGTCCATCCAAGTTTTTGCATGTGTCAACAGTTCATGTCGACATATTGCCTCACTCACAATTAGGCAATATTGTTTGTTATCTTGGTTTCTTTAACTAATATTGTTTCTAAAACCTACTCCTCACTTCTTGATTTGTTTCTTATCTTGTAAAGTCTTTGGCAGCTCTTTCAGAGGGGACCAATATTAGACTGAGTACATATTTTTTCTTCCTAAATAGATGATACATTTACTTGCTATAGAATTAGGTGAAAAATATTTTTCTTCTTAGCTTTGAGGATACTGTTTCATTCTCTTCATGCATCCAATGTCATTGATGAAATGTCTGATGTCAAAGTTAGTATAATTGTGGATCTTTGTAGCATTTTTCTCTCCATCCTTGGTATTATGAAATTTTATGCAGATCTTTTTATCTTCATCATGCTTGGCAACTTTTAATGGCCCATTAGACCTGAGATCTAATATCTGTTAACTTTTCTTTCATAATTTTGATCACACTTTCCTTTTATTCTATATTCTGCAGGAATTCTTGAGTTAACATTTTATCTCTCCAGTTTGTTTTTGTTTTGATCTTTAGTGTGTCCCTCAAGTTTTTCTTTATTTCACATATCACATTTTAAATTTAACAAATATCTAGTTAACTCTAAGTATGGCTGCAATATCTTCTCACATCACTCTGGTAATTAAACACACTTATTCTAAATTCTTGTATCAACTGTCCTTTTAACTTTGTTTTCTTGGCATGTCAGTTTCTTCTGATTATTGTGCTTTGTGCCTCTCTTTCAGGTATTAGTCTCTTTCAAATGATTGGTAATTTTTGGTTATGTGTTCATCTTTGCATTTGAAATTTTCTGCTAGCCTCCCTGTAAATGTTGGGTTTATTTATTGCAATTTTCTTCTGGGAGAGGGGTTAGAAATATTTCCTGGTGCTGAGTGCCAATATCCATTCTTCTGAGAGTGCGTGCTCTCTTCTTCCCTCTTGGGGATTATGCACAGCACTGCTCTGTCTTCCCAGCCCTTGCACACATTCTCAGTGCTTCCATATGATATGTGGAGAGGTCATTCCTCATGGCTCTCTCTGTCAAACTCTGTGTCCACCTTTACTGATTTCAGTAAGAGTCATAGGAAAAGACAGAAATACTATTATTTTACATATTTCTCATCAGGATATCCAACAAGTTCTCTTTGATATCAAACATAAATCCTGGGACTATTTAATTATGCCATTTTCCTAGATCCAAAAATAATCATATATCTCTACTTAATTGAAAAAAACAATGTTCCTCTAGTAGGAGACCTAATATATGCTTTGAGCATCTTGAGTGCCAATTGCCTTGCATGTGTGCTGTGTTTAATCGTGTGAGGTTGTTTTTCTTCCCCATGTTCACTAATGGGGCATCTGAGGCTCAGAGAGCTTAATTGTCCTATGAGTAAAAGCTGTGTATACACGGAGACACATATACTGGGGGAAGAAGCCAGGTCTGCCTCCCCTCAATGGCCATGCCATCTATTCTGCCTCTAGGCCTCTAAACTAACTGCAGGGACTTTCTTCTTTCATAAGGTGTTTTCATTAATATTTTTTATCATTGTCATTACGTTATCTGTGCATATTTTATTTTATGTTCTTTTGGGTTTTTTTTGAGACGGAGTCTCGCTCTGTCGCCCAGGCTGGAGTGCAGTGGCACGATCTCGGCTCACTGCAAGCTCTGCTTCCTGGGTTCATGCCATTCTCCTGCCTCAGCCTCCCGAGTAGCTGGGACTACAGGCTCCCGCCACTGCGCCCGGCTAATTTTTTGTGTTTTTAGTAGAGATGGGGTTTCATCGTGTTAACCAGGATGGTCTCCATCTCCTGACCTCATGATCCGCCCGCCTTGGCCTACCAAAGTGCTGGGATTACAGGCGTGAGCCACCGCGCCCGGCCCTCTTTTATGTTCTGTAGTAAATAAAGATGACCGATTCCTGAACATTGAGAAGAGGCTAAATGTGTAAATATTTAGGAAGAGTGAAAAAAAAAATGTGCCCCTAGCCTCTTTTCAATGTTCAGGAATCGGTCATCTTTATTTACTACAGAACATAAAAGAGGGGCGGGCGCGGTGGCTCACGCCTGTAATCCCAGCACTTTGGTAGGCCAAGGCGGGCGGATCCTGAGGTCAGGAGATGGAGACCATCCTGGTTAACACAATGAAACCCCATCTCTACTAAAAACACAAAAAATTAGCCAGGCGCAGTGGCGGGAGCCTGTAGTCCCAGCTACTCGGGAGGCCGAGGCAGGAGAATGGCGTGAACCCGGGAGGCGAAGCTTGCAGTGAGCCGAGATTGCGCTACTGCACTCCAGCCTGGGTGAAAGAGTGAGTGAGACTCCTTCTCAAAAAAAAAAAAAAAAAAAAAGTTACAAAGTCATACTCAACTTTCTGCTCTTGTCAGACAATTAAGGGGACTTTGAATACTTCAGCCCTAATAATTTTCTTCCTAACATACATATTGCAGTGTTTATCTAATTTTAAATATCTTTTTGTTTCAACACCTAATTTTTTATTTAGATCTATCTGTATGTTTACAATATATTTTGCTCTGTGTTCATTCTTTGATTTCGGAACTTCAAGCTTTCTGAAGCATGTTTTCAGAGTTTCTCTTTAGTTTCTTTAGTGGAATTCTGCTGGTGGCGTTTTGTTTTTTGTCTCTAAATATGTTATTTAGCCATAGGTTGATGAATATTTTTCTTGGTTGAGAATTTCAGAATGGCATTATTATTCTTAACAAATAATATTGTTTATTTTACCTTTCATTCTTTCTGATTTCAATATGATTAAAGGTAATTTGATTTTTCTAGTGCTAATTGAAATATTTTTCCCTTCCTGATTCTTTACTATTTCTCTAGGAGATACGTAGGTGTAGGTTTATCTCCATTGTAGCTTGCTTAGCATGCATGGAATTTTTGAATATGCGGTTTAGTGTCTTACAAAAGTCTAGAGAACTTTCAGCCAAAATACCATCACATATTGTCGCTTCCCAGTTCCCTTCTATGAGAACACTCACTAAACACATGCTACACTTTCTCACTGTATCTCCCATGTCTCTTCATGATTCTGTCTACATTTTGCATTTTTTAAATTTTCTGTAATGCGTTCTGAAATATTTATTAACTCCCACCATGGCCACGTCTAATCTGATGAGTTCATTTTTGAGTTTTTAATTTAAAATACTATATTTTTATACAAACTACTTTTCAAATTTGCTACATCAACTTTTTAGTCTCCTAAAAATATATTCATTTAAAAAAAATTTTTTTTAAAACAAATGTGCTTTATAATCTAACAGTGATATTTCTACTAATGAACCGTTGTGGATCTGTTTGTACTCTTTTTCTGCTTTCCTTTCAAATGGTGGAATATCGTTTCCTGCGTACTTAGATGCCTTTGAATGACAAATATTTATTTTTCTCTGAAAATTATTTTTGTGCACTTTTGAGGATTAGTAAGAAGAAAATTTGCCAAAGAGAATTTGAATTTTTTTGTGAGTCTACTAAAGGCACCACCATTCTGGGACCACATTATGTTAATTCTTGGCCTAGAGATGTTTGGATGTATGTTTGGACTGCACATTTAAACAATTTTTAAATTAATTGCTGTAAATCATTAATGATTGAGTTTCTTTAAATCTGTCCAATCTCAAGTCATTTTTATTTGCCGTTTCCAGGGAATGTGAAATGAGATTAATTTACCTCTGATTCTTCTTTATACTGAGGATAGAAATTTTGGTCCTAGCTTTAGGGAGGAGCTCCTGTGTGATGCCCTGTCTTGGGAAAAGCTATGTATTTCTTTACTGTCTTATGTGATGTATGACAGTAGGAATCTGCACTCATTCATTTTGGTACATGTCCGTAGGGCAAAATCAGTTTCGGTGTTTAGGTATATTTCGTCTGCTCCCTGCATTCCCATGGTTTTGACCTTATATTTTACTTTTTTTTTTGTGAGCATACCAATGCTTCAATTTTTTTCCAGTAATATAATCAACTATATTATGAGAAAGAGAAAAATTTTGATAAAACACAAATTTTATGTTTTCCTACTCTAATTGCCTTTTATGTAAAAATACAGGTAAAATTTATTTGTGCTTTTTTGCTATTTCTGTTTTGCTATTCTCTGTTTGTCTATGTCTTCTCCACATAGACACAGTTAGGGAATTTTGTACACTCTTGTGCCAACTGCTTTGATAGTAACAAAATGTATTTCTCAAACTCCTAGGTATAAAACTCAAGTATCCACAATTTAAATTCTTTTTCCCTCACCTCTACTATGTTTCCAGTCTCAATAGAAATCGATGCCAATCCGGAAATACAAGCATTATTCTAATACTTCTCACACATTACAGATATAGATTAAATTTTCTAGATCTCCTTAAATACTATCATTTTTCACTACTTGTATCTTAACTGTTAAGTTCAACATTTTCTATAATATTAATATATTGTGAAAATTTCCTTACTTTCTTATTTGTCCCAGATTCAATGTTTTGCAGTCTCTACCTCACCCTGTGAAGCATAAACATTGTACATGCTGTACAAATAATACATAGTTCATGTGCTTAGAGATTGCACAATTTTTATTTGGTTGACAATAGTTAATGTTTTCTTCTTCATTTTCTATTTCCTGATTTTTCTGTATTTAGTATATACTACAGTATCATAAAAATAAGAACGTTTTACAAACTACACCAAAAGCAACCCTAGGAATAAAATGCACAAATAAAATATATAAACATGCAATTAGATGTACCATGTACCCTTCTAATTTATTTAGACATTCAATTTTAGTACAATTTTAATTAAAGTCTGTGTATTATCTGTCATCGTCTTAGTATTTTTTATATAACAAATTTTGTAAATCAAAAAGTCTCAATGTCATTATAAACTATCTTGGCAGAGGTTGATGTCCAAGGAATAATTTCTCTCCCAAATTATGCCAATCGGAATTTCACTCGACCATAATTCTTTTAATCAGTTTCAGAGGAATAATAAATTTCAAAATTGTTCAAGGTACTTGTAGTTCAAGTACATTTTGACAGGTGTAAAACTGTAGACAGACTGATACAAACATATTCTAATTGACTTAAAAGTATATGGGACCTATTTTAAAATCTAGATTTTAAAATGTCGTGTCAACATACACATGTTCTCCTTGTGAAATAATTGCTTTTTATTCTCTGGATAGAATAATTTAATCTTTAAACCTTCAATTCACTGTTAAAAACAAAATATTACATAAGGATATGCTTATACAAATATTTCACAACTAGCTTTTCAATTCAGAAATATATGTGAAAAATCATCAAGTGTCTAATGGATTTCAAGGAGAAATGGGTTAGTAATTTATTCCATATGTCTCAATTTTTCCTAGACACAAGGCTTCCTTTAAAATAATTGTAGGCGTTTAAGAAACCATGTAAACTAAAAAGAAGAAATTGTGACACTGCCGCTTAGGTTTTTTAAATCTTTGGACATGAATCAATATATTTTTAAATTTTATCTTAATTAGACATTGTGAGTTCACCATCTTCCTGTCAGTATAGCATCCAAGCTGATTATCATAGTTTACAAGTTCAACTATCAACTGTGTTCTGAGAGTCTAAAACAATAAATGAATGTATTTGTTTGGGTATTCTTAAAGCAGGAGTGAGGACACAGCAAAAGTGAGACAAGCAAGAGAGAACAAACTAAAACAGGAAAGATAGAAAAGCCAGTACCACACGTGTTAAGAGGCGAGTTCCTGTGTTAGATATCTGGGCTTAATTCTATGGGAAGCTATGTGGAACATGCCTCAGAATTACATCACTGAATCCAGGGAGATTCTTCTTAGTTACCCTCACCTTTTCTTCCCACTTCATGCCCAGTATCAAGCTCCCGTGCTGCTAGAGAAAGTCCTCAGCTAGAAACAGGTGCAAATTCTGGAGATGAGACCTTGTAGAGTGTTAAGAATGGTTTTCTTCCCAGCAGCTACAGGTAAGGAATAGGGGCTGGGCTATTTATACATCTGCTACAAATCACTAAAGCCCTTATGCTTCTTTTGGTGATCGAGAATGTATTTAAAAATATTAGATGATGAAGAAGGGCTGCAGAAAGGAGGAAACAGAAACAAACAGCACACCTCTTGGTTTATTTTTATTCATTTCATCAGTTTCAAGGAAAATGTGTTGGGAGTTCCTGGCATAGAGAATGCCACAAAGACATGTTTTCAATACTGGTGCTGTCCCTAGGGCAGAGAAGACCCAGAGAATGCCCAAGTGGCTGCTGGAACAAAGTCAGACACCGTGTCACCTGTCCACACTCGTTGGCTCTGCCATCATGCTGAAGATCGGTTTAAAGGACTGGCTTCCCTCCCCCCAAAATTAAAAGAGCACAAACTGAGAAACTGAATGTAGGAGACAGCAGTGGATTATGTTGTTCTCGGGGGTCACCTCAGGTTTGGAAGCATTCTTTCAAATTAACCCATCTCAGGCCATCTGCAGAGAAGAAAGGTGGTACCTAACTTTTTTTCTTGTCAGCATTTGGTAGGGGTGTTTATTGACCAAATATGTTCCCACAACCTAGTTTTTTGTAACTAACTAAATATAGTAGATTTTTAAATTTTATCATCAAATTCTATGGACAATTTTTGATTAAAATAGACTCCACATCTATGTCATGTTTTCTTCTTATTATTAATTACATTGCTGTATCAAAGAACAAGACTTCAGAATCAAGAATATCTTGTCTCTTGGCATTGAATTTATACAAGGTGCTCTTTCTTTAATGGTGTCTCAAAGGACATATTTTTACGCATTAAAAAGGAAGATCGGAATCTAGTTCTATGCACTGCTCCAACATACTAATAATTAAAATTAGGAGGTAAATGTGGTCAAAGCTAGAGAAAGACTTGAGATGCCATTTATAGTGATTACTGTATAGCACTCTACAAACAGAAATTGTTAAATAGTTTAAAGAAATATTTTGTAGCATTTCAAATATTTGAGTGCCTGAAGTTTCTCCTCTTATATAGTTCAGATTATCAATTTGAAGACTTATTCCACTAGTTAATATGTTTTCAGTCTCTTTTGAGTATTATATAAAAGCAATTTTCAGTTAAATGTGTTCCGCTTACATAAAACATTACAAATTAGTGAGGATTTAATTACATTTTCATGTTCCTGTAATGTCTTTAGAAGATTTTCATATTATTAACTATCAATATATGTATGCTTTGTCAAAGAAAAATCAAACATATATATCACTGAAATTGAAAAATTTTAAAAGTACTTATTAATTCTATTGAAAAACCAAATCTGTAGGAACAATTACAATATAATATTGTGAACATGTAAATATACATCCTATGTCTATTTTATATATAAGCATATATGACTAAAAATATAGTTAAGAATTTTTAAACCTAGTATTATAAAGTAAAAATTAGTTAACTTCTGATGATTATTTGTTAATTAAGATATAATTATTTTGATTTGGGTCATTTTAAATAAACAAAAATATTAAATTACATGACAAAAATTCCTTATAAAGTGTTTATGATTTTTACATTGGTTTTATCACTTTATCCACTATTTTATTTTAAGATGACCTTCCTTTTTAAAAACACTGTATTCATCTTAATTAATTTAAATTCCATTTGTCAAAAAATTAACAAATGATTTGCTCTATTATACAGTGCGGTTATAAACTGAGTCAGTATCTCAAGATTTGATCCCCATTATCGTCATCTGTGGCTCTATTTGTTTTATAAATGTATTGTCTTTTTCCATGCCTGTCACATCGCTATTGCTCACTCATTTTTCTCTTTGTCCCTTTTAGGGAGCATTGCCTATCTCTAGATTAAGCAAAAGTTGCATCTTAAAAAAGCACAATAACCTGCTCAATCTTTCTCACACAAACAAATGTTTGTCAAGAAAATGCTCATCATCACTGGCCATCAGAGAAATGCAAATCAAAACCACTAAGAGATATCATCTCACACCAGTTAGAATGGCAATCATTAAAAAGTCAGGAAACAACAGGTGCTGGAGAGGATGTGGAGAAATAGGAACACTTTTACACTGTTGGTGGGACTGTAAACTAGTTCAACCATTGTGGAAGTCAGTGTGGCGATTCCTTAGGGATCTAGAGCTAGAAATACCATTTGACCCAGCCATCCCATTACTGGGTATATACTCAAATGTCTATAAATCATGCTGCTATAAAGACACATGCACACGTATGTTTATTGTGGCATTATTCACAATAGCAAAGACTTGGAACCAACCCAAATGTCCAACAATGATAGACTGGATTAAGAAAATGTGGCACATATACACCATGGAATACTATGCAGCCATAAAAAATGATGAGTTCATGTCCTTTGTAGGGACATGGATGAAACTGGAAACCATCATTCTCAGTAAACTATCACAAGAACAAAAAACCAAACACCGCATATTCTCACTCATAGGTGGGAATTGAACAATGAGATCACATGGACACAGGAAGGGGAATATCACACTCTGGGGACTGTGGTGGGGAGGGGGGAGGGGGGAGGGATAGCATTGGGAGATATACCTAATGCTAGATGACGAGTTAGTGGGTGCAGCGCACCAGCATGGCACATGTATACATATGTAACTAACCTGCACAATGTGCACATGTACCCTAAAACTTAAAGTATAATAAAAAAAAAAGAAAGAAAAAACCCAAAACCAAAAAAACCCCCACAAAACCAAAAAAAAAAAAAAAAAAGAAATTAAAGTGTAGATGATGATACAAAGAGCTTGATTAAATTAGATGCCAAAGTACCCTTGTGATTCAGAATATGAATGTTATTTAATTTCTTTGAAACCAATAATTGCTGATTGACATTAATTAATGCCAATATTTCAGAAGTTGTCCTAGTTAGTGAAATATATGCAACATGCAAAAGATTCAGAACTCTGAAAGGCAAGATTATTCTATAATTAAGAATTAAGAATTAATTCACATTAATTATTGGGGAGAAATAATTATTAAGAATTAATTACTGAGACTATGTTTTTATTTTTTATTTAGAAAATTATTTTGTGCATGAGCATTACTGCAAGTTTTGCAAGAAACATCAATTTAAAGAAATAATTATGAGCAAAAGAAGAATTTAATAACATCTTGATATTTTCCACGATTAGAGTTTTATTTGGTAAATCTTCAAATGCACATCAACTAAAGATAATAAATGAATCTTGGGAATCTTGTAGGTAAGGGTAAACAGTAGGATGCATCCAATTGCATTTACACACACATACAATTACATTTACACCCATACATGCACACACACTGATACACGTGTGTATATATATATATACATGAATTTACTAATTGATTTTAACTAATATTTATAAGAGCCAGTTGGACTGAGATATATTGTTGAACCTGAAAAATATTTATTATATACGTGTTTAAAATACGCAAAGAAATAAATAGTAATTGCACTAGGCATTTGAAACTGTACTAAAATATAAGCTGTGAACATTTTGTGATCGTTACAAATTCTTACACTGAAAAAATATTTTTATTTTTATAATATTATCTTTGATACATGTGTACATTTTTTACAATGTGTTATTTTATTTTTGTCATAGAGTCATGTCATGCATAATAACACTTCAGTCAAAGACGGATTACATATACAAAAGTGGCCCCATGAGATTTTAATACATATTTTTACATACTTTTCTATGTTTAAGTATGTTTAGATACATAAACTCTTACCACTGTGTTCTTATTGCCTGCGGTATTCAGTACAGTAATGTAGTACACAGGTTTGTAGCCTAGGAGAGAGAGGATCTACCATATAACCTAGACGTGGTAGGCTGTACAATCTAGGTGTTTGTAATATTCTCTGTGATGTTTACAAAACGATGAAATTGCCTATGGATGCACCTGTTAGAACGTATCCCTATCATTCAGTAATGTGTGACTGTACTAAAATGCTCAATCTAAGTTTCAGTGCCCTCCATAAAATTGTTGTACTGTGAAATACAAATCTCTCACCCATGGCCTGAACATGTTTGCAAACCTAGCAGATCATGGGAAGGAGAATGTGCTGGCATCGCTGGGATGATTTTCTCACACTACATGAATAATATCTCCAGACTTCGCGAATATGAGCCACTTGCATAAAGTAGGCATCTCTTTGCTGGGAAATTTATCAAATGGGAGTGTGAAGTGTTTTTAAAAGATACTTGTTTGTTTGTAGCTGGTAGGCCTACAGTGGCTCATGGCAATGGTTGAGGTTGCTAAGATTTGGTGGAGGGAGGCAAAATGAAATGGCCACTTATATGGTATATGGATCACTTGTTTCTGTTGAGTTACAGACTCAGCTGGCTATTTCTCCCAATGTTAGTTATTTGGAGAAAAAAACATGATGGTAATTTTGGGGTAACAAATACAATATTTGATGAAAGCAAATTTATTGAGGGTTAGACAAACTACAGGATACTTTAGGCCGCAAAGTCAACACGAGACTTCTGGCCCAAATTGTGCAGAGTTTGGGTCCAGCTGCAAAGTTCAAAGGAAGAGGCCATATAAGACGATTCTCACTTTTGACACCAACTGCCAGTTCAGGGGTTTCCCCAGAACACCCTCAGTTTCAAGTATTTACTAGAAAGACTCATAGAACTCATTGAATGCCATTGTACTCATGGTTTATAATAGAGAAAGGGTAGAAATTAGGACGAATTGAAGAGACATATCATATAAGGTGGAATCTAGGAGATTTTGAATGTTAAGTTTCCATTGTCTTCAGGACATATTACCTGTCATTGTTGTACAGCAATAAACATGGAGTACTACCAACCTGGGGAGCTCACCTGATGCTAAAAAGACACTATTTAGAAAATGAAAAGACAAAGGAAAGGATGAGATAAGATGACCTTCCACATTAAGGCACTGGAAAAAATAGCAAACTAAACCTAAAGCAAGCAGAAGGAAGAAAATAAAAATTAGAGAAATTAATATTTTATAATATTAATCATATTTGTTAGTATTGACTAATTGATATTAATTCTTGACTAACTTTTTTTAAAAAGAGAAATATTCACTTCCCAATTTATTCTGTTGGGCCAGTGTTACCTTGATACAAAAGTTGGTGCAAATAGCATAGAAAAATAAAACTACTGTAAGTATAAACGCAGAATTCCTTAAAAAATACTAACAAATCAAATCTAGCAACATATAAAAGAATTATACACTATGACAAAGTGAAATTTATACTAGTAATCCCAGGTTGGTTTAACAGCCCAAAATCCATTAAGGTAATACATCTTACCCATAGAATAAGAAACGAGAATTGCATGATCATCTCGATAGATTCAGAAAAGACATTTAACAAAATCCAAATGCTTTAATGATTACAAATAAAAATAAAAACTCAATGAGCCAGGAATAGAGAACTTTCTACACCCGATACATGGCACCCGTGAAAAGCTAACAGCAAACATTCAACTTAGTGGTGAAAGAAAGGATACTTTCCCGCTATGGTCAGAGATAAGAATAAGATATATACTTTGACCTCTTCTAGTCAACACTATACTAAAGATTTTATGCAGGGCAAATCGGCAAGTAAAGAAATAAGAGTCACCCATATTGAACAGGAAGAAATAAAACTTTTTTTGCAAATAACATTCTTGTATATAGAAAATTTTAAGGAATCCACTGAACGATAGAACTAGTAAATTATTTCAGCAATATTACAGCATAGAAGATAAATATACAAAAATCAATTGCACACATCTACAATGAAAACCCCAAAATGAAATTGAGAAAACATTTCAATGTACAATAGCATCAAAAAAAGAAATAATAATTAATTTGGAAAATGTGATACAAGATTTTACTCTGAAAATTAAAAATTATTGTTTAAAGAAGATCTAGATAATTAGCAAACATCTTACAGCCATGAATTGGAAGATTTAACATTGTACTACTTTACAATTAGAACTACAGATTTGACGAAATCCCTGCAAGTATCCCAACAGACTTCTGTCTAGAAACTGACAAGCTGATTCTGAAATACACATGGAATTGTAAGGGACTCAAAATAGCCAAAAGAGTCTTGAAAAAAAGAAAACATATTAGGATAATTCACACCTCCGTGCTCCAAACCTTACGGCAAAGCATCAGTAATCAAGACAACACAATACTGATGAAGGAAAAATATATAGATTGATGGAAGAGAATTGAGAGTCCATATATAAAACTGTGTATCTATAGTCAATGGATTCTTACAGTGGTGCCATGTGCAATTCAGTGAGGAAGAGACAGTCTTTGAACACACTGGGTCAACAACGTATACGTGGATCACCACGTGCAAAATAATAAATTCAAACCCTTACCCCAAAGCATACAAAAATATTAACTCAAATGAACTAAAGACATACATGCAGAGCTAGAATAAAGCATATGGGAAAATCTTCAGGATTTTGGATCTAGCAAAGAAATAGCTGTAACACCAAAAACATGAGCAAAAAAATAAAAATTAGATAGTTAAAATTTCTTAAAAATTAAAGACATTGGTGTTTCAAAGGACAACCAAGAAAGTCAAAAGGCAGCTCAAAAATTGTGAGAAGATATTTGAAAAACACATATCTATATGTCTGTATATATATGTATCTTGAATATAGAAAAATTGTTTTAACTCAGTAACAAATATCCCAACTCAAAACTGATAAATGATAGGAAAGATGTGTTTCCCAAGAAGATACACGAACGGTCAATAATCCCATAAAAAGATACTCAATAGCATCACTCATCAGGCAACTATAAATCAAAACCACAGTTAGATACTCTATGGCCAGAACTGGCCACTTTGGAAAATAGTTTGATGGCTTCTAAATATATTAAACATAGAATTGTCATATGTCCCAGAAATTTATTCCCAGTGATACACCCAGAGTATTGGAAAGAGGTGTTCAAACACAAATTGTACACAAGTATTTTTAGCAGCAGTATTTACAATAGCCAAAGGCTGAACACAACTCAAATGTCAATAAAAATGTTATTGGATAAACAAAATGTTATATCCATGCAATTGAATGTTATACAGTTATAAAAAGAAATAAAGTACCAATACGCATATGAACCTTGATAGCATTATGCCAACTGAAAGAAGCCAAGCACAAAAGGCCACCTATTGTATGATTCTATTTAGATGAAAATAGAATAGGAAAATCTACAGAGACAGAAAACAGATTTGTGGTTGCTTAGGATTGAGTAGGGGATGGGTGCATAGGAGGTTAACAGCTAAAGAAGGTGGGGTTTCTTTTTGAAGTGATGAAAATGCTCTAAAATTCATTGTGATGATGGCTCCACTTATCTGTGCATATACTAAAAGCCACTGACTTGTAGACATTAATGTGTGCACTCTACACTATGTAAACTATATCTCAATAAATCCTTTCAAAAATACACAGAAGAGTAAGGGGTTTTGGACTGTTGCAGCTGGGAGGCAGTTTGAAATACTGAATAGGTCTCATCGAGAATGTGAGGTTTCAGTAAAGACTTGAGGAAGTTGAATGAGCTGATCAAAGGATATATGGAGGGCTATCTTTCCAAGCCAAGAAATTAACTGGAGTCTTGGTCATGAGACAGCAGCATGTTGGCACGTCCAGAGGACAGTGAGGTGGCCAGGGCCACTGGTAAGATCAAGGGCGAAGATATAAAATTATTTTGGCGGTTAACATGCGACAGATCATGATGGGCTTGCAGACCATTGTAAGAATTGTGGCTTTTAGTGTAAATGAAATGGGGAGACAAATCATTACCGCATTATCAATATTTTAATAAATTGGATCCATGAACCAAATCCAATGAGATTAAATCAATTAGTAATAATATCCAAATTTGTATTAAAATTACAAGTTACTTGCACATTTGAGAACAGAAGAGTTATGATTGTTTATCAGCAATAATAAACATTATTTTTAATTGTGATCAGCTAGTTGAGATTAATTGCAATACATCATGCTTTATAATGTGACTGTCAAAAGGAAAATATGATTGTAATCTTATACTACATCTATCAATGTCTTTGATTCATAGGACTATAGAGTAAGCCCCTAGTTTTCAAAGCCAACTTATGAGGCAGTGACATGTTAGGCAAGTTTGCTGCTTTCTGCCACAGTGGTCCTTGGTCAGCTGGCACAAATTGTTTTACAAACACCACTAGGTCTAAAAAAAGTTTGGATCACAATGAACACAGAAACATCTTCATCCCTTCAGAAATACCTATGAATTACTTCCAATACAGAATGAAAAATTGACAACGGAAATATGTTGATTGTAAAAATGCCAGTTAGCTTGCATCTACATGAAAGAAAAATGGCATTTTTATTACCTTAGATCATTGTTTTACATGAGTTTTGGTATAGCACAATGTTGAACCAAGGGCAAAGAGAGATGAATTAATGAAGTCTTAAGATATCAAGAATTTGAAAGAAAAGGAAAGTCATCTTTGAAGGTTAGTGACATAGCATTCATCTTCTCTTGTCACCTTTTCCATCATTCCCTGTATGCCTGATGGACAGCTTTCACTCAAGTTCAGAGAACAGCATGCAAAGATTAGCTACCAATTATCTTTATGAAGTGAGCTTAATTTCTAGCCAGACTGAGCTTACGTTTTAGCAGGAAGCATTTTTGGGAAATGTTTATGTTAGAGTTTGCCCTTCTTGACAAGGTGAGACATAAATGTCAACCTTACAGACATGAATTAAGATGGGAAGATATTTGGGGGAAACATTTTCTCAAATGCTAAATAACAAAGTTACACAAAGGGGAAATTATACTAGATTTCTTTCCCACTTGTTTTCTATATCTCATGCAATTAACCTTGATTCCCTTCAGTTTCTGTTTAATGTAGATGTGGGGAAAAGCAAGAGAGATCAGATTGTTACTGTGTCTGTGTAGAAAGAAGTAGACATAGGAGACTCCATTTTGTTATGTACTAAGAAAAATTCTTCTGCCTTGAAATTCTGTTAATCTATAACCTTACCCCCAACCCTGTGCTCTCTGAAACATGTGCTGTGTCAACTCAGAGTTAAATGGATTAAGGGCGGTGCAAGATGTGCTTTGTTAAACAGATGCTTGAAGGCAGCATGCTCCTTAAGAGTCATCACCACTCCCTAATCTCAAGTACCCAGGGACACAAAAACTGCGGAAGGCCGCAGGGACCTCTGCCTAGGAAAGCCAGGTATTGTCCAAGGTTTCTCCCCATGTGATAGTCTGAAATATGGCCTCATGGGAAGGGAAAGACCTGACCGTCCCCCAGCCCGACACCCGTAAAGGGTCTGTGCTGAGGAGGATTAGTAAAAGAGGAAGGAATGCCTCTTGCAGTTGAGACAAGAGGAAGGCATCTGTCTCCTGCCTGTCCCTGGGCAATGGAATGTCTCGGTATAAAACCCGATTGTATGCTCCATCTACTGAGATAGGGAAAAACCGCCTTAGGGCTGGAGGTGGGACCTGCGGGCAGCAATACTGCTTTGCAAAGCATTGAGATGTTTATGTGTATGCATATCTAAAAGCACAGCACTTAATCCTTTACATTGTCTATGATGCAAAGACCTTTGTTCACGTGTTTGTCTGCTGACCCTCTCCCCACAATTGTCTTGTGACCCTGACACATCCCCCTCTCGGAGAAACACCCACAAATGATCAATAAATACTAAGGGAACTCAGAGGCTGGCGGGATCCTCCATATGCTGAACGCTGGTTCCCCGGGTCCCCTTATTTCTTTCTCTATACTTTGTCTCTGTGTCTTTTTCTTTCCTAAGTCTCTCGTTCCACCTTATGAGAAACACCCACAGGTGTGTAGGGGCAACCCACCCCTACAAGTAGAAAGTGGCATTTTCATTATTTTAAGCTTCTAGCACAATGAAAGTATTTCTCTTTTTCATGAACTGCATCTTAAATGAAAGGGAGGAAGAGTGTCCTATATCATATTTATTGTTCAAGAAAACACTGCTCCACGGCTTAAATTCCGTTTTAAAAAGAGAATTTATTGAACATCTAATGCATACATAAAAGGCAGTAAAGACAAATGAGAAGGGGGCAGGATATTGAAGTATACAGACTTTAATGCTGAGTTTTGTATTTTAGGAAGTTACTCCACCTTACAGAGGCTCAATTTCCCCTGATTTAGGAAGGCGATGCTAATGGGTATTGCATAGGTGTAAGTATAAAAATGTTGTATTTAAGAGAATCCCACAAGCTTGGTATGTGACATTAATAAGTAGTTTATTACATTTGTATGCTACCTGAAGACTAGAGGAAGCAAGAAACACAGCCACTATGCTTGATTAGCATTATATTCTAATTTGGAATATAAGTAGAAAAGAGAAGAATAGAAAGCTATGCATAAACACATGCATTAAAATGAATTTTATGTGGACTCTTTCATGAAAGTGTTCCTAAGGTATTTTATTTTTTTATTGTGGTAAAATACACATAACATAAAATGTACTCTTAACCATTTTAAGTGTACAGTTCAGTGGTACTAAATAGAGTCATAACATTGTGCAGCCATCCCTACCATCCATCTCCATAACTCGTTTCATCTTGTGAAACTGAAACTCTATACCCATTAAACAGTACTTCCCCATTTCTTCCTCCCCCCAGCTTCTGGCAACCATCATTGTACTATCTCTATGATTCTGTCCACTTTAAGTCCCTTATACAAATGGAATTATACGGTATTTGTCCTTCACTGACTAACTTATTTCACTTGGCATAATATCCTCAAGTTTCATCCAAGTTGCAACATATGTCAGAATATTTCCCTCATGTTTAAGGCTGAATAATATTCCATTGTATGTATATATCATATTGTGCTTATCCATTCATCTGTTGTTGGACACTTCAATTGCTACTACGTTTTAGCTATTGCCAATAATGCTGGTGCAAACATGGATGTGCAAATATTTTTCCAAGACTCTGCTTTCAATTCTTTTGCTATTCTGAGATGTGGCGCTGCTCAATCATATGGCAATACCATTTTGATGTTTTGAGGAACTACCATACTCTTTTCCACAGCAAACATAGGGTTTGGCATTCCCTGCAAAACTGCAAAAGGAATCGCCACATCCTTGCCTGTGGATTTTATTCACAAGTCCTGTGGCTCTCTCTACATCCCAGCCACCATGTGTTATTTCCTGTTTATATATATGACATCAAAGGTGCAGGAAGTAATGAACTAAATTGGAAGGATAAACATGTAGAAAAATAGAGGTAAATACTGACTACATAAAACCATAACAGTAAGAATTTTGGATGATCTATCTATTATATATCTATGTATCTAACATCTATCTGTTCCTCCATCTGTAATTAAGATATATTACAGTTAGAGAATGGAGAAAAAAGTACGAATACATGAATTTAAATTTTAATTCTTCTTAGATTATCTCACAGCATCATTATCTGAAAGGAAATTTATAGGTCAATATCTGTTAACTATAAATGTAACATTCTTAAAGTATTCAAACACATTGAATTACAGTATGAATAATATATTACAATCCATTCAAGTTTATTTTATTCCAGGAACACAAAAATACAGATTTCGTTTGCAATTCAAAAAATCAGAAATCGATACATGATTGATGTACATACACATTTAATGTATTTTTAAATATACCTTTCTAAAAAATAGAAATTTTTCTAGAACAAATACTTAAAATATCACTGAAAATAGTGTTATTAGCTAATACCTTCTTAATAACTCTGGTATTACATAAGACATCAAAATTAAAATTTCAGATAAGCTTAGAAACTAAAAATTTTAAAAATATTATTCTGTTCTCCATACGTTCATATTTAATATTATTTCTTGTTTTCATTCTTCTTCAGCATTGGTCTACTAAAATATAACATACAATACTTACTTTTGATTTCTGTTATTACTCAAAATTGTATACATTTTCTCATGCTCTTAATTTAGATATGCTACTTTTCTGTACTCTCGGAATTTTCACATTTGTGTTCACTCTCTTTTGAGTTCCCATAGTAGCAAATAAGCTTTTTTCCCTCTTTCTGATTTGAAGGTTCATCTTCTCATAATTATTTTGTCCACTCACTTTCTTTTCATTCTCAGTTAAGTGCCTCTCATCTGGCTTCTTTTCATTTATAAGGTTTCCTTTCATCTTGAGCCAGTCTTTTATTTATATTTTGATTCTGTTTTGTGGAGGACATGCTTCCCTGAATTTTAAGGAAGAGGCCAGAAGTTTGTTCAAGTTTTTACCTGATACATTGGATTAAATTATCTAATGTACACACTCTTAATTTAAGTCAGGGGGCGACTGTCAACTCTTGATTTTATATAGTATTATTTTTCTTAACATCCAAGTCCATCTTCATCTATTTGTATATGATCAATAAAAATATATTTGTCCAGAACCCTGCTTTGGTGGAGTTACTTCTTTCTAAGTAGTAGAGGTAGCAGTTGAGACATGAGCTGGGTTCTGGGTCAGTTTAGAGGGCTGGGCGACATTCCTCCTTTTGGTCTGTATGACTGAATGAATGCAGTTCCTGCTGTCTCACTCCTCTCCTTAACACATTGAGCCGTTGCAGCAGATGAGAAGGAATAATCTTGATCTGCCATTCAGGTGGAACACATGTTCTCTCCAACCACACCCATAGGTTGTGCTCACACTCGGCCAGAAGGTATCCTGTCAATGATATGGAGATGTATCTATATATCTAGATAGATATCTACTTTGTTTTACGCTCTCTGGTTGCCCATAAATTATCTCCTTAAAGTGAATATCAAAAGAGAGCTTGGTGATGGCAGTGTTATAAAATCCTCAAAATGCAGCACCCACACCCAGAAGAATTTGTAGATTCTGGGATTCTAATTCAGATACCAAACTATATAAAAGGGGAATTGGTCATTGAGGGTTGCTAGGCTCTTTGTTGAGCATATTTGCTCTTTTCATGACTTTGAAATTATTTTAAAAATCTAACCTTTTTCTCAGTGTGCTGCAAGATGATTTGATTTTAATGCATAAGCACTAATTCTCCCCTAAGATTTGTACAATATATTTGCTCTGACAAGCCATAGCCAGCAACTCACTTCACAGCAATTTATAGCATTTCCACCACAAGTTGAATTATTTTTAACTAGACTCTCTTTGCCTTAATAAAAGTATGAAGAAGCAATATACTTGTTCTAATTAGGTTCAAAAGTTGGCAGTCTCTCTCCTGGAAAGAATAATAAAACTTTTCAGCGGCCTAATATGCATCTATAGACACACACACACACACACACACGCAAGCACTATCCATAATATTTAAAGCACATTCTGTTCTATGACTTCATTTGTCTAGCACAAAATAAAACGATCTCAGTATATGTCAAGTACCAATTTTTTTGTATGGCCAATTATAGATATTTTATTTTTTAAAGATTAGAGTGTTCTTGAAGCTCTATTTCTTTGTCAAAGAACTAAACATTGGCAAACATGTAGGGTTTCCCACATAAGAACATTATTAACATCAAAATAGAAAGCTGGTGGTAGAAATAATGATTGGGAACACAGAGTCTCTACTCAACGTTCTACTTCTGCCGCACCATAACTTTGTGATCTCAGGAAATATCTCTCCATGTTGTCATCTCTATGTATAGTTCTGTCATTTTTCAATAAGAGCTTTTTGCTTAATTATGAAGTACTAGTTACTATAACCATGATTTTGAGCTTCATGTAAATCAGGAACACATGGACTCCACTTGCAAAACATTGAAAATGTAGTTAGGGATTGCGGGCATAAAGCAACATTTTAAAATGTGCAAAGACAATGAGTAAGCAACAAAGTGTCCAATTTTTTAGGGAAAAGTTGCATACATCAGGAAAAGGCAGGATTAAGTAACAGAATTTGAATGATAACTGGCCAATTGGTGTCATTTACAATTGCAAGTCATACAAATGAAGTTTGCTTTTTTAAAGAGAAAAGGAGTTATTTAGAATGGGTCAACCTATTGGGGAAGCAATGTAGTTAGAGACAATGCCCAAAACCATGTGAGCAAATGCTCTGTAGAGCGCACCCCTGAAATGCTGCCATTGTGAGGCCAAGTCTCTCCTTGTCTTGGTACTGAGCCCTCCATTCTGCTTCCATCATTGCCACTGCAGCTGCCACAAAATGATCCCTCAAGCACCGCTGCCCAGGAACAAAGAAAGAATTCTGTGCTTCCGCGCTCTCAGATCAATTTCCAACAGCAGGTGAGCCTTTGATGGGCACTATTCAGTTCCTATATCCATGACATAGATGCAGTAAAAACATAGAAATTGCCTATGCGTTTCCCAATAAGACACATATGGAAGCCTGTTTTCCCACAACAGGAAGGGGTTTGCACGATGGGTGTTCAAAGGAACAATATCCCATGTAAACCATACTTTGCCCATATGAAGAAAAGCAATAAGGATTATTTAGTAAATAGACATGGAACCTCATCCAATGTTGGCTGATGAGAAGCTGGTTACCAAGGGGGTCTGCCTTCAGTTAGGACAAGGTCTGTGCTTCCCACGGGATCTCTCCACAGCATGAGGGATGTAAACTTCCCTTTCTACCCCTGCACCTATCCTCAAATGGCCCAGAGGTCTTCAGGTTCTAGCATTTCTCAATTAATGCTGCACAAAATAACAGACAGCCTTGACTGTCACAGTCTGTTCTCATGAAGCTAGTCTCTGCTCACTACATAAAACAGGAGAGTAAGAACAAGGGTGTTTAACGCTACCCTAGCTCAAACATGTTTCTCTCTGTGGGATGCCAAGAACCTGGGAACCAGTGCATCTGCTGCTTTCCCTTCTCGGATTCTAGCACAGACAAAAGAGGCAAGGGGCATTTCTTCAGAGGCCTTGAGTTTCACTATACAATGACCCAGACTCTACATGCACCCTCTTTATATATTTCTACCTTGAAAAAAATTTTTATATAATATTAATAATATATTTTTTTATATAACAAACACATGTTTATTTTATAGATAGATATAGATATACCTAGATAAAGATCTCTAGTCAGCCTTTTTTAAGGCTGGGCTGATCGCGGTGACTCAAAACTATAATCCCAGCACTTTGGGAGGCCAAGGTGGCCAGATCTCTTGAGTCCAGGAGATGGAGATCAGCCAGGGCAACATGGTGAAACCCCATCTTTACAAAAATTAGCTAGTATGGTGTCATGCACCTGCAGTTCCTGCTACTCAGGAGGCTGAGTTTGGAGAATCGCTTGAGCACAGTATGTGAAGGCTTCAGTGAGCTCTGATCACATGACTGCACTCCATCTTGGGTGACAAAGTGAGACCCTCTCTCAAAATAAAATAAAATAAAAAGCCTACCACCATACGCACAGATAAGTGTGTCAGGTATATTTGCAGCTATCTTTCCTATATTCTATTTGGTAAAAAAAAATTGCAAAGAACTCTTCTCATTCTAGATTTTTGTATTAATTAGACATTCGAAGGTTATAGCAGAAGATCTATAATCATGTTTTGTGTGTGTACTCTATAGACCAGATAGTGCAAACAGATATCAATGCTTTTTAAAAGTATATAAGGTTATTAGAAATATTTTAAACTACCTATAGGTATATATGTATCTAACTGAACTATCAAATGCAAGTAAAATCATTTCCTTAGCGTGTGAAATCCACTCAATTTATTAAAATATTTTCTAATATCTATTACAATAATATTTCTTAATTAGCTAACATAAGAGGACTTTTAAGACATTTATTTATATGTACTTAGTAGATTCAAACTCGATTCCACTATTTTCAGAAATTATGCTCTGAGACAAATCCTCTTTTTATCTATGTTTCTGCCCATATTAAAAGACAGATATGTCAGTTTTGCTAATCATGCTGTTCCAAACCTCTCCATCCTGATTATTTTTCGGTTTGTTCTACCAGTCGTTCAGAGACTTACTTATATTCAAATTTCTCTCTAGGTTTAACATTTGTGTATGTCTTCTTGTGGTTTTGTCTACTTTCGCTGTATATAATTTATTTCATTGACATATATCATACATGCAGAAAAGTACAATGATTAAATATGGATAGCTTAACACATGTATTTGCTTAGAACCATGTATGAAAATAGAACATTACTAAAAATAGTGATACTTCTCCTGCCCCTTTCCAAACACTAACCCTCATCCTCAATAGTAACAGATTTTTTTTTATCATAGAGTAATTTGGTCTATTTTCAAATTTTTATTAAATAAATCAGAGTATCTACTCTATGTTTCTTTCATTGTTGTTATTTTGCTTATAGTATTTATCTGCTAATGGACATGGTAGATTAAAGACGGCTACATACACATTTTTTAATTAATAGATTTTTTGAGCACTTTGTGGCTCATGCCTCTAATCCCATCACTTTTGGAGGCTGAGGTGCGTGGATCATGAGGTCAGGAGATCGAGACCATCCTGGCCAACGTGGTAAAACCCCTTCTCTACTAAAATACAAAAAATTAGCTGATAGACTAACATCAAGATAACATCTGGGTTTTTAGCTGCACTGAGTCAAGCCTACTTACATCTTTGTCTTCCGCTGCACTTTTCCTTCCACATCACACTCCAGGAATGCCCAGCTGTGCTGGCCTTCTACCCCATTTCCACCATTTTGTCCTGGCCGCAGCGGGTTTTTGTGGCTTTTTGCCCCCGCCGCCGCGGCTGTCACCCCAGCCGCGGCTTTTGGCCACCGCGGCTGTTTGCCCCCACCGCCGCGGGTTTTTGCCGCCGCGGCTGTTTGCCCCCGCTGCCGCGGCTTGTTGCCCCCGTCGCCCCGGCTTTCTCCCCCGCCGCCGCGGCTTTTTGCCCCTGACGCCGCGGCTTTTTATGGCTTTTTGCCCCCGCCACCGCGGGTTTTTGCCACCGCGGCTGTTTGCCCCCGTCGCCACGGCTTTTTGTCGCCCCTGCTTTTTGCCCCCGCCGCCGCGGCTTTTTCCCCTGCGGCCGCAGCTGTCTGCCCCCACCGCCGCGACTTTCTGCCCCCGTCGCCACAGCTTTTTGCCGCTACGGCTTTTTGACCCGCCGCCGCGGCTTTTAGCCCCCACCGCCGCGGCTTTTTGCCCCCGCCGCCGCGGCTTTTTGCCGCCGCGGTTTTTGCCCCCGCCGCCGCTGCTTTTTGCGGCTTTTCGCCCCCGCCGCCGCGGCTTTTTGCTTCCCGCCGCCGCCCCTTTTTGTCCCCGCCGCCATGGCTTTTTGCGCCCACCGCCGCGGCTTTTTGTTCCCCGCCGCCGCGGTTTTCTGCTCCCGCCGCCGAGGCTTTTTGCTGCTCGGGCTTTTTGCCCTCACCGCCGCTGCTTTTTGCGGCTTTTTGCCCCTGCCGTCGCGACTTTTTGCCCCCGCCGCCGCGGCTTTTGCCCCCGATGCCGCGGCTTTTTGCCCCCGACGCCGAGGCATTTTGCCGCCGTGGCTTTTTCCCCCAGCCGCTGCGGCTTTTTGTGGTTTTTTGCCCCCCGCTCCCGCAGCTTTTTGCCCGCGCCGCCGCGCCTTTTTCCCCCGCCGCCGCCGCTTTTTACCCCCGCCGCCGAGGATTTTTACCCCCGCCGCCGCCGCTCTGAGGGCGGGAGCGGCAGACTTGGCCGCCAGCTCCACTGGCGTCCTGGCAAGGGCAGCGCCGAGGGGCGCTCCTGGTCCAGCTCTCCCGGCTCGGGAGTGTATGAATGCTTTGTGTTCTGACAAAGAGAATGTAGCACCCATGTCCTACCTGCTTGGTTGCATTGCTGGTGCCCACGGTAGTCCATTTTATCCAGGTTTTTAGGTTTTGTTGTGTTTCGTTTTGTTTTTTTCTTTTCAGGAGAGTTAGTCCAAGACTGATAACTCCATAACTGGTAGAATTGGAAGACTTTAATAGTGCTTAACGTTTTGTACATAACTTTATAAGTTTTCTTTTTTTCTGATTCTTTTCAATATACCCCATCATGGTTGAACTCAAAGTCATTGCTTATTTAAAATCTATAACTGCTGACGTTTTGTAACCTTCGCATTCCAGATAATTGGTTTTTTGTGTATTTTCTGTATTTTTCTCCATCAGTCTACCTAGATATTTGTTAGATTTAATATTTTAATATATTACTAGCAGTTACTCCCCATTTCCCCCTTTTCCCAGCCCCTGGCAACCACTAGTCTATTCTCTGTCTCTATGGACTAGCATGTGCCAAATATCAAAAAAATCAGAATCATATGTGACCTTTTGTGTTTAGCTTCATTTATTTAGCATGTTGTCCTGATTCATCCATGTCGTATCTTGTGTCAGCACTTCATTTCTTTATATGCCTGAATCCCATTGCATGAGTATACTATGTTTTGTTTATCCATTCATTAGTTGATGGATATTTGAGTTGTGTTCATTTTTTGACTATGATCAATAATGTACTGTGATGAGATTCATGTACTCGTTTTTGTGTGGACGTATTTTTACAATTTTCTTTATATATCTGGTAGTGGGCATATGGTACATCTATGTTTAAATTTTTGAAAAACTTCAAAACTGTTTTCCAAAGTCTCTGTACCATTTTATATTATTACCAGCAGTGTATGGAGGTTCCATTTTTTCCTACCTCCTTGCCAACATCTGTTATTTTCCTTTTTAAAAAAAATATAGCCATCCTTGTAGATGTGAAGTGGTATCTAGTTTTCATTTGCATATCCTTAATGACTAATGATGTTGAGCATCTTTTCATGTGCTGATTGGCCATTTGTATATCTTTTTAGAGAAATGTTCCTTTAGATTGTTTGCTCATTTAATTGGGTTGTCTTTTTGTTATTCTAAGAATTCTTTATATATTCTGGACATTAGTTCCTCATCAGATGTATGACTTAATAGATATTTTCTCTCATTCTGTGGGTTCTTTTCACTTTCCTGATGGTATCCTCTGAAGTACAAAAGTTTTGAATTTTGTTAAAGTCCAGTTTGTTTTTTCCTTTTGTCACTCTTGCATTTAGTGTTGTATCTAAGACCCTTTGCCTAATTCACGGTCACAGATTTATACCGGTGTTTTCTTCTATAAATTTTATAGTTTTACCCCTTATATTTGGGTCTTTGATCCTGATAGCGTTTTTTTTGGTGAACAGAATTTGTTTAGGTTTTATATGAAAACCCACTGGGGCTATTAAGGTAGTTTTACTATATTATCTTTAGAAGTTTTATGGTTTTGCTTCTCATCTTATTCTTAATCCACTGGAAACTACATGTTGTATAGTCAGTGTTCATTTATATTTACTCACATTATTTGTCTTCTTAGGTACTCACCATTTCTTCTCGCAACTCAAGACTTCCATCTAGGGGAACACCGTAATACTGAAAAACATCTCTTAGAATTTCCTTTAGTGAAGGTCTCTTAGTTAGCAAATTTAGTATTTGTTTGGTTTTTATGACTTAAATATTGTCTTATATTTGGCCTGTTTATTAAAAGATATATTAATTTCATATGTGATTATTTTTTCTTAGTACATTGTCTTCTTGCTTCCATTTTTAAGACATTAGCTCTTGGTCTAAATCCATATTCTTTCATGGATAATGTGAATTTTTTCTCTGGTTGTTTTCAATATATTCTTTTCTTCAGGGTTCCATTATTTTTATGATGATACATTTAGGTATTTTTTTTTCCTTTTAAATCTGTCCAACTTGAGCTTCCTGAATATGAAGGGTGGAATTTTTCATCACTTTGGGAAAATTCCAAGCCATTATCTTTTTTACAAAACCTTTCTAACAGTTTATTGTTCTGCTTATGAAATCCTGTTAGTTGTAATATCTTATCACTCTTGTCTTCCATGTCTCTTGTTTCTTTCTTATTTTTTACTTCTTTGGGCTTCATTCTGAGCAATTTCTTCAGCCTGTCTTCCAGTTTACATTTTCCTTTTCAATTATATGTAATCTGCTGTCAAATCTGTCTTCAATTTCAACAACTATGTTTTTATTTCTGGAATTTCTGTTTGGCTCCTCAAATCTGCCTGGTCATTTTTTAAAATTTTTTTTTTTTTTGCTTTCATTGTGTTGTATTAAATTTTTATTATATGCCCAACAATTCTAATTAAGTCTTTATTGGTTTGATTTTGCTGAGTCTCTTTTCTTTTGTCTTTATTTTCTTTACTTGTACTATGTTAATAATCTAGTAATAACACCAACTAAATCACATGATTGTTTTATGAATTGAGATAATGAATATATTGCATAATATCTGGTACATAGTAAATGTACATGCAATCCATTATAATAATTAGAAATAATGAAATATAATGTATGATTATTAGGAAATATACCAGAGCCACAAATTTCATTGAGCGATATAAAAGACAACTAGAGAAAACAAAAATATGCCACAGCTGGATGGAAACAGTAATAATAATGTTGTGTGTTCATCTTAGACTAAATCATGTCTCATACAATTTCAATAAAATTCCGATTAAATTTATTTTTAAAACGTGGCAAATACATTGTAAATTTAATGTAAAAGAACAAACAGGGCCAGGCTCAGTGGCTCAACCTGTAATCCCAGCACTTTGGGAGGCTGAGGCGGGCATATCATGAGATCAGGAGATCGAGACCATCCTGGCTAACACGGTGAAACTCCATCTCTACTATAATACAAAAAATTAGCCGGGGGTGGTTGCAGACGCCTGTAGTCCCAGCTACACAGGAGTCTGAGGCAGAAGAATGGCGTGAACCCAGGAGGAGGAGCTTGTGGTGAGTGGAGATCACGCCACTGCACTCCAGCTTGGGCGACAGAGAGAGATTCCATCTCAAAAATAAAATATAAAAAGAAAAAGAATTTGTGTCTTGTTTCCTCATTAATGTTGGTTGAAAGCATGTTTGCACTTGTCTTTGAGTTGTGTTTTATTAACATCGATTGGCATATTAAAAGTCCCTCTGAGCTTACCTTGTCTAAAAAAATGTAAGAAGAAGGACTATGAGGCAGAGGGGCTGGTGTGAGCACATGCTGGGCAGGAGGAAAGAGGTAATGATCAGGACCAGGGAAATCCCCAAACCCAGCAAGTCAGGGAGCCAAATGAAAGCCTTTCATCCTGTATTGGCCACCTAACCCCATCGACACCTCAAGTGAACATTCTCTCTTAGAGATACTCATTGTCCTGTTTTTTCTGTAACCTTGCAAAGGAATCTGATTTCTCCCATTAGCCTTTCACAGGACAAAACATTTCACATTAGAATGCTATTCTTTAGAAGGCATCTCAGATTAGGCTGCAAGGAGATTGAGGAAGTTACTGTCAGTCACTTATACCCCACAGGGACATTAATTCACCAGAGCTTTGGTGGGGGAGTAGAGGAGCTCATTACAAGCAGGTCTGGATGCTGCACAGAGTGTAAAGGGGGCAGAAGGACCCAGGACACTTAGGCCTGGAGATAGCGCCAATGCTGGGAGGTACCGTTATTATCCCCATTTTACAGAGGAGGAAACAGATGGTAATCTCTTTCCTTCCCTGCCAGAGGAGGAAACTGGCAGGTAATGTGATCAAGACCATGCTGCCCCGCAGTACAGGAGCCAGGATCTAAACCCAGGCAGCCTGCCTTGCCATCAGCACTCTCACCCATAACCTCGTGCTGCCTTTAAGCAGGATTGCCCTGTGGCCAGGGGCACAGCTTCTGGGTTCACGTTCCAGCTTCTCTACAATTTCCAGCTGTGTGACCTTGGGCAAGTTACTTGTCTGTGCTCAGCGTCCTCTGCACAGTGGGTATAGCAATACCTGCCTCGTGGAGTCCCTTAAGTGAGTTAATCACTGTAACATGCTTAGAATGGTGCCATGCACATCGTCACCATCCAGTACATATGGGCCATCATGCCTGAATCCCGGATGGATTAAAAGTCCCTCTGAGCTTACCTTCTCTAAAACAATGTAAGAAAAAGGGCCTGTGGGAAGGACTATGAGGCAGAGGGGCTGGTGTGAGCACATGCTGGGCAGGAGGAAAGAGGTAATGACCAGGACCATTGAAGGGTGTAAAATGACCAGGATCCTTGAAGGGTCTAAAATCTAGGATCCTGAAATGCCTGGCAGTGGGATCCTGAAATCCTCTGGCAGCATTTTAACATATTTTGGCTGCAGAATTTTACCCTGCTTCCCGGGGCTAGAAGGTGTGGGATCAGATGTGTACTCAGTTCAGCCCCAAAGTAGGCAAAGGAGGTTTTGTCACAGGCTTGTCTAGGGCCCAGCCCCTGTAACCTCCCCTTGTCCCTCCCTTGCATGCTCCCTCACCCATATTCACACATGCACTCCAGGCCTTCTGGGCCCCAAGGGAAGGAGAGAGGGTGGGGAGTGGGTTCACTGGTTTACCGAAGCATGCTGCCTTCAGCCCTGCTGAACTGCCGGGTCCAGGGAATGGGCCTGCAGCTGAAAGGGTCTTGCCCTCCCTTTAACTTTAAACTTTGATTTGCAGTGATCCAAGAGCTTCATCTCTTCCTGTGATCCTGTCTGGATGTTTATGCTGGATGGTACGGGCCACTTCTGGCAGGGGTGCACAGGCCAGGGCCTGGCTGGCAGCCATGGCAGGTGAGGAGACCTTGGCAGATGAGAAGACCTTCTGCTTCTGCTTCGATGTATGGGTCTTCTCCTGGCTCTCAGTACATTCCTCCTGAGCCATGATGGGCCCCAGTTCAATGAAACCTTCTGTGGCAGTATCATGGTGTCCAGGGGTATAAGCTGGGGCATGTGCCAGTGCTACCCCAAGGTATGTGGTTGTGGGGCTGAGTGGAGCCCGAAGGGCTGGATGTTGTACCTCTCTTCCATGTATCTGCCCCATCCTTCAATCATCTTCTTGTTATTTTCATTTTGAATCCCGTTTTATTCTGTCTTCTCTTCTGAGCACCCATCCATTCATTTATCCATTCATCCATCTATTCATCCATCCATTCATCCCAGCATTAATCTATCAATCCATGCATCCATCCATTTATTTGTCCAACCACCCATCCATCTATCTGTCCATCATTTAGCATAAGGATTGATCAGAAGCCTCCTGGTTCTGGAGCCATAGACCAGACACCATGGGGAGACATGATGAAAAACAACATATGATTTGTGTGCTTGAAACAAAAGCTAATGAGTGCTTACCACCTGCCTGGTAGTCCTGCATTCAGGGTACAGTTCTCCCCTCATCCTGAGCTTTTTGGTACCTTCTATAGTTTCATTTTGTAGTAGAGAATGCTGAGCCTCATAAAGTGGGGTCACACAGCTGCGTAGTGGAGTTTGGATTGGAGCTCAGATGTGTGTGACTTAGGCATCACCCTCTGCCTTGAGTCCTCCACTCTAGGATCCCAGAGCTGCTGAGCATTCTGGGGTTGGTCAGCTCTAACCTTGGTGGCATGCATTGAGCAACTCTCCATATTTTGGAGTCTTAATGTATTCCTAGCCTTAGTGATGGCAAGGACCCCGCTTTGGGAGACCTGGGTTCTAGTTCCAGTCCTGTCCCAAACTTTCTGTGTGATCTTTGTCTTTCTGAGTCCAGTATTTGCATCTGCGTAATAGGACACAAGCACCAACTTTCACAGCCTCATAGGGCTATTACAGAGGTCAGAGAAGAGAAGAGATATACGAATATTTGTAGACTGTAGAGTGTTTTGTTTAGGTGAAGGGCTGTCAGGTCCTGACAACCCTCTGGAATGAACATGTCAGAAGTTGTAAACCTTCAATGCCCAGAGAGGTGGAGTGACTCTTCCGAGGTCACATAGCTAGTCAGAGACAGACCTAGGGGAAAAAAATGAGAGAAACATGGAATCTAACTTGGTCTCTGTCTCTAACTGCCTGGGAGACTGCTCGAGCCCCTTCCCTCTCTAGGCCTCAGTTTCCTTGTTTTTACAATATGTGAGACAGGATGAGGGGATGGATGGGGAGGATATCTGGAGGGCTTGCTAGAGCTCACCTCTAGGGCCCAGGCTTGGGAATCCCCAGAACCCCCATATTGTCCTTTACACCTGGATGGCTGTGCTCAAGGGCTCAGGGAGGGGGGACTCTTGTGGCCCTGGACTCCCTAGCCCTTCCCCTTCTGTGGGCCCACCCTGTGCTGTCAGTGTGTTAGGTGCTGGAATGGTCTCAGCTGGTTTGTAGTCATTTCCGAGGAAGTTTATGGTAACCTCACCTCTGTCCACGCCATGTCCTGAGCAGACGTCCCCGGGAGAAGTCCTGGCAGCCAGAGCTACCCATGTCACCACTAGCCATGGTAGTCCTCTTCCCCATGAGGAGGCTGCACCCTGGGAGATGGCATTGGGTGGAATGGGACATCAGTCCTGACCTCCCCATTCAGCAGAGGTGGCTCTGGGACTGTGGACAGGGATACTGGAGTGGCAGTGGGAAACGAAGTGGAGGAGGAAATATTGCCGGATACTAATAGAATAGAATGTACTTGAATATAATGGATTTCAATGTATTTGATTAGCATGGAATAGAATCGAATGGAACGTAATCCAATGGAATGGAACGGAATGCAATGGAATGGAATGGAATGCAATGGAATGGAATAGAATGCAATGCAATGGAATGGAATGTAGTGGAATCCGGTGGAATGGAATCAAACGGAATAGAATTGAATGGAATGGACTGGAATGGAATGGACTCGAATGGAATGCAATGGAGTGGATTATACTCGACTGTAATGGAAATGAATGGAATGGAATGGAATGGAAAGGAATAGAATGGAATGGAATCGGATGGACTGGAATGGAATGGAATAGAGTCAAAAGGAATAGAATCGAATGGAATGGCATCGAATGGAAAGGAATCTAATGGAATGGACTCGAATGGAATGGATTCGAAAGGAATAGAATCGAATGGAATAGCATTGAATGGAATGGAATGGAATGGAATGGAACGGAAAGGAATGGAATGGACCCAAATGTAATGGACTCGAATGGAATGGATTCAAATAGAATGGAATTGAAAGAAATGGACTCAAATGGAATTTATACTCATACTATGGAATCGAATGGAATGCAATAGCATGGAATGGAATCGAATGGCATGGACTGGAATGGAATGGAATGGAATAGAATGGAGTCGAATGTAATGGATTGCATTGTAATTGATTCGAATAAAATCGAATCAAATGGAATGGAATCGAATGGAATGGACCAAAATGGAATGGACTGGAATAGAACGGACTCGAATGTAATGGATTGCAGTGTAATTGATTTGAATGGAATGGAATCTAATGGAATGTAATCAAATGGAATGGAATTGAAAGAAATGGAATGGAATAAAATAAAATGCAATGGAATGGAATGGAGCGGAATTGAGTGGAACAGAATCCAGTGGAATAGATTCGAATAGAATGGACTGGAATGGAATGGACTTGAATGGAATCTACTGGAACAAAATGGAATCGAATGGAATGGAATCGAACGGAACGGAATGGAATGGAATAGAATGGACTCGAACGGAATGGAGTTGAATGGAGTGGAAACCAATGGAATGGAATAAAACAGAATGCAATTGAATAGAATCCAATGGAATAGAATGGAATGGAGTATAATGGAAAGATATCGAATGCAATGGAATGGAATCGAACAGAATGGACTGGAATGGAATGTACTCAAATGCAATGGACTGGAGTGGAATGGAATGAAATCGAATGGAATGGAATTGAATAGAATCGAAAGGAATAGAATGGAATTGAGTGCAATGAAAAGATATCGAATGGAATGGAATGGACTCAAATGGAATTGACTGGAATGGAATGGACACAAATGGAATGGAATTGAGTCGAATGGAATGGAATTGAATAGAATGGAATTGAATAGAATCGAAGGGAATAGAATGGAAAGAGTGTAAAGGAAAGTTATCGAATGGAATGGAATGGAATGGACTCGAAAGGAATGGACTGGAATGGAATTGACTCGAATGGAATGGACTGGAGTGGAATCGAAGTGAATGGAATGAAAACGAATGGAATGGAAAGGAATGGAATAGAATGGAATGGAATGGAAAGGAATAGAATGGAATGGAATGGATTCGGATGGAACAGAATGGAATGGAATGGAGTCGAATGGAACAGAAACGAATGGAATGGCATCAAATGGAATGGAATTGAATGGAATCGACTCAGATGGAAAGCAATCGAACGGAATAGAATAGAATGCATTGGCATCGAATGGAATGGAACGGAATGGAATGGAATGGAACGGAATGGAATGAAATGGGATGGACTGAAATGTAATGGACTTGAATGGAATGGACTCAAATAGAATGGACTCGAAAGGATTGGTCTCGAATGGTATTTATTCGAATAGAATGAGATCAAATGGAATGAAATAGTATGGAATGGTATCGAATGGAATGGAATCGAATGGAATGGATGGGAATGGAATGGACTGGAGTAGAACAGACTGTAATGTAATGGATTGCAATGTAATTGAATCGAATGGAATGGAATAGAATGGAATGTAATCAAATGGAATGGAATGGAATGGAGTAGAATGGCAGGCAATGGAATGGAACGGAGTGGAATCGATAGAAATGGAATCGAATAGAATGAAATCGAATGGAATGGACTGGAATGGGATAGACTCGAATGGAATGGACTGGAACAAAATGGAATCGAACAGATTGGAATGGAACGGATCGGAAAGGAATAGTATGCAATGGAATGGACTCAAATGGAATGTAGTCGAATGGAATGGAACCGAATGGAATGGAATTGAATGTAATCGAAAGAATAGAATGGAATGGAGTGTAATGGAAAGATAACGAATGTAATGGAATGGAATGCACTCGAATGGAATGGACTGGAATGGAACGGACACAAATGGAATGGACTGGAGTGGAATGGACTTGAATGGAATAGAAAAGAATGGGATGAAATGGAAAGGACTGGAATGGAAAGGAAAGGAATAGAATGGAATGAAATCGAATGGAAAGGAATGGAATGGAATGGAGTCGAATGGAATAGAATCAAATGAAATGGCATTGAATGGAATGGAAAGGAATGGAATCGAATCGAATGGAATGGAAACGAATGGAATGCAATGGAATGGAAAGGAATAGAATGGAATGGAATGGAATGGAAAGGAATACAATGGAATGGAATCGGATGGAATGGAACAGAATAGAATGGAGTCAAATGGAATAGAATCGAATGGAATGGCATGGAATGGAATGGAATGGAATAGAATGGACTCGAATGGAATGGATTCAAATGGAATAGAATAGGATGGAATGGCATTGAATGGAATGGAATGGAACCATATGTAATAGACTCGAATGGAATGTACTCAAATAGAATGCACTCGAAAGGAATGGTTTCAAATGGAATTCATTCAAATAGAATGAAATTGAATGGAATACAATAGTATGGAATGGACTGGAATGGAATGGACTGGAATAGAACGGAGTCGAATGTACTGGATTAAAAAGTAATTGATTCGAATGGAATGGAATCGAATGGAAAGTAATCAAATGGAATGGAATGGAATGCAATGGAATGGAATAGAATGGAATGCAATGCAATAGAATGGAGTGGAATCGAGTGGAATGGAATCAAATGGAATGGAATCGAATGGAATGGACTGGAATGGAATGGACTCGAAAGGAATGGACTGGAACAAAATGCAATAGAACGGATTGGACTGGAAAGGAATGGAATGGAATGGAGAGCAATGGAATGCACTCGAATGGAATGGAGTCGAATGGAATGGAACCGAATGGAATGGAATTGAATGGAATCGAAAAGAAGAGAATGGAATGGAATGGAATGGAAAGATATCGAATGTAATGGAATGGAATGGACTCGAATGGAATGGACTGGAAAGGAATGGAATTTAATGGAATATACTGGAGTGGAATGGACTCGAATGGAATGGAAACGAATGGAATGGAATGGAAAATAATAGAATGGAAGGAAATTGGATGGAATGGAATGGAATGGAGTCAAATGGAACAGAAACGAAAGGAATGGCATTGAATGGAATGGAATGGACTCGAATGGAATAGAAACGAATAGAATGGAATGGAATTGAATGGAATGGAGTCGAATGGAATTAAATCAAATGGAACGGCATCGAATGGAATGGAACGGAATGGAATGGAGTTGAATGGAGTCGAATGGAATGGATTCGAATGGAATAGAACATAATGGAATGTCATCGAATGGATTGGAATGGAATGGAATGCACCCAAATGTAATGGACTCGAATGGATAGGACACAAATTGAATGCACTTGAAAGGAATGGCCTCGAATGGAATTTATTCGAATAGAAGGGAATCAAATGGATTGCAATAGTATGGAATGGAATAGAAAGGAATGGAATCGAATGGACTGCACCAGAATGGAATGGACTGGAATACAATGGAGTCGAATGGAATGGACTTCAATGTAATAGAATCGAATGGAATGGAATCGAATGGAATGTAATCAAATGGAATAGAATGGAATGCCATGGAATGGAATAGAAGGGAATGCAATGGAATGGAATACAAAGGAAAGCAATGGAATGGAACAGAGTGGAGACGTGTGGAATGGAATTGAATGAAATGGAATCGAATGGAATGGAATCGATTGGAATGGACTGGAATGGAATTGAATCGAATGGAATGGATAGGAACGTAATGGAATGAAAAGGATTGGAATCGAACGGAACGGAATGAACTGGAATGGAATAGAATGAAATGCTATGGTCTCGAATGGAATGGAACTGAAAGGAATGGAATTGAACAGAATGGAATTGAATGGAACTGAAAGGAATGGAATTGAACAGAATGGAATTGAATGGAATTGAAAGGAATAGAATGGAATGGAGTGTAATGGAAAGAAATAGAATGGAATGGAATGGACTCGAATGGAATGGACAAGAATGGAATGGACTCGAATGGAATTGACTGGAGTGGAATGGACTCGAATGGAATGGACTGTAGTGGAATGGACTTGAATGGAATGGAAACGAATGGAATGGAATGGAATAGAATGGAATGGAATAGAATGGAATGGAATCGGATGGAATGGAATGAAATGGAATGCATTTGAATGGAATAGAATCAAGTGTAATGGCATCAAAGGGAACGAAAAGGAATGCATTTGAATGGAATAGAATCAAGTGTAATGGCATCGAAGGGAATGCAATGGAATGGAATCGAACGGAACGGACTCGCATGGAATGGACTCGAATGGAATAGAATGGAATGGAATGGCATGGAATGGAAAGGAAAGGAATGGAAAGGAAGGAAACGGAATGGAATCGGATGGAACGGAATCAAAAGTAATGGAGTCAAATGGAATAGAATCAAATGGAATGGCGTCGAATGGACTGGAATGGAATGAACTAAAATGGAATGGAGTCGAATGGAATAGAATAGAATAGAATGTCATCAAAAGGAATGGAATGAAATGGATTGGAATGTAATGGCATTGAATGGAATGGATTGGACCCAAATGAAAAGGACACAAATGGAATGGACTCAAGTAGAATGGAGTCGAAAGGAATGGTCTCGAATGGAATTTATTCAAATACAATGGAATCGAATGGAATGCAATAGTATGGAAGGGAATTTAATGGAATGGAATCGAATGGAATGAACCGGAATGGAATGGACTGGAATAGAACCGACTCGAATGTAATGGATTGCAATGTAATTGATTTCAAAAGAATGGATTCAAATGGAATGTAATCAAATGGAATGGAATGGTATGCAATGGAATGGAATAGAATGGAATGCAATAAAAAGGAACGGAATGGAATCGAGTGGAATGGGATCGAATGGAATGGAATCGTATGGAATGGAATTGAATGGAATGAACCAGAATGGAATGGACTGTAATAGAACCGACTAGAATGTAATGGATTGCAATGAAATTGATTTGAATGGAATGGATTCAAATGGAATGAAATCAAATGGATTGGAATGGTATGCAATGCAATGGAATAGAATGGAATGCAATAAAGGGGAACGGAGTGGAATCGAGTGGAGTGGAATCGAGTGTAATGGAATCGAATGGAATGGAATCGTATGGAATGGTATCGAATGGCATGGACTGGAATAGAATGGAATGTAACTGAATGGAATGGAATCGAATGGCATGGACTGGAATGGAATGGACTGGAATGGAATGGACTGGAACAAAATGGAATCGAACAGATTGGAATCGAACGGAACTGAATGGAATGGAATGGATTTGAATGGACTCGAATGGAATGGAGTTGAATGGAAAGGAACCGAATGGAATGGAATCGAATGGAATGGAATTGAATGGAAGTGAAAGGAGTAGAATGGAATGGAGTGTAATGGAAAGATATCAAATGGAATGGAATGGACTCGAATGGAATGGAATTGAATGGAAGCGAAAGGAATAGAATGGAATGGTGTGTAATGGAAAGACATCAAATGGAATGGAATGGACTCGAATGGAATGGAGTCGAACGGAATGAAATCGAATGGAATGGAATCAAATGGAATGGAATTGAATGGAATAGAAAGCAAAAGAATCAAATGCAGTGTAATGGAAAGATATCGAATAGAAAGAAATGGAATGGAACGGACTTGAATGGAATGGACTGGAATGGAATGGACTGGGGAGGATTGGACTCGAAAGGAAAGGAAATGAATGGAATGGAATGAAATGGAAAGGAATGGAATAGAATCGGATGGAATGGAATGGAATGGAATGCAGCCGAATGGAATAGAATTGAATAGAATGGCATCAGATGGAATGGAATGGAATGGAATGGACTCGAATGGAGCAGAATCGAATGGAATGGCATCGAATGGATTGGAATGGAATGGCATGGAACCAAACGTAATGGACTCGAATGGAATGGAATCAAATAGAATGGACTGAAATGGAAAGGAATGGAATAGAATCGGATGGAATGGAATGGAATGGAATGCAGCCGAATGGAATAGAATCGAATAGAATGGCATCAGATGGAATGGAATGGAATGGAATGGACTCGAATGGAGCAGAATCGAATGGAATGGCATCGAATGGATTGGAATGGAATGGCATGGAACCAAACGTAATGGACTCGAATGGAATGGACTCAAATAGAATGGACTCGAAAGGAATGGTCTCGAATGGAATTTATTCGAATAGAATGGAATCGAATGGAATGCAATAGTATGGAATGGAATTGAAAGAACTGTAATCGAATGGAATGGACCGGAATGCATGGGAGTGGAATAGAACATGCTCGAATGTAACAGAATGTAATGTAATTGATTTGAAAGGAATGGAAACGAATGTAAGTAATCAAATGGAATGCAATGGAATGGAATAGAATGGAATGCAATGCAATGGAATGGAGTGGAATCTAGTGGAATGGAATCGAATGGAATGAAATCAAATGGAATGGAATTGAATGGAGTGGACTGAAATGGAATGGACCAAATGGATTGGACTGGAACAAAATGGAATCAATCGGATTGGAATTGAACGGAACGGAATGGAATGGAATGGAATGGAATGGACTCGATTGGAATGGAGTATAATGGAATGGAACCGAATGGAATTGAATCGAAAAAATGGAAGTGAATGGAATAGAAACGGATAGAATGGAATGGAGTGAAATGAAAAGATATTGAATGGAAAGGAATGGAATGGACTCGAATGGAATGGACTGGAGTGGAATAGACTCGAATGGAATGGAAACAAAAGAAATGGAATGGATAGGAGTAGAATGGAATGGAATCAGATGGAACGGAATGGAATGGAATGGACTCGAATAGAATAGAATAGAATGGAATTGCATCAAATGGAATGGAACGGAATGTAATGGAGTCGAGTGGAATGGACTGTAATGCAATAGAGTCGAATGGAATGGCATCAAATGGAATGGAAAGGAATGGAATGGAATGGAATGGAATGGACCCAAATGTAAAGGAATCGAATGGAATGGACTCAAATAGAGTGGATTCAAAAGGAATGGTCTCGAATAGAATTTATTCAAATGGAATGGAATTGAAAGGAATGCAATAGTATGGAATGGGATCAAATGGAATGGAATCGAATGGAATCGACTGTAATGGAAAGGACTGGAACAGAAAGGACTCGAATGTAATGGATTGAAATGTAATTGATTCGAACTCCTTGGAATCGAATGGAATGTAATCAAATGGAATTGAATGGAATGCAATGGAATGGAATGGAATAGAATGGAATGCAATGGAATAGAACAGAGTGGAATCGAGTGGAATGGAATTGAATGGAATGGATTCGAATGGAATGCAATTGAATGGAATGAACTGGCATGGAATGGACTCAAAAGGAAAGGACTGGAACAAAATGGAATCGAACGGATTGGAATTGAACGGAAAGGAATGGAATGGAATGGATTCGAATGGAATGGAGTCGAATGGAATTCAATCGAATGGAATGGAATCGTACAGAATGGAATAGAATGGAATCAAAAGGAAAAGAATGGAATGGAGTTTAACAGAAAGATATCAAATGGAATGGAGTGAAATGGAATGGAGTCGAATGGAATGGCCTGGAATGGAATGGACTCGAATGGAATGGACTGGAATGGAATCGACTCGAATGGAATGCACTGGAGTGGAATGGACTTTAACGGAATGGAAACGAATGGAATGGAAAGTAACAGAATGGAAAAGATTATAATGGAATGAAATAGGATGGAACAGAATGTAATGGAATGGAGTTGAATGGAATAGAATCCAGTAGAATGGAATTGAATGGCATGGAAAGGAATGGAATGGAATTGAATGGAATGGACTCGAATGGAACAGAATCGAATAGAATGGCATCAAATGGAATGGAATGGAATAGAATGGGATGGAATGGACCCAAATGTAATGGACTCGAAAGGAATGGACTCAAATAGAAGGGACACAAAAAGAATCGTCTTTAATAGAAATTTTTCAAACAGAATGGAATCGAATGGAGTGCAATAGTATGGAGTGGATTCGAATGGAGTGCAGTAGTATGGAATGGAATCAAATGGAATGGAATCGAATGGAATGGACCAGAACGGAATGGACGGGAATGGAACAGATTCGAATGTAATGGATTGCAATGTAATTGATTCGAATGGAAAGGAATCAAATGTAATGTAATCAGATGAAAATGAACGGAATGCAATGGAATGGAATAGAATGGAATGCAATGGAGTGGAACGGAGTGGAATCGAGTGGAATGGAATGGAAAGGAATGGAATTGAATTGAATGGAATGGAATTGGATGGAACAGAACGGAATTGAATGGAGACGAAAGGAAGAGAATCCAATGGAATGGCATCGAATGGAATGGAATGGAATAGACCAAAATGTAATGGACTCTAATGGAATGGACTTAGAATGGACTCAAAAGTAATGGTCTCGAATGGAATTTATTCAAATAGAAAGGAATCGAATCAAATGCAATAGTATGGAATGGAATCGAATGGAATGTAATCAAATGGAATGGACCAGAATGGAATGGAACGGAAAGGAACGGACACAAATGTTATGGATTGCAATCTAACTGACTCGAAAGAATGGAATCAAAAGTAATGTAATCAAATGGAATGGAATGGAATGCAATGGAATAAAATAGAAAGGAAGGCAATGGAAAGGAACGGATTGGAATCGAGTGGAATGGAATTGAATGGAATAGAATCGAAAGGAATGGACTGGAATGGAAAGGAAATGAATGGAATGGACTGGAACAAAATGGTATCGAACAGACTGCAATAGAATGGAACGGAATGGAATGCAATGGAATGGAATGGACTCGATTGGAATGGAGTCGAATGGAATGGAATCAAATGGAACGGAAACTAATTGAATGGAATTGAATGCAATTGAAAGGAATAGAATGGAATGGATTGCAATGGAAAGACATCGAATGGAATAGAAAGGAACGGAATGGACTCGAATGGAATGGAAGTGAACAGAATGGACTGCACGGGAATGGACTGGAATGGAAGGGAAACGAAAGGAATGGAATGGAAAGGAATAGAATTGTATGGAATCAGATGGAACGGAATGGAATGGAATGGTGTCGAATGGAATAGAATCGAATGGAAAGGCATTGAATGAAATGGAATGGAATGGACTCAAAAGGAATGGTCTCGCATGTAATTTATTTGAATCGAATGGAATCGAATGGAATGCAATGGTAGGGAATGGAAGCGAATGGAATGGATTCGAATGGAATGGAAAGGAATGGAATGGACTGGAATAGAATGGACTCGAATGTAATGGATTGCAATGCAATTGACTCGAATGGAAAGGAATCAAATAGAATGGAATGGCGTGGAATGGAATGGAATGCAATGGATTGGAATAGAATGGAAAGCAAAGGAAAGGAACAGAGTGGAATCGAGTGGAATGGAATCGAATGGAATGGAATCAAACGGACTGGAATCGAATGGAATGGACTGGAATGGAATGGACTCGAATGGAATGAACTGGAACAAAATGGAATTGAACGGATTGGAATCGAAAAGAACAGAAGGGAATGGAATGGGATGGAATGGACTCGAATGGAATGGAGTTGAATGGAATGGAATCGATTGGAATGGAATCGAATGGAATGGAATTGAATGGAATTGAAAGTAATATAATGGAATAGATTGTAATGGAAAAAAATGGAATGGAATGGACTCGAATGCAATGTACTGGCATTGAATGGAATGGACTGGAGTGGAATTGACTCGAATGGAATGGTAACAAATGGAATGGAATGGATCGGACTGGAATGGAATGGAAAGGAATAGAATGGAATGGAATCAGATGGAACAGAATGGATTGGAATGGAGTTGAATGGAATAGAATCAAATGGAATGGAATGGAATGGACTCGAATGGAATGGAATCGAATGGAATAGAATCGAATGGAATGGCATCAAAAGGAATGGAATGGAATTGAATGGAATGGACCCAAATTTAATGGAATCGAATGGCTTGGATTCAAATAGAATGGACTTGAAAGGAATGCTCTCGAATGGAATTTATTCAAATAGAATGGAATTGAACGGAATGCAATAGTATGTAATGGAATCAAATGGAATGGAATCGAATGGAATTGACTGGAATTGAATGGATTGGAATAGAACAGACTTGAATGTAATGGATGGCAATGTAATTGATATGAATGGAATGGCAACGAAGGGAATGTAATAAAACGGAATGGAATGGAGTGCAATTGAATTGAAATGAATGGAATGCAATGGAATGGAATAAAATGGAATGCAATGGAGTGGAATATAATGGAATGCAATGGAATGGAACGGAGTGGAATCGAGTGGAATGGAATCGAAAGGAATAGAAATGAATGGAATGGACTGGACTGGAATGGACTGGAATGGAACGGACTCGAATGGAATTTAGTAGAATGCAATGGAACCCAATGGAATGGAATTGAATGGATACAAAAGGAATAGAATGGAATGGAGTGTAATGGAAAGACATTGAATGGAATAGAATGGAATGGAAAAGACTCGAATGGAATGCACTGGAATGGAAGGAACTCGAATGAATGGAATAGAATGGAGTCGAATGGAATAGAACCGAAAGGAATGGCATCGAATGGAATGGAATATAAGGGAATGGAATGGATTCAAATGGAACGGAATGGAGTTGAATGGAATAGAACAGAATGCAATGCCATCAAATGGAATGGAATGGAATCGAATCGAATGGAATGGACTCAAATGGAATAGAAATGAAAGGAATGGATTGAATAGAATGGAATGGAATGGAATGGACCAAAATGTACTGGACCCTAATGGAATGGACTCAAATAGAATGGACTAGAAAGGAATGGTCTCGCAAGGAATTTATTGGAATAGAATGGAATCGAATGGAATGCAATAGTATGGAATGGAATCGAATGGAATGGAATCGAATGGAATGGACTGGAATGAATTGGAAAGGAATAGAGTGGACACGAATGTAATGGATTGTAATGTAATTGATTCGAATGGAATGGAATCAAATGGAATGGAATCAAATGGAATGGAATGGAATGCAATGGAATGGAATAAATTGGAATGGAATGGAATATAATGGAATGCAATGGAATGGAAAGAAGTGGAATTGAATGGAATGGAATCGAATGAAATGGAATCCAATGGAATGGAATCGAATGGAATGGACTGAAATGGAAAGGACTCGAATGTAATGAACTGGAAGAAAATGGAATCAAACGGATTGTAATCGAATGGAACAGAATAGAAAGGAATGGAAGAGAATGGACTCGAATGGAATGGTGTCGAATGGAATGGAATCGAATGGAATGGAATTGAATGGAGGTGAAAAGAATCGAATGGAATGGAGTGTCCTGGAAATATATTGAATGGAATGGAAGTAATGAAATGGACTCGAATGGAAGGGACTGGAATGGAGTGTCCTGGAAAGATATCGAATGGAATGGAAGGAATGGAGTAAACTCGAATGGAATGGACCGGATTGGAATGGACTCAAATGAAATGGAAAGGAATGGAATGGAATGGAATGGAATTGAATGGAAAGGAATAGAATGGAATGGAATCGGAAGGAAAAGAATGGAAAGGAATGGACTCGAAGGGAATAGAATAGAATGGAATGGCATCGATTGGAATGGAATGGACTCGATTGGAATGGAGTCAAACGGAATGGAATCAAATTGATTGGAAACGAATAGAATGGAATAGAATGGAATTGAAAGGAAAAGAATGGAATGGAGAATACGTATGGAAGGGAATGGAATGGACTCCAATGAAATGGACCAGAATGGAATGGACTCATATGGAATGGAGTGGAGTGGAATGGACTGACATGGAATGGAAACGAATGGAATGGAATGGAATGAATTAGAATCGAATGGAGTCAGATGGAACGTAATGGATTGGAATGCAGTCGAATGGAATAAAACAGAATGGAATCGCATCAAATGGAATGGAATGAACTCCAATGGAATGGATTCAAATGGAATAGAATGAAATGGAATGGAATGGCATCGAATGGAATGGAATGGAATGGATTGGAATGGACCCAAATGTAATGGACTAGAAAGAAATGGTCTCAACTAGAATGAACTCGAAAAGAATTGTCTCGGATGGAATTTATTCAAATAGAATGGAAACGAATGGAATGCAATAGTATGAAATTGAATTGAATGGTAGGGAATCACATGGAATGGACCGGAATGGAATGGACTGGAATACAATGGACTTGAATGTCATGGATTGCAATGCAATTGATTTGAGTGGAATGGAATGGAAAGGAAAGTAATGAAATGGAATGGAATGGAATGCAGTAGAATGGTATAGAATGGAATGCAATGGAATGGAATGGAGTGGAATCCAGTGGAATGGAATAGAATGGAATGGGATGAAATGGTATGGAATCGAATGGAATGGACTCGAATGGAATGGACTGGAACAAAATGGAATCGAACAGAATGGAACAGAAAGGAATGGAATGGAATGAAATGGAATCGAATGGAATGGAGTAGAATGGAATGCAATCTAATGGAATGGAATCGAACGGAATGGAATTGAATGGAATTGAAAGGAATAGAAAAGAATGGAGTGTAGTGGAAAGACAAAGAATGGAATGGAAAGGAATGGAATGGACTGGAAAGGAATGGACTGGAATGGAAAGGACCCAAATGGAATGGACTGGAGTGGAATGCCCACGAACAGAATGGAAATGAATGGAATGGAAAGAATTGGATGAGAAGGGAACAGAAAGGAATATAATGGAATGCTATTGTAGAGAAAGGAATGGAATGGTGTCGAATGGATTAGAATCAAATGGAATGGCAAGAAATGGAATGGAATGGAATGGAATGGTGTCGAATGGATTAGAATCAAATGGAATGGCAAGAAATGGAATGGAATGAAATGGAATAGAATGGAATGTAATGAAATGGATGCGAATGGAATGGACACGAATGGAATCGAATTGAATGGAATGGCATTGAATGGAATGGAATGGAAAGGAATAGAATGGAATGGAATAGGATGGAACGAAGTGGAATGGAACAGAGTCGAATGGAATAGAATCCATTGGAATGACATCGAATGGAATGGAATGGAACAGACTCGAATGGAATGGACTCAAATAGAATAGAATCGAATGGAATGGCATTGAAAGGAATGGAATGCATTGAGATGGAATGGATTCCAATGCAATGCACTCGAATGGAATAGATTCGAATGGAATGAATATGAATGTTATGGAATGGACCCAAAAGTAATGGACTCGTATGGAATGGACTCAAAGATAATGGACTCGAAAGGAATGGTATCCAAAGACATTTACTCGAAAAGAAAGGAATCGAATGGAATACAATATTATGGAAAGGAATCAAATGGAATGGAATCAAAAGGAATGGACCGGAATGGAATGGACTGGAATAGAACAGACTTGAAAGTAATGGAATGCAATGTAACTGATTTGAATGGAAAGGAATCGAATGGAATGGAATCAAACGGAATGGAAAGGAATGCAATGGAATGGAATAGAATGGAATGCAATGGAATGGGACAGTGTGGAATCGAGTGGAATGGAATCGAATGGAATGAACTGGAACAAAATGGAATCAAACGGATTGGAATTGAATGAAACCGAAAGGAATGGAATGGAATGGCCTCGAAAAGAATGGAGTCAAATGGAATGGAATCGAATGGAATGGAATTGAATTGAATGCAAATGAATGGAATCAAAAAGATTAGAATGAAGTGCAGTGTAATGGAAAGATAATGAATGCAATGCAATGGAATGGAATCGAATGGAACGGACTGGAATGGAATGGAATCGAATGGAATGGACTGGAGTGCGATGGACTCGAGTGGAATGGAAACGAATGTAATGGAATGTAATGGAATGAAATGGAAAGGAATAGAATGGAATAGAATCGGATGGAAGGGAATGGAATGGAATGGATTCAAATGGAATAGTATTGAATGGAATGTCATCGAATGGAATGGAATGGACTAGAATGGAATGGACTCGAAGGGAATAGAATAGAATGGAATGGAATGGAATGGAATGCATTGGAATGGAATGGAATGGACCCAAATTTAATGGACTCAAATGGAATGGTCTCATATAGAAGGGCCTCGAAAGGAATGGTCTCGAATGGAAATTATTCCAATGGAATGGAATCAAATGTAGGGCAATAATAGGGAATGGAATTGAATGGAATCGATTTGAATGGAATTGACCCGAATGGAATGGAATGTAATAGAACGGACTCGAATGTAATGGATTGCAATATAATTGATTCGAATGGAATGGATCCAATGGAATGTAATCCAATGGAATTGAATGGAATGCAATGGAATGGAATGGAACGGATTGGAATAGAGAGGAATGGAATCGAACGGAATGCAATCGAATGGAATAGACTGGAATTGAATGTACTCGAATGAAATGGACTGGAATAAAATGGAAATGAAAGCACTGGAATGGAATGGAATGCAATGGAATGGACTGGAATTGAATGGAGTCGAATGGAATGGAACCGATTGGAATGGAATTGAATGGAATCAAAATGAATAGAATGGAATGGAGTGTAATGGAAAAATATCGAATGGAATGGAATGGACGCGGGAGGAATGGACTGAAATGGAGTGGACTTGAATGGAATTCACTGGAGTGGAATAGACTCCAACGGAATGGAAACGAATGGATTGGAATGGAAGGGAATGGAAGGAATAGAATGGAATGGAATCGGATGGAATGGAATGGAATAGAATGGAGTAGAATGGAATAGAATCGCAATGGAATGGCATCAGATGGAATGAATGGAATGTAATGGAATGGACTCGCATGGAATGTATTCGAATGGAATATAAAAGAATGGAATGGCATCGAATGGAATGGGACGGAATGGTATGGAATGGAATGGACCCAAATATAATGGACCTAAATGGAATGCACTCAAATAGAATGGACTCCAAAGGAATGGTCTCGAATGGAATTCGTTCAAAGAGAATCAAATCGAATCGAATGAAATAGTTTGGAATGGAATTGAATGGAATGGAATCAAATGGAATGGACCGGAAAGGAATGGACTCCAATAGAACAGAGTCGAATGTAACAGATTGCAATGCAATAGATTCAAACGGAATGGAAAGGAATGGAATATAATCAAATGGAAAGGAATGGAATGCAATGGAATGGAATACAATGGAATGCAGTAGAATGGAATGGAGTGGAATTGAGAGGAATTGAATAGAATGGAATGGAATTGAGTGGAACAAAATGGAAATGAACGGAATGGAATGGAATGGAATGGAACATACTCGAATGGAATGGAATCAAATGGAGTGCAATTGAAAGGAATGGAATCGAATAGAATGGAACTGAATGGAATCGAAAGGAATAGGATGGAATGGAGGGTAATGGAAAGATATCGAATGAAATGGAATGGAATGGAGTCGAATGGAATGGACTGGAATGGAATGTACTCGAATGGAATGGAATCAATTGGAATGAAATCCAATGGATTGGAATGGAATAGAATGCAATGCAATGGAATGGAATGGAGGGGAATCGACTGGAACGGAATTGATTGGAATGAAATTGAATGGAATGGAATGGAATGCAATGGACTCGAATGAAATGGACTGGATCAAAATGGAATGGAATCGATTGGAATCGAAAGGAACGGAATGGAATGGAACAGAATGGAATGCACTCGAATGGAATAGAGTCGAATGGAATGGAACCGAATGGAATGGAATCGTATGGAATGGAACTGAATGGAATCTAAAGGAATAGAATGGAATGGAGTGCAATGTAAATATATCGAATAGAATGGAATGGAATGGAAAGGAATGGAGTCGAATGGAATAGAATAGAATGGAATGGCATCAAATGGAATGGAATGGACTCGAATGGAATGGACCCGAATGGAATAGAATATAATGGAATGCAATCAAATTGAATAGAATGGAATGGAGTGGAATGGAATGGACCCAAAGTAATGGGCTCGAATGGAATGGACTCAAATAGAATGGACTCGAAAGGAAAGGTCACGAATGGAATTTTTTCGAATAGAATTGAATCGAATGGAATGAAATAGTATGGAATGGAATCCAATGGAATGGAATCGAATTGAATGGATTGGAATCGAATGGACTGGAATAGATTGGACTGGAATTTAATGGATTGCAATGTGATTGATTCTAATGGAATGGAATCGAACAGAAAGTAATCAATGGAATGGAATGGAATGCAAAGGAATGGGATAGAATGGAATGCATTGGAATGGAATGGAACGGAGTGGAATCGAGTGGAATGGAATCGAATTGAATGGAGTCGAATGGAATGGAATAGAATGGAATGGACTTGAATGGAAAGGACTTGGGATAAAAAGGAATCAAACAGATTGGAATCAAATGGAACGGAATGAAATGGAAAGTTATCCAATGGAATGGACTTGAATGGAATGGAGTCGAATGGAATGGGATCGAATGGAATGGAATCAAATGGAATGGAATTGAATGGAATGGAATTGAATGGAATGGATTATAATGGAAAGATATTGAAGATAATGGAATGAAATGGACTCGAATGTAATGGACTGGAATGGAATGGACGGGAATGGAATGGAATGGAGTGGAATGGGTTCAAATGGAATGGATTGGAGTAAAATGGACTCCAATGGAATAAAAACGAATGGAATGGAATGGAAAGGAATATAGTGGAATGGAATTGGATGGAACGGAATGAAATGTAATGGACTTGAATTGAATAGAATCGAATGGAATGGCATCAAATGGAATGGAATGGAGTGGAATGGGCTCAAATGGAATGGATTCGAATGGAATAGAATAGAATGAAATGCCATTGATTGGATTGGAATGGAATGGATCCAAATGTAATGGACTCAAATGTAATGGACTCAAATAGAATGGACTTGAATGAAATGGGCTCGAATGGAATGGACTGGAAAAAAATGGATTGGAACAGATTGGAATAGAATGGAGTGGAATGGAGTGGAATGGATTAGAATGGACTCGAATGGAATGGAGTCGAATGGAACGGAACTGAATGGAATGCAATCAAATGGAATGGAATTGAATGGAATTGAAAGGAATAGAATGGAATGGATTGCAAAGGAAAGTTATTGAATGGAATGGAATGGAATGGAATGGACTCGAATGGAATGGACTGGAGTGGAATGGACTTGAATGGAATGCGCTGGAGTGCAATGGGCTCGAATGAAATGGAAACGGAAAGAATGGAATGGAAAGGAATAGACTGGAATGGAATTGGATGGAACAGAAAGGAATGGAATGGTATGGAATGGAGTCAAATGTAATGGAATCGAATGGAATGGCATCGAATGGAATGGACTCGAATGGAATGGACTCGAATGGAATAGAATCAAAAGGAATGGCATCGCATGTAAGGGAATTGAATGAAATGGAATGGACCCAAATGTAATGGACTCGAATGGAATGTACTCAAATAGAATGGACTCGAAAGGAATGGTCTCAAATGGAATTTATTCAAATAGAATGAAATCGATTGGAATGAAATAGTATTGAATGGAATGGAATGAAATTGAATAGACTGGAATGGAATGGACTGGAATAGAACTGACTCGAACGTTACAGATTGCAATCTGATTGATTCGAATGGAATGGAACCGAATGGAATGTAATCAAATTGAATGGAATGGAATACAAAGGAATGGAATAGAATGGAATGGAATGAAATGGAATGGAAAAGCGTGGAATCGAGTGGAATGGAATAGAATGGAATAGAATCAAATGGAATGGAATCGAATGTAATGGATTCAAATGGAATGGACTTGGGACAAAATGGAATCAAACGGATAGGAATCGAACAGAAGGGAATGAAAATGTATGGAATGGAATGGACTAGAATGGAGTGGAGTCGAATGGAATGGAATCGAATGGAATGGAGTTGAATGGAGTGGAATTGAATGGAATGGAATCAAAAGGAATGGAGCGCAATGGAAAGATATCGAATGGAAAGTAATGCAATGGAATGGAATGAAATGGACTCGAAAGGAATGGACTGGAATGGAATGGACTAGAATCGAATGGACATGAGTGAAATGGACTCAAATGGAATGGACTGGAGTGAAATGGACTCGAATGGAACGGAAACGAATGGAGTGGAATGGAATTATAATGGAATGGAATTGGATGGAATGGAATGCAATGGATTCGAATGAAATAGAATCGAATGGATTGGAATCAAATGGAATGGAATGGATTGGAATGGCATGGAATGGACTTGAATGGAATGGATTCGAATGGAATAGAATAGAATGGAATGCAATCGAATGGATTGGAATGGAATGGAATGGACCCTAATATAATGGATTCGAATGGAATGGATTGAAATAGAATGGACTTGAAAGGAAGGGGCTCAAATGGAACTCATTCGAATAGAATTGAATCGAATTGAATGTGGTAGTATTGAATGGAATCGAATTGAATTGAATCGAATGGAATGGACTGGAATGGAATGGACTGGAATAGAGCGTACTTGAATGAAATGGATTGCAATATAATTGATTTGAATGGAATGGAATCGAATGGAATGTCATCCAATGGAATGGAATGGAAACCAATGGAATGCAATAGAATGCAATGCAATGGAATGGAATGGAGTGGAATCAGGTGGAATGGAATCGAATGGAATGGAATTGAATGGAATGGAGTAGAATGGAATGGACTGGAATGGAATGGACTCGAATGGAATGGACTGGAACAAAATGGATTGGAACGGATTGGAATCGAATGGAATGGAATGGAGTGGAATGGAATGGAATGGACTCGAATGGAATGAAGTCGAGTGGAAAGGAACCGAATGGAATGCAATAGAATGGAATGGAATTGAATGAAATAGAAAGGAATAGAATGGAATGGAGTGCAACGGAAATTTATCGAATTGAATGAAATTGAATTGAATTGACTGGAATGGACTCGAATGGAATGGACTGGAGTGGAATGGACTTGAATGGAATTGACTGGAGTGGAATGGATTCGAATGGAATGGAAACGAATGGAATGGAATGGAAAGGAGTAGACTGGAATGGAAAGGGATGGAACGGAATGGAATGGAATGGAACGGAATGGAGTCAAATGGAATAGAATCGAGTGGAATGGCATCGAATGTAATGGAATGGAATGGACTTGAATGGAATGGACTCGAATGGAAAATAATCGAAACAAATGGCATTGAATGGAATGTTATTGAATGAAACGGAATGGAATGGACCAAAATGTAATGGCCTCGAATGGAGTGGACTCAAATAGAATGGACTCGAAAGGAATGGTCTCGAATGGAATTTATTCGAATAGAATGGAATCAAATGGAATGAAATAGTATTGAATGGAAGCAAAAGGAATGGAATCGAATTGAATGGACCAGAATGGAACGGACTGGAATAGAAAGGACTAGAATTTAATGGACTGCAATGTGATTGATTCGAATGGAATGGAATCGAGTGGAATATAATCAAATGGATTGGAAAGGAATGCAAAGGAATGGAATAGAATGTAATGGAATGCAATGAAATGGAACGGAGTGTAATCGAGTGGAATGGAATCGAATGGAATGGATTTGAATGAAATGCACTTGTGACAAAATGGAATCAAACGGATTGGAATCAAACGGAACTGAATGAAATGATAGGGAATGGAATGGACTCGAAGGGAATGGAGTCGAATGGAATGGAATCGAATGGAATGGTGTCAAATGGAATGGTTTCGAATGGAATGGAATTGAATGGAAAGAAATTGAATGGAATGGAGTGCAATGGAATGATATCAAATGGAATGGAATGGACTCGAATAGAATGGACTGGAATGGAAAGGAGTTGAATGGAATGGACAGCAGTGGAATGGAATCGAATGGAATGGACTGAAGTGGAATGGACTTGAATGGAATGCAAAAGAATGCAATGGAATGGAAAGGAATTTAATGGAATTGAATCAGATGGAACGGAATGGAATGTAATGGAGTCGAAAGGAATAGAATCGAATGGAATGGCATCAAATGGAATGGAAAGGAACGGAAAGAATGGACTCGATTGGAATGGATTCTCATGTAATATAGTCAAATGGAATGGCATGGAATGGAATGGAATGGAATGGCATGAAATGGAATGGACCCAACTGTGATGGACTCCAATGGAATGGACTTCAATAGAAGAGACTCGAAAGGAATGGGCTCGAATGTCTTTCTTTCGAGTAGAATTGAATCAAATGGAATGCAATGGTATGGAATGGAATCGAATGGAATGGAATGGAATCGAATGGATTGGACTGGAATGGAATGGACTGGAATAGAGCAGACACGAATGTAATGAATTGCAATGTAATAGATTTGAATGGAATGGAATTGAATGTAATGGAAAAGAATGGAAAAGAATGGAATGGCATCAAATGGAATGCAATTGTATCGAATGGAATCGAATGGAATGGAATTGAATGGATTGGACTGGAATGGAATGGACTGGAATAGAGCAGACACTAATGTAATGAATTTCAATGTAATAGATTCGAATGGAATAGAATCAAATGTAATAGAAAAGAATGGATTGGCATCGAATGGAATGGAATCAAGTGTAATGGACTCGAAATAAATGGACCAAATTAGAATGGACTCGAAATTAATGGACCAAATTAGAATGGACTCGAAAGGAATGGTCTCGAATGGTACTTATTCGAATAGAATGGAATCTCATGGAATGCAATAGTATGGAATGGAATAGAACGGAATGGAATGGCACTGAAAGGACCGGAAAGGAATGGACTGGAATAGAAAGGACTCACATGTAGTGGATTGCAATGTAATTGATTTGAATTGAATGGAATCGAATGCAATGTAAGCAAATGGAAAGGAATGGAATGCAATGGAAAGGAATAGATTATAATGCAATGGAATGGAACGGAGTGGAATCGAGTGGAATGGAATGGAATGGAATGGAATGGAATGGAATGGAATGGAAAGGAATGCAATAGAATATAATGGAATTGAATGGAATCAAAAGGAATAGAATGGAATGGAGCGTAATGGAAAGATATCCAATGGAATGTAATGGAATGGAATTGACTCCAAAGGAATGGACTGGAATGGAATGGACTCGAATGGAATGGATTGCAGTGGAATGGACTCGAAAGTAATGGAAACGAATGGAAGGGAATGCAAAGGAATGGAATGGAAAGGAGTAGAATGGAATGCAATCGTATGGAATGGAATGGAATGGAATGGAATCAATTGGAATAGAGTCGAATGGAATGGCTTCGAATGGAATGGAATGGAATGGAATGGAATGCAATCAAATGGAATGGACTCGAATGGAATAGAATCGAATGGAATGGTTTCAAATGGAATTTATTAAAATACAATGGAATCGAATGGAATGCAATAGTATGGAATGGATTCGAATGGAATGGAATTGAATGGAATGGACCAGAATGGAATGGACTGGAATAGAACGGACTCGAAAGGAATGGATTGCATCATAATTGATTCAAATGTAATAGAATCGAATTGAATGTATTCAAATGGAATGAAATGGAATGCAATGGAATGGTATAAAATGGAATGCAAAGGAATGGAACGGAGTGGAATCGAGTGGAATGGAATCAAATGGATTGAAATCGAATGGAATGTACTGGAATGGAATAGACTCAAATGGACAGGACTGGAACAAATTTGAATCGAATGGATTGGAATTGAATTGAAAGGAATGGAATGGAATGGATTCAAAAGGAATGGAGTCGAATGGAATGGAATTGAATTGAATGGAGTTGAATGAAACAGAATTGAATGGAATCGAAAGGAATAGAAGGGAATGGAGTCTAATGGAAAGATATCAAATGGATTGGAATGGAGCGGACTCGAATGGAATGGACTGGAGTGCAATGGATATGAATGGAATGGAAACGAATGGAATGGAAAGGAACAGAATGGAATGGATTCAGATGGAATTGGATGGAATGGAATGGAGACGAATGGAATAGAATTCAATGGAGTTGCATCGAATGGAAGGAATGGAATGGACTCGAATGAAATGGACCCGAATGGAATAGAATACAGAGGAATGGCATCGAATTAAATGGAATGGAATGGATTAGAATGGAATGGAATGGAATGAACCCAAAGGAAATGGGCTCGAATGGAATGGACTCAAATAGAATGGACTCGAAAGGAATGGTCTCAAATGGAATTTATTCGAACAGAATTGAATCGAATGGAATGCAACAGCATGGAATGGAATCAAATGAAATGGAATCGAATGGAATGGAATGTAACGGAATGGACTGGTATAGAACGGACTCGAATGTAATGGACAGCCATGTAATTGATTTGAATGGAATGGAATCAAATGGAATGTAATCAAAAGGAATGCAATGGAATGAAATGGAATGAAATAAATTGGAATGCAATGGTATGGAATCGAATGAAATGTACTGGAATGGAATGGACTCGAATGGAATAAAGTGAAAAAATGGTATCGAACGGATTGGAATCGAACGGAATGGAATGGAATGGAAGGGAATGTAATCGAAAGGAATGGATTCGAATAGAAAGGAATCAAATGGAATGGAAAGGACAGGAACGGAATGGACTCGAATGGAATGGCATCGAAGGCAATGGAATGGAATTGAATGGACAAAACACAATGTACTCTAATGGAATGGAGTCAAATGGAATGGAATCGAATGGAATGGAAACGAATGGAATGGAATTGAATGGAATCGAAAGGAATAGAATGGAATGGATTGTAATGGAAATTTATCGAATGGAATTGAATTGAAAGGAATGGAATCGAATGGAATAGACTGGAATGGAATGCACTTGAATGGAATGGACCGGACTGGAATGGACTTGAATGGAATGGAAACGAACGGAATGGAACGGAATGGAATGGAATGGAAAGGAATAGAATGGAATGGAATCAGATAGAACGGAATGGAATAAAATGGAGTCGAATGGAATAGAATCGAATGGAATGGAATCGAATGGAAGGGAATGGAATGAAATGTTATGGACTCAAATGGAATGGAATCGGACGGAATAAAATCAAATGGAATGGCATTGAATGGAATGGAATGGAATTTCATGGAATGGAATGGACCCAAATGCAATGGACTCGAATTGAATGGACTCAAATAGAATGGACTCAAAAGGAATGGTCTCGAATGGATTCTATTCAAATAGAATGTAGTCGAATGGAATGCAATATTATGGAATGGAATTCAATGGAATGGAATCAAATGGAATGCACTAGAATGCAACGGACTGGAATAGAACAGACCCGAATGTAATGAATTGTAAAGTAATTAATTCGAATGGAATGGAATCAAATGGAATGTAATCAAATGGAATGGAATGGAATGCAATGGAATGGAATAGAATGGAATGCAATGGAATGGAATAGAGTTGAGTGGAATGGAATGGAATGGAATGGACTCCAATGGAATGGACTGGAAGAAAACGGAATAGTACGGATTGGAATAAAACAGAATGGAATTGAATGGAATGGAATGGAATAGACTCGAATGGATTGGAGTCGAATGGATTGTAACCAAATGGAACGGAATCAAATGGAAATGAACTGAATGCAATCAAAAGGAATAGAATGGAATGGAGTGTAATGGAAATATATCGAAAGGAATGGAATGGAATGGATTCGAATGGAATGAACTGGAATGGAATGGACTTGAACGGAATGGACTGGAGTGGAATGGACTCGAATGGAATTGGAAGGAATGGAATGGAAAGGATTAGAATGGAATGGAATCGGATGGAAAGAAATAGAATGGAATGCAGTTGAATGGAATAGAATCGAATGGAATGGCATCGAATGGAATGGCATCGAATGGAATGGAATGGACTCGAATGGAATGTACTCGAAGGGAATGAAATCGAATGGATTGGCATCTAATGGAATGGAATTGAATGGAATGGAATGGAATGAACCCAAATGTAATGGACTCGAATGGAATGGACTCATTTAGAATGGACTCGAAAGCAATGGTCTCGAATTGAATTTAAACGTGTAGAATGGAATCCAATGGAATGCAATAGTATGGAATGGAATTGAATCAAAAGTAATGGACCGGAATGGAAAGGACTGGAATAAAACGGACTCAAAAGTAATGGACGGCAATGTAATTGATTAGAATTTGAATGGAATCGAATGGAATGTAATCAAATGGAATGGAATGGAATGCAATAGAATGGAATTCAATGGAATGGAGTGGAGTGGAATCGAGTGGAATGGAATTGAATGGAATGGAATCTAACGGAGTGAAATGGAATGGAATGGACGCGAATGGAATGGACTGGAAAAAAATGAAATGGAACGATCGGAATTGAACAGAACAGAATGGAATGGAACTGAATGAAATGGACTCGAATAGAATGGAGTCGAATGGAATGGAATCGAATGGAATGGATTCGAATGGAAGAGACTCGAATGGAATGGCATCGAATGGAATGGAATGGAATGGAATAGAGTAGAATGGAATGGACCCAAATGTAATGGACACGAATGGAATGGACTCAAGAAGAATGGCCTCGGAAGAAATGGTCTCGAATGGAATTAATTCAAATACAATGGAATCAAATGTAATGAAATAATATGGAATGTAATCGAACGGAATGGAATTGAATTGAATGCATCGGAATGGAATGGAATGGAGTCAATTGGAGTAGAATCAAATGGAATGGCATCGAATGGAATGGAGTCGATGGGAATGGATTGGAATGGAATGGAATTGAATGGAATGGACTCGAATGAAAAAGAGTAGAATGGAATGGCATCGAATGGAAGGGGATGAAATGGAATGGAATGGAGGCAAATATAATGGATTCAAATGGAATGGACTCAAAAAGAATGAACTCGAAAGGAAAGGTCTCGAATGGAATTTATTCAAATGGAAAGCAATCGAATGGAATGCAATAGTATGGAATGGAATCGAATGGAATGGACCGGAATGGAATGGAAAGGAATAGAATGGACTCCAGTGTATTGGATTGCAGTGTATTTGATTCGAATGGAATGGAATTGAATGGAATGTAATCATATGGAATTGAATGGAATGCAATGGAATGGAATAGAATGGGATGTAATGTAATTGAGTGGAGTGAAATCAAGTGGAATGGAATTGATTGGAATGGACTGGATTGGAATGGCCTCGAATGGAATGGACTGGAACAAAATGGAATTGAACAGATAGGAACCGAACAAAATAGAATGAAATGAAATGCAATGGCCTCAAATGGAATGCAATCGAATGGAATGTAATCGAATGCAATTGAATGGAATCAAATGGAAAGGAATTCAATGGAATTGAAAGGAATAGAATGGAATGGAGTGTAATGGAAAGATATTGAATGCAGTGGAATGGAATGGAATGGACTCGAATGGAATGGACTGGGATGGAATGGACTCGAATTGAATGGACTGGAGTGGAATGGGCTAGAATGGAATGCAAATGAAACGAATGGAACGGGATGGAACGGAATGGAATGAAATCGAATGGTAACGAATAGAATGGAAAGGAATCGGATGGAATGGAATGGAAGGGAGTGTAATGGAAAGATATCAAATGGAATGGAATGGAATGGAATGGATTGGAATGGACGGGAATGGAATCGACTCGAACGGAATGGACTGGAACAAAATGGAATTGAACGAATTGGAACTGAATGAAACGGAATGGAATGAAATGGAATAGCCTCGAATTGTAAGGAGACAAATGGAATGGAATCGCATGGAATGGAATGGAGTCGAATGGAATGGAATTGAATGGAATGGAAAGGAATAGAATTGAATGGAGAGAAATGGAAAGATTTTGATTGCAATGGAATGGAAAGGAACGGAATCGAATGGAATGGACTGGAATGTAATGGACTCGAATTGAATGGACTGCAATGGAATGAGCTAGAATGGAATGGAAACGAATGGAATAGAATGTAATGGAATGGAATGGAATCGCATCAAAAGGAAAAGAACGGAACGGAATCGAATGGGACGGAATGGAAGGGAGTGTAATGGAAAGAAATCGAATGGAATGGAATGGACTCGAATGCAATGGACGAGAATGGAAAGGACTCGAATGGAATGGACTGGAGTGGAATATTCTCGAATGGAATGGAAAGGAATGGAATGGAATGCAATGGAATGTAATGGAATATAATGGAATGGAATCGGATGGAATGGAATGGAATGGAGTCGAACAGAATAGAATCGAATGGAATGCCATAGAATGGAATGGAATGCAATGAACTCAAATGAAATGGACTCGAATGGAATATAATAGAATGGAATGGCATGGAATGGATTGGAATGGACTCGAAAGGAATGGACTCGAATGGAATGGAAAAGAATGCAATGGAATGGAATGGATAGGAATGGAAAGGAATAGAATGGAATGTTATCGGATGCAATGGAATGGAGTCGATTGGAACACAATGAAATGGAATAGCATCGAATGAAATGGAATGGAATGGAATGGACTTGAATGGAATGGACTCGAATGAAAAACAATAGAATGGAATGGCATTGAATGGAATGGGATGGAATGGAATGGGTTGGAATGGAATGGACCCAAATGTAATGGACTCAAATGGAATGGACTCAAACACAATGGACTCGAAAGGAATGGTCTCAAATGGAATTTATTGAAATCGAATGGAATCAAATGGAATGCAATAGTATGGAATGGAATAGAATGGAAAGGAATCAAATGGAATGGAACGGAATAAAATGGTCTGGAATAGAAAGGACTCGAATATAATGGATTTCAATATAATGGATTTGAATGGAATTTAATCGAATGGAATGTACCCACATGGATTGGAATGGAATGCAATGGAATGGAATAGAATGCAATGCAATGGAATGGAATGTATTGGAATTGAGTTGAACGGAATCGAATGGAATGGAATTGTATGGCAAGGAATCGAATTCAATGGACTGGAATGGAAGGGACTCCAATGGAATGTATCAAAAAAATGGAATCGAACAGATTGGAATCGAATGGAAAGGAATGGAATGGACTCAAAAGGAATGGACTCGAAAGGAATGGAGTTGAATGGAATGTAATAAATGCAATGAAAACGAATGGAATGGAACTGAATGGAATAGAAAGAAATAGAATGGAATGGAGGGTAATGGAGAGATATTGAATGGAATGGATTGGAATGGAATGGACTCAAATGGAATAGACTGGAATGGAATGGACTGGAATGGAATGGACTGGAATTGATTGGACTGGAGTGGAATGTGCTAGAATGGAATGGAAATGAATGGAATGGAACGGAATGCAATGGAATGGAATGGAATCGAAAGGAAAGGAATTGAATGGAAAGGAATCAGATGGAACGGAATGGAAAGGAGTGTAATGGAAAGATTTCAAATGGAAACGAATGGTATGGAATGGACAAGAATGGAATGCACGGGAATGGAATGGACTCGAATTGAATGTACTGGAGTGGAATGGTGTTGAATGGAATAGAATACAATGGAAGGGAATACAATGGAATGGAAAAAAATAGAATAAAATGGAATAGGATGGAACGGAATGAAATGGAAAGGAGTCAAATGGAATAGAATCAAATGGAATGCCATTGAATGGAATGGAATGCAATGGACTCGAATGAAATGGACTCCAATGGAATAGAATAGAATAGAATGGAATGTCATCGAATGGGATGGAATAGTATGGAATGCAATAACATGTAACGGAGCAGAATTGAGTGGAGTGGAATGGTACGGAATGGAATGGAATGTACCCGAATGGAATGGAGTCGAATAGAATGGAATTGAATGGAATGGAATTGGATAGAATGGAATTGAATGCAATCGAAAGGAATAGAAAGAATGGAGGGTAATGGAAAGATATCGAATGGAATGGAATGGAATGGACTCGAATGGACCGGACTGGAATGGAATGGACTCGAATGCAATGGACTGGAGTGGAATGGACTCTAATGGAATGGAAACGAATGGAAATAAGTGAAATGGAAAGGAAGAGAGTGGAATGGAATTGGATGGAATCGAATGGAATGGAATGGAGTCCAATGGAATAGAAACGAATGGAAAGGCATCGAATGGAACGGAATGGAATCGAATGGAATGGACTCAAATGGAATAGAATAGAATGGAATGGAATTTAATGAAATTGAAAGGAATAGAATGGAATGGAGTGTAATGGAAATACATGGAATGGAATGGAATGGAATGGACTTGAATGGAATTTACTGGAATGGAATGGACTCGAATGGAATTGACTGGAGTGGAAAGGACTCGAATGGAGTGGAAACGAATGGAAAGGATTAGAAGGGACAGGAATAGAACGGAATGGAATCAGATGGAATGGAATGGAAAGGAATGGAGTCGAAAGCAATGGACACTAATGGAATGGATTCGAATGCAATGGACTGGAGTCGAATGGAATTGAATGCAATGGAAGCAAGTGGAATGGAATGGGATGGAAAGGAATGGAATGGAAAAGAATGGAATGGAATGGAATGGACACGACTGGAATGGAGTTGAATGAAATGGTATCGAAATTAATCAAATCAAATGGAATGGAACTGAATGCAATAGAAAGGAATAGCATTGAATGAAGAGTAATGGATAGATATCGAATAGAAAGGAATGGAATGGAATAGACAGAAATGGAATGGAAAAGAATTAAATGAAATGGAATGGAAAGGAATAGAATGGAGTGAAATCAGATGGAACGGAATGGAATGGAATGGAGTTGAAAGGAAGGGAATCGAATGGAATGGCATTGAATGGAATGGAATGGAATGCAAAGGACTCAAATGGAATGGACTTCAAAGGAATAAAATCGAATGGAGTGGCATTGAATGGAATGGAATGGAAAGGAGTGCAATGGAATGGAATGGACACAAATGTAAGGGATTCAAATGAAACGGACTGAAAAAGAATGGACTCGAAAGGAATGGTCTCAAATGGAATTTATTCAAATAGAATGGAATCGAATGGAATGCAATAGTATGGAATGGAATTGAATGGAATGGAATCGAATGGAATGGACTGGAATGGAATGGACTGGAATAGAACAGACTCGAGTGTAATGGATTGCAAAGTAATAGATTTGAAAGGAATGGAATCGAATGGAATGTAATCAAATGGAATGGAATGAAATGCAATGGAATGGAATAGAATGGAATGCAATGGAATGGAATGGTACGGAATCGAGTGGAATGGAATCAAATGGAATGGATTCGAATGGAATGGAAATAAATGGAATGCAGTGGAATGGAATGGACTCAAAAGGAAGGCACTGGAAGAAAATGGAATGGAATGGATTGGAATCAAAAGGAAAGGAATTTAATGGAACAGAATGGAATGGAATGGAATGCAATCGAACAGAATGCAGTTGAGTGTAATGGATCCAACTGGAATGGAATAGAATGGAATGGAATTGAATGGATTCGAAAGGAATAGAATGGAATGGAGTGTAAAGGAAAGATGTTGAAAGGAATGGAATGGAATGGAATGGACTTGAATGGAATGGACAGGAGTGGAATGGAGGCGAGTGGAATGGACTGGAGTGGAATGGACTCGAATGAATTGGAAACGAATGGAATGGAATGGAATGGAATGGCATGCAAAGGAATAGAGTGGAATGTAATCGGATGGAACGGAATGGAATCGAATGCAGTAGAATGGAATAGAATCCAATGGAATGGTTTCAAATGGAATGGATTGAAATGGAATGGAACGGAATGGATTGGATTCAAATGCAATGGACTTGAATGCAATAGAATAGAATACAATGGTATCGAATGCAATGGAAAGGAATGGAATGGAAAGGAATGGAATGCAATTGAATGGAAGCAAATGCAATGTACTCAAATGGAATCGACTCAAATAGAATGGACTCTAAAAGGATTGGTCTCGAATGGAATTTATTCGAATAGAAGGTAATCGAACAGAATGCAATACTATGGAATGGAATCGAATGGAATGGAATTGAATGGAATGTAATCAAACGGAATGAAATGGAAGTCAATGGAAAGGAACACAATGGAATGCAAAGGAATGGAAAGGAGTGGAATCGAGTGGAATGTAATCGAATGGAATGGAATCAAATGAAATGTAATCGATTGGAATGGACTGGAATATAATGGACACGAATGGATTAGATAGGAAAAAAAATGGAGTTGAACAGATTGGAATATAATGGAACGGAATGGAATGGAATGGAATGGACTCGAAAGGAATGGAGTCAAACGGAATGCAATCGAATGGAATGAAATCGAATGCAATGGACTGTAATGGAATAGAAAGAATAGAAAGGAATGTAGTGTAATCAAAAGAAATCGAATGGAATGGAATGGACTCGAATGGAATGTACTGGAATTGAGTGGACTCAAATGGAATGGACTGGAGTGGAATGGACTCGAATGGAATGGACTGGAACAAAATGGAATCGAACGGATTGGAATCAAATGGAAGAGAATGGAAAGAAATGGAATGGAATGGAATAGAATGGACTCAAATGGAATGGAGTCAAATGGAATGGAACCAAATGGAATGGAATAGAATTCAATGGAGTGTAACGGATAGATATGGAATGGAATGGAATTCAGTAGAATGGACTCGAATGGAATGGACTGGAATGGAATGCAATCAAATGGAAGGGACTGGAGTGGAATGGACTGGAATGCAATGGAAACGCATGGAATGGAATTGAATGGAATGGAAAGGAGTAGAATGGAATGGAATCGGATGGAACGGAACGGAATGGAATGGAGTCGAATGGAATAGAATCGAATGGAATGGCATGAAAGAGAAAGGAATGGAATGGAATGGACTCGAATGGAATGGACTTGAATGGAATAGAATAGAATGAAATGGCATAGAATGGAATGGAATGGACCCAAATGTAATGGTCTCGAATTGAATGGACTCAAATAGAATGGATTCGAAAGGAATGGTCTCGAATGGAATTTATTCGAAAAGAATGGAATCAAATGGAATGCGATAGTATGAAATGGAATTTACTGAAATGGAATCAATTGGAATGGGACCGAATGGAATGGACTGAAATAGAACGGACTCGAATGTTATGGATTGCAATGTAATTGATTCGAATGGAATGGAAACGAATGCAATGTAATCAAACGGAATGGAACAGAATGCAATGGAATGGAAGAGAATTAATGCAATGGAATTAACGGAGTGGAATTGAGTGCAATTGAATCAGATGGAATGGAATCGAATAGAATCGAATGGAATTTACTGGAGTGGAGTGGACTCAAATGGAATGGCCTGGAACAAAATGGAATAGAACGGATTGGAATTGAACGGAATGGAATGGAATTGAAAGAAATGGAATGGAATGGAATCGATTGGAATGGAAACGAATGGAATGGAATCAAATGGAATTGAATGGAATCAAAAGGAATAGAATGGAATGGAGTGTAACGGAAAGATATCAAATGGAAAGAAATGGAAAGGAATGGACTCAAATGTAATGGAATGGACTCAAAAGGAGTGGCCTGGATTGGAATGGACTCGAATGCAATGGAAACCAATGGAATGGAATGGAATGGATTGGAATGGAAAGGAATAGAATGGAGTGAAATCGGAGAGAACGGAATGTAATGGAATAGATTCGAATTGAATAGAATCGAATGGAAAGACATCAAATGGAATGGAATGGAAGGAATAGACTCGAATGGAGAGGAATCGAATGGAATAGAATCGAATGGAAAGGCCTTGAATGGAATAGAATATAATGGAATGGAATGGACACAAACGGAAAGGACACAAATATAATGGACTCGTATCGAATGGACTCAAATAGAATGGAATTGAAAGGAATGAACTGGAACAAAATGTAATCGAAAGGATTGGAATCAAACAAAATGGAATGGAACGGAATGGAATGGAATGGAATGGAAAGGACTCAAATGGAGTGGAGTTGAATGGAGTGAACTGTAATAGAATGGAATGGAATTGAATTGAATCGAAAGGAATAGAAAGGAATGGAGTGTAATGGAAAGATATGGAATGGAATGGAATGGAATGGACTGGAAAGGAAAGGATTCAAATGGAATGGACTGGAGAGGAATGGACTTGAATGGAACGGAAATGAGTGGAATGGAATGGAAAAAAGGAATGGAATAGAAATGAAAAGAAAGAAATGCAGTCAGATGGAATGGATTGGAATAGAATGAAGTAGAATGGAATAGAATCAAATGGAATGGCATTGAATGGAATGGAATGGAATAGAATGGAATGGAATGGACACAAATGCAATGGACTCAAATGGAATGGATTCAAATACAATGGAATAGAAAGAATGGTCTCGAACGGAATTAATTCGAATAGAATGGAATCGAAAAGAATGCAATACTATGGAATGGAATCGAATGGAATGGAAGCGAATGGAATGGAATTGAATGGAATCGAATAGCATAGAATAGAATGGAGTGCAATAGAAAGACATCGATTGGAATGGAATGGACTCAAGTGGAATGGACTGGAAGGAAATGGACTCAAATGGAATGGACTGGAACAAAATGGAACCGAATGGATTGGAATCGAATGGAACAACATGGAATAGAATGGAATGGAATGGAATGTACTCAAATGGAACGGAGTCGAATGGAATGGAACCGAATGGATTGGAATTGAATGGAATCGAAAGGAATAGAATGGAATGGAGCATAATGGAAAGATATCGAATGGAATGGAATGGACTCAAATGGAAAGGACTGGAATGGAATGGACTCGAATGGAAAGGAAACGAATGGAATGGAAAGGAATGAAATGAAATGTAAAGTTATAGAGTGGAATGGAGTTGGATGGAACAGAGGGAATTGAATGGAGTCGAATGGAAAACAATCGAGTGGAATGGCATCAAACGGAATGGAATGGATTGGAATGGAATGGACACATCCGTAATGGACTCGAATCGAATGGAAATAAGTGGAATGGAATGGAATAGAATGCAAAGGAATAGAATGAAATGGAATCGGATGGAATGGAATGGAATGGAATGGAATGGAGAGTTGAATGGAATGGCGTAGAATGGAATGGAATGGACTCGAATGGAATGTACTGAAATGGAATAGAATCGAATGGAATAGCATCGAATGGAATGGAATGGATTGGACAAAAATATAATAGACTCGAATGGTATGGACTCAAATAGAAAGGCCTTAAAGGAAATGTCTCGAATGGAATATATTCGAAAAGAATGGAATCGAATGGAATGCAGTAGTATGGAATGGAATCAAATGGAATGGTGTCCAATGGAAAGGACCAGAATGGAATGGACTGGAATAAAACGGACCAGAATGTAATGGATTGCAAAGTAAATAATTTGAATGGAATGGAATCGAACGGTAAGTAATCAAATGTAATGGAATGGAATGCAATGTAATGGAATAGAAAGGAATGCAATGGAATGGAATGGAGTGGAATCGAATGGAATGGAATCGAATGAAATGGAAATGAAAGGAATGGAATAAAATGGAATGGAGTGTAATGGAATGGCCTAGAATGTAATGGACTGGAACAAAACGGAATCGAACACATTGGAAAGGAATGGAATGGAATGGAAGAGAATGGATTTGAATGGAATGGTGTCGAATGGAATGGAACTGAATGAAATGGAATTGAATGGAATCGAAAGTAATAGAATGGAATGGAGTGTAATGGAAATACAACAAATGGAATGGCATGGAATGGAATGGATTCGAATTGAATGGAAACGAATGGAATGGAATGGAATGGAATGGAATGGAATGGAATAGAACGGCATGGAATAGGATGGAAAGTAATGGAATGGAATGGAGTCGAATGGAATGGAATAGAATGGAACGGAATGGAAGGGAATGGAATCGAATGGAATGGAATCGAATGGAATGGCATTGAATGGAATGAGATGGAATGGAATGGACTGGAATGGAATAGAATCAAATGGAATGGCATCGAATGGAATGGAATGGAATGGACCCAAATGTAATGGACTCGAATGGAATGGAGTCAAATAGAATGGACTCGAAAGGAATGGTCTCGTATGGAATTTATTGAAATAGGATGGAATCGAATGTAATGCAATTGTGTGGATTGTTATCGAATGGAATGGAATCGAATGGAATGGACTGCAATGGAATGGACTGGAATAGTATGGAATTGAGTGTAATGGATCGAAATGTAATTGAATCGAATGGAATGCAGTCGAATGGAATGTAACTAAGTGGAATGGAATGGAATGCAAGGAAATGGAACAGAAAGGAATGCAATGGAATGGAATGGAGTCGAATCGGGTGGAATGGAATCAAATGGAATGGAATAGAATGGAATGGACTGGAAAGGAAAGGTCTCGAATGGAATGTACTGGGACAAAATGGATTCGAACGGCTTGGAATGGAATGGAATGGAATGGAATAGAATGGACTCGAATGGAATGGAGTCGAAAGGAATGGAACCAAATGGGGTGGAATTGAATGGAATCGAAAGGAATAGAATGGAATGTAGTGTAATGGAAAGATATCAAATGAAATGCTATGGAATGGAATGGACTCGAATAGAATAGACTGGAATTGAGTGGAATCGAATGGAATGGCCTGGAGTGGAATGGATTCGAAAGGAATGGAAACTAATGTAATGTAGTGTAATGGAATGGAATGGAATGGAAAGGAATAGACAGGAAAGGAATTGGATGGAATGGAATGGAAAGAAATGAGTTGATTGGAATAGAATCGTATTGAATGGCATGGAATGGAATGGAATGGAATGAAACGTACTCGAATGGAATGGACTCAAATGGTATTGAATGGAGAGGAATGGCACCGAGTGGAAAGGAATGGAATGAAATGGAATGTAATGGAATGGACCCAAATGAAATGGACTGGAATGGAATGGACTCCAATGGAATGGACTCGAAAGGAATGGTCTTGAATGGAATTTATTCGAATAGAATGGAATCGAATGGAATGCAATAGTATGGAATGGAATCAAATGGAATGGAACATAATGGAATGGACGGGAACAGAATGGACCCGAATGTAATGGATGGCAATGTATTTGATTTGAATGGAATGGAATCGAATGGAATGTAATCAAATGGAACGGAATGGAATTCAACGGAATGGAATAGAATGGAATGCAAAGGTATGGAACGGAGATGAATTGAGTGGAATGGAATGGAATGGAATGGAATGGAATGGAATAGAATACAATGGAATGGACTCGAATGGAATGGACTGGAACAAAATGGAATTGAACGGTTTGGAATCAAACAGAAGGGAATGGAATATAATGGAGTGGAAAGGAATGGAATAGAATGGAATGGAGTCGAAAAGAAAGGAATCGAATGAAATGAAATCGAACAGAATGGAGTCGAGTGGAATGCAATCCAATAGAATGGAATTGAATGGAATAGAAAGGAATAGAATGGAATGGAGTGTAATGGAAAGATATGGAATGGAATGGAATGGACTCGAATGGAATGGACTCTAAAGTAATGGACACGAATGGAATGGACTATATTGGAATGGATTCAAATGGAATGGAAATGAATGGAATGGAATGGAATGAAACGAGAAGAATGGAACGGAATCACATGGAACGGAAAGGAATGCAATGGAGTCGAATGGAAAAGCATCGAATGGAATGGCCACGAAAGAGTGGAATGGAATGGACTCGAATGGAATGGACTTGAAAGGAATAGAGTCAAACGGAATGGCATCGAATGGAATGGAAAGGAATGGAAAGGAATGGAATGGAATGGACCCAAATGTAATGGACTCGAGTGGAATGGACTCAAATAGAATGGATTCGAAAGGAATGGTCTCGAATGGAATTTATTCGAATAGAATGGAATCCAATGGAATGCAATAGTATGGAATGGAACCGAATGTAATGCAATAGTATGGAATGGAATCGAATGGAATGGAATCGAATGGAATCGACTGGAATGGAATGGACTGGAATAGAAGCGAATTGAATTCAATAGAATGCAATGTAATTGTTTCAAACAGAATGGTATCGAATGGAATGTAATCAAATGGAATGGAATGGAATGCAAGGGAATGGAATAGAATGGAATGCAATGGCATGGAATGGAGTGGAATCGAGTGGAATGGAATTGAATGGAATGGAATCGAATGAAATGGAATCGAACGGAATGGACAGGAATGGAATGGACTACCATGGAATGGACTGAAACAAAATGGAATGGAACAGATTGGAATGGAACGGAACGGAATGGAATGGAATGGCATGGAATGGAATGGACTCCAGTGGAACGGAGTCTAATGGAATGCAATCAAATGGAATGGAATCAAACAGAATGGACAGAAATTGAATGGACTGGAGTGGATTGGACAGGAACAAAATGGATTCGAATGGATTGTAAATGAAAGGAATGAAATGGAATAGAATGGCATGGAATGGAATGGTATCGAATGGAATGGTATCCAATGGAACGGATTGAAATGAAATGGAATCGAATGGAATGGAATAGAATAGAAGGGGATTGAATGGAATCCAAAGGAATAGAATGGAATGAAGGGTAATGAGAGATATTGAATGTAATGTAACGGAATGGAATGGACTGGAGTGGAATGGACATGAAAGGAATGGAAATGAATGGAATGGAATAGAATGGAAATGAATAGAATGGAATGCAATTAGATGGAATGGAATGGAAGGGCATGAAGTAGAATGGAATAGAATCGAATGGAATGGCATCAAGTGGAATGGAATGGACTCGAGTGGAATGGACACGAATGGAACAGCATCGAATGGAATGGCATTGAATAGAATGGAATGGAATGGACTCGAATGTAATTGATTGCAATGTAATTCATTCGAATGGCATGGAATCGAATGGAATGTAATCCAATGTAATGGAATCAAATGGAATTTAATCCAATGGAATGGAATGGAATGCAATGGAATGGAAAAGAATGGAATGGAATGCAATGGAATGGAAAAGAATGGAATGCAATGGAATGGAGCAGAGTGGAAATGAGTGGAATGGAATTGAATGGAATGGAATGGTATGGATTCAAATGGAATGGACTGGAATGGAATGGACTCGAATGGAATGGACTGCAACACAATGGAATGGAACCAATTGGAACTGAACGGAATTGAATAGAATGGATTCGAATTGAATGGACTCCAATGGAATGGAGTCTAATTGAATGGAAATAAATGAAATGGAATCAAATGGAATGGAATTTCATAGAATCAAAAGGAATTGAATGGAATGAAGTTTTATGGAAACATTGAATTGAATGCAATGGACTCGAATAAAATGGCCTAGAAATGAATGGACTCGAATGGAATGGACGGGAGTGGAATGGACTCGAATGGAGTGTAAACCATTGTAATGGGAAGGAATTTAATGGAACGGAATGGAAAAGAATAGAATTGAATGGAATCGGATGGTACGGAATGGAATGGAATGGAGTCAAAAGAATAGAATGGTATGGAATGGCATTGAGTGGAATGGAATGGGATGGACTCGAATGGAATGGACTCAAATGGAATAGATTCGAATGGAATGGCAATGAATGGAAGGGAATGGAATGGGTCAAAACTAATGGACTCGAATGGAAGGAATAAAATAGATTCGACTCAAAAATAATGATCTCGAATGGAATTTATTCGAATAGAATGGAATTGAATGGAATGCAATAGTATGGAATGGAATCGAATGGAAAGGAATCTAATGAAATGGACAGGAATGGAATGGAGTGGAATAGAAAGGAGTTGAATGTAATGGATTGAAATGTAATTGATTCAAATGGAATGGAATCAAATGGAATGTAATCAAATTGAGTTTATTGGAATGCAATGGAATGGACTAGAATGGAATGCAATGGAATGGAGCGGAGTGGAATTGAGTGGAATGGAAACCAATGGAATGGAATCGAATGGAATTGAATGGAATGGAATGGAATCCAATGTAATGGACTGAAACAAAATGGAATCGAACCAATTGGAATTGAATGGAACATAAAGAAATGGAATGGAATGGACTTGAATGGAATTGAGTCAAAAGGAACGGAATCAAAAGGAATGGAATCAAATGGAGTCGAGTTTAATGGATTCGAAAGGAATAGAATGGAATGGAGTGTAATCGAAATATTGAATGGAATGGAATGGAATGGACTCCAATGGAATGGACTGGAATGGAACGGACTCGAATGGAATGGACTGCAGTGGAATGGAATCCAATGGAACAGAAAAGAATGGAATGGATAGGAGAAGTATGGAATGGATTCGTTTGGAACGAATTGGAATGGGGACAAATGGAATAGAATCGAATAGAATGGCATCAATTGGAATGGAATGGAATGCAATGGACTCGAATGGAGAGGCCTAGAATGGAATGGACTCGAGTGGAATGGAGTCGAATGGAATGAAATGGAATGGACCCAAAGTAATGGACTCGAATGGAATGGACTCAAATAGAATGGACTTGAAAGCAATGGTCTCCAATGGAATTTATTCGAATAGAATGTAATCAAATGGAATGCAATAGTATGGAATGAAATCGAATGGAATGGAATCAAATGCAATGGACTGGAATGGAGAAGACTGGAATAAAACGGACTGGAAAGTAATGGATTGCAATGCAACTGATTCGAATGGAATGGAATTGAATGAAATGTAATCAAATGGAATGGAATGGAATGCAATAGAATGGAATAGAGTGGAATGAAATGGAGAGGAATCGAGTGGAATAGAATCGAACGGAATGGAATCGAATGGAATGGACTGCAATGGAATTCACTCGAATGGAATGGACTGGAGTGGAATGGACTTGAATGGAATGGAAACGAATGGAATGGAATGGAAAGGAATAGAATGGAATGGTATTGGATGGAATGGAATGGAATGGAATGGAGTCGAATGGAATAGAATCAAATGGAATGGCAACGAATGGAAAAGAATGGAATAGAATCGAATGGAATGGACTCAAATGGAATACAATAGAATGGAATGGCATTTAATGGCATGGAATGCATTGGAATGGAATGGAACCAAATGTAATGGACTCGAATGGAATGTACTCAAATAGAATGGACTTGAAAGTGATGGTCTCAAAAGGCATTTATTCGAATAGAATGGAATTGAATGGAATGCAATAGTATGGAATGGAATTGAAAGGAATGGAATCGAATGGAATGGACCAAAATGTAATGTACTGGAATAGAGCAGACTCTAATTTAATAGATTGCGATGTAATTGATTTGAACTCAATGGTATTGAATGGAATGTAATCAAATGGAATGTTAAGAAATGCAATGGATTGGAATAGAATGGAATGCAATGGAATGGAAGAGACTGAAATGCAATGGAATGGAAGAGACTGGAATGCAATGGAATGGAACAGAGTGGAATCAAGAGGAATGGAATCGAATGGAATGGACTGGAATGGAATGTATTCGAATGGAAAGGACTGGAACAAAACGCATTCGAACGGATTGGAATGGAATGGAATAGAAGGGACTCGAATGGAATGGATTCGAATGGAATGGAACGGAACTAAATTGAATTGAGTGGAAACGAATTCAATGGAATCAAAAGGATTAAAATGGAATCGAGTGTAATGGAAATATATCGAATGGAATGGAAAGAAAAGGAGTGGACTCGAATGAAATACACAGGAATGGAATGGAATCAAATGGAATGGACTGGAGTGGAATGGACGCCAATGGAATGTAAGTAAATAGTATGGAATGGAATGGAATGGAAAGGAGAAGAATGGAATGGAATCGGATGGAAAGAAATGGTATGGAATGGAGTCAAAAGAAATAGAATCGAATGGAATCACATCGATTGGAATGGAATGGACTCGAATGGAATGGACTCGAAAGGAATCGAATGAAATGTAATGGCATCCAATGGATTGGAATGGAATCGAGTGGAATGGAATGGAATGGAACGGAATGGAACCAAATGTAATGGACTTGAATGGAAGGGACTCAAATAGAATCAATTGGAAATGAATGGTCTACAATGGAATTTTTTCGAATAGAATGGAATTGAAAGGAATGCAATAGTATGGAATGGAATAGAATGGAAAGGAATCGAATGGAATGGAGCAGAATAGAATGGATTGGAATAGAACGGACTCGAATGTAATGGATTGCAAAGAAATTGATTCGGATTGAATGGAATCCAATGGAATGCAACCCAGTGGAATGGAATGGAATGGAATGGAATGGAATGAAAGAGAATGGAATAACATGGGAAGGAATGGAGTGGAATCGAGGGGAATGGAATAGAATGGAATGCAATTGAATAGAATGGACTCAAATGGAAGGGAATCGAATGGAATGGACTCGAGAGGAATGGTCTGGAATGGAATTTATTCTAATAGAATGGAATCAAAGGAAATAAAGTAGTATGGAATAGAATCGAACGGAACGGACGGGAATTGAATGGAATGGAAGAGACTCGAATGTAGTTAATAGCAAAGTAATTGATTCGAATGGAATGCAAAAGAAAGGAATGTAATCTAATGGATTGGAAGGGAATGCAATTGAATGGAATAGAATGGAATGCAATGGAATGGATCGGAGTGGAAACGAGTGTAATGGAATTGAAAGGAACGGAATCGAATGGAATGGAATCAAATGGAATGGAAACGAATGGAATGGAATTGAATGGAATTGACTGGAATGGAATGGAATGGATTGGACAAGAATGGAATTGACTGGAATGGAATAGACATGAATGGAATGGACAGGAATGGAATGGATTCAAATGTAATTGAAACGAATTTAATGGAATGGAATGAAATTTAACAGAAAGGGATAGAATGGAATGGAATCGGATGGAATGGAATGGAGTCAGATGGAATAGAATCGAATGGAATGTCATCGAATGCAATGTAATGGAATCGGATGGAATGGAATGGAGTCAGATGGAATAGAATCGAATGGAATGTCATCGAATGCAATGGAATGGAATGAAATGTAATGGAAACGAATTTAATGGAATGGAGTGTAATGGAATGGAAAGGGATAGAATGGAATGGAATTGCATGGAATGGAATGGAATGGAATGGAATGGAGTCTGATGGAATAGAATCGAATGGAATGTCATCAAATGGAATGGAATGGAATGGAAAGGAATTGAATCGAATGGACTCAAATGGAACAGAAATGAATGGAATGGCATCGAATTGAATGAAATTGAATGGAATGAAATGGAATGGAATTTAATGGAATGGACCCAAAGGTAATGGACTCAAATGGAATGGACTCAAATAGAATGGACTCGAAAGGAATGGACTCGAATGGAATTTATTCGAATAGAATGGAATAGAATGGAATGCAATTGTATGGAATGGAATCGAATGGAATGGAATCGAATGGAATGGCATCGATTGGAATGGAACTGAATGGAATGGACTCGAATGGAATGGTCTCTAATGGAATAGAATCGAATAGAATGGAAAGAAATGGAATGGAATGGAATGGATTAGACCCAAATGTAAAGGAATCGAATGGAATGGACTCAAATAGAATGGACTTGAAAGGAATGGTCTCGAATGGAATTTATTCGAATAGAATGGAATCGAAAGTAACGCAGTAGTATGGAAAGGAATTGAATGGAATGGAATTGAATGGATTAGAACGGAATGGAATGGACAGGAAAAGAATGCACTCGAATGTAATGTATTGAAATGTAGTGGATTTGGATGCCTTCAAATCGAATGGAATGTAATCACATGGAATATAATGGAATGCAATATAATGGAACAGAAGAGAATGCAATGGAATGGATCCAAGTGGAATCAAATGGAATGGAATCGAATGGATTCGAATCGAATGGAATGAACTGGAATGGAATGGACTCGAACATAATGGCCTGGAACAAATTGGAATTGAACGGTTTGGAATTGAACAGAATGGAATGGAATGGACTCTAATGGAATGGAGTCGAATGGAATGCAATCGAATGGAAAGGAAAAGAATGGAATGGAATAGAATGCAATCACAAGGAATAGAATGGAATGGAGTGTAATGGAAAGATATCGAATGGAATGGTATGGACTCGATAGGAATGGATTGGAATGGAATGGACTCGAATAGAATTCACTAGAGTGGAATGGACTCAAATGGAATCGAAACGAATGGAATGGAATGGAATGGAACGGAATGGAAAGGAATATAATGGAATAGAATCTGATGGAATGGAATGGAATGCAATGAAGTTGAATGGAATAGAATCCAATGGAATGGCATCGAATGGAATGGACCCGAAAGGAATGAACTGGAAAGGAGTGGACTCGAATGGAATGGACTGGAGAGGATTGGACTCAAATGGAATGGAATGGTATGGAATGGAATGGAGAGGAATAGAATGGAATGGAATCGGATGTAACAGAATTGAATATAATGGAGAAGAAAGGAATAAAGTAAAATGGAATGGCATCGAATGCAATGGAATGGAATGGAATGGACTCGAATGGAATTTATTCAAATGGAATAGAAGAGAATGGAATGGCATTAAACGGATTGGAATGGAATGGAATGGAATGGAACCAGATGTAATGTACTGGAATGGAACGGACTCAAATGAACGGATTGGAAAGGAATGGTCTCGAAGGGAATATATTCGAATAGAATGGAATTGAATGGAATGCAATAGTATGGAATGGAATCGAATGAAATGGTATCGAATGGAATGTACCGGAATGGAATGGACTGGAATAGAGCAGACTCAAATGTAAAGGATTGCAATGTAATAGATGCAAATGGAATGGAATCAAATGGGATGTAAACAAATGGAATGGAATGGAATGACATGGAATGGAATAGAATGGAATGCAGTGGAATGTAATAGCATGGAGTGGAATGAAATCGAATGGAATGTAATCAAATGGAATGGAATGGAATGCCATTGAAAGGAATAGAATGGAAAGTAATGGAACGGAATAGAATGGAATGCAATGGAATGGAATGGAGTGGAGTCATGTGCAATGGAATTAAATGTAATGGAATCGAATGGAATGGATTCGAATCGAATAGACTGGAATGGAATGGACTTGAATGGAATGGACTGCATCAAAATGGTTTTGAGTGGATTGGAGTCGAACGGAACAGAATGGGAAGGAGTGGAATGGATTGGAATGAAATGGAATGGACTCGAATTAATGGAGTCGAACGGAATGGAATCGAATGGAATGTAATCGAAAATAATGGAATTGAAAGGAATTGAAAGGAATATAATGGAATGGAGTCTAATGGAAAGATATAGAATGATATGGAATGGAATGGACTCGAAAGGAATGGCCTGGAATGGAATGGACTCGAAAGGAATGGACTGGAGTGGAATGGCCTCGAATGTAATGGGAATGAATGGATTGGAATGGAATGGAATGGAACGGAAAGGAATAGAATAGAAGGGAATCGGATGGAATGGAATGGAGTCGAATGGAACAGAATCGAATGGAATGGCATCAAATGGAATGGAATGGAATGCAATGGAATGAGATGGAATAGACTGGAATTGAAAGGACTCAAATGGAATAGAATCGAATGGAATGGCAACGAATGGAATGGAATGGAATGGAATGGAATGGACCCAAATGTAATGGACTCGAAAGGAATATACTCAAATAGAATGGACTTGAAAGGAATGGTCTCGAATGGAATTTATTAGAATAGAATGTAATCGAATGGAACGCAATAGTATGGAAAGCAATCGAATGGAATGGATTCGAATGGAATGGAATGGACTGGAATAGAATGCACACGAACGTAATGGACATCAATCATAAGGATTTGAATGGAATGGAATCGAATGGAATGTAATCAAACGCGAGGGAATGGAATGCAATGGAAAGGAATGGTGTGGAATCAAGTGGAAAGGAATCGAATGGATTGGAATCAATTGAAATGTACTGGAATGAAATGGACACCAGTGGAATGGACTGGAGCAAAATGGAATTGAATGGATTGGAATCAAACTGCATGGAATGGAATGGAACGGAATGGACGCGAATGGAATGGAATCGATTGGAATGTAATAGAAGGGAATGGAATTGAATGGAATGGACTTCAATGGAATTGAAGGGAATAGAATGGAATGGAGTGTAATGGAAAAGTATCGAATACAATGGAATGGAAAGGAATGGACTCGAAAGGAATGGACAGGAATGGAATGGAATTGAATGGAATGGACTGGAGTGGAATGGACTCAAATGGAATGGAAACGAATGCAATGGAATGTAATGGAATTAAATGGAAAGGAATAGAATGGAATGGAATTGGATGGAACGGAATGAAATGGAATGGTGTCGAATGGAATAGAATCCAATGGATTGACACCGAATGGGATGGTAAGGAATGGACTCGAATGGAATGGACACGAATGGAATAGAATAGAAAGGAATGGCATCGAATGGAACAGAATGGAGTGAAGTGTAATGGAAAGATATCGAATGGAATGGAATGGAATGGGCTCGAATGGAATGGACTGGAATGGAATGGACTCAAATGGAATGGACTGGATTGGAATGGACTCGAATGGAATGGAAACGAAAGAAATGTAATGTAATGGAATGGAATGGAAAGAATAGAATGGAATGGAATCGGATAAAATAGAATGGATTGGAATGGAGTCGAAAGGAATGGACTCGAATGGATAGTATAGAATGGAATGGCATCAAATGTAATGGAATGGAGTGGATTGGAATGGAATGGAATGGAATGGACCCAAATGTAAAGGGCTAGAAAGAAATGGAATTAAATAGAATGGAGTAGATAGGAATGGTCTCAAATGCAATTTATTCTAATAAATTGAATAGAAAGGAATGCAGTAGTATTGAATGGAATCGAATGGAAAGGAATCCAACGCAATGGACTGGAATGAAATGGACTGGATTAGAATGGACGTGAACATAATGGATTGCAATGTAATTGATTTGAATGGAATGGAATCAAATGGAATATAAACAAATGGAATGGAATGGAATGCAATGGAATGGAATAAAATGGAATGCAATGGAATGGAACGGAGTGGAATCCAGTGGAATGGAATTGAATGGAATGGAATTGAATGTAATGGAATCGAATTGAATGGACTGGAATGAAATGGAATCCAATGGAATGGACTGGAATAAAATGGAATCGAATGGATTGGAATCGAGCGGAATGGAATGGAATGCAATGGAATGGACTCGAATGGAATGGAGTCCAATGGAATGGAACCCAGTGGAATGGAATTGAATGGAATCGAAAGGAATAGAATGGAATGGAGTGTAATGGAAAGATATAGAATGGAATGGAACACAGTGGAATGGAATTGAATGGAATCGAAAGGAATAGAATGGAATGGAGTGTAATGGAAAGATATCGAATGGAATGGAATGGACTCGAATGGAATGCAATGGACTCGAATGGAATGGAATGGAATTGAATGGACTCGAATGGAATTGACTGGTGAGGAATGGAAACGAATGGAATGGAAGGGATTAGAACGGAATGGAATCGGATTTAACGAAAAGGAATGAAATGGAGAAGAATGGAATAGAATCGAATGGAATGGCATCGAATGGAATGGAATGGAATGAATCGAATCGAATGGAATGAACTCGAATGAAATAGAATCCAATGGAAAAGAGTAGAATGGAATGACATCGAATGGCATGGAATGGAATGAAATGGAATGAAATAGAATGGAATGGACCCAAATATAATGGACTCGAATGGAATGGACTCCAATAGAATGAAATCGAAAGGAATGGTCTCGAATTGAATTTATTCGAATAGAATGGAATCAAAAGGAATGCAATTTTATGGAATGGAAAAGAATGGAATGGAATCCAATGCCATGGATCAGAATGGAATGGAATGGAATAGAATGGACGCGAATGTAAAGGATTGCAATGTAATCGTTATGAGTGGAATGGAATGTAAACAAATGGAATGCAATTGAAGGCAATGGAATGGATTAAAATGGAATGCAATGGAATGCAACGGAGTGGAATCGAGTGGAATGGAATTGAATGGAATGGAATTGAATGTAATGGAATTGAATGGAATGGACTGGAATGAAATGGACTCGAATGGAATGGACTGGAACAAAATGGAATTGAACGGATTGGAAACAATCGGAACATAATGTAATGGAAAGGAATGGAATGGATTCGAATGGAATAGAGTCGAATCGAATGGAACCCAATGGAATGGAATTGAATGGAATCAAAAAGAATAGAATGCAATGGAGTGTAATGGAAAGATATCGAATTGAATGGAAAGGAATGGAATGGAGTCGAATGGAATGGACTGGAATTGAATGGACTCGAATGGAATTGACTGGTGTGGAAAGGAAACGAATGGAATGGAATGGAAAGGATTAGAATGGAATGGAATCGGATGGAATGGAATGGAATGAAATGGAGAAGAATGGACAAGAATCGAATGGAATGGCTTCGAATGGAATAGAATGGAATGGAAAAGAATGGAATGGACTCGAATGGAATGGACACGAATGGAATAGAATAGAATGGAATGGCATCGAATGGAATGGAATGAAATAGAATGGAATGCACCCAAATGTAATGGACTCGAATAGAATGGACTCCAATATAATGGACTCGAACGGAATGGTCTTGAATGGAATTTATTCGAATAGAATGGAATCGAATGGAATGCAATTGTATGGTATGGAATCGAATGGAATGGAAACGAATGGAAAGGACCGGAATGGAATGGACTGGAATAGAACGGACTCGAATTAAATGGATTGCAATGTAATTGATTTGAATGGAATGGAATTGAATGGAAAGTAATGAAACGAAATGGAATGGAATGCAACAGAATGGAATGCAATGGAACGGAATACAATGGAATTCAATGGAATGGAATGGAATTGAGTTCAATGGAATCAAATGGAATGGAATCGAATGGAATGGAATGGACTCGAATGGAATGGACTGGAAAACAATGGAATCAAACGGATTGGAAAGAATGGAATAGAAAGGAATGGAAAGGAATGGATTGCAATGGAATGGAATGGACTCGATTGGAATGGCGTTGAATGGAATGGAACTGAAAGAAATGGAATCGAATAGAATGGAACTGAACGGAATTGAAAGGAATAGAATGGAAGGGAGAGTAATGGAAAGAAATCGAATGTAATGGAATGGAATGGACTCGAATGGCAATGACTGGAATGTAATGGACTCGAATGGAATGGACTGGAGTGGAATGGATTTGAATGTAATGGAAACGAATGGAATGGAATGTAATGAAAAGGAAAGGCATACAATGGAATGTAATCAGATGGAATGACATGGAATGGAATGGAGTCAAACGGAAGAGAATCCAAAGGTATGGCATCAAATGGAATGGAATGAAATGGAATAGACTCGAATGGAATGGACTAGAAAGGAATAGAATAAAATGGAATTGCATCCAATCGAATGGAATGGAATGGACCCAAATGTAATGGAGTCGAATGGAACATACTGAAATAGAATGGACTCGAAAGGAATGGAATCTAATGGAATTTATTCGAATAGAATGGAATCGAATTTAATGCAATAGTATTGAATGGAATCAAATAGAATGGAATCAAATAGAATGGAATGGAATGGAATGGACTGGAATAGAACGGACTCCAATGTAATGGATTGCATTGTAATTGATTCAAATGGAATGGAATCGAATGGAATGTAATCAAATGGAATGGAAAGGAATGCAATGGAATGGAATAGAATGGAATGAAATGGAATTGAATGGAGTTGAATCAAGTGGAATGGAATCGAATGGAATGGACTGGAATGAAATGCAGTGGAATAGAACGGACTAGAATATAGCGGATCGCAATGTAATTGATTCGAATGGAATGGAATCGAATGGAATGGAATCAAATGGAATGGAATGGAATGCAGTGGAATGGAATAGAATGGAATGCATTGGAATGGAAATGAATGGAGTGGAATCGAGTGGAATGGAATGGAATGGAATCGAATGGAATGAAATAGAATAGAATGGACTCAAAAAAATGGACGAGGGAGAAAAAGGAATCGAACGGATTGGAATCAAACGGAATGGAATGGAATGGAATTGTCTCGAATGGAATGGAGTAGAATGCTATGGAATGGAATGGAATGGAGTGTAATGGAAGGATATCAAATGGATTAAAATAGAATTGAATGGACTCGAATGGAATGAATTGGAATCAAACGGACACGAATGGAATGGACTGGAGTGAAATGGAGTTGAATGTAATTGACTGGATTGGAATGGACTCGAATGTAATGGACTTGAATGGAATGTACTGGAATGGAATGTACTCGAATGGAGTGGACAGGAATAAAATGGAATCCAACAGATTGGAATGGATTGGAATGGAAGTGAATGGCTTGAATGGAATGGAGTCGAATGGAATGGAACAGAAAGAAATGGAATTGAATGGAATCGAAAGGCATAGAATGAAATGGAGTGTAAAGGAAAGGTATCGAAAGGAATGGATGGAAAAGGACTTGAATGAAATAGACTGGAAAGAAATGTACTCGAATGGAATGGACTTGAGAGGAATGGACTCGAATGGAAGGGAAAAGAATGGAATGGAATGGAAAGGAACGGAATGGAAAGAAATCGTATGGAACGGAATGGGAGGGAATGGAGTCAACAGGAATAGAATCGAATGGAATAGCATTCAATGGAAAGGAATGGAATTGAATGGACTCTAACGGAATGGAAACAAATGGAATGGAATGGAATGGAATAGAAAGGTATCGAATGGAATCGAATTGGATGGAATGGAATGCAATGAAATGGATTCGAATGGAATAGAATCAAATGAAATGGCATCAAACGGAATGGATTGGAATGGAATGGAAAGGAATGGAATGGAATGGACTCGAATGAAAAGTACTCAAACGGAATAGAATATAATTGAATGGAACTGAATGTAATAAACTCGAATGTAATGGACTCAAATAGAATGGAATCAAAGGGAATGGTCCTGAATGAAATTTATTCGAACAGAATGGAATCGAATGGAATGCAACAGTATGGAATGGAATAGAATGGAATGGAATCAAATGGAATGGACTGGAATGGAATGGACTGACATAGAACGGACTTGAGTATAATGGATTGTAATGTATTAGATTCGAATGGAATGGATTCGAATGGAATGTAATCAAATTCAAGGAAACGGAATGCCATGGAATGGAATAGAATGGAATTCAATGGAATGGTATAGAATGAAATGCAATGGAATTGAGTGGAACGGAGTCAAATGGAATGGAATGGAATGGCATTAAATGGAATGGTGTGGAATGGACTTGAGTGGAAAGGACACAAAAGGAATATATTATAATGGAACAGCAACGAATGGAATGGAATGGAGTAAAATGCAAAGATATCAAAAGGAAAGGAATGGTATGGACTCAAATGGAATATACTGCAAAGGAATGGACTCGAATGGAATGGACTGTAGTGGAATGGACGTGAATGGAATGAAAAAGAATGGAGTGGAAGGGACTGGAATGGAAAGGAATAGAGTGGAATGGAATGGAAGGGATCTAAAGGAATAGAATCGAATGCAATGGCATCGAATGGAATGGAAAGGAATGGAATCTGATGGAACAGAAAGGAATGGAATAGAACTGAATGGAATGGCATGGAATGGAATGGAATGGAATGGAATCGAATGGAATCGCATCGAATGGAATAGAACAGAATGGAATGGCATCGAATGAAATGGAATGGAATGCAATGGAATGCAATAGACCCAAATGAAATGGAGTCAAATTGAACGGACTCAAATAGAATGCACTACAAAAGAATGGTCTGAAATGGAATTTATTCGATTAGAATGGAATCGAATTGAATGGAATCTAATGGAATGGAGCGGAATGGAATGGACTGGAACAGAACAGATGCCAATGTAATGGATTGCAATGTAATTGTTTCAAATGGAATGGATTCAAATGGAATATAATCTAATGGAATGCAATGGAATGAAATGGAATGGAATAGAGTGGAATGGATTGGAAGAAAAGGAATCAAAACGATTGGAATCAAATGCAACGGAATGGAATGGAATCGAATGGACCCAAATGGAATGGAGTCGAATGGAATGGAATGGAATGGAATGGAATCTAATGGAATGGATTTGAATGCAATCAAAAGGAATGGAATGGAATGGAATATAATGGAAAGATATCAAGTGGAATGGAATGGAAAGGATTGTAATGGAAAGATATCGAATGGAAAGGAATGGACTCAAATGGAATGGCCAAGAATGGAAGGAACTCGAAGGGAATGGACACGAAAGTAATGAAAACGAATAGAATGGAATGGAATGGAAAGGAATAGAATGGAATGGAATCGGATGGAATGTAATGGAATGGAACAGAGTTGAATGGAATAGAATGGAATGGAATGGCATCGAATGGAGTGGAGTGGATTTGACTGGAATCGAATGGAATGGACTCAATTGGAATAAAATAGAATGGAATGACATCGAATGGATTGGAATGGAAATGAATGTAAGGAACTCGAAAGGAACAGAATCAAATGAAATGGCATGCAATGGAATGGAAGGGAAAGGAATGGAATGGAATGGAATGGAATGGAATGGAATGGAAGGGAAGGGAATGGAATGGAATGGATCTAAATAGAATGGACTTGAATGAAATAGACTCAAATACAATGAACTTGAAAGATATGGTCTCGAATGGAATTTATTCAAAAAGAATGGAATCGAATGGAATGCAATAGTTTGGAATGGACTCGAATGGAATGGAATAGAATGGAATGGAGCGAAATGGAAAGATATTGAACGGAATGGAATGGAATTGAATGGACTCAAATTGAATGGACTATAATGGAATGGACTCTAATGGAATGGACTGGAGTGGAATGGACTCAAGAGGAATGGACTCTAATGGAATGGAAACGAATGGAATGGAATGGAATGGAATTGGATGGAATGCAATGGAATGGAAATGAGTCGAATGGAATAGAATTGCATGTAATGGCTTCGAATGGAATGCAATGGACTCAAATGGAATGGACTCGAATTGAATAGAATAAAATGGAATGGTATACAATGGAATGGAATGGAATGGAATGGAATGGACCCAAATGTAATGGACTCAAATGGAATGGACATGAAGGGAAAGGTCTCTAATGGAATGTATTCAAATAGAATTGATTCGAAAATAATGCAATAGTATGGAATAGAAACGAATGGAATGGACCGGAATGGAATGGACTGGAATACAACGGACTCAAATGTATTGGATTGCAATGTAATTGATTCAAATGGAATGGAATCGAATGGAATGTATTCAATGGAATGGAATAGAATGGAATGCAATGCAATGGAATAGAATGGAATGCAATGGAATGGAACGGAGTGGAATTGAGTGGAATGGAAGCAAACAGAGTGGAATCGAATGGAATTAACTGGAATGGAATGGACACGAATGGAAAGGATTGGAACAAAATGGAGTCAAAAGGATTGGAATTGAACAGAAATGAATGGAATGGAATGGAATGCAATGGACTCGAATTGAATGCAGTCAAAAGGAATGGAATCGAGTAGAATGGAATTGAATGGAATCGAATGGAAAGAATGGAATGGAGTGTAATGGAAAGATATCAAATGGAATGGAATGGACTTGAATCAAATTGACTGGTATGGAATGGACTCGAGTGGAATGGACTGGAGTGGAATGGACTCAAATGGAATGAAAACGAAAGGAAAGGAATGAAATGGAAAGGAATGGAGTGGAATGGAATGGAATGGAATCGGACGGAATGGAATGGAATGGAAAGAAGTCAAATGGAATAGAATCCAATGGAAAGGCATCGAATGCAATGGCATCGAATGGAATGGAATCAAATGACATGGACTCGAATTTAATGGACTCCAATGGAATGGAATAGAATGGAATGGCATGGAATGGAATGGAATGGAATGGACTGAAATGTAATGGAATGGAATGGACCCATGTGTAATGGCCTCGAATGGAATGGACTAAAATATAATGGAATCGGAACGAATGGTCTCGAATTGTATTTATACGAATAGAATGGAACGGAATGGAACGTAATACTATGGAATGGAATCAAATGGAATGGAATCGAATTGAATGGACCGGAATGGAATGGACTGGAATAGAATGGACTCGAATGTAATGGACTGCAATGTAATAGTTACGAATGGAATGGAATCAAATGGAATGTAAACAAATGGAATTGAATGGCATGCAATGGAATGGAATAGAACAGAATGCAATGGAATGGAATGGAGTGGAATCGAGTGGAATGGAATCGAATGGAATGGAGTCGAATGGAATGGATTTGAATGGAATGGAGACGAACGGAGTGGAATCGAATGGAATGCAATCTAATAGAACAGAATTGAATGAAATCGAAAGGAATACAATGGAATGGAGTGTAATAGAAAGATATGGAAAGGAATGGAATGGAATGGAACGGACTCAGATAGAATGGACTCGAATGGAATGGATTGGAGAGGAATGGACTGAAATGAAATGGAAAAAATGGAATGGATTGGAGAGGAATGGACTGAAATGAAATGGAAAAAATGGAATGCAATGGAATTGAAATGAGTAGAATATAATGGAATTGGATGGAATGGAATGGAATTGAATGGAGTCGAATGGAATAGACTATAATGGAATGGCTTTGAATGGAATGGAAAGGAATGGAATGGAATGGACACGAATGGAATTGACTTGAATGGAATAGAACAGAATGGAATGGTATCAAATGGAATGGAATGGAATGGAACTGACCCAAATGTAACGGACTCGAATGGAACGGAATCAAATAGAATGGATTCAAAAGAAATGGTCTCGAATGTAATTTATTCGAATAGAATGGAATCGAATGGAATGCAACAGTATGGAATTGAATTGAATGGAATACAGCACAATGGAATGCACTGGAATAGAAAGCACTCGAATGTAATGGATTGCAATGTATATGATTTGAATGGAATGGAATCGAAAGGAATGTAATCAAATGGAATGTACTGGAATGCAATGGAATGGAATAGAAAGGAATACAATGGAATGGAACGGAGTGGAATAGAGTGGAATGGAATCGAATGGAATGGAATAAAATGGAACGGACTCGAATGGAATGGACTCGAATGGAATGGACTGAAAAAAATGGAATCAAACGGATTGGAATCAAACGGAATGGAATTGAGTGGAATGGACTCAAAAGGAATGGAGTCAAATGGAATGGATTCGAATGGAATGCAATCCAATAGAATTGAATTGAATGTAATTGAAAGGAGTAGAATGGAATGGACAGTAATGTGAAGATATACAATCGAATGTAATGGACACGAATGGAATGGATTGGAATGCAATGGACGCGAATGTAATGGACTGAAGTGGAATTGACTCGAATGGAATGGAAACGAATGGATTGGACTGGAGTGGAATGGAATGGAACGGACTCCAATGTAATGGATTGAAATATAATTGATTAGAATGGAATGGAATCGAATGGAATGTAATCAAATGGAATAGAATGGTATGCAATGGAATGAAATAGAATGGAATGCAATGGAATGGAACAGAGTGGCATGGAGTGGAATGGAATTTAATGAAATGGAATCAAATAGAATGGACTGGAATGGAAGGGACTCTAACGGATTGGACTGGAAAAAATGGAATTAAATGGATTGGAATTGAACGGAATGGAATGGAATGGACTCGAATGGAATGGAGACGAATGGAATGGAAACGAATGGAATGGAATAGATTGGAATGGAATTGAATGGAATCAAAAGGAATAGAATGGAATGGAGTGTAATGGAAAGATATCAAATGGAATGTAATAGAATGTAATGGAGTTTAATGGAAAGTTATTGAATGGAATGGAATGAACCCGAATGGAATGGACTAGAATGGAATGGATTCGAAAAGAATTTACTGGAATGGAATGGACACGAATGGAATGGAAACGAATGGAATGGAATGGAATGGAATGGAATGGAAAGGAATAGAATGGAATGGAATTGGATGGAATGGAATGGAATGGAATGGAGTCGAATGGATTAGAATCAAATGGAATGGCATCGAATGGAATGGAATGGAATGGAAAGGAATGGACTCGAATGGAAAGGACTCGAATTGAATAGAACAGAATGGAATGGCACCTAATGGAAAGGAAAGGAATGGAAAGGAATGAAGTGGACCCAAATGTAATGGACTCAAATGGAATGGGCTCAAATACAATGGACTCGAAAGGAATATTCTCGAATGAATTTACTCGATTACAATGGACTCGAATGGAATGCAATTGTATGGAATGGAATCGAATGGAATGGAGTCGAATGGAATGGACCGAACTGGAATGGACTGGAAAAGAACGGACCCAAATGTAATGGGTTTCAATGTAATTGATATGACTGGAATGGAATCTGTTGGATTGTAATCAGATATAACGGAATGCAAGGCAATGGAATGGAAAAAATGGAAGGCAATTGAATGGAACGGAGTGGAATCGAGTTGAATGAAATCGAATAAAATGGAATCCAATGGAATGGAATCGAATGTAATGGACTCGAATGGAATGGAATTGAAAAAAATGGAATCAAAAGGATTGAAATTGAATGGAACAGAATGGAATGCCATGGAATGGAATCGAATGGAATGGAGTTGAATGGAAAAGAATTGAATGGAATGGCTTTGAATGGAATGGAGCGGAGTGGAATGGACTCGAATAGAATGTATTCGAATGGAATAGAATCGAATTAAATGGCATGGAATGGAATGGAATGGAATGGACCCAAATGTAATGGACTCGAAACGAATGGAATCAAAGAGAAGGAAGGTTAAAGGAATGGTCTCGAATGGAACTTATTGGAATAGAAAGTAATAGAAGGGAATGCAATAGTATGGAATGGAATCGAATGGAATGGACCGGAATGGAATGGACTGGAATAGAAAGGACTCGAATGTAATGGATTACAATGTAATTGATTTGAATGGAATGGAATCGAATGGAATGGAATAGAAAGGAATGGAGTGGAATGGAAATGACTGGAATAGAATGGACAAAAATGGAATGGATTGCAATTTAATTCATTCGGACGGAATGGAATCAAATGGAATGTAATACAATGGAATGGAAGGGAATGCAATGGAACGGAATAGAATGGAATGCAAAGGAATGGAACGGAGTGGAAATGAGTGGAAAGGAATCGAATGGAATGGAATCCAATGGAATGGACTGTAATGGAGTGGAATCGAATGGAATGGACAGGAATAAAATGGAATCGAATGGATTGGAATCGAATGGAACGGAATAGAATGGAATGGAATGGACTCGAACAGAATGGAGTTGAATGAAATGGTATCGAATGGAAAGGAATCTAATGGACTGGAAATGAATGGAAACAAAAGGAATAGACTGCAATGAAGTGTAATGGAAAGACATCAAATGGAATGGAATGGATTGGATTCAAATGGAATGGTCTGCAGTGCAATGGACTCGAATGGGAAGGACTGGTGTGGAACTGACTCAAATGGAATGGAAAAGAACGGAATGGAATGGAATGGAATGGAAAGGAAGAGTATGGAATAGAATTGGATGGAAACTAATGGAAGGGAATGGAGTCGAATGGAATGAAATCGAATGTAATGGCTTCAAAAGGAATGGAATGGAATGGACTCAAATGGAATGGAATCGAATCGAATGGCATGGTATGGAATGGAATGGAATGGAATGGAATGGAATGGAATGGAAGGGAATGGACCCAAATAGAATGGATTCGAAATTAATGGACTTTACTGGAATGGACTTGAAAGCAATGCTCTTGAATGGAATTCATTCGAATAGAATGGAATCTAATGTAATGCAGCAGTATTGAATGGAATCGAATGGAACTGAATTGAATGGATTGGACCAGAATGGAATGCACTGGAATAGAAGGGACTTGAATGCAATGGATTTCAATGTGATTGATTCAAAAGGAATGGAATCGAATGAAACGTAATCAAATGGAATGGAATGGAATGCAATGGAATGGAATAGATTGGAATGCAATGAAATGGAACAGAGTGGAATTGAGTGGAATGGAATAGAATGGGATGGAATCAAATGGAATGGACTGGAATGGAATGGAATCGAAAGGAATGGACTGGAAAAAAATGGAATGGAATCGATTGGAATCTAACGGAATGGAATGTAATGGAATGGAATTTAATGGACTCGAAAGGAATGCAGTCGAATGGAATGGAATCGAATGTAATGGAATAGAAAGGCACGGAATTGAATTGAATTGCAAGGAATAGAATGGAATGGAGTGCAATGGAAAGATACTGAATGTAATGGAATCGAATGGATTCAAATAGAATGGACTAGAATGGAATGGACTCGAATGGAAAATACTGGAGTGGAATGGATTCGAATGGAAAGGAAACGAATGGAAGGGAAAGGAATGGAGTGGAAAGGAATAGAATGGAATGAAGTCGGTTGGAACGGAATGGAATGGATCGGATTCAAAGGGAATAGAATTGAATAGAATGGCAATGAATGGAATGGAAAGGAAAGGAACGGATTCTAATGGAATGCACTCGAATTTAATAGAATCGAAAAGAATGGCATGGAATGGAATGGAATGGAATGGAATGGAATGGACTGAAATGTAATGGATTCGAAAGGAAATGTCTGAAATAAAATGGACTGGAAAGGAATCATCTCTAATGGAATTTATTCAAATAGAATGGAATCAAATGGAATGCAATACTATGGAATGGAATCGAATGGAAAGAAATCGAATGGAATGGACCGGAATGGAATTGACTGGAATAGAAAGGACTCGAATGTAATGGAATGCAATGTAATTCATTTGAGTGGAATGGAATGGAATCAAATGGAATGGAATAAAATGCAATGGAATGGAATAGAATGGAATCAAATTGAATGGAATAAAATGCAATGGAATGGAATAGAATGGAATGCAAAGGAATGGAACAGAGTGGAATCGAGTGGACTGGAATTGAATGGAATGGAATTGAATGAAATGGAATCAAATGGTGTGGATTGGAATGGAATGGACTCGAATGGATTGGACTGGAAAATAATGGAATCCAACGGATTGGAATCAAACACAACAGAATAGAATGGAATGGAATGGAATGGAATCAAATGGAATGGAATCAGAGGGAATGGAATCGAATGAAATTGAATTAAAAGGAATGGCAAGGAATAGAATGGAATGTAGTGTAATGGAAAGATATCAAATGGAGTGAAATGGAATTGAATGGACTTGAATAGAATCGAGTGGAATGGAATGGACACGAATGGAATGGACTTGAGTGGAATGGACCCAAATGGAATTAAATCGTATGGAATGGAATGGAATGGAAAGGAATAGAATGGAATGGAATCGGATGAAATGGAAGGGAATGGAAAGGAGTTGAATGGAATAGAATCAAATGGAATGGCATTGAATGGAATGGAGTAGAATTGAATGCAATGGAATGGACTCGAACGGAGTGGACTCAAGTGGAACAGAATCGAATGGAATGGCAACGCATGTAATGGAAAGGGGCAGAATGGAATGGAATGGAATGGAATGGAATGGAAACAAATGTAATAGACTCAAAAGGAATGGATTCAAATTGAATGGTGTCGAAAGGAATGGTCTCGAATGGAATTTATTCGAAAAGAGTGGAATCAAATGGAATGCAATAGTATGGAATGGAATCAAATGGAATGGATTTGAATGGAATGGACTGGAATGGAATGGACTGGAATAGAATCTACCGGAATGTAATGAATTGCAATGTAATTGATACAAAAGGAATGAAATCGAATGGAATGTAATCAAATGGAATGGAATGGAATGCAATGGATTGGAATAGAGTGGAATGCAATGGAATGGAACGGAGTCGAATCAAGTGAAATGGAATCGAATGGAATGGAGTGGAATGGAATGGACTCGAATGGAATGGAGTGGAACAAAATGGAAAAGAACGGATTGGAATCAAACGGAATGAATGGAATTTAATGGACTTGAAAGGAATGGAGTCAAGTGGAATGGAACCGAATGGAATGTAATTGAATGGAATGGAATTGAATGGAATCGAAAGGAATAGAATTCAATGGAGAGTATTGGAAAGATATCGAATGGAATGGAATGGAATGGACTCGAAAGGAAAGGACTGGAATTGATTGGACACGAATGGAATGGAATGGAATGGATTCAAAAGGAAAGGACTGGAATGGATTGGACACGAATGGAACAGACGGGAGAGGAATGGACTCGAAAGGAATGGAAAAGAATGGAATGGAAAGGAATATAATGGAATGGAATTGGATTGAATGGAATCGAAAGGAATGGATTCGAATGGAATAGAATTGAATGGAATGGCATCGAATGGAATGGAGTGGAATGGAATGGAATGGAATAGAATCCAATGGAATAGAATGGAATGGAATGGTTTCGAATGGAATGGATTGGATTCGAATGGATTGGAATGGAATGGATTGGAATGGAATGCAACCAAATGTATTGGACTCAATGGAATGGATTCAAATAGAATGGATTCGAAAAGAATGGTATTGAATTATATTTATTCGAATAGAATGGAATCAAACGGAATGCCACTGTAAGGAGTGGATTTGAATGGAATGGAATCGAATGGAATGCACTGAAATGGAATGGACTGGAATAGAATGAACAAGAATGAAATGGATTTCAACGAAATTGATTTCAATGGAATGAAATCGAATGGAATATAATCAAATGGAATGGAATGGAATTAAATGGAATGCAATGGAATGGAACGGAGTGGAATCTAGTGGATTAGAATCGAACAGAATGGAATCGAATTGAATGAACCGGAATGGAATGGACTGGAATAGAACAGACTCGAATGCAATAGATTGCAATATAATTGATTTGGATGGAATGGAATCGAATGGAATGTAATCAAATCAAACGGAATGGAATGCAGTGGAATGGAATAGAATGGAATGCAATGGAATGGAACAGAACAGAGTGGAATTGACTAGAATGGAATCGAATGGAATGGAATCTAACTGAATGGAATCGAATGGAAACGACAGGAATGGAATGGACTCGAATGGATTGGATTGGAACGAAATGGAATCGAACGGACTGAAATCGAACAGAACGGAATGGAATGCAATGGACTCGAATGGAATGGAGTCGAATGGAATGGAACTGAATGGAATGGAAATGAATGGAATAGAAAGGAATAGAATGGAATGGAGTGTAATGGAAAGTTATCAAATGGAATGGACTGGAAAGGAATGGACTCGAATGGAATGGACTGGGATAAAATGCAATAGAATGGACTGGAATCGAATGGAACACAATGGAATGGAATGGAAAGGAATGCAATGCAATGGACTCGAAAAGAATGTAATGTAATGGAATGGAAATGAATGCAATGCAATGGACTCGAAAAGAATGTAATGTAATGTAATGAAATGGAATGGAACAGAATGGAATGGAATGCAATGGACTCGAAAGGAATGGAGTCGAATGGAATGGAATCGAATGGAATGCAATTGAATAGATTGGAATTGGATGAAATCAAAAGAAAAAGAATGGAATGGATTGCTATGGAAAGATATTGAATGGAATGGTTTGGAATTGAATGGACTCGAATGGAATGGACTCCAATGGAATGGACTGGAGTGGAATGGACTTGAATGGAATGGAAACGAATGCAATGGAATGGAATGGAGTCGAGTGGAATAGAATCGAATGGAATGGCATTGAATGGAATGTAACTGAATGGAATGGACTCGAATGGAATGGAAACGAATTGAATGGAATGAAATGGAAAGAATAGAATGGAATGGAATCAGATGGAATGGAATGGAATGAAGATGAATGGAAGAGAATCGAATGGAATGGCATCAAAAGGAAAGGAAAGGAATGGAAAGTACCCAAATGTAATGGACTCGAATGTAATGGACTAAAAAAAAATGGACTCAAAAGGAATGGTCTCGAATGGAATTTATTAAAATAGTATGAAATTGAATGGAATGAAATTGTATGCTATGGAATCGACCGGAATGGAATCGAATGGAATGGACTGGAAAGGAATGCACTGGAATAGAATGGACTCAAATATAATGGATGGCAATGTAATTGATTCGAATGGAATGGAATCAAATGGAATGGAATGGATTGCAATGGAATGGAATAGAATGGAATGCAATGCAATGGAACGTAGTGGAATCGAGTGGAATATAATCGAATGGAATGGAATCGAATGGAATGGAGTCGAATGAAATGGACTGGAATGGAATGTACACGAATGGAATGGAACAAAACGGAATTCAATGCATTGGATACAAACTGAATGGAATGGAGTGGAAAGGAATGGAATGGAATGGATTCGAATTGAATAGATTCGAATGGAATGGAATCCAATGGATTGGAAATAAATAGAATGGAATTGAATGAAATTGAAAGAAATAGAATGGAATGGAGTGTAAAGGAAAGATATCAAATGTAATGGGATGGAAAGGAATGGACTCGAATGCAATGGACTGGAATGGAATGGACTCGAATGGCATGGACTGGAGAGGAATGGACTCAAATGGAATGGAAACGAAAGGAATGGAATGGAAAGCAATGGTATGGAAAGGAATAGAATGGAATGGAATCGGATGGAACGGAATAGAATGGAATGGAGTTGAATGGAACACAATCGATTGGAATGGCATCGAATGTAATGGAATGGAATGGAATAGACTTGAATGCAATGGAAACGAATTCAATGGAATGGAAACCAATGGAAAGTAAAGGAAAGAATAGAATAGAATGGAATGGAATTGGATGGAATTGAATGGAATGGTATAGAATTGACTCGAATGGAATGGACACGAATATAATAGAATCAAATGGAATGGAATGGAATGGAAAAGAATGGAATCGAATGTAATAGATTGCAATGTAATTGATTCGAATGGAAAGGAATCAAATGGAATGTATCCAAATGGAATGCAATGGAATGCAATAGAATGGAACGGAGTGGAATAGAGTGGAATGGAATGGAATAGAAAGGAAAGCAATCGAATGGAATGGACTAGAATGTCACGGACTCGAATGGGATGGGCTGGAGCAAAATGGAATCGAATGGATTGGAATTGAAAGGAACGGAATGGAATGGAATGGACTCCAATGGAATGGAGTCGAAAGGAATGGAAAAGAATGGAATGGAATTGAATCAGATTAAAAGAAGTAGAATGGAATGGAGTGTAATGGAAAGATAAGGAATGGAATGGACTCGAATGGAATGGACAGGAATGGAGTGGACTCGGATGGAATGGACTGGAGTGGAATGGAATCGAATGGAATGGAAACGAGTGGAATGGAACGGAATGCACTGAAAGGAATAGAATGGAATGGAGTCGGATGGAAAGAAATGGAATGGAATGGAGACAAATGGAATAGAATCGAATGGAATGGCATTGAATGGAATGGAATGGAATCGAATGGATTGGAATGGAATGGACTCAAATGGAATAGGATAGAATCGAATGGCATAAAATCAAATGGAGGGGAGGAGCCAAGATGGCCGAATAGGAACAGCTCTGGTCTACAGCTCCCAGCGTGAGCGACGCAGAAGACGGGTGATTTCTGCATTTCCATCTGAGGTACCGGGTTCATCTCACTAGGGAGTGCCAGACAGTGGGCGCAGGCCAGTGGGTGCGCGCACCGTGCACGAGCCAAAGCAGGGTGAGGCATTGCCTCACCTGGGAAGAGCAAGGGGTCAGGGAGTTCCCTTTCCGAGTCAAAGAAAGGGGTGACGGACGCACCTGGAAAAATCGGGTCACTCCCACCCGAATATTGCGCGTTTCAGACCGGCTTAAAAAACGGCGCACCACGAGACTATATCCCACACCTGGCTCGGAGGGTCCTACGCCCTTGGAATCTCACTGATTGCTAGCACAGCAGTCTGAGATCAAACCGCAAGGCAGCAGCGAGGCTGGGGGAGGGGCGCCCGCCATTGCCCAGGCTTGCTTAGGTCAACAAAGCAGCCAGGAAGCTCGAACTGGGTGGAGCCCACCACAGCTCAAGGAGGCCTGCCTGCCTCTGTAGGCTCCACCTCTGGGGGCAGGGCACAGACAAACAAAAAGACAGCAGTAACCTCTGCAGACTTAAATGTCCCTGTTTGACAGCTTTGAAGAGAGCAGTGTTCTCCCAGCACGCAGCTGGAGATCTGAGAACGGGCAGACTGCCTCCTCAAGTGGGTCCCTAACCACTGACCCCCGAGCAGCCTAACTGGGAGGCACCCCCCAGCAGGGGCACACTGACACCTCACACGGCAGGGTATTCCAACAGACCTGCAGCTGAGGGTCCTGTCTGTTAGAAGGAAAACTAACAAACAGAAAGGACATCCACACCAAAAACCCATCTGTACATCACCATCATCAAAGACCAAAAGTAGATAAAACCACAAAGATGGGGAGAAAAAAGAACAGAAAAACAGGAAACTCTAAAATGCAGAGCGCCTCTCCTCCTCCAAAGGAACGCAGTTCCTAACCAGCAACGGAACAAAGCTGGATGGAGAATGATTTTGACGAGCTGAGAGAAGAAGGCTTCAGACGATCAAATTACTCTGAGCTACGGGAGGACATTCAAACCAAAGGCAAAGAAGTTGAAAACTTTGAAAAAAATTGAGAAGAATGTATAACTAGAATAACCAATACAGAGAAGTGCTTAAAGGAGCTGATGGAGCTGAAAACCAAGGCTCGAGAACTACGTGAAGAATGCAGAAGCCTCAGGAGCCAATACGATCAACTGGAAGAAAGGGTATCAGCAATGGAAGATGAAATGAATGAAACGAAGTGAGAAGGGAAGTCTAGAGAAAAAAGAATAAAAAGAAATGAGAAAGCCTCCAAGAAATATGGGACTATGTGAAAAGACCAAATCTATGTCTGATTGGTGTACCTGAAAGTGATGCGGAGAATGAAACCAAGTTGGAAAACACTCTGCAGGATATTATCCAGGAGAACTTCCCCAATCTAGCAAGGCACGCCAACATTCAGATTCAGGAAATACAGAGAACGCCACAAAGATACTCCTCGAGAAGAGCAACTCCAAGACACATAATTTTCAGATTCACCAAAGTTGAAATGAAGGAAAAAATGTTAAGGGCAGCCAGAAAGAAAGGTCGGGTTACCCTCAAAGGGAAGCCCATCAGACTAACAGCGGATCTCTCGGCAGAAACCCTACAAGCCAGAAGAGAGTGGGGGCCAATATTCAACATTCTTAAAGAAAAGAATTTTCAACCCAGAATTTCATATCCAGCCAAACTAAGCTTCATAAGTGAAGGAGAAATAAAATACTTTACAGACAAGCAAATGCTGACCGATTTTGTCACCACCAGGCCTGCCCTAAAAGAGCTCCTGAAGGAAGCGCTAAATATGGAAAGGAACAACCGGTACCAGCCACTGCAAAATCATGTCAAAATGTAAAGACCATCAAGACTAGGAAGAAACTGCACCAACTAACGAGCAAAATCACCAGCTAACATCATAATGACAGGATCAAATTCACACATAACAATATTAACTTTAAATGTAAATGGACTAAATTCTCCAATTAAAAGACACAGACTGGCAAGTTGGATAAAGAGTCAAGACCCATCAGTGTGCTGTATTCAGGAAACCCATCTCACGTGCAGAGACACACATAGGCTCAAAATAAAAGGATGGAGGAAGATCTACCAAGCAAATGGAAAACAAAAAAAGGCAGGGGTTGCAATCCTAGTCTCTGATAAAACAGACTTTAAACCAACAAAGATCAAAAGAGACAAAGAAGGCCATTACATAATGGTAAAGGGATCAATTCAACAAGAGGAGCTAACTCTCCTAAATATTTATGCACCCAATACAGGAGCACCCAGATTCATAAAGCAAGTCCTGAGTGACCTACAGAGAGACTTAGACTCCCACACATTAATAATGGGAGACTTTAACACCCCACTGTCAACATTAGACAGATCAACGAGACAGAAAGTCAACAAGGATACCCAGGAATTAAACTCAGCTCTGCACCAAGCGGACCTAATAGACATCTACAGAACTCTCCACCCCAAATCAACAGAATATACATTTTTTTCAGCACCACACCACACCTATTCCAAAATTGACCACATACTTGGAAGTAAAGCTCTCCTCAGCAAATGTAAAAGAACAGAAATTATAAAAAACTATCTCTCAGACCACAGTGCAATCAAACTAGAACTCAGGATTAAGAATCTCACTCAAAGCCACTCAACTACATGGAAACTGAACAACCTGCTCCTGAATGACTGCTGGGTACATAACGAAATGAAGGCAGAAATAAAGATGTTCTTTGAAACCAACGAGAACAAAGACACAACATACCAGAATCTCTGGGACGCATTCAAAGCAGTGTGCAGAGGGAAATTTATAGCACTAAATGCCCACAAGAGAAAGCAGGAAACATCCAAAATTGACACCCTAACATCACAATTAAAAGAACTAGAAAAGCAAGAGCAAACACATTCAAAAGCTAGCAGAAGGCAAGAAATAACTAAAATCAGAGCAGAACTGAAGGAAATAGAGACACAAAAAACCCTTCAAAAATTAATGAATCCAGGAGCTGGTTTTTTGAAAGGATCAACAAAATTGATAGACCGCTAGCAAGACTAATAAAGAAAAAAAGAGAGAAGAATCAAATAGATTCGATAAAAAATGATAAAGGGGATATCACCACTGATCCCACAGAAATACAAACTACCATCAGAGAATACTACAAACACCTCTACGCAAATAAACTAGAAAATCTAGAAGAAATGGATACATTCCTCGACACCTACACTCTCCCAAGACTAAACCAGGAAGAAGTTGAATCTCTGAATAGACCAATAACAGGATCTGAAATTGTGGCAATAATCAATAGTTTACCAACCAAAAAGAGTCCAGGACCAGATGGATTCACAGCCGAATTCTACCAGAGGTACAAGGAGGAACTGGTACCATTCCTTCTGAAACTATTGCAATCAATAGAAAAAGAGGGAATCCTCCCTAACTCATTTTATGAGGCCAGCATCATTCTGATACCAAAGCCTGGCAGAGACACAACCAAAAAAGAGAATTTTAGACCAATATCCTTGATGAACATTGATGCAAAAATCCTCAATAAAATACTGGCAAACCGAATCCAGCAGCACATCAAAAAGCTTATCCACCATGATCAAGTGGGCTTCATCCCTGGGATGCAAGGCTGGTTCAACATACGCAAATCAATAAATGTAATCCAGCATATAAACAGAGCCAAAGACAAAAACCACATGATTATCTCAATAGATGCAGAAAAAGCCTTTGACAAAATTCAACAACCCTTCATGCTAAAAATTCTCAATAAATTATGTATTGATGGGACATATTTCAAAATAATAAGAGCTATCTATGACAAACCCACAGGCAATATCATACTGAATGGGCAAAAACTGGAAGCATTCCCTTTGAAAACTGGCACAAGACAGGGATGCCCTCTCTCACCGCTCCTATTCAACATAGTGTTGGAAGTTCTGGCCAGGGCAATCAGGCAGGAGAAGGAAATAAAGGGTATTCAATTAGGAAAAGAGGAAGTCAAATTGTCCATGTTTGCAGACGACATGATTGTTTATCTAGAAAACCCCATTGTCTCAGCCCAAAATCTCCTTAAGCTGATAAGCAACTTCAGCAAAGTCTCAGGATACAAAATCAATGTACAAAAATCACAAGCATTCTTATACACCAACAACAGACAAACAGAGAGCCAAATCATGAGTGAACTCCCATTCACAATTGCTTCAAAGAGAATAAAATACCTAGGAATCCAACTTACAAGGGATGTGAAGCACCTCTTCAAGGAGAACTACAAACCACTGCTCAAGGAAATAAAAGAGGATACAAACAAATGGAAGAACATTCCTTGCTCATGGGTAGGAAGAATCAATATCGTGAAAATGGCCATACTGCCCAAGGTAATTTAAAGATTCAATGCCATCCCCATCAAGCTACCAATGACTTTCTTCACAGAATTGGAAAAAACTACTTTAAAGTTCATATGGAACCAAAAGAGAGCCCGCATCGCCAAGTCAATCCTAAGCCAAAAGAACAAAGCTGGAGGCATCACACTACCTGACTTCAAACTATACTACAAGGCTACAGTAACCAAAACAGCATGGTACTGGTACCAAAACAGAAATATAGATCAATGGAACAGAACAGAGCCCTCAGAAATAACGCTGCTTACCTACAACTATCTGATCTTTGACAAACCTGAGAAAAACAAGAAATGGGGAAAGGATTCCCTATTTAATAAATGGTGCTGGGAAAACTGGCTAGCCATATGTAGAAAGCTGAAACTGGATCCCTTCCTTACACCTTATACAAAAATCAATTCAAGATGGATTAAAGATTTAAATGTTAGACCTAAAACCATACAAACCCTAGAAGAAAACCTAGGCATTACCATTCAGGACATAGGCGTGGGCAAGGACTTCATGTCCAAGACACCAAAAGCAATGGCAACAAAAGCCAAAATTGACAAATGGGATCTAATTAAACTAAAGAGCTTCTGCACAGCAAAAGAAACTACCATCAGAGTGAATAGGCAACCTACAATATGGGAGAAAATTTTTGCAACCTACTCATCTGACAAAGGGCTAATCTCCAGAATCTACAGTGAACTCAAACAAATTTACAAGAAAAAAACAAACAACCCCATCAAAAAGTGGGCAAAGGACATGAACAGGCACTTCTCAAAAGAAGACATTTATGCAGCCAAAAAACACATGAAAAAATGCTCATCATCACTGGCCATCAGAGAAATGCAAATCAAAACCACTATGAGATATCATCTCACACCAGTTAGAATGGCAATCATTAAAAAGTCAGGAAACAACAGGTGCTGGAGAGGATGTGGAGAAATAGGAACACTTTTACACTGTTGGTGGGACTGTAAACTAGTTCAACCATTGTGGAAGTCAGTGTGGCGATTCCTCAGGGATCTAGAACTAGAAATACCATTTGACCCAGCCATCCCATTACTGGGTATATACCCAAATGACAATAAATCATGCTGCTATAAAGACACATGCACACATATGTTTATTGCGGCATTATTCACAATAGCAAAGACTTGGAACCAACCCAAATGTCCAACAATGATAGACTGGATTAAGAAAATGTGGCACATATACACCATGGAATACTATGCAGCCATAAAAAATGATGAGTTCATATCCTTTGTAGGGACATGGATGAAATTGGAAACCATCATTCTCAGTAAACTATCGCAAGAACAAAAAACCAATCACCACATATTCTCACTCATAGGTGGGAATTGAACAATGAGATCACATGGACACAGGAAGGGGAATATCATACTCTGGGGACTGTGGTGGGGAGGGGGGAGGGGGGAGGGATAGCATTGGGAGATATACCTAATGCTAGATGACGAGTTAGTGGGTGCAGCGCACCAGCATGGCACATGTATACATATGTAACTAACCTGCACAATGTGCACATGTACCCTAAAACTTAAAGTATTAAAAAAAAATCAAATGGAATAGAATGATTGGAATAGAAGGGAATGGAATGGAATGGACCCTAATGTATTGCACTGGAATGGAGTGGACTCAAATAGAATGGACTCAAAAGCAATGGTCTCGAATGGAATTTATTCGAATAGAATGAAATCGAAACGAATGCAAAGTATGGAAAGGAATCAAATGCAATGGAATCGAATGGGATGGAATGGAAAGGAATGGACTGGAATAGAACAGACTCTACTGTAATCAGTTGCAATGTAATTGATTTGAATGGAATGGAATCGAGTGGAATGTAATCAAACGGAATGGAAAGAATGCAATGGAATGGAAGAGAATGGAATGCAATGGAATGGAACGGAGTGGAATCGAGTGGAATGCATTCGAATGGAATGGAATCGAAAGGAATGGACTGGAATGGAATGGACTCGAATGGAATGCAATCGAATGGATTATACTGGAACAAAATGGAATCAAACGGATTGGAATCGAACAGAAAGGAATGGAAAGGAATGGCATAGAATGGAATGGACTCGGATGAAATGGAGTTAAATGGAATGGAATCGAATGGAATGGAATCGAATAGAATGCAATTGAATTTAATCGAATGGAAGAGAATGGAATGGAGTGTATTGGAAAGATATCGAATGGAATGGAACGGAATGGACACGAATGGAATGGACTGCAATGGAATGGACTCAAATTGAATGGACTGGAGACGAATGGACTAGAAAGGAATGGAATAGAATGGAATGGAATGGAATGGAAAAGAATAGAATGGAATGGAGTCGGATGGAATTGAATGGAATGGAATGGAGACGAATGGAATATACTAGAAAGGAATGGCATTGAAAGGAATGGAATGGAATGGAATGGAATGGAGAAGAATGGAATCGAATGGAATGGAAACAAATGGAATGGAATTTAATGGAAACGAATGGAATGGAATGCTATGGAACGGAATGGAATGCTATGGAATGGAAAGGAAGCATTTGGAATGGAATGGAATGGAATGAAGTCGAATGGAACAGAAACTAATGGAATGGCATCAAATGGAATGGAATGGACTCGAATGGAATGGAGTAGAATGGAATTGAATCTAATGGAATGGCATCGAATGGAATGGAACGGAACGGAATGGAATGGAATACACACAAATGTAATGGACTCGAATGCAATGGGGTCAAATACAATGGACTCGAAAGGAATGGCTTTTAATGGAATTTATTCGGATAGAATGGAATCGAATGGAATGCAATAGTATGGAATGGAATCGAATGAAATGGAATAGAACGGAATGTACCAGAATGGAATGGAATGGCATAGAATGGACTGGAATGTAATGGATTGCAATGTAATTGATTTGAAAGGAATGGAATCGAATGGAATGTAATGAAATGGAATGGAATGGAATGCAAAGGAACGGAATAGAATAGAACGCAGGATAATGGAACGGTATGGAATTGATAGGAATGGAATCGAATGGAATGGAATCGAATGGAATTGACTGGAATGGAATGGACTCAAATGGATTGGACTGGAACCAAATGGAATCGAACAGATTGGAATGGAACAGAACGTAATGAAATGGAATGCAATGGAATGGACTCGAATGGAATGGAGTTGAAAGGAAAGGAAACGAATGAAATGGAACTGAATGGAATTGAAAGGAATAGAATGGATTGGAGTGAAATGGAAAGATATCAAAATTAATAGAATATAATGGACTCTAATGGAATGGACTGGAATGGAATGGACTTTTAAGGTACGGACTGGAGTGGAATGAAATCCAATGGAATGGAAACGAATGGAATGGAAAGGAAAGGAATAGAATGGAATGAAAACAGATGGAAGGGAATAGAATGGAATAGAGTTGAATGGAATAGAATCAAATGTAATGGCATTGAATGGAATGGAATTGAATGGAATAAAATGGAATGGAATCGACTGGAATCGAATGGGATGGAATGGAAAGGAATAGAATGGAAAGGAATGGGATGGAACAGAATGGAATGAAATAGTGTCAAATGGAATAAAATCAAATGGAACCGCATCGAATGGAATGGAATGTAATGCAATGGGAAGGAATGGAATGGAATGGAATGGACTCGAATAGTATGGATTCAAATGGAATAGAACCGAATGAAATGGCAGCGAATGTAATGGAATGGAATGGAATGGAATGGACCCAAATGTAACGGACTTGGATGGAATGGACTCAAAAAGAAATCATTCGAAAGAATGGTCTCGAATGGCATTTATTCGAATAGAATGGAACCGAAAGTAATGGAATCGAATGGAATGGAACCGAATGGCACAGACTGAAATAGAATGTACTCGAATGTAAGGGATTGCAATGCAATTGATTTGAATGGAATCGAATCGAATGGAATGTAATCGAATGGAATGGAATGGAATGCAATGGAATGGAATAGAATGGAATGCAATGGAAAGGAATGGAGTGGAATGGAGTGGAATGGAAGCAAATAAAATTGAATGGAATGGAATCGAATCGAATGGAATGGACAGGAAAGGAATGGACACGAATGGAATTTACTGGAACAAAATGGAATCGAACGGGTTGAAATAAATAGAATGCAACCGAATGGAATGGAATGGAACAGAATGGACTCCAATGGAATGTAGTCGAATGGAAAGGAACCGAATCTAATGGAATTAAATGGAGTCGAAAGGCATAGAGTGGAATAGAGTGCAACGGAAAGATATCAAAGGAATGGACTGGAATGGAGTGGACTCGAATGGAATGGACTGGAGAGGAATGGATTTGTATGGAATGGAAACAAATGGAATGGAATGGAAAGGAATAGAATGGAATGGAATCGGATGAAATGGAATGGAGTCGACTGGAATAAAATCGAATGGAATGGCATCGAATGGAAGGGAATGCAATGGAATGGAGTAGAATCGAATTGACTCGAATGGAATAGAATAGAATGGAATGGCATCGAATGTAGTGTTATGTAATGTAATGGAATGGGCCAAAATGTAATGGAGTCGAATGGAATGGACTCAAATAGAATTGACTCGAAAGGAATGGTCTGGAATGGAATTCATTCGAATAGAATGGAATTGAATGGAAAGCAATAGTATGGAATGAAATTGAATGGAATGGAATCGAATGGCATGGACCAGAATGGAATGTGCTGGAATAGAACGGATTTGAATGTAGTGGATTCCAAAGTAATTGTGTTGAATGGAATGGAATGAAAAGGAAGGTAATCAAATGGAATAGAATGGAATGCCATGGAATGGAACAGAATAGAATGCAATGGAATGGAATAGAATGGAAAGCATTAGAATTGAACGGAGTGGAATTGAGTGGAAGGGAATCGAATGGAATGAACTGGATTGGAATGGAAGCAAATGGAATGGAACGGAACAAAACGGAATCAAAGTGATTGGAATCTAACGGAATGGAATGGAATGTAATGGAATGAAATGGCCAAGATTGGAATTGAACCAAATGGAATGGAATCGAATAATAAAGAATTGAATTGAATTGAAAGGAATAGAATGGAATGAAGAGTAATGGAAAGAAATCCAATGGAATATAATGGAATGGACTCAAATGGAATGGATTAGAATGGAATGGACTTGAATGATATGGACTGGAGTGGAATAGACACGAATGGAATAGAAACTAATGGAATGGAATGGACACGAATGGAATAGAAACGAATGGAATGGAATGGAATAGAATGGAATGGAAGGGAATAGAAAGGAATGGAATCGGATGGAATGGAAAGTAATGGAATGTAGTCGAATGGAATAGAATCGAGTGGAATGGCAATGAGTGGAATGTAATGGAATGGACTCGAATGGAATAGAATGGAATGGAATGGCATCGAATGGAACGGAATTGAATGGAATGGTGTGTAATGGAATGGAATGGACCCAAATGTAATGGACTCGAATAGAATGGACTCAAATACAATGGATTCGAAAGGAATGGTCTCGAATGGAACTTATATTAATTGAATGCGTTCGAATGGAATGCAACAGATTGGAAAGGAATTGAATGGAATGGATTCAAACGTAATGGACCGGAATGGAATGGAGTGGTATAGAACGGACTCGAATGTTCTGCATTGCAATGTAATTGATTTGAATGGAATGGAATCGAACAGAATGTAATCAAATGGAGTGGAACGGAATGGAATGCAATGAAATAGAATGGAATGCAATGGAATGGAGTGGAGTTGAATCGAATGGAATGGAATCGAATGTAATTGAATAGAATGAAATGGACTCGAACGGAATGGACTGGAGCAAAATGGAATTGAATGGATTGGAATCGAACAGAACGGAATGGAATGGAATGGATTGGAATCGAATGGAATTGAGTCAAATGGAATGGAACAGAATGGAATGGAATCAAATGGAATGGAATTGAATGGAATGCAAAGGAACAGAATTGAATGGAGTGTAATGGAAAGATATCAAATGGAATGGAATGGAATGAAATTGACTCGTATGGAATGGACTAGATTGGAATGGACTCGAATGGAATGGAAAGGAATGGAATGGAAAGGAATAGAATGGAATGGAAACGAATGCAACAGAATGGAATGGAAAGGAGTCGAATGGAATAGAATCAAATGGAATGGCATGGAATGGAATGGACCCAAATGTAATTGACTTGAAAGGAATGGATTCAACTAATATGGACTCGAAAAAATGGTCTCGAATGGAATTTATTCGAATAGAATAGAATCGAATGGAATGCAATAGTAAGGTATGGAATCGAATGGAATTGTATCGAATGGAATGGAATGGAATGGACTGGACTGGAATAGAACGGAATCGAATGTAATGGATTGTAATGTAATTGATTTGAATAGATTGGATTCGAAAGGAATGTAATCAAATGGAATGGAATGGAATGCAATGGAATGGAATAGAATGGAATGCATTGGAATGGAACGGAGTGGAGTCAAGTGGAAAGGAATCAAATGGAAATGAATCGAATGGAATGGACTGTAACAAAATGGAATCGAATGGATTGGAATCGAATGGAAAGAACGGAATGGAATGGAGTGGAATGGAATTGACTTGAATGGAATGGAGGCGAATGGAATGGGATCGGATGGTATGGAATTGAATGGAATCTAAAAGAATAGAATTGAATGGAGTGTAATGGAGAGATATCAAACGGAATTGAATGGAATGGAATGGACTGAAATGGAATGGACAGGAATGGAATTGACTCAAATGGAATGGACTGGAGAGGATTGGACTTGAATGGAAAGGAAATGAATGGAATGGACTCAAAAGGAATGGTCTGCAATGGAATATATTCGAAAAGAATGTAATCGAATGGAGTGCAATAGCATAGAATGGAATCCAATGGAATGCAGTCGAATGGAATGGATCGGAATGGAAAGGACTGGAATAGAACGGACTCGAATGTAATGAATTGAAATATGATTGATTCGAATGGAATGGAATCAAACGGACTGTAATCAAATGGAATGGAGTGGAATGCAATGGAATGGCATAGAAAGAATTCAAAGGAATGGAACAGAGTGGAATCGAGTGGAATGGAATCGAATGGAATGGAATCGAAGGGAATGCACTGGAATGGAATGGACTCCTATGGAATGGACGGGAAGAAAATGGAATTGTATGGATTGGAATCAAACAGAACGGAATGGAATGGAATGGAATAGCATGGAATGGACTCGAATGGATTGCAGTTGAATGGAATGGAATTCGAATAGAAAGGAATCAAAAGGAGTGCAATAGTATGGAATGGAATAGAATGGAATGGAATCGTCTGGAAAGGACACGAATGGAATGGACTGGAAAATAACGGTGTCGAATGAAATGGATTGCAATGTAATTGATTCGAATGGAATGGAAGCGAATGGAATGTAATCAAATGGAATGGAATGGAATGCAAAGGAATGGAATGGAAAAGAATTCAATGGAAGAGAACGGAGTGGAATTGAGTGGAATTGAATCGAATGGAATGGAATCAAATGGAATAGAATACAACGGAATGGACAGGATTGGAATGGACTCCAATGGAAAGGACTGGTACAAAATGGAATTGAGCGGATTGGAATGGAATGGAACGGAATGGAATGGAATGGCATGGAATGGAATGGAATCCAATGAAATGGAGTCGAATGGAATGGAATCGAATTGAATGGAAACAAACGGAATGGACAGGAATTGAAAGGATTCGAATGGATTGGAATGGAAGAAAATGGAATCAAACGGATTGTAAACGAACGGAACAGAATGGAATGGAATGGCATGGAATGGAATGGTATCGAATGGAATGGAGTCAAATGGAATGGAATAAAAAGGAATGGAGTAGAATAGAATGGAATTGAATGGAATCGAAAAAAATAGAATGGAATGGAGGGTAATGTGTGATATTGAATGGAATGGAATGGAATGGACACAAATGGAATGTCCTGGAGTGGAATGGACTCGAAAGGAATGGAAACGAATGGAATGGAATGGAATGGAAAGGAATAGAATGGAATGAAATCAGATGGAATGGAATGGAAGAGAACGGAGTCGAATGGAATAGAATAGAATGGAATGGCATCAAATGAAATGGACTCCAATGGAATATAATCGAATGGAATTGTATTGAATAGAAAGGAATGGAATGGACTGAAACGTAAAGGATTCGAATGGAATGGACTCAAACAGAAAGGATTCGAAAGAAATGGTCTCCGAATGAAATTTATTCCAAGAGAACGGAATCAAATGGAATGCAATAGTATGGAATGGAATCAAATGGAATGCAATAGTATGGAAAGGAATCGAATGGAATGGAGTAGAACAGAATGGACTGTAATGGATTGCAGTGGAATAGAACGGACTCTAATGTAATGGATTGCAATGTAATTGATTCGAATGGAATGGAATAGTATGGAACATAATCCAGTGGAATCGATTGCAATGCAATGGAACAGAACGGAGTGGAATCGAGTGGAAAGGAATTGAATGGAATGTAATCAAATGGAATGAAATCGAATTGAATGGACTGGAATGGAATGTAATCAAATGGAATGGTATGGAATGCAATGGCATCTAATAGAATGGCATGCAGTGGAATGGAATGCAGTGGAATAGAGTGGAATGGAATTGAATGGGATGGAATCAAATGGAACGGAATCGAATGGAATGGATTCAACTGGAATGGAATCGAACGGAATGGAATCGAATGGAATGGACTGGAATGGAATGTAATCAAATGGAATGGAATGCAATGGAATAGAATAGGATGGAATGCAATGGAATGGAATGGAGTGGAATCGAGTTTAATGGAATCGAAAGGAATGGAATCAAATGGAATGAAATCGAATGGAATGGACTGGAATGGAATGGAGCTGAATGGAATGGACTCAAATGGAATGGACTGGAACAAAATAGAGTTGAACACATTGGAATCGAACGGAACGGAAGGAACGGAATGGAATGGACTCGAATGGAATGTAGTCGAAGGGAATGGAATCGAATGGAATGGATTCGAGTGGAATGGAATTGGATGGAATTGAAAGGAATAGAATGGAAAGGACTGTAATGGAAAGATATTGAAAGGAATGGAAGGAAATGTAATGGATTCGAATGGAATTGACTGGAATGGAACGGACTTGAATGGAATGGACTGGAGTGGAATGGACTCGAACGGAATGGAATGGAGTGGAACGGACTCGAACGGAATGGACTGGAGTGGAACGGACTCGAATGGAATGGACTGGCGAGGAATGGATTTGAATGAAATGGAAAAGAATGGAATGAAATGGAATGGAAGGGACGGGAATGGAATGGAACGGAATGGAAAAGAATGGAATGGAATCTGATGGAATGGTGTTGAATGGAAAGGAGTCGAATGGAATAGAGTCAAATGGAATGGCATCGAATGGAATGGAAAGTAATGAAATGGACTCGAATGAAATGGACTCAAATGGCATAGGATGGAATGGAATGGAATGGACACAAATGAAATGGACTTGAATTGAATGGCCTCAAATAGAATGGAATCGAAAGGAATGGTCTCAATTGGAATATATTCAAATGGAATGGAATTGAATGGAATGCAATAGTAAGGAATGGAACCGAATGGAATGGACCGGAATGTAATGGACTGGAATAGAACGGACTCGAATGTAATGGATTGCAAACTAATAAATTCGGATGGATTGGAATCGAAAGGAATGTAATCAAATGTACTGGAATGGAATGCAATGGAATGGAATAGAATGGAATGCAATGAAATTGAATAGAATGGAACGCAATGGAATGGAAAGGAGTGGAATCGAATGGAATGGAATTGAGTGGAATGGAATCGATTGTACTGGAATCGAATGGAATGGAAACGAATGGAATCGACTGGAATGTAATGGACTCAAAGGGAAAGGACTGGAACAAAATGGAACCGAACGGATTGGAATCGAATGGAATGGAACGGAATCGATTGGCATGGAATGGACTCGAATGGAATGCAGTTGAATGGAATGGATCCGAATGGATGGAATTGAATTGAATAAAAAGGAATAGAATGGAATGGAGTGTAAAGGAAAGATATCGAATGGAATGGAATGATATGGAATGGACTCGAATGGAATGGACTGGAATGGAATGGACTCCAATGGAATGGACTGGAGTGGAATGCACACGAATGGAATGGAAACGAAAGGAATGGAATTGAAAGGAATGTAATGGAATGGAGAGGAACAGAATGAAATGGAATATGAGGGAATGGAATGGAATAGAATGGAGTCGAATGGAATAGAATCGAATGGAATTGCGTCGAATGGAATGGAATGGACTCGAATGGAATGGAAACGAATGGAAAGGAATGGAAAGGAATTGAATGGAATGGAATTGGATGGAACGGAACTGAATGTAATGGAGTCAAAAGGAATAGAATCGAAGGGAATGGCATCGAATGGAATGGAAAGGAATGAAATGGAATGGAATCGAATGGAATGAAGTCGAATGGAATAGTATAGAATGAAATGGCATTGAAAGAAATGGAATGGATTGGAATGGAATGGACCCAAATGTAATGGACTCGCATGGAATGGACTCAAATAGAATGATCTGGAATTGAATGGTCTCTACAGTAATTTATTAGAATATAATGGAAACGAAAGGAGTGCAATAGTATGAAAAGGACTCGAATGGAATGGAATCGAATGGAATGGAACGGAATGGAATGAACAGGAATAGATCGAACTGAAATGTAATGGATTGCAATGTAATTGATTTGAATGGAATGGATTCAAAAGGAAAGTAATCAAATGGAATGGAATATAATGCAACGGAATGGAATTAAATGGAATGCAACGGAATGGAATGGAGTGGAATAGAGTGGAATGGAATCGAATGGAATGGAATCGAACGGAATGGAATCGAATGAAATGGACTGCAATGGAGTGGACTAGAATGGAATGGACTTGAAAAAAATGGAATCGAACGGATTGGAATAGAACGGAAAGGAATGGAATGGAATGGACTCAAATGGAATGGAGTCGAATGGAATGAAACCGAATGGAATGAAATAAAATGGAGTGGAATTGAATAGAATCGAAAGTAATTGATTGGAATGGAGTGTAATGAAACATATCGAATGGAATGGAATGAAATGGAATGGACTCGAAAAGAATGGACTGGAATGGAATGGTCTCGAAGGCAATGGATTAGAGGGTAATGGACACGAATGGAATGGAAATGAATGGAATGGATTGGAATGGAATGGAATGCAATGGAATGGAATGGAATAGAATGGAATGGAATAGGATGGAACGTAATGCAATGGAATGGTGTTCAATGGAATAGAATCGAATGGATTGCCATCGAATTGAATGGATTGGAATAGAATAGAATGAAAGGAATGGACTGGAATGGAATGGACTCGAATGTAATAGAATCAAATGGAATGGACTCGAATGGAATGGACTGCAATGGAAAGGACTCAAAAGGAATAGACAGGAGAGGAATGGACTCGAATGGAATGAAAAAGAATGGAATGGAAAGGAATGGAATTGAAAGGAATAGAATGGAATGGAAGCAGATGGAACGGAATGGAATGGACTGCAGTCGAATGGAATAGTATCGAATGGAATGAAACCAAATAGAATGGAATGAAATTTAATGTAATGGACTCAAATGGAATAGAATCCAATGGAATGGCTTCGAATGGAATGGACCCAAATGTAATGGACTCTAATGGAATGGACTCAAATGGGATGGACTCAAAAGGAATGGTCTCGAATGAAATTCATTCGGATAGAATTGAATTGAATGGATTGCAATATTATGGAATGCAATCGAATGGAATGCACTGGAACGGAATGGACTGGAATAGAACGGACTCGAATGTAATGGATTGCAATGTAATAGCTTCGAATGGATTGGAATCAAATGGAATGTAATCAATTGTAATGGAATGGAATGCAATCAAATGGAATAGAATGGAATGCAATGGAATGGAACGCAGTGGAATCGAGTGGAATGGAATTGATGGGAATGGAATCGAACAGAATGGAATCGAATGGAATCGACTGGAATGTAATGGACTCGAATGGAATGGACTGGAACAAAATGGAATCGAACGGAATGGAATCGAACGGAATGTAACGGAATCGAATGGAATGGAATGGACTCAAATGGAATGCAGTCGAATGGAACGGATCCGAATGGATGCAATTTAATGAAATCAAAAGGATAGAATGCAATGGAGTGTAATGGAAACATATCGAATAGAATGGAGTAAAATGGAATGGACTCAAATGGAACGGAGTGGAATGGAATGGACGCGAATGGAATGGACTGGAGTGGAATGGACATGAATGGAATGGAAAAGAACGGAATGGAATAGAAAGGAATGCAATGGAATGGAGAGGAATAGAATAAAATGGAATTGGAGGGAACAGAATGCAATGGAATGGAGTCGAATGGAATAGAATTGAATAGAATTGCATAGATTGGAATGGAATGGAATGGAATGGACTCGAATGGAAAGGAAACGAATGTAATGGAATGGAATGGAAAGGAAATGAATGGAATGTAATCGGATGGAAGGGAACTGAATGGATAGAGTCAAATGGAATAGAATTGAATGGAGTGGCATCGAATGGATTGGAATGTAATGGAATGAAATGGACTCGAATGGAATGGACTCGAATGGAACAGAATAGAAAGGAATGGCATCAAAAGGAATGGAATGGATTGGAATGGAATGGACCCAAATGTAATAGACTCACATGGCATGGAATCAAATAGAATGGACTCGAATGGAATGGGCTCCAGTGGAATTTATTCGAATGGAATGGAATCGAAAGGAATACAAGAGTATGGAATGGAATGGAATGGAATCGAATCAAATAGAATGGAGCGGAATGGAATGGACTGGAATAGATTGGACTCACATGTAATGCATTGCAATGTAATTGATTTGAAAGGGATGGAATCGAATGGATTGTAATCAAATGGAATGGAATGAAATGCAATGGAATAGAATAGAATGGAATGCAACGGAATGGAATGGAGTGGAATCGAGTTTAATGGAATCGAATGCAATGGAATCGAATGGAATGGACTGGAACAAAATGGAATCGAACGGATTGGAACTGAACGGAATGGAATGGAATGGACTTGAATGGAATGGATTCGAATGGAATGGAACCTAATGGAATGGAATTGAATAGAATCGAAAGGAATAGAATAGAAGGGAGTGAAATGAAACATATGGAATGGAATGGAATGGAATGGAATTTAAAGGACTCGAATGGAATGGACTGGAATGGAATGGACTAGAGGGGAATGGACACGAATGGAATGGAAAAGAATGGAATGGAATAGAATGGAATGGAATAGGAATAAACATAAAGTAATGGAATGGTGTTCAATGGAATAGAATCAAATGGAATGCCATCGAATTGAATGGAGTGGAATAGAATGGAATGGAAAGGAATGGACTTGAATGGAATGGACTCAAATGGAATAGAATCAAGTGGAATGGACTCAAATGGAATGGAGATGAAAGGAATGGACTCGAATGGAATGAACTGGAGTAGAATGGACTCGAATGGAGTGGAAACGAATGGAATGGAATGGAATGGAATGGAATAGAATGGAATGGAAGCAGATGAAATGGAATGGGATGGAATGCACTCGAATGGAATGGAATCTAATGGAATGACATCCAAAGGAATGGAATGGAATTTAATGTAATGGAATCTAATGGAATAGAATCTAACGGAATGGCATCGAATGGAATGGAATGGACCCTAATGTAATGGACTCGAATGGAATGGAATCAAATAGAATTGACTCAAAAGGAATGGTGTCGAATGGAAATTATTCGAATAGAATGGAATTGAGCAGAATGCAATAGTACGGAATGGAATCGAATGGAATGGACCAGAATGGAATAGAATGGAATAGAACAGCGTGGAAAGTAATGGATTTCAATGTAATAGATTTGAATAGATTGGAAACAAATGGAATGTAATCAAATGTAATATAATGGAATGCAACCGAATGGAATAGAATGGAATGCAGTGGAATGGAATAGAGTAGAATGCAAAGGAATGGAATGGAGTAGAATCAAATGGAATTGAATTGAGTGGAATGGAATCGATTGGAATGGAATCGAATGGAATGGAAATGAATGTAATCGACTGGAATGTAATGGACTCGAATGGAATGGACTGGAACAAAATGGAATCGAACAGAATGGAATCGAACAGAACGGAACAGAATTGAATTGAATGGAATTGACTCGAATGGAATTCAGTTGAATGGAATGGATCCGAATGGATGGAATTGAAGGGAATCAAAAGGAATACAACGCAATAGAGTGTAATGGAAAGATAGCGAATGGAATGGAATGGACTTGAATGGAATGGACTGGAATGGAATGCACTAGAATGGAATGGAGTGGAGTGGAATGGACTCGAATGGAATGGAAACGAATGGAAAGGAAAGAATGTAATGAAATGGAGACGAATAGAATGAAAAGGAATTGGAGGGAAGAGAAAGCAATGGAATGGAGTAGAAAGGAATAGAATCAAATGGAATTGCATCGAATGGAATGGGATGGAATGGACTCGAATGGAATGGAAACGAATGGAAAGACATGGAAAGGAATTGAATGGACGTAATCAGATGGAAAATAACTGAATGGAATGGAGTCAAATGGAATAGAATCGAATGGAATGGCATCAAATGGAATGGAATGGAATGGAATGGACTCGAAAGGAAAAGAATAGAATGGAATGGCATTGAATGGAATGGAATGGATTTGAATGGAATTGAACCAAATATAATGGACTCGAATGGAATGGACTCAAATAGAATGGACTGGAATAGAATGGTCTCGAATGGAATTTCTTCAAATAGAATGAAACCAAAACAAATTCAGTAGTACGGTATGGAATCGAAAGTAATGGAACGGAATGGAATGGACCGGAATGGAAGGGACTGGAATAGATCGGAATCAAAATTAATGCATTGCAATGTAATAGATTTGAAAGGAATGGAATCTAATGGAATATAATCAAATGGAATGGAATGGAATGCAATGGAAAATAATAAAACGCAATGCAATGGAATGGAAAGGAGAATTATCAACAGGAATGGAATAGAATCGAATGGAGTGGAATGGAATAGAATCGAATGGAGTGGAATGGAATGGACTCGAATGGAATGGACTGGAATGGAATGGACACGAATGTAATTGACTGGAACAAAATTGAATCGAAAGGACTGGAATTGAAGGAACGGAATGGAGTGGAATGGAAGAGAATGGACTCGAATGAAATGGAGTAGAAAGGAATGGAACCAAATGTAGAGGAATAGAATGGAATCGAAAGGAATAGAATGGAATGGATTGTCATGGAAAGATAGCAAATCATATGGAATGGAATGGAATCGAATGGAATGGAGTGGAATGGAGTGGACTTGAATGAAACTGACTGAAGTGGAATGGACTCAAATGGAATGGAAAGGAACAGAATGGAATGGAATTTGATGGAACGGAATGGAACGGAAGGGAGTCGAATGGAATAGAATTGAATGGAATGGCATCAAAAGGAATGGAATGGAAAGAATGCAAGGGAATCGAATGGAATGCACTCGATTTGAATAGAATTGGATGGAATGGCATCGAATGGAATGGAATGGAATGGAATGCAATGGAATGGACCCAAATGTAATGGAATTGAATGGATTGGACTTAAATAGAATTGACTTGAAAGGAATGGCCTCGAAAGGAATTTATTGGGGTAGAATGGAATTGAATGTAATACAATTGTATGCAATCGAATTGAATGGGATGGAATCAAATGGAACAGACCAGAATGGAATAGAAAGGAATAGAACGAACGCGAATGTAATGGATTGCAATGTAATTGATACGAATGGAATGGAATCGAATGTAATGTAATAAAAAGGAATGGAATGGAATGCAAAGGAATGGAATAGAATGCAATGCAATGGAAAGAAACGGAGTGGAAACGAGTGGAATGGAATCGAATGGAATGGAATTCAATGGAATGGAATAGAATGGAATGGACTGGAATGGAATGGACTCGAATGGAATGGCTTGGGAAAAAAATGGAATCGAACAGATTCAATTCAAACAGAACGGAATCAAATGGAATGGAACCGAATTGAATGGAATAGAATGGAAAGGAATGGAATGGAATGGACTCGAATGGAATGGACCGGAAAAAAAATGGAATCGAACAGATTCAATTCGAACAGAACGGAATGGAATGGAATGCAGTGGAATGGAATGGAATAGACTCGATAGGAACGGAGTTTAATGGAATGGAATTGAATGGTATGGTATTGATTAGAAACAAAAGGAATAGAATGGAAGGGAGTGTAATGGAAAGATATCAAAAGGAATGGAATGGAAGGGAATGGAATCGAATGGAATGGACTAGAATGGAATCGACTGGAATAGAATGGAATCAAATGGAACGGAATTAAATAGAATCGGTAGGAATAGAATGTAATGGAGTGTAATGGAAAGATATCGAGTGGAATGGAATGGAATGGAAAGAATGGAAAAGAATGCAAAGGAATCGGATGGAAAGGAAAGGAGTCGAAATGAATAGATTCGAATGGAATGGCATCAAATAGAATCGAATGGAATGGATTCGAAAGGAAAGTATTCGAATGGAATAGAATGGAATGGAATGGCTTCGAATGAAATGGAATGGAATGGAATGGAATGGAATGAAATGGAAGCAAATATAATGGACTCGAATGGAATCGACTCAAATAGAATGGACTCGAAAGGAATGGTCTCGAAGGGAATTTAGTCAAATAGAATGGAATCGAACGGAATGCAATAGTAAGGAATGAATTGAAAGGAATGGAATTGAAAGGAATGGACCGGATTGGAATGCACTGAAATAGAAAGGACTCACATGTAATGGATTGCAATGTAATTGATTCGAATGGAGTGGAAATGAATGCAATGTAATCAAATGGAATGGAATGGAATACGATGGAATAGAAAAGAATGGAATGCAGTGGAATGGAACGGAGTGGAATCCAGTGGAATGGAATGGAATAGAATGGAATGGAATGGAATGGATTGGAATGGAATGGAATCAACTCGAATGGAATGGAACGGAGAGGAATGGAATGGAGAGGAATGGAATGGAATCAACTCGAGTGGAATGGAATGGAATGGAATGGAATGGAATGGAATGAAATCAACCATAGTGGAATGGAATAGAATGGAAAGGAATTGAATGCGATGAAATGGAATGGATTGGAATGGAATGGAATGGAATGCAATGGAATCAACCCGAGTAGAATGGAATGGAATGGAATGCAATGGAATAGAATGGACTGGAATGGAATGGAATCAAACCGAGTGGAAAGGAATGGAATGGATTGGAACGGAATGGAATGGAATGGAATCAACCCGAGTGGAATGGAATGGAATGGAACGGAAAGGAATGGAATAAACCCGAGTGGAAAGGAATTTAATGGAATAGAAAGGAATGAAATGGAAAGCAAAGGAATTGAATGGAATGGAAACAAATCGAGTGGAATGGAATGGATTGGAATGGAATGGAATGGAATTCAATGGAATGGCACCAAATCGAGTGGAATGGAATGGAATTCAATGGAATGGCACCAAATCGAGTGGAATGGATTGGAATGCAATGGAATGGAATGGAATGGAATCAACCCGAGTGGAATGGATTGGAATTAAATGGAATGGAATGGAATGGCATCCAGACGAGTGGAGGGGAATGGAATGGAATGGAATGGAATGGAATGGAATGGAATGGAATGGAATGGAATCAAAGGGAATCAACCCGAGTGGAATGCAATGGAATGGAATGGAATGGAATGAAATGGAATCAACCCGAGTGGAATGGAATGGAATGGATTGAAATGGAACGGAATGCAATGGAATGAAATCAACGCGAGTGGAATGGAATGGAATGGACTGGAATGGAATGGAACGGAATTCAATGGGATAGAATCAAACTCAGTGGAATGGAATGGAATGGAACGGAATTGAATGGAATGGAATGGAATCAACCAGAGTGAAATAGCATGGAATGGAATGGAATTGATTGGAATGGAATCAACCTGAGTGGAATGGAATGGAATGGAATGGAGTGGGATGGAATCAAGCCGAGTGGAATGGAATGGAATGGAATGGAGTGGGATGGAATCAAGCCGAGTGGAATGGAATGGAATGAAATGGAAAGGAATGGAATGGAATGGAGTGGAATGGATGCAACTGAAATAGAATGGAATGGAATGGAATGGAATGGAATGGAACAAACCCAGGTGGAGTGGAGTGGAATAGAATGGAATGGAATGGAATCAACCCGAGTGGAATGATGTAATGTAACGTAATGTAATGTAATGCAATGGAATGGAATGGAATGGAATGGAATGGAATCAACCCTAGGGGAACCGAATGGAATGGAATGGAACGGAATGGAATGGAATAGAATGGAATGGAATCAACTCGAGCGGAATGGAATGGAATGGAATGGAATGGAATGGAATCAACCCGAATGGAATGGAATGGAATAGAATGGAATGGAATCAACTGGAATGGAATGGAATGGAATCAACCCGAATGGAATGGAATGGAATGAAATGGAATGCAATGGAATGGAATAAACTGGAATGCAATGGAATGGAATGGGTTGGAATGGAATCAACTCGAGTGGAGTGGAATGGAATGGAATGGAATGCAATGGAATACAGTGGAATGGAATGGAATGGAATGCAATGGAATGGAATGGAATGGCATGGAATGGAAAGGAAATGAATGGAATCAACCCGAGTGGAATGGAATGGAATGGAAAGGAATCAACGCGAGTGGAATGGAACAGAATGGAATGGAGTGGAATGGAATCAACCTCAGTGGAATGGAATGGAATGAAATGGAATGGAATGTCAACACAATTGGAATGGAGTGGAATGGAATGGAACGGAAGGGAATGGAATGGAATCAATTCCAGTGGAATGGAATGGAATGGAATGGAAAGGAATGGAATGAAATGGAATCAACCTGAGTGGAATAGAATGGAATTGAATGGAATGGAATGGAATGGAAAGGAATGGAATGGAATGGAATCAACATGAGTGGAATGGAAAGGAGTGGAATGGAATGGAAAGGAATGGAATGGAATGGAATGGAATTAACCGCAGTGGAATGGAAAGGAATAGAATGGAATGAAATGGAATGGAATAGAATGGAATGGAATGGAATGGAATGGAATGCAAAGGAATGGACTGGAATGGAATGGAATCAACCCAACTGTAATGGAATGGAATGGACTGGAATGGAACGGAAGGGAATGGAATCAACCCGACTGTAATGGAATCGAAAGGAATGGAATGGAATGGAATGGAACCAACTCGAGTGAAATGAAATGAAATGGAACCAACTCGAGTGAAATGGAATGCAATGGAATGGAATGGAATCAACACAAGTGGAATGGAATGGAATGGAATGGAATGGATCAGAATGGAATGGAATGGAATCAACACGACAGGAATGGAATGGAATGGAATGGAATTCAATGGAATAGAATGGAATGAAATGAAATCAATCCGAGTGGAATGGAATAGAATGGAAAGGAATGGAATGGTATGCAATGGAATGGAATCAACCCGAATGCAGTGGAGTGGAGAGGAGTGGAGTGGAATGGAATGGAATGGAATGAAATAGAATCAACTGGAATGGAATGGAATGGAATAGAATGGAATTGAATAATCTGGAATGGAATGGAAGGCAATGGAATGGAATGGAATGGTATCAACACGAGTGAAATGGAATAGAATGGAATGGAATGGAATGGAATGGAAAGAAAAGGAATTGAATCAATTAGAGTGGAGTGGAGTGGAATGGAATGGAATGGAAGGGAATGGAATCAACCCGATTGGAGTGGAGTGGAGTGGAATGGAGTGGCATGGAATGGAATGGAATGGAACGGAATGGAATCAAACTGAGTAGAGTGGAATGGAATGGACTAGAATGGAATGGAATGGAAAGGAACGGAGTGGAAAGGAATGGAATGGAATCAACTCGAGTTTAAAGTAATGGAATGGAATGCAATGGAATGGAATGGAATCACCCGAGTGGAATGGAATACAACGGAATGGAAAGAACTGGAATGGAATGGGATGGAACAGAATGGAATGGAATGGAATAGAATGGAATTGAATAAACTGGAATGGAATGGAATGCAATGGAATCAAACTGAGAGAAATGGAATGGAATGGAATGGAATGGAATGGAATGGAATGGAATGGAATCAACCTGAGGGGAATGAAATGGCACGGAATGGAATGGAATGGATAGTAAAGGAATGAAATGGAAAGGAAACAACCTGAGTGGAGTGGAGTCGAGTGGAGTGGAGAAAAGTGGATTGGAATGCAATGGAATGGAAAGGAAAGGAATGGAATGGTATAAAACTGTGTGGAATATAATGGAATGGAATGGAATGGAATTCAATGGAATGGAATCAAACAGAGTGGAATGGAATGGAATGGAATGGAATGGAATGGAGTGGAATGGAATGGAATGGAGTGGAATGGAATCAACACGAGTGGAATGGAATGGAATGGTACGGAATGGAATGGAACGGGACAGAACCAACCCGAGTGGAATGTAATGGAATGGAATGGAACAGGGTGGAATCGAATGGAATGGAATGGAATGGAATAAGCTTGAATGGAATGGAATGGAATGGAGTGGAATGGAATGGGATGGAATGGGATGGAATGGAATGGAATCAACCCGAGTGTAATGTAACGGAATGGAATGGACGCGAATGGAATGGAATGGAATGGAATCAACTGGATTGGAATGGAATGTAATGTAATGGAATGCAATGGATTGGAATGAAATGGAATGGAATGGAATGGAATCAAACCGAGTGGAATGAAATAGAATGGAATCGAATGAAATGGAATGGAATGGAAGGGAATGGAATCAATCTGAGTGAAATGGAATGAAATGGAATGTATTGGAATGGAATGCAATGGAATGGAATGGAATGGAATTGAAAGGAATGGAATCAACGAGAGTGGAAGGGAATGGAATGGAATGGAATGGAATGAAAGGGAATACAATGGAAGGGAAAGAAATGGAATGGAATGGAATGGAATGGAATACAATGGAAGGAAAGGAATGGAATGGAATTAACCCGAGAGGAATGGAATGGAATGGCACGGAATGGAATGGAATGGAATGGAATGGAATGGAATCAGCCCGACAGGAATGGAATGGAATGGAATAGAATCAGCCCGACAGGAATGGAATGGAATGGAATGGAATGGAGTCGAAAGGAATGGAATGGAATGGAATCAAACTCAGTGAAATGAAATGTAAAGGAATGGAATGGAATGGAATCAACACGTGTGTAATGGAATGGAATGGAATGGGATGGAATGGAATGGAGTGGAATCAACCCGATTGGAAAGGAATGGAATGGAATCGAATGGAGTGGAAAGGAGTCAACCCGAGTGGAATGGAATAAAATGGAACGGAATGGAATCAACCCGAGTGGAACGGAATGGAAAGGTATGGAATGGAATGGAATCAATGTGATTGGAGTGGAGTGGAGTGGAGGTGAATGGAGTGGAGTGGAATGGAATTGAATGGAATGGAATGGAATGGAATGGATTAAACTCGAGTGGAATGGAATGCAATTTAATGGAATGGAATGGAATGCAATGTAATGGATTGGAATGGAATTCAATGGAATGGAATCAAACCGATTGGAATGGAATGGAATGGAATCAACGCGAGTGAAATGGAATGGAATGGAATGCAATATAATGTAACGGAATGGAATGGAATGGAATGGAATGGAATGGAATGGAATGGATTGGAATCAACCAGAGTGGAATGGAATGGAATGGAAAGGAATCAAACAGACTGGAACGTAATGTAATGTAATGCAATGAAATGGAATGGATTGGAATGGAAAGGAGTGGAATGGAATGGAAAGGAGTCAACCCGAGTAGAATGGAATGGAAAAGAGTAAAATGGAATGGAATGGAATTCAACGGAATGGAATCAGAACGAGTGGAATTGAATGCATTGGAACGGAATGGAATGGAATCAAACTGATTGAAAAGAAATTGAATGGAATGGAATGCGTATGCAATGGAATGGAATGGAATGGAATCAACTCGAGTGGAATAGAATGTAAGGTAACGTAATGTAATGTAATGTAATATAATATAATGTAATGTAATGTAATGTATCATAACGGAATGGAATGGAATGGATTGGAATGGAATCAACACGAGAGGGATGGAATAGAATGGATTGGAGTGGAATGGAAAGGAATGGAATGGAATGGAATCAACACTAGTGGAATGGAATGGAATGGAATGGAATGGAATGGAATGGAATTCAATGGAAAGGAATGGAATGGAATGGAATGGAATCAACCCTAGTGGAATGGAATAGAATGAAATTGAATTCAATCAATCCGAGGGGAATGGAATGGAATGGAATGGAATTGTATCAACTGGAATGGAATGGAATGGAATGGAAAGGAATGGAATGGAAGGAAAGGAATGGAATGGAATTAACCCGAGAGGAATGGAATGGAATGGCACGGAATGGAATGGAATGGAATGGAATCAGCCCGACAGGAATGGAATGGAATGGAATAGAATCAGCCCGACAGGAATGGAATGGAATGGAATGGAATGGAGTCGAAAGGAATGGAATGGAATGGAATCAAACTCAGTGAAATGAAATGTAAAGGAATGGAATGGAATGGAATCAACACGTGTGTAATGGAATGGAATGGAATGGGATGGAATGGAATGGAGTGGAATCAACCCGATTGGAAAGGAATGGAATGGAATCGAATGGAGTGGAAAGGAGTCAACCCGAGTGGAATGGAATAAAATGGAACGGAATGGAATCAACCCGAGTGGAACGGAATGGAAAGGTATGGAATGGAATGGAATCAATGTGATTGGAGTGGAGTGGAGTGGAGGTGAATGGAGTGGAGTGGAATGGAATTGAATGGAATGGAATGGAATGGAATGGATTAAACTCGAGTGGAATGGAATGCAATTTAATGGAATGGAATGGAATGCAATGTAATGGATTGGAATGGAATTCAATGGAATGGAATCAAACCGATTGGAATGGAATGGAATGGAATCAACGCGAGTGAAATGGAATGGAATGGAATGCAATATAATGTAACGGAATGGAATGGAATGGAATGGAATGGAATGGAATGGAATGGATTGGAATCAACCAGAGTGGAATGGAATGGAATGGAAAGGAATCAAACAGACTGGAACGTAATGTAATGTAATGCAATGAAATGGAATGGATTGGAATGGAAAGGAGTGGAATGGAATGGAAAGGAGTCAACCCGAGTAGAATGGAATGGAAAAGAGTAAAATGGAATGGAATGGAATTCAATGGAATGGAATCAGAACGAGTGGAATTGAATGCATTGGAACGGAATGGAATGGAATCAAACTGATTGAAAAGAAATTGAATGGAATGGAATGCGTATGCAATGGAATGGAATGGAATGGAATCAACTCGAGTGGAATAGAATGTAAGGTAACGTAATGTAATGTAATGTAATATAATATAATGTAATGTAATGTAATGTATCATAACGGAATGGAATGGAATGGATTGGAATGGAATCAACACGAGAGGGATGGAATAGAATGGATTGGAGTGGAATGGAAAGGAATGGAATGGAATGGAATCAACACTAGTGGAATGGAATGGAATGGAATGGAATGGAATGGAATTCAATGGAAACGAATGGAATGGAATGGAATGGAATCAACCCTAGTGGAATGGAATAGAATGGAATTGAATTCAATCAATCCGAGGGGAATGGAATGGAATGGAATGGAATTGTATCAACTGGAATGGAATGGAATGGAATGGAATGGAATGGAATGGAAGGGAATTGAATCAACCCGAGTGGAATGGATTGGAATGTAATGGAATGGAATGGAATGGAGTGGAATGGAATCAACTGGAATAGAATGGAAGGGAATGGAATAGAACGGAATGGAATGGAATGGAATACAATGGAATGGAATGCAAAGAAATCAACCCGAGTGGAATGGAATGTAATGGAATGGAATGGATTCAACTCAAGTGGAATGGAGTGGAATGGAATGTAATGGAATGTAATGGAATGGAATAGAATGGTATTGAATCAACTGGAATGAATGGAATAGAATGAAATTGCATCAACCGGAATGGAATGGAATGCATTGGAATGGAATGGAATGGAATTGGATCCACCCGAGTGGAATGGAATGAATTGGAATGGAATGGAACGGAAGGGAAGGGAATGGAAGGGAAGGGAATGGAATTGAGAAACCCGAATGGAATGGAATGGAATGGAATGGATTGGAATGGAATGGAATGTAATGGAATCAACTGGAATGGAATGGAATGGATTGGAATGGAATGGAATGCAATGGAATCAACTGGAATGGAAAGGAATGGAATGGAATAGAAAGGAATTGAATGAACTGGAATGGAATGGAATAGAATGGAATTGAATCAACCCGAGTGGAAAGGAATTGAATGGAACAGAATGGAATGGATTGGAATAAAATGGAATTGAATCAACTGGAATGGAATGCAATGTAATGGAATAGAATGGAACTGAATCAGCCAGAGGGGAATGTAATGGAATGGAATGGAATGCAATGGAGTGGAATTGAATGGAATTGAAAGGAAGAGTAGAATGGAATTGAATCAACCGGAATGCAATGGAATTGAATGGAAAGGAAAGGAATGCAATGGAATGAAATGGAATAGAATGGAATTGAATCAATTGGAATGGAAGGGAATGTAACGGAATGGAAAGGAATCCCCCAGAGTGGAATGGAATGGAGTGAAATGGAATGGAATAGAATGGAATTGATTAAACTGGAATGGAATGGAATGGAAAGGAATGGAATGGAATGGAATTCAATCAACTGTAATGGATTGTAGTGGCATGGAATCGAATGGAAAGGAACAGAATCAACCGGATTGGAATGGAATGGAATGGAATTTAAAGAAATGGAATGGAAAAGAAATGAATCAACCCGAGTGGAGTGGAATGGAATGGAATGGAATGGAATGTGATGGCATGGAATGGAATGTGATGGCATGGAATGGAATGTGATTGCATGGAATGGAATGGAATGGAATGGAAAAGATCGGAAATGAACCAACCCAACTGGAATGTAATGGAATGGAATGCTATGCAATGGAATGGAATGGAATGGAAATGAATGGAAAGGAATGGAATGGAATGGAAAGGAATGGAATGGAATGGATTGGATTCGAAAGGAATGGAACAGAATGGAATGGAAAGGGATGGAATAGAAGGGAATAGAATCAACCCGAGTACAACGGAATGGAATATAATGAAATGGAATGGAATTTAATGGAGGGGAATTAAATGGAATAGAATGGAACTGAGTCAACACGAGTGGAATGGAATGGAGTGGAACGGAATGGAACGGAATGCAATTAAATGCAATGGAATTGAATAGAATGGAATTGAATCAACAAGAGTGGAATGCAATGGAATGGCAAGAAATGGAATGAAATAGAAGGGAATGGAATGGAAAGTAATGGAATGGAATAGAATGAAATCGAACCAAACTGAGTGGAATGAAATGGAATGGAAGGGAAAGGAATGGTATGGAATGGAAAGGAATGGAATGGAATTGAATCAACTGGAATGGAATGGAATTCAATGGACTGGAATGGAATGGAACGGGATAGAACAGAATTGAACAAATCTGAGTGGAATGCAATGGAATGGAATGGAATGAAATGGAATGGATTGGAATGGAATGGAGAGGAATAGAATGGAATGGTATCAACCGGAATGGAATGGAATGGAGTGGAATAGAATGGAATGGAGAGGAATAAAATGGAATGGTATCAACCGGAATGGAATGGAATGGAGTGGAATAGAATGGAATGGAATGGAATAGAATGGAATTGAATCAACCCGACTGCAATGGAATGGAATAGAATGGAATGGAATTCAATGGAATAGAATGGATTTCTATCATCCCGAGTGCAACAAAATGGAATGGTGTGGAATGGAATGGAATGGAAATGAATGGAATGGAATAGACGGGAATTGTATCAAGTGGAATGGAATGGAATGAAATAGAATGGAATGGAATTGAATGGAAAGAATGCAATGGAATGGAATGGAAACAGCCCTAGTGGAAAGGAATGCAATGGAATGGAATGGAATCAACCCGTGTGGAATGGAATGGAATAGAAAGGAATTGAATCAAGTGGAATGGAACGGAATAAGGTGGAATTGAATCAACTGGAATGGAATGGAAAGGAATGGAATGGAGTGCAATGGAATGGAATGGAATTGAATCAAACCTAGTGGCATGGAATGCAATGGAATGGAGTGGAATGGAATTGAATCAACCCGAGTGGAATGGAATGGAATGGAATGGAAAGCAATGGAATGGAAGGGAATGGAATGGAATGCAATGGAATGAAATGGAATGGAATTCAATGGAATGGAATGGAATGCAATGGAATGGAATGGAATGCAATGGAATCAACCCGTGAATGGAATGGAATGGAATGGAATGTAAGGGAATAGAATAAATCTGAGTGGAGTGGATTGGAATGGAATGGAAAGAAATGGAATGCAAGGGAATGGAATGGAGTGGAATGTAATGGAATAGAATGGAATTGAATCAACCCGAGTGGAATGGAATGGAATAGAATGGAATTCAATTTACCCAAGTGGAGTGGAATTGAATGGAATGGAATTGAATTGTTTGGAAAGGAATGGAATGGAATTGATTCGACCGAAGTGCAATGGAATGGAATGGAATGGAAACAACTGGAATGGAATGGAATCTAATGGAGTGGAATGGAATGGAATGGAATCATGCCGAGATGAATGAAATAGAACGGAATGGAGTGGAATGGAATAGAATCAACCAGACTGGAATGGAATGGATTGGAATGGAATGCATTGGGATGGAACGCAATGGAATGGAACGGATTGGAATTAAATGGAATAGAATGGAATTGAATCAAGTGGAATAGAAAGGAATGGAATGGAATGGAATGGAGTAGAATGGAATAGAATCTACTGGAATGGAATGGAATGGAATGCAATGGAATAGAATGAAATTGAATCATCTGAAGTGGAATGGAATGAAATGGAATGCAATGGAATGGAATGAAATGGAATGACATGGAATAGAATGGAATTGAATCAACTGGAATGTAATGGAATGGAATGGAATGGATTGGAATGGAATGAAATCAACCCGAGTGGAATGGAATGGATTGGAATGGAAAGGAATGAAATTGAATCAAATGGAATGGAATGTAATGGAATGGAATAAAAGGGAATGGAATGGAATCAAAGGGAATGGAATGGAAATAACCCGATTGAAATGAAATGGAATGGAATGGATTGGAATGGAATGGAATGGAATCAACTGCAATGGTATAAAATGGAATGGATTGGAATGGAATGGCATGGATTGAAATGGAATGGAGTGGAATGGTTTGAAATGGAATCAACCTGAGTGGAATGGAATGGAATGGATTGGAATGGAATGGAATGGAATGCAATGGAATCAACCAGAGTGAAACGGAATGGAAAGGAATGCAATGGAATGGATTGTAATTGAATGGAATGGAATGGAATGGAATCAACTGGAATGGAATGGAATGGAATGGAAGGGAATGGAGTGGAATGGAATGGAATTGAATGGAATAGAATCAAATTGAATCAACTGAAATGGAATGGAATGGAATGGAATAGAATGGAATGGAATGGAATGGAATAGAATGGAATGGAATGGAATGGAATAGAATGGAATGGAATGGAATGGAATTGAATGGAATGGAATGGAATAGAATCAACCCCAGTGTAATGGAATTGAACGAAATGGAATGGAATGGAATGGAATGAAATTGTACCAACTGGAGTGGAATGTGATGTATTGTAATGTAATGTAATGGAATTGAATTGAATGGTATGGAATGGAACGTGATAGAATGGAATTCAATCAATCCTAGTGAAATGGAGTGGAATGGAATGAATTGGAATGGAATGGAATGGAATGGAATGGAATGGAATGGAATCAAACCGAGTGGAATGGAATGGAAAGGAATAGAATGGAATGGAAAGGATTACAATGGAATTGAATCCATCCGAGTGGAATGGAAAGGTATGCAATCGAATAGAATGGAATAGAATAGAATGGAATTAAAACAAGTGGAATGGAATTGAATGGAATGGAATCAAATAGAGTGCAGTGGAATGGAATGGAATCAAACAGAGTGCAGTGGAATGGAATGGAATGGAATGGAATGGAATGTAGTGGGAAGGAGAAGAATGGAATGGAATTGAATCAATCCGAGTGGAATGGAATGGAATGGAATGGAATGGAATGGAATTAACAGGTAGATAATGGATTGGAATGGAATGGAATGAGATAGAAAGGAACTGAATCAACTGTAATGTAATGTAATGGAATGGAATGGAATGGAATGGAATGGAATGGAATGGAATGCAATTTAATGGAATGGAAGGGAATCAAACCGAGTGGAATGGAAAAGAATGGAATGGAATGGAATGGAATGGAAAGCCATGGAATGCAATGGATTTGAATCAACCTGAACGGAATGGAATGGAAAAGAATGGAATGCAATGGAATGGAATGCAATGGAATGGAATGGAAGGTAATGGAACTAACCCGAGTGGAATGGAATGGAATGGTATGGAATAGAAAGGAATAAAATGGAATGGAATGGAATGGAATGGAAAGGAATGGAATGGCATGGAATAGAATGGATTTGAATCAAATGGAATGGAATGGAATGGAATTGAATGGAATCAACGCGAGTGGAATGGAATGGAATGGAATGGAATGGATTGGAAAGGAATAGAATGGAATGGAATGGAATAGAATGGAATTGAATCCATCAAAGTGGAAAGGAAATGTATAGGATCGAATAGAATGGAATAGAATAGAATGGAATTGAATCAAGTGGAATGGAATGGAATGGAATAGAATGGAATGGAATGGAATGGAATCAAACAGAGTGGAGTGGAATGGAATGGAATAGAATGGAATGGAATGGAATGGAATCAAACAGAGTGGAGTGGAATGAAATAGAATGGAGTGGAATGAAATGGAATGACGTGGAAAGGAAAGGAATGGAATGGAATTGAATCAATCCGAGTGGAATGGAATGGAATGGAATGGAATGGAATTAACCGGCATATAATGGATTGGAATGGAATGGAATGGAACAGAAAGGAACTGAATTAACTGGAATGTAATGGAATGGAATGGAATGGAATGCAATTTAATGGAATGGAATGGAATCATACCGAGTGGAATGGAAAGGAATGGAATGGAATGGAATGGAATGGCATGGAATAGAATGGATTTGAATCAACTGGAATGTCATGGAATGGAATGGAATGGAATGGAATGGAATGGAATCAATCCAAGTGTAATGGAATGGAATGGAATGGAATGGAATCAAATCGCGTGGAATGGAATGGAATGGAATGGAATGGGTTGGAATGGAAAGGAATGGACTGGAATGGAATGGAATCTAGCCGAGTGGAACTTCATGGAATGGAATGGAATGAAATGTAATGTAATGGAATGGAATAGAAAGTAATTGAATCAATCCGAATGTAATGGAATGGAATGTTATGGATTGGAATGGAATGGAATAGAATGGAATTGAATCCCTCTGAGTAGAATGGAAAGGTATAGAATCGAATAGAATGGTATAGAAGAGAATGGAATTGAATCAATTGGAATGCAATGGATTGGAATGGAATGAAATAGAATGGAATGGAATGGATTGGAAACAAACAGAGTGGAGTGGAATGGAACGAAGTGGAATGGAATGGAGTGGAAAGGAAAGGAGTGCAATGGAATTGAATCAATTCAAATGGAATGGAATGGAATGGAATGGAATTAACAGGTATATAATGGATTGGAAAGGAATGGAATGGAATAGAAAGGAACTGAATTAACTGGAATGGAATGGAATGGAATGGAATGCAATGTAAAGGAATGGAATGGAATCAAACCGAGTGGAATGGAAAGGAATGGAATGGAATGGCATGAAATAGAATGTATTTGAATCAACTGGAATGGAATGGAATGGAATCAAACGGAGTGGAATGGAATGGAGTGGAATGGAACGGATTGGAATGGAATGGAATCTACCCGAGTGGAATGGAATGTAATGGAATGAAATGGAGTGTAATGGAATGGAATGGAATGGAATTGAATAAACGCGAAAGTAATGGAATGTAATGGAATGCATTGGAATGGAATGGAATGGAATGGAATCAAGAAGAGTGGAATTGAACTGTATGGAAGGGAATGGAATGGAATGGAATTCAATCAAGAAGAGTGGAATTGAACTGTATGGAAGGGAATGGAATGGAATGGAATGGAATCGAGTGGAATGAAATCAACCCAACGTGGAATGGAATGGAATGGAATGCAATGGAATGGAACGGAATGGAATAGAATGAAATTGAAACAATCCGAGTGTAGTGGAATGTAATGGAATGGAATGGAATGGAATGGAATGGAATCAATTGGAATGGAATGGAATGGAATAGTACGGAATGGAATGGAATAGATAGGAATTGAATCAAATGTAATGCAATGTAATGTAATGTACGGTAATGTAATGTAATGAAACGGAAAGGAATAGAATGGAATTGAATAAAGTAAGTAATGCAATGTAATGGAATGGAATGGAAGTGAATGGAATGGAATGGGATGGAATGGAATAGAATCAAACCGAGTGGAATGGAATGGAATGGAATAAACCTGAATGCAATGGAAAGGAATGGAATGGAATGGAATGGAATGGACAGGAATGGAATAGTATGGAATTCAATCATCTGGAAGAGAATGGAATGGACTGGAATGGAAAGTAACGGAATGGAATGGAATGACATGGAATAGAATGGAATTGAATCAACTGCAATGGAATGGAATGGAATGGAAAGGAATTGAATGGAATCAACCAGAGTGGAATGGAATGGAATGCAATGGAATAAAATGGAATGGAATGGAATGGAATAGAATGGAATTGAATCAACCCTATTGGAATGGAATGGAAAGGAATGGAATGGAAACTGCCAGAGTGAACAGGAACGGAATGGAAAGGAATGGAATGGAATAGAATGGAATTGAAAAAACACGAGTGGAATGGAATGGAATGGAATGGAATAGAATGGAATTGAATCAACACGAGTGGAATGGACTACAATGGAATGGAATGGAATGGAATAGAGTGGATTTGCATCAACCCGAGTGGAATGGAATGGAATGGAATAACAGAATGGAATGGAATGGAATAGAATTGAATTGAATCAACCCGAGTCGAGTGGAATGGAATGGAATGGAAAGGAATGGAATGGAATGAAATCAACCCTAGCGGAATGGAATGGAATGGAATGGAATGGAATGCAATAGAAAATGATGGAATTGAATCCATCCGAGTGGAATGGAATGGAATAGAATTAACCAGAGCGGAACGGAATGGAATGGAATGGAATCGAATGGAATGGAATGGAATGGAATGGAATGGAATGGAATGGAAAGGAATGGAATGGAATCAACTGGAATGGAATGGAATGGAATGGAAAAGAATGGAATTGTATCAACTGGAAAGGAAAGGAAAGGAATGTAATGAAAGGGAAGAGAATGGAATGGAATGGAATCAAACCGAGTGGAATGGAATGGAATGGAATGGAATGGAATGGAACGAACCAGAGTGGAACGGAATGGAAGGGAATGGAATGGAATGGAATGGAAAGGAATAGAACAGAATTGTATCAACTCGCGTGGAAAGGAATGGAATGGAATGGAATGGAATGCAATAGAATGGAATTGAATCAACCCGAGTGGAATGCAATGGAATGGAATGGAATGAAATGGAATGGAATAGAATGGATATGAGTCAATCCGAGTTGAATGGAATGGAATGGAATGGAGTGGAATTTAATGGAATGGAATAGAATGGAATAGAATCAACTCAAGTGGAATGTTAAGGAATGGAATGTTTTGGAATGGAATGGTATGGAATGGAAAGGAATAGAATGGAAATGAATCAACCCGAGTGAAATGGAATGGAATGCAATACAATGGATTCAACTGGAATGGAATGGAATGGAATGGCATGGCATGGGGTATAATAGAATGGAATTGAATTAACTGGGATGGAATGGAAAGGAATGAAATGGAATTGAATCAATCCGATTGGAAAGAAACGGAATAGAATGGAATGGAATGAAATGGAATGGAATAGAAAGGAATGGAATGGAATCGAATGGAAATGAATCAACCTGAGTGGAATGGCATGGAAAGGAGTGGAATGCTTTGTAAAGTAACGGAACGGAACGGAATGGAATGGAATGGAATGGAATAGAAAGGATTTGAATGAACTGGAAAAGAATGGATTGGAATGGAATTGAATAGAATGGATTTGAATCAACTGGAATGGAATGGAATGGAATGCAATCGAATAGAATGGAATTGAATCATCTGGAGTGGAATGAATGGAATGGAAAAGAATGGAATGCAATGGAATGGAATGACATGAAATAGAATGGAATTGAATCAACTGGAATGGAATGACATGGAATGGAATCGTATTGAATTAATCCGAGTGGAATGGAATGGAATGGAATGGAATAGAATGGTACTGAATCAACCCGAGTGAAATGGAATGGAATGGAATGGTTTCCACTGGAATGGAATGGAGTGGAATGGAATGGCATGGAATGGAATAGAATGGAAGTGAATCAAATGGAATGGAATGGAATGGAATGGAATGGAATGGAATCAACCCGATTGGAATGCAATGGAATGGAAAAGATTGGAATGGAATGGAATGGAATGGAATGCGATGGAATAAAATGGATTTGAATCAACCTGAGAAGAATGGCACGGAATGGAATGGAATGCATTGTTATGGAAAGGAATGGAATGGAATGGAATGGAATGGAAGGGAATAGAATGGAATTGAATCAACTGGAACGGAAAGGAATGGAATGGAATGGAATGGAATCAACTGGAATTGATTGGAATGGAATGGAATGGAATAGAAAGGAATTGAATCATCTGGAGTGGAATGGAATGGAATGGAATTGAATGGAATGGAGAGGAATGGAATGACATGAAATAGAATGGAATTGAATCACCTGGAATGGAATGGAATGGAATGGAATGGAATGGCATAGAATGGAATAGAATGGAATGGAATGAACTGGAATGGAATGGAATGGAATGGAATGGAATGCAATGGCATGGAATGGAATTGAATCAACCAGATAGGAATGGAATGGAATGGAATGGAGAGGAATGGAATGGAATGGATTGGAATGGAATAGAATGGAATTGAATCAAACCGAGTGGAAAGAAATGGAATGGAATGCATTGGAATGGAACGGAATGGAATGTAATGGAATGGAAAGGAATGTAATAGAATGGAATTGAATCAACTAGAATGGAATGGAATGGAATGGAATGGAATGGAATGGAATGAAATAGAGTGGAATTGAATCAACAGGAATGGAATGGAATGGAATGGAATGCAATGCAATGGAATAAAATAAAACTGAATCATCTTGAGTGGAATGGAATGGAAGGGAATTGAATGGAATGGAGTGGAATGGAATGGAATGACATGGAATAGAATGAAATTGAATCAACTGGAATGGAATGGAATAAAATGCAATGGAATGAAATGGAATCAACCCGAGTGGAATTGATTGGAATGGAATGGAATGGAATGGAATGGAATGGAATGTAAGGGGACGGAAAGGAATGGATTCAATCCGAGTGTAATGGAATGCAATGGAAGGAAATGGAATAGAATGTAATTGAATCAATTGGAGTGGAATGTAATGGAATGGAATCGAAGGGAATGGAATGGAATCAACCTGATTGGAATGGAAAGGAATGGAATGAAATGGAATCAACTGGAATGGAAAGGAATGGAATGGAATCAACACGAGTGGAATGGAATGGAGTGGATTCAAATGAAATAGAATGGAATGGAATGGAATTTAATCAACCCGATTGGAATGGAATGGAATGGAACGGAATGGAATGGAATGGATTGGAATGGATTGGAATGGAGTAGAATGTAATTGAAACAATCCGAGTGGAATGAAACGGAGTGGAGTGGAAGTGGGTGGAATGTAACAGAATGTAATTGAATCAGTCGGAGTGGAATGGAATGGAGTGGAATGGATTGGAATGGAATGGATTGAAAGGGAATGGAATCAACCCGAGTGGAATGGAATGGAATGGAATGGCATGGAATGGAATGGAATGGAAGGGAACGCAGTGGAATGGAAAGGAACTGAAAGGAAAAGAACGGAATTGAATGAACTTGAATGGAATGAAATGGAATGGAATGGAATGGAATCAACTGGAATGGAATGGAATGGAATGGAATGGAATGGAATGGAGTGGAATGGAAGGCAATAGGATGCAATTGAGTGGGATTCAATCAACTGGAATGGAATGGAATGGAATGGAATGGAATGGAATGGAATGGAATGGAGTGGAATGGAAGGCAATAGGATGCAATTGAGTGGGATTCAATCAACTGGAATGGAATGGAATTGAATGGAATGGAATGGAATGATCAATCTAAGTGGAATGGAAAGGAATGTATTGTAATGGAATGGAATGGAATGGAATCAAACCGAGTGGAAAGTATTGGAATGGAATGCAAAGGAATGGAATGGAATGGAATGGAATCTACCCGTGTGGAATGGAATGGAATGGAATGCAAACGAATGGAATGGAGTCAACCCAAGTGGAATGGAATGGAATGGAAAGGAGTGGAAAGGAATGGGATGGAATAGAATGGAATGCATTGGAATGGAATGGAATGGAATGGAATGGAATGGAATGGAAGAGAATGATATTGAATCAACTGGAATGGAATGGAATGGAATGCAACAGAATGGAATGGAAATGAATCAACTGTAATGGAAAGTAATGGAATGGAATGGAATGTAATTTAATAGTATGGAATTGAATGTTCTGGAATAGAAGGGAATGGAATGGAATGGAAAGGAAAGGAATGGAATGGAATGACATGGAATAGAATGGAATTGAATCAACTGGAATGGAATGGAATGGAATGGAATGGAATCAACCCGAGTGGAATGGAATGGAATGGAATGGAATAGAATGGAATTGAATCAACACCAGTGGAATGGAATGGAATGGAATAGAAATAACCGGAGAGGAATGGAAAGGAATCGAATTGAATGGAACGGAATGGAATGGAGTTGAATGAATCCGATTGCAATGGATTGGAATACAATGGAATTGAATCAACAAGAGTGGAATGGAATTGAATGGAATAGAAAGGAATAGAATGGATATGAATCAACACGAATGGAATGGAATGGAATGGAATGGAATAGAATGGAATTGTATCAACAAGAGTGGAATGGAATAGAATGGATATGAATCAACAAGAATGGAATAGAATGGAATGGAATGGAATGGAATGGAATGGAATGGAATGGAATTGACTCAACTGGAGTGGAATGGAATGGAATGGAGTAGAATGCAATGGAATGGAATGGAATAGAATGGAATTAAATCAACTAGAAAGAGTGGAATGGAATAGAATGGAATAGATTGGAATTGAATCAGCTGGAATGGAACGGAATGGAATGGAATGAAATGGAATGGAATACAATGGAATTGAATCACCTTAGCTTGAAAGGAGTGGAATGGAATGTAATGGAATGACATGGAATAGAAAGAATTTGAATCAACTGGAATGGAATGGAATGATATGGAATGGAAAGGAATGGAATGGAATCAACCCAAGTGGAAAGGAATGGAATGGAATGGAATGAAATGCAATGGAATCGAATCAACTGGAATGGAATGGAATGGAATGGAATGGAATAAAATGGAATGAAATCAACCCTAGTGGAATGGAGTGGAATGGAATGGAATCAACTAAAACGGAATGGAATGGAATTGAATGGAATGGAATCAACCCGAGGGGAATGGAAAGGAATGGAATGGAATGGAATGAGATGGAATGGAATGGAAAGGAATGGAATGGTATGGAATGAAATGGAATGGAATGGAATTGAATGGAATGGAATGGAATCAACACGAGTGGAATGGAATGGAATGGAAAGGAATCGAATTTAATTAAAAGGAATGGAATGGAATAGAATGGAATTGAATGGAATGGAATTGAATGGAATAGAGTGGAATTGTTTCAACTGGAATGGAAGGGAGTGGAATGGAATGGAATAAAATGGAATGGAATGGAATGGAATGCAATGGAAACAAACCGAGTGGAAAGGAATGGAATGGAATAGAATGGAATTGAAAGGAATGGAATGGAATCAACACGATTTTAAAGGAATGGAATGGAATGAAATTTAATGGAATGGAATGGAAAGGAATGGAATAGAATGGAATTGAATCAACACGAGTGGAATGGAACGGAATGGAATGGAGTGGAATGGAATTGAATGCAATAGAAAGGAATAGAATCAACCCGAATGGAATGCAGTGGAATGGAAAGGAATGGAATGGAATGCAATGGAATGTCATGGAATGGAATGGAATGGAATGGTATTGAATCAATCCGAGTGGAATGAAATGGAATGGGATGGAATGAAATGGAATGGAATGGAATAGGATGTAATTGAATCAACTGGAATGGAATGCAGTGGAATGGAATGGAATGGAATAAAATGGAGTTGAATCACCTGGAATGGAATGGAAAGGAATGGAATGGAATAGATTGGAACTTAATCAACTGGAATGGAATGGAATGGAATGGAATGGAATGGAATGGAATGGAATGTAGTGGAATGGAATGGAATCAAATGGAATGGAGTGGAATGACATGGAATAGAATGGAATAAATCAACTGGAATGGAATGGAATGGAATGGAGTGGATTGGAATGGTATGGAATTGAATCAACCCGAGTGGAATGGAATGGAATAGGACAGAATGGAATGGAGTTAAATATTATGGAATTGAAACAACTGGAATGGAATGGAATGGAAAGGAATGGATTGAATGAACCCGAGTGGAATGGAATGGAATGGGATGGAATGGAATGGAATGGAATTGAATCAAACCGAGTGAAATGGAATGGAAAGGAATGGAATAGAATGGAATTGAATCAACCACAGGGGAGTGGAAAGGAATCGAATGGAATCAATCCGAGTGGAATGGAATGGAATGGAAAGGAATGGAATGGAATAAAGTAGAATGAAATACAATGGAATTGAATCAACCCGAATGGAGTGGATTTTAATGGAATGGAATGGAATGGAACTGAATAAAATGGAATTGAATGAAGTGGAATTGAATCAAATGCAATGGAATGGAATGGAATGGAATGGAATGGAATGGAATCATCTGGAATGGAATGAAACGGATTGGAATGGAATGGAATGGAATGGAATGGAATGGAATAGAATGTAATTGAATCAACCTGAGGGGAATGGAATGGAACAGAACGGAATTCAATCAAGTGGAATGGAATGTAATGAAATGCAATGGAATGGAATGGAGTGGAATGACATGAAATAGAATGGAATTGAATCAACTGGAATGATCTGGAATGGAATGGAATAGAATTAAATGGCATGGAATGGAATCAACCCGAGTGAAATGGAATGGAATGGAACAGAATGAAATGCAGTTAAGGACAACGGAGTTGAATCAACGGGAATGGAATGGAATGGAATGGAATATAATGGAATGAAATGGAATATAATGGAATGGAATGGAATATAATGGAATGGAATGGAGAGTAATAGAATGGAATTGAATTAACCCGAGTGGAATGGAATTGAATAGAATAAAATGGAATGGAATGGAATGGAATCAACTGGAATGGAATGGAATGGAATGCAATGAAATGACATGGAATGGAATAGAATGTTATTGAATCAACTGGAATGGAAAGGAATGGAATGGAATGGAATGGAATTAAATCAGCTGGAATGGAATGGAGTGGAATGGAATTGAATGGAATTGAATCAACTGGAATGGAATGGAATGGAATCGAATGGAATGGAATCGAATGGAATTGAATTAACTCGAGTGCAATGGAATGGAATAGAATGCAATGGAATGGAACGGAATTTAATCAACTGGAATGGAATCGAATGGAATTGAATTAACTCGAGAGCAATGGAATGGAATAGAATGGAATGGAATGGAACGGAATTGAATCAACTGGAATGGAATGGAATGGAATGGAATGGAATGGAATGGAAAAGAATGGAATTGAATCAACTGGAATGGAATGTAAAGGAATGGAATGTAGTAGAATGGAAAGGAATGGAATTGAATGGAGTGGAATGACATGGAATAGAATGGAATTGAATCAACTGGAATGGAATGGAATGGAAGGGAAAGGAATGGAATGGAATGGAATGGAATGGAATCAACCCGCGGGGAGTGGAATTGAATGTAATAGATTGAAACAGAATGGAATGCAGTTAAATAGAATGGAATTGAATCAACAGGAACGCAATGGAATGGAATGGAATGGAATGGAATGGAATGGAATTAACCCGAGTTGATGGAGTGGAAAGGAATGGAATGGAATGGAATGGAATCAACCTGAGTGGAATGGAAAGGAATGGAATGGGAAGGAAAGGAATGGAATGGAATTGATTCAACCTGAGTGAAGTGGAATGGAATGGAATGGAATGAAATGGGATCAACCTGAGTGGAATGGAATGGAATGGGATCAACCCGAGTGGAATGGAAAGGAATGGAATGGAATGGAATGGATTGGAATGAAACTGAATCCACCCAAGTGGAAAGGAATGGAATGCAAGGGAATAGAATGGAATTGAAACAATCCGAGTGGAATAGAATGGAATGGAGGAGAATGGAGTTGAATCAAACCGACTGGAGTGGAATGGAATGGAATGGAACGCAATGGAATGTAATGGAATGGATTGGAATGGAATGCAATCAACACGAATGGAATGGAATGGAATGGAATGGAATGGAATGGAATGGAATGGAATGGAATGGAATTGTGTCAGCTGGAATGGAATGGAATGGAAAGGAATGCAATCAACCCGAATGGAATGGAATGGAATGGAATGGAACGGAATGGAATGGAATGGAATGGAATAGATTTGAATTGAATCAAATGAATGGAATTGAATGGAATGGAATGGAATAGAATGGAATTGAATCACCTGGAATGTAATGGAATGGAAACAGTGGAACGGAATAGATTGGAATTGATTCAACTGGAATGGAAGGGAATGGAATGGAATGGAATGGAATGACATGGAATAGAATTTAATTGAATCAACTGGAATGGAATGGAATGGAATGGAATGCAATGGATTGGAATTTAATAGAAAGAATGGGATTAAATCAACCCGAAAAGAATGAATGGAATGGAAAGGAAAGGAACGGAATGGAAGGGAATGGAATGGAATTAAACCGAGTGGAATTTAATAGAATGGAATGGAATGGAATGGAACGGAATAGAATGGAAATGAGTCAAGCAGAGTGGAATGGAATGAAATGGATTGGAAAGGAATAGAATGGATTTGAATCGAACCGAGAGGAATGGAATGGCATGGCACGGAATGGAATGAAATGGAATGGAATGTAATGGAATGGATTGGAGTAGACTGGAATTGAATCAACACGAGTCGAATAGAATGGAATTGAATGGAGTGGAATGAAATGGATTTGAATCAACCCGAGAGGAATGGAATGGAATGGAAAGGAATGGAATGGAATAGAAAGGAATTGAATCAAACCGAATGGAATGGAGTGGAATGGAACGGAATGGAGTGGAATAGACAGAAATTGAATCAACTGGAATGGATTGGAATGGAATGGAATGGAATGGAATAGAATGGAATTGAATCAACCGGAATGGAAAGGAATGTAATGTAATGCAATGGAATAGAATGGAATGACATGGAATAGAATGGAATTGAATCAAATGGAATAGAATTGAATGGTATGGAATGGAATGGAATGGAATAAAACCGACTGGAATCGAATGGAATGGAAAGAAATGGAATGGAATGGAATGGAATTTAATAGAATGGAATTGAATCAACTGGAATGGATTGGAAAGGAGTGGAATGGAATAGAATGGAATTGAATGGAATGGAATGGAATGGAATGGAGTGGAATCAACACGAATGGAATGGAATGGAAACGAATGGAATAGAATGGAATTCAATCAACAGGAATGGAATGGGATGCAATGGAATGGAATCAACAGGAATGGAATGGAATGCAATGAAAGGGTTTGGAATGGAATTTAATGGAATGAAACGGAAGAGAATAGAATTGAATCACCTGGAATGGAATGGTTTGGAATGGGATGGAATGGAGTGGAATGGAATGAAATCACACCAATTTGAATGGAATGGAATGCAATGGAGTGGAATGGAATGGAATTGAATGGAATGGAATGGAATAGAATAGAACGGAATTGAATCAACTGGAATGGAATGTAATGGAATGGAATGGATTAGAATGGAATTGAATCAACTGGAATGGAAAGGAATCGAAGGGAATAGAATGGAAGAGAATCACCTGGAATGGAATGGAATGGAATGGAATGGAAGGGAATGGAATCAACTGTAATGGAATGGAATTCATGGAATGGAATACAATTGAATGGAATTGAATCAACACGAGAGGAAACGAATGGAATGGAAGGGAATGGAATGGAATGGATGGGAAAGAAAAGGAATAGAATGGAATTGAATCAATCCCAGTGGAGTGGAATGGAATGGATTGGAATGGAGTGGAATGGAATAGAATGGAATTGAATCAACTGGAATGGAATGGAATGGAATGGAATTAAATCAACTGGAATGGAATGGAATGGAATGGAATGGAATCACACCGAGTGCAATGGATAGGAAGGGAATGGAATGGAAGGGAATGGAATCAACTGGAATTGAATGGAATGTAATGTAATCAAATGGAATGAATTGGAATAGATTGGAATGGAAATGAATCAAACCGAGTGGAATGGCATGGAATGGAATGGAATGGAATGGAATGGAATGGAATGAAAATGTATCAACTGCAGTGGAATGTGATGTAATGGAATGGAATGGAATGGAATTGAATTGAATGGAATGTAATGGAACGTGATAGAATGGAATTCAATCAATCCTAGTGAAATGGAGTGGAATGGAATGAAATGGAATGGAATGGAATGGAATGGAATGTAATGGAATGGAATCAACCCGAGTGGAATGGAATGGAAAGGAATAGAATGGAATGGAAAGGATTAGAATGGAATTGAATCCATCCGAGTGGAATGGAAAGGTATAGAATCGAATAGAATGGAATAGAATAGAATGGAATTGAAACAAGTGGAATGGAATGGAATGGAATGGAATCAAACAGAGTGGAGTGGAATGAAATGGAATGGCGTGGAATGAAATGGAATTAACCGGCATATAATGGATTGGAATGGAATGGAATGGAACAGAAAGGAACTGAATTAACTGGAATGGAATGGAATGGAATGGAATGGAATGCAATTTAATGGAATGGAATGGAATCATACCGACTGGAATGGAAAGGAATGGAATGGAATGGAATGGAATGGCATGGAATAGAATGGATTTGAATCAACTGGAATGTCATGGAATGGAGTGGAATGGAATGGAATCAATCCAAGTGTAATGGAATGCAATGGAATGGAATCAAACCGAGTGGAATGGAATGGAATGGGTTGGAATGGAATGGACTGGAATGGAATGGAATCTAGCGGAGTGGAACTTCATGGAATGGAATGGAATGAAATGTAATGTAATGTAATGGAATGGAATCAAACCGAGTGGAATTGAATGGAATGGAATGGCATGGAATTAAACCAAGTGGAATTTAATGGAAAGGAATGGCATGGAATAGTACGGAATGGTATGGAATAGAATGGAATTGTATCAACTGGAATGGAATGGAATGGAATGGAATGGAATGGAATCAAACCGAGTGGAATGGAATGGAATGCAATGGAATGGAATGGAATGGAAGGGAATGGAATCAACTGTAATGGAATGGAATTCATGGAATGGAATACAACTGAATGGAATTGAATCAACACGAGAGGAAACGAATGGAATGAAAGGGAATGGAATGGAATGGTTGGGAAAGAAAAGGAATAGAATGGAATTGAATCAATCCCAGTGGAGTGGAATGGAATGGAATGGAGTGGAATGGAATAGAATGGAATTGAATCAACTGGAATGGAATGGAATGGAATGGAATGGTATTAAATCAACTGGAATGGATTGGAATGGAATGGAATCACACCGAGTGCAATGGATAGGAAGGGAATGGAATGGAAGGGAATGGAATCAACTGGAATTGAATGGAATGTAATGGAATAAAATGGAATGAATTGGAATAGATTGGAATGGAAATGAATCAAACCAAGTGGAATGGCATGGAATGGAATGGAACGGATTACAATGGAATTGAATCAACCCCAGTGGAGTGGAATGGAATGCAATGGAATTGAATGGAATGGAACGGAATCCACCCGAGTGGAATGGAAGGGAATGGAATGGAATGGAATGGAATGGACTGTAATAGAATGGAATTCAATCAACCTGAAATAAATGGAATGGAAACGAATGGAAAGAAATGAAATGGAACCAAATGCAATAGAATGGAATTGAATCAACTGGAATGCAATGGAATGGGGTAGTATGGAATTGAAACAAATGGAATGGAATGGAATGGAAGGGAGACGAACGGAATTGAATCAACTGGAATGGAATGGAATGGAATGATATGGAATAGAATGGAATTGAATCAACTGGAAAGGAATGGATTAGAATGGAATGGAATGGAATAGAATGGAATTGAATCAACTGGAATGGAATGGAAAGGAATGGAAAGGAATGGAATGGAATGGAATGGTATAGATTGGAATTGAATAATCTGGAATGGAATGGAAGGGAATCGAATTGAATGGAATGGAATGGAATGGAATGGAATGGAATGACATGCAATGTAATTGAATAGAATGGAATGGAATGGAATGGAACCAACTTGAGTGGAATGGAATGGAATGGAATGGATTGGGATCAACTTTAATGGAATGCAAAGGAATGAAATTGAATGGAGTGGAATGGAAAGGAATGGATTGGAATGGAATGGATTTGAATGGAATAGAATAGAATTGAATCAACTGCAATGGAACGGTATGGAATGCAATGGAAAGGAATGGAATATAATGGAATAGAATTATCCTGAGTGGAATGGAATGGAATGGAATATAATGGAGTAGAATTATCCCGAGTGGAATGGAATGGAATGGAATTAAATGGAATGAATGGAATTGAACGGTATTGAAGGGAATGGAATCAACTGGAATGGAAAGGAATGGAATGGAATAGAATGGAAATGAATCATGTGGAATGGAATGGCATGGAATTGAATCAACCTGAGTGGAATGGAATGGAATGGAAAAGAATGGAGTTGAATCAAACCTAGTGGACTGGAACAAAATGGAAGGGAATGCAAAGGAATATAATGGAATGGAATGGAATGGAATCAACCCGAGTGGAATGGAATGGAATGGAATGGAATAGAATGGAGTTGAATCAATTCTAGTGGAGTGGAATGTAATGTAATGTAATGTAATGGAATGGAATGAAATGAATCGAATCGAATGGAATGGAAACGAATGGAATTAACACGAATGGAATGGAATGGAATGGAATAGAATGGATATTAATCAACTGGAATGAATTGGAATGCACTGGAATTTAATGGAATGCAATCTAATGCACTGGAATCGAATCAACCGGAATGGAATGGAATGGAATGGAATGGTATGGAATGGTATGGAAGAGAGTTGAATTGAATCAACTGGAATGGAATGGAATGGAATGGAATGGAATGGAATTCATGGGAATGGAATCAACTGGAATGGAATGGAAAGAATGGAAAGGAGTGAAATGGAAGGGAATGGAATGGAATCAACACGAGTGGAATGGAATGGAATGGAATGGATTTGAAAGGAATGGAGTAGAATGGAATAGAATCAACCCCTGTGAAGTGGAATGGAATGGAATGGAGTAGAATGGAATTGAATCAACTGGCGTGGAATGGAATGGAATGGAATAGAATGGAATTGAAAGGAATTGAATCACCTGGAATGGAGTGGAATGGAATGGAATGGAATGGAATGGAGTGGAATAGAATGGAATTGAATCAACTGGAATGGAATGGAATGGAATGGAATGGAGTGGAATGGAATGAAATGGAATGGAATGGGATGACATGGAATAGAATGGGATTGAATCAACTGGAACGGAATGGAATAGAGTGGAATGGAGTGGAATGGAATGGAATGGACTGGAATGGAATGGAATCAACCCGAGGGGAATGGAATGGAATGGAATGGAATGGAATTTAATAGAAAGGAAATGAATCAACTGGAATGCAACTGAATGGAATCGAATCGTATGGAATGGAATGGAATGGAATAGAATGGAATTGAATCAACCCAAGTGGAATGGAATGGAATGGAATGGAATGCAATGGAATGGAATGGAATGGAATCAAACCGAGTGGCATGGAATGGAATGGAATGCAATGGTAAGGAAAGGATTACAATGGAATTGAATAAATCTCAGTGGAGTGGAATGGAACGGAATGGAATGGAATGGAAAGGAAAGGAATGGAATCAAGCCGAATGGAATGGAATGGAACGGAATGGAATGGAATAGAATCAACCTGAGTGGAATGGAATGTAATGGAATGGTATGGAATTCAATAGAAAGGAGTTGAGTCAAATGGAAAGGAATGCAATGGAATGGAATCGAATGGAATTGAATCACCAGGAATGGAATGGAATGGAATGGAATGGAACGGAACGGAATGGAATGCAATGGAATGGAATGGCATGAAATGGAATGGAATGGAATGACATGGAAAACAATGGAATTGAATCAACTGCAAAGGAATGGAATGGAATGGAATGCAGTGGAATGGAATATAACGGAATTGAATGAACTGGAATGGAAAGGAATGGAATGGATTGGAAAGGAATGGAATGGAATGGAATGGAATGGAATAGAACGGAATTGAATCATCTGGAATAGAATGGAATGGAATGGAATGGAAGGGAATCGAATGACAAGGAATGTAATGGAATAGAATGGAATGGAATGGAATGGAATCAACCTGAGCGGAATGGAATGGAAGGGAATGGAATGGAATGGAATGGAATAAACTTGAATGGATTGCAATGGAATCAAACTGAATGGAATGGAATGGAAAGGAATGGATTGGAATGCAATGCAATTGAATGGAATAGAATGGAATTGAATCAACTGGAATGAATGGTGTGAAATGCAACAGAATGGAATGGAATCAACCCGAGTGGAATCGAATGAAATGGAATTGAACGGAATGGAAGGGAATTAAATGGAATGAATGGAATGGAGTGGAATGCAAGGGAATGGAATCAACTGGAATTGAATGGAATGCATGAAATGGAATGGAATGGAGTGGAATTGCATTAACCCGAGTGGAATGGAATGGAATGGAATGGAATGGAATGGAATGGAATGGAATGGAATGGAATGGAATAGAATGGAATTGAATCAACTGGAATTGAATGGAATGGAATGGACTGGAATGGAACGGAATCAACCCGAGTGGAATGGAATGGAATGGAGTGAAATGGAATTTAATAAAAACGAATTGGATCAACAGAAATGGAATGGCATGGAATGGTATGGAATGGAATGGAATGGAATGGAATGAAATAGAGAGGAATTGCATTCTCCCAACTGGAATGGAATGGAATAGAATGGAATGCAATGGAATGGAATGGAATTGAATCAACCCGAGTGGAACGGAATGGAATGGAATGGAATGGAATGCAATGGAATGGAATCGGAAGGAATGGAATAGAATGGAATTGAATCAACCCGAGTGTAGTGGAATGGAATGGAATGGAATGGAATGGAAGGGAATCAAACTGAGTGGACTGGAATATAATGGAATGGAAAGGAATGGAATGGAATGGAATGGAATGCAATGGAATAGAATAGAATGGAATTGAACCAACCCGAATGGAATGGAATGGAATGGAATGGAATGGAATGGAATGGAATGGAATGGAATTGAATCAACAGGAATGCAATGGAATGGAATGGAATGAAATGGAATGGAAAGGAATGGAGTAGAATGGAATTGAATCAACCCCAGTGAAGTGGAATGGAATTTAATGGAATGGAATGGAATAGAATGGAATTGAATCAACTGGAATGGAGTTGAAGGCAATGGAATGGAATGGAATGGAAGAGAATGGAATTGAATGAACTGGAATGGAATGGAATGGAATGGAATGAAATGGAATGGAATGGAATGAAATGGAATGGAATGGAATGACATGGAATAGAATGGAATTGAATCAACTGGAGTGGAATGGAATGGAATGGAATGGAATCAACCCGAGTGTAATGGAATGTAATGGAATGGAATGGAATTCAATAGAAAGGAGTTGAATCAGATGGAAAGGAATGGAATGGAATGGTATGGAATGGAAAGGAATGGAATGGAATGGTATGGAATGGAATGGAATGGAATGGAATGAAATAGAATGGAATTGAATTAACTAAGATTGAATGGAAAGGAATGGAATGGAATGCAATGGAATGTAATGGAATTGAATCAACCCGAGGGGAATGGAATGGAATGGAATGGAATGGAATAAAAAGGAATGGAATAGAATGGAATGGAATCAACGACAGTGGAGTGGAATGGAATGGAATGGAATGGAATGGAATGGAATGGAATCAAACCGTGTGGACTGGAATTGAATGGAATCAAAAGGAATGGAATGGAATGGAATGGAGAGGACTAGAATGGAATGGAATTGAATCAACGCGAGTGAAATGAATGGGATGGGATGGAAGGGAATGGAATGGAATGGAATCAATGGGAATGGAATGGAATGGAATGAAATGGAATGGAACGGAAAGGAATGGAATGGAATAGAATCAACCCGATTGAAATAGAAGGGAATGGAATGGAATGGAATAGAATGGAATGCAATTAAATCAACACGAATGGAAAGGAATGGAACGAAATGGAATGGTATGGAAAAAACCATTCCACTCTGGTTGATTCAATTCCATTCTATGCCATTCCATTCCATTCCATTCCATTTCTTTCCATTCCAGTTGATTGAATTCCATTCTATTCCAATCCATTCCATTCCATTCCTTTCCATTCCATTTCTTTCCATTCCAGTTGATTCAATTCCATTCTATTCCAATCCATTCCATTCCATTCCATTCCATTGCATTCCATTGCATTCCACTCGGGTTTGGTCAGTTCCATTCTATTCCATTCCAATCCATTCCATTCCATTCCATTCCAATACATTCCATTCCATTCCATTCCACTCGGGTTGGTTCAACTCCATTGTAAACGATTCCATTCCATTCCAATACATTCCATTCCATTCCATTCCACTCGGGTTGGTTCAACTCCATTGTAATCGATTCCATTCCATTCCATTCCATTCCATTCCATTTCATTCCATTCCACTAGATTCAAATCCATTCTATTATATTCCGTTCCATTCCATTCCACTAGATTCAAATCCATTCTATTATATTCCATTCCATTCAAATACATACCATTTGATTCCACTCGGCTTCATTCAATTCTATTCCATTCCATTCCATTCCATTCCATTCCACTCCAGCGCGTTGATTCCATTCCATTCCATTCCATTCCATTGCAGTAATATCCATTCAATTCCATCCAATTGCATTCCATTCCATTCCATTCCATTCCATTCCATTCCATTCCATTCCATTCCATTCCATTCCATTTCACTCGGGTTGATACCATTCTATTCCATTCCATTCCATTCCCCTCAGGTTGATTCCATTCCATTCCATTCCATTCCATTCCATTGCAGTAATATCCATTCAATTCCATCCAATTGCATTCCATTCCATTCCATTCCATTCCATTCCATTCCATTCCATTCCATTCCATTCCATTCCATTTCACTCGGGTTGATACCATTCTATTCCATTCCATTCCATTCCCCTCAGGTTGATTTCATTCCATTCCATTCCATTCCATTTCATTCTACTTGATTCCATTCCATTCCATTCCGTTCGATGCCACTCCATTCCACTCGGTTTTATTCCATTCCATGGAATTCCATTCCATTCCATTATATTGAATTCCATTCCATTCCATTCCATTTCATTCCATTCCTTTCCATTCCACTCGCGTTGATTCAATTCCATTCCATTCCAGTTGATTCCTTTCCATTCCATTACATTCCACTCCATTCCATTCCATTCCATTCCATTCCATTCCATTCCATTTCACTCCATTCCATTCCATTCCATTCCATTTTATTGCATTCCATTCCATTCCACTTGTATAGATTCCATTCCATTCCAATGCATTCGATTCAATTCCATTCAATTCTGTTCCATTCCATTCCATTCTATTCTACTCCACGTGTGTTGATTCCATTATATTCCATTTCATTCAATTCTATTCCATTCCATTCCATTAGATTGCATTCCATTCCATTCCATTCCATTCCTTTTCATTCCACTCGGGTTGATTCACTTGCATTCCATTCCATTCCATTCGGGTTGATTCCATTCGATTCCATTCCATTCCTTTCCATTCCATTAGGGTTGATTCCATGCCATCCATTCCATTCCATTCTATTCCATTCCAGTTGATTCAATTCCAATCTATTCCATTGCATTCCATTCCATAACTTTCCTTTCCATTCCATTCCATTACAGTTGATTCAGTTCCATTCTATTCCATTCCATTCCTTTCCATTCCATTCCATTCCACTCCATTCCAGTTTATTCCATTCCACTCCATTCCATTCCATTCCATTCCACTCGAGTTGATTGAACTCCATTCTATTCCATGCCATTCCACTCCATTTCATTCCACTCGTGTTGATTGCATTCCTTTCCATTTCATTCCATTCCATTCCACTCCATTCCATTCCATTCCATTCCATTCCAGTTGATTCAATTCCATTCTATTCCATTCCAGTTGATTCCCTTCCATTCCATTCCATTCAATTCCATTCCATTCCTTTCCATTCAAGTCAGGTTAATTGACTTCCATTCTATTCCATTCCATTCCATTCCATTCCATTCCACTGCATTCCACTCGGGTTGATTCCATACTATTCCATTCCATTCCATTCCATTCCGTTCCGTTCCGTTCCTTTCCATTCCGTTCCAATCCGTTCCATATTCCATTCCATTCCATTCCATTCCACTCGGGTTGATTCAATTCCATTCTATTCCATTCCATTCCATTCCATTCCATTCCATTGCATGAAATTAGATTCCATTCCATTCCATTCCATTCCAATCCATTCCTTTCCACTCAGGTTGATTCAGTTCCATTCTATTCCATTCCATTCCATTCCTCTCTGGTTGAATCAATTCCATTCTATTTCATTCCATTCCATTCCATTCCATTACATTCCTTTCCATTCCATTCCATGCCATTCCATTCCATTGCACTGTCGTTGATTCCATTCCATTCCATTCCATTGCATTCCATTCCACTCCGTTCCATTCCATTCCATTGAATTCCATTCCACTTGGGTTGATTCAATTCCATTCTATTCCATTCCATTCCATTCCATATCATTCCATTCCATTCCTTTCCATTCCAGTTGATTCAATTTCTTTCTATACAATTGCATTCCATTCCATTCCATTCCACTCGGGTTTATTTCCATTCTATTCCATTCCATTCCATTCCATTCCATTCCATTCCATTCCACTTGATTCACTTCCATTCTATGACATTCAATTCGATTCCAAACCATTCCATTTGATTCAAATCCATTCTATTCCATTCCATTCTATTCCATTCCATTCCATTCCATTCCATTCCTTTTGTGTTGATTCAACTTCATGCTAGTTCATTCTATTCCATTCCATTCCATTCCAGTGGATTCAATTCGATTCTATTCCATTCCAATCCATTCTGTTACATTCCATTCCAGTCCAGTTGAATCAATTTCTTTCTTTTCCATTATATTCCATTCCATTCCATTCCATTCCATTCCATTCCATTCCATTCCATTTCACTCAGGTTGATTGAATTCCATTCAATTACGTTCCATTCTATTTCATTCCTTTCCATTCCACTTCATTCGCCTTGATTGAATTCCGTTCCATTCCATTCCATTCCAGTTGATTGAATTCCATTTTATTCCATTCGATTCCATTCGATTCCATTCCATTCCATTCCATTCCATTCCATTCCACTCGGGTTGATTCACTTGCATTCCATTCCATTCCATTCCATTCCAGTCTCTTCCATTCCAGTTGATTCAATTCCATTCTATTGAATTCCATTCCATTCCATTCCATTCTTTTCCATTCCATTCCATTTCATTACAGTTGATTCAATTCCATTCTACTCCTTTCCAATCCTATCCATTCTGTTCCATTCCATTCCATGCCATTCCATTCCATTCCACTCCATTCCAGTTGACTTCATTCCATTCAATTCCATTCCACTCCATTCCATTCCCTTCCACTCTAGTTGATTGAACTCCATTCTATTCCATTCCATTCAACTTCATTTCATTCCACTCGGGTTGATTCGATTCCTTTCCATTCCATTCCATTCCATTCCAATCCTTTCCATTCTATTCCATTCCATTCCATTTGATTCAATACCTTTCTGTTCCATTCCATTCCATTCCATTCTATTCCATTCCATTCTACTCCATTCCATTCCATTCCATGCTACTCCATTCCGTTCCATTCCATTCCAATCGGGTTGATTCCATTCTATTCCATTCCATTCCATTCCATTCCATTCCACTCGGGTTGATTCCATTCCATCCAATTCAATTCCATTCCATTGCATTCCACTCCATTCCTCTCCGGTTGATTCCATTCCATTCCATTTCATTCTATTCCATTCCATTCCATTCCATTTCATTCTATTCCATTCTACTCGGGTTGATTCCATTCCATTCCATTCCAATCTATTCCATTCCATTCCAGTTGATTCCATTCCATTCCATTCCATTCCATTCCATTCCATTCCATTGCACTCGAGTTAATTCCATTCCATTCCACTCCATTCCATACCATTCAATTACATTCCACTCCAACTGGATTGATTCCACTCCGTTGCATCACATTCCAATCCATTCCACTCCGTTCCATTTCATTCCATTCCATTCCATTCCCTTCCAGTCTAGTTGATTGAACTCCATTCTATTCCATTCCATTCAACTCCATTTCATTCCACTCGGGTTGATTCCATTCCTTTCCATTCCATTCCATTCCTCTCCAATCCTTTCCATTCTATTCCATTCCATTCCATTTGATTCAATACCTTTCCATTCCATTCCATTCCATTCCATTCCATTCTATTCCATTCCATTCTACTCCATTCCATTCCATTCTATTCCAATCGGGTTGATTCCCTTCCATTCCATTCCATTCCATTCCATTCCACTCGTGTTGATTCCATTAAATCCAATTCAATTCCATTCCATTGCATTCCACTCCATTCCTCTCGGGTTGATTCCATTCCATTGCATTGCATTCTATTCCATTCCATTTCATTGTATTCCATTCTACTCAGGTTGATTCCATTCCATTCCATTCCATTCTATTCCATTTCATTCCAGGTGATTCCATTCCATTCCATTCCATTCCATTGCACTCTGGTTAATTCCATTCCATTCCACTCCATTCCATACCATTCAATTACATTCCACTCCAACTGGGTTGATTCCATTCCGTAGCATCACATTCCAATCCATTCCATTCCGTTCCATTTCATTCCATTCCATTCCATTCCATTCTGTTTGATTCCATTCCAATCCATTCAATCTCATTCCATTTCATTCCATTCCATTCCATTCTATTTCACTCCGTTGAATCCACTCCATTCCATTCCATTCCATTCTATGCCGTTCCACTCGGTTTGATTCTATTCCATTGAATTCCATTCCATTCCATTCTATGCCGTTCCACTCGGTTTGATTCTATTCCATTGAATTCCATTCCATTCCATTCCATTCCATTCCATTCCATTCCATTCCATTCCATTCCATACCATTCCATTCCAGTCCACTCCAAATGTGTTGATTCAATTCCATTGCATCACATTCAAATCCATTCCGTTGCATTCCGTTGCATTCCATTCCATTCCATTCCATTCCATACCATTCCATTCCAGTCCACTCCAAATGTGTTGATTTAATTCCATTGCATCACATTCAAATCCATTCCGTTGCATTCCGTTGCATTCCATTCCATTCCATTTCACTCGGATTGATTCCACTCCATTCCCTGCCGTTCCATTCCATTCCATTCCATTCCACTCGGGTTGACTCCATTCCATTGCATTCCTTTCCCTTCCATTCCATTCAATTCCATTCCATTCCATTCCAGTCGGATTGATTCCATTCCATTCCATTCCATTACCTTCCATTCCATTCTAGTCGAGTTGATTCCATTCCATTCCATTCCATTGAATTCCATTCTATTCCACCAGGGTTGGTTCCATCCCATTCCATTCCATTCTCTTCCATTCCATTCCATTCCATGCCCTTCCATTCCATTCCATTCCATTCCACTCGGGTTGATTCCATTTGATTGAATTCCATTCCATTCCATTCCATTCCATTCCATTCCATCGCATTCCTCTCGGGTTGAATCCATTCCATTACATTCGTTTCCATTCCATTCCATTCCTTTCCATTCCATTCCACTCAGGTTGATTCCTTTCCATTCCATTCCGTTCCATTCCATTCCATTCCATTCCATTCTATTCCATTCCACTCCATTCCATTCCATTCCATTCCACTCAGGTTGATTCCTTTCCATTCCATTCCATTCCAATCTATTAAATTCCCTTCCATTCCATTCCATTGCATTCCACTCGGGTTGCTTCCATTACATTCCCTTCCATTCCATTGAATTCTATTCCATTCCATTCCATTCCATTCCAGTCACGCTGATTCCATTCCATTCTATTCCATTCCATTCCATTTCATTTCATTCGGGTTGATTCCATTCAATTCCATTCCATTCCATTCTATTCCATTCCACTCCATTCCACTGAGTTTGATTCCATTCCATTTCATTCCATTCCATTGAATTCCATTCCATTCCATTCCATTATATTCCTTTCCACTCGCGTTGATTCCATACCATTGAATTCCGTTCCATTCCATTCCACCACTTTCCATTCCATTCCTTTTCTCCTGGGTTGATTCCATTCCCTTCCACTGCATTCCATTCCTTTCCATTCCATTCCACTCCATTCGGGTTGATCCCATTCCATTCCATTCCACTTCATTCACTCGGATTGATTCCATTCCATTGCATTCCATTCCATTCCATTCCTCTCAGATAGATTCAATTCCATTTCATTCCATTCAATCTCATTCCATTCCATTACATTCAATTCCTCTCGGGTTATTTCCAATCCATTCCATTCCATTCCATACAATTCCATTCCATTCCAATCTCCTTGGGTTGATTAAATTCCGTTCTATTCTATTCCATTACATTCCATTCCTATCTGTTTGATGCCTTTCCATTCCATTCCATTCCATTCCATTCCAGTTGATTCAATTCCATTCTATTCCATTCAGTTCCATTACATTAACTTCCATTCCAATCCATTCCATTCCACTCCACTTGGGTTGATTCCATTGCATTAAGTTCCATTCGATTCCATTCCATTCCATTGCATTCGTTATCTTTCCATTCCATTCCAGTTGTTTCAATTCCATTCCTTTGCAGTCCTTTCCATTCCATTCCAGTTGATTCCATTCCATTCCACTCTATTCCATTCCATTCCATTCCATTCCATTCCTGTTGATTCAATTTCATTCTATTCCATTCCATTGCATTCCCTTCCATTCCACTCAGGTTGATTGTATTCCATTCCACACCATTCCATTCCATTCAATTCCATTCCATTCCATTTGATTCAATTCCATTGCTTTTTTTTCCATTCCATTCCATTTCACTCCTGTTCATTGTATTCTATTCCATTCCATTCCACTAGGGTTGATTCATTTCCATTAAATTCCTTTCCAATCCGTTTCATTCCATTCCAATCGTGTTGATAAAATTCCCCTCTATTCCATTCCATTCTGTTCCATTCTATTCCATGCCATTCAACTCGGGTTGATTCCATTCCATCCCTTTCCATTCCATTCCATTCCATTGCATTCCACTCGGGAAGTTTCCATTCCATTCCATTCCATTCGATTCCATTCCATAATGTTACATTACGTTACATTCCACTCAGGATGATTCAATTCCATTCCATTAAATTCCATTCCATAACATTCCATTACATTCAACTCGGTTTGACTCCATTCCACTCCATTCAATTTCATTCCATTCATTCCATTCCATTCCAATCCAATCGAATCCATTCCATTCCACTCGGGTTGATTCCATTCCATTCCATTCCATTGCATTCCATTCCATTCCATTCTATTCCATTCCATTCCACTCGGGTTGATTCCATTCCATTCCATTCCATTCCTTTCCATTCCATTGCATTCCAATTCATTCCATACCATTCCATTCCATTCCATTCCATTCCATTCCATTTCATTCCATTCTATTCCATTCCATTTCATTCCATTCCATTCCATTCCTTTCCACTGGTGTTGATTCCATTCCATTCCATTCCACTCCATTCCCTTCCGTTACATTACATTACATTACATTACATTACATTACATTACATTCCTTTCCACTTGGGTTGATTCAGTTTCATTCTATTCCATTCCATTCAATTCCATTCCATTCTATTCCATGCAATTCCTTTCCATTGCACTCAGGTTGAATCAATTCCGTTGCATTCCATTCCATTCCATTCTATTACCTTCCATTCAATTCCACTCCACTCGGGTTAATTCAATTCCATTCTATTCCATTCCATTCCACTCAATTCCATTCCAGTCCACTCGTTTTGATTTAATTCCATTCTATTCCATTCCATTCCATTCCATACCATTGCATTCTACTCGGTTTGCTTCAATTCCATTGCATTCCGTTCTATTCCATTACATTCCATAAAATTGCATTCTACTCGGTTTACTTCAATTCCATTGCATTCCATTCCATTCCAATCCATTGCGTTCTATTCCATTCGAGTTGATTCAATTCCATTCACTTCCATTCTATTCCATTCTATTCCATTTCGTTCCATTCCATTCCAATCCATCTCAGTTGATTCAATTCCATTTTATTCCATTTCATTCCATTTCATTCCACTCGGGTTGCCTCAACTCCATTCTAGTCCATTCCATTAAATTACCTTCCATACCATTCCACTCGGATTTATTCCATTCCATTCCATTCCTTTCCATTCCATTCAATTCCATTCCAGTTGATTCCACTCCATTCCATTTCATTCCATTCCATTCCATTCCTGTTGTTTCCATTCCATTGTATTCTATTCCATTCCTTTCCATTCTACTTCAATTGATTCAATTTAATTCTATTGAATACCCTTCCTTTCCATTCCATTCCATTCCATTCCATTCCATTCCACTGAGGATGACTCCATTCCATTCCATTCCATTCCATTCCATTCCATTTCACTCGCGTTGATGCAATTCTATTCCATTTCATTCCATTCTATTCGATTCCATTCCATTCCATTCCATTCCATTCCATTCCAATCCAATCCATTCCATTCCATTCCACTCGGGTTGATTCCATTCCATTCCATTCCATTGCATTCCATTCCATTCCATTCCATTCTATTCCATTCCATTCCACTCGGGTTGATTCCATTCCATTCCATTCAATTCCATTCCACTGAGGATGACTCCATTCCATTCCATTCCATTCCATTCCATTCCATTTCACTCGGGTTGATGCAATTCTATTCTATTTCATTCCATTCTATTCGATTCCATTCGATTCCATTCCATTCCATTCCACTCGGGTGGGTACAATTCCCTTCTAATCCATACCATTCCTTTCCATTCCATTCCATTCTATTCAATGACATTACATTACATTCCATGACATTACATTACATTCCACTCGGCTTGATTCCATTCCATTCCATTCCATTCCATTCCATTCCATTCCATACAAGTTGATTCAATTCCATACTATTCCATTCCATTCCATTCCACTCGGGTTGGTTCAATTCCATTCCATTCCATTCCATTCCATTCCATTCCGTTCCATTCCATTCCCTTCCATTTCATTCCATTGCATTCCATTCCTTTCCATTCCATTCCTTTCTATTCCATTCCATTCCATTTCATTTCATTCCATTCCATTCCATTCCATTCCATTCCATTCCATTGCATTCCATTCCAATCCATTCCATTCCATTCCATTCCATTCCATTCCATTCCTTTCCATTCCATTCCTTTCCATTCCATTCCATTCCTTTTAAGTCGGGTTGATTCCATTGCATTCCATTCCATTCCATTCCTTTCCCCTCGGGTTGATTCCACCCCTTTACATTCCATTACATTACTTTCCATTTCATTCCACTCGGGTTGTTTCCATTCCATTCCATTCCATTCCATTGCATTCCATGCCATTCCATTCCACTTGGGTTGATTCCACTCCATTCCATTCCATTTCTTTCCTTCCATTCATTTCCCTTCCATTCCATACCATTCCATTCCATTCTACTCGGGAAGTTTCCATTCCATTCCATTCCACTCAGGATGATTCAATTCCACTCCCTTCCATTCCATTTCTTTCCTTCCATTCATTTCCCTTCCATTCTATACCATTCCATTCCATTCGACTCGGGATGTTTCCATTCCATTCCATTCCACTAAGGATGATTCCATTCCATTCCATTCCATTCCATTCCGTTCCATTATATTACATTCCACTCGGTTTCACTCCATTCCACTCCATTCAATTCCATTCAATTCATTCCATTCCATTCCATTCTGTTCCATTCCATTCCATTCCATTCGGGTTGATTCCATTCCATTACATTCCATTCCATTTCACTCCGTTCCACTTGGGTTGAATCGATTCCATTCCATTCCATTCCATTCCATTCCATTCCATTCCATTCCACACGTGTTGATTCAACTCCATTCTATTGCATTGCATTGCATTGCATTCCATTCCATTCCTTCCCATTCTATTCCATACAATTCCATTCCATTCCATTCCATTCCGTTCCACTCCGGATGATTCCATTCCATTCCATTACATTTCATTCCGTTCCATTCCATTCCGTTCCACTCAGGTTGATTCAATTCTATTCCATTCCATACCATTCCTTTCCATTCCATTCAATTCCAATCTATTCCATTCAATTCCACTCGGGTTGATTCCATTCCATTCCATTCCATTCCCTTCCATTCCATTCCATTCCATTCCACTCGTGTTGATTCAATTCCATTCCATTCCACTCCATTCCATTCCTTACAATTCCATTCCTTTCCATTCAATTCCATTCCATTCTATTCCATTCCATTCCATTCCATTCCTTTCCACTGGTGTTGATTCTATTCCATTCCATTCCAATCCATTCCCTTCCATTCTATTCCATTCCATTCCTTTCCACTGGTGTTGATTCTATTCCTTTCCAATCCATTCCATTCCATTTCATTCCCTTGCATTCCACTCAGTTTGTTTCATTTCCATTGTATTCCATTCCATTCTATTCCATGCCATTCCGTTACATTGCATTCAGGTTGATTCAATTACTTTGCATTCCATTGCATTCCATTCCATTCCATTCCATTCCATTCCATTCTATTACCTACCATTCAATTCCTCTCCACTCGGGGCAATTCAATTCCATTCTATTCCATTCCATTCCACTCAATTCCTTTCCAGTCCACTCGTTTTTATTTAATTCCATTCAATTCCATTCCACTCCATTACATTCTATACCATTGCAGTCCACTCGGGTTGATTCAATTCCATTGCATTCCCTTGTATTCCAATCCATTGTATTCCATTCCATTCAAGTTGACTCAATTCCTTTCACTTCCATTCTATTTCTATCCGTTCCATCCAAGTTGATTCAATTCCATTCTTTGCCATTTCATTCCATTTCATTTCATTCCATTCCATTCCATTCCATTCTATTCCATTCCACTCGTGTTGGCTGACCTCAATTCTAATCCATTCCATTCCATTCCATTCCATTCCATACCTTTCCACTCGGATTGATTCCATTCTATTCCATTCCATTCCATTCCATTCCAGTCGATACCATTCCACTTCATTTCATTCCATTCTATTCCATTCCTGTTTTTTCCATTCCATTGAATTCTATTCCTTTCCTTTCCATTCCACTCCAATTGATTCAATTTAATTCTATTCCATTCAAATCCATTGCATTCCATTCCACTCAGGTTGATTCCATTCCACTCCATTCCATTCCATTCCATCCCATTCCACTCCACTCAGGATGGTTCCTTTCCATTCCATTCTATTCCATTCCATTTCAATCCATTCCACTCGGGTTTTTTCCATGCCATTGCATTGCATTCCTTTCCATTCCATTCATTCCTTTCCATTGTATTCCATTCCATTTAAATCCAATCCATTCCATTCCATTCCAGTTGATTCAATTCCATTCCATTACGTTTCACTCCACTCGGGTTGATTCCATTCTATTTAATTCCATTGCATTCCATTCCCTTCCACTCTTGTTGATTCCATTCCATTCAATTCCACTCCATTCCATTCCTTTCCATTCCATTCCATTCCATTCCATTGCGTTCCATTTCACTCAGGTTGATTCAGTTCCATTCTATTCCATTCCATTCCATTCCATTCCATTCCATTCCATTCCATTCCACTCTTGTTGATTGCATTCCATTCCATTCCATTCCATTCCATTCCATTCCATTCCATTCCATTTCATTCCATTCCACTCGGGATGATTCCACTCCATTCCATTTCATTCCATCCATTCCACTCCTTTCCATTCCACAACATTGTACTCTTGTTTATTCCATTCCATTCCATTCCATTCCTTTCCATTCCACTCCATTCCACTCGTGTTGATTCCGTTTCATTCTATTCCTTTCCATTCCATTCCATTCCAATACACTTGATTTGATTCCATTCCATTCTATTCCATTTCATTCCATTCCGTTCGTTTCCATTCCATTCCATTCCTTTCCATTCCATTCCATTCCATTCCTTTCCATTCCACTCGGGATGATACCATTCCATTCCATTCCAATCTCTCGGGTTGATTCCATTCCTTTCCTTTCTATTCAATTTCATTCCATTCCACTCAATTCCACTCGGGTTGATAGCATTCCATTCCATTCCCTTGCATTCCATTCCATTCCATTACCGCTCAGGTTGATTCCTTTCCAATCCATTCTATTCCATTCCCTTTCATTCCATTCCATTCTGGTCCATTTACTCATATTGATTCCATTCCATTCCATTACTTTCCATTCCATTCCATTCCGTTCGAGTCAGTTTGATTCACTTCCATTCCATTCCACACCATTCCATTCCATTCCACTCGTGTTGATTACATTCCTTTCTATTCCATTCCATTCAATTCCATTCCATTGCTTTCCATTCCATACCCTTCCACTTGTGTTGTTTCCATTCCATTCCTTTCCATTTCACTCAGGTTGATTCAGTTCCATTCTATTCTATTCCATTCCATTCCGTTCCCTTCCCTTCCATTCCATTCCATTCCACTCGGTTTGATTCCATTCCATTCCATTTCATTCCATTCCCTTCCACTCCTTTCCATTCCATTCCATTAAATTTCATACCATTCTACTCGGGATGTTTCCATTCCATTCCATTTCATTCCATTCCATTCCAATCCTGTCCATTCCGTTCCATTCCACTCATGTTGATTGCATTCCATTCCATTCCATTCCATTCCATTCCATTCCATTCCATTCCATTCCATTCAACTTGGGTTGATTCCATTCCATTCCATTCCATTCCATTCCATTCCATTCCATTCCATTCCATTCCATTCCTTTCCATTCCTTTCCACTCTATTTGATTACATTCATTCTATTCCATTCCATTCCAATCTGTTCCATGCCATTACATTCCACTTGGATTGATTCCGTTCCATTCCGTTCTGTTTCATTCCATTCCATTCCTTGCCATTCCATTCCATTCCATTCCATTCCTTTCCTTTCCTTTCCATTCCATTCCATTCCATTCCCCTCGGGATGATACCTTTCCATTCCATTCCAGTCCATTCCATTCCATTCCATCCCATTCAATTCTCTCGAGTTGTTTGCAGTCCTTTCCTTTCTATTCAATTCCATTCCATTCCATTGCATTCCATTCCATTCCATTGCCTTCCATTCCATTGCATTCCATTTCATTCCATTCCATTGCATTGCATTCCATTCCATTCCATTGCATTCCATTTCATTCCATTCCATTCCATTGCATTCCATTCCATTCCACAAGGGTTGATTTCATTCCATTCCATTCCATTGCATTCCATTCCATTCCATTCTCTTCCATTCCATTCCACTCGGGTTGATTCCATTCCATTCCATTCCATTCCTTTCCATTCCATTGCATTCCAATTCATTCCATACCATTGCATTCCATTCCATTCCATTCCATTCCATTCCATTTCATTCCATTCTATTCCATTCCATTTCATTCCATTCCATTCCATTCCTTTCCACTGGTGTTGATTCCATTCCATTCCATTCCACTCCATTCCCTTCCGTTACATTCCATTCCATTCCATTCCATTCCATTCCATTACATTACATTACCTTCCTTTCCACTATGGTTGATTCGGTTTCATTCTATTCCATTCCATTCAATTCCATTCCATTCTATTCCATGCAATTCCTTTCCATTGCACTCAGGTTGAATCAATTCCGTTGCATTCCATTCCATTCCATTCCATTACCTTCCATTCAATTCCACTCCACTCGGGTTAATTCAATTCCATTCTATTCCATTCCATTCCACTCAATTCCATTCCAGTCCACTCGTTTTTATTTAATTCCATTCTATTCCATTCCATTCCATTACATTCCATACCATTGCATTCTACTCGGTTTGCTTCAATTCCATTCTACTCCATTCTATTCCACTCAATTCCATTCCAGTCCACTCGTTTTTATTTAATTCCATTCTATTCCATTCCATTCCATTACATTCCATACCATTGCATTCTACTCGGTTTGCTTCAATTCCATTGCATTCCATTCTATTCCATTACATTCCATAAAATTGCATTCTACTCGGTTTACTTCAATTCCATTGCATTCCATTCTATTCCAATCCATTGCGTTCTATTCCATTCGAGTTGATTCAATTCCATTCACTTCCATTCTATTCCATTCTATTCCATTTCGTTCCATTCCATTCCATTCCATCCCAGTTGATTCAATTCCATTTTATTCCATTTCATTCCATTCCATTCCATTTCATTCCACTCGGGTTGCCTCAACTCCATTCTAATCCATTCCATTCCATTACCTTCCATACCATTCCACTCGGATTTATTCCATTCCATTCCATTCCATTTCTTTCCATTCCATTCAATTCCATTCCAGTTGATTCCACTCCATTCCATTTCATTCCATTCCATTCCATTCCTGTTGTTTCCATTCCATTGTATTCTATTCCATTCCTTTCCATTCTACTTCAATTGATTCAATTTAATTCTACTGAATACCCTTCCTTTCCATTCCATTCCATTCCATTCCATTCCACTGAGGATGACTCCATTCCATTCCATTCCATTCCATTCCTTTCCATTCCATTTCACTCGGGTTGATGCAATTCTATTCTATTTCATTCCATTCTATTCGATTCCATTCCATTCCATTCCATTCCATTCCACTCGGGTGGGTACAATTCCCTTCTAATCCATACCATTCCATTCTATTCCATTCCATTCCATTCAATGACATTATATTACATTCCATGACATTACATTACATTCCACTCGGTTTGATTCCATTCCATTCCATTCCATTACATTCAAGTTGATTCAATTCCATACTATTCCATTCCATTCCACTCCACTCGGGTTGGTTCAATTCCATTCCATTCCATTCCATTCCATTCCATTCCATTCCATTCCAGTCCATTCCGTTCCATTCCATTCCCTTCCATTTCATTCCATTGCATTCCATTCCTTTCCATTCCATTCCTTTCTATTCCATTCCATTCCATTTCATTCCATTCCATTCCATTGAATTCCATTCCATTCCATTCCATTGCATTCCATTCCATTCCATTCCATTCCATTCCATTCCATTTCATTCCATTCCAATCCATTCCATTCCATTCCATTCCATTCCATTCCATTCCATTCCATTCCATTCCTTTCCATTCCATTCCATTCCTTTTCAGTCGGGTTGATTCCATTGCATTCCATTCCATTCCATTCCATTCCAGTCCTTTCCCCTCGGGTTGATTCCACCCCTTTACATTCCATTACATTACTTTCCATTTCATTCCACTCGGGTTGTTTCCATTCCATTCCATTCCATTCCATTGAATTCCATTCCATTCCATTCCACTTGGGTTGATTCCACTCCATTCCATTCCATTTCTTTCCTTCCATTCATTTCCCTTCCATTCCATACCATTCCATTCCATTCCACTCGGGATGTTTCCATTCCATTCCATTCCACTCAGGATGATTCAATTCCACTCCATTCCATTCCATCTCTTTCCTTCCATTCATTTCCCTTCCATTGCATACCATTCCATTCCATTCGACTCGGGATGTTTCCATTCCATTCCATTCCATTCCATTCCATTCCATTCCGTTCCATTATATTACATTCCACTCGGTTTCACTCCATTCCACTCCATTCAATTCCATTCAATTCATTCCATTCCATTCCATTCCGTTCCATTCCATTCCATTCCATTCGGGTTGATTCCATTCCATTCCATTCCATTCCATTTCACTCCATTCCACTTGGGTTGAATCGATTCCATTCCATTCCATTCCATTCCATTCCACACGTGTTGATTCAACTCCATTCTATTGCATTGCATTCCATTCCATTCCATTCCATTCCTTCCCATTCTCTTCCATTCCATTCCATTCCATTCCATTCCATTACCTTCCACTCCGGATGATTCCATTCCATTCCATTCCATTTCATTCCATTCCATTCCGTTCCACTCAGGTTGATTCAATTCTATTCCATTCCATACCATTCCTTTCCATTCCATTCAATTCCAATCCATTCCATTCAATTCCACTCGGGTTGATTCCATTCCATTCCAATCCATTCCCTTCCATTCCATTCCATTCCATTCCACTCGTGTTGATTCAATTCCATTCCATTCCACTCCATTCCGTTCCTTTCCATTCCATTCCTTTCCATTCAATTCCATTCCATTCTATTCCATTCCATTCCTTTCCACTGGTGTTGATTCTATTCCATTCCATTCTTTCCATTCCCTTCCATTCTATTCCATTCCATTCCTTTCCACTGGTGTTGATTCTATTCCTTTCCAATCCATTCCATTCCATTTCATTCCCTTGCATTCCACTCAGGTTGTTTCAATTCCATAGTATTCCATTCCATTCTATTCCATGCCATTCCGTTACATTGCATTTAGGTTGATTCAATTACTTTGCATTCCATTGCATTCCATTACATTCCATTCAATTCCATTCCATTCTATTACCTACCATTCAATTCCTCTCCACTCGGGGCAATTCAATTCCATTCTATTCCATTCCATTCCACTCAATTCCTTTCCAGTCCACTCGTTTTGATTTAATTCCATTCAATTCCATTCCACTCCATTACATTCCATACCATTGCATTCCACTCGGGTTGATTCAATTCCATTGCATTCCCTTCTATTCCAATCCATTGTATTCCATTCCATTCAAGATGACTCAATTCCTTTCACTTCCATTCTATTCCTTTCCATTCCATCCTAGTTGATTCAATTCCATTCTTTTCCCTTTCATTCCATTTCATTCCATTCCATTCCATTCCATTCCATTCCATTCCATTCCATTCTATTCCATTTCACTCGTGTTGGTTGACCTCAATTCTAATCCATTCCATTCCATTCCATTCCATACCTTTCCACTCGGATTGATTCCATTCCATTCCATTCCATTCCAGTCGATACCATTCCACTTCATTTCATTCCATTCTATTCCATTCCTGTTTTTTCCATTCCATTGAATTCTATTCCTTTCCTTTCCATTCCACTCCAATTGATTCAATTTAATTCTACTCCATTCAAATCCATTGCATTCCATTCCACTCTGGTTGATTCCATTCCACTCCATTCCATTCCATTCCATCCCATTCCACTCCACTCAGGATGGTTCCTTTCCATTCCATTCTATTCCATTCCATTTCAATCCATTCCACTCGGGTTTTTTCCATGCCATTGCATTGCATTCCTTTCCATTCCATTCATTCCTTTCCATTGTATTCCATTCCATTTAAATCCAATCCATTCCATTCCATTCCAGTTGATTCAATTCCATTCCATTACGTTTCACTCCACTCGGGTTGATTCCATTCTATTTAATTCCATTGCATTCCATTCCCTTCCACTCTGGTTGATTCCATTCCATTCAATTCCACTCCATTCCATTCCTTTCCATTCCATTCCATTGCATTCCATTTCACTCAGGTTGATTCAGTTCCATTCCATTCCATTCCATTCCATTCCATTCCATTCCATTCCATTCCATTCCACTCTTGTTGATTGCATTCCATTCCATTCCATTCCATTCCATTCCATTCCATTCCATTCCATTCCATTCCATTTCATTCCATTCCACTCGGGATGATTCCATTCCATTCCATTTCATTGCATTCCATTCCACTCCTTTCCATTCCACTCCATTGTACTCTTGTTTATTCCATTCCATTCCATTCCGTTCCTTTCCATTCCACTCCATTCCACTCGTGTTGATTCCATTTCATTCTATTCTATTCCATTCCATTCCATTCCATTCCATTCCATTCTTTTGCACTTGATTTGATCCCATTCCATTCCATTCCATTTCATTCCATTCCGTTCGTTTCCATTCCATTCCATTCCTTTCCATTCCATTCCATTCCATTCCTTTCCATTCCATTCGGGATGATACCATTCCATTCCATTCCAATCTCTCCGGTTGATTCCATTCCTTTCCTTTCTATTCAATTTCATTCCATTCCACTCAATTCCACTCGGTTTGATAGCATTCCATTCCATTCCATTGCATTCCATTCCATTCCATTACCGCTCAGGTTGATTCCTTTCCAATCCATTCTATTCCATTCCCTTTCATTCCATTCCATTCCGATCCATTTACTCATATTGATTCCATTCCATTCCATTACTTTCCATTCCATTCCATTCCGTTCGAGTCAGGTTGATTCACTTCCATTCCATTCCACACCATTCCATTCCATTCCACTCGTTTTGATTACATTCCTTTCTATTCCATTCCATTCCATTCCATTCCATTGCTTTCCATTCCATACCCTTCCACTTGTGTTGTTTCCATTCCATTCCTTTCCATTTCACTCAGGTTGATTCAGTTCCATTCTATTCTATTCCATTCCATTCCATTCCCTTCCATTCCATTCCATTCCATTCCACTCGGTTTGATTCCATTCCATTCCATTTCATTCCATTCCATTCCCTTCCACTCCTTTCCATTCCATTCCATTAAATTTCATTCCATTCCACTCGGGATGTTTCCATTCCATTCCATTTCATTCCATTCCATTCCACTCCTGTCCATTCCGTTCCATTCCACTCATGTTGATTGCATTCCATTCCATTCCATTCCATTCCATTCCATTCCATTCCATTCAACTTGGGTTGATTCCATTTCATTCTATTCTATTCCATTCCATTCCTTTCCATTTCACTCAGGTTGATTCAGCTCCATTCTATTCCATTCCATTCCATTCCATTCCATTCCATTCCATTCCATTCCATTCCACTCAGGTTTATTTTATTCAATTCCGTTACATTCCACTCCATTGCAATCCATTCCATCCATTCCATTCCATTCCATTCCATTTCTTTCGATTTGATTCCTTTCAATTCCATTCCATTCCATTCTATTGCATTCCATGCCACTCCGGTTGATTCCATTCCTTTCCATTCCATTCCATTCCATTCCATTGCATTCTACTCGAGTTGTTTCCATTCCATTACATTCTATTCCATTCCATTCCATTGCATTCCAATCCATTCCACTCGAATTGATTCCATTTCATTCCATTCCAATCCATTCCATTCCATTCCATTCCACTCAGCATGATTCCATTCCATTCCATTCTTTTGATTCTATTACATTCCATTCCTTTCCATTCGTTTCATTCCATTCCATTCCATTCCAAGCCACTTTTGTTGATTCTGTTCCTTTCAATTCCATTCCATTCCATTCCTTTCAATTCCATTCCATTCCATGCCATTCCATTCCTCCCGGGTTGATTCCATTCCATTGCATTACATTCGTGTTGATTCAGTTCTATTCTTTTCAATTCCATTCCATTCCATTCCATTACACTCCAATCTATTCAAGTCATGTTGATTCCATTCCATTCCATTCCATTGCATTCCATTCCATTGCATTCCATTCCATTCCATTCCATTCCACTCGGGTTAATTCCATTCCATTCCATTCCTTTCCATTCCATTCCATTCTATTCCACTCGCGAAGATTGAATTCCATTTTATTCGATTCCATTCCATTCCATTCCTTTCCATTCAATTCCATTCCACTCGGGTTGATTCCATTCCATTCCATTCCTTCCCATTCCATTCCATTCTGTTCCATTCCACTCGGGCTGATTCCATTCCATGCCATTCCATTCCACTGCGTTCCATTCCATTAAATTCCATTCCATTCCATTCCATTCCAATCCATTCCTTTCCATTTGTGATGATTCCGTTCCATTGCCGTCCATTCCATTCCATTCCATTCCACTCAGGTTTATACAGTTTCATTCAATTCCATTCCATTCCTTTCCATTCCATTCAATTCCAGTCGGGTTTATTAAATTCCATTCCATTCCATCACATTACATTCCACTAGGGTTGATTCCATTCCATTCAATTCCACTTCATTCCACTCCATTCCATTCCATTCCATTCCATTGTATTCCATTACACACGGTTTGATTCAGTTCCATTCCTTCCATTCCATTCAATTCCATTCCTTTCCATTCCATTCCATTCCATTCCATTTCTATCCATTTGATTTCATTCCATTCCATTCTATTCCATTCCATTCCATTGTATTCCACTCTGGTTGATTCCATTTCATTCCATTCTATTTCATTCCATTCCATTCCATTCCATTCTACTCGAGTTCTTTCCATTACAATTCAGTCTATTCCATTCCATTCCAATCCATTCCAATGCTTTCCAATCCATTGGATTCGGATTTGTTACATTCCACTCCACTCCATTCCATTCCATTTCATTCCATTCCATTCCATTCAATTCCGTTCCATTCCATTGCATTCCAATCGGGTTGATTCCATTCCATTCCATTCCATTCCTTTCCATTCCGTTCCATTGCATTCCATTCCTTTCCATTCCATTCCACTCGGCTTGATTCCATTCCATTCCATTCCATTCCATTCCATTCCATTCCATTCCATTCCATTCTATTCAATTCCGTTCCATTCTTTTCACTTCGTTGCATTCCATTCCTTTCCATTCCATTCCACTAGTGTTGATTCCATTCCTTTCTAATCCATTCTATTCCATTCCTTTCCATTCCATTCTATTCCATGCCACTCCATTCCTCTCTGGTTGATTCCATTCTATTCCGTTTCACGCCATTCCATTCCATTCCATTCTATTCCATTCCATTCAATTCCGTTCCATTCCTATCAGTTTCCTTCCATTCCATTCCATTCCATTCCACTGGGGATGTTTCCATTCCATTCCATTTCAATTCATTCCATTCCACTCCTTTCCATTCCATTCCATACCACTCGTGTTGATTCCATTCCATTCCATTCCATTCCATTCCTTTCCATTCCTTTCCACTCTATTTGATTACATTCATTCTATTCCATTCCATTCCAATCCTTTCCATGCCATTACATTCCACTTGGATTGATTCCGTTCCATTCCGTTCCGTTTCATTCCATTCCATTCCTTGCCATTCCATTCCATTCCATTCCATTCCTTTCCGTTCCTTTCCATTCCATTCCATTCCATTCCGTTCCATTCCATTCCCCTCGGGATGATACCTTTCCATTCCATTCCAGTCCATTCCATTCCATTGCATCCCATTCAATTCTCTCGAGTTGTTTGCAGTGCTTTCCTTTCTATTCCATTCCATTCCATTGCATTCCATTCCATTCCATTGCATTCCATTCCATTGCATTCCATTCCATTCCATTGCATTCCATTTCATTCCATTCAATTCAATTCCACCTGGATTTGTTCCATTCCAATCCATTCCATTCCATTCCATTCCATTCCACTCCACTCGTGTTGATTCCAATCCATTCCACTCAATTCCATTCCATTTCATTCCATTCCTTTCCACTCGGGTTGATTCCATTCCATTCCTTTCCATTCAATTCCATTCAATTCTCTCGGGTTGATTCACTTCCTTTCCTTTCTATTCCATTCCATTCCATTCCACTTGGGTTGATTGCATTCCATTCCATTCCATTCCATTCTATTCCATTCCATTCCATTCCATTCCACTTGGGTTGGCTCCATTCCATTCCATTTAATTCCATTCCATTCCATTCCATTCCATTCCATTCCTTTCCATTCCATTCCATTCCATTCAGGTTGATTGAATTCCATTCCATTCCATTCAATACAATTCCATTCCATTCCTCTCATGTTGATTACATTCCATTCTACTCCGTTCCATTCCACTCCACTTCATTGCATTCCATTCCATTCCATTCCACTTGGGTTGATTCCATTCGAATCCATTCCATTCCATTCCATTCTATTCCACTCGTGTTGATTCCAGTCCATTCCACTCAATTCCATTCCATTTCATTCCATTCCTTTCCATTCGGGTTGATTCCATTCCATTCCCTTCCTTTCCTTTCCATTCAATTCCATTCAATTCTCTCGGGTTGTTTCCCTTCCTTTCCTTTCTATTCCATTCCATTCCATTCCACTTGGGTTGATTGCATTCCATTCCATTCCATTCCATTCCATTCCATTCCATTCCATTCCATTCCATTCCATTCCATTCCTTTCCATTCCATTCCATTCCATTCAGGTTGATTGAATTCCATTCCATTCCATTCAATACAATTCCATTCCATTCCTCTCGTGTTGATTATATTCCTTTCTATTCCATTCCATTCCATTCCATTGCTTTCCATTCCATACCCTTCCACTTGTGTTGTTTCCATTCCATTCCTTTCCATTTCACTCAGGTTGATTCAGTTCCATTCTATTCTATTCCATTCCATTCCCTTCCATTCCACTCGGTTTGATTCCATTGCATTCCATTTCATTCCATTCCCTTCCACTCCTTTCCATTCCATTCCATTAAATTTCATTCCATTCCACTCGGGATGTTTCCATTCCATTCCATTTCATTCCATTCCATTCCACTCCTGTCCATTCCGTTCCATTCCACTCATGTTGATTGCATTCCATTCCATTCCATTCCATTCCATTCCATTCCATTCCATTCCATTCAACTTGGGTTGATTCCATTTCATTCTATTCTATTCCATTCCATTCCTTTCCATTTCACTCAGGTTGATTCAGCTCCATTCTATTCCATTCCATTCCATTCCATTCCATTCCATTCCATTCCATTCCATTCCATTCCACTCAGGTTTATTTTATTCAATTCCGTTACATTCCACTCCATTGCAATCCATTCCATCCATTCCATTCCATTCCATTCCATTTCTTTCGATTTGATTCCTTTCAATTCCATTCCATTCCATTCTATTGCATTCCATGCCACTCCGGTTGATTCCATTCCTTTCCATTCCATTCCATTCCATTCCATTGCATTCTACTCGAGTTGTTTCCATTCCATTCCATTCTATTCCATTCCATTCCATTGCATTCCAATCCATTCCACTCGAATTGATTCCATTTCATTCCATTCCAATCCATTCCATTCCATTCCATTCCACTCAGCATGATTCCATTCCATTCCATTCTTTTGATTCTATTACATTCCATTCCTTTCCATTCGTTTCATTCCATTCCATTCCATTCCAAGCCACTTTTGTTGATTCTGTTCCTTTCAATTCCATTCCATTCCATTCCTTTCAATTCCATTCCATTCCATGCCATTCCATTCCTCCCGGGTTGATTCCATTCCATTGCATTACATTCGTGTTGATTCAGTTCTATTCTTTTCAATTCCATTCCATTCCATTCCATTACACTCCAATCTATTCAAGTCATGTTGATTCCATTCCATTCCATTCCATTCCATTGCATTCCATTCCATTGCATTCCATTCCATTCCATTCCATTCCACTCGGGTTAATTCCATTCCATTCCATTCCTTTCCATTCCATTCCATTCTATTCCACTCGCGAAGATTGAATTCCATTTTATTCGATTCCATTCCATTCCATTCCTTTCCATTCAATTCCATTCCACTCGGGTTGATTCCATTCCATTCCATTCCTTCCCATTCCATTCCATTCTGTTCCATTCCACTCGGGCTGATTCCATTCCATGCCATTCCATTCCACTGCGTTCCATTCCATTAAATTCCATTCCATTCCATTCCATTCCAATCCATTCCTTTCCATTTGTGATGATTCCGTTCCATTGCCGTCCATTCCATTCCATTCCATTCCACTCAGGTTTATACAGTTTCATTCAATTCCATTCCATTCATTTCCATTCCATTCAATTCCAGTCGGGTTTATTAAATTCCATTCCATTCCATCACATTACATTCCACTAGGGTTGATTCCATTCCATTCAATTCCACTTCATTCCACTCCATTCCATTCCATTCCATTCCATTGTATTCCATTACACACGGTTTGATTCAGTTCCATTCCTTCCATTCCATTCAATTCCATTCCTTTCCATTCCATTCCATTCCATTCCATTTCTATCCATTTGATTTCATTCCATTCCATTCTATTCCATTCCATTCCATTGTATTCCACTCTGGTTGATTCCATTTCATTCCATTCTATTTCATTCCATTCCATTCCATTCCATTCTACTCGAGTTCTTTCCATTACAATTCAGTCTATTCCATTCCATTCCAATCCATTCCAATGCTTTCCAATCCATTGGATTCGGATTTGTTACATTCCACTCCACTCCATTCCATTCCATTTCATTCCATTCCATTCCATTCAATTCCGTTCCATTCCATTGCATTCCAATCGGGTTGATTCCATTCCATTCCATTCCATTCCTTTCCATTCCGTTCCATTGCATTCCATTCCTTTCCATTCCATTCCACTCGGCTTGATTCCATTCCATTCCATTCCATTCCATTCCATTCCATTCCATTCTATTCAATTCCGTTCCATTCTTTTCACTTCGTTGCATTCCATTCCTTTCCATTCCATTCCACTAGTGTTGATTCCATTCCTTTCTAATCCATTCTATTCCATTCCTTTCCATTCCATTCTATTCCATGCCACTCCATTCCTCTCTGGTTGATTCCATTCTATTCCGTTTCACGCCATTCCATTCCATTCCATTCTATTCCATTCCATTCAATTCCGTTCCATTCCTATCAGTTTCCTTCCATTCCATTCCATTCCATTCCACTGGGGATGTTTCCATTCCATTCCATTTCAATTCATTCCATTCCACTCCTTTCCATTCCATTCCATACCACTCGTGTTGATTCCATTCCATTCCATTCCATTCCATTCCTTTCCATTCCTTTCCACTCTATTTGATTACATTCATTCTATTCCATTCCATTCCAATCCTTTCCATGCCATTACATTCCACTTGGATTGATTCCGTTCCATTCCGTTCCGTTTCATTCCATTCCATTCCTTGCCATTCCATTCCATTCCATTCCATTCCTTTCCGTTCCTTTCCATTCCATTCCATTCCATTCCGTTCCATTCCATTCCCCTCGGGATGATACCTTTCCATTCCATTCCAGTCCATTCCATTCCATTGCATCCCATTCAATTCTCTCGAGTTGTTTGCAGTGCTTTCCTTTCTATTCCATTCCATTCCATTGCATTCCATTCCATTCCATTGCATTCCATTCCATTGCATTCCATTCCATTCCATTGCATTCCATTTCATTCCATTCAATTCAATTCCACCTGGATTTGTTCCATTCCAATCCATTCCATTCCATTCCACTCCACTCGTGTTGATTCCAATCCATTCCACTCAATTCCATTCCATTTCATTCCATTCCTTTCCACTCGGGTTGATTCCATTCCATTCCTTTCCATTCAATTCCATTCAATTCTCTCGGGTTGATTCACTTCCTTTCCTTTCTATTCCATTCCATTCCATTCCACTTGGGTTGATTGCATTCCATTCCATTCCATTCCATTCTATTCCATTCCATTCCATTCCATTCCACTTGGATTGGCTCCATTCCATTCCATTTAATTCCATTCCATTCCATTCCATTCCATTCCATTCCTTTCCATTCCATTCCATTCCATTCAGGTTGATTGAATTCCATTCCATTCCATTCAATACAATTCCATTCCATTCCTCTCATGTTGATTACATTCCATTCTACTCCGTTCCATTCCACTCCACTTCATTGCATTCCATTCCATTCCATTCCACTTGGGTTGATTCCATTCCAATCCATTCCATTCCATTCCATTCCATTCCATTCTATTCCACTCGTGTTGATTCCAGTCCATTCCACTCAATTCCATTCCATTTCATTCCATTCCGTTCCATTCGGGTTGATTCCATTCCATTCCCTTCCTTTCCTTTCCATTCAATTCCATTCAATTCTCTCGGGTTGTTTCCCTTCCTTTCCTTTCTATTCCATTCCATTCCATTCCACTTGGGTTGATTGCATTCCATTCCATTCCATTCCATTCCATTCCATTCCATTCCATTCCATTCCATTCCACTTGGGTTGGCTCCATTCCATTCCATTTAATTCCATTCCATTCCATTCCATTCCATTCCATTCCATTCCATTCCTTTCCATTCCATTCGATTCCATTCAGGTTGATTGAATTCCATTCCATTCCATTCAATACAATTCCATTCCATTCCTCTCGTGTTGATTACATTCCTTTCTATTCCATTCCATTCCATTCCATTGCTTTCCATTCCATACCCTTCCACTTGTGTTGTTTCCATTCCATTCCTTTCCATTTCACTCAGGTTGATTCAGTTCCATTCTATTCTATTCCATTCCATTCCCTTCCATTCCATTCCAATCCATTCCACTCGGTTTGATTCCATTGCATTCCATTTCATTCCATTCCCTTCCACTCCTTTCCATTCCATTCCACTAAATTTCATTCCATTCCACTCGGGATGTTTCCATTCCATTCCATTTCATTCCATTCCATTCCACTCCTGTCCATTCCGTTCCATTCCACTCATGTTGATTGCATTCCATTCCATTCCATTCCATTCCATTCCATTCCATTCCATTCAACTTGGGTTGATTCCATTTCATTCTATTCTATTCCATTCCATTCCTTTCCATTTCACTCAGGTTGATTCAGCTCCATTCTATTCCATTCCATTCCATTCCATTCCATTCCATTCCATTCCATTCCATTCCATTCCACTCAGGTTTATTTTATTCAATTCCGTTACATTCCACTCCATTGCAATCCATTCCATCCATTCCATTCCATTCCATTCCATTTCTTTCGATTTGATTCCTTTCAATTCCATTCCATTCCATTCTATTGCATTCCATGCCACTCCGGTTGATTCCATTCCTTTCCATTCCATTCCATTCCATTCCATTGCATTCTACTCGAGTTGTTTCCATTCCATTACATTCTATTCCTTTCCATTCCATTGCATTCCAATCCATTCCACTCGAATTGATTCCATTTCATTCCATTCCAATCCATTCCATTCCATTCCATTCCACTCAGCATGATTCCATTCCATTCCATTCTTTTGATTCTATTACATTCCATTCCTTTCCATTCGTTTCATTCCATTCCATTCCATTCCAAGCCACTTTTGTTGATTCTGTTCCTTTCAATTCCATTCCATTCCATTCCTTTCAATTCCATTCCATTCCATGCCATTCCATTCCTCCCGGGTTGATTCCATTCCATTGCATTACATTCGTGTTGATTCAGTTCTATTCTTTTCAATTCCATTCCATTCCATTCCATTACACTCCAATCTATTCAAGTCATGTTGATTCCATTCCATTCCATTCCATTGCATTCCATTCCATTGCATTCCATTCCATTCCATTCCATTCCACTCGGGTTAATTCCATTCCATTCCATTCCTTTCCATTCCATTCCATTCTATTCCACTCGCGAAGATTGAATTCCATTTTATTCGATTCCATTCCATTCCATTTCTTTCCATTCAATTCCATTCCACTCGGGTTGATTCCATTCCATTCCATTCCTTCCCATTCCATTCCATTCTGTTCCATTCCACTCGGGCTGATTCCATTCCATGCCATTCCATTCCACTCGCGAAGATTGAATTCCATTTTATTCGATTCCATTCCATTCCATTCCTTTCCATTCAATTCCATTCCACTCGGGTTGATTCCATTCCATTCCATTCCTTCCCATTCCATTCCATTCTGTTCCATTCCACTCGGGCTGATTCCATTCCATGCCATTCCATTCCACTGCGTTCCATTCCATTAAATTCCATTCCATTCCATTCCATTCCAATCCATTCCTTTCCATTTGTGATGATTCCATTCCATTGCCGTCCATTCCATTCCATTCCATTCCACTCAGGTTTATACAGTTTCATTCAATTCCATTCCATTCCTTTCCATTCCATTCAATTCCAGTCGGGTTTATTAAATTCCATTCCATTCCATTCCATTCCATCACATTACATTCCACTAGGGTTGATTCCATTCCATTCAATTCCACTTCATTCCACTCCATTCCATTCCATTCCATTCCATTGTATTCCATTACACACGGTTTGATTCAGTTCCATTCCTTCCATTCCATTCAATTCCATTCCTTTCCATTCCATTCCATTCCATTCCATTTCTATCCATTTGATTTCATTCCATTCCATTCTATTCCATTCCATTCCATTGTATTCCACTCTGGTTGATTCCATTTCATTCCATTCTATTTCATTCCATTCCATTCCATTCCATTCTACTCGAGTTCTTTCCATTACAATTCAGTCTATTCCATTCCATTCCAATCCATTCCAATGCTTTCCAATCCATTGGATTCGGATTTGTTACATTCCACTCCACTCCATTCCATTCCATTTCATTCCATTCCATTCCATTCAATTCCGTTCCATTCCATTGCATTCCAATCGGGTTGATTCCATTCCATTCCATTCCATTCCTTTCCATTCCGTTCCATTGCATTCCATTCCTTTCCATTCCATTCCACTCGGCTTGATTCCATTCCATTCCATTCCATTCCATTCCATTCTATTCAATTCCGTTCCATTCTTTTCACTTCGTTGCATTCCATTCCATTCCATTCCATTCCATTCCACTAGTGTTGATTCCATTCCTTTCTAATCCATTCTATTCCATTCCTTTCCATTCCATTCTATTCCATGCCACTCCATTCCTCTCTGGTTGATTCTATTCTATTCCGTTTCACGCCATTCCATTCCATTCCATTCTATTCCATTCCATTCAATTCCGTTCCATTCCTATCAGTTTCCTTCCATTCCATTCCATTCCATTCCACTGGGGATGTTTCCATTCCATTCCATTTCAATTCATTCCATTCCACTCCTTTCCATTCCATTCCATACCACTCGTGTTGATTCCATTCCATTCCATTCCATTCCATTCCTTTCCATTCCTTTCCACTCTATTTGATTACATTCATTCTATTCCATTCCATTCCAATCCTTTCCATGCCATTACATTCCACTTGGATTGATTCCGTTCCATTCCGTTCCGTTTCATTCCATTCCATTCCTTGCCATTCCATTCCATTCCATTCCATTCCATTCCTTTCCGTTCCTTTCCATTCCATTCCATTCCATTCCGTTCCATTCCATTCCCCTCGGGATGATACCTTTCCATTCCATTCCAGTCCATTCCATTCCATTGCATCCCATTCAATTCTCTCGAGTTGTTTGCAGTGCTTTCCTTTCTATTCCATTCCATTCCATTGCATTCCATTCCATTCCATTGCATTCCATTCCATTGCATTCCATTCCATTCCATTCCATTCCATTGCATTCCATTCCATTCCATTCAATTCAATTCCACCTGGATTTGTTCCATTCCAATCCATTCCATTCCATTCCATTCCATTCCACTCCACTCGTGTTGATTCCAATCCATTCCACTCAATTCCATTCCATTTCATTCCATTCCTTTCCACTCGGGTTGATTCCATTCCATTCCATTCCATTCCTTTCCATTCAATTCCATTCAATTCTCTCGGGTTGATTGACTTCCTTTCCTTTCTATTCCATTCCATTCCATTCCACTTGGGTTGATTGCATTCCATTCCATTCCATTCCATTCTATTCCATTCCATTCCATTCCATTCCACTTGGGTTGGCTCCTTTCCATTCCATTTAATTCCATTCCATTCCATTCCATTCCATTCCATTCCTTTCCATTCCATTCCATTCCATTCAGGTTGATTGAATTCCATTCCATTCCATTCAATACAATTCCATTCCATTCCTCTCATGTTGATTACATTCCATTCTACTCCGTTCCATTCCACTCCACTTCATTGCATTCCATTCCATTCCATTCCACTTGGGTTGATTCCATTCCAATCCATTCCATTCCATTCCATTCCATTCCATTCTATTCCACTCGTGTTGATTCCAGTCCATTCCACTCAATTCCATTCCATTTCATTCCATTCCTTTCCATTCGGGTTGATTCCATTCCATTCCCTTCCTTTCCTTTCCATTCAATTCCATTCAATTCTCTCGGGTTGTTTCCCTTCCTTTCCTTTCTATTCCATTCCATTCCATTCCACTTGGGTTGATTGCATTCCATTCCATTCCATTCCATTCCATTCCATTCCATTCCATTCCATTCCATTCCACTTGGGTTGGCTCCATTCCATTCCATTTAATTCCATTCCATTCCATTCCATTCCATTCCATTCCATTCCATTCCATTCCTTTCCATTCCATTCCATTCCATTCAGGTTGATTGAATTCCATTCCATTCCATTCAATACAATTCCATTCCATTCCTCTTGTGTTGATTACATTCCATTCTACTCCGTTCCATTCCACTCCACTTCATTGCATTCCATTCCATTCCATTCCACTTGGGTTGATTCCATTCCACTCCATTCCATTCAAAACAATTCCATTCCATTCCTCTCGTGTTGATTACATTCCATTCTACTCCGTTCCATTCCACTCCACTTCATTGCATTCCATTACATTCCATTCCACTTGGGTTGATTCCATTCCACTCCATTCCATTCCATTTCATTCTTTTCCTTTCCATTCCATTCCACTCTGTTCCATTCCATTGCATTCCACTCAGGTTGATTCCATTCCATTCCATTCCATTCCATTCTATTCCATTCCACTAAGGATGATTCCATTCCATTCCACTTCATTCCATTCCATTGCATTCCATACCATTCCGTTCCATTCCATTTCACTCCTGTTGATTCCTTTCCTTTCCTTTCCATTCCATTCCTTTGCATTCCATTCCACTCTGGTTGATTCCATTCCATTCCATTCCATTCCATTCCATTCCATTCCATTCCACTCGGGTTGATTCTCTTCCATTCCATTCCATTCCATTCCATGCCATTCCATTCCATTCCACTCAATTTGATTGAATTTCATTGTGTTCCATTCCATTCCATTCCATTCCTGTTGATTCAATTTCATTCTATTCCATTCCATTGCATTCCCTTCCATTCCGCTCAGGTTGATTGTATTCCATTCCACACCATTCCATTCCATTCAATTCCATTCCATTCCAGTTGATTCAATTCCATTCCTTTTTTTTCCATTCCATTCCATTTTACTCCTGTTCATTGTATTCTATTCCATTCCATTCCACTAGGGTTGATTCATTTCCATTATATTCCTTTCCAATCCATTTCATTCCATTCCACTCATGGTGATAAAATTCCCCTCTATTCCATTCCATTGTGTTCCATTCAATTCCATGCCATTCAACTCGGGTTGATTCCATTCCATCCCTTTCCATTCCATTCCATTCCATTGCATTCCACTCCGGAAGTTTCCATTCCATTCCACTCCATTCGATTCCATTCCATAATGTTACATTACGTTACATTCCACTCAGGATGATTCAATTCCATTCCATTAAATTCCATTCCATAACATTCCATTACATTCAACTCGGTTTGACTCCATTCCACTCCATTGAATTCCATTCCATTCATTCCATTCCATTCCATTCCATTCCATTCCAATCCAATCCATTCCATTCCATTCCACTCGGGTTGATTCCATTTCATTCTATTCCATTCCATTCCATTCCATTCCATTCCATTCCATTGCACTTGATTTGATTCCATTCCATTCCCTTCCATTTCATTCCATTCCCTTCGTTTCCATTCCATTCCATTCCTTTCCATTCCATTCCATTCCATTCCTTTCCATTCCACTCGGGATGATACCATTCCATTCCATTCCAATCTCTCGGGTTGATTCCATTCCTTTCCTTTCTATTCAATTTCATTCCATTCCACTCAATTCCACTTGGGTTGATAGCATTCCATTCCATTCCATTGCATTCCATTCCATTCCATTACCGCTCAGGTTGATTCCTTTCCAATCCATTCTATTCCATTCCCTTTCATTCCATTCCATTCCGATCCATTTACTCATATTGATTCCATTCCATTCCATTACTTTCCATTCTATTCCATTCCGTTCGAGTCAGGTTGATTCACTTCCATTCCATTCCACACCATTCCATTCCATTCCCCTCGTGTTGATTACATTCCTTTCTATTCCATTCCATTCCATTCCATTGCTTTCCATTCCATACCCTTCCACTTGTGTTGTTTCCATTCCATTCCTTTCCATTTCACTCAGGTTGATTCAGTTCCATTCTATTCTATTCCATTCCATTCCCTTCCATTCCATTCCAATCCATTCCACTCGGTTTGATTCCATTGCATTCCATTTCATTCCATTCCCTTCCACTCCTTTCCATTCCATTCCATTAAATTTCATTCCATTCCACTCGGGATGTTTCCATTCCATTCCATTTCATTCCATTCCATTCCACTCCTGTCCATTCCGTTCCATTCCACTCATGTTGATTGCATTCCATTCCATTCCATTCCATTCCATTCCATTCCATTCAACTTGGGTTGATTCCATTTCATTCTATTCTATTCCATTCCATTCCTTTCCATTTCACTCAGGTTGATTCAGCTCCATTCTATTCCATTCCATTCCATTCCATTCCATTCCATTCCACTCAGGTTTATTTTATTCAATTCCGTTACATTCCACTCCATTGCAATCCATTCCATCCATTCCATTCCATTCCATTCCATTTCTTTCGATTTGATTCCTTTCAATTCCATTCCATTCCATTCTATTGCATTCCATGCCACTCCGGTTGATTCCATTCCTTTCCATTCCATTCCATTCCATTCCATTGCATTCTACTCGAGTTGTTTCCATTCCATTACATTCTATTCCATTCCATTCCATTGCATTCCAATCCATTCCACTCGAATTGATTCCATTTCATTCCATTCCAATCCATTCCATTCCATTCCATTCCACTCAGCATGATTCCATTCCATTCCATTCTTTTGATTCTATTACATTCCATTCCTTTCCATTCGTTTCATTCCATTCCATTCCATTCCAAGCCACTTTTGTTGATTCTGTTCCTTTCAATTCCATTCCATTCCATTCCTTTCAATTCCATTCCATTCCATGCCATTCCATTCCTCCCGGGTTGATTCCATTCCATTGCATTACATTCGTGTTGATTCAGTTCTATTCTTTTCAATTCCATTCCATTCCATTCCATTACACTCCAATCTATTCAAGTCATGTTGATTCCATTCCATTCCATTCCATTGCATTCCATTCCATTGCATTCCATTCCATTCCATTCCATTCCACTCGGGTTAATTCCATTCCATTCCATTCCTTTCCATTCCATTCCATTCTATTCCACTCGCGAAGATTGAATTCCATTTTATTCGATTCCATTCCATTCCATTCCTTTCCATTCAATTCCATTCCACTCGGGTTGATTCCATTCCATTCCATTCCTTCCCATTCCATTCCATTCTGTTCCATTCCACTCGGGCTGATTCCATTCCATGCCATTCCATTCCACTGCGTTCCATTCCATTAAATTCCATTCCATTCCATTCCATTCCAATCCATTCCTTTCCATTTGTGATGATTCCGTTCCATTGCCGTCCATTCCATTCCATTCCATTCCACTCAGGTTTATACAGTTTCATTCAATTCCATTCCATTCCTTTCCATTCCATTCAATTCCAGTCGGGTTTATTAAATTCCATTCCATTCCATCACATTACATTCCACTAGGGTTGATTCCATTCCATTCAATTCCACTTCATTCCACTCCATTCCATTCCATTCCATTCCATTGTATTCCATTACACACGGTTTGATTCAGTTCCATTCCTTCCATTCCATTCAATTCCATTCCTTTCCATTCCATTCCATTCCATTCCATTTCTATCCATTTGATTTCATTCCATTCCATTCTATTCCATTCCATTCCATTGTATTCCACTCTGGTTGATTCCATTTCATTCCATTCTATTTCATTCCATTCCATTCCATTCCATTCTACTCGAGTTCTTTCCATTACAATTCAGTCTATTCCATTCCATTCCAATCCATTCCAATGCTTTCCAATCCATTGGATTCGGATTTGTTACATTCCACTCCACTCCATTCCATTCCATTTCATTCCATTCCATTCCATTCAATTCCGTTCCATTCCATTGCATTCCAATCGGGTTGATTCCATTCCATTCCATTCCATTCCTTTCCATTCCGTTCCATTGCATTCCATTCCTTTCCATTCCATTCCACTCGGCTTGATTCCATTCCATTCCATTCCATTCCATTCCATTCCATTCCATTCCATTCCATTCTATTCAATTCCGTTCCATTCTTTTCACTTCGTTGCATTCCATTCCTTTCCATTCCATTCCACTAGTGTTGATTCCATTCCTTTCTAATCCATTCTATTCCATTCCTTTCCATTCCATTCTATTCCATGCCACTCCATTCCTCTCTGGTTGATTCCATTCTATTCCGTTTCACGCCATTCCATTCCATTCCATTCTATTCCATTCCATTCAATTCCGTTCCATTCCTATCAGTTTCCTTCCATTCCATTCCATTCCATTCCACTGGGGATGTTTCCATTCCATTCCATTTCAATTCATTCCATTCCACTCCTTTCCATTCCATTCCATACCACTCGTGTTGATTCCATTCCATTCCATTCCATTCCATTCCTTTCCATTCCTTTCCACTCTATTTGATTACATACATTCTATTCCATTCCATTCCAATCCTTTCCATGCCATTACATTCCACTTGGATTGATTCCGTTCCATTCCGTTCCGTTTCATTCCATTCCATTCCTTGCCATTCCATTCCATTCCATTCCATTCCTTTCCGTTCCTTTCCATTCCATTCCATTCCATTCCGTTCCATTCCATTCCCCTCGGGATGATACCTTTCCATTCCATTCCAGTCCATTCCATTCCATTGCATCCCATTCAATTCTCTCGAGTTGTTTGCAGTGCTTTCCTTTCTATTCCATTCCATTCCATTGCATTCCATTCCATTCCATTGCATTCCATTCCATTGCATTCCATTCCATTCCATTCCATTCCATTCCATTGCATTCCATTCCATTCCATTCAATTCAATTCCACCTGGATTTGTTCCATTCCAATCCATTCCATTCCATTCCATTCCATTCCACTCCACTCGTGTTGATTCCAATCCATTCCACTCAATTCCATTCCATTTCATTCCATTCCTTTCCACTCGGGTTGATTCCATTCCATTCCATTCCATTCCTTTCCATTCAATTCCATTCAATTCTCTCGGGTTGATTGACTTCCTTTCCTTTCTATTCCATTCCATTCCATTCCACTTGGGTTGATTGCATTCCATTCCATTCCATTCCATTCCACTTGGGTTGGCTCCATTCCATTCCTTTTAATTCCATTCCATTCCATTCCATTCCATTCCATTCCATTCCTTTCCATTCCATTCCATTCCATTCAGGTTGATTGAATTCCATTCCATTCCATTCAATACAATTCCATTCCATTCCTCTCATGTTGATTACATTCCATTCTACTCCGTTCCATTCCACTCCACTTCATTGCATTCCATTCCATTCCATTCCACTTGGGTTGATTCCATTCCAATCCATTCCATTCCATTCCATTCCATTCCATTCTATTCCACTCGTGTTGATTCCAGTCCATTCCACTCAATTCCATTCCATTTCATTCCATTCCTTTCCATTCGGGTTGATTCCATTCCATTCCCTTCCTTTCCTTTCCATTCAATTCCATTCAATTCTCTCGGGTTGTTTCCCTTCCTTTCCTTTCTATTCCATTCCATTCCATTCCACTTGGGTTGATTGCATTCCATTCCATTCCATTCCATTCCATTCCATTCCATTCCATTCCATTCCACTTGGGTTGGCTCCATTCCATTCCATTTAATTCCATTCCATTCCATTCCATTCCATTCCATTCCATTCCATTCCATTCCTTTCCATTCCATTCCATTCCATTCAGGTTGATTGAATTCCATTCCATTCCATTCAATACAATTCCATTCCATTCCTCTTGTGTTGATTACATTCCATTCTACTCCGTTCCATTCCACTCCACTTCATTGCATTCCATTCCATTCCATTCCACTTGGGTTGATTCCATTCCACTCCATTCCATTCAAAACAATTCCATTCCATTCCTCTCGTGTTGATTACATTCCATTCTACTCCGTTCCATTCCACTCCACTTCATTGCATTCCATTACATTCCATTCCACTTGGGTTGATTCCATTCCACTCCATTCCATTCCATTTCATTCTTTTCCTTTCCATTCCATTCCACTCTGTTCCATTCCATTGCATTCCACTCAGGTTGATTCCATTCCATTCCATTCCATTCCATTCTATTCCATTCCACTAAGGATGATTCCATTCCATTCCACTTCATTCCATTCCATTGCATTCCATACCATTCCGTTCCATTCCATTTCACTCCTGTTGATTCCTTTCCTTTCCTTTCCATTCCATTCCTTTGCATTCCATTCCACTCTGGTTGATTCCATTCCATTCCATTCCATTCCATTCCATTCCATTCCATTCCACTCGGGTTGATTCTCTTCCATTCCATTCCATTCCATTCCATGCCATTCCATTCCATTCCACTCAATTTGATTGAATTTCATTGTGTTCCATTCCATTCCATTCCATTCCTGTTGATTCAATTTCATTCTATTCCATTCCATTGCATTCCCTTCCATTCCGCTCAGGTTGATTGTATTCCATTCCACACCATTCCATTCCATTCAATTCCATTCCATTCCAGTTGATTCAATTCCATTCCTTTTTTTTCCATTCCATTCCATTTTACTCCTGTTCATTGTATTCTATTCCATTCCATTCCACTAGGGTTGATTCATTTCCATTATATTCCTTTCCAATCCATTTCATTCCATTCCACTCATGGTGATAAAATTCCCCTCTATTCCATTCCATTGTGTTCCATTCAATTCCATGCCATTCAACTCGGGTTGATTCCATTCCATCCCTTTCCATTCCATTCCATTCCATTGCATTCCACTCCGGAAGTTTCCATTCCATTCCACTCCATTCGATTCCATTCCATAATGTTACATTACGTTACATTCCACTCAGGATGATTCAATTCCATTCCATTAAATTCCATTCCATAACATTCCATTACATTCAACTCGGTTTGACTCCATTCCACTCCATTGAATTCCATTCCATTCATTCCATTCCATTCCATTCCATTCCATTCCAATCCAATCCATTCCATTCCATTCCACTCGGGTTGATTCCATTTCATTCTATTCCATTCCATTCCATTCCATTCCATTCCATTCCATTCCATTGCACTTGATTTGATTCCATTCCATTCCCTTCCATTTCATTCCATTCCCTTCGTTTCCATTCCATTCCATTCCTTTCCATTCCATTCCATTCCATTCCTTTCCATTCCACTCGGGATGATACCATTCCATTCCATTCCAATCTCTCGGGTTGATTCCATTCCTTTCCTTTCTATTCAATTTCATTCCATTCCACTCAATTCCACTTGGGTTGATAGCATTCCATTCCATTCCATTGCATTCCATTCCATTCCATTACCGCTCAGGTTGATTCCTTTCCAATCCATTCTATTCCATTCCCTTTCATTCCATTCCATTCCGATCCATTTACTCATATTGATTCCATTCCATTCCATTACTTTCCATTCTATTCCATTCCGTTCGAGTCAGGTTGATTCACTTCCATTCCATTCCACACCATTCCATTCCATTCCCCTCGTGTTGATTACATTCCTTTCTATTCCATTCCATTCCATTCCATTGCTTTCCATTCCATACCCTTCCACTTGTGTTGTTTCCATTCCATTCCTTTCCATTTCACTCAGGTTGATTCAGTTCCATTCTATTCTATTCCATTCCATTCCCTTCCATTCCATTCCAATCCATTCCACTCGGTTTGATTCCATTGCATTCCATTTCATTCCATTCCCTTCCACTCCTTTCCATTCCATTCCATTAAATTTCATTCCATTCCACTCGGGATGTTTCCATTCCATTCCATTTCATTCCATTCCATTCCACTCCTGTCCATTCCGTTCCATTCCACTCATGTTGATTGCATTCCATTCCATTCCATTCCATTCCATTCCATTCCATTCAACTTGGGTTGATTCCATTTCATTCTATTCTATTCCATTCCATTCCTTTCCATTTCACTCAGGTTGATTCAGCTCCATTCTATTCCATTCCATTCCATTCCATTCCATTCCATTCCACTCAGGTTTATTTTATTCAATTCCGTTACATTCCACTCCATTGCAATCCATTCCATCCATTCCATTCCATTCCATTCCATTTCTTTCGATTTGATTCCTTTCAATTCCATTCCATTCCATTCTATTGCATTCCATGCCACTCCGGTTGATTCCATTCCTTTCCATTCCATTCCATTCCATTCCATTGCATTCTACTCGAGTTGTTTCCATTCCATTACATTCTATTCCATTCCATTCCATTGCATTCCAATCCATTCCACTCGAATTGATTCCATTTCATTCCATTCCAATCCATTCCATTCCATTCCATTCCACTCAGCATGATTCCATTCCATTCCATTCTTTTGATTCTATTACATTCCATTCCTTTCCATTCGTTTCATTCCATTCCATTCCATTCCAAGCCACTTTTGTTGATTCTGTTCCTTTCAATTCCATTCCATTCCATTCCTTTCAATTCCATTCCATTCCATGCCATTCCATTCCTCCCGGGTTGATTCCATTCCATTGCATTACATTCGTGTTGATTCAGTTCTATTCTTTTCAATTCCATTCCATTCCATTCCATTACACTCCAATCTATTCAAGTCATGTTGATTCCATTCCATTCCATTCCATTGCATTCCATTCCATTGCATTCCATTCCATTCCATTCCATTCCACTCGGGTTAATTCCATTCCATTCCATTCCTTTCCATTCCATTCCATTCTATTCCACTCGCGAAGATTGAATTCCATTTTATTCGATTCCATTCCATTCCATTCCTTTCCATTCAATTCCATTCCACTCGGGTTGATTCCATTCCATTCCATTCCTTCCCATTCCATTCCATTCTGTTCCATTCCACTCGGGCTGATTCCATTCCATGCCATTCCATTCCACTGCGTTCCATTCCATTAAATTCCATTCCATTCCATTCCATTCCAATCCATTCCTTTCCATTTGTGATGATTCCGTTCCATTGCCGTCCATTCCATTCCATTCCATTCCACTCAGGTTTATACAGTTTCATTCAATTCCATTCCATTCCTTTCCATTCCATTCAATTCCAGTCGGGTTTATTAAATTCCATTCCATTCCATCACATTACATTCCACTAGGGTTGATTCCATTCCATTCAATTCCACTTCATTCCACTCCATTCCATTCCATTCCATTCCATTGTATTCCATTACACACGGTTTGATTCAGTTCCATTCCTTCCATTCCATTCAATTCCATTCCTTTCCATTCCATTCCATTCCATTCCATTTCTATCCATTTGATTTCATTCCATTCCATTCTATTCCATTCCATTCCATTGTATTCCACTCTGGTTGATTCCATTTCATTCCATTCTATTTCATTCCATTCCATTCCATTCCATTCTACTCGAGTTCTTTCCATTACAATTCAGTCTATTCCATTCCATTCCAATCCATTCCAATGCTTTCCAATCCATTGGATTCGGATTTGTTACATTCCACTCCACTCCATTCCATTCCATTTCATTCCATTCCATTCCATTCAATTCCGTTCCATTCCATTGCATTCCAATCGGGTTGATTCCATTCCATTCCATTCCATTCCTTTCCATTCCGTTCCATTGCATTCCATTCCTTTCCATTCCATTCCACTCGGCTTGATTCCATTCCATTCCATTCCATTCCATTCTATTCAATTCCGTTCCATTCTTTTCACTTCGTTGCATTCCATTCCATTCCATTCCATTCCACTAGTGTTGATTCCATTCCTTTCTAATCCATTCCATTCCATTCCTTTCCATTCCATTCTATTCCATGCCACTCCATTCCTCTCTGGTTGATTCCATTCTATTCCGTTTCACGCCATTCCATTCCATTCCATTCTATTCCATTCCATTCAATTCCGTTCCATTCCTATCAGTTTCCTTCCATTCCATTCCATTCCATTCCACTGGGGATGTTTCCATTCCATTCCATTTCAATTCATTCCATTCCACTCCTTTCCATTCCATTCCATACCACTCGTGTTGATTCCATTCCATTCCATTCCATTCCATTCCATTCCTTTCCATTCCTTTCCACTCTATTTGATTACATTCATTCTATTCCATTCCATTCCAATCCTTTCCATGCCATTACATTCCACTTGGATTGATTCCGTTCCATTCCGTTCCGTTTCATTCCATTCCATTCCTTGCCATTCCATTCCATTCCATTCCATTCCTTTCCGTTCCTTTCCATTCCATTCCATTCCATTCCGTTCCATTCCATTCCCCTCGGGATGATACCTTTCCATTCCATTCCAGTCCATTCCATTCCATTGCATCCCATTCAATTCTCTCGAGTTGTTTGCAGTGCTTTCCTTTCTATTCCATTCCATTCCATTGCATTCCATTCCATTCCATTGCATTCCATTCCATTGCATTCCATTCCATTCCATTCCATTCCATTCCATTGCATTCCATTCCATTCCATTCAATTCAATTCCACCTGGATTTGTTCCATTCCAATCCATTCCATTCCATTCCATTCCATTCCACTCCACTCGTGTTGATTCCAATCCATTCCACTCAATTCCATTCCATTTCATTCCATTCCTTTCCACTCGGGTTGATTCCATTCCATTCCATTCCATTCCTTTCCATTCAATTCCATTCAATTCTCTCGGGTTGATTGACTTCCTTTCCTTTCTATTCCATTCCATTCCATTCCACTTGGGTTGATTGCATTCCATTCCATTCCATTCCATTCCACTTGGGTTGGCTCCATTCCATTCCTTTTAATTCCATTCCATTCCATTCCATTCCATTCCATTCCTTTCCATTCCATTCCATTCCATTCAGGTTGATTGAATTACATTCCATTCCATTCAATACAATTCCATTCCATTCCTCTCATGTTGATTACATTCCGTTCTGCTCCGTTCCATTCCACTCCACTTCATTGCATTCCATTCCATTCCATTCCACTTGGGTTGATTCCATTCCAATCCATTCCATTCCATTCCATTCCATTCCATTCTATTCCACTCGTGTTGATTCCAGTCCATTCCACTCAATTCCATTCCATTTCATTCCATTCCTTTCCATTCGGGTTGATTCCATTCCATTCCCTTCCTTTCCTTTCCATTCAATTCCATTCAATTCTCTCGGGTTGTTTCCCTTCCTTTCCTTTCTATTCCATTCCATTCCATTCCACTTGGGTTGATTGCATTCCATTCCATTCCATTCCATTCCATTCCATTCCATTCCATTCCATTCCATTCCACTTGGGTTGGCTCCATTCCATTCCATTTAATTCCATTCCATTCCATTCCATTCCATTCCATTCCATTCCATTCCTTTCCATTCCATTCCATTCCATTCAGGTTGATTGAATTCCATTCCATTCCATTCAATACAATTCCATTCCATTCCTCTTGTGTTGATTACATTCCATTCTACTCCGTTCCATTCCACTCCACTTCATTGCATTCCATTCCATTCCATTCCACTTGGGTTGATTCCATTCCACTCCATTCCATTCAAAACAATTCCATTCCATTCCTCTCGTGTTGATTACATTCCATTCTACTCCGTTCCATTCCACTCCACTTCATTGCATTCCATTACATTCCATTCCACTTGGGTTGATTCCATTCCACTCCATTCCATTCCATTTCATTCTTTTCCTTTCCATTCCATTCCACTCTGTTCCATTCCATTGCATTCCACTCAGGTTGATTCCATTCCATTCCATTCCATTCCATTCTATTCCATTCCACTAAGGATGATTCCATTCCATTCCACTTCATTCCATTCCATTGCATTCCATACCATTCCGTTCCATTCCATTTCACTCCTGTTGATTCCTTTCCTTTCCTTTCCATTCCATTCCTTTGCATTCCATTCCACTCTGGTTGATTCCATTCCATTCCATTCCATTCCATTCCATTCCATTCCATTCCATTCCACTCGGGTTGATTCTCTTCCATTCCATTCCATTCCATTCCATGCCATTCCATTCCATTCCACTCAATTTGATTGAATTTCATTGTGTTCCATTCCATTCCATTCCATTCCTGTTGATTCAATTTCATTCTATTCCATTCCATTGCATTCCCTTCCATTCCGCTCAGGTTGATTGTATTCCATTCCACACCATTCCATTCCATTCAATTCCATTCCATTCCAGTTGATTCAATTCCATTCCTTTTTTTTCCATTCCATTCCATTTTACTCCTGTTCATTGTATTCTATTCCATTCCATTCCACTAGGGTTGATTCATTTTCATTAAATTCCTTTCCAATCCATTTCATTCCATTCCACTCATGGTGATAAAATTCCCCTCTATTCCATTCCATTGTGTTCCATTCAATTCCATGCCATTCAACTCGGGTTGATTCCATTCCATCCCTTTCCATTCCATTCCATTCCATTGCATTCCACTCCGGAAGTTTCCATTCCATTCCACTCCATTCGATTCCATTCCATAATGTTACATTACGTTACATTCCACTCAGGATGATTCAATTCCATTCCATTAAATTCCATTCCATAACATTCCATTACATTCAACTCGGTTTGACTCCATTCCACTCCATTGAATTCCATTCCATTCATTCCATTCCATTCCATTCCATTCCAATCCAATCCATTCCATTCCATTCCACTCGGGTTGATTCCATTTCATTCTATTCCATTCCATTCCATTCCATTCCATTCCATTCCATTCCATTGCACTTGATTTGATTCCATTCCATTCCATTCCATTTCATTCCATTCCCTTCGTTTCCATTCCATTCCATTCCTTTCCATTCCATTCCATTCCATTCCTTTCCATTCCACTCGGGATGATACCATTCCATTCCATTCCAATCTCTCGGGTTGATTCCATTCCTTTCCTTTCTATTCAATTTCATTCCATTCCACTCAATTCCACTTGGGTTGATAGCATTCCATTCCATTCCATTGCATTCCATTCCATTCCATTACCGCTCAGGTTGATTCCTTTCCAATCCATTCTATTCCATTCCCTTTGATTCCATTCCATTCCGATCCATTTACTCATATTGATTCCATTCCATTCCATTACTTTCCATTCTATTCCATTCCGTTCGAGTCAGGTTGATTCACTTCCATTCCATTCCACACCATTCCATTCCATTCCACTCGTGTTGATTACATTCCTTTCTATTCCATTCCATTCCATTCCATTGCTTTCCATTCCATACCCTTCCACTTGTGTTGTTTCCATTCCATTCCTTTCCATTTCACTCAGGTTGATTCAGTTCCATTCTATTCTATTCCATTCCATTCCCTTCCATTCCATTCCAATCCATTCCACTCGGTTTGATTCCATTGCATTCCATTTCATTCCATTCCCTTCCACTCCTTTCCATTCCATTCCATTAAATTTCATTCCATTCCACTCGGGATGTTTCCATTCCATTCCATTTCATTCCATTCCATTCCACTCCTGTCCATTCCGTTCCATTCCACTCATGTTGATTGCATTCCATTCCATTCCATTCCATTCAATTCCATTCCATTCAACTTGGGTTGATTCCATTTCATTCTATTCTATTCCATTCCATTCCTTTCCATTTCACTCAGGTTGATTCAGCTCCATTCTATTCCATTCCATTCCATTCCATTCCATTCCATTCCATTCCACTCAGGTTTATTTTATTCAATTCCGTTACATTCCACTCCATTGCAATCCATTCCATCCATTCCATTCCATTCCATTCCATTTCTTTCGATTTGATTCCTTTCAATTCCATTCCATTCCATTCTATTGCATTCCATGCCACTCCGGTTGATTCCATTCCTTTCCATTCCATTCCATTCCATTCCATTGCATTCTACTCGAGTTGTTTCCATTCCATTACATTCTATTCCATTCCATTCCATTGCATTCCAATCCATTCCACTCGAATTGATTCCATTTCATTCCATTCCAATCCATTCCATTCCATTCCATTCCACTCAGCATGATTCCATTCCATTCCATTCTTTTGATTCTATTACATTCCATTCCTTTCCATTCGTTTCATTCCATTCCATTCCATTCCAAGCCACTTTTGTTGATTCTGTTCCTTTCAATTCCATTCCATTCCATTCCTTTCAATTCCATTCCATTCCATGCCATTCCATTCCTCCCGGGTTGATTCCATTCCATTGCATTACATTCGTGTTGATTCAGTTCTATTCTTTTCCATTCCATTCCATTCCATTACACTCCAATCTATTCAAGTCATGTTGATTCCATTCCATTCCATTCCATTGCATTCCATTCCATTGCATTCCATTCCATTCCATTCCATTCCACTCGGGTTAATTCCATTCCATTCCATTCCTTTCCATTCCATTCCATTCTATTCCACTCGCGAAGATTGAATTCCATTTTATTCGATTCCATTCCATTCCATTCCTTTCCATTCAATTCCATTCCACTCGGGTTGATTCCATTCCATTCCATTCCTTCCCATTCCATTCCATTCTGTTGCATTCCACTCGGGCTGATTCCATTCCATGCCATTCCATTCCACTCGCGAAGATTGAATTCCATTTTATTCGATTCCATTCCATTCCATTCCTTTCCATTCAATTCCATTCCACTCGGGTTGATTCCATTCCATTCCATTCCTTCCCATTCCATTCCATTCTGTTCCATTCCACTCGGGCTGATTCCATTCCATGCCATTCCATTCCACTGCGTTCCATTCCATTAAATTCCATTCCATTCCATTCCATTCCAATCCATTCCTTTCCATTTGTGATGATTCCATTCCATTGCCGTCCATTCCATTCCATTCCATTCCACTCAGGTTTATACAGTTTCATTCAATTCCATTCCATTCCTTTCCATTCCATTCAATTCCAGTCGGGTTTATTAAATTCCATTCCATTCCATTCCATTCCATCACATTACATTCCACTAGGGTTGATTCCATTCCATTCAATTCCACTTCATTCCACTCCATTCCATTCCATTCCATTCCATTGTATTCCATTACACACGGTTTGATTCAGTTCCATTCCTTCCATTCCATTCAATTCCATTCCTTTCCATTCCATTCCATTCCATTCCATTTCTATCCATTTGATTTCATTCCATTCCATTCTATTCCATTCCATTCCATTGTATTCCACTCTGGTTGATTCCATTTCATTCCATTCTATTTCATTCCATTCCATTCCATTCCATTCTACTCGAGTTCTTTCCATTACAATTCAGTCTATTCCATTCCATTCCAATCCATTCCAATGCTTTCCAATCCATTGGATTCGGATTTGTTACATTCCACTCCACTCCATTCCATTCCATTTCATTCCATTCCATTCCATTCAATTCCGTTCCATTCCATTGCATTCCAATCGGGTTGATTCCATTCCATTCCATTCCATTCCTTTCCATTCCGTTCCATTGCATTCCATTCCTTTCCATTCCATTCCACTCGGCTTGATTCCATTCCATTCCATTCCATTCCATTCCATTCTATTCAATTCCGTTCCATTCTTTTCACTTCGTTGCATTCCATTCCATTCCATTCCATTCCACTAGTGTTGATTCCATTCCTTTCTAATCCATTCTATTCCATTCCTTTCCATTCCATTCTATTCAATGCCACTCCATTCCTCTCTGGTTGATTCCATTCTATTCCGTTTCACGCCATTCCATTCCATTCCATTCTATTCCATTCCATTCAATTCCGTTCCATTCCTATCAGTTTCCTTCCATTCCATTCCATACCACTCGTGTTGATTCCTTTCCATTCCATTCCATTCCTTTCCACTCTATTTGATTACATTCATTCTATTCCATTCCATTCCAATCCTTTCCGTGCCATTACATTCCACTTGGATTGATTCCGTTCCATTCCGTTCCGTTTCATTCCATTCCATTCCTTGCCATTCCATTCCATTCCATTCCATTCCTTTCCGTTCCTTTCCATTCCATTCCATTCCATTCCGTTCCATTCCATTCCCTTCGGGATGATACCTTTCCATTCCATTCCAGTCCATTCCATTCCATTGCATCCCATTCAATTCTCTCGAGTTGTTTGCAGTGCTTTCCTTTCTATTCCATTCCATTCCATTGCATTCCATTCCATTCCATTGCATTCCATTCCATTGCATTCCATTCCATTCCATTCCATTCCATTGCATTCCATTCCATTCCATTCCATTCAATTCAATTCCACCTGGATTTGTTCCATTCCAATCCATTCCATTCCATTCCATTCCATTCCACTCCACTCGTGTTGATTCCAATCCATTCCACTCAATTCCATTCCATTTCATTCCATTCCTTTCCACTCGGGTTGATTCCATTCCATTCCATTCCATTCCTTTCCATTCAATTCCATTCAATTCTCTCGGGTTGATTCACTTCCTTTCCTTTCTATTCCATTCCAATCCATTCCACTTGGGTTGATTGCATTCCATTCCATTCCATTCCATTCTATTCCATTCCATTCCATTCCATTCCATTCCACTTCGGTTGGCTCCATTCCATTCCATTTAATTCCATTCCATTCCATTCCATTCCATTCCATTCCTTTCCATTCCATTCCATTCCATTCAGGTTGATTGAATTCCATTCCATTCCATTCAATACAATTCCATTCCATTCCTCTCATGTTGATTACATTCCATTCTACTCCGTTCCATTCCACTCCACTTCATTGCATTCCATTCCATTCCATTCCACTTGGGTTGATTCCATTCCAATCCATTCCATTCCATTCCATTCCATTCCATTCTATTCCACTCGTGTTGATTCCAGTCCATTCCACTCAATTCCATTCCATTTCATTCCATTCCTTTCCATTCGGGTTGATTCCATTCCATTCCCTTCCTTTCCTTTCCATTCAATTCCATTCAATTCTCTCGGGTTGTTTCCCTTCCTTTCCTTTCTATTCCATTCCATTCCATTCCACTTGGGTTGATTGCATTCCATTCCATTCCATTCCATTCCATTCCATTCCATTCCATTCCACTTGGGTTGGCTCCATTCCATTCCATTTAATTCCATTCCATTCCATTCCATTCCATTCCTTTCCATTCCATTCCATTCCATTCAGGTTGATTGAATTCCATTCCATTCCATTCAATACAATTCCATTCCATTCCTCTCGTGTTGATTACATTCCATTCTACTCCGTTCCATTCCACTCCACTTCATTGCATTCCATTCCATTCCATTCCACTTGGGTTGATTCCATTCCACTCCATTCCATTCAAAACAATTCCATTCCATTCCTCTCGTGTTGATTACATTCCATTCTACTCCGTTCCATTCCACTCCACTTCATTGCATTCCATTACATTCCATTCCACTTGGGTTGATTCCATTCCACTCCATTCCATTTCATTCTTTTCCTTTCCATTCCATTCCACTCTGTTCCATTCCATTGCATTCCACTCAGGTTGATTCCATTCCATTCCATTCCATTCCATTCTATTCCATTCCACTAAGGATGATTCCATTCCATTCCACTTCATTCCATTCCATTGCATTCCATACCATTCCGTTCCATTCCATTTCACTCCTGTTGATTCCTTTCCTTTCCTTTCCATTCCATTCCTTTGCATTCCATTCCACTCTGGTTGATTCCATTCCATTCCATTCCATTCCATTCCACTCGGGTTGATTCTCTTCCATTCCATTCCATTCCATTCCATGCCATTCCATTCCATTCCACTCAATTTGATTGAATTTCATTGTGTTCCATTCCATTCCATTCCATTCCTGTTGATTCAATTTCATTCTATTCCATTCCATTGCATTCCCTTCCATTCCGCTCAGGTTGATTGTATTCCATTCCACACCATTCCATTCCATTCAATTCCATTCCATTCCAGTTGATTCAATTCCATTCCTTTTTTTCCATTCCATTCCATTTTACTCCTGTTCATTGTATTCTATTCCATTCCATTCCACTAGGGTTGATTCCTTTCCATTAAATTCCTTTCCAATCCATTTCATTCCATTCCACTCATGGTGATAAAATTCCCCTCTATTCCATTCCATTGTGTTCCATTCAATTCCATGCCATTCAACTCGGGTTGATTCCATTCCATCCCTTTCCATTCCATTCCATTCCATTGCATTCCACTCCGGAAGTTTCCATTCCATTCCACTCCATTCGATTCCATTCCGTAATGTTACATTACGTTACATTCCACTCAGGATGATTCAATTCCATTCCATTAAATTCCATTCCATAACATTCCATTACATTCAACTCGGTTTGACTCCATTCCACTCCATTGAATTCCATTCCATTCATTCCATTCCATTCCATTCCATTCCAATCCAATCCATTCCATTCCATTCCACTCGGGTTGATTCCATTTCATTCTATTCCATTCCATTCCATTCCATTCCATTCCATTCCATTGCACTTGATTTGATTCCATTCCATTCCATTCCATTTCATTCCATTCCCTTCGTTTCCATTCCATTCCATTCCTTTCCATTCCATTCCATTCCATTCCTTTCCATTCCACTCGGGATGATACCATTCCATTCCATTCCAATCTCTCGGGTTGATTCCATTCCTTTCCTTTCTATTCAATTTCATTCCATTCCACTCAATTCCACTTGGGTTGATAGCATTCCATTCCATTCCATTGCATTCCATTCCATTCCATTACCGCTCAGGTTGATTCCTTTCCAATCCATTCTATTCCATTCCCTTTCATTCCATTCCATTCCGATCCATTTACTCATATTGATTCCATTCCATTCCATTACTTTCCATTCTATTCCATTCCGTTCGAGTCAGGTTGATTCACTTCCATTCCATTCCACACCATTCCATTCCATTCCACTCGTGTTGATTACATTCCTTTCTATTCCATTCCATTCCATTCCATTGCTTTCCATTCCATACCCTTCCACTTGTGTTGTTTCCATTCCATTCCTTTCCATTTCACTCAGGTTGATTCAGTTCCATTCTATTCTATTCCATTCCATTCCCTTCCATTCCATTCCAATCCATTCCACTCGGTTTGATTCCATTGCATTCCATTTCATTCCATTCCCTTCCACTCCTTTCCATTCCATTCCATTAAATTTCATTCCATTCCACTCGGGATGTTTCCATTCCATTCCATTTCATTCCATTCCATTCCACTCCTGTCCATTCCGTTCCATTCCACTCATGTTGATTGCATTCCATTCCATTCCATTCCATTCCATTCCATTCCATTCAACTTGGGTTGATTCCATTTCATTCTATTCTATTCCATTCCATTCCTTTCCATTTCACTCAGGTTGATTCAGCTCCATTCTATTCCATTCCATTCCATTCCATTCCATTCCATTCCACTCAGGTTTATTTTATTCAATTCCGTTACATTCCACTCCATTGCAATCCATTCCATCCATTCCATTCCATTCCATTCCATTTCTTTCGATTTGATTCCTTTCAATTCCATTCCATTCCATTCTATTGCATTCCATGCCACTCCGGTTGATTCCATTCCTTTCCATTCCATTCCATTCCATTCCATTGCATTCTACTCGAGTTGTTTCCATTCCATTACATTCTATTCCATTCCATTCCATTGCATTCCAATCCATTCCACTCGAATTGATTCCATTTCATTCCATTCCAATCCATTCCATTCCATTCCATTCCACTCAGCATGATTCCATTCCATTCCATTCTTTTGATTCTATTACATTCCATTCCTTTCCATTCGTTTCATTCCATTCCATTCCATTCCAAGCCACTTTTGTTGATTCTGTTCCTTTCAATTCCATTCCATTCCATTCCTTTCAATTCCATTCCATTCCATGCCATTCCATTCCTCCCGGGTTGATTCCATTCCATTGCATTACATACGTGTTGATTCAGTTCTATTCTTTTCCATTCCATTCCATTCCATTACACTCCAATCTATTCAAGTCATGTTGATTCCATTCCATTCCATTCCATTGCATTCCATTCCATTGCATTCCTTTCCATTCCATTCCATTCCATTCCATTCCATTCCATTCCATTCCATTCCACTCGGGTTAATTCCATTCCATTCCATTCCTTTCCATTCCATTCCATTCTATTCCACTCGCGAAGATTGAATTCCAGTGTATTCGATTCCATTCCATTCCATTCCTTTCCATTCAATTCCATTCCACTCGGGTTGATTCCATTCCATTCCATTCCTTCCCATTCCATTCCATTCTGTTCCATTCCACTCGGGCTGATTCCATTCCATGCCATTCCATTCCACTGCGTTCCATTCCATTAAATTCCATTCCATTCCAATCCATTCCTTTCCATTTGTGATGATTCCGTTCCATTGCCGTCCATTCCATTCCATTCCATTCCACTCAGGTTTATACAGTTTCATTCAATTCCATTCCATTCCTTTCCATTCCATTCAATTCCAGTCGGGTTTATTAAATTCCATTCCATTCCATTCCATTCCATTCCATCACATAACATTCCACTAGGGTTGATTCCATTCCATTCAATTCCACTTCATTCCACTCCATTCCATTCCATTCCATTCCATTGTATTCCATTACACACGGTTTGATTCAGTTCCATTCCTTCCATTCCATTCAATTCCATTCCTTTCCATTCCATTCCATTCCATTCCATTTCTATCCATTTGATTTCATTCCATTCCATTCTATTCCATTCCATTACATTATATTCCACTCTGGTTGATTCCATTTCATTCCATTCTATTTCGTTCCATTCCATTCCATTCCATTCTACTCGAGTTCTTTCCATTACAATTCAGTCTATTCCATTCCATTCCAATCCATTCCATTGCATTCCAATCCATTGGATTCGGATTTGTTACATTCCACTCCACTCCATTCCATTCCATTTCATTCCATTCCATTCCATTCCATTCCGTTCCATTCCATTGCATTCCAATCGGGTTGATTCCATTCCACTCCATTCCATTCCTTTCCATTCCGTTCCATTGCATTCCATTCCATTCCATTCCATTCCACTCGGCTTGATTCCATTCCATTCCATTCCATTCCTTTCCAATCCATTCTATTCAATTCCGTTCCATTCCTTTCACTTCGTTGCATTCCATTCCATTCCATTCCACTAGTGTTGATTCCATTCCTTTCTAATCCATTCTATTCCATTCCTTTCCATTCCATTCTATTCCATGCCACTCCATTCCTCTCTGGTTGATTCCATTCTATTCCGTTTCACTCCATTCCATTCCATTCCATTCTATTCCATTCCATTCCATTCCGTTCCATTCCTTTCAGTTTCCTTCCATTCCATTCCATTCCATTCCACTGGGGATGTTTCCATTCCATTCCATTTCAATTCATTCCATTCCACTCCTTTCCTTTCCATTCCATACCACTCGTGTTGATTCCATTCCATTCCATTCCATTCCATTCCATTCCTTTCCATTCCTTTCCACTCTATTTGATTACATTCATTCTATTCCATTCCATTCCAATCCGTTCCATGCCATTACATTCCACTTGGATTGATTCCGTTCCATTCCATTCTGTTTCATTCCATTCCATTCCTTGCCATTCCATTCCATTCCATTCCATTCCTTTCCATTCCTTTCCACTCTATTTGATTACATTCATTCTATTCCATTCCATTCCAATCCTTTCCATGCCATTACATTCCACTTGGATTGATTCCGTTCCATTCCGTTCCGTTTCATTCCATTCCATTCCTTGCCATTCCATTCCATTCCATTCCATTCCATTCCTTTCCATTCCTTTCCATTCCATTCCATTCCATTCCATTCCGTTCCATTCCATTCCCCTCGGGATGATACCTTTCCATTCCATTCCAGTCCATTCCATTCCATTCCATCCCATTCAATTCTCTCGAGTTGTTTGCAGTTCTTTCCTTTATATTCCATTCCATTCCATTCCATTGCATTCCATTCCATTCCATTGCCTTCCATTCCATTGCATTCCATTCCATTGCATTCCATTCCATTCCATTGCATTCCATTCCATTCCATTCAATTCAATTCCACCTGGATTTGTTCCATTCCAATCCATTCCATTCCATTCCATTCCATTCCACTCCACTGGTGTTGATTCCAGTCCATTCCACTCAATTCCATTCCATTCCACTCCTTTCCATTCCACTCCATTGTACTCTTGTTTATTCCATTCCATTCCATTCCGTTCCTTTCCATTCCACTCCATTCCACTCGTGTTGATTCCATTTCATTCTATTCCATTCCATTCCATTCCATTCCATTGCACTTGATTTGATCCCATTCCATTCCATTCCATTTCATTCCATTCCGTTCGTTTCCATTCCATTCCATTCCTTTCCATTCCATTCCATTCCATTCCTTTCCATTCCATTCGGGATGATACCATTCCATTCCATTCCAATCTCTCGGGTTGATTCCATTCCTTTCCTTTCTATTCAATTTCATTCCATTCCACTCAATTCCACTCGGGTTGATAGCATTCCATTCCATTCCATTGCATTCCATTCCATTCCATTACCGCTCAGGTTGATTCCTTTCCAATCCATTCTATTCCATTCCCTTTCATTCCATTCCATTCCGATCCATTTACTCATATTGATTCCATTCCATTCCATTACTTTCCATTCCATCCCATTCCGTTCGAGTCAGGTTGATTCACTTCCATTCCATTCCACACCATTCCATTCCATTCCACTCGTTTTGATTACATTCCTTTCTATTCCATTCCATTCCATTCCATTCCATTGCTTTCCATTCCATACCCTTCCACTTGTGTTGTTTCCATTCCATTCCTTTCCATTTCACTCAGGTTGATTCAGTTCCATTCTATTCTATTCCATTCCATTCCATTCCCTTCCATTCCATTCCATTCGGTTTGATTCCATTCCATTCCATTTCATTCCATTCCCTTCCACTCCTTTCCATTCCATTCCATTAAATTTCATTCCATTCCACTCGGGATGTTTCCATTCCATTCCATTTCATTCCATTCCATTCCACTCCTGTCCATTCCGTTCCATTCCACTCATGTTGATTGCATTCCATTGCATTCCATTCCATTCAATTCCATTCCATTCCATTCAACTTGGGTTGATTCCATTTCATTCTATTCTATTCCATTCCATTCCTTTCCATTTCACTCAGGTTGATTCAGCTCCATTCTATTTCATTCCATTCCATTCCATTCCATTCCATTCCATTCCATTCCATTCCATTCCATTCCACTCAGGTTTATTTTATTCAATTCCGTTACATTCCACTCCATTGCAATCCATTCCATCCATTCCATTCCATTCCATTCCATTTCTTTCGATTTGATTCCTTTCAATTCCATTCCATTCCATTCTATTGCATTCCATGCCACTCCGGTTGATTCCATTCCTTTCCATTCCATTCCATTCCATTCCATTGCATTCTACTCGAGTTGTTTCCATTCCATTACATTCTATTCCATTCCATTCCATTGCATTCCAATCCATTCCACTCGAATTGATTCCATTTCATTCCATTCCAATCCATTCCATTCCATTCCATTCCACTCAGCATGATTCCATTCCATTCCATTCTTTTGATTCTATTACATTCCATTCCTTTCCATTCGTTTCATTCCATTCCATTCCATTCCAAGCCACTTTTGTTGATTCTGTTCCTTTCAATTCCATTCCATTCCATTCCTTTCAATTCCATTCCATTCCATGCCATTCCATTCCTCCCGGGTTGATTCCATTCCATTGCATTACATTCGTGTTGATTCAGTTCTATTCTTTTCAATTCCATTCCATTCCATTCCATTACACTCCAATCTATTCAAGTCATGTTGATTCCATTCCATTCCATTCCATTCCATTGCATTCCATTCCATTCCATTCCATTCCACTCGGGTTAATTCCATTCCATTCCATTCCTTTCCATTCCATTCCATTCTATTCCACTCGCGAAGATTGAATTCCATTTTATTCGATTCCATTCCATTCCATTCCTTTCCATTCAATTCCATTCCACTCGGGTTGATTCCATTCCATTCCATTCCTTCCCATTCCATTCCATTCTGTTCCATTCCACTCGGGCTGATTCCATTCCATGCCATTCCATTCCACTGCGTTCCATTCCATTAAATTCCATTCCATTCCAATCCATTCCTTTCCATTTGTGATGATTCCGTTCCATTGCCGTCCATTCCATTCCATTCCATTCCACTCAGGTTTATACAGTTTCATTCAATTCCATTCCATTCCTTTCCATTCCATTCAATTCCAGTCGGGTTTATTAAATTCCATTCCATTCCATTCCATTCCATCACATTACATTCCACTAGGGTTGATTCCATTCCATTCAATTCCACTTCATTCCACTCCATTCCATTCCATTCCATTCCATTGTATTCCATTACACACGGTTTGATTCAGTTCCATTCCTTCCATTCCATTCAATTCCATTCCTTTCCATTCCATTCCATTCCATTCCATTTCTATCCATTTGATTTCATTCCATTCCATTCTATTCCATTCCATTCCATTGTATTCCACTCTGGTTGATTCCATTTCATTCCATTCTATTTCATTCCATTCCATTCCATTCCATTCTACTCGAGTTCTTTCCATTACAATTCAGTCTATTCCATTCCATTCCAATCCATTCCAATGCTTTCCAATCCATTGGATTCCGATTTGTTACATTCTACTCCACTCCATTCCATTCCATTTCATTCCATTCCATTCCATTCAATTCCGTTCCATTCCATTGCATTCCAATCGGGTTGATTCCATTCCATTCCATTCCATTCCTTTCCATTCCGTTCCATTGCATTCCATTCCTTTCCATTCCATTCCACTCGGCTTGATTCCATTCCATTCCATTCCATTCCATTCCATTCTATTCAATTCCGTTCCATTCTTTTCACTTCGTTGCATTCCATTCCATTCCATTCCATTCCACTAGTGTTGATTCCATTCCTTTCTAATCCATTCTATTCCATTCCTTTCCATTCCATTCTATTCCATGCCACTCCATTCCTCTCTGGTTGATTCCATTCTATTCCGTTTCACGCCATTCCATTCCATTCCATTCTATTCCATTCCATTCAATTCCGTTCCATTCCTATCAGTTTCCTTCCATTCCATTCCATTCCATTCCACTGGGGATGTTTCCATTCCATTCCATTTCAATTCATTCCATTCCACTCCTTTCCATTCCATTCCATACCACTCGTGTTGATTCCATTCCATTCTATTCCATTCCATTCCTTTCCATTCCTTTCCACTCTATTTGATTACATTCATTCTATTCCATTCCATTCCAATCCTTTCCATGCCATTGCATTCCACTTGGATTGATTCCGTTCCATTCCGTTCCGTTTCATTCCATTCCATTCCTTGCCATTCCATTCCATTCCATTCCATTCCTTTCCGTTCCTTTCCATTCCATTCCATTCCATTCCATTCCGTTCCATTCCATTCCCCTCGGGATGATACCTTTCCATTCCATTCCAGTCCATTCCATTCCATTGCATCCCATTCAATTCTCTCGAGTTGTTTGCAGTGCTTTCCTTTCTATTCCATTCCATTCCATTGCATTCCATTCCATTCCATTGCATTCCATTCCATTGCATTCCATTCCATTCCATTCCATTCCATTGCATTCCATTCCATTCCATTCAATTCAATTCCACCTGGATTTGTTCCATTCCAATCCATTCCATTCCATTCCATTCCATTCCACTCCACTCGTGTTGATTCCAATCCATTCCACTCAATTCCATTCCATTTCATTCCATTCCTTTCCACTCGGGTTGATTCCATTCCATTCCATTCCATTCCTTTCCATTCAATTCCATTCAATTCTCTCGGGTTGATTCACTTCCTTTCCTTTCTATTCCATTCCAATCCATTCCACTTGGGTTGATTGCATTCCATTCCATTCCATTCCATTCTATTCCATTCCATTCCATTCCATTCCATTCCACTTGGGTTGGCTCCATTCCATTCCATTTAATTCCATTCCATTCCATTCCATTCCATTCCATTCCATTCCATTCCTTTCCATTCCATTCCATTCCATTCAGGTTGATTGAATTCCATTCCATTCCATTCAATACAATTCCATTCCATTCCTCTCATGTTGATTACATTCCATTCTACTCCGTTCCATTCCACTCCACTTCATTGCATTCCATTCCATTCCATTCCACTTGGGTTGATTCCATTCCAATCCATTCCATTCCATTCCATTCCATTCCATTCTATTCCACTCGTGTTGATTCCAGTCCATTCCACTCAATTCCATTCCATTTCATTCCATTCCTTTCCATTCGGGTTGATTCCATTCCATTCCCTTCCTTTCCTTTCCATTCAATTCCATTCAATTCTCTCGGGTTGTTTCCCTTCCTTTCCTTTCTATTCCATTCCATTCCATTCCACTTGGGTTGATTGCATTCCATTCCATTCCATTCCATTCCATTCCATTCCATTCCATTCCATTCCACTTGGGTTGGCTCCATTCCATTCCATTTAATTCCATTCCATTCCATTCCATTCCATTCCATTCCATTCCTTTCCATTCCATTCCATTCCATTCAGGTTGATTGAATTCCATTCCATTCCATTCAATACAATTCCATTCCATTCCTCTCGTGTTGATTACATTCCATTCTACTCCGTTCCATTCCACTCCACTTCATTGCATTCCATTCCATTCCATTCCACTTTGGTTGATTCCATTCCACTCCATTCCATTCAAAACAATTCCATTCCATTCCTCTCGTGTTGATTACATTCCATTCTACTCCGTTCCATTCCACTCCACTTCATTGCATTCCATTACATTCCATTCCACTTGGGTTGATTCCATTCCACTCCATTCCATTCCATTTCATTCTTTTCCTTTCCATTCCATTCCACTCTGTTCCATTCCATTGCATTCCACTCAGGTTGATTCCATTCCATTCCATTCCATTCTATTCCATTCCACTAAGGATGATTCCATTCCATTCCACTTCATTCCATTCCATTGCATTCCATACCATTCCGTTCCATTCCATTTCACTCCTGTTGATTCCTTTCCTTTCCTTTCCATTCCATTCCTTTGCATTCCATTCCACTCTGGTTGATTCCATTCCATTCCATTCCATTCCATTCCATTCCATTCCATTCCATTCCACTCGGGTTGATTCTCTTCCATTCCATTCCATTCCATTCCATGCCATTCCATTCCATTCCACTCAATTTGATTGAATTTCATTGTGTTCCATTCCATTCCATTCCATTCCTGTTGATTCAATTTCATTCTATTCCATTCCATTGCATTCCCTTCCATTCCGCTCAGGTTGATTGTATTCCATTCCACACCATTCCATTCCATTCAATTCCATTCCATTCCAGTTGATTCAATTACATTCCTTTTTTTCCATTCCATTCCATTTTACTCCTGTTCATTGTATTCTATTCCATTCCATTCCACTAGGGTTGATTCATTTCCATTAAATTCCTTTCCAATCCATTTCATTCCATTCCACTCATGGTGATAAAATTCCCCTCTATTCCATTCCATTGTGTTCCATTCAATTCCATGCCATTCAACTCGGGTTGATTCCATTCCATCCCTTTCCATTCCATTCCATTCCATTGCATTCCACTCGGGAAGTTTCCATTCCATTCCACTCCATTCGATTCCATTCCATAATGTTACATTACGTTACATTCCACTCAGGATGATTCAATTCCATTCCATTAAATTCCATTCCATAACAGTCCATTACATTCAACTCGGTTTGACTCCATTCCACTCCATTGAATTCCATTCCATTCATTCCATTCCATTCCATTCCATTCCAATCCAATCCATTCCATTCCATTCCACTCGGGTTGATTCCATTTCATTCTATTCCATTCCATTCCATTCCATTCCATTCCATTGCACTTGATTTGATTCCATTCCATTCCATTCCATTTCATTCCATTCCCTTCGTTTCCATTCCATTCCATTCCTTTCCATTCCATTCCATTCCATTCCTTTCCATTCCACTCGGGATGATACCATTCCATTCCATTCCAATCTCTCGGGTTGATTCCATTCCTTTCCTTTCTATTCAATTTCATTCCATTCCACTCAATTCCACTCGGGTTGATAGCATTCCATTCCATTCCATTGCATTCCATTCCATTCCATTACCGCTCAGGTTGATTCCTTTCCAATCCATTCTATTCCATTCCCTTTCATTCCATTCCATTCCGATCCATTTACTCATATTGATTCCATTCCATTCCATTACTTTCCATTCTATTCCATTCCGTTCGAGTCAGGTTGATTCACTTCCATTCCATTCCACACCATTCCATTCCATTCCACTCGTGTTGATTACATTCCTTTCTATTCCATTCCATTCCATTCCATTGCTTTCCATTCCATACCCTTCCACTTGTGTTGTTTCCATTCCATTCCTTTCCATTTCACTCAGGTTGATTCAGTTCCATTCTATTCTATTCCATTCCATTCCATTCCCTTCCATTCCATTCCATTCGGTTTGATTCCATTCCATTCCATTTCATTCCATTCCCTTCCACTCCTTTCCATTCCATTCCATTAAATTTCATTCCATTCCACTCGGGATGTTTCCATTCCATTCCATTTCATTCCATTCCATTCCACTCCTGTCCATTCCGTTCCATTCCACTCATGTTGATTGCATTCCATTGCATTCCATTCCATTCAATTCCATTCCATTCCATTCAACTTGGGTTGATTCCATTTCATTCTATTCTATTCCATTCCATTCCTTTCCATTTCACTCAGGTTGATTCAGCTCCATTCTATTCCATTCCATTCCATTCCATTCCATTCCATTCCATTCCATTCCATTCCATTCCACTCAGGTTTATTTTATTCAATTCCGTTACATTCCACTCCATTGCAATCCATTCCATCCATTCCATTCCATTCCATTCCATTTCTTTCGATTTGATTCCTTTCAATTCCATTCCATTCCATTCTATTGCATTCCATGCCACTCCGGTTGATTCCATTCCTTTCCATTCCATTCCATTCCATTCCATTGCATTCTACTCGAGTTGTTTCCATTCCATTCCATTCTATTCCATTCCATTCCATTGCATTCCAATCCATTCCACTCGAATTGATTCCATTTCATTCCATTCCAATCCATTCCATTCCATTCCATTCCACTCAGCATGATTCCATTCCATTCCATTCTTTTGATTCTATTACATTCCATTCCTTTCCATTCGTTTCATTCCATTCCATTCCATTCCAAGCCACTTTTGTTGATTCTGTTCCTTTCAATTCCATTCCATTCCATTCCTTTCAATTCCATTCCATTCCATGCCATTCCATTCCTCCCGGGTTGATTCCATTCCATTGCATTACATTCGTGTTGATTCAGTTCTATTCTTTTCAATTCCATTCCATTCCATTCCATTACACTCCAATCTATTCAAGTCATGTTGATTCCATTCCATTCCATTCCATTCCATTGCATTCCATTCCATTGCATTCCATTCCATTCCATTCCATTCCACTCGGGTTAATTCCATTCCATTCCATTCCTTTCCATTCCATTCCATTCTATTCCACTCGCGAAGATTGAATTCCATTTTATTCGATTCCATTCCATTCCATTCCTTTCCATTCAATTCCATTCCACTCGGGTTGATTCCATTCCATTCCATTCCTTCCCATTCCATTCCATTCTGTTCCATTCCACTCGGGCTGATTCCATTCCATGCCATTCCATTCCACTGCGTTCCATTCCATTAAATTCCATTCCATTCCAATCCATTCCTTTCCATTTGTGATGATTCCGTTCCATTGCCGTCCATTCCATTCCATTCCATTCCACTCAGGTTTATACAGTTTCATTCAATTCCATTCCATTCCTTTCCATTCCATTCAATTCCAGTCGGGTTTATTAAATTCCATTCCATTCCATTCCATTCCATCACATTACATTCCACTAGGGTTGATTCCATTCCATTCAATTCCACTTCATTCCACTCCATTCCATTCCATTCCATTCCATTGTATTCCATTACACACGGTTTGATTCAGTTCCATTCCTTCCATTCCATTCAATTCCATTCCTTTCCATTCCATTCCATTCCATTCCATTTCTATCCATTTGATTTCATTCCATTCCATTCTATTCCATTCCATTCCATTGTATTCCACTCTGGTTGATTCCATTTCATTCCATTCTATTTCATTCCATTCCATTCCATTCCATTCTACTCGAGTTCTTTCCATTACAATTCAGTCTATTCCATTCCATTCCAATCCATTCCAATGCTTTCCAATCCATTGGATTCCGATTTGTTACATTCTACTCCACTCCATTCCATTCCATTTCATTCCATTCCATTCCATTCAATTCCGTTCCATTCCATTGCATTCCAATCGGGTTGATTCCATTCCATTCCATTCCATTCCTTTCCATTCCGTTCCATTGCATTCCATTCCTTTCCATTCCATTCCACTCGGCTTGATTCCATTCCATTCCATTCCATTCCATTCCATTCTATTCAATTCCGTTCCATTCTTTTCACTTCGTTGCATTCCATTCCATTCCATTCCATTCCACTAGTGTTGATTCCATTCCTTTCTAATCCATTCTATTCCATTCCTTTCCATTCCATTCTATTCCATGCCACTCCATTCCTCTCTGGTTGATTCCATTCTATTCCGTTTCACGCCATTCCATTCCATTCCATTCTATTCCATTCCATTCAATTCCGTTCCATTCCTATCAGTTTCCTTCCATTCCATTCCATTCCATTCCACTGGGGATGTTTCCATTCCATTCCATTTCAATTCATTCCATTCCACTCCTTTCCATTCCATTCCATACCACTCGTGTTGATTCCATTCCATTCTATTCCATTCCATTCCTTTCCATTCCTTTCCACTCTATTTGATTACATTCATTCTATTCCATTCCATTCCAATCCTTTCCATGCCATTGCATTCCACTTGGATTGATTCCGTTCCATTCCGTTCCGTTTCATTCCATTCCATTCCTTGCCATTCCATTCCATTCCATTCCATTCCTTTCCGTTCCTTTCCATTCCATTCCATTCCATTCCATTCCGTTCCATTCCATTCCCCTCGGGATGATACCTTTCCATTCCATTCCAGTCCATTCCATTCCATTGCATCCCATTCAATTCTCTCGAGTTGTTTGCAGTGCTTTCCTTTCTATTCCATTCCATTCCATTGCATTCCATTCCATTCCATTGCATTCCATTCCATTGCATTCCATTCCATTCCATTCCATTCCATTGCATTCCATTCCATTCCATTCAATTCAATTCCACCTGGATTTGTTCCATTCCAATCCATTCCATTCCATTCCATTCTATTCCACTCCACTCGTGTTGATTCCAATCCATTCCACTCAATTCCATTCCATTTCATTCCATTCCTTTCCACTCGGGTTGATTCCATTCCATTCCATTCCATTCCTTTCCATTCAATTCCATTCAATTCTCTCGGGTTGATTCACTTCCTTTCCTTTCTATTCCATTCCAATCCATTCCACTTGGGTTGATTGCATTCCATTCCATTCCATTCCATTCTATTCCATTCCATTCCATTCCATTCCATTCCACTTGGGTTGGCTCCATTCCATTCCATTTAATTCCATTCCATTCCATTCCATTCCATTCCATTCCTTTCCATTTCATTCCATTCCATTCAGGTTGATTGAATTCCATTCCATTCCATTCAATACAATTCCATTCCATTCCTCTCATGTTGATTACATTCCATTCTACTCCGTTCCATTCCACTCCACTTCATTGCATTCCATTCCATTCCATTCCACTTGGGTTGATTCCATTCCAATCCATTCCATTCCATTCCATTCCATTCCATTCTATTCCACTCGTGTTGATTCCAGTCCATTCCACTCAATTCCATTCCATTTCATTCCATTCCTTTCCATTCGGGTTGATTCCATTCCATTCCCTTCCTTTCCTTTCCATTCAATTCCATTCAATTCTCTCGGGTTGTTTCCCTTCCTTTCCTTTCTATTCCATTCCATTCCATTCCACTTGGGTTGATTGCATTCCATTCCATTCCATTCCATTCCATTCCATTCCATTCCATTCCATTCCATTCCACTTGGGTTGGCTCCATTCCATTCCATTTAATTCCATTCCATTCCATTCCATTCCATTCCATTCCATTCCTTTCCATTCCATTCCATTCCATTCAGGTTGATTGAATTCCATTCCATTCCATTCAATACAATTCCATTCCATTCCTCTCGTGTTGATTACATTCCATTCTACTCCGTTCCATTCCACTCCACTTCATTGCATTCCATTCCATTCCATTCCACTTGGGTTGATTCCATTCCACTCCATTCCATTCAAAACAATTCCATTCCATTCCTCTCGTGTTGATTACATTCCATTCTACTCCGTTCCATTCCACTCCACTTCATTGCATTCCATTACATTCCATTCCACTTGGGTTGATTCCATTCCACTCCATTCCGTTCCATTTCATTCTTTTCCTTTCCATTCCATTCCACTCTGTTCCATTCCATTGCATTCCACTCAGGTTGATTCCATTCCATTCCATTCCATTCTATTCCATTCCACTAAGGATGATTCCATTCCATTCCACTTCATTCCATTCCATTGCATTCCATACCATTCCGTTCCATTCCATTTCACTCCTGTTGATTCCTTTCCTTTCCTTTCCATTCCATTCCTTTGCATTCCATTCCACTCTGGTTGATTCCATTCCATTCCATTCCATTCCATTCCATTCCATTCCATTCCATTCCATTCCATTCCACTCGGGTTGATTCTCTTCCATTCCATTCCATTCCATTCCATGCCATTCCATTCCATTCCACTCAATTTGATTGAATTTCATTGTGTTCCATTCCATTCCATTCCATTCCTGTTGATTCAATTTCATTCTATTCCATTCCATTGCATTCCCTTCCATTCCGCTCAGGTTGATTGTATTCCATTCCACACCATTCCATTCCATTCAATTCCATTCCATTCCAGTTGATTCAATTACATTCCTTTTTTTCCATTCCATTCCATTTTACTCCTGTTCATTGTATTCTATTCCATTCCATTCCACTAGGGTTGATTCATTTCCATTAAATTCCTTTCCAATCCATTTCATTCCATTCCACTCATGGTGATAAAATTCCCCTCTATTCCATTCCATTGTGTTCCATTCAATTCCATGCCATTCAACTCGGGTTGATTCCATTCCATCCCTTTCCATTCCATTCCATTCCATTGCATTCCACTCGGGAAGTTTCCATTCCATTCCACTCCATTCGATTCCATTCCATAATGTTACATTACGTTACATTCCACTCAGGATGATTCAATTCCATTCCATTAAATTCCATTCCATAACAGTCCATTACATTCAACTCGGTTTGACTCCATTCCACTCCATTGAATTCCATTCCATTCATTCCATTCCATTCCATTCCATTCCAATCCAATCCATTCCATTCCATTCCACTCGGGTTGATTCCATTTCATTCTATTCCATTCCATTCCATTCCATTCCATTCCATTGCACTTGATTTGATTCCATTCCATTCCATTCCATTTCATTCCATTCCCTTCGTTTCCATTCCATTCCATTCCTTTCCATTCCATTCCATTCCATTCCTTTCCATTCCACTCGGGATGATACCATTCCATTCCATTCCAATCTCTCGGGTTGATTCCATTCCTTTCCTTTCTATTCAATTTCATTCCATTCCACTCAATTCCACTCGGGTTGATAGCATTCCATTCCATTCCATTGCATTCCATTCCATTCCATTACCGCTCAGGTTGATTCCTTTCCAATCCATTCTATTCCATTCCCTTTCATTCCATTCCATTCCGATCCATTTACTCATATTGATTCCATTCCATTCCATTACTTTCCATTCTATTCCATTCCGTTCGAGTCAGGTTGATTCACTTCCATTCCATTCCACACCATTCCATTCCATTCCACTCGTGTTGATTACATTCCTTTCTATTCCATTCCATTCCATTCCATTGCTTTCCATTCCATACCCTTCCACTTGTGTTGTTTCCATTCCATTCCTTTCCATTTCACTCAGGTTGATTCAGTTCCATTCTATTCTATTCCATTCCATTCCCTTCCATTCCATACCAATCCATTCCACTCGGTTTGATTGCATTGCATTCCATTTCATTCCATTCCCTTCCACTCCTTTCCATTCCATTCCATTAAATTTCATTCCATTCCACTCGGGATGTTTCCATTCCATTCCATTTCATTCCATTCCATTCCACTCCTGTCCATTCCGTTCCATTCCACTCATGTTGATTGCATTCCATTCCATTCCATTCCATTCAACTTGGGTTGATTCCATTTCATTCTATTCTATTCCATTCCATTCCTTTCCATTTCACTCAGGTTGATTCAGCTCCATTCTATTCCATTCCATTCCATTCCATTCCATTCCATTCCACTCAGGTTTATTTTATTCAATTCCGTTACATTCCACTCCATTGCAATCCATTCCATCCATTCCATTCCATTCCATTCCATTTCTTTCGATTTGATTCCTTTCAATTCCATTCCATTCCATTCTATTGCATTCCATGCCACTCCGGTTGATTCCATTCCTTTCCATTCCATTCCATTCCATTCCATTGCATTCTACTCGAGTTGTTTCCATTCCATTACATTCTATTCCATTCCATTCCATTGCATTCCAATCCATTCCACTCGAATTGATTCCATTTCATTCCATTCCAATCCATTCCATTCCATTCCATTCCACTCAGCATGATTCCATTCCATTCCATTCTTTTGATTCTATTACATTCCATTCCTTTCCATTCGTTTCATTCCATTCCAAGCCACTTTTGTTGATTCTGTTCCTTTCAATTCCATTCCATTCCATTCCTTTCAATTCCATTCCATTCCATGCCATTCCATTCCTCCCGGGTTGATTCCATTCCATTGCATTACATTCGTGTTGATTCAGTTCTATTCTTTTCCATTCCATTCCATTCCATTACACTCCAATCTATTCAAGTCATGTTGATTCCATTCCATTCCATTCCATTGCATTCCATTCCATTGCATTCCTTTCCATTCCATTCCATTCCATTCCATTCCATTCCACTCGGGTTAATTCCATTCCATTCCATTCCTTTCCATTCCATTCCATTCCATTCTATTCCACTCGCGAAGATTGAATTCCAGTGTATTCGATTCCATTCCATTCCATTCCTTTCCATTCAATTCCATTCCACTCGAGTTGATTCCATTCCATTCCATTCCTTCCCATTCCATTCCATTCTGTTCCATTCCACTCGGGCTGATTCCATTCCATGCCATTCCATTCCACTGCGTTCCATTCCATTAAATTCCATTCCATTCCAATCCATTCCTTTCCATTTGTGATGATTCCGTTCCATTGCCGTCCATTCCATTCCATTCCATTCCACTCAGGTTTATACAGTTTCATTCAATTCCATTCCATTCCTTTCCATTCCATTCAATTCCAGTCGGGTTTATTAAATTCCATTCCATTCCATTCCATTCCATTCCATCACATAACATTCCACTAGGGTTGATTCCATTCCATTCAATTCCACTTCATTCCACTCCATTCCATTCCATTCCATTCCATTGTATTCCATTACACACGGTTTGATTCAGTTCCATTCCTTCCATTCCATTCAATTCCATTCCTTTCCATTCCATTCCATTCCATTCCATTTCTATCCATTTGATTTCATTCCATTCCATTCTATTCCATTCCATTACATTATATTCCACTCTGGTTGATTCCATTTCATTCCATTCTATTTCGTTCCATTCCATTCCATTCCATTCTACTCGAGTTCTTTCCATTACAATTCAGTCTATTCCATTCCATTCCAATCCATTCCATTGCATTCCAATCCATTGGATTCGGATTTGTTACATTCCACTCCACTCCATTCCATTCCATTTCATTCCATTCCATTCCATTCCATTCCGTTCCATTCCATTGCATTCCAATCAGGTTGATTCCATTCCATTCCATTCCATTCCTTTCCATTCCGTTCCATTGCATTCCATTCCATTCCATTCCATTCCACTCGGCTTGATTCCATTCCATTCCATTCCTTTCCAATCCATTCTATTCAATTCCGTTCCATTCCTTTCACTTCGTTGCATTCCATTCCATTCCATTCCACTAGTGTTGATTCCATTCCTTTCTAATCCATTCTATTCCATTCCTTTCCATTCCATTCTATTCCATGCCACTCCATTCCTCTCTGGTTGATTCCATTCTATTCCGTTTCACTCCATTCCATTCCATTCCATTCTATTCCATTCCATTCCATTCCGTTCCATTCCTTTCAGTTTCCTTCCATTCCATTCCATTCCATTCCACTGGGGATGTTTCCATTCCATTCCATTTCAATTCATTCCATTCCACTCCTTTCCATTCCATTCCATACCACTCGTGTTGATTCCATTCCATTCCATTCCATTCCATTCCATTCCATTCCATTCCATTCCATTCCTTTCCATTCCTTTCCACTCTATTTGATTACATTCATTCTATTCCATTCCATTCCAATCCGTTCCATGCCATTACATTCCACTTGGATTGATTCCGTTCCATTCCGTTCTGTTTCATTCCATTCCATTCCTTGCCATTCCATTCCATTCCATTCCATTCCTTTCCTTTCCTTTCCATTCCATTCCATTCCATTCCCCTCGGGATGATACCTTTCCATTCCATTCCAGTCCATTCCATTCCATTCCATCCCATTCAATTCTCTCGAGTTGTTTGCAGTCCTTTCCTTTCTATTCAATTCCATTCCATTCCATTGCATTCCATTCCATTCCATTGCATTCCATTCCATTGCATTCCATTTCATTCCATTCCATTCCATTGCATTCCATTCCATTCCATTGCATTCCATTTCATTCCATTCCATTCCATTGCATTCCATTCCATTCCACAAGGGTTGATTTCATTCCATTCCATTCCATTGCATTCCATTCCATTCCATTCTATTCCATTCCATTCCACTCGGGTTGATTCCATTCCATTCCATTCCATTCCTTTCCATTCCATTGCATTCCAATTCATTCCATACCATTCCATTCCATTCCATTCCATTCCATTCCATTTCATTCCATTCTATTCCATTCCATTTCATTCCATTCCATTCCATTCCTTTCCACTGGTGTTGATTCCATTCCATTCCATTCCACTCCATTCCCTTCCGTTACATTCCATTCCATTCCATTCCATTCCATTCCATTACATTACATTACATTACATTCCTTTCCACTATGGTTGATTCAGTTTCATTCTATTCCATTCCATTCAATTCCATTCCATTCTATTCCATGCAATTCCTTTCCATTGCACTCAGGTTGAATCAATTCCGTTGCATTCCATTCCATTCCATTCCATTACCTTCCATTCAATTCCACTCCACTCGGGTTAATTCAATTCCATTCTATTCCATTCCATTCCACTCAATTCCATTCCAGTCCACTCGTTTTTATTTAATTCCATTCTATTCCATTCCATTCCATTACATTCCATACCATTGCATTCTACTCGGTTTGCTTCAATTCCATTCTACTCCATTCTATTCCACTCAATTCCATTCCAGTCCACTCGTTTTTATTTAATTCCATTCTATTCCATTCCATTCCATTACATTCCATACCATTGCATTCTACTCGGTTTGCTTCAATTCCATTGCATTCCATTCTATTCCATTACATTCCATAAAATTGCATTCTACTCGGTTTACTTCAATTCCATTGCATTCCATTCTATTCCAATCCATTGCGTTCTATTCCATTCGAGTTGATTCAATTCCATTCACTTCCATTCTATTCCATTCTATTCCATTTCGTTCCATTCCATTCCATTCCATCCCAGTTGATTCAATTCCATTTTATTCCATTTCATTCCATTCCATTCCATTTCATTCCACTCGGGTTGCCTCAACTCCATTCTAATCCATTCCATTCCATTACCTTCCATACCATTCCACTCGGATTTATTCCATTCCATTCCATTCCATTTCTTTCCATTCCATTCAATTCCATTCCAGTTGATTCCACTCCATTCCATTTCATTCCATTCCATTCCATTCTTGTTGTTTCCATTCCATTGTATTCTATTCCATTCCTTTCCATTCTACTTCAATTGATTCAATTTAATTCTACTGAATACCCTTCCTTTCCATTCCATTCCATTCCATTCCATTCCACTGAGGATGACTCCATTCCATTCCATTCCATTCCATTCCATTCCTTTCCATTCCATTTCACTCGGGTTGATGCAATTGCATTCTATTTCATTCCATTCTATTCGATTCCATTCCATTCCATTCCATTCCATTCCACTCGGGTGGGTACAATTCCCTTCTAATCCATACCATTCCATTCTATTCCATTCCATTCCATTCAATGACATTACATTACATTCCATGACATTACATTACATTCCACTCGGTTTGATTCCATTCCATTACATTCCATTCCATTCAAGTTGATTCAATTCCATACTATTCCATTCCATTCCACTCCACTCGGGTTGGTTCAATTCCATTCCATTCCATTCCATTCCATTCCATTCCATTCCGTTCCATTCCATTCCCTTCCATTTCACTCCATTGCATTCCATTCCTTTCCATTCAATTCCTTTCTATTCCATTCCATTCCATTTCATTCCATTCCATTCCATGGAATTCCATTCCATTCCATTCCATTGCATTCCATTCCATTCCATTCCATTCCATTTCATTTCATTCCATTCCAATCCATTCCATTCCATTCCATTCCATTCCATTCCATTCCTTTCCATTCCATTCCATTCCTTTTCAGTCGGGTTGATTCCATTGCATTCCATTCCATTCCATTCCATTCCAGTCCTTTCCCCTCGGGTTGATTCCACCCCTTTACATTCCATTACATTACTTTCCATTTCATTCCACTCGGGTTGTTTCTATTCCGTTCCATTCCATTCCATTGAATTCCATTCCATTCCATTCCACTTGGGTTGATTCCACTCCATTCCATTCCATTTCTTTCCTTCCATTCATTTCCCTTCCATTCCATACCATTCCATTCCATTCCACTCGGGATGTTTCCATTCCATTCCATTCCACTCAGGATGATTCAATTCCACTCCATTCCATTTCATCTCTTTCCTTCCATTCATTTCCCTTCCATTCCATACCATTCCATTCCATTCGACTCGGGATGTTTCCATTCCATTCCATTCCACTAAGGATGATTCCATTCCATTCCATTCCATTCCATTCCATTCCATTCCGTTCCATTATATTACATTCCACTCGGTTTCACTCCATTCCACTCCATTCAATTCCATTCAATTCATTCCATTCCATTCCATTCCGTTCCATTCCATTCCATTCCATTCGGGTTGATTCCATTCCATTCCATTCCATTCCATTTCACTCCATTCCACTTGGGTTGAATCGATCCATTCCATTCCATTCCATTCCTTTCCATTCCATTCCATTCCTTTTCAGTCGGGTTGATTCCATTGCATTCCATTCCATTCCATTCCATTCCAGTCCTTTCCCCTCGGGTTGATTCCACCCCTTTACATTCCATTACATTACTTTCCATTTCATTCCACTCGGGTTGTTTCCATTCCATTCCATTCCATTCCATTGAATTCCATTCCATTCCATTCCACTTGGGTTGATTCCACTCCATTCCATTCCATTTCTTTCCTTCCATTCATTTCCCTTCCATTCCATACCATTCCATTCCATTCCACTCGGGATGTTTCCATTCCATTCCATTCCACTCAGGATGATTCAATTCCACTCCATTCCATTCCATCTCTTTCCTTCCATTCATTTCCCTTCCATTCCATACCATTCCATTCCATTCGACTCGGGATGTTTCCATTCCATTCCATTCCACTAAGGATGATTCCATTCCATTCCATTCCATTCCATTCCATTCCGTTCCATTATATTACATTCCACTCGGTTTCACTCCATTCCACTCCATTCAATTCCATTCAATTCATTCCATTCCATTCCATTCCGTTCCATTCCATTCCATTCCATTCGGGTTGATTCCATTCCATTCCATTCCATTCCATTTCACTCCATTCCACTTGGGTTGAATCGATTCCATTCCATTCCATTCCATTCCATTCCATTCCACACGTGTTGATTCAACTCCATTCTATTGCATTGCATTCCATTCCATTCCATTCCATTCCTTCCCATTCTATTCCATTCCATTCCATTCCATTCCATTCCATTCCATTCCATTCCATTACGTTCCACTCCGGATGATTCCATTCCATTCCATTCCATTTCATTCCATTCCATTCCGTTCCACTCAGGTTGATTCAATTCTATTCCATTCCATACCATTCCTTTCCATTCCATTCAATTCCAATCCATTCCATTCAATTCCACTCGGGTTGATTCCATTCCATTCCAATCCATTCCCTTCCATTCCATTCCATTCCATTCCACTCGTGTTGATTCAATTCCATTCCATTCCACTCCATTCCATTCCTTTCCATTCCATTCCTTTCCATTCAATTCCATTCCATTCTATTCCATTCCATTCCTTTCCACTGGTGTTGATTCTATTCCATTCCATTCTTTCCATTCCCTTCCATTCTATTCCATTCCATTCCTTTCCACTGGTGTTGATTCTATTCCTTTCCAATCCATTCCATTCCATTTCATTCCCTTGCATTCCACTCATGTTGTTTCAATTCCATAGTATTCCATTCCATTCTATTCCATGCCATTCCGTTACATTGCATTCAGGTTGATTCAATTACTTTGCATTCCATTGCATTCCATTCCATTCCATTCCATTCCATTCCATTCTATTACCTACCATTCAATTCCTCTCCACTCGGGGCAATTCAATTCCATTCTATTCCATTCCATTCCACTCAATTCCTTTCCAGTCCACTCGTTTTGATTTAATTCCATTCAATTCCATTCCACTCCATTACATTCCATACCATTGCATTCCACTCGGGTTGATTCAATTCCATTGCATTCCCTTCTATTCCAATCCATTGTATTCCATTCCATTCAAGATGACTCAATTCCTTTCACTTCCATTCTATTCCTTTCCATTCCATCCCAGTTGATTCAATTCCATTCTTTTCCCTTTCATTCCATTTCATTCCATTCCATTCCATTCCATTCCATTCCATTCCATTCCATCCCATTCCATTCCATTCCATTCTATTCCATTCCACTCGTGTTGGTTGACCTCAATTCTAATCCATTCCATTCCATTCCATTCCATACCTTTCCACTCGGATTGATTCCATTCCATTCCATTCCATTCCATTCCAGTCGATACCATTCCACTTCATTTCATTCCATTCTATTCCATTCCTGTTTTTTCCATTCCATTGAATTCTATTCCTTTCCTTTCCATTCCACTCCAATTGATTCAATTTAATTCTACTCCATTCAAATCCATTGCATTCCATTCCACTCAGGTTGATTCCATTCCACTCCATTCCATTCCATTCCATCCCATTCCACTCCACTCAGGATGGTTCCTTTCCATTCCATTCTATTCCATTCCATTTCAATCCATTCCACTCGGGTTTTTTCCATGCCATTGCATTGTATTCCTTTCCATTCCATTCATTCCTTTCCGTTGTATTCCATTCCATTTAAATCCAATCCATTCCATTCCATTCCAGTTGATTCAATTCCATTCCATTACGTTTCACTCCACTCGGGTTGATTACATTCTATTTAATTCAATTGCATTCCATTCCCTTCCACTCTGGTTGATTCCATTCCATTCAATTCCACTCCATTCCATTCCTTTCCATTCCATTCCATTGCATTCCATTTCACTCAGGTTGATTCAGTTCCATTCCTTTCCATTCCATTCCATTCCATTCCATTCCATTCCATTCCATTCCACTCTTGTTGATTGCATTCCATTCCATTCCATTCCATTCCATTCCATTCCATTCCATTTCATTCCATTCCATTCCATTCCACTCCTTTCCATTCCACTCCATTGTACTCTTGTTTATTCCATTCCATTCCATTCCGTTCCTTTCCATTCCACTCCATTCCACTCGTGTTGATTCCATTTCATTCTATTCCATTCCATTCCATTCCATTCCATTGCACTTGATTTGATCCCATTCCATTCCATTCCATTTCATTCCATTCCGTTCGTTTCCATGCCATTCCATTCCTTTCCATTCCATTCCATTCCATTCCTTTCCATTCCATTCGGGATGATACCATTCCATTCCATTCCAATCTCTCGGGTTGATTCCATTCCTTTCCTTTCTATTCAATTTCATTCCATTCCACTCAATTCCACTCGGTTTGATAGCATTCCATTCCATTCCATTGCATTCCATTCCATTCCATTACCGCTCAGGTTGATTCCTTTCCAATCCATTCTATTCCATTCCCTTTCATTCCATTCCATTCTGATCCATTTACTCATATTGATTCCATTCCATTCCATTACTTTCTATTCCATTCCATTCCGTTCGAGTCAGGTTGATTCACTTCCATTCCATTCCACACCATTCCATTCCATTCCACTCGTTTTGATTACATTCCTTTCTATTCCATTCCATTCCATTCCATTCCATTGCTTTCCATTCCATACCCTTCCACTTGTGTTGTTTCCATTCCATTCCTTTCCATTTCACTCAGGTTGATTCAGTTCCATTCTATTCTATTCCATTCCATTCCATTCCCTTCCATTCCATTCCATTCCATTCCATTCCACTCGGTTTGATTCCATTCCATTCCATTTCATTCCATTCCCTTCCACTCCTTTCCATTCCATTCCATTAAATTTCATTCCATTCCACTCGGGATGTTTCCATTCCATTCCATTTCATTCCATTCCATTCCACTCCTGTCCATTCCGTTCCATTCCACTCATGTTGATTGCATTCCATTCCATTCCATTCCATTCCATTCCATTCCATTCAACTTGGGTTGATTCCATTTCATTCTATTCTATTCCATTCCATTCCTTTCCATTTCACTCAGGTTGATTCAGCTCCATTCTATTCCATTCCATTCCATTCCATTCCATTCCATTCCATTCCATTCCATTCCATTCCATTCCACTCAGGTTTATTTTATTCAATTCCGTTACATTCCACTCCATTGCAATCCATTCCATCCATTCCATTCCATTCCATTCCATTTCTTTCGATTTGATTCCTTTCAATTCCATTCCATTCCATTCTATTGCATTCCATGCCACTCCGGTTGATTCCATTCCTTTCCATTCCATTCCATTCCATTCCATTGCATTCTACTCGAGTTGTTTCCATTCCATTACATTCTATTCCATTCCATTCCATTGCATTCCAATCCATTCCACTCGAATTGATTCCATTTCATTCCATTCCAATCCATTCCATTCCATTCCATTCCACTCAGCATGATTCCATTCCATTCCATTCTTTTGATTCTATTACATTCCATTCCTTTCCATTCGTTTCATTCCATTCCATTCCATTCCAAGCCACTTTTGTTGATTCTGTTCCTTTCAATTCCATTCCATTCCATTCCTTTCAATTCCATTCCATTCCATGCCATTCCATTCCTCCCGGGTTGATTCCATTCCATTGCATTACATTCGTGTTGATTCAGTTCTATTCTTTTCAATTCCATTCCATTCCATTCCATTACACTCCAATCTATTCAAGTCATGTTGATTCCATTCCATTCCATTCCATTGCATTCCATTCCATTGCATTCCATTCCATTCCATTCCATTCCACTCGGGTTAATTCCATTCCATTCCATTCCTTTCCATTCCATTCGATTCTATTCAACTCGCGAAGATTGAATTCCATTTTATTCGATTCCATTCCATTCCATTCCTTTCCATTCAATTCCATTCCACTCGGGTTGATTCCATTCCATTCCATTCCTTCCCATTCCATTCCATTCTGTTCCATTCCACTCGGGCTGATTCCATTCCATGCCATTCCATTCCACTGCGTTCCATTCCATTAAATTCCATTCCATTCCATTCCATTCCAATCCATTCCTTTCCATTTGTGATGATTCCGTTCCATTGCCGTCCATTCCATTCCATTCCATTCCACTCACGTTTATACAGTTTCATTCAATTCCATTCCATTCCTTTCCATTCCATTCAATTCCAGTCGGGTTTATTAAATTCCATTCCATTCCATTCCATTCCATCACATTACATTCCACTAGGATTGATTCCATTCCATTCAATTCCACTTCATTCCACTCCATTCCACTCCATTCCATTCCATTCCATTCCATTGTATTCCATTACACACGGTTTGATTCAGTTCCATTCCTTCCATTCCATTCAATTCCATTCCTTTCCATTCCATTCCATTCCATTCCATTTCTATCCATTTGATTTCATTCCATTCCATTCTATTCCATTCCATTCCATTGTATTCCACTCTGGTTGATTCCATTTCATTCCATTCTATTTCATTCCATTCCATTCCATTCCATTCTACTCGAGTTCTTTCCATTACAATTCAGTCTATTCCATTCCATTCCAATCCATTCCAATGCTTTCCAATCCATTGGATTCGGATTTGTTACATTCCACTCCACTCCATTCCATTCCATTTCATTCCATTCCATTCCATTCAATTCCGTTCCATTCCATTGCATTCCAATCGGGTTGATTCCATTCCATTCCATTCCATTCCTTTCCATTCCGTTCCATTGCATTCCATTCCTTTCCATTCCATTCCACTCGGCTTGATTCCATTCCATTCCATTCCATTCCATTCCATTCCATTCCATTCTATTCAATTCCGTTCCATTCTTTTCACTTCATTGCATTCCATTCCTTTCCATTCCATTCCACTAGTGTTGATTCCATTCCTTTCTAATCCATTCTATTCCATTCCTTTCCATTCCATTCTATTCCATGCCACTCCATTCCTCTCTTGTTGATTCCATTCTATTCCGTTTCACGCCATTCCATTCCATTCCATTCTATTCCATTCCATTCAATTCCGTTCCATTCCTATCAGTTTCCTTCCATTCCATTCCATTCCATTCCACTGGGGATGTTTCCATTCCATTCCATTTCAATTCATTCCATTCCACTCCTTTCCATTCCATTCCATACCACTCGTGTTGATTCCATTCCATTCCATTCCATTCCATTCCATTCCTTTCCATTCCTTTCCACTCTATTTGATTACATTCATTCTATTCCATTCCATTCCAATCCTTTCCATGCCATTACATTCCACTTGGATTGATTCCGTTCCATTCCGTTCCGTTTCATTCCATTCCATTCCTTGCCATTCCATTCCATTCCATTCCATTCCTTTCCGTTCCTTTCCATTCCATTCCATTCCATTCCGTTCCATTCCATTCCCCTCGGGATGATACCTTTCCATTCCATTCCAGTCCATTCCATTCCATTGCATCCCATTCAATTCTCTCGAGTTGTTTGCAGTGCTTTCCTTTCTATTCCATTCCATTCCATTGCATTCCATTCCATTCCATTGCATTCCATTCCATTGCATTCCATTCCATTCCATTGCATTCCATTCCATTCCATTCAATTCAATTCCACCTGGATTTGTTCCATTCCAATCCATTCCATTCCATTCCATTCCACTCCACTCGTGTTGATTCCAATCCATTCCACTCAATTCCATTCCATTTCATTCCATTCCTTTCCACTCGGGTTGATTCCATTCCATTCCTTTCCATTCAATTCCATTCAATTCTCTCGGGTTGATTCACTTCCTTTCCTTTCTATTCCATTCCATTCCATTCCACTTGGGTTGATTGCATTCCATTCCATTCCATTCCATTCTATTCCATTCCATTCCATTCCATTCCACTTGGGTTGGCTCCATTCCATTCCATTTAATTCCATTCCATTCCATTCCATTCCTTTCCATTCCATTCCATTCCATTCCATTCAGGTTGATTGAATTCCATTCCATTCCATTCAATACAATTCCATTCCATTCCTCTCATGTTGATTACATTCCATTCTACTCCGTTCCATTCCACTCCACTTCATTGCATTCCATTCCATTCCATTCCACTTGGGTTGATTCCATTCCAATCCATTCCATTCCATTCCATTCCATTCCATTCTATTCCACTCGTGTTGATTCCAGTCCATTCCACTCAATTCCATTCCATTTCATTCCATTCCTTTCCATTCGGGTTGATTCCATTCCATTCCCTTCCTTTCCTTTCCATTCAATTCCATTCAATTCTCTCGGGTTGTTTCCCTTCCTTTCCTTTCTATTCCATTCCATTCCATTCCACTTGGGTTGATTGCATTCCATTCCATTCCATTCCATTCCATTCCATTCCATTCCATTCCATTCCACTTGGGTTGGCTCCATTCCATTCCATTTAATTCCATTCCATTCCATTCCATTCCATTCCATTCCATTCCATTCCTTTCCATTCCATTCCATTCCATTCAGGTTGATTGAATTCCATTCCATTCCATTCAATACAATTCCATTCCATTCCTCTCGTGTTGATTACATTCCATTCTACTCCGTTCCATTCCACTCCACTTCATTGCATTCCATTCCATTCCATTCCACTTGGGTTGATTCCATTCCACTCCATTCCATTCAAAACAATTCCATTCCATTCCTCTCGTGTTGATTACATTCCATTCTACTCCGTTCCATTCCACTCCACTTCATTGCATTCCATTACATTCCATTCCACTTGGGTTGATTCCATTCCACTCCATTCCATTCCATTTCATTCTTTTCCTTTCCATTCCATTCCACTCTGTTCCATTCCATTGCATTCCACTCAGGTTGATTCCATTCCATTCCATTCCATTCCATTCTATTCCATTCCACTAAGGATGATTCCATTCCATTCCACTTCATTCCATTCCATTGCATTCCATACCATTCCGTTCCATTCCATTTCACTCCTGTTGATTCCTTTCCTTTCCTTTCCATTCCATTCCTTTGCATTCCATTCCACTCTGGTTGATTCCATTCCATTCCATTCCATTCCATTCCATTCCATTCCACTCGGGTTGATTCTCTTCCATTCCATTCCATTCCATTCCATGCCATTCCATTCCATTCCACTCAATTTGATTGAATTTCATTGTGTTCCATTCCATTCCATTCCATTCCTGTTGATTCAATTTCATTCTATTCCATTCCATTGCATTCCCTTCCATTCCGCTCAGGTTGATTGTATTCCATTCCACACCATTCCATTCCATTCAATTCCATTCCATTCCAGTTGATTCAATTCCATTCCTTTTTTTTCCATTCCATTCCATTTTACTCCTGTTCATTGTATTCTATTCCATTCCATTCCACTAGGGTTGATTCATTTCCATTAAATTCCTTTCCAATCCATTTCATTCCATTCCACTCATGGTGATAAAATTCCCCTCTATTCCATTCCATTGTGTTCCATTCAATTCCATGCCATTCAACTCGGGTTGATTCCATTCCATCCCTTTCCATTCCATTCCATTCCATTGCATTCCACTCCGGAAGTTTCCATTCCATTCCACTCCATTCGATTCCATTCCATAATGTTACATTACGTTACATTCCACTCAGGATGATTCAATTCCATTCCATTAAATTCCATTCCATAACATTCCATTACATTCAACTCGGTTTGACTCCATTCCACTCCATTGAATTCCATTCCATTCATTCCATTCCATTCCATTCCATTCCAATCCAATCCATTCCATTCCATTCCACTCGGGTTGATTCCATTTCATTCTATTCCATTCCATTCCATTCCATTCCATTCCATTCCATTCCATTGCACTTGATTTGATTCCATTCCATTCCATTCCATTTCATTCCATTCCCTTCGTTTCCATTCCATTCCATTCCTTTCCATTCCATTCCATTCCATTCCTTTCCATTCCACTCGGGATGATACCATTCCATTCCATTCCAATCTCTCGGGTTGATTCCATTCCTTTCCTTTCTATTCAATTTCATTCCATTCCACTCAATTCCACTTGGGTTGATAGCATTCCATTCCATTCCATTGCATTCCATTCCATTCCATTACCGCTCAGGTTGATTCCTTTCCAATCCATTCTATTCCATTCACTTTCATTCCATTCCATTCCGATCCATTTACTCATATTGATTCCATTCCATTCCATTACTTTCCATTCTATTCCATTCCGTTCGAGTCAGGTTGATTCACTTCCATTCCATTCCACACCATTCCATTCCATTCCACTCGTGTTGATTACATTCCTTTCTATTCCATTCCATTCCATTCCATTGCTTTCCATTCCATACCCTTCCACTTGTGTTGTTTCCATTCCATTCCTTTCCATTTCACTCAGGTTGATTCAGTTCCATTCTATTCTATTCCATTCCATTCCCTTCCATTCCATTCCAATCCATTCCACTCGGTTTGATTCCATTGCATTCCATTTCATTCCATTCCCTTCCACTCCTTTCCATTCCATTCCATTAAATTTCATTCCATTCCACTCGGGATGTTTCCATTCCATTCCATTTCATTCCATTCCATTCCACTCCTGTCCATTCCGTTCCATTCCACTCATGTTGATTGCATTCCATTCCATTCCATTCCATTCCATTCCATTCCATTCAACTTGGGTTGATTCCATTTCATTCTATTCTATTCCATTCCATTCCTTTCCATTTCACTCAGGTTGATTCAGCTCCATTCTATTCCATTCCATTCCATTCCATTCCATTCCACTCAGGTTTATTTTATTCAATTCCGTTACATTCCACTCCATTGCAATCCATTCCATCCATTCCATTCCATTCCATTCCATTTCTTTCGATTTGATTCCTTTCAATTCCATTCCATTCCATTCTATTGCATTCCATGCCACTCCGGTTGATTCCATTCCTTTCCATTCCATTCCATTCCATTCCATTGCATTCTACTCGAGTTGTTTCCATTCCATTACATTCTATTCCATTCCATTCCATTGCATTCCAATCCATTCCACTCGAATTGATTCCATTTCATTCCATTCCAATCCATTCCATTCCATTCCATTCCACTCAGCATGATTCCATTCCATTCCATTCTTTTGATTCTATTACATTCCATTCCTTTCCATTCGTTTCATTCCATTCCATTCCATTCCAAGCCACTTTTGTTGATTCTGTTCCTTTCAATTCCATTCCATTCCATTCCTTTCCATTCCATTCCATTCCATGCCATTCCATTCCTCCCGGGTTGATTCCATTCCATTGCATTACATTCGTGTTGATTCAGTTCTATTCTTTTCAATTCCATTCCATTCCATTCCATTACACTCCAATCTATTCAAGTCATGTTGATTCCATTCCATTCCATTCCATTGCATTCCATTCCATTGCATTCCTTTCCATTCCATTCCATTCCATTCCATTCCATTCCATTCCACTCGGGTTAATTCCATTCCATTCCATTCCTTTCCATTCCATTCCATTCCATTCTATTCCACTCGCGAAGATTGAATTCCATTGTATTCGATTCCATTCCATTCCATTCCTTTCCATTCAATTCCATTCCACTCGGGTTGATTCCATTCCATTCCATTCCTTCCCATTCCATTCCATTCTGTTCCATTCCACTCGGGCTGATTCCATTCCATGCCATTCCATTCCACTGCGTTCCATTCCATTAAATTCCATTCCATTCCAATCCATTCCTTTCCATTTGTGATGATTCCGTTCCATTGCCGTCCATTCCATTCCATTCCATTCCACTCAGGTTTATACAGTTTCATTCAATTCCATTCCATTCCTTTCCATTCCATTCAATTCCAGTCGGGTTTATTAAATTCCATTCCATTCCATTCCATTCCATTCCATCACATAACATTCCACTAGGGTTGATTCCATTCCATTCAATTCCACTTCATTCCACTCCATTCCATTCCATTCCATTCCATTGTATTCCATTACACACGGTTTGATTCAGTTCCATTCCTTCCATTCCATTCAATTCCATTCCTTTCCATTCCATTCCATTCCATTCCATTTCTATCCATTTGATTTCATTCCATTCCATTCTATTCCATTCCATTACATTATATTCCACTCTGGTTGATTCCATTTCATTCCATTCTATTTCGTTCCATTCCATTCCATTCCATTCTACTCGAGTTCTTTCCATTACAATTCAGTCTATTCCATTCCATTCCAATCCATTCCATTGCATTCCAATCCATTGGATTCGGATTTGTTACATTCCACTCCACTCCATTCCATTCCATTTCATTCCATTCCATTCCATTCCATTCCGTTCCATTCCATTGCATTCCAATCGGGTTGATTCCATTCCACTCCATTCCATTCCTTTCCATTCCGTTCCATTGCATTCCATTCCATTCCATTCCATTCCACTCGGCTTGATTCCATTCCATTCCATTCCATTCCATTCCATTCTATTCAATTCCGTTCCATTCTTTTCACTTCGTTGCATTCCATTCCATTCCATTCCATTCCACTAGTGTTGATTCCATTCCTTTCTAATCCATTCTATTCCATTCCTTTCCATTCCATTCTATTCCATGCCACTCCATTCCTCTCTGGTTGATTCCATTCTATTCCGTTTCACGCCATTCCATTCCATTCCATTCTATTCCATTCCATTCAATTCCGTTCCATTCCTATCAGTTTCCTTCCATTCCATTCCACTGGGGATGTTTCCATTCCATTCCATTTCAATTCATTCCATTCCACTCCTTTCCATTCCATTCCATACCACTCGTGTTGATTCCATTCCATTCCATTCCATTCCATTCCATTCCATTCCATTCCTTTCCATTCCTTTCCACTCTATTTGATTACATTCATTCTATTCCATTCCATTCCAATCCGTTCCATGCCATTACATTCCACTTGGATTGATTCCGTTCCATTCCGTTCTGTTTCATTCCATTCCATTCCTTGCCATTCCATTCCATTCCATTCCATTCCTTTCCATTCCTTTCCACTCTATTTGATTACATTCATTCTATTCCATTCCATTCCAATCCTTTCCATGCCATTACATTCCACTTGGATTGATTCCGTTCCATTCCGTTCCGTTTCATTCCATTCCATTCCTTGCCATTCCATTCCATTCCATTCCATTCCATTCCTTTCCATTCCTTTCCATTCCATTCCATTCCGTTCCATTCCAGTCCATTCCATTCCATCCCATCCCATTCAATTCTCTCGAGTTGTTTGCAGTTCTTTCCTTTATATTCCATTCCATTCCATTCCATTGCATTCCATTCCATTCCATTGCATTCCATTCCATTGCATTCCATTCCATTCCATTCCATTCCATTGCATTCCATTCCATTCCATTCAATTCAATTCCACCTGGATTTGTTCCATTCCATTCCAATCCATTCCATTCCATTCCATTCCATTCCACTCCACTCGTGTTGATTCCAGTCCATTCCACTCAATTCCATTCCATTTCATTCCATTCCTTTCCACTCGGGTTGATTCCATTCCATTCCATTCCATTCCTTTCCATTCAATTCCATTCAATTCTCTCGGGTTGATTCACTTCCTTTCCTTTCTATTCCATTCCATTCCATTCCACTTGGGTTGATTGCATTCCATTCCATTCCATTCCATTCTATTCCATTCCATTCCATTCCATTCCACTTGGATTGGCTCCATTCCATTCCATTTAATTCCATTCCATTCCATTCCATTCCTTTCCATTCCATTCCATTCCATTCAGGTTGATTGAATTCCATTCCATTCCATTCAATACAATTCCATTCCATTCCTCTCATGTTGATTACATTCCATTCTACTCCGTTCCATTCCACTCCACTTCATTGCATTCCATTCCATTCCATTCCACTTGGGTTGATTCCATTCCAATCCATTCCATTCCATTCCATTCCATTCCATTCTATTCCACTCGTGTTGATTCCAATCCATTCCACTCAATTCCATTCCATTTCATTCCATTCCTTTCCATTCGGGTTGATTCCATTCCATTCCCTTCCTTTCCTTTCCATTCAATTCCATTCAATTCTCTCGGGTTGTTTCCCTTCCTTTCCTTTCTATTCCATTCCATTCCATTCCACTTGGGTTGATTGCATTCCATTCCATTCCATTCCATTCCATTCCATTCCATTCCATTCCATTCCATTCCATTCCATTCCACTTGGGTTGGCTCCATTCCATTCCATTTAATTCCATTCCATTCCATTCCATTCCATTCCATTCCATTCCTTTCCATTCCATTCCATTCCATTCAGGTTGATTGAATTCCATTCCATTCCATTCAATACAATTCCATTCCATTCCTCTCGTGTTGATTACATTCCATTCTACTCCGTTCCATTCCACTCCACTTCATTGCATTCCATTCCATTCCATTCCACTTGGGTTGATTCCATTCCACTCCATTCCATTCAAAACAATTCCATTCCATTCCTCTCGTGTTGATTACATTCCATTCTAATCCGTTCCATTCCACTCCACTTCATTGCATTCCATTACATTCCATTCCACTTGGGTTGATTCCATTCCACTCCATTCCATTCCATTTCATTCTTTTCCTTTCCATTCCATTCCACTCTGTTCCATTCCATTGCATTGCACTCAGGTTGATTCCATTCCATTCCATTCCATTCCATTCTATTCCATTCCACTAAGGATGATTCCATTCCATTCCACTTCATTCCATTCCATTGCATTCCATACCATTCCGTTCCATTCCATTTCACTCCTGTTGATTCCTTTCCTTTCCTTTCCATTCCATTCCTTTGCATTCCATTCCACTCTGGTTGATTCCATTCCATTCCATTCCACTCGGGTTGATTCTCTTCCATTCCATTCCATTCCATTCCATGCCATTCCATTCCATTCCACTCAATTTGATTGAATTTCATTGTGTTCCATTCCATTCCATTCCATTCCTGTTGATTCAATTTCATTCTATTCCATTCCATTGCATTCCCTTCCATTCCGCTCAGGTTGATTGTATTCCATTCCACACCATTCCATTCCATTCAATTCCATTCCATTCCAGTTGATTCAATTCCATTCCTTTTTTTTCCATTCCATTCCATTTTACTCCTGTTCATTGTATTCTATTCCATTCCATTCCACTAGGGTTGATTCATTTCCATTAAATTCCTTTCCAATCCATTTCATTCCATTCCACTCATGGTGATAAAATTCCCCTCTATTCCATTCCATTGTGTTCCATTCAATTCCATGCCATTCAACTCGGGTTGATTCCATTCCATCCCTTTCCATTCCATTCCATTCCATTGCATTCCACTCCGGAAGTTTCCATTCCATTCCACTCCATTCGATTCCATTCCATAATGTTACATTATGTTACATTCCACTCAGGATGATTCAATTCCATTCCATTAAATTCCATTCCATAACATTCCATTACATTCAACTCGGTTTGACTCCATTCCACTCCATTGAATTCCATTCCATTCATTCCATTCCATTCCATTCCATTCCAATCCAATCCATTCCATTCCATTCCACTCGGGTTGACTCCATTTCATTCTATTCCATTCCATTCCATTCCATTCCATTCCATTCCATTCCATTGCACTTGATTTGATTCCATTCCATTCCATTCCATTTCATTCCATTCCCTTCGTTTCCATTCCATTCCATTCCTTTCCATTCCATTCCATTCCATTCCTTTCCATTCCACTCGGGATGATACCATTCCATTCCATTCCAATCTCTCGGGTTGATTCCATTCCTTTCCTTTCTATTCAATTTCATTCCATTCCACTCAATTCCACTTGGGTTGATAGCATTCCATTCCATTCCATTGCATTCCATTCCATTCCATTACCGCTCAGGTTGATTCCTTTCCAATCCATTCTATTCCATTCCCTTTCATTCCATTCCATTCCGATCCATTTACTCATATTGATTCCATTCCATTCCATTACTTTCCATTCTATTCCATTCCGTTCGAGTCAGGTTGATTCACTTCCATTCCATTCCACACCATTCCATTCCATTCCACTCGTGTTGATTACATTCCTTTCTATTCCATTCCATTCCATTCCATTGCTTTCCATTCCATACCCTTCCACTTGTGTTGTTTCCATTCCATTCCTTTCCATTTCACTCAGGTTGATTCAGTTCCATTCTATTCTCTTCCATTCCATTCCCTTCCATTCCATTCCAATCCATTCCACTCGGTTTGATTCCATTGCATTCCATTTCATTCCATTCCCTTCCACTCCTTTCCATTCCATTCCATTAAATTTCATTCCATTCCACTCGGGATGTTTCCATTCCATTCCATTTCATTCCATTCCATTCCACTCCTGTCCATTCCGTTCCATTCCACTCATGTTGATTGCATTCCATTCCATTCCATTCCATTCCATTCCATTCCATTCAACTTGGGTTGATTCCATTTCATTCTATTCTATTCCATTCCATTCCTTTCCATTTCACTCAGGTTGATTCAGCTCCATTCTATTCCATTCCATTCCATTCCATTCCATTCCACTCAGGTTTATTTTATTCAATTCCGTTACATTCCACTCCATTGCAATCCATTCCATCCATTCCATTCCATTCCATTCCATTTCTTTCGATTTGATTCCTTTCAATTCCATTCCATTCCATTCTATTGCATTCCATGCCACTCCGGTTGATTCCATTCCTTTCCATTCCATTCCATTCCATTCCATTGCATTCTACTCGAGTTGTTTCCATTCCATTACATTCTATTCCATTCCATTCCATTGCATTCCAATCCATTCCACTCGAATTGATTCCATTTCATTCCATTCCAATCCATTCCATTCCATTCCATTCCACTCAGCATGATTCCATTCCATTCCATTCTTTTGATTCTATTACATTCCATTCCTTTCCATTCGTTTCATTCCATTCCATTCCATTCCAAGCCACTTTTGTTGATTCTGTTCCTTTCAATTCCATTCCATTCCATTCCTTTCCATTCCATTCCATTCCATGCCATTCCATTCCTCCCGGGTTGATTCCATTCCATTGCATTACATTCGTGTTGATTCAGTTCTATTCTTTTCAATTCCATTCCATTCCATTCCATTACACTCCAATCTATTCAAGTCATGTTGATTCCATTCCATTCCATTCCATTGCATTCCATTCCATTGCATTCCTTTCCATTCCATTCCATTCCATTCCATTCCATTCCATTCCATTCCATTCCACTCGGGTTAATTCCATTCCATTCCATTCCTTTCCATTCCATTCCATTCCATTCTATTCCACTCGCGAAGATTGAATTCCATTGTATTCGATTCCATTCCATTCCATTCCTTTCCATTCAATTCCATTCCACTCGGGTTGATTCCATTCCATTCCATTCCTTCCCATTCCATTCCATTCTGTTCCATTCCACTCGGGCTGATTCCATTCCATGCCATTCCATTCCACTGCGTTCCATTCCATTAAATTCCATTCCATTCCAATCCATTCCTTTCCATTTGTGATGATTCCGTTCCATTGCCGTCCATTCCATTCCATTCCATTCCACTCAGGTTTATACAGTTTCATTCAATTCCATTCCATTCCTTTCCATTCCATTCAATTCCAGTCGGGTTTATTAAATTCCATTCCATTCCATTCCATTCCATTCCATCACATAACATTCCACTAGGGTTGATTCCATTCCATTCAATTCCACTTCATTCCACTCCATTCCATTCCATTCCATTCCATTGTATTCCATTACACACGGTTTGATTCAGTTCCATTCCTTCCATTCCATTCAATTCCATTCCTTTCCATTCCATTCCATTCCATTCCATTTCTATCCATTTGATTTCATTCCATTCCATTCTATTCCATTCCATTACATTATATTCCACTCTGGTTGATTCCATTTCATTCCATTCTATTTCGTTCCATTCCATTCCATTCCATTCTACTCGAGTTCTTTCCATTACAATTCAGTCTATTCCATTCCATTCCAATCCATTCCATTGCATTCCAATCCATTGGATTCGGATTTGTTACATTCCACTCCACTCCATTCCATTCCATTTCATTCCATTCCATTCCATTCCATTCCGTTCCATTCCATTGCATTCCAATCGGGTTGATTCCATTCCACTCCATTCCATTCCTTTCCATTCCGTTCCATTGCATTCCATTCCATTCCATTCCATTCCACTCGGCTTGATTCCATTCCATTCCATTCCATTCCATTCCATTCTATTCAATTCCGTTCCATTCTTTTCACTTCGTTGCATTCCATTCCATTCCATTCCATTCCACTAGTGTTGATTCCATTCCTTTCTAATCCATTCTATTCCATTCCTTTCCATTCCATTCTATTCCATGCCACTCCATTCCTCTCTGGTTGATTCCATTCTATTCCGTTTCACGCCATTCCATTCCATTCCATTCTATTCCATTCCATTCAATTCCGTTCCATTCCTATCAGTTTCCTTCCATTCCATTCCACTGGGGATGTTTCCATTCCATTCCATTTCAATTCATTCCATTCCACTCCTTTCCATTCCATTCCATACCACTCGTGTTGATTCCATTCCATTCCATTCCATTCCATTCCATTCCATTCCATTCCTTTCCATTCCTTTCCACTCTATTTGATTACATTCATTCTATTCCATTCCATTCCAATCCGTTCCATGCCATTACATTCCACTTGGATTGATTCCGTTCCATTCCGTTCTGTTTCATTCCATTCCATTCCTTGCCATTCCATTCCATTCCATTCCATTCCTTTCCATTCCTTTCCACTCTATTTGATTACATTCATTCTATTCCATTCCATTCCAATCCTTTCCATGCCATTACATTCCACTTGGATTGATTCCGTTCCATTCCGTTCCGTTTCATTCCATTCCATTCCTTGCCATTCCATTCCATTCCATTCCATTCCATTCCTTTCCATTCCTTTCCATTCCATTCCATTCCGTTCCATTCCAGTCCATTCCATTCCATCCCATCCCATTCAATTCTCTCGAGTTGTTTGCAGTTCTTTCCTTTATATTCCATTCCATTCCATTCCATTGCATTCCATTCCATTCCATTGCATTCCATTCCATTGCATTCCATTCCATTCCATTCCATTCCATTGCATTCCATTCCATTCCATTCAATTCAATTCCACCTGGATTTGTTCCATTCCAATCCATTCCATTCCATTCCATTCCATTCCACTCCACTCGTGTTGATTCCAGTCCATTCCACTCAATTCCATTCCATTTCATTCCATTCCTTTCCACTCGGGTTGATTCCATTCCATTCCATTCCATTCCTTTCCATTCAATTCCATTCAATTCTCTCGGGTTGATTCACTTCCTTTCCTTTCTATTCCATTCCATTCCATTCCACTTGGGTTGATTGCATTCCATTCCATTCCATTCCATTCTATTCCATTCCATTCCATTCCATTCCACTTGGATTGGCTCCATTCCATTCCATTTAATTCCATTCCATTCCATTCCATTCCTTTCCATTCCATTCCATTCCATTCAGGTTGATTGAATTCCATTCCATTCCATTCAATACAATTCCATTCCATTCCTCTCATGTTGATTACATTCCATTCTACTCCGTTCCATTCCACTCCACTTCATTGCATTCCATTCCATTCCATTCCACTTGGGTTGATTCCATTCCAATCCATTCCATTCCATTCCATTCCATTCCATTCTATTCCACTCGTGTTGATTCCAATCCATTCCACTCAATTCCATTCCATTTCATTCCATTCCTTTCCATTCGGGTTGATTCCATTCCATTCCCTTCCTTTCCTTTCCATTCAATTCCATTCAATTCTCTCGGGTTGTTTCCCTTCCTTTCCTTTCTATTCCATTCCATTCCATTCCACTTGGGTTGATTGCATTCCATTCCATTCCATTCCATTCCATTCCATTCCATTCCATTCCATTCCATTCCACTTGGGTTGGCTCCATTCCATTCCATTTAATTCCATTCCATTCCATTCCATTCCATTCCATTCCATTCCTTTCCATTCCATTCCATTCCATTCAGGTTGATTGAATTCCATTCCATTCCATTCAATACAATTCCATTCCATTCCTCTCGTGTTGATTACATTCCATTCTACTCCGTTCCATTCCACTCCACTTCATTGCATTCCATTCCATTCCATTCCACTTGGGTTGATTCCATTCCACTCCATTCCATTCAAAACAATTCCATTCCATTCCTCTCGTGTTGATTACATTCCATTCTACTCCGTTCCATTCCACTCCACTTCATTGCATTCCATTACATTCCATTCCACTTGGGTTGATTCCATTCCACTCCATTCCATTCCATTTCATTCTTTTCCTTTCCATTCCATTCCACTCTGTTCCATTCCATTGCATTCCACTCAGGTTGATTCCATTCCATTCCATTCCATTCCATTCTATTCCATTCCACTAAGGATGATTCCATTCCATTCCACTTCATTCCATTCCATTGCATTCCATACCATTCCGTTCCATTCCATTTCACTCCTGTTGATTCCTTTCCTTTCCTTTCCATTCCATTCCTTTGCATTCCATTCCACTCTGGTTGATTCCATTCCATTCCATTCCATTCCATTCCACTCGGGTTGATTCTCTTCCATTCCATTCCATTCCATTCCATGCCATTCCATTCCATTCCACTCAATTTGATTGAATTTCATTGTGTTCCATTCCATTCCATTCCATTCCTGTTGATTCAATTTCATTCTATTCCATTCCATTGCATTCCCTTCCATTCCGCTCAGGTTGATTGTATTCCATTCCACACCATTCCATTCCATTCAATTCCATTCCATTCCAGTTGATTCAATTCCATTCCTTTTTTTTCCATTCCATTCCATTTTACTCCTGTTCATTGTATTCTATTCCATTCCATTCCACTAGGGTTGATTCATTTCCATTAAATTCCTTTCCAATCCATTTCATTCCATTCCACTCATGGTGATAAAATTCCCCTCTATTCCATTCCATTGTGTTCCATTCAATTCCATGCCATTCAACTCGGGTTGATTCCATTCCATCCCTTTCCATTCCATTCCATTCCATTGCATTCCACTCGGGAAGTTTCCATTCCATTCCACTCCATTCGATTCCATTCCATAATGTTACATTACGTTACATTCCACTCAGGATGATTCAATTCCATTCCATTAAATTCCATTCCATAACATTCCATTACATTCAACTCGGTTTGACTCCATTCCACTCCACTGAATTCCATTCCATTCATTCCATTCCATTCCATTCCATTCCAATCCAATCCATTCCATTCCATTCCACTCGGGTTGATTCCATTTCATTCTATTCCATTCCATTCCATTCCATTCCATTCCATTCCATTCCATTCCATTCCATTGCACTTGATTTGATTCCATTCCATTCCATTCCATTTCATTCCATTCCCTTCGTTTCCATTCCATTCCATTCCTTTCCATTCCATTCCATTCCATTCCTTTCCATTCCACTCGGGATGATACCATTCCATTCCATTCCAATCTCTCGGGTTGATTCCATTCCTTTCCTTTCTATTCAATTTCATTCCATTCCACTCAATTCCACTCGGGTTGATAGCATTCCATTCCATTCCATTGCATTCCATTCCATTCCATTGCATTCCATTCCATTCCATTGCATTCCATTCCATTCCATTACTGCTCAGGTTGATTCCTTTCCAATCCATTCTATTCCATTCCCTTTCATTCCATTCCATTCCGATCCATTTACTCATATTGATTCCATTCCATTCCATTACTTTCCATTCTATTCCATTCCGTTCGAGTCAGGTTGATTCACTTCCATTCCATTCCACACCATTCCATTCCATTCCACTCGTGTTGATTACATTCCTTTCTATTCCATTCCATTCCATTCCATTCCATTGCTTTCCATTCCATACCCTTCCACTTCTGTTGTTTCCATTCCATTCCTTTCCATTTCACTCAGGTTGATTCAGGTCCATTCTATTCTATTCCATTCCATTCCCTTCCATTCCATTCCAATCCATTCCACTCGGTTTGATTCCATTGCATTCCATTTCATTCCATTCCCTTCCACTCCTTTCCATTCCATTCCATTAAATTTCATTCCATTCCACTCGGGATGTTTCCATTCCATTCCATTTCATTCCATTCCATTCCACTCCTGTCCATTCCGTTCCATTCCACTCATGTTGATTGCATTCCATTCCATTCCATTCCATTCCATTCCATTCCATTCAACTTGGGTTGATTCCATTTCATTCTATTCTATTCCATTCCATTCCTTTCCATTTCACTCAGTTTGATTCAGCTCCATTCTATTCCATTCCATTCCATTCCATTCCATTCCATTCCATTCCATTCCATTCCATTCCACTCAGGTTTATTTTATTCAATTCCGTTACATTCCACTCCATTGCAATCCATTCCATCCATTCCATTCCATTCCATTCCATTTCTTTCGATTTGATTCCTTTCAATTCCATTCCATTCCATTCTATTGCATTCCATGCCACTCCGGTTGATTCCATTCCTTTCCATTCCATTCCATTCCATTCCATTGCATTCTACTCGAGTTGTTTCCATTCCATTACATTCTATTCCATTCCATTCCATTGCATTCCAATCCATTCCACTCGAATTGATTCCATTTCATTCCATTCCAATCCATTCCATTCCATTCCATTCCACTCAGCATGGTTCCATTCCATTCCATTCTTTTGATTCTATTACATTCCATTCCTTTCCATTCGTTTCATTCCATTCCATTCCATTCCAAGCCACTTTTGTTGATTCTGTTCCTTTCAATTCCATTTCATTCCATTCCTTTCAATTCCATTCCATTCCATGCCATTCCATTCCTCCCGGGTTGATTCCATTCCATTGCATTACATTCGTGTTGATTCAGTTCTATTCTTTTCCATTCCATTCCATTCCATTACACTCCAATCTATTCAAGACATGTTGATTCCATTCCATTCCATTCCATTGCATTCCATTCCATTGCATTCCTTTCCATTCCATTCCATTCCATTCCATTCCATTCCATTCCACTCGGGTTAATTCCATTCCATTCCATTCCTTTCCATTCCATTCCATTCTATTCCACTCGCGAAGATTGAATTCCATTGTATTCGATTCCATTCCATTCCATTCCTTTCCATTCAATTCCATTCCACTCGGGTTGATTCCATTCCATTCCGTTCCTTCCCATTCCATTCCATTCTGTTCCATTCCACTCGGGCTGATTCCATTCCATGCCATTCCATTCCACTGCGTTCCATTCCATTAAATTCCATTCCATTCCAATCCATTCCTTTCCATTTGTGATGATTCCGTTCCATTGCCGTCCATTCCATTCCATTCCATTCCACTCAGGTTTATACAGTTTCATTCAATTCCATTCCATTCCTTTCCATTCCATTCAATTCCAGTCGGGTTTATTAAATTCCATTCCATTCCATTCCATTCCATTCCATCACATAACATTCCACTAGGGTTGATTCCATTCCATTCAATTCCACTTCATTCCACTCCATTCCATTCCATTCCATTCCATTGTATTCCATTACACACGGTTTGATTCAGTTCCATTCCTTCCATTCCATTCAATTCCATTCCTTTCCATTCCATTCCATTCCATTCCATTTCTATCCATTTGATTTCATTCCATTCCATTCTATTCCATTCCATTCCATTGTATTCCACTCTGGTTGATTCCATTTCATTCCATTCTATTTCATTCCATTCCATTCCATTCCATTCTACTCGAGTTCTTTCCATTACAATTCAGTCTATTCCATTCCATTCCAATCCATTCCAATGCTTTCCAATCCATTGGATTCGGATTTGTTACATTCCACTCCACTCCATTCCATTCCATTTCATTCCATTCCATTCCATTCCATTCCGTTCCATTCCATTGCATTCCAATCGGGTTGATTCCATTCCATTCCATTCCATTCCTTTCCATTCCGTTCCATTGCATTCCATTCCTTTCCATTCCATTCCACTCGGCTTGATTCCATTCCATTCCATTCCATTCCATTCTATTCAATTCCGTTCCATTCTTTTCACTTCGTTGCATTCCATTCCTTTCCATTCCATTCCACTAGTGTTGATTCCATTCCTTTCTAATCCATTCTATTCCATTCCTTTCCATTCCATTCTATTCCATGCCACTCCATTCCTCTCTGGTTGATTCCATTCTATTCCGTTTCACTCCATTCCATTCCATTCCATTCTATTCCATTCCATTCAATTCCGTTCCATTCCTATCAGTTTCCTTCCATTCCATTCCATTCCATTCCACTGGGGATGTTTCCATTCCATTCCATTTCAATTCATTCCATTCCACTCCTTTCCATTCCATTCCATACCACTCGTGTTGATTCCATTCCATTCCATTCCATTCCATTCCTTTCCATTCCTTTCCACTCTATTTGATTACATTCATTCTATTCCATTCCATTCCAATCCTTTCCATGCCATTACATTCCACTTGGATTGATTCCGTTCCATTCCGTTCCGTTTCATTCCATTCCATTCCTTGCCATTCCATTCCATTCCATTCCATTCCTTTCCGTTCCTTTCCATTCCATTCCATTCCATTCCGTTCCATTCCATTCCCCTCGGGATGATACCTTTCCATTCCATTCCAGTCCATTCCATTCCATTGCATCCCATTCAATTCTCTCGAGTTGTTTGCAGTGCTTTCCTTTCTATTCCATTCCATTCCATTGCATTCCATTTCATTCCATTGCATTCCATTCCATTGCATTCCATTCCATTCCATTGCATTCCATTCCATTCCATTCAATTCAATTCCACCTGGATTTGTTCCATTCCAATCCATTCCATTCCATTCCATTCCATTCCACTCCACTCGTGTTGATTCCAATCCATTCCACTCAATTCCATTCCATTTCATTCCATTCCTTTCCACTCGGGTTGATTCCATTCCATTCCTTTCCTTTCAATTCCATTCAATTCTCTCGGGTTGATTCACTTCCTTTCCTTTCTATTCCATTCCATTCCATTCCACTTGGGTTGATTGCATTCCATTCCATTCCATTCCATTCTATTCCATTCCATTCCATTCCATTCCACTTGGGTTGGCTCCATTCCATTCCATTTAATTCCATTCCATTCCATTCCATTCCATTCCATTCCTTTCCATTCCATTCCATTCCATTCAGGTTGATTGAATTCCATTCCATTCCATTCAATACAATTCCATTCCATTCCTCTCATGTTGATTACATTCCATTCTACTCCGTTCCATTCCACTCCACTTCATTGCATTCCATTCCATTCCATTCCACTTGGGTTGATTCCATTCCAATCCATTCCATTCCATTCCATTCCATTCTATTGCACTCGTGTTGATTCCAGTCCATTCCACTCAATTCCATTCCATTTCATTCCATTCCTTTCCATTCGGGTTGATTCCATTCCATTCCCTTCCTTTCCTTTCCATTCAATTCCATTCAATTCTCTCGGGTTGTTTCCCTTCCTTTCCTTTCTATTCCATTCCATTCCATTCCACTTGGGTTGATTGCATTCCATTCCATTCCATTCCATTCCATTCCATTCCATTCCATTCCATTCCACTTGGGTTGGCTCCATTCCATTCCATTTAATTCCATTCCATTCCATTCCATTCCATTCCATTCCATTCCTTTCCATTCCATTCCATTCCATTCAGGTTGATTGAATTCCATTCCATTCCATTCAATACAATTCCATTCCATTCCTCTTGTGTTGATTACATTCCATTCTACTCCGTTCCATTCCACTCCACTTCATTGCATTCCATTCCATTCCATTCCACTTGGGTTGATTCCATTCCACTCCATTCCATTCAAAACAATTCCATTCCATTCCTCTCGTGTTGATTACATTCCATTCTACTCCGTTCCATTCCACTCCACTTCATTGCATTCCATTACATTCCATTCCACTTGGGTTGATTCCATTCCACTCCATTCCATTCCATTTCATTCTTTTCCTTTCCATTCCATTCCACTCTGTTCCATTCCATTGCATTCCACTCAGGTTGTTTCCATTCCATTCCATTCCATTCCATTCTATTCCATTCCACTAAGGATGATTCCATTCCATTCCACTTCATTCCATTCCATTGCATTCCATACCATTCCGTTCCATTCCATTTCACTCCTGTTGATTCCTTTCCTTTCCTTTCCATTCCATTCCTTTGCATTCCATTCCACTCTGGTTGATTCCATTCCATTCCATTCCATTCCATTCCATTCCATTCCATTCCATTCCATTCCATTCCACTCGGGTTGATTCTCTTCCATTCCATTCCATTCCATTCCATGCCATTCCATTCCATTCCACTCAATTTGATTGAATTTCATTGTGTTCCATTCCATTCCATTCCATTCCTGTTGATTCAATTTCATTCTATTCCATTCCATTGCATTCCCTTCCATTCCGCTCAGGTTGATTGTATTCCATTCCACACCATTCCATTCCATTCAATTCCATTCCATTCCAGTTGATTCAATTCCATTCCTTTTTTTTCCATTCCATTCCATTTTACTCCTGTTCATTGTATTCTATTCCATTCCATTCCACTAGGGTTGATTCATTTCCATTAAATTCCTTTCCAATCCATTTCATTCCATTCCACTCATGGTGATAAAATTCCCCTCTATTCCATTCCATTGTGTTCCATTCAATTCCATGCCATTCAACTCGGGTTGATTCCATTCCATCCCTTTCCATTCCATTCCATTCCATTGCATTCCACTCCGGAAGTTTCCATTCCATTCCACTCCATTCGATTCCATTCCATAATGTTACATTACGTTACATTCCACTCAGGATGATTCAATTCCATTCCATTAAATTCCATTCCATAACATTCCATTACATTCAACTCGGTTTGACTCCATTCCACTCCATTGAATTCCATTCCATTCATTCCATTCCATTCCATTCCATTCCAATCCAATCCATTCCATTCCATTCCACTCGGGTTGATTCCATTTCATTCTATTCCATTCCATTCCATTCCATTCCATTCCATTCCATTCCATTGCACTTGATTTGATTCCATTCCATTCCATTAAATTTCATTCCATTCCCTTCGTTTCCATTCCATTCCATTCCTTTCCATTCCATTCCATTCCATTCCTTTCCATTCCACTCGGGATGATACCATTCCATTCCATTCCAATCTCTCGGGTTGATTCCATTCCTTTCCTTTCTATTCAATTTCATTCCATTCCACTCAATTCCACTTGGGTTGATAGCATTCCATTCCATTCCATTGCATTCCATTCCATTCCATTACCGCTCAGGTTGATTCCTTTCCAATCCATTCTATTCCATTCCCTTTCATTCCATTCCATTCCGATCCATTTACTCATATTGATTCCATTCCATTCCATTACTTTCCATTCTATTCCATTCCGTTCGAGTCAGGTTGATTCACTTCCATTCCATTCCACACCATTCCATTCCATTCCACTCGTGTTGATTACATTCCTTTCTATTCCATTCCATTCCATTCCATTGCTTTCCATTCCATACCCTTCCACTTGTGTTGTTTCCATTCCATTCCTTTCCATTTCACTCAGGTTGATTCAGTTCCATTCTATTCTATTCCATTCCATTCCCTTCCATTCCATTCCAATCCATTCCACTCGGTTTGATTCCATTGCATTCCATTTCATTCCATTCCCTTCCACTCCTTTCCATTCCATTCCATTAAATTTCATTCCATTCCACTCGGGATGTTTCCATTCCATTCCATTTCATTCCATTCCATTCCACTCCTGTCCATTCCGTTCCATTCCACTCATGTTGATTGCATTCCATTCCATTCCATTCCATTCCATTCCATTCCATTCAACTTGGGTTGATTCCATTTCATTCTATTCTATTCCATTCCATTCCTTTCCATTTCACTCAGGTTGATTCAGCTCCATTCTATTCCATTCCATTCCATTCCATTCCATTCCATTCCATTCCATTCCATTCCACTCAGGTTTATTTTATTCAATTCCGTTACATTCCACTCCATTGCAATCCATTCCATCCATTCCATTCCATTCCATTCCATTTCTTTCGATTTGATTCCTTTCAATTCCATTCCATTCCATTCTATTGCATTCCATGCCACTCCGGTTGATTCCATTCCTTTCCATTCCATTCCATTCCATTCCATTGCATTCTACTCGAGTTGTTTCCATTCCATTACATTCTATTCCATTCCATTCCATTGCATTCCAATCCATTCCACTCGAATTGATTCCATTTCATTCCATTCCAATCCATTCCATTCCATTCCATTCCACTCAGCATGATTCCATTCCATTCCATTCTTTTGATTCTATTACATTCCATTCCTTTCCATTCGTTTCATTCCATTCCATTCCATTCCAAGCCACTTTTGTTGATTCTGTTCCTTTCAATTCCATTCCATTCCATTCCTTTCAATTCCATTCCATTCCATGCCATTCCATTCCTCCCGGGTTGATTCCATTCCATTGCATTACATTCGTGTTGATTCAGTTCTATTCTTTTCCATTCCATTCCATTCCATTACACTCCAATCTATTCAAGTCATGTTGATTCCATTCCATTCCATTTCATTGCATTCCATTCCATTGCATTCCTTTCCATTCCATTCCATTCCATTCCATTCCATTCCATTCCATTCCACTCGGGTTAATTCCATTCCATTCCATTCCTTTCCATTCCATTCCATTCCATTCTATTCCACTCGCGAAGATTGAATTCCAGTGTATTCGATTCCATTCCATTCCATTCCTTTCCATTCAATTCCATTCCACTCGGGTTGATTCCATTCCATTCCATTCCTTCCCATTCCATTCCATTCTGTTCCATTCCACTCGGGCTGATTCCATTCCATGCCATTCCATTCCACTGCGTTCCATTCCATTAAATTCCATTCCATTCCAATCCATTCCTTTCCATTTGTGATGATTCCGTTCCATTGCCGTCCATTCCATTCCATTCCATTCCACTCAGGTTTATACAGTTTCATTCAATTCCATTCCATTCCTTTCCATTCCATTCAATTCCAGTCGGGTTTATTAAATTCCATTCCATTCCATTCCATTCCGTTCCATCACATAACATTCCACTAGAGTTGATTCCATTCCATTCAATTCCACTTCATTCCACTCCATTCCATTCCATTCCATTCCATTGTATTCCATTACACACGGTTTGATTCAGTTCCATTCCTTCCATTCCATTCAATTCCATTCCTTTCCATTCCATTCCATTCCATTCCATTTCTATCCATTTGATTTCATTCCATTCCATTCTATTCCATTCCATTACATTATATTCCACTCTGGTTGATTCCATTTCATTCCATTCTATTTCGTTCCATTCCATTCCATTCCATTCTACTCGAATTCTTTCCATTACAATTCAGTCTATTCCATTCCATTCCAATCCATTCCATTGCATTCCAATCCATTGGATTCGGATTTGTTACATTCCACTCCACTCCATTCCATTCCATTTCATTCCATTCCATTCCATTCCATTCCGTTCCATTCCATTGCATTCCAATCGGGTTGATTCCATTCCATTCCATTCCATTCCTTTCCATTCCGTTCCATTGCATTCCATTCCATTCCATTCCATTCCACTCGGCTTGATTCCATTCCATTCCATTCCATTCCTTTCCAATCCATTCTATTCAATTCCGTTCCATTCCTTTCACTTCGTTGCATTCCATTCCATTCCATTCCACTAGTGTTGATTCCATTCCTTTCTAATCCATTCTATTCCATTCCTTTCCATTCCATTCTATTCCATGCCACTCCATTCCTCTCTGGTTGATTCCATTCTATTCCGTTTCACTCCATTCCATTCCATTCCATTCTATTCCATTCCATTCCATTCCGTTCCATTCCTTTCAGTTTCCTTCCATTCCATTCCATTCCATTCCACTGGGGATGTTTCCATTCCATTCCATTTCAATTCATTCCATTCCACTCCTTTCCATTCCATTCCATACCACTCGTGTTGATTCCATTCCATTCCATTCCATTCCATTCCTTTCCATTCCTTTCCACTCTATTTGATTACATTCATTCTATTCCATTCCATTCCAATCCGTTCCATGCCATTACATTCCACTTGGATTGATTCCGTTCCATTCCGTTCTGTTTCATTCCATTCCATTCCTTGCCATTCCATTCCATTCCATTCCATTCCTTTCCGTTCCTTTCCATTCCATTCCATTCCATTCCATTCCGTTCCATTCCATTCCCCTCGGGATGATACCTTTCCATTCCATTCCAGTCCATTCCATTCCATTCCATCCCATTCAATTCTCTCGAGTTGTTTGCAGTCCTTTCCTTTCTATTCAATTCCATTCCATTCCATTGCATTCCATTCCATTCCATTGCATTCCATTCCATTGCATTCCATTTCATTCCATTCCATTCCATTGCATTCCATTCCATTCCACAAGGGTTGATTTCATTCCATTCCATTCCATTGCATTCCATTCCATTCCATTCAATTCCATTCCATTCCACTCGGGTTGATTCCATTCCATTCCATTCCATTCCTTTCCATTCCATTGCATTCCAATTCATTCCATACCATTCCATTCCATTCCATTCCATTTCATTCCATTCTATTCCATTCCATTTCATTCCATTCCATTCCATTCCTTTCCACTGGTGTTGATTCCATTCCATTCCATTCCACTCCATTCCCTTCCGTTACATTCCATTCCATTCCATTCCATTCCATTCCATTCCATTCCATTCCATTCCATTCCATTACATTACATTACATTCCTTTCCACTATGGTTGATTCAGTTTCATTCTATTCCATTCCATTCAATTCCATTCCATTCTATTCCATGCAATTCCTTTCCATTGCACTCAGGTTGAATCAATTCCGTTGCATTCCATTCCATTCCATTCCATTACCTTCCATTCAATTCCACTCCACTCGGGTTAATTCAATTCCATTCTACTCCATTCCATTCCACTCAATTCCATTCCAGTCCACTCGTTTTGATTTAATTCCATTCTATTCCATTCCATTCCATTACATTCCATACCATTGCATTCTACTCGGTTTGCTTCAATTCCATTGCATTCCATTCTATTCCATTACATTCCATAAAATTGCATTCTACTCGGTTTACTTCAATTCCATTGCATTCCATTCTATTCCAATCCATTGCTTTCTATTCCATTCGAGTTGATTCAATTCCATTCACTTCCATTCTATTCCATTCTATTCCATTTCGTTCCATTCCATTCCATTCCATCCCAGTTGATTCAATTCCATTTTATTCCATTTCATTCCATTCCATTCCATTTCATTCCACTCGGGTTGCCTCAACTCCATTCTAATCCATTCCATTCCATTACCTTCCATACCATTCCACTCGGATTTATTCCATTCCATTCCATTCCATTTCTTTCCATTCCATTCAATTCCATTCCAGTTGATTCCACTCCATTGCATTTCATTCCATTCCTTTCCATTCCTGTTGTTTCCATTACATTGTATTCTATTCCATTCCTTTCCATTCTACTTCAATTGATTCAATTTAATTCTATTGAATACCCTTCCATTCCATGCCATTCCATTCCATTCCATTCCACTGAGGATGACTCCATTCCATTCCATTCCATTCCATTTCACTCGGGTTGATGCAATTCTATTCTATTTCATTCCATTCTATTCGATTCCATTCCATTCCATTCCATTCCATTCCACTCGGGTGGGTACAATTCCCTTCTAATCCATACCATTCCATTCTATTCCATTCCGTTCCATTCAATGACATTACATTACATTCCATGACATTACATTACATTCCACTCGGTTTGATTCCATTCCATTCCATTCCATTCCATTCCATTCCATTCCATTCCATTCCATTCAAGTTGATTCAATTCCATACTATTCCTTTCCATTCCACTCCACTCGGATTTGTTCAATTCCATTCAATTCCATTCCATTCCATTCCATTCCATTCCGTTCCATTCCATTCCCTTCCATTTCATTCCATTGCATTCCATTCCTTTCCATTCCATTCCTTTCTATTCCATTCCATTCCATTTCATTCCATTCCATTCCATTGAATTCCATTCCATTCCATTGCATTGCATTCCATTCCATTCCATTCCATTCCATTCCATTCCATTTCATTCCATTCCAATCCATTCCATTCCATTCCATTCCATTCCATTCCATTCCTTTCCATTCCATTCCATTCCTTTTCAGTCGGGTTGATTCCATTGCATTCCATTCCATTCCATTCCATTCCAGTCCTTTCCCCTCGGGTTGATTCCACCCCTTTACATTCCATTACATTACTTTCCATTTCATTCCACTCGGGTTGTTTCCATTCCATTCCATTCCATTCCATTGAATTCCATTCCATTCCATTCCACTTGGGTTGATTCCACTCCATTCCATTCCATTTCTTTCCTTCCATTCATTTCCCTTCCATTCCATACCATTCCATTCCATTCCACTCGGGATGTTTCCATTCCATTCCATTCCACTCAGGATGATTCAATTCCACTCCATTCCATTCCATCTCTTTCCTTCCATTCATTTCCCTTCCATTCCATACCATTCCATTCCATTCGACTCGGGATGTTTCCATTCCATTCCATTCCATTCCATTCGGGTGATTCCATTCCATTCCATTCCATTCCATTCCATTCCATTCCATTCCATTCGGGTTCTTTGCATTCCATTCCATTTCATTCCATTCCATTCCATTCCGTTCCATTCCATTCCATTCCATTCCATTCCATTCCATTCCGTTCCATTATATTACATTCCACTCGGTTTCACTCCATTCCACTCCATTCAATTCCATTCAATTCATTCCATTCCATTCCATTCCGTTCCATTCCATTCCATTCCATTCGGGTTGATTCCATTCCATTCCATTCCATTCCATTTCACTCCATTCCACTTGGGTTGAATCGATTCCATTCCATTCCATTCCATTCCATTCCATTCCACACGTGTTGATTCAACTCCATTCTATTGCATTGCATTCCATTCCATTCCATTCCATTCCTTCCCATTCTATTCCATTCCATTCCATTCCATTCCATTACGTTCCACTCGGGATGATTCCATTCCATTCCATTCCATTTCATTCCATTCCATTCCGTTCCACTCAGGTTGATTCAATTCTATTCCATTCCATACCATTTCTTACCATTCCATTCAATTCCATTCGAGTTGATTCCATTCCATTCCATTCCATTTCACTCCATTCCACTTGGGTTGAATCGATTCCATTCCATTCCATTCCATTCCATTCCACACGTGTTGATTCAACTCCATTCTATTGCATTGCATTCCATTCCATTCCATTCCATTCCTTCCCATTCTATTCCATTCAATTCCATTCCATTCCATTCCATTACGTTCCACTCCGGATGATTCCATTCCATTCCATTCCATTTCATTCCATTCCATTCCGTTCCACTCAGGTTGATTCAATTCTATTCCATTCCATACCATTCCTTTCCATTCCATTCAATTCCAATCCATTCCATTCAATTCCACTCGGGTTGATTCCATTCCATTCCAATCCATTCCCTTCCATTCCATTCCATTCCATTCCACTCGTGTTGATTCAATTCCATTCCATTCCACTCCATTCCATTCCTTTCCATTCCATTCCTTTCCATTCAATTCCATTCCATTCTATTCCATTCCATTCCTTTCCACTGGTGTTGATTCTATTCCATTCCATTCTTTCCATTCCCTTCCATTCTATTCCATTCCATTCCTTTCCACTGGTGTTGATTCTATTCCTTTCCAATCCATTCCATTCCATTTCATTCCCTTGCATTCCACTCAGTTTGTTTCAATTCCATAGTATTCCATTCCATTCTATTCCATGCCATTCCGTTACATTGCATTCAGGTTGATTCAATTGCTTTGCATTCCATTGCATTCCATTCCATTCCATTCAATTCCATTCCATTCTATTACCTACCATTCAATTCCTCTCCACTCGGGGCAATTCAATTCCATTCTATTCCATTCCATTCCACTCAATTCCTTTCCAGTCCACTCGTTTTGATTTAATTCCATTCAATTCCATTCCACTCCATTACATTCCATACCATTGCATTCCACTCGGGTTGATTCAATTCCATTGCATTCCCTTCTATTCCAATCCATTGTATTCCATTCCATTCAAGATGACTCAATTCCTTTCACTTCCATTCTATTCCTTTCCATTCCATCCCAGTTGATTCAATTCCATTCTTTTCCCTTTCATTCCATTTCATTCCATTCCATTCCATTCCATTCCATTCCATTCCATTCCATTCCATTCTATTCCATTCCCCTCGTGTTGGTTGACCTCAATTCTAATCCATTCCATTCCATTCCATTCCATACCTTTCCACTCGGATTGATTCCATTCCATTCCATTCCATTCCACTCCAGTCGATACCATTCCACTTCATTTCATTCCATTCTATTCCATTCCTGTTTTTTCCATTCCATTGAATTCTATTCCTTTCCTTTCCATTCCACTCCAATTGATTCAATTTAATTCTATTCCATTCAAATCCATTGCATTCCATTCCACTCAGGTTGATTCCATTCCACTCCATTCCATTCCATTCCATCCCATTCCACTCCACTCAGGATGGTTCCTTTCCATTCCATTCTATTCCATTCCATTTCAATCCATTCCACTCGGGTTTTTTCCATGCCATTGCATTGCATTCCTTTCCATTCCATTCATTCCTTTCCATTGTATTCCATTCCATTTAAATCCAATCCATTCCATTCCATTCCAGTTGATTCAATTCCATTCCATTACGTTTCACTCCACTCGGGTTGATTCCATTCTATTTAATTCCATTGCATTCCATTCCCTTCCACTCTGGTTGATTCCATTCCATTCAATTCCACTCCATTCCATTCCTTTCCATTCCATTCCATTGCATTCCATTTCACTCAGGTTGATTCAGTTCCATTCCATTCCATTCCATTCCATTCCATTCCATTCCACTCCTGTTGATTGCATTCCATTCCATTCCATTCCATTCCATTCCATTCCATTCCATTCCATTCCATTTCATTCCATTCCACTCGGGATGATTCCATTCCATTCCATTTCATTCCATTCCATTCCACTCCTTTCCATTCCACTCCATTGTACTCTTGTTTATTCCATTCCATTCCATTCCGTTCCTTTCCATTCCACTCCATTCCACTCGTGTTGATTCCATTTCATTCTATTCCATTCCATTCCATTCCATTCCATTCCATTCCATTGCACTTGATTTGATTCCATTCCATTCCATTCCATTTCATTCCATTCCGTTCGTTTCCATTCCATTCCATTCCTTTCCATTCCATTCCATTCCATTCCTTTCCATTCCACTCGGGATGATACCATTCCATTCCATTCCAATCTCTTGGGTTGATTCCATTCCTTTCCTTTCTATTCAATTTCATTCCATTCCACTCAATTCCACTTGGGTTGATAGCATTCCATTCCATTCCATTGCATTCCATTCCATTCCATTACCGCTCAGGTTGATTCCTTTCCAATCCATTCTATTCCATTCCCTTTCATTCCATTCCATTCCGATCCATTTACTCATATTGATTCCATTCCATTCCATTACTTTCCATTCCATTCCATTCCGTTCGAGTCAGGTTGATTCACTTCCATTCCATTCCACACCATTCCATTCCATTCCACTCGTATTGATTACATTCCTTTCTATTCCATTCCATTCCATTCCATTCCATTGCTTTCCATTCCATACCCTTCCACTTGTGTTGTTTCCATTCCATTCCTTTCCATTTCACTCAGGTTGATTCAGTTCCATTCTATTCTATTACATTCCATTCCATTCCCTTCCATTCCATTCCATTCCATTCCACTCGGTTTGATTCCATTCCATTCCATTTCATTCCATTCCCTTCCACTCCTTTCCATTCCATTCCATTAAATTTCATTCCATTCCACTCGGGATGTTTCCATTCCATTCCATTCCATTCCATTCCACTCCTGTCCATTCCGTTCCATTCCACTCATGTTGATTGCATTCCATTCCATTCCATTCCTTTCAATTCCATTCCATTCCATTCAACTTGGGTTGATTCCATTTCATTCTATTCTATTCCATTCCATTCCTTTCCATTTCACTCAGGTTGATTCAGCTCCATTCTATTCCATTCCATTCCATTCTTTTCCATTCCATTCCATTCCATTACACTCCAATCTATTCAAGTCATGTTGATTCCATTCCATTCCATTCCATTGCATTCCATTCCATTGCATTCCTTTCCATTCCATTCCATTCCATTCCATTCCATTCCATTCCATTCCATTCCATTCCACTCGGGTTAATTCCATTCCATTCCATTCCTTTCCATTCCATTCCATTCCATTCTATTCCACTCGCGAAGATTGAATTCCAGTGTATTCGATTCCATTCCATTCCATTCCTTTCCATTCAATTCCATTCCACTCGGGTTGATTCCATTCCATTCCATTCCTTCCCATTCCATTCCATTCTGTTCCATTCCACTCGGGCTGATTCCATTCCATGCCATTCCATTCCACTGCTTTCCATTCCATTAAATTCCATTCCATTCCAATCCATTCCTTTCCATTTGTGATGATTCCGTTCCATTGCCGTCCATTCCATTCCATTCCATTCCACTCAGGTTTATACAGTTTCATTCAATTCCATTCCATTCCTTTCCATTCCATTCAATTCCAGTCGGGTTTATTAAATTCCATTCCATTCCATCACATAACATTCCACTAGGGTTGATTCCATTCCATTCAATTCCACTTCATTCCACTCCATTCCATTCCATTCCATTCCATTGTATTCCATTACACACGGTTTGATTCAGTTCCATTCCTTCCATTCCATTCAATTCCATTCCTTTCCATTCCATTCCATTCCATTCCATTTCTATCCATTTGATTTCATTCCATTCCATTCTATTCCATTCCATTACATTATATTCCACTCTGGTTGATTCCATTTCATTCCATTCTATTTCGTTCCATTCCATTCCATTCCATTCTACTCGAGTTCTTTCCATTACAATTCAGTCTATTCCATTCCATTCCAATCCATTCCATTGCATTCCAATCCATTGGATTCGGATTTGTTACATTCCACTCCACTCCATTCCATTCCATTTCATTCCATTCCATTCCATTCCATTCCGTTCCATTCCATTGCATTCCAATCGGGTTGATTCCATTCCATTCCATTCCATTCCTTTCCATTCCGTTCCATTGCATTCCATTCCATTCCATTCCATTCCACTCGGCTTGATTCCATTCCATTCCATTCCATTCCTTTCCAATCCATTCTATTCAATTCCGTTCCATTCCTTTCACTTCGTTGCATTCCATTCCATTCCATTCCACTAGTGTTGATTCCATTCCTTTCTAATCCATTCTATTCCATTCCTTTCCATTCCATTCTATTCCATGCCACTCCATTCCTCTCTGGTTGATTCCATTCTATTCCGTTTCACTCCATTCCATTCCATTCCATTCTATTCCATTCCATTCCATTCCGTTCCATTCCTTTCAGATTCCTTCCATTCCATTCCATTCCATTCCACTGGGGATGTTTCCATTCCATTCCATTTCAATTCATTCCATTCCACTCCTTTCCATTCCATTCCATACCACTCGTGTTGATTCCATTCCATTCCATTCCATTCCATTCCATTCCTTTCCATTCCTTTCCACTCTATTTGATTACATTCATTCTATTCCATTCCATTCCAATCCGTTCCATGCCATTACATTCCACTTGGATTGATTCCGTTCCATTCCGTTCTGTTTCATTCCATTCCATTCCTTGCCATTCCATTCCATTCCATTCCATTCCTTTCCGTTCCTTTCCATTCCATTCCATTCCATTCCATTCCGTTCCATTCCATTCCCCTCGGGATGATACCTTTCCATTCCATTCCAGTCCATTCCATTCCATTCCATCCCATTCAATTCTCTCGAGTTGTTTGCAGTCCTTTCCTTTCTATTCAATTCCATTCCATTCCATTGCATTCCATTCCATTCCATTGCATTCCATTCCATTGCATTCCATTTCATTCCATTCCATTCCATTGCATTCCATTCCATTCCACAAGGGTTGATTTCATTCCATTCCGTTCCATTGCATTCCATTCCATTCCATTCAATTCCATTCCATTCCACTCGGGTTGATTCCATTCCATTCCATTCCATTCCTTTCCATTCCATTGCATTCCAATTCATTCCATACCATTCCATTCCATTCCATTCCATTCCATTTCATTCCATTCTATTCCATTCCATTTCATTCCATTCCATTCCATTCCATTTCATTCCATTCCATTCCATTCCTTTCCACTGGTGTTGATTCCATTCCATTCCATTCCACTCCATTCCCTTCCGTTACATTCCATTCCATTCCATTCCATTCCATTCCATTCCATTCCATTCCATTCCATTCCATTACATTCCTTTCCACTATGGTTGATTCAGTTTCATTCTATTCCATTCCATTCAATTCCATTCCATTCTATTCCATGCAATTCCTTTCCATTGCACTCAGGTTGAATCAATTCCGTTGCATTCCATTCCATTCCATTCCATTACCTTCCATTCAATTCCACTCCACTCGGGTTAATTCAATTCCATTCTACTCCATTCCATTCCACTCAATTCCATTCCAGTCCACTCGTTTTGATTTAATTCCATTCTATTCCATTCCATTCCATTACATTCCATACCATTGCATTCTACTCGGTTTGCTTCAATTCCATTGCATTCCATTCTATTCCATTACATTCCATAAAATTGCATTCTACTCGGTTTACTTCAATTCCATTGCATTCCATTCTATTCCAATCCATTGCGTTCTATTCCATTCGAGTTGATTCAATTCCATTCACTTCCATTCTATTCCATTCTATTCCATTTCGTTCCATTCCATTCCATTCCATCCCAGTTGATTCAATTCCATTTTATTCCATTTCATTCCATTCCATTCCATTTCATTCCACTCGGGTTGCCTCAACTCCATTCTAATCCATTCCATTCCATTACCTTCCATACCATTCCACTCGGATTTATTCCATTCCATTCCATTCCATTTCTTTCCATTCCATTCAATTCCATTCCAGTTGATTCCACTCCATTCCATTTCATTCCATTCCATTCCATTCCTGTTGTTTCCATTACATTGTATTCTATTCCATTCCTTTCCATTCTACTTCAATTGATTCAATTTAATTCTATTGAATACCCTTCCATTCCATGCCATTCCATTCCATTCCATTCCACTGAGGATGACTCCATTCCATTCCATTCCATTCCATTCCATTCCATTCCATTTCACTCGGGTTGATGCAATTCTATTCTATTTCATTCCATTCTATTCGATTCCATTCCATTCCATTCCATTCCATTCCATTCCACTCGGGTGGGTACAATTCCCTTCTAATCCATACCATTCCATTCTATTCCATTCCGTTCCATTCAATGACATTACATTACATTCCATGACATTACATTACATTCCACTCGGTTTGATTCCATTCCATTCCATTCCATTCCATTCCATTCCATTCCATTCCATTCCATTCAAGTTGATTCAATTCCATACTATTCCATTCCATTCCACTCCACTCGGGTTGGTTCAATTCCATTCAATTCCATTCCATTCCATTCCATTCCATTCCGTTCCATTCCATTCCCCTCCATTTCATTCCATTGCATTCCATTCCTTTCCATTCCATTCCTTTCTATTCCATTCCATTCCATTTCATTCCATTCCATTCCATGGAATTCCATTCCATTCCATTCCATTGCATTCCATTCCATTCCATTCCATTCCATTCCATTTCATTCCATTCCAATCCATTCCATTCCATTCCATTCCATTCCATTCCATTCCTTTCCATTCCATTCCATTCCTTTTCAGTCGGGTTGATTCCATTGCATTCCATTCCATTCCATTCCATTCCAGTCCTTTCCCCTCGGGTTGATTCCACCCCTTTACATTCCATTACATTACTTTCCATTTCATTCCACTCGGGTTGTTTCCATTCCATTCCATTCCATTCCATTGAATTCCATTCCATTCCATTCCACTTGGGTTGATTCCACTCCATTCCATTCCATTTCTTTCCTTCCATTCATTTCCCTTCCATTCCATACCATTCCATTCCATTCCACTCGGGATGTTTCCATTCCATTCCATTCCACTCAGGATGATTCAATTCCACTCCATTCCATTCCATCTCTTTCCTTCCATTCATTTCCCTTCCATTCCATACCATTCCATTCCATTCGACTCGGGATGTTTCCATTCCATTCCATTCCACTAAGGATGATTCCATTCCATTCCATTCCATTCCATTCCATTCCATTCCATTCCATTCCGTTCCATTATATTACATTCCACTCGGTTTCACTCCATTCCACTCCATTCAATTCCATTCAATTCATTCCATTCCATTCCATTCCGTTCCATTCCATTCCATTCCATTCGGGTTGATTCCATTCCATTCCATTCCATTCCATATCACTCCATTCCACTTGGGTTGAATCGATTCCATTCCATTCCATTCCATTCCATTCCAGACGTGTTGATTCAACTCCATTCTATTGCATTGCATTCCATTCCATTCCATTCCATTCCTTCCCATTCTATTCCATTCAATTCCATTCCATTCCATTCCATTACGTTCCACTCCGGATGATTCCATTCCATTCCATTCCATTTCATTCCATTCCATTCCGTTCCACTCAGGTTGATTCAATTCTATTCCATTCCATACCATTCCTTTCCATTCCATTCAATTCCAATCCATTCCATTCAATTCCACTCGGGTTGATTCCATTCCATTCCAATCCATTCCCTTCCATTCCATTCCATTCCATTCCACTCGTGTTGATTCAATTCCATTCCATTCCACTCCATTCCATTCCTTTCCATTCCATTCCTTTCCATTCAATTCCATTCCATTCTATTCCATTCCATTCCTTTCCACTGGTGTTGATTCTATTCCATTCCATTCTTTCCATTCCCTTCCATTCTATTCCATTCCATTCCTTTCCACTGGTGTTGATTCTATTCCTTTCCAATCCATTCCATTCCATTTCATTCCCTTGCATTCCACTCAGGTTGTTTCAATTCCATAGTATTCCATTCCATTCTATTCCATGTCATTCCGTTACATTGCATTCAGGTTGATTCAATTGCTTTGCATTCCATTGCATTCCATTCCATTCCATTCAATTCCATTCCATTCTATTACCTACCATTCAATTCCTCTCCACTCGGGGCAATTCAATTCCATTCTATTCCATTCCATTCCACTCAATTCCTTTCCAGTCCACTCGTTTTGATTTAATTCCATTCAATTCCATTCCACTCCATTACATTCCATACCATTGCATTCCACTCGGGTTGATTCAATTCCATTGCATTCCCTTCTATTCCAATCCATTGTATTCCATTCCATTCAAGATGACTCAATTCCTTTCACTTCCATTCTATTCCTTTCCATTCCATCCCAGTTGATTCAATTCCATTCTTTTCCCTTTCATTCCATTTCATTCCATTCCATTCCATTCCATTCCATTCCATTCTATTCCATTCCACTCGTGTTGGTTGACCTCAATTCTAATCCATTCCATTCCATTCCATTCCATACCTTTCCACTCGGATTGATTCCATTCCATTCCATTCCATTCCATTCCAGTCGATACCATTCCACTTCATTTCATTCCATTCTATTCCATTCCTGTTTTTTCCATTCCATTGAATTCTATTCCTTTCCTTTCCATTCCACTCCAATTGATTCAATTTAATTCTATTCCATTCAAATCCATTGCATTCCATTCCACTCAGGTTGATTCCATTCCACTCCATTCCATTCCATTCCATCCCATTCCACTCCACTCAGGATGATTCCTTTCCATTCCATTCTATTCCATTCCATTTCAATCCATTCCACTCGGGTTTTTTCCATGCCATTGCATTGCATTCCTTTCCATTCCATTCATTCCTTTCCATTGTATTCCATTCCATTTAAATCCAATCCATTCCATTCCATTCCAGTTGATTCAATTCCATTCCATTACGTTTCACTCCACTCGGGTTGATTCCATTCTATTTAATTCCATTGCATTCCATTCCCTTCCACTCTGGTTGATTCCATTCCATTCAATTCCACTCCATTCCATTCCTTTCCATTCCATTCCATTGCATTCCATTTCACTCAGGTTGATTCAGTTCCATTCCATTCCATTCCATTCCATTCCATTCCATTCCATTCCACTCCTGTTGATTGCATTCCATTCCATTCCATTCCATTCCATTCCATTCCATTCCATTCCATTCCATTCCATTTCATTCCATTCCACTCGGGATGATTCCATTCCATTCCATTTCATTCCATTCCATTCCATTCCTTTCCATTCCACTCCATTGTACTCTTGTTTATTCCATTCCATTCCATTCCGTTCCTTTCCATTCCACTCCATTCCACTCGTGTTGATTCCATTTCATTCTATTCCATTCCATTCCATTCCATTCCATTCCATTCCATTGCACTTGATTTGATTCCATTCCATTCCATTCCATTTCATTCCATTCCGTTCGTTTCCATTCCATTCCATTCCTTTCCATTCCATTCCATTCCATTCCTTTCCATTCCACTCGGGATGATACCATTCCATTCCATTCCAATCTCTCGGGTTGATTCCATTCCTTTCCTTTCTATTCAATTTCATTCCATTCCAGTCAATTCCACTCGGGTTGATAGCATTCCATTCCATTCCATTGCATTCCATTCCATTCCATTCCCGCTCAGGTTGATTCCTTTCCAATCCATTCTATTCCATTCCCTTTCATTCCATTCCATTCTGATCCATTTACTCATATTGATTCCATTCCATTCCATTACTTTCCATTCCATTCCATTCCGTTCGAGTCAGGTTGATTCACTTCCATTCCATTCCACACCATTCCATTCCATTCCACTCGTTTTGATTACATTCCTTTCTATTCCATTCCATTCCATTCCATTCCATTGCTTTCCATTCCATACCCTTCCACTTGTGTTGTTTCCATTCCATTCCTTTCCATTTCACTCAGGTTGATTCAGTTCCATTCTATTCTATTCCATTCCATTCCATTCCCTTCCATTCCATTCCATTCCATTCCACTCGGTTTGATTCCATTCCATTGCATTTCATTCCATTCCCTTCCACTCCTTTCCATTCCATTCCATTAAATTTCATTCCATTCCACTCGGGATGTTTCCATTCCATTCCATTCCATTCCATTCCATTCCACTCCTGTCCATTCCGTTCCATTCCACTCATGTTGATTGCATTCCATTCCATTCCATTCCTTTCAATTCCATTCCATTCCATTCAACTTGGGTTGATTCCATTTCATTCTATTCTATTCCATTCCATTCCTTTCCATTTCACTCAGGTTGATTCAGCTCCATTCTATTCCATTCCATTCCATTCTTTTCCATTCCATTCCATTCCATTACACTCCAATCTATTCAAGTCATGTTGATTCCATTCCATTCCGTTCCATTGCATTCCATTCCATTGCATTCCTTTCCATTCCATTCCATTCCATTCCATTCCATTCCATTCCATTCCATTCCACTCGGGTTAATTCCATTCCATTCCATTCCTTTCCATTCCATTCCATTCCATTCTATTCCACTCGCGAAGATTGAATTCCAGTGTATTCGATTCCATTCCATTCCATTCCTTTCCATTCAATTCCATTCCACTCGGGTTGATTCCATTCCATTCCATTCCTTCCCATTCCATTCCATTCTGTTCCATTCCACTCGGGCTGATTCCATTCCATGCCATTCCATTCCACTGCGTTCCATTCCATTAAATTCCATTCCATTCCAATCCATTCCTTTCCATTTGTGATGATTCCGTTCCATTGCCGTCCATTCCATTCCATTCCATTCCATTCCACTCAGGTTTATACAGTTTCATTCAATTCCATTCCATTCCTTTCCATTCCATTCAATTCCAGTCGGGTTTATTAAATTCCATTCCATTCCATTCCATTCCATTCCATCACATAACATTCCACTAGGGTTGATTCCATTCCATTCAATTCCACTTCATTCCACTCCGTTCCATTCCTTTCCATTCCATTGTATTCCATTACACACGGTTTGATTCAGTTCCATTCCTTCCATTCCATTCAATTCCATTCCTTTCCATTCCATTCCATTCCATTCCATTTCTATCCATTTGATTTCATTCCATTCCATTCTATTCCATTCCATTACATTATATTCCACTCTGGTTGATTCCATTTCATTCCATTCTATTTCGTTCCATTCCATTCCATTCCATTCTACTCGAGTTCTTTCCATTACAATTCAGTCTATTCCATTCCATTCCAATCCATTCCATTGCATTCCAATCCATTGGATTCGGATTTGTTACATTCCACTCCACTCCATTCCATTCCATTTCATTCCATTCCATTCCATTCCATTCCGTTCCATTCCATTGCATTCCAATCGGGTTGATTCCATTCCATTCCATTCCATTCCTTTCCATTCCGTTCCATTGCATTCCATTCCATTCCATTCCATTCCACTCGGCTTGATTCCATTCCATTCCATTCCATTCCTTTCCAATCCATTCTATTCAATTCCGTTCCATTCCTTTCACTTCGTTGCATTCCATTCCATTCCATTCCACTAGTGTTGATTCCATTCCTTTCTAATCCATTCTATTCCATTCCTTTCCATTCCATTCTATTCCATGCCACTCCATTCCTCTCTGGTTGATTCCATTCTATTCCGTTTCACTCCATTCCATTCCATTCCATTCTATTCCATTCCATTCCATTCCGTTCCATTCCTTTCAGATTCCTTCCATTCCATTCCATTCCATTCCACTGGGGATGTTTCCATTCCATTCCATTTCAATTCATTCCATTCCACTCCTTTCCATTCCATTCCATACCACTCGTGTTGATTCCATTCCATTCCATTCCATTCCATTCCATTCCTTTCCATTCCTTTCCACTCTATTTGATTACATTCATTCTATTCCATTCCATTCCAATCCGTTCCATGCCATTACATTCCACTTGGATTGATTCCGTTCCATTCCGTTCTGTTTCATTCCATTCCATTCCTTGCCATTCCATTCCATTCCATTCCATTCCTTTCCGTTCCTTTCCATTCCATTCCATTCCATTCCATTCCGTTCCATTCCATTCCCCTCGGGATGATACCTTTCCATTCCATTCCAGTCCATTCCATTCCATTCCATCCCATTCAATTCTCTCGAGTTGTTTGCAGTCCTTTCCTTTCTATTCAATTCCATTCCATTCCATTGCATTCCATTCCATTCCATTGCATTCCATTCCATTGCATTCCATTTCATTCCATTCCATTCCATTGCATTCCATTCCATTCCACAAGGGTTGATTTCATTCCATTCCGTTCCATTGCATTCCATTCCATTCCATTCAATTCCATTCCATTCCACTCGGGTTGATTCCATTCCATTCCATTCCATTCCTTTCCATTCCATTGCATTCCAATTCATTCCATACCATTCCATTCCATTCCATTCCATTCCATTTCATTCCATTCTATTCCATTCCATTTCATTCCATTCCATTCCATTCCATTTCATTCCATTCCATTCCATTCCTTTCCACTGGTGTTGATTCCATTCCATTCCATTCCACTCCATTCCCTTCCGTTACATTCCATTCCATTCCATTCCATTCCATTCCATTCCATTCCATTCCATTCCATTCCATTACATTCCTTTCCACTATGGTTGATTCAGTTTCATTCTATTCCATTCCATTCAATTCCATTCCATTCTATTCCATGCAATTCCTTTCCATTGCACTCAGGTTGAATCAATTCCGTTGCATTCCATTCCATTCCATTCCATTACCTTCCATTCAATTCCACTCCACTCGGGTTAATTCAATTCCATTCTACTCCATTCCATTCCACTCAATTCCATTCCAGTCCACTCGTTTTGATTTAATTCCATTCTATTCCATTCCATTCCATTACATTCCATACCATTGCATTCTACTCGGTTTGCTTCAATTCCATTGCATTCCATTCTATTCCATTACATTCCATAAAATTGCATTCTACTCGGTTTACTTCAATTCCATTGCATTCCATTCTATTCCAATCCATTGCGTTCTATTCCATTCGAGTTGATTCAATTCCATTCACTTCCATTCTATTCCATTCTATTCCATTTCGTTCCATTCCATTCCATTCCATCCCAGTTGATTCAATTCCATTTTATTCCATTTCATTCCATTCCATTCCATTTCATTCCACTCGGGTTGCCTCAACTCCATTCTAATCCATTCCATTCCATTACCTTCCATACCATTCCACTCGGATTTATTCCATTCCATTCCATTCCATTTCTTTCCATTCCATTCAATTCCATTCCAGTTGATTCCACTCCATTCCATTTCATTCCATTCCATTCCATTCCTGTTGTTTCCATTACATTGTATTCTTTTCCATTCCTTTCCATTCTACTTCAATTGATTCAATTTAATTCTATTGAATACCCTTCCATTCCATGCCATTCCATTCCATTCCATTCCACTGAGGATGACTCCATTCCATTCCATTCCATTCCATTCCATTCCATTCCATTCCATTTCACTCGGGTTGACGCAATTCTATTCTATTTCATTCCATTCTATTCGATTCCATTCCATTCCATTCCATTCCATTCCATTCCACTCGGGTGGGTACAATTCCCTTCTAATCCATACCATTCCATTCTATTCCATTCCGTTCCATTCAATGACATTACATTACATTCCATGACATTACATTACATTCCACTCGGTTTGATTCCATTCCATTCCATTCCATTCCATTCCATTCCATTCCATTCCATTCCATTCAAGTTGATTCAATTCCATACTATTCCATTCCATTCCACTCCACTCGGGTTGGTTCAATTCCATTCAATTCCATTCCATTCCATTCCATTCCATTCCATTCCGTTCCATTCCATTCCCCTCCATTTCATTCCATTGCATTCCATTCCTTTCCATTCCATTCCTTTCTATTCCATTCCATTCCATTTCATTCCATTCCATTCCATGGAATTCCATTCCATTCGATTTCATTCCATTCCATTCCATGGAATTCCATTCCATTCCATTCCATTGCATTCCATTCCATTCCATTCCATTCCATTCCATTTCATTCCATTCCAATCCATTCCATTCCATTCCATTCCATTCCATTCCATTCCATTCCATTCCTTTCCATTCCATTCCATTCCTTTTCAGTCGGGTTGATTCCATTGCATTCCATTCCATTCCATTCCATTCCAGTCCTTTCCCCTCGGGTTGATTCCACCCCTTTACATTCCATTACATTACTTTCCATTTCATTCCACTCGGGTTGTTTCCATTCCATTCCATTCCATTCCATTGAATTCCATTCCATTCCATTCCACTTGGGTTGATTCCACTCCATTCCATTCCATTTCTTTCCTTCCATTCATTTCCCTTCCATTCCATACCATTCCATTCCATTCCACTCGGGATGTTTCCATTCCATTCCATTCCACTCAGGATGATTCAATTCCACTCCATTCCATTCCATCTCTTTCCTTCCATTCATTTCCCTTCCATTCCATACCATTCCATTCCATTCGACTCGGGATGTTTCCATTCCATTCCATTCCACTAAGGATGATTCCATTCCATTCCATTCCATTCCATTCCATTCCATTCCATTCCGTTCCATTATATTACATTCCACTCGGTTTCACTCCATTCCACTCCATTCAATTCCATTCAATTCATTCCATTCCATTCCATTCCGTTCCATTCCATTCCATTCCATTCGGGTTGATTCCATTCCATTCCATTCCATTCCATTTCACTCCATTCCACTTGGGTTGAATCGATTCCATTCCATTCCATTCCATTCCATTCCAGACGTGTTGATTCAACTCCATTCTATTGCATTGCATTCCATTCCATTCCATTCCATTCCTTCCCATTCTATTCCATTCAATTCCATTCCATTCCATTCCATTACGTTCCACTCCGGATGATTCCATTCCATTCCATTCCATTTCATTCCATTCCATTCCGTTCCACTCAGGTTGATTCAATTCTATTCCATTCCATACCATTCCTTTCCATTCCATTCAATTCCAATCCATTCCATTCAATTCCACTCGGGTTGATTCCATTCCATTCCAATCCATTCCCTTCCATTCCATTCCATTCCATTCCACTCGTGTTGATTCAATTCCATTCCATTCCACTCCATTCCATTCCTTTCCATTCCATTCCTTTCCATTCAATTCCATTCCATTCTATTCCATTCCATTCCTTTCCACTGGTGTTGATTCTATTCCATTCCATTCTTTCCATTCCCTTCCATTCTATTCCATTCCATTCCTTTCCACTGGTGTTGATTCTATTCCTTTCCAATCCATTCCATTCCATTTCATTCCCTTGCATTCCACTCAGGTTGTTTCAATTCCATAGTATTCCATTCCATTCTATTCCATGTCATTCCGTTACATTGCATTCAGGTTGATTCAATTGCTTTGCATTCCATTGCATTCCATTCCATTCCATTCAATTCCATTCCATTCTATTACCTACCATTCAATTCCTCTCCACTCGGGGCAATTCAATTCCATTCTATTCCATTCCATTCCACTCAATTCCTTTCCAGTCCACTCGTTTTGATTTAATTCCATTCAATTCCATTCCACTCCATTACATTCCATACCATTGCATTCCACTCGGGTTGATTCAATTCCATTGCATTCCCTTCTATTCCAATCCATTGTATTCCATTCCATTCAAGATGACTCAATTCCTTTCACTTCCATTCTATTCCTTTCCATTCCATCCCAGTTGATTCAATTCCATTCTTTTCCCTTTCATTCCATTTCATTCCATTCCATTCCATTCCATTCCATTCTATTCCATTCCACTCGTGTTGGTTGACCTCAATTCTAATCCATTCCATTCCATTCCATTCCATACCTTTCCACTCGGATTGATTCCATTCCATTCCATTCCATTCCATTCCAGTCGATACCATTCCACTTCATTTCATTCCATTCTATTCCATTCCTGTTTTTTCCATTCCATTGAATTCTATTCCTTTCCTTTCCATTCCACTCCAATTGATTCAATTTAATTCTATTCCATTCAAATCCATTGCATTCCATTCCACTCAGGTTGATTCCATTCCACTCCATTCCATTCCATTCCATCCCATTCCACTCCACTCAGGATGGTTCCTTTCCATTCCATTCTATTCCATTCCATTTCAATCCATTCCACTCGGGTTTTTTCCATGCCATTGCATTGCATTCCTTTCCATTCCATTCATTCCTTTCCATTGTATTCCATTCCATTTAAATCCAATCCATTCCATTCCATTCCAGTTGATTCAATTCCATTCCATTACGTTTCACTCCACTCGGGTTGATTCCATTCTATTTAATTCCATTGCATTCCATTCCCTTCCACTCTGGTTGATTCCATTCCATTCAATTCCACTCCATTCCATTCCTTTCCATTCCATTCCATTGCATTCCATTTCACTCAGGTTGATTCAGTTCCATTCCATTCCATTCCATTCCATTCCATTCCATTCCATTCCACTCCTGTTGATTGCATTCCATTCCATTCCATTCCATTCCATTCCATTCCATTCCATTCCATTCCATTCCATTCCATTCCATTTCATTCCATTCCACTCGGGATGATTCCATTCCATTCCATTTCATTCCATTCCATTCCATTCCTTTCCATTCCACTCCATTGTACTCTTGTTTATTCCATTCCATTCCATTCCGTTCCTTTCCATTCCACTCCATTCCACTCGTGTTGATTCCATTTCATTCTATTCCATTCCATTCCATTCCATTCCATTCCATTCCATTGCACTTGATTTGATTCCATTCCATTCCATTCCATTTCATTCCATTCCGTTCGTTTCCATTCCATTCCATTCCTTTCCATTCCATTCCATTCCATTCCTTTCCATTCCACTCGGGATGATACCATTCCATTCCATTCCAATCTCTCGGGTTGATTCCATTCCTTTCCTTTCTATTCAATTTCATTCCATTCCAGTCAATTCCACTCGGGTTGATAGCATTCCATTCCATTCCATTGCATTCCATTCCATTCCATTCCCGCTCAGGTTGATTCCTTTCCAATCCATTCTATTCCATTCCCTTTCATTCCATTCCATTCTGATCCATTTACTCATATTGATTCCATTCCATTCCATTACTTTCCATTCCATTCCATTCCGTTCGAGTCAGGTTGATTCACTTCCATTCCATTCCACACCATTCCATTCCATTCCACTCGTTTTGATTACATTCCTTTCTATTCCATTCCATTCCATTCCATTCCATTGCTTTCCATTCCATACCCTTCCACTTGTGTTGTTTCCATTCCATTCCTTTCCATTTCACTCAGGTTGATTCAGTTCCATTCTATTCTATTCCATTCCATTCCATTCCCTTCCATTCCATTCCATTCCATTCCACTCGGTTTGATTCCATTCCATTGCATTTCATTCCATTCCCTTCCACTCCTTTCCATTCCATTCCATTAAATTTCATTCCATTCCACTCGGGATGTTTCCATTCCATTCCATTCCATTCCATTCCATTCCACTCCTGTCCATTCCGTTGCATTCCACTCATGTTGATTGCATTCCATTCCATTCCATTCCTTTCAATTCCATTCCATTCCATTCAACTTGGGTTGATTCCATTTCATTCTATTCTATTCCATTCCATTCCTTTCCATTTCACTCAGGTTGATTCAGCTCCATTCTATTCCATTCCATTCCATTCTTTTCCATTCCATTCCATTCCATTACACTCCAATCTATTCAAGTCATGTTGATTCCATTCCATTCCATTCCATTGCATTCCATTCCATTGCATTCCTTTCCATTCCATTCCATTCCATTCCATTCCATTCCATTCCATTCCATTCCATTCCATTCCATTCCACTCGGGTTAATTCCATTCCATTCCATTCCTTTCCATTCCATTCCATTCCATTCTATTCCACTCGCGAAGATTGAATTCCAGTGTATTCGATTCCATTCCATTCCATTCCTTTCCATTCAATTCCATTCCACTCGGGTTGATTCCATTCCATTCCATTCCTTCCCATTCCATTCCATTCTGTTCCATTCCACTCGGGCTGATTCCATTCCATGCCATTCCATTCCACTGCGTTCCATTCCATTAAATTCCATTCCATTCCAATCCATTCCTTTCCATTTGTGATGATTCCGTTCCATTGCCGTCCATTCCATTCCATTCCATTCCATTCCACTCAGGTTTATACAGTTTCATTCAATTCCATTCCATTCCTTTCCATTCCATTCAATTCCAGTCGGGTTTATTAAATTCCATTCCATTCCATTCCATTCCATTCCATCACATAACATTCCACTAGGGTTGATTCCATTCCATTCAATTCCACTTCATTCCACTCCGTTCCATTCCATTCCATTCCATTGTATTCCATTACACACGGTTTGATTCAGTTCCATTCCTTCCATTCCATTCAATTCCATTCCTTTCCATTCCATTCCATTCCATTCCATTTCTATCCATTTGATTTCATTCCATTCCATTCTATTCCATTCCATTACATTATATTCCACTCTGGTTGATTCCATTTCATTCCATTCTATTTCGTTCCATTCCATTCCATTCCATTCTACTCGAGTTCTTTCCATTACAATTCAGTCTATTCCATTCCATTCCAATCCATTCCATTGCATTCCAATCCATTGGATTCGGATTTGTTACATTCCACTCCACTCCATTCCATTCCATTTCATTCCATTCCATTCCATTCCATTCCGTTCCATTCCATTGCATTCCAATCGGGTTGATTCCATTCCATTCCATTCCATTCCTTTCCATTCCGTTCCATTGCATTCCATTCCATTCCATTCCATTCCACTCGGCTTGATTCCATTCCATTCCATTCCATTCCTTTCCAATCCATTCTATTCAATTCCGTTCCATTCCTTTCACTTCGTTGCATTCCATTCCATTCCATTCCACTAGTGTTGATTCCATTCCTTTCTAATCCATTCTATTCCATTCCTTTCCATTCCATTCTATTCCATGCCACTCCATTCCTCTCTGGTTGATTCCATTCTATTCCGTTTCACTCCATTCCATTCCATTCCATTCTATTCCATTCCATTCCATTCCGTTCCATTCCTTTCAGATTCCTTCCATTCCATTCCATTCCATTCCACTGGGGATGTTTCCATTCCATTCCATTTCAATTCATTCCATTCCACTCCTTTCCATTCCATTCCATACCACTCGTGTTGATTCCATTCCATTCCATTCCATTCCATTCCATTCCATTCCTTTCCATTCCTTTCCACTCTATTTGATTACATTCATTCTATTCCATTCCATTCCAATCCGTTCCATGCCATTACATTCCACTTGGATTGATTCCGTTCCATTCCGTTCTGTTTCATTCCATTCCATTCCTTGCCATTCCATTCCATTCCATTCCATTCCTTTCCGTTCCTTTCCATTCCATTCCATTCCATTCCATTCCGTTCCATTCCATTCCCCTCGGGATGATACCTTTCCATTCCATTCCAGTCCATTCCATTCCATTCCATCCCATTCAATTCTCTCGAGTTGTTTGCAGTCCTTTCCTTTGTATTCAATTCCATTCCATTCCATTGCATTCCATTCCATTCCATTGCATTCCATTCCATTGCATTCCATTTCATTCCATTCCATTCCATTGCATTCCATTCCATTCCACAAGGGTTGATTTCATTCCATTCCGTTCCATTGCATTCCATTCCATTCCATTCAATTCCATTCCATTCCACTCGGGTTGATTCCATTCCATTCCATTCCATTCCTTTCCATTCCATTGCATTCCAATTCATTCCATACCATTCCATTCCATTCCATTCCATTCCATTTCATTCCATTCTATTCCATTCCATTTCATTCCATTCCATTCCATTCCATTTCATTCCATTCCATTCCATTCCTTTCCACTGGTGTTGATTCCATTCCATTCCATTCCACTCCATTCCCTTCCGTTACATTCCATTCCATTCCATTCCATTCCATTCCATTCCATTCCATTCCATTCCATTCCATTCCATTACATTCCTTTCCACTATGGTTGATTCAGTTTCATTCTATTCCATTCCATTCAATTCCATTCCATTCTATTCCATGCAATTCCTTTCCATTGCACTCAGGTTGAATCAATTCCGTTGCATTCCATTCCATTCCATTCCATTACCTTCCATTCAATTCCACTCCACTCGGGTTAATTCAATTCCATTCTACTCCATTCCATTCCACTCAATTCCATTCCAGTCCACTCGTTTTGATTTAATTCCATTCTATTCCATTCCATTCCATTACATTCCATACCATTGCATTCTACTCGGTTTGCTTCAATTCCATTGCATTCCATTCTATTCCATTACATTCCATAAAATTGCATTCTACTCGGTTTACTTCAATTCCATTGCATTCCATTCTATTCCAATCCATTGCGTTCTATTCCATTCGAGTTGATTCAATTCCATTCACTTCCATTCTATTCCATTCTATTCCATTTCGTTCCATTCCATTCCATTCCATCCCAGTTGATTCAATTCCATTTTATTCCATTTCATTCCATTCCATTCCACTTCATTCCACTCGGGTTGCCTCAACTCCATTCTAATCCATTCCATTCCATTACCTTCCATACCATTCCACTCGGATTTATTCCATTCCATTCCATTCCATTTCTTTCCATTCCATTCAATTCCATTCCAGTTGATTCCACTCCATTCCATTTCATTCCATTCCATTCCATTCCTGTTGTTTCCATTACATTGTATTCTATTCCATTCCTTTCCATTCTACTTCAATTGATTCAATTTAATTCTATTGAATACCCTTCAATTCCATGCCAGTTGATTCCACTCCATTCCATTTCATTCCATTCCATTCCATTCCTGTTGTTTCCATTACATTGTATTCTATTCCATTCCTTTCCATTCTACTTCAATTGATTCAATTTAATTCTATTGAATACCCTTCCATTCCATGCCATTCCATTCCATTCCATTCCACTGAGGATGACTCCATTCCATTCCATTCCATTCCATTCCATTCCATTCCATTCCATTCCATTTCACTCGGGTTGATGCAATTCTATTCTATTTCATTCCATTCTATTCGATTCCATTCCATTCCATTCCATTCCATTCCATTCCACTCGGGTGGGTACAATTCCCTTCTAATCCATACCATTCCATTCTATTCCATTCCGTTCCATTCAATGACATTACATTACATTCCATGACATTACATTACATTCCACTCGGTTTGATTCCATTCCATTCCATTCCATTCCATTCCATTCCATTCCATTCCATTCCATTCCATTCCATTCCATTCAAGTTGATTCAATTCCATACTATTCCATTCCATTCCACTCCACTCGGGTTGGTTCAATTCCATTCAATTCCATTCCATTCCATTCCATTCCATTCCGTTCCATTCCATTCCCCTCCATTTCATTCCATTGCATTCCATTCCTTTCCATTCCATTCCTTTCTATTCCATTCCATTCCATTTCATTCCATTCCATTCCATGGAATTCCATTCCATTCCATTTCATTCCATTCCATTCCATGGAATTCCATTCCATTCCATTCCATTGCATTCCATTCCATTCCATTCCATTCCATTCCATTCCATTCCATTCCAATCCATTCCATTCCATTCCATTCCATTCCATTCCATTCCTTTCCATTCCATTCCATTCCTTTTCAGTCGGGTTGATTCCATTGCATTCCATTCCATTCCATTCCATTCCAGTCCTTTCCCCTCGGGTTGATTCCACCCCTTTACATTCCATTACATTACTTTCCATTTCATTCCACTCGGGTTGTTTCCATTCCATTCCATTCCATTCCATTGAATTCCATTCCATTCCATTCCACTTGGGTTGATTCCACTCCATTCCATTCCATTTCTTTCCTTCCATTCATTTCCCTTCCATTCCATACCATTCCATTCCATTCCACTCGGAATGTTTCCATTCCATTCCATTCCACTCAGGATGATTCAATTCCACTCCATTCCATTCCATCTCTTTCCTTCCATTCATTTCCCTTCCATTCCATACCATTCCATTCCATTCGACTCGGGATGTTTCCATTCCATTCCATTCCACTAAGGATGATTCCATTCCATTCCATTCCATTCCATTCCATTCCATTCCATTCCGTTCCATTATATTACATTCCACTCGGTTTCACTCCATTCCACTCCATTCAATTCCATTCAATTCATTCCATTCCATTCCATTCCGTTCCATTCCATTCCATTCCATTCGGGTTGATTCCATTCCATTCCATTCCATTCCATTTCACTCCATTCCACTTGGGTTGAATCGATTCCATTCCATTCCATTCCATTCCATTCCACACGTGTTGATTCAACTCCATTCTATTGCATTGCATTCCATTCCATTCCATTCCATTCCTTCCCATTCTATTCCATTCAATTCCATTCCATTCCATTCCATTACTTTCCACTCCGGATGATTCCATTCCATTCCATTCCATTTCATTCCATTCCATTCCGTTCCACTCAGGTTGATTCAATTCTATTCCATTCCATACCATTCCTTTCCATTCCATTCAATTCCAATCCATTCCATTCAATTCCACTCGGGTTGATTCCATTCCATTCCAATCCATTCCCTTCCATTCCATTCCATTCCATTCCACTCGTGTTGATTCAATTCCATTCCATTCCACTCCATTCCATTCCTTTCCATTCCATTCCTTTCCATTCAATTCCATTCCATTCTATTCCATTCCATTCCTTTCCACTGGTGTTGATTCTATTCCATTCCATTCTTTCCATTCCCTTCCATTCTATTCCATTCCATTCCTTTCCACTGGTGTTGATTCTATTCCTTTCCAATCCATTCCATTCCATTTCATTCCCTTGCATTCCACTCAGGTTGTTTCAATTCCATAGTATTCCATTCCATTCTATTCCATGCCATTCCGTTACATTGCATTCAGGTTGATTCAATTGCTTTGCATTCCATTGCATTCCATTCCATTCCATTCAATTCCATTCCATTCTATTACCTACCATTCAATTCCTCTCCACTCGGGGCAATTCAATTCCATTCTATTCCATTCCATTCCACTCAATTCCTTTCCAGTCCACTCGTTTTGATTTAATTCCATTCAATTCCATTCCACTCCATTACATTCCATACCATTGCATTCCACTCGGGTTGATTCAATTCCATTGCATTCCCTTCTATTCCAATCCATTGTATTCCATTCCATTCAAGATGACTCAATTCCTTTCACTTCCATTCTATTCCTTTCCATTCCATCCCAGTTGATTCAATTCCATTCTTTTCCCTTTCATTCCATTTCATTCCATTCCATTCCATTCCATTCCATTCCATTCTATTCCATTCCACTCGTGTTGGTTGACCTCAATTCTAATCCATTCCATTCCATTCCATTCCATACCTTTCCACTCGGATTGATTCCATTCCATTCCATTCCATTCCATTCCAGTCGATACCATTCCACTTCATTTCATTCCATTCTATTCCATTCCTGTTTTTTCCATTCCATTGAATTCTATTCCTTTCCTTTCCATTCCACTCCAATTGATTCAATTTAATTCTATTCCATTCAAATCCATTGCATTCCATTCCACTCAGGTTGATTCCATTCCACTCCATTCCATTCCATTCCATCCCATTCCACTCCACTCAGGATGGTTCCTTTCCATTCCATTCTATTCCATTCCATTTCAATCCATTCCACTCGGGTTTTTTCCATGCCATTGCATTGCATTCCTTTCCATTCCATTCATTCCTTTCCATTGTATTCCATTCCATTTAAATCCAATCCATTCCATTCCATTCCAGTTGATTCAATTCCATTCCATTACGTTTCACTCCACTCGGGTTGATTCCATTCTATTTAATTCCATTGCATTCCATTCCCTTCCACTCTGGTTGATTCCATTCCATTCAATTCCACTCCATTCCATTCCTTTCCATTCCATTCCATTGCATTCCATTTCACTCAGGTTGATTCAGTTCCATTCCATTCCATTCCATTCCATTCCATTCCATTCCATTCCATTCCACTCCTGTTGATTCAGTTCCATTCCATTCCATTCCATTCCATTCCATTCCATTCCATTCCACTCCTGTTGATTGCATTCCATTCCATTCCATTCCATTCCATTCCATTCCATTCCATTCCATTCCATTCCATTTCATTCCATTCCACTCGGGATGATTCCATTCCATTCCATTCCATTCCATTCCTTTCCATTCCACTCCATTGTACTCTTGTTTATTCCATTCCATTCCATTCCGTTCCTTTCCATTCCACTCCATTCCACTCGTGTTGATTCCATTTCATTCTATTCCATTCCATTCCATTCCATTCCATTCCATTCCATTGCACTTGATTTGATTCCATTCCATTCCATTCCATTTCATTCCATTCCGTTCGTTTCCATTCCATTCCATTCCTTTCCATTCCATTCCATTCCATTCCTTTCCATTCCACTCGGGATGATACCATTCCATTCCATTCCAATCTCTCGGGTTGATTCCATTCCTTTCCTTTCTATTCAATTTCATTCCATTCCACTCAATTCCACTCGGGTTGATAGCATTCCATTCCATTCCATTGCATTCCATTCCATTCCATTCCCGCTCAGGTTGATTCCTTTCCAATCCATTCTATTCCATTCCCTTTCATTCCATTCCATTCTGATCCATTTACTCATATTGATTCCATTCCATTCCATTACTTTCCATTCCATTCCATTCCGTTCGAGTCAGGTTGATTCACTTCCATTCCATTCCACACCATTCCATTCCATTCCACTCGTTTTGATTACATTCCTTTCTATTCCATTCCATTCCATTCCATTCCATTGCTTTCCATTCCATACCCTTCCACTTGTGTTGTTTCCATTCCATTCCTTTCCATTTCACTCAGGTTGATTCAGTTCCATTCTATTCTATTCCATTCCATTCCATTCCCTTCCATTCCATTCCATTCCATTCCACTCGGTTTGATTCCATTCCATTGCATTTCATTCCATTCCCTTCCACTCCTTTCCATTCCATTCCATTAAATTTCATTCCATTCCACTCGGGATGTTTCCATTCCATTCCATTCCATTCCATTCCATTCCACTCCTGTCCATTCCGTTCCATTCCACTCATGTTGATTGCATTCCATTCCATTCCATTCCTTTCAATTCCATTCCATTCCATTCAACTTGGGTTGATTCCATTTCATTCTATTCTATTCCATTCCATTCCTTTCCATTTCACTCAGGTTGATTCAGCTCCATTCTATTCCATTCCATTCCATTCTTTTCCATTCCATTCCATTCCATTACACTCCAATCTATTCAAGTCATGTTGATTCCATTCCATTCCATTCCATTGCATTCCATTCCATTGCATTCCTTTCCATTCCATTCCATTCCATTCCATTCCATTCCATTCCATTCCATTCCATTCCACTCGGGTTAATTCCATTCCATTCCATTCCTTTCCATTCCATTCCATTCCATTCTATTCCACTCACGAAGATTGAATTCCAGTGTATTCGATTCCATTCCATTCCATTCCTTTCCATTCAATTCCATTCCACTCGGGTTGATTCCATTCCATTCCATTCCTTCCCATTCCATTCCATTCTGTTCCATTCCACTCGGGCTGATTCCATTCCATGCCATTCCATTCCACTGCGTTCCATTCCATTAAATTCCATTCCATTCCAATCCATTCCTTTCCATTTGTGATGATTCCGTTCCATTGCCGTCCATTCCATTCCATTCCATTCCATTCCACTCAGGTTTATACAGTTTCATTCAATTCCATTCCATTCCTTTCCATTCCATTCAATTCCAGTCGGGTTTATTAAATTCCATTCCATTCCATTCCATTCCATTCCATCACATAACATTCCACTAGGGTTGATTCCATTCCATTCAATTCCACTTCATTCCACTCCATTCCATTCCATTCCATTCCATTGTATTCCATTACACACGGTTTGATTCAGTTCCATTCCTTCCATTCCATTCAATTCCATTCCTTTCCATTCCATTCCATTCCATTCCATTTCTATCCATTTGATTTCATTCCATTCCATTCTATTCCATTCCATTACATTATATTCCACTCTGGTTGATTCCATTTCATTCCATTCTATTTCGTTCCATTCCATTCCATTCCATTCTACTCGAGTTCTTTCCATTACAATTCAGTCTATTCCATTCCATTCCAATCCATTCCATTGCATTCCAATCCATTGGATTCGGATTTGTTACATTCCACTCCACTCCATTCCATTCCATTTCATTCCATTCCATTCCATTCCATTCCGTTCCATTCCATTGCATTCCAATCGGGTTGATTCCATTCCATTCCATTCCATTCCTTTCCATTCCGTTCCATTGCATTCCATTCCATTCCATTCCATTCCACTCGGCTTGATTCCATTCCATTCCATTCCATTCCTTTCCAATCCATTCTATTCAATTCCGTTCCATTCCTTTCACTTCGTTGCATTCCATTCCATTCCATTCCACTAGTGTTGATTCCATTCCTTTCTAATCCATTCTATTCCATTCCTTTCCATTCCATTCTATTCCATGCCACTCCATTCCTCTCTGGTTGATTCCATTCTATTCCGTTTCACTCCATTCCATTCCATTCCATTCTATTCCATTCCATTCCATTCCGTTCCATTCCTTTCAGATTCCTTCCATTCCATTCCATTCCATTCCACTGGGGATGTTTCCATTCCATTCCATTTCAATTCATTCCATTCCACTCCTTTCCATTCCATTCCATACCACTCGTGTTGATTCCATTCCATTCCATTCCATTCCATTCCATTCCTTTCCATTCCTTTCCACTCTATTTGATTACATTCATTCTATTCCATTCCATTCCAATCCGTTCCATGCCATTACATTCCACTTGGATTGATTCCGTTCCATTCCGTTCTGTTTCATTCCATTCCATTCCTTGCCATTCCATTCCATTCCATTCCATTCCTTTCCGTTCCTTTCCATTCCATTCCATTCCATTCCATTCCGTTCCATTCCATTCCCCTCGGGATGATACCTTTCCATTCCATTCCAGTCCATTCCATTCCATTCCATCCCATTCAATTCTCTCGAGTTGTTTGCAGTCCTTTCCTTTCTCTTCAATTCCATTCCATTCCATTGCATTCCATTCCATTCCATTGCATTCCATTCCATTGCATTCCATTTCATTCCATTCCATTCCATTGCATTCCATTCCATTCCACAAGGGTTGATTTCATTCCATTCCGTTCCATTGCATTCCATTCCATTCCATTCAATTCCATTCCATTCCACTCGGGTTGATTCCATTCCATTCCATTCCATTCCTTTCCATTCCATTGCATTCCAATTCATTCCATACCATTCCATTCCATTCCATTCCATTCCATTTCATTCCATTCTATTCCATTCCATTTCATTCCATTCCATTCCATTCCATTTCATTCCATTCCATTCCATTCCTTTCCACTGGTGTTGATTCCATTCCATTCCATTCCACTCCATTCCCTTCCGTTACATTCCATTCCATTCCATTCCATTCCATTCCATTCCATTCCATTCCATTCCATTCCATTACATTCCTTTCCACTATGGTTGATTCAGTTTCATTCTATTCCATTCCATTCAATTCCATTCCATTCTATTCCATGCAATTCCTTTCCATTGCACTCAGGTTGAATCAATTCCGTTGCATTCCATTCCATTCCATTCCATTACCTTCCATTCAATTCCACTCCACTCGGGTTAATTCAATTCCATTCTACTCCATTCCATTCCACTCAATTCCATTCCAGTCCACTCGTTTTGATTTAATTCCATTCTATTCCATTCCATTCCATTACATTCCATACCATTGCATTCTACTCGGTTTGCTTCAATTCCATTGCATTCCATTCTATTCCATTACATTCCATAAAATTGCATTCTACTCGGTTTACTTCAATTCCATTGCATTCCATTCTATTCCAATCCATTGCGTTCTATTCCATTCGAGTTGATTCAATTCCATTCACTTCCATTCTATTCCATTCTATTCCATTTCGTTCCATTCCATTCCATTCCATCCCAGTTGATTCAATTCCATTTTATTCCATTTCATTCCATTCCATTCCATTTCATTCCACTCGGGTTGCCTCAACTCCATTCTAATCCATTCCATTCCATTACCTTCCATACCATTCCACTCGGATTTATTCCATTCCATTCCATTCCATTTCTTTCCATTCCATTCAATTCCATTCCAGTTGATTCCACTCCATTCCATTTCATTCCATTCCATTCCATTCCTGTTGTTTCCATTACATTGTATTCTATTCCATTCCTTTCCATTCTACTTCAATTGATTCAATTTAATTCTATTGAATACCCTTCCATTCCATGCCATTCCATTCCATTCCATTCCACTGAGGATGACTCCATTCCATTCCATTCCATTCCATTCCATTCCATTCCATTCCATTTCACTCGGGTTGATGCAATTCTATTCTATTTCATTCCATTCTATTCGATTCCATTCCATTCCATTCCATTCCATTCCATTCCACTCGGGTGGGTACAATTCCCTTCTAATCCATACCATTCCATTCTATTCCATTCCGTTCCATTCAATGACATTACATTACATTCCATGACATTACATTACATTCCACTCGGTTTGATTCCATTCCATTCCATTCCATTCCATTCCATTCCATTCCATTCCATTCCATTCAAGTTGATTCAATTCCATACTATTCCATTCCATTCCACTCCACTCGGGTTGGTTCAATTCCATTCAATTCCATTCCATTCCATTCCATTCCATTCCGTTCCATTCCATTCCCCTCCATTTCATTCCATTGCATTCCATTCCTTTCCATTCCATTCCTTTCTATTCCATTCCATTCCATTTCATTCCATTCCATTCCATGGAATTCCATTCCATTCCATTCCATTGCATTCCATTCCATTCCATTCCATTCCATTCCATTTCATTCCATTCCAATCCATTCCATTCCATTCCATTCCATTCCATTCCATTCCTTTCCATTCCATTCCATTCCTTTTCAGTCGGGTTGATTCCATTGCATTCCATTCCATTCCATTCCATTCCAGTCCTTTCCCCTCGGGTTGATTCCACCCCTTTACATTCCATTACATTACTTTCCATTTCATTCCACTCGGGTTGTTTCCATTCCATTCCATTCCATTCCATTGAATTCCATTCCATTCCATTCCACTTGGGTTGATTCCACTCCATTCCATTCCATTTCTTTCCTTCCATTCATTTCCCTTCCATTCCATACCATTCCATTCCATTCCACTCGGGATGTTTCCATTCCATTCCATTCCACTCAGGATGATTCAATTCCACTCCATTCCATTCCATCTCTTTCCTTCCATTCATTTCCCTTCCATTCCATACCATTCCATTCCATTCGACTCGGGATGTTTCCATTCCATTCCATTCCACTAAGGATGATTCCATTCCATTCCATTCCATTCCATTCCATTCCATTCCATTCCATTCCGTTCCATTATATTACATTCCACTCGGTTTCACTCCATTCCACTCCATTCAATTCCATTCAATTCATTCCATTCCATTCCATTCCGTTCCATTCCATTCCATTCCATTCGGGTTGATTCCATTCCATTCCATTCCATTCCATATCACTCCATTCCACTTGGGTTGAATCGATTCCATTCCATTCCATTCCATTCCATTCCAGACGTGTTGATTCAACTCCATTCTATTGCATTGCATTCCATTCCATTCCATTCCATTCCTTCCCATTCTATTCCATTCAATTCCATTCCATTCCATTCCATTACGTTCCACTCCGGATGATTCCATTCCATTCCATTCCATTTCATTCCATTCCATTCCGTTCCACTCAGGTTGATTCAATTCTATTCCATTCCATACCATTCCTTTCCATTCCATTCAATTCCAATCCATTCCATTCAATTCCACTCGGGTTGATTCCATTCCATTCCAATCCATTCCCTTCCATTCCATTCCATTCCATTCCACTCGTGTTGATTCAATTCCATTCCATTCCACTCCATTCCATTCCTTTCCATTCCATTCCTTTCCATTCAATTCCATTCCATTCTATTCCATTCCATTCCTTTCCACTGGTGTTGATTCTATTCCATTCCATTCTTTCCATTCCCTTCCATTCTATTCCATTCCATTCCTTTCCACTGGTGTTGATTCTATTCCTTTCCAATCCATTCCATTCCATTTCATTCCCTTGCATTCCACTCAGGTTGTTTCAATTCCATAGTATTCCATTCCATTCTATTCCATGCCATTCCGTTACATTGCATTCAGGTTGATTCAATTGCTTTGCATTCCATTGCATTCCATTCCATTCCATTCAATTCCATTCCATTCTATTACCTACCATTCAATTCCTCTCCACTCGGGGCAATTCAATTCCATTCTATTCCATTCCATTCCACTCAATTCCTTTCCAGTCCACTCGTTTTGATTTAATTCCATTCAATTCCATTCCACTCCATTACATTCCATACCATTGCATTCCACTCGGGTTGATTCAATTCCATTGCATTCCCTTCTATTCCAATCCATTGTATTCCATTCCATTCAAGATGACTCAATTCCTTTCACTTCCATTCTATTCCTTTCCATTCCATCCCAGTTGATTCAATTCCATTCTTTTCCCTTTCATTCCATTTCATTCCATTCCATTCCATTCCATTCCATTCTATTCCATTCCACTCGTGTTGGTTGACCTCAATTCTAATCCATTCCATTCCATTCCATTCCATACCTTTCCACTCGGATTGATTCCATTCCATTCCATTCCATTCCATTCCAGTCGATACCATTCCACTTCATTTCATTCCATTCTATTCCATTCCTGTTTTTTCCATTCCATTGAATTCTATTCCTTTCCTTTCCATTCCACTCCAATTGATTCAATTTAATTCTATTCCATTCAAATCCATTGCATTCCATTCCACTCAGGTTGATTCCATTCCACTCCATTCCATTCCATTCCATCCCATTCCACTCCACTCAGGATGGTTCCTTTCCATTCCATTCTATTCCATTCCATTTCAATCCATTCCACTCGGGTTTTTTCCATGCCATTGCATTGCATTCCTTTCCATTCCATTCATTCCTTTCCATTGTATTCCATTCCATTTAAATCCAATCCATTCCATTCCATTCCAGTTGATTCAATTCCATTCCATTACGTTTCACTCCACTCGGGTTGATTCCATTCTATTTAATTCCATTGCATTCCATTCCCTTCCACTCTGGTTGATTCCATTCCATTCAATTCCACTCCATTCCATTCCTTTCCATTCCATTCCATTGCATTCCATTTCACTCAGGTTGATTCAGTTCCATTCCATTCCATTCCATTCCATTCCATTCCACTCCTGTTGATTGCATTCCATTCCATTCCATTCCATTCCATTCCATTCCATTCCATTCCATTCCATTTCATTCCATTCCACTCGGGATGATTCCATTCCATTCCATTTCATTCCATTCCATTCCATTCCTTTCCATTCCACTCCATTGTACTCTTGTTTATTCCATTCCATTCCATTCCGTTCCTTTCCATTCCACTCCATTCCACTCGTGTTGATTCCATTTCATTCTATTCCATTCCATTCCATTCCATTCCATTCCATTCCATTGCACTTGATTTGATTCCATTCCATTCCATTCCATTTCATTCCATTCCGTTCGTTTCCATTCCATTCCATTCCTTTCCATTCCATTCCATTCCATTCCTTTCCATTCCACTCGGGATGATACCATTCCATTCCATTCCAATCTCTCGGGTTGATTCCATTCCTTTCCTTTCTATTCAATTTCATTCCATTCCACTCAATTCCACTCGGGTTGATAGCATTCCATTCCATTCCATTGCATTCCATTCCATTCCATTACCGCTCAGGTTGATTCCTTTCCAATCCATTCTATTCCATTCCCTTTCATTCCATTCCATTCCGATCCATTTACTCATATTGATTCCATTCCATTCCATTACTTTCCATTCCATTCCATTCCGTTCGAGTCAGGTTGATTCACTTCCATTCCATTCCACACCATTCCATTCCATTCCACTCGTTTTGATTACATTCCTTTCTATTCCATTCCATTCCATTCCATTCCATTGCTTTCCATTCCATACCCTTCCACTTGTGTTGTTTCCATTCCATTCCTTTCCATTTCACTCAGGTTGATTCAGTTCCATTCTATTCTATTCCATTCCATTCCATTCCCTTCCATTCCATTCCATTCCATTCCACTCGGTTTGATTCCATTCCATTCCATTTCATTCCATTCCCTTCCACTCCTTTCCATTCCATTCCATTAAATTTCATTCCATTCCAATCTGGATGTTTCCATTCCATTCCATTTCATTCCATTCCATTCCACTCCTGTCCATTCCGTTCCATTCCACTCATGTTGATTGCATTCCATTCCATTCCATTCCTTTCAATTCCATTCCATTCCATTCAACTTGGGTTGATTCCATTTCATTCTATTCTATTCCATTCCATTCCTTTCCATTTCACTCAGGTTGATTCAGCTCCATTCTATTCCATTCCATTCCATTCTTTTCCATTCCATTCCATTCCATTACACTCCAATCTATTCAAGTCATGTTGATTCCATTCCATTCCATTCCATTGCATTCCATTCCATTGCATTCCTTTCCATTCCATTCCATTCCATTCCATTCCACTCGGGTTAATTCCATTCCATTCCATTCCTTTCCATTCCATTCCATTCCATTCTATTCCACTCGCGAAGATTGAATTCCAGTGTATTCGATTCCATTCCATTCCATTCCTTTCCATTCAATTCCATTCCACTCGGGTTGATTCCATTCCATTCCATTCCTTCCCATTCCATTCCATTCTGTTCCATTCCACTCGGGCTGATTCCATTCCATGCCATTCCATTCCACTGCGTTCCATTCCATTAAATTCCATTCCATTCCAATCCATTCCTTTCCATTTGTGATGATTCCGTTCCATTGCCGTCCATTCCATTCCATTCCATTCCACTCAGGTTTATACAGTTTCATTCAATTCCATTCCATTCCTTTCCATTCCATTCAATTCCAGTCGGGTTTATTAAATTCCATTCCATTCCATTCCATTCCATTCCATCACATAACATTCCACTAGGGTTGATTCCATTCCATTCAATTCCACTTCATTCCACTCCATTCCATTCCATTCCATTCCATTGTATTCCATTACACACGGTTTGATTCAGTTCCATTCCTTCCATTCCATTCAATTCCATTCCTTTCCATTCCATTCCATTCCATTCCATTTCTATCCATTTGATTTCATTCCATTCCATTCTATTCCATTCCATTACATTATATTCCACTCTGGTTGATTCCATTTCATTCCATTCTATTTCGTTCCATTCCATTCCATTCCATTCTACTCGAGTTCTTTCCATTACAATTCAGTCTATTCCATTCCATTCCAATCCATTCCATTGCATTCCAATCCATTGGATTCGGATTTGTTACATTCCACTCCACTCCATTCCATTCCATTTCATTCCATTCCATTCCATTCCATTCCGTTCCATTCCATTGCATTCCAATCGGGTTGATTCCATTCCATTCCATTCCATTCCTTTCCATTCCGTTCCATTGCATTCCATTCCATTCCATTCCATTCCACTCAGGTTTATACAGTTTCATTCAATTCCATTCCATTCCTTTCCATTCCATTCAATTCCAGTCGGGTTTATTAAATTCCATTCCATTCCATTCCATTCCATTCCATCACATAACATTCCACTAGGGTTGATTCCATTCCATTCAATTCCACTTCATTCCACTCCATTCCATTCCATTCCATTCCATTGTATTCCATTACACACGGTTTGATTCAGTTCCATTCCTTCCATTCCATTCAATTCCATTCCTTTCCATTCCATTCCATTTCTATCCATTTGATTTCATTCCATTCCATTCTATTCCATTCCATTACATTATATTCCACTCTGGTTGATTCCATTTCATTCCATTCTATTTCGTTCCATTCCATTCCATTCCATTCTACTCGAGTTCTTTCCATTACAATTCAGTCTATTCCATTCCATTCCAATCCATTCCATTGCATTCCAATCCATTGGATTCGGATTTGTTACATTCCACTCCACTCCATTCCATTCCATTTCATTCCATTCCATTCCATTCCATTCCGTTCCATTCCATTGCATTCCAATCGGGTTGATTCCATTCCATTCCATTCCATTCCTTTCCATTCCGTTCCATTGCATTCCATTCCATTCCATTCCATTCCACTCGGCTTGATTCCATTCCATTCCATTCCATTCCTTTCCAATCCATTCTATTCAATTCCGTTCCATTCCTTTCACTTCGTTGCATTCCATTCCATTCCATTCCACTAGTGTTGATTCCATTCCTTTCTAATCCATTCTATTCCATTCCTTTCCATTCCATTCTATTCCATGCCACTCCATTCCTCTCTGGTTGATTCCATTCTATTCCGTTTCACTCCATTCCATTCCATTCCATTCTATTCCATTCCATTCCATTCCGTTCCATTCCTTTCAGATTCCTTCCATTCCATTCCATTCCATTCCACTGGGGATGTTTCCATTCCATTCCATTTCAATTCATTCCATTCCACTCCTTTCCATTCCATTCCATACCACTCGTGTTGATTCCATTCCATTCCATTCCATTCCATTCCATTCCTTTCCATTCCTTTCCACTCTATTTGATTACATTCATTCTATTCCATTCCATTCCAATCCGTTCCATGCCATTACATTCCACTTGGATTGATTCCGTTCCATTCCGTTCTGTTTCATTCCATTCCATTCCTTGCCATTCCATTCCATTCCATTCCATTCCTTTCCGTTCCTTTCCATTCCATTCCATTCCATTCCATTCCGTTCCATTCCATTCCCCTCGGGATGATACCTTTCCATTCCATTCCAGTCCATTCCATTCCATTCCATCCCATTCAATTCTCTCGAGTTGTTTGCAGTCCTTTCCTTTCTCTTCAATTCCATTCCATTCCATTGCATTCCATTCCATTCCATTGCATTCCATTCCATTGCATTCCATTTCATTCCATTCCATTCCATTGCATTCCATTCCATTCCACAAGGGTTGATTTCATTCCATTCCGTTCCATTGCATTCCATTCCATTCCATTCAATTCCATTCCATTCCACTCGGGTTGATTCCATTCCATTCCATTCCATTCCTTTCCATTCCATTGCATTCCAATTCATTCCATACCATTCCATTCCATTCCATTCCATTCCATTTCATTCCATTCTATTCCATTCCATTTCATTCCATTCCATTCCATTCCATTTCATTCCATTCCATTCCATTCCTTTCCACTGGTGTTGATTCCATTCCATTCCATTCCACTCCATTCCCTTCCGTTACATTCCATTCCATTCCATTCCATTCCATTCCATTCCATTCCATTCCATTCCATTCCATTCCATTCCATTACATTCCTTTCCACTATGGTTGATTCAGTTTCATTCTATTCCATTCCATTCAATTCCATTCCATTCTATTCCATGCAATTCCTTTCCATTGCACTCAGGTTGAATCAATTCCGTTGCATTCCATTCCATTCCATTCCATTACCTTCCATTCAATTCCACTCCACTCGGGTTAATTCAATTCCATTCTACTCCATTCCATTCCACTCAATTCCATTCCAGTCCACTCGTTTTGATTTAATTCCATTCTATTCCATTCCATTCCATTACATTCCATACCATTGCATTCTACTCGGTTTGCTTCAATTCCATTGCATTCCATTCTATTCCATTACATTCCATAAAATTGCATTCTACTCGGTTTACTTCAATTCCATTGCATTCCATTCTATTCCAATCCATTGCGTTCTATTCCATTCGAGTTGATTCAATTCCATTCACTTCCATTCTATTCCATTCTATTCCATTTCGTTCCATTCCATTCCATTCCATCCCAGTTGATTCAATTCCATTTTATTCCATTTCATTCCATTCCATTCCATTTCATTCCACTCGGGTTGCCTCAACTCCATTCTAATCCATTCCATTCCATTACCTTCCATACCATTCCACTCGGATTTATTCCATTCCATTCCATTCCATTTCTTTCCATTCCATTCAATTCCATTCCAGTTGATTCCACTCCATTCCATTTCATTCCATTCCATTCCATTCCTGTTGTTTCCATTACATTGTATTCTATTCCATTCCTTTCCATTCTACTTCAATTGATTCAATTTAATTCTATTGAATACCCTTCCATTCCATGCCATTCCATTCCATTCCATTCCACTGAGGATGACTCCATTCCATTCCATTCCATTCCATTCCATTCCATTCCATTTCACTCGGGTTGATGCAATTCTATTCTATTTCATTCCATTCTATTCGATTCCATTCCATTCCATTCCATTCCATTCCATTCCACTCGGGTGGGTACAATTCCCTTCTAATCCATACCATTCCATTCTATTCCATTCCGTTCCATTCAATGACATTACATTACATTCCATGACATTACATTACATTCCACTCGGTTTGATTCCATTCCATTCCATTCCATTCCATTCCATTCCATTCCATTCCATTCCATTCCATTCAAGTTGATTCAATTCCATACTATTCCATTCCATTCCACTCCACTCGGGTTGGTTCAATTCCATTCAATTCCATTCCATTCCATTCCATTCCATTCCGTTCCATTCCATTCCCCTCCATTTCATTCCATTGCATTCCATTCCTTTCCATTCCATTCCTTTCTATTCCATTCCATTCCATTTCATTCCATTCCATTCCATGGAATTCCATTCCATTCCATTCCATTGCATTCCATTCCATTCCATTCCATTCCATTCCATTTCATTCCATTCCAATCCATTCCATTCCATTCCATTCCATTCCATTCCATTCCATTCCATTCCTTTCCATTCCATTCCATTCCTTTTCAGTCGGGTTGATTCCATTGCATTCCATTCCATTCCATTCCATTCCAGTCCTTTCCCCTCGGGTTGATTCCACCCCTTTACATTCCATTACGTTACTTTCCATTTCATTCCACTCGGGTTGTTTCCATTCCATTCCATTCCATTCCATTGAATTCCATTCCATTCCATTCCACTTGGGTTGATTCCACTCCATTCCATTCCATTTCTTTCCTTCCATTCATTTCCCTTCCATTCCATACCATTCCATTCCATTCCACTCGGGATGTTTCCATTCCATTCCATTCCACTCAGGATGATTCAATTCCACTCCATTCCATTCCATCTCTTTCCTTCCATTCATTTCCCTTCCATTCCATACCATTCCATTCCATTCGACTCGGGATGTTTCCATTCCATTCCATTCCACTAAGGATGATTCCATTCCATTCCATTCCATTCCATTCCATTCCATTCCATTCCGTTCCATTATATTACATTCCACTCGGTTTCACTCCATTCCACTCCATTCAATTCCATTCAATTCATTCCATTCCATTCCATTCCGTTCCATTCCATTCCATTCCATTCGGGTTGATTCCATTCCATTCCATTCCATTCCATATCACTCCATTCCACTTGGGTTGAATCGATTCCATTCCATTCCATTCCATTCCATTCCAGACGTGTTGATTCAACTCCATTCTATTGCATTGCATTCCATTCCATTCCATTCCATTCCTTCCCATTCTATTCCATTCAATTCCATTCCATTCCATTCCATTACGTTCCACTCCGGATGATTCCATTCCATTCCATTCCATTTCATTCCATTCCATTCCGTTCCACTCAGGTTGATTCAATTCTATTCCATTCCATACCATTCCTTTCCATTCCATTCAATTCCAATCCATTCCATTCAATTCCACTCGGGTTGATTCCATTCCATTCCAATCCATTCCCTTCCATTCCATTCCATTCCATTCCACTCGTGTTGATTCAATTCCATTCCATTCCACTCCATTCCATTCCTTTCCATTCCATTCCTTTCCATTCAATTCCATTCCATTCTATTCCATTCCATTCCTTTCCACTGGTGTTGATTCTATTCCATTCCATTCTTTCCATTCCCTTCCATTCTATTCCATTCCATTCCTTTCCACTGGTGTTGATTCTATTCCTTTCCAATCCATTCCATTCCATTTCATTCCCTTGCATTCCACTCAGGTTGTTTCAATTCCATAGTATTCCATTCCATTCTATTCCATGCCATTCCGTTACATTGCATTCAGGTTGATTCAATTGCTTTGCATTCCATTGCATTCCATTCCATTCCATTCAATTCCATTCCATTCTATTACCTACCATTCAATTCCTCTCCACTCGGGGCAATTCAATTCCATTCTATTCCATTCCATTCCACTCAATTCCTTTCCAGTCCACTCGTTTTGATTTAATTCCATTCAATTCCATTCCACTCCATTACATTCCATACCATTGCATTCCACTCGGGTTGATTCAATTCCATTGCATTCCCTTCTATTCCAATCCATTGTATTCCATTCCATTCAAGATGACTCAATTCCTTTCACTTCCATTCTATTCCTTTCCATTCCATCCCAGTTGATTCAATTCCATTCTTTTCCCTTTCATTCCATTTCATTCCATTCCATTCCATTCCATTCCATTCTATTCCATTCCACTCGTGTTGGTTGACCTCAATTCTAATCCATTCCATTCCATTCCATTCCATACCTTTCCACTCGGATTGATTCCATTCCATTCCATTCCATTCCATTCCAGTCGATACCATTCCACTTCATTTCATTCCATTCTATTCCATTCCTGTTTTTTCCATTCCATTGAATTCTATTCCTTTCCTTTCCATTCCACTCCAATTGATTCAATTTAATTCTATTCCATTCAAATCCATTGCATTCCATTCCACTCAGGTTGATTCCATTCCACTCCATTCCATTCCATTCCATCCCATTCCACTCCACTCAGGATGGTTCCTTTCCATTCCATTCTATTCCATTCCATTTCAATCCATTCCACTCGGGTTTTTTCCATGCCATTGCATTGCATTCCTTTCCATTCCATTCATTCCTTTCCATTGTATTCCATTCCATTTAAATCCAATCCATTCCATTCCATTCCAGTTGATTCAATTCCATTCCATTACGTTTCACTCCACTCGGGTTGATTCCATTCTATTTAATTCCATTGCATTCCATTCCCTTCCACTCTGGTTGATTCCATTCCATTCAATTCCACTCCATTCCATTCCTTTCCATTCCATTCCATTGCATTCCATTTCACTCAGGTTGATTCAGTTCCATTCCATTCCATTCCATTCCATTCCATTCCACTCCTGTTGATTGCATTCCATTCCATTCCATTCCATTCCATTCCATTCCATTCCATTCCATTCCATTCCATTCCATTTCATTCCATTCCACTCGGGATGATTCCATTCCATTCCATTTCATTCCATTCCATTCCATTCCTTTCCATTCCACTCCATTGTACTCTTGTTTATTCCATTCCATTCCATTCCGTTCCTTTCCATTCCACTCCATTCCACTCGTGTTGATTCCATTTCATTCTATTCCATTCCATTCCATTCCATTCCATTCCATTCCATTGCACTTGATTTGATTCCATTCCATTCCATTCCATTTCATTCCATTCCGTTCGTTTCCATTCCATTCCATTCCTTTCCATTCCATTCCATTCCATTCCTTTCCATTCCACTCGGGATGATACCATTCCATTCCATTCCAATCTCTCGGGTTGATTCCATTCCTTTCCTTTCTATTCAATTTCATTCCATTCCAGTCAATTCCACTCGGGTTGATAGCATTCCATTCCATTCCATTGCATTCCATTCCATTCCATTCCCGCTCAGGTTGATTCCTTTCCAATCCATTCTATTCCATTCCCTTTCATTCCATTCCATTCTGATCCATTTACTCATATTGATTCCATTCCATTCCATTACTTTCCATTCCATTCCATTCCGTTCGAGTCAGGTTGATTCACTTCCATTCCATTCCACACCATTCCATTCCATTCCACTCGTTTTGATTACATTCCTTTCTATTCCATTCCATTCCATTCCATTCCATTGCTTTCCATTCCATACCCTTCCACTTGTGTTGTTTCCATTCCATTCCTTTCCATTTCACTCAGGTTGATTCAGTTCCATTCTATTCTATTCCATTCCATTCCATTCCCTTCCATTCCATTCCATTCCATTCCACTCGGTTTGATTCCATTCCATTGCATTTCATTCCATTCCCTTCCACTCCTTTCCATTCCATTCCATTAAATTTCATTCCATTCCACTCGGGATGTTTCCATTCCATTCCATTCCATTCCATTCCATTCCACTCCTGTCCATTCCGTTCCATTCCACTCATGTTGATTGCATTCCATTCCATTCCATTCCTTTCAATTCCATTCCATTCCATTCAACTTGGGTTGATTCCATTTCATTCTATTCTATTCCATTCCATTCCTTTCCATTTCACTCAGGTTGATTCAGCTCCATTCTATTCCATTCCATTCCATTCTTTTCCATTCCATTCCATTCCATTACACTCCAATCTATTCAAGTCATGTTGATTCCATTCCATTCCATTCCATTGCATTCCATTCCATTGCATTCCTTTCCATTCCATTCCATTCCATTCCATTCCATTCCATTCCATTCCATTCCATTCCATTCCACTCGGGTTAATTCCATTCCATTCCATTCCTTTCCATTCCATTCCATTCCATTCTATTCCACTCGCGAAGATTGAATTCCAGTGTATTCGATTCCATTCCATTCCATTCCTTTCCATTCAATTCCATTCCACTCGGGTTGATTCCATTCCATTCCATTCCTTCCCATTCCATTCCATTCTGTTCCATTCCACTCGGGCTGATTCCATTCCATGCCATTCCATTCCACTGCGTTCCATTCCATTAAATTCCATTCCATTCCAATCCATTCCTTTCCATTTGTGATGATTCCGTTCCATTGCCGTCCATTCCATTCCATTCCATTCCATTCCACTCAGGTTTATACAGTTTCATTCAATTCCATTCCATTCCTTTCCATTCCATTCAATTCCAGTCGGGTTTATTAAATTCCATTCCATTCCATTCCATTCCATTCCATCACATAACATTCCACTAGGGTTGATTCCATTCCATTCAATTCCACTTCATTCCACTCCATTCCATTCCATTCCATTCCATTGTATTCCATTACACACGGTTTGATTCAGTTCCATTCCTTCCATTCCATTCAATTCCATTCCTTTCCATTCCATTCCATTCCATTCCATTTCTATCCATTTGATTTCATTCCATTCCATTCTATTCCATTCCATTACATTATATTCCACTCTGGTTGATTCCATTTCATTCCATTCTATTTCGTTCCATTCCATTCCATTCCATTCTACTCGAGTTCTTTCCATTACAATTCAGTCTATTCCATTCCATTCCAATCCATTCCATTGCATTCCAATCCATTGGATTCGGATTTGTTACATTCCACTCCACTCCATTCCATTCCATTTCATTCCATTCCATTCCATTCCATTCCGTTCCATTCCATTGCATTCCAATCGGGTTGATTCCATTCCATTCCATTCCATTCCTTTCCATTCCGTTCCATTGCATTCCATTCCATTCCATTCCATTCCACTCGGCTTGATTCCATTCCATTCCATTCCATTCCTTTCCAATCCATTCTATTCAATTCCGTTCCATTCCTTTCACTTCGTTGCATTCCATTCCATTCCATTCCACTAGTGTTGATTCCATTCCTTTCTAATCCATTCTATTCCATTCCTTTCCATTCCATTCTATTCCATGCCACTCCATTCCTCTCTGGTTGATTCCATTCTATTCCGTTTCACTCCATTCCATTCCATTCCATTCTATTCCATTCCATTCCATTCCGTTCCATTCCTTTCAGATTCCTTCCATTCCATTCCATTCCATTCCACTGGGGATGTTTCCATTCCATTCCATTTCAATTCATTCCATTCCACTCCTTTCCATTCCATTCCATACCACTCGTGTTGATTCCATTCCATTCCATTCCATTCCATTCCATTCCTTTCCATTCCTTTCCACTCTATTTGATTACATTCATTCTATTCCATTCCATTCCAATCCGTTCCATGCCATTACATTCCACTTGGATTGATTCCGTTCCATTCCGTTCTGTTTCATTCCATTCCATTCCTTGCCATTCCATTCCATTCCATTCCATTCCTTTCCGTTCCTTTCCATTCCATTCCATTCCATTCCATTCCGTTCCATTCCATTCCCCTCGGGATGATACCTTTCCATTCCATTCCAGTCCATTCCATTCCATTCCATCCCATTCAATTCTCTCGAGTTGTTTGCAGTCCTTTCCTTTCTCTTCAATTCCATTCCATTCCATTGCATTCCATTCCATTCCATTGCATTCCATTCCATTGCATTCCATTTCATTCCATTCCATTCCATTGCATTCCATTCCATTCCACAAGGGTTGATTTCATTCCATTCCGTTCCATTGCATTCCATTCCATTCCATTCAATTCCATTCCATTCCACTCGGGTTGATTCCATTCCATTCCATTCCATTCCTTTCCATTCCATTGCATTCCAATTCATTCCATACCATTCCATTCCATTCCATTCCATTCCATTTCATTCCATTCTATTCCATTCCATTTCATTCCATTCCATTCCATTCCATTTCATTCCATTCCATTCCATTCCTTTCCACTGGTGTTGATTCCATTCCATTCCATTCCACTCCATTCCCTTCCGTTACATTCCATTCCATTCCATTCCATTCCATTCCATTCCATTCCATTCCATTCCATTCCATTCCATTACATTCCTTTCCACTATGGTTGATTCAGTTTCATTCTATTCCATTCCATTCAATTCCATTCCATTCTATTCCATGCAATTCCTTTCCATTGCACTCAGGTTGAATCAATTCCGTTGCATTCCATTCCATTCCATTCCATTACCTTCCATTCAATTCCACTCCACTCGGGTTAATTCAATTCCATTCTACTCCATTCCATTCCACTCAATTCCATTCCAGTCCACTCGTTTTGATTTAATTCCATTCTATTCCATTCCATTCCATTACATTCCATACCATTGCATTCTACTCGGTTTGCTTCAATTCGATTGCATTCCATTCTATTCCATTACATTCCATAAAATTGCATTCTACTCGGTTTACTTCAATTCCATTGCATTCCATTCTATTCCAATCCATTGCGTTCTATTCCATTCGAGTTGATTCAATTCCATTCACTTCCATTCTATTCCATTCTATTCCATTTCGTTCCATTCCATTCCATTCCATCCCAGTTGATTCAATTCCATTTTATTCCATTTCATTCCATTCCATTCCATTTCATTCCACTCGGGTTGCCTCAACTCCATTCTAATCCATTCCATTCCATTACCTTCCATACCATTCCACTCGGATTTATTCCATTCCATTCCATTCCATTTCTTTCCATTCCATTCAATTCCATTCCAGTTGATTCCACTCCATTCCATTTCATTCCATTCCATTCCATTCCTGTTGTTTCCATTACATTGTATTCTATTCCATTCCTTTCCATTCTACTTCAATTGATTCAATTTAATTCTATTGAATACCCTTCCATTCCATGCCATTCCATTCCATTCCATTCCACTGAGGATGACTCCATTCCATTCCATTCCATTCCATTCCATTCCATTCCATTTCACTCGGGTTGATGCAATTCTATTCTATTTCATTCCATTCTATTCGATTCCATTCCATTCCATTCCATTCCATTCCATTCCACTCGGGTGGGTACAATTCCCTTCTAATCCATACCATTCCATTCTATTCCATTCCGTTCCATTCAATGACATTACATTACATTCCATGACATTACATTACATTCCACTCGGTTTGATTCCATTCCATTCCATTCCATTCCATTCCATTCCATTCCATTCCATTCAAGTTGATTCAATTCCATACTATTCCATTCCATTCCACTCCACTCGGGTTGGTTCAATTCCATTCAATTCCATTCCATTCCATTCCATTCCATTCCGTTCCATTCCATTCCCCTCCATTTCATTCCATTGCATTCCATTCCTTTCCATTCCATTCCTTTCTATTCCATTCCATTCCATTTCATTCCATTCCATTCCATGGAATTCCATTCCATTCCATTTCATTCCATTCCATTCCATGGAATTCCATTCCATTCCATTCCATTGCATTCCATTCCATTCCATTCCATTCCATTCCATTTCATTCCATTCCAATCCATTCCATTCCATTCCATTCCATTCCATTCCATTCCATTCCATTCCATTCCATTCCTTTCCATTCCATTCCATTCCTTTTCAGTCGGGTTGATTCCATTGCATTCCATTCCATTCCATTCCATTCCAGTCCTTTCCCCTCGGGTTGATTCCACCCCTTTACATTCCATTACATTACTTTCCATTTCATTCCACTCGGGTTGTTTCCATTCCATTCCATTCCATTCCATTGAATTCCATTCCATTCCATTCCACTTGGGTTGATTCCACTCCATTCCATTCCATTTCTTTCCTTCCATTCATTTCCCTTCCATTCCATACCATTCCATTCCATTCCACTCGGGATGTTTCCATTCCATTCCATTCCACTCAGGATGATTCAATTCCACTCCATTCCATTCCATCTCTTTCCTTCCATTCATTTCCCTTCCATTCCATACCATTCCATTCCATTCGACTCGGGATGTTTCCATTCCATTCCATTCCACTAAGGATGATTCCATTCCATTCCATTCCATTCCATTCCATTCCATTCCATTCCATTCCGTTCCATTATATTACATTCCACTCGGTTTCACTCCATTCCACTCCATTCAATTCCATTCAATTCATTCCATTCCATTCCATTCCGTTCCATTCCATTCCATTCCATTCGGGTTGATTCCATTCCATTCCATTCCATTCCATTTCACTCCATTCCACTTGGGTTGAATCGATTCCATTCCATTCCATTCCATTCCATTCCACACGTGTTGATTCAACTCCATTCTATTGCATTGCATTCCATTCCATTCCATTCCATTCCTTCCCATTCTATTCCATTCAATTCCATTCCATTCCATTCCATTACGTTCCACTCCGGATGATTCCATTCCATTCCATTCCATTTCATTCCATTCCATTCCGTTCCACTCAGGTTGATTCAATTCTATTCCATTCCATACCATTCCTTTCCATTCCATTCAATTCCAATCCATTCCATTCAATTCCACTCGGGTTGATTCCATTCCATTCCAATCCATTCCCTTCCATTCCATTCCATTCCATTCCACTCGTGTTGATTCAATTCCATTCCATTCCACTCCATTCCATTCCTTTCCATTCCATTCCTTTCCATTCAATTCCATTCCATTCTATTCCATTCCATTCCTTTCCACTGGTGTTGATTCTATTCCATTCCATTCTTTCCATTCCCTTCCATTCTATTCCATTCCATTCCTTTCCACTGGTGTTGATTCTATTCCTTTCCAATCCATTCCATTCCATTTCATTCCCTTGCATTCCACTCAGGTTGTTTCAATTCCATAGTATTCCATTCCATTCTATTCCATGTCATTCCGTTACATTGCATTCAGGTTGATTCAATTGCTTTGCATTCCATTGCATTCCATTCCATTCCATTCAATTCCATTCCATTCTATTACCTACCATTCAATTCCTCTCCACTCGGGGCAATTCAATTCCATTCTATTCCATTCCATTCCACTCAATTCCTTTCCAGTCCACTCGTTTTGATTTAATTCCATTCAATTCCATTCCACTCCATTACATTCCATACCATTGCATTCCACTCGGGTTGATTCAATTCCATTGCATTCCCTTCTATTCCAATCCATTGTATTCAATTCCATTCAAGATGACTCAATTCCTTTCACTTCCATTCTATTCCTTTCCATTCCATCCCAGTTGATTCAATTCCATTCTTTTCCCTTTCATTCCATTTCATTCCATTCCATTCCATTCCATTCCATTCCATTCCATTCCATTCCATTCTATTCCATTCCACTCGTGTTGGTTGACCTCAATTCTAATCCATTCCATTCCATTCCATTCCATACCTTTCCACTCGGATTGATTCCATTCCATTCCATTCCATTCCATTCCAGTCGATACCATTCCACTTCATTTCATTCCATTCTATTCCATTCCTGTTTTTTCCATTCCATTGAATTCTATTCCTTTCCTTTCCATTCCACTCCAATTGATTCAATTTAATTCTATTCCATTCAAATCCATTGCATTCCATTCCACTCAGGTTGATTCCATTCCACTCCATTCCATTCCATTCCATCCCATTCCACTCCACTCAGGATGGTTCCTTTCCATTCCATTCTATTCCATTCCATTTCAATCCATTCCACTCGGGTTTTTTCCATGCCATTGCATTGCATTCCTTTCCATTCCATTCATTCCTTTCCATTGTATTCCATTCCATTTAAATCCAATCCATTCCATTCCATTCCAGTTGATTCAATTCCATTCCATTACGTTTCACTCCACTCGGGTTGATTCCATTCTATTTAATTCCATTGCATTCCATTCCCTTCCACTCTGGTTGATTCCATTCCATTCAATTCCACTCCATTCCATTCCTTTCCATTCCATTCCATTGCATTCCATTTCACTCAGGTTGATTCAGTTCCATTCCATTCCATTCCATTCCATTCCATTCCACTCCTGTTGATTGCATTCCATTCCATTCCATTCCATTCCATTCCATTCCATTCCATTCCATTTCATTCCATTCCACTCGGGATGATTCCATTCCATTCCATTTCATTCCATTCCATTCCATTCCTTTCCATTCCACTCCATTGTACTCTTGTTTATTCCATTCCATTCCATTCCGTTCCTTTCCATTCCACTCCATTCCACTCGTGTTGATTCCATTTCATTCTATTCCATTCCATTCCATTCCATTCCATTCCATTCCATTGCACTTGATTTGATTCCATTCCATTCCATTCCATTTCATTCCATTCCGTTCGTTTCCATTCCATTCCATTCCTTTCCATTCCATTCCATTCCATTCCTTTCCATTCCACTCGGGATGATACCATTCCATTCCATTCCAATCTCTCGGGTTGATTCCATTCCTTTCCTTTCTATTCAATTTCATTCCATTCCACTCAATTCCACTCGGGTTGATAGCATTCCATTCCATTCCATTGCATTCCATTCCATTCCATTACCGCTCAGGTTGATTCCTTTCCAATCCATTCTATTCCATTCCCTTTCATTCCATTCCATTCCGATCCATTTACTCATATTGATTCCATTCCATTCCATTACTTTCCATTCCATTCCATTCCGTTCGAGTCAGGTTGATTCACTTCCATTCCATTCCACGCCATTCCATTCCATTCCACTCGTTTTGATTACATTCCTTTCTATTCCATTCCATTCCATTGCTTTCCATTCCATACCCTTCCACTTGTGTTGTTTCCATTCCATTCCTTTCCATTTCACTCAGGTTGATTCAGTTCCATTCTATTCTATTCCATTCCATTCCATTCCATTTCACTCAGGTTGATTCAGTTCCATTCTATTCTATTCCATTCCATTCCATTCCCTTCCATTCCATTCCATTCCATTCCACTCGGTTTGATTCCATTCCATTCCATTTCATTCCATTCCCTTCCACTCCTTTCCATTCCATTCCATTAAATTTCATTCCATTCCACTCGGGATGTTTCCATTCCATTCCATTCCATTCCATTCCATTCCATTCCATTCCACTCCTGTCCATTCCGTTCCATTCCACTCATGTTGATTGCATTCCATTCCATTCCATTCTTTTCAATTCCATTCCATTACATTCAACTTGGGTTGATTCCATTTCATTCTATTCTATTCCATTCCATTCCTTTCCATTTCACTCAGGTTGATTCAGCTCCATTCTATTCCATTCCATTCAATTCTTTTCCATTCCATTCCATTCCATTACACTCCAATCTATTCAAGTCATGTTGATTCCATTCCATTCCATTCCATTGCATTCCATTCCATTGCATTCCTTTCCATTCCATTCCATTCCATTCCATTCCATTCCATTCCATTCCATTCCATTCCACTCGGGTTAATTCCATTCCATTCCATTCCTTTCCATTCCATTCCATTCCATTCTATTCCACTCGCGAAGATTGAATTCCAGTGTATTCGATTCCATTCCATTCCATTCCTTTCCATTCAATTCCATTCCACTCGGGTTGATTCCATTCCATTCCATTCCTTCCCATTCCATTCCATTCTGTTCCATTCCACTCGGGCTGATTCCATTCCATGCCATTCCATTCCACTGCGTTCCATTCCATTAAATTCCATTCCATTCCAATCCATTCCTTTCCATTTGTGATGATTCCGTTCCATTGCCGTCCATTCCATTCCATTCCATTCCACTCAGGTTTATACAGTTTCATTCAATTCCATTCCATTCCTTTCCATTCCATTCAATTCCAGTCGGGTTTATTAAATTCCATTCCATTCCATTCCATTCCATTCCATCACATAACATTCCACTAGGGTTGATTCCATTCCATTCAATTCCACTTCATTCCACTCCATTCCATTCCATTCCATTCCATTGTATTCCATTACACACGGTTTGATTCAGTTCCATTCCTTCCATTCCATTCAATTCCATTCCTTTCCATTCCATTCCATTCCATTCCATTTCTATCCATTTGATTTCATTCCATTCCATTCTATTCCATTCCATTACATTATATTCCACTCTGGTTGATTCCATTTCATTCCATTCTATTTCGTTCCATTCCATTCCATTCCATTCTACTCGAGTTCTTTCCATTACAATTCAGTCTATTCCATTCCATTCCAATCCATTCCACTGCATTCCAATCCATTGGATTCGGATTTGTTACATTCCACTCCACTCCATTCCATTCCATTTCATTCCATTCCATTCCATTCCATTCCGTTCCATTCCATTGCATTCCAATCGGGTTGATTCCATTCCATTCCATTCCATTCCTTTCCATTCCGTTCCATTGCATTCCATTCCATTCCATTCCATTCCACTCGGCTTGATTCCATTCCATTCCATTCCATTCCTTTCCAATCCATTCTATTCAATTCCGTTCCATTCCTTTCACTTCGTTGCATTCCATTCCATTCCATTCCACTAGTGTTGATTCCATTCCTTTCTAATCCATTCTATTGCATTCCTTTCCATTCCATTCTATTCCATGCCACTCCATTCCTCTCTGATTGATTCCATTCTATTCCGTTTCACTCCATTCCATTCCATTCCATTCTATTCCATTCCATTCCATTCCGTTCCATTCCTTTCAGATTCCTTCCATTCCATTCCATTCCATTCCACTGGGGATGTTTCCATTCCATTCCATTTCAATTCATTCCATTCCACTCCTTTCCATTCCATTCCATACCACTCGTGTTGATTCCATTCCATTCCATTCCATTCCATTCCATTCCTTTCCATTCCTTTCCACTCTATTTGATTACATTCATTCTATTCCATTCCATTCCAATCCGTTCCATGCCATTACATTCCACTTGGATTGATTCCGTTCCATTCCGTTCTGTTTCATTCCATTCCATTCCTTGCCATTCCATTCCATTCCATTCCATTCCTTTCCGTTCCTTTCCATTCCATTCCATTCCATTCCATTCCGTTCCATTCCATTCCCCTCGGGATGATACCTTTCCATTCCATTCCAGTCCATTCCATTCCATTCCATCCCATTCAATTCTCTCGAGTTGTTTGCACTCCTTTCCTTTCTATTCAATTCCATTCCATTTCATTGCATTCCATTCCATTCCATTGCATTCTATTCCATTGCATTCCATTTCATTCCATTCCATTCCATTGCATTCCATTCCATTCCACAAGGGTTGATTTCATTCCATTCCGTTCCATTGCATTCCATTCCATTCCATTCAATTCCATCCATTCCACTCGGGTTGATTCCATTCCATTCCATTCCATTCCTTTCCATTCCATTGCATTCCAATTCATTCCATACCATTCCATTCCATTCCATTCCATTCCATTTCATTCCATTCTATTCCATTCCATTTCATTCCATTCCATTCCATTCCTTTCCACTGGTGTTGATTCCATTCCATTCCATTCCACTCCATTCCCTTCCGTTACATTCCATTCCATTCCATTCCATTCCATTCCATTCCATTCCATTCCATTCCATTCCATTACATTCCTTTCCACTATGGTTGATTCAGTTTCATTCTATTCCATTCCATTCAATTCCATTCCATTCTATTCCATGCAATTCCTTTCCATTGCACTCAGGTTGAATCAATTCCGTTGCATTCCATTCCATTCCATTCCATTACCTTCCATTCAATTCCACTCCACTCGGGTTAATTCAATTCCATTCTACTCCATTCCATTCCACTCAATTCCATTCCAGTCCACTCGTTTTGATTTAATTCCATTCTATTCCATTCCATTACATTACATTCCATACCATTGCATTCTACTCGGTTTGCTTCAATTCCATTGCATTCCATTCTATTCCATTACATTCCATAAAATTGCATTCTACTCGGTTTACTTCAATTCCATTGCATTCCATTCTATTCCAATCCATTGCGTTCTATTCCATTCGAGTTGATTCAATTCCATTCACTTCCATTCTATTCCATTCTATTCCATTTCGTTCCATTCCATTCCATTCCATCCCAGTTGATTCAATTCCATTTTATTCCATTTCATTCCATTCCATTCCATTTCATTCCACTCGGGTTGCCTCAACTCCATTCTAATCCATTCCATTCCATTACCTTCCATACCATTCCACTCGGATTTATTCCATTCCATTCCATTCCATTTCTTTCCATTCCATTCAATTCCATTCCAGTTGATTCCACTCCATTCCATTTCATTCCATTCCATTCCATTCCTGTTGTTTCCATTACATTGTATGCTATTCCATTCCTTTCCATTCTACTTCAATTGATTCAATTTAATTCTATTGAATACCCTTCCATTCCATGCCATTCCATTCCATTCCATTCCACTGAGGATGACTCCATTCCATTCCATTCCATTCCATTCCATTCCATTCCATTTCACTCGGGTTGATGCAATTCTATTCTATTTCATTCCATTCTATTCGATTCCATTCCATTCCATTCCATTCCATTCCATTCCACTTGGGTGGGTACAATTCCCTTCTAATCCATACCATTCCATTCTATTCCATTCCGTTCCATTCAATGACATTACATTACATTCCATGACAATACATTACATTCCACTCGGTTTGATTCCATTCCATTCCATTCCATTCCATTCCATTCCATTCCATTCCATTCAAGTTGATTCAATTCCATACTATTCCATTCCATTCCACTCCACTCGGGTTGGTTCAATTCCATTCAATTCCATTCCATTCCATTCCATTCCATTCCATTCCGTTCCATTCCATTCCCCTCCATTTCATTCCATTGCATTCCATTCCTTTCCATTCCATTCCTTTCTATTCCATTCCATTCCATTTCATTCCATTCCATTCCATTGAATTCCATTCCATTCCATTCCATTGCATTCCATTCCATTCCATTCCATTCCATTCCATTTCATTCCATTCCAATCCATTCCATTCCATTCCATTCCATTCCATTCCTTTCCATTCCATTCCATTCCTTTTCAGTCGGGTTGATTCCATTGCATTCCATTCCATTCCATTCCATTCCAGTCCTTTCCCCTCGGGTTGATTCCACCCCTTTACATTCCATTACATTACTTTCCATTTCATTCCACTCGGGTTGTTTCCATTCCATTCCATTCCATTCCATTGAATTCCATTCCATTCCATTCCACTTGGGTTGATTCCACTCCATTCCATTCCATTTCTTTCCTTCCATTCATTTCCCTTCCATTCCATACCATTCCATTCCATTCCACTCGGGATGTTTCCATTCCATTCCATTCCACTCAGGATGATTCAATTCCACTCCATTCCATTCCATCTCTTTCCTTCCATTCATTTCCCTTCCATTCCATACCATTCCATTCCATTCGACTCGGGATGTTTCCATTCCATTCCATTCCACTAAGGATGATTCCATTCCATTCCATTCCATTCCATTCCATTCCATTCCATTCCGTTCCATTATATTACATTCCACTCGGTTTCACTCCATTCCACTCCATTCAATTCCATTCAATTCATTCCATTCCATTCCATTCCGTTCCATTCCATTCCATTCCATTCGGGTTGATTCCATTCCATTCCATTCCATTCCATTTCACTCCATTCCACTTGGGTTGAATCGATTCCATTCCATTCCATTCCATTCCATTCCACACGTGTTGATTCAACTCCATTCTATTGCATTGCATTCCATTCCATTCCATTCCATTCCTTCCCATTCTATTCCATTCAATTCCATTCCATTCCATTCCATTACGTTCCACTCCGGATGATTCCATTCCATTCCATTCCATTTCATTCCATTCCATTCCGTTCCACTCAGGTTGATTCAATTCTATTCCATTGCATACCATTCCTTTCCATTCCATTCAATTCCAATCCATTCCATTCAATTCCACTCGGGTTGATTTCATTCCATTCCAATCCATTCCCTTCCATTCCATTCCATTCCACTCGTGTTGATTCAATTCCATTCCATTCCACTCCATTCCATTCCTTTCCATTCCATTCCTTTCCATTCCAAATTCCATTCCATTCTATTCCATTCCATTCCTTTCCACTGGTGTTGATTCTATTCCATTCCATTCTTTCCATTCCCTTCCATTCTATTCCATTCCATTCCTTTCCACTGGTGTTGATTCTATTCCTTTCCAATCCATTCCATTCCATTTCATTCCCTTGCATTCCACTCAGGTTGTTTCAATTCCATAGTATTCCATTCCATTCTATTCCATGTCATTCCGTTACATTGCATTCAGGTTGATTCAATTGCTTTGCATTCCATTGCATTCCATTCCATTCCATTCAATTCCATTCCATTCTATTACCTACCATTCAATTCCTCTCCACTCGGGGCAATTCAATTCCATTCTATTCCATTCCATTCCACTCAATTCCTTTCCAGTCCACTCGTTTTGATTTAATTCCATTCAATTCCATTCCACTCCATTACATTCCATACCATTGCATTCCACTCGGGTTGATTCAATTCCATTGCATTCCCTTCTATTCCAATCCATTGTATTCCATTCCATTCAAGATGACTCAATTCCTTTCACTTCCATTCTATTCCTTTCCATTCCATCCCAGTTGATTCAATTCCATTCTTTTCCCTTTCATTCCATTTCATTCCATTCCATTGCATTCCATTCCATTCCATTCCATTCTATTCCATTCCACTCGTGTTGGTTGACCTCAATTCTAATCCATTCCATTCCATTCCATTCCATACCTTTCCACTCGGATTGATTCCATTCCATTCCATTCCATTCCATTCCAGTCGATACCATTCCACTTCATTTCATTCCATTCTATTCCATTCCTGTTTTTTCCATTCCATTGAATTCTATTCCTTTCCTTTCCATTCCACTCCAATTGATTCAATTTAATTCTATTCCATTCAAATCCATTGCATTCCATTCCACTCAGGTTGATTCCATTCCACTCCATTCCATTCCATTCCATCCCATTCCACTCCACTCAGGATGGTTCCTTTCCATTCCATTCTATTCCATTCCATTTCAATCCATTCCACTCGGGTTTTTTCCATGCCATTGCATTGCATTCCTTTCCATTCCATTCATTCCTTTCCATTGTATTCCATTCCATTTAAATCCAATCCATTCCATTCCATTCCAGTTGATTCAATTCCATTCCATTACGTTTCACTCCACTCGGGTTGATTCCATTCTATTTAATTCCATTGCATTCCATTCCCTTCCACTCTGGTTGATTCCATTCCATTCAATTCCACTCCATTCCATTCCTTTCCATTCCATTCCATTGCATTCCATTTCACTCAGGTTGATTCAGTTCCATTCCATTCCATTCCATTCCATTCCATTCCATTCCATTCCACTCCTGTTGATTGCATTCCATTCCATTCCATTCCATTCCATTCCATTCCATTCCATTCCATTCCATTCCATTTCATTCCATTCCACTCGGGATGATTCCATTCCATTCCATTTCATTCCATTCCATTCCACTCCTTTCCATTCCACTCCATTGTACTCTTGTTTATTCCATTCCATTCCATTCCATTCCGTTCCTTTCCATTCCACTCCATTCCACTCGTGTTGATTCCATTTCATTCTATTCCATTCCATTCCATTCCATTCCATTCCATTCCATTGCACTTGATTTGATTCCATTCCATTCCATTCCATTTCATTCCATTCCGTTCGTTTCCATTCCATTCCATTCCTTTCCATTCCATTCCATTCCATTCCTTTCCATTCCACTCGGGATGATACCATTCCATTCCATTCCAATCTCTCGGGTTGATTCCATTCCTTTCCTTTCTATTCAATTTCATTCCATTCCACTCAATTCCACTCGGGTTGATAGCATTCCATTCCATTCCATTGCATTCCATTCCATTCCATTACCGCTCAGGTTGATTCCTTTCCAATCCATTCTATTCCATTCCCTTTCATTCCATTCCATTCCGATCCATTTACTCATATTGATTCCATTCCATTCCATTACTTTCCATTCCATTCCATTCCGTTCGAGTCAGGTTGATTCACTTCCATTCCATTCCACACCATTCCATTCCATTCCACTCGTTTTGATTACATTCCTTTCTATTCCATTCCATTCCATTCCATTCCATTGCTTTCCATTCCATACCCTTCCACTTGTGTTGTTTCCATTCCATTCCTTTCCATTTCACTCAGGTTGATTCAGTTCCATTCTATTCTATTCCATTCCATTCCATTCCCTTCCATTCCATTCCATTCCATTCCACTCGGTTTGATTCCATTCCATTCCATTTCATTCCATTCCCTTCCACTCCTTTCCATTCCATTCCATTAAATTTCATTCCATTCCACTCGGGATGTTTCCATTCCATTCCATTCCATTCCATTCCATTCCATTCCATTCCATTCCACTCCTGTCCATTCCGTTCCATTCCACTCATGTTGATTGCATTCCATTCCATTCCATTCCTTTCAATTCCATTCCATTCCATTCAACTTGGGTTGATTCCATTTCATTCTATTCTATTCCATTCCATTCCTTTCCATTTCACTCAGGTTGATTCAGCTCCATTCTATTCCATTCCATTCCATTCTTTTCCATTCCATTCCATTCCATTACACTCCAATCTATTCAAGTCATGTTGATTCCATTCCATTCCATTCCATTGCATTCCATTCCATTGCATTCCTTTCCATTCCATTCCATTCCATTCCATTCCATTCCATTCCATTCCATTCCATTCCATTCCACTCGGGTTAATTCCATTCCATTCCATTCCTTTCCATTCCATTCCATTCCATTCTATTCCACTCGCGAAGATTGAATTCCAGTGTATTCGATTCCATTCCATTCCATTCCTTTCCATTCAATTCCATTCCACTCGGGTTGATTCCATTCCATTCCATTCCTTCCCATTCCATTCCATTCTGTTCCATTCCACTCGGGCTGATTCCATTCCATGCCATTCCATTACACTGCGTTCCATTCCATTAAATTCCATTCCATTCCAATCCATTCCTTTCCATTTGTGATGATTCCGTTCCATTGCCGTCCATTCCATTCCATTCCATTCCACTCAGGTTTATACAGTTTCATTCAATTCCATTCCATTCCTTTCCATTCCATTCAATTCCAGTCGGGTTTATTAAATTCCATTCCATTCCATTCCATTCCATTCCATCACATAACATTCCACTAGGGTTGATTCCATTCCATTCAATTCCACTTCATTCCACTCCGTTCCATTCCATTCCATTCCATTGTATTCCATTACACACGGTTTGATTCAGTTCCATTCCTTCCATTCCATTCAATTCCATTCCTTTCCATTCCATTCCATTCCATTCCATTTCTATCCATTTGATTTCATTCCATTCCATTCTATTCCATTCCATTACATTATATTCCACTCTGGTTGATTCCATTTCATTCCATTCTATTTCGTTCCATTCCATTCCAGTCCATTCTACTCGAGTTCTTTCCATTACAATTCAGTCTATTCCATTCCATTCCAATCCATTCCACTGCATTCCAATCCATTGGATTCGGATTTGTTACATTCCACTCCACTCCATTCCATTCCATTTCATTCCATTCCATTCCATTCCATTCCGTTCCATTCCATTGCATTCCAATCGGGTTGATTCCATTTCATTCCATTCCATTCCTTTCCATTTCGTTCCATTGCATTCCATTCCATTCCATTCCATTCCACTCGGCTTGATTCCATTCCATTCCATTCCATTCCTTTCCAATCCATTCTATTCAATTCCGTTCCATTCCTTTCACTTCGTTGCATTCCATTCCATTCCATTCCACTAGTGTTGATTCCATTCCTTTCTAATCCATTCTATTCCATTCCTTTCCATTCCATTCTATTCCATGCCACTCCATTCCTCTCTGGTTGATTCCATTCTATTCCGTTTCACTCCATTCCATTCCATTCCATTCTATTCCATTCCATTCCATTCCGTTCCATTCCTTTCAGATTCCTTCCATTCCATTCCATTCCATTCCACTGGGGATGTTTCCATTCCATTCCATTTCAATTCATTCCATTCCACTCCTTTCCATTCCATTCCATACCACTCGTGTTGATTCCATTCCATTCCATTCCATTCCATTCCATTCCTTTCCATTCCTTTCCACTCTATTTGATTACATTCATTCTATTCCATTCCATTCCAATCCGTTCCATGCCATTACATTCCACTTGGATTGATTCCGTTCCATTCCGTTCTGTTTCATTCCATTCCATTCCTTGCCATTCCATTCCATTCCATTCCATTCCTTTCCGTTCCTTTCCATTCCATTCCATTCCATTCCATTCCGTTCCATTCCATTCCCCTCGGGATGATACCTTTCCATTCCATTCCAGTCCATTCCATTCCATTCCATCCCATTCAATTCTCTCGAGTTGTTTGCAGTCCTTTCCTTTCTATTCAATTCCATTCCATTCCATTGCATTCCATTCCATTCCATTGCATTCCATTCCATTGCATTCCATTTCATTCCATTCCATTCCATTGCATTCCATTCCATTCCACAAGGGTTGATTTCATTCCATTCCGTTCCATTGCATTCCATTCCATTCCATTCAATTCCATTCCATTCCACTCGGGTTGATTCCATTCCATTCCATTCCATTCCTTTCCATTCCATTGCATTCCAATTCATTCCATACCATTCCATTCCATTCCATTCCATTCCATTCCATTTCATTCCATTCTATTCCATTCCATTTCATTCCATTCCATTCCATTCCATTTCATTCCATTCCATTCCATTCCTTTCCACTGGTGTTGATTCCATTCCATTCCATTCCACTCCATTCCCTTCCGTTACATTCCATTCCATTCCATTCCATTCCATTCCATTCCATTCCATTCCATTCCTTTCCATTACATTCCTTTCCACTATGGTTGATTCAGTTGCATTCTATTCCATTCCATTCAATTCCATTCCATTCTATTCCATGCAATTCCTTTCCATTGCACTCAGGTTGAATCGATTCCGTTGCATTCCATTCCATTCCATTCCATTACCTTCCATTCAATTCCACTCCACTCGGGTTAATTCAATTCCATTCTACTCCATTCCATTCCACTCAATTCCATTCCAGTCCACTCGTTTTGATTTAATTCCATTCTATTCCATTCCATTCCATTACATTCCATACCATTGCATTCTACTCGGTTTGCTTCAATTCCATTGCATTCCATTCTATTCCATTACATTCCATAAAATTGCATTCTACTCGGTTTACTTCAATTCCATTGCATTCCATTCTATTCCAATCCATTGCGTTCTATTCCATTCGAGTTGATTCAATTCCATTCACTTCCATTCTATTCCATTCTATTCCATTTCGTTCCATTCCATTCCATTCCATCCCAGTTGATTCAATTCCATTTTATTCCATTTCATTCCATTCCATTCCATTTCATTCCACTCGGGTTGCCTCAACTCCATTCTAATCCATTCCATTCCATTACCTTCCATACCATTCCACTCGGATTTATTCCATTCCATTCCATTCCATTTCTTTCCATTCCATTCAATTCCATTCCAGTTGATTCCACTCCATTCCATTTCATTCCATTCCATTCCATTCCTGTTGTTTCCATTACATTGTATTCTATTCCATTCCTTTCCATTCTACTTCAATTGATTCAATTTAATTCTATTGAATACCCTTCCATTCCATGCCATTCCATTCCATTCCATTCCACTGAGGATGACTCCGTTCCATTCCATTCCATTCCATTCCATTCCATTCCATTTCACTCGGGTTGATGCAATTCTATTCTATTTCATTCCATTCTATTCGATTCCATTCCATTCCATTCCATTCCATTCCACTCGGGTGGGTACAATTCCCTTCTAATCCATACCATTCCATTCTATTCCATTCCGTTCCATTCAATGACATTACATTACATTCCATGACATTACATTACATTCCACTCGGTTTGATTCCATTCCATTCCATTCCATTCCATTCCATTCCATTCAAGTTGATTCAATTCCATACTATTCCATTCCATTCCACTCCACTCGGGTTGGTTCAATTCCATTCAATTCCATTCCATTCCATTCCATTCCGTTCCGTTCCATTCCATTCCCTTCCATTTCATTCCATTGCATTCCATTCCTTTCCATTCCATTCCTTTCTATTCCATTCCATTCCATTTCATTCCATTCGATTCCATTGAATTCCATTCCATTCCATTCCATTGCATTCCATTCCATTCCATTCCATTCCATTCCATTTCATTCCATTCCAATCCATTCCATTCCATTCCATTCCATTCCATTCCATTTCTTTCCATTCCATTCCATTCCTTTTCAGTCGGGTTGATTCCATTGCATTCCATTCCATTCCATTCCATTCCAGTCCTTTCCCCTCGGGTTGATTCCACCCCTTTACATTCCATTACATTACTTTCCATTTCATTCCACTCGGGTTGTTTCCATTCCATTCCATTCCATTCCATTGAATTCCATTCCATTCCATTCCACTTGGGTTGATTCCACTCCATTCCATTCCATTTCTTTCCTTCCATTCATTTCCCTTCCATTCCATACCATTCCATTCCATTCCACTCGGGATGTTTCCATTCCATTCCATTCCACTCAGGATGATTCAATTCCACTCCATTCCATTCCATCTCTTTCCTTCCATTCATTTCCCTTCCATTCCATACCATTCCATTCCATTCGACTCGGGATGTTTCCATTCCATTCCATTCCACTAAGGATGATTCCATTCCATTCCATTCCATTCCATTCCGTTCCATTATATTACATTCCACTCGGTTTCATTCCATTCCACTCCATTCAATTCCATTCAATTCATTCCATTCCATTCCATTCCGTTCCATTCCATTCCATTCCATTCGGGTTGATTCCATTCCATTCCATTCCATTCCATTTCACTCCATTCCACTTGGGTTGAATCGATTCCATTCCATTCCATTCCATTCCATTCCACACGTGTTGATTCAACTCCATTCTATTGCATTGCATTCCATTCCATTCCATTCCATTCCTTCCCATTCTATTCCATTCAATTCCATTCCATTCCATTCCATTACGTTCCACTCCGGATGATTCCATTCCATTCCATTCCATTTCATTCCATTCCATTCCGTTCCACTCAGGTTGATTCAATTCTATTCCATTCCATACCATTCCTTTCCATTCCATTCAATTCCAATCCATTCCATTCAATTCCACTCGGGTTGATTCCATTCCATTCCAATCCATTCCCTTCCATTCCATTCCATTCCATTCCACTCGTGTTGATTCAATTCCATTCCATTCCACTCCATTCCATTCCTTTCCATTCCATTCCTTTCCATTCAATTCCATTCCATTCTATTCCATTCCATTCCTTTCCACTGGTGTTGATTCTATTCCATTCCATTCTTTCCATTCCCTTCCATTCTATTCCATTCCATTCCTTTCCACTGGTGTTGATTCTATTCCTTTCCAATCCATTCCATTCCATTTCATTCCCTTGCATTCCACTCAGGTTGTTTCAATTCCATAGTATTCCATTCCATTCTATTCCATGTCATTCCGTTACATTGCATTCAGGTTGATTCAATTGCTTTGCATTCCATTGCATTCCATTCCATTCCATTCAATTCCATTCCATTCTATTACCTACCATTCAATTCCTCTCCACTCGGGGCAATTCAATTCCATTCTATTCCATTCCATTCCACTCAATTCCTTTCCAGTCCACTCGTTTTGATTTAATTCCATTCAATTCCATTCCACTCCATTACATTCCATACCATTGCATTCCACTCGGGTTGATTCAATTCCATTGCATTCCCTTCTATTCCAATCCATTGTATTCCATTCCATTCAAGATGACTCAATTCCTTTCACTTCCATTCTATTCCTTTCCATTCCATCCCAGTTGATTCAATTCCATTCTTTTCCCTTTCATTCCATTTCATTTCATTCCATTCCATTCCATTCCATTCCATTCCATTCTATTCCATTCCACTCGTGTTGGTTGACCTCAATTCTAATCCATTCCATTCCATTCCATTCCATACCTTTCCACTCGGATTGATTCCATTCCATTCCATTCCATTCCATTCCAGTCGATACCATTCCACTTCATTTCATTCCATTCTATTCCATTCCTGTTTTTTCCATTCCATTGAATTCTATTCCTTTCCTTTCCATTCCACTCCAATTGATTCAATTTAATTCTATTCCATTCAAATCCATTGCATTCCATTCCACTCAGGTTGATTCCATTCCACTCCATTCCATTCCATTCCATCCCATTCCACTCCACTCAGGATGGTTCCTTTCCATTCCATTCTATTCCATTCCATTTCAATCCATTCCACTCGGGTTTTTTCCATGCCATTGCATTGCATTCCTTTCCATTCCATTCATTCCTTTCCATTGTATTCCATTCCATTTAAATCCAATCCATTCCATTCCATTCCAGTTGATTCAATTCCATTCCATTACGTTTCACTCCACTCGGGTTGATTCCATTCTATTTAATTCCATTGCATTCCATTCCCTTCCACTCTGGTTGATTCCATTCCATTCAATTCCACTCCATTCCATTCCTTTCCATTCCATTCCATTGCATTCCATTTCACTCAGGTTGATTCAGTTCCATTCCATTCCATTCCATTCCATTCCATTCCATTACATTACATTCCTTTCCACTATGGTTGATTCAGTTTCATTCTATTCCATTCCATTCAATTCCATTCCATTCTATTCCATGCAATTCCTTTCCATTGCACTCAGGTTGAATCAATTCCGTTGCATTCCATTCCATTCCATTCCATTACCTTCCATTCAATTCCACTCCACTCGGGTTAATTCAATTCCATTCTACTCCATTCCATTCCACTCAATTCCATTCCAGTCCACTCGTTTTGATTTAATTCCATTCTATTCCATTCCATTCCATTACATTCCATACCATTGCATTCTACTCGGTTTGCTTCAATTCCATTGCATTCCATTCTATTCCATTACATTCCATAAAATTGCATTCTACTCGGTTTACTTCAATTCCATTGCATTCCATTCTATTCCAATCCATTGCGTTCTATTCCATTCGAGTTGATTCAATTCCATTCACTTCCATTCTATTCCATTCTATTCCATTTCGTTCCATTCCATTCCATTCCATCCCAGTTGATTCAATTCCATTTTATTCCATTTCATTCCATTCCATTCCATTTCATTCCACTCGGGTTGCCTCAACTCCATTCTAATCCATTCCATTCCATTACCTTCCATACCATTCCACTCGGATTTATTCCATTCCATTCCATTCCATTTCTTTCCATTCCATTCAATTCCATTCCAGTTGATTCCACTCCATTCCATTTCATTCCATTCCATTCCATTCCTGTTGTTTCCATTACATTGTATTCTATTCCATTCCTTTCCATTCTACTTCAATTGATTCAATTTAATTCTATTGAATACCCTTCCATTCCATGCCATTCCATTCCATTCCATTCCACTGAGGATGACTCCATTCCATTCCATTCCATTCCATTCCATTCCATTCCATTCCATTCCATTTCACTCGGGTTGATGCAATTCTATTCTATTTCATTCCATTCTATTCGATTCCATTCCATTCCATTCCATTCCATTCCACTCGGGTGGGTACAATTCCCTGCTAATCCATACCATTCCATTCTATTCCATTCCGTTCCATTCAATGACATTACATTACATTCCATGACATTACATTACATTCCACTCGGTTTGATTCCATTCCATTCCATTCCATTCCATTCAAGTTGATTCAATTCCATACTATTCCATTCCGTTCCACTCCACTCGGGTTGGTTCAATTCCATTCAATTCCATTCCATTCCATTCCATTCCATTCCGTTCCATTCCATTCCCTTCCATTTCATTCCATTGCATTCCATTCCTTTCCATTCCATTCCTTTCCATTCCATTCCTTTCTATTCCATTCCATTCCATTTCATTCCATTCGATTCCATTGAATTCCATTCCATTCCATTCCATTGCATTCCATTCCATTCCATTCCATTCCATTCCATTTCATTCCATTCCAATCCATTCCATTCCATTCCATTCCATTCCATTCCTTTCCATTCCATTCCATTCCTTTTCAGTCGGGTTGATTCCATTGCATTCCATTCCATTCCATTCCATTCCAGTCCTTTCCCCTCGGGTTGATTCCACCCCTTTACATTCCATTACATTACTTTCCATTTCATTCCACTCGGGTTGTTTCCATTCCATTCCATTCCATTCCATTGAATTCCATTCCATTCCATTCCACTTGGGTTGATTCCACTCCATTCCATTCCATTTCTTTCCTTCCATTCATTTCCCTTCCATTCCATACCATTCCATTCCATTCCACTCGGGATGTTTCCATTCCATTCCATTCCACTCAGGATGATTCAATTCCACTCCATTCCATTCCATCTCTTTCCTTCCATTCTTTTCCCTTCCATTCCATACCATTCCATTCCATTCGACTCGGGATGTTTCCATTCCATTCCATTCCACTAAGGATGATTCCATTCCATTCCATTCCATTCCGTTCCATTATATTACATTCCACTCGGTTTCACTCCATTCCACTCCATTCAATTCCATTCAATTCATTCCATTCCATTCCATTCCGTTCCATTCCATTCCATTCCATTCGGGTTGATTCCATTCCATTCCATTCCATTTCACTCCATTCCACTTGGGTTGAATCGATTCCATTCCATTCCATTCCATTCCATTCCACACGTGTTGATTCAACTCCATTCTATTGCATTGCATTCCATTCCATTCCATTCCATTCCTTCCCATTCTATTCCATTCAATTCCATTCCATTCCATTCCATTACGTTCCACTCCGGATGATTCCATTCCATTCCATTCCATTTCATTCCATTCCATTCCGTTCCACTCAGGTTGATTCAATTCTATTCCATTCCATACCATTCCTTTCCATTCCATTCAATTCCAATCCATTCCATTCAATTCCACTCGGGTTGATTCCATTCCATTCCAATCCATTCCCTTCCATTCCATTCCATTCCATTCCACTCGTGTTGATTCAATTCCATTCCATTCCACTCCATTCCATTCCTTTCCATTCCATTCCTTTCCATTCAATTCCATTCCATTCTATTCCATTCCATTCCTTTCCACTGGTGTTGATTCTATTCCATTCCATTCTTTCCATTCCCTTCCATTCTATTCCATTCCATTCCTTTCCACTGGTGTTGATTCTATTCCTTTCCAATCCATTCCATTCCATTTCATTCCCTTGCATTCCACTCAGGTTGTTTCAATTCCATAGTATTCCATTCCATTCTATTCCATGTCATTCCGTTACATTGCATTCAGGTTGATTCAATTGCTTTGCATTCCATTGCATTCCATTCCATTCCATTCAATTCCATTCCATTCTATTACCTACCATTCAATTCCTCTCCACTCGGGGCAATTCAATTCCATTCTATTCCATTCCATTCCACTCAATTCCTTTCCAGTCCACTCGTTTTGATTTAATTCCATTCAATTCCATTCCACTCCATTACATTCCATACCATTGCATTCCACTCGGGTTGATTCAATTCCATTGCATTCCCTTCTATTCCAATCCATTGTATTCCATTCCATTCAAGATGACTCAATTCCTTTCACTTCCATTCTATTCCTTTCCATTCCATCCCAGTTGATTCAATTCCATTCTTTTCCCTTTCATTCCATTTCATTCCATTCCATTCCATTCCATTCCATTCCATTCCATTCCATTCCATTCCACTCGTGTTGGTTGACCTCAATTCTAATCCATTCCATTCCATTCCATTCCATACCTTTCCACTCGGATTGATTCCATTCCATTCCATTCCATTCCATTCCAGTCGATACCATTCCACTTCATTTCATTCCATTCTATTCCATTCCTGTTTTTTCCATTCCATTGAATTCTATTCCTTTCCTTTCCATTCCACTCCAATTGATTCAATTTAATTCTATTCCATTCAAATCCATTGCATTCCATTCCACTCAGGTTGATTCCATTCCACTCCATTCCATTCCATTCCATCCCATTCCACTCCACTCAGGATGGTTCCTTTCCATTCCATTCTATTCCATTCCATTTCAATCCATTCCACTCGGGTTTATTCCATGCCATTGCATTGCATTCCTTTCCATTCCATTCATTCCTTTCCATTGTATTCCATTCCATTTAAATCCAATCCATTCCATTCCATTCCAGTTGATTCAATTCCATTCCATTACATTTCACTCCACTCGGGTTGATTCCATTCTATTTAATTCCATTGCATTCCATTCCATTCCACTCTGGTTGATTCCATTCCATTCAATTCCACTCCATTCCATTCCTTTCCATTCCATTCCATTGCATTCCATTTCACTCAGGTTGATTCAGTTCCATTCCATTCCATTCCATTCCATTCCATTCCATTCCATTCCACTCCTGTTGATTGCATTCCATTCCATTCCATTCCATTCCATTCCATTCCACTCAACTCGGGATGATTCCATTCCATTCCATTTCATTCCATTCCATTCCACTCCTTTCCATTCCACTCCATTGTACTCTTGTTTATTCCATTCCATTCCATTCCGTTCCTTTCCATTCCACTCCATTCCACTCGTGTTGATTCCATTTCATTCTATTCCATTCCATTCCATTCCATTCCATTCCATTCCATTGCACTTGATTTGATTCCATTCCATTCCATTCCATTTCATTCCATTCCGTTCGTTTCCATTCCATTCCATCCTTTCCATTCCATTCCATTCCATTCCTTTCCATTCCATTCCATTGCATTCCTTTCCATTCCACTCGGGATGATACCATTCCATTCCATTCCAATCTCTCGGGTTGATTCCATTCCTTTCCTTTCTATTCAATTTCATTCCATTCCACTCAATTCCACTCGGGTTGATAGCATTCCATTCCATTCCATTGCATTCCATTCCATTCCATTACCGCTCAGGTTGATTCCTTTCCAATCCATTCTATTCCATTCCCTTTCATTCCATTCCTTTCCGATCCATTTACTCATATTGATTCCATTCCATTCCATTACTTTCCATTCCATTCCATTCCGTTCGAGTCAGGTTGATTCACTTCCATTCCATTCCACACCATTCCATTCCATTCCACTCGTTTTGATTACATTCCTTTCTATTCCATTCCATTCCATTCCATTCCATTGCTTTCCATTCCATACCCTTCCACTTGTGTTGTTTCCATTCTATTCCTTTCCATTTCACTCAGGTTGATTCAGTTCCATTCTATTCTATTCCATTCCATTCCATTCCCTTCCATTCCATTCCATTCCATTCCACTCGGTTTGATTCCATTCCATTCCATTTCATTCCATTCCCTTCCACTCCTTTCCATTCCATTCCATTAAATTTCATTCAATTCCACTCGGGATGTTTCCATTCCATTCCATTTCATTCCATTCCATTCCACTCCTGTCCATTCCGTTCCATTCCACTCATGTTGATTGCATTCCATTCCATTCCATTCCTTTCAATTCCATTCCATTCCATTCAACTTGGGTTGATTCCATTTCATTCTATTCTATTCCATTCCATTCCTTTCCATTTCACTCAGGTTGATTCAGCTCCATTCTATTCCATTCCATTCCATTCCATTCCATTCCATTCCATTCCATTCCATTCCATTCCACTCAGGTTTATTTTATTCAATTCCGTTACATTCCACTCCATTGCAATCCATTCCATCCATTCCATTCCATTCCATTCCATTTCTTTCGATTTGATTCCTTTCAATTCCATTCCATTCCATTCTATTGCATTCCATGCCACTCCGGTTGATTCCATTCCTTTCCATTCCATTCCATTCCATTCCATTGCATTCTACTCGAGTTGTTTCCATTCCATTACATTCTATTCCATTCCATTCCATTGCATTCCAATCCATTCCACTCGAATTGATTCCATTTCATTCCATTCCATTCCATTCCATTCCATTCCATTCCATTCCACTCATCATGATTCCATTCCATTCCATTCTTTTGATTCTATTACATTCCATTCCTTTCCATTCGTTTCATTCCATTCCATTCCATTCCAAGCCACTTTTGTTGATTCTGTTCCTTTCAATTCCATTCCATTCCATTCCTTTCAATTCCATTCCATTCCATGCCATTCCATTCCTCCCGGGTTGATTCCATTCCATTGCATTACATTCGTGTTGATTCAGTTCTATTCTTTTCAATTCCATTCCATTCCATTCCATTACACTCCAATCTATTCAAGTCATGTTGATTCCATTCCATTCCATTCCATTGCATTCCATTCCATTGCATTCCATTCCATTCCATTCCATTCCATTCTATTCCACTCGCGAAGATTGAATTCCATTGTATTCGATTCCATTCCATTCCATTCCTTTCCATTCAATTCCATTCCACTCGGGTTGATTCCATTCCATTCCATTCCTTCCCATTCCATTCCATTCTGTTCCATTCCACTCGGGCTGATTCCATTCCATGCCATTCCATTCCACTGCATTCCATTCCATTAAATTCCATTCCAGTCCATTCCATTCCAATCCATTCCTTTCCATTTGTGATGATTCCGTTCCATTGCCGTCCATTCCATTCCATTCAACTCAGGTTTATACAATTTCATTCAATTCCATTCCATTCCTTTCCATTCCATTCAATTCCAGTCGGGTTTATTAAATTCCATTATATTCCATTCCATTCCATTCCATTCCATTCCATTCCATTCCATCACATTACATTCCACTAGGTTTGATTCCATTCCATTCAATTCCACTTCATTCCACTCCATTCCATTCCATTCCATTCCATTGTATTCCATTACACACGGTTTGATTCAGTTCCATTCCTTCCATTCCATTCAATTCCATTCCTTTCCATTCCATTCCATTCCATTCCATTTCTATCCATTTGATTTCATTCCATTCCAGTCTATTCCATTCCATTACATTATATTCCACTCTGGTTGATTCCATTTCATTCCATTCTATTTCGTTCCATTCCATTCCATTCCGTTCTACTCGAGTTCTTTCCATTACAATTCAGTCTATTCCATTGCATTCCAATCCATTCCATTGCATTCCAATCCATTGGATTCGGATTTGTTACATTCCACTCCACTCCACTCCATTCCATTCCATTCCATTCCGTTCCATTCCATTGCATTCCAATGCATTCCAATCGGATTGATTCCATTCCATTCCATTACAATCCTTTCCATTCCGTTCCATTGCATTCCTTTCCATTCCATTCCATTCCACTCGGCTTGATTCCATTCCATTCCATTCCATTCCATTCCATTCCATTCCATTCCATTCTATTCAATTCCGTTCCATTCCTTTCACTTCGTTGCATTCCATTCCATTCCATTCCACTAGTGTTGATTCCATTCCTTTCTAATCCATTCTATTCCATTCCTTTCCATTCCATTCTATTCCATGCCACTCCATTCCTCTCTGGTTGATTCCATTCTATTCCGTTTCACTCCATTCCATTCCATTCCATTCTATTCCATTCCATTCCATTCCGTTCCATTCCTTTCAGTTTCCTTCCATTCCATTCCACTGGGGATGTTTCCATTCCATTCCATTTCAATTCATTCCATTCCACTCCATTTCAATTCATTCCATTCCACTCCTTTCCATTCCATTCCATACCACTCGTGTTGATTCCATTCCATTCCAATCCTTTCTACTCTATTTGATTACATTCATTCTATTCCATTCCATTCCAATCCATTCCATGCCATTACATTCCACTTGGATTGATTCCGTTCCATTCCGTTCCGTTTCATTCCATTCCATTTCTTGCCATTCCATTCCATTCCATTCCTTTCCGTTCCTTTCCATTCCATTCCATTCCATTCCATTCCATTCCGTTCCATTCCATTGCATTCCACTCGGCTTGATTCCATTCCATTCCATTCCATTCCATTCTATTCAATTCCGTTCCATTCCTTTCACTTCGTTGCATTCCATTCCATTCCATTCCACTAGTGTTGATTCCATTCCTTTCTAATCCATTCTATTCCATTCCTTTCCATTCCATTCTATTCCATGCCACTCCATTCCTCTCTGGTTGATTCCATTCTATTCCGTTTCACTCCATTCCATTCCATTCCATTCTATTCCATTCCATTCCATTCCGTTCCATTCCTTTCAGTTTCCTTCCATTCCATTCCATTCCATTCCACTGGGGATGTTTCCATTCCATTCCATTTCAATTCATTCCATTCCACTCCTTTCCATTCCATTCCATACCACTCGTGTTGATTCCTTTCCATTCCATTCCATTCCTTTCCACTCTATTTGATTACATTCATTCTATTCCATTCCATTCCAATCCATTCCATGCCATTACATTCCACTTGGATTGATTCCGTTGCATTCCGTTCCGTTTCATTCCATTCCATTTCTTGCCATTCCATTCCATTCCATTCCTTTCCGTTCCTTTCCATTCCATTCCATTCCATTCCATTCCATTCCGTTCCATTCCATTCCCCTCGGGATGATACCTTTCCATTCCATTCCAGTCCATTCCATTCCATTCCATCCCGTTCAATTCTCTCGAGTTGTTTGCAGTCCTTTCCTTTCTATTCCATTCCATTCCATTGCATTCCATTCCATTCCATTCCATTGCATTCCATTCCATTCCATTCCATTGCATTCCATTCCATTCCATTCCATTCCATTCCATTCCATTCCATTCCATTCCATTCCATTCCACCTGGATTTGTTCCATTCCAATCCATTGCATTCCATTCCATTCCATTCCATTCCGTTCCACTCCATTCCATTCCATTCCACTCATGTTGATTCAATTCCATTCCATTCCTATCCATTCCATTCCTTTCCATTCCATTCCTTTCCATTCAATTCCATTCCATTGTATTCCATTCCATTCCTTTCCACTGGTGTTGATTCTATTCCATTCCATTCCAATCCATTCCCTTCCATTCTATTCCATTCCATTCCTTTCCACTGCTGTTGATTCTATTCTTTTCCAATCCATTCCATTCCATTTCATTCCCTTGCATTCCACTCAGGTTGTTTCAATTCCATTGTATTCCATTCCATTCTATTCCATGCCATTCCGTTACATTGCATTTAGTTTGTTTCAATTACTTTGCATTCCACTGCATTCCATTCCATTCCATTCATTTCCATTCCATTCTATTACCTACCATTCAATTCCTCTCCACTCGGGGCAATTCAATTCCATTCTATTCCATTCCATTCCACTCAATTCCTTTCCAGTCCACTCGTTTTGATTTAATTCCATTCAATTCCATTCCACTCCATTACCTTCCATACCATTGCATTCCACTCGGGTTGATTCAATTCCATTGCATTCCCTTCTATTCCAGTCCATTGTATTCCATTCCATTCAAGTTGACTCAATTCCTTTCACTTCCATTCTATTCCTTTCCATTCCATCCCAGTTGATTCAATTCCATTCTTTTCCATTTCATTCCATTTCATTCCATTCCATTCCATTCTATTCCATTCCACTCGTGTTTGTTGACCTCAATTCTAATCCATTCCATTCCATTCCATTCCATACCTTTCCACTCGGATTGATTCCATTCCATTCCAGTCGATACCATTCCACTTCATTTCATTCCATTCTATTCCATTCCTGTTTTTTCCATTCCATTGAATTCTATTCCTTTCCTTTCCATTCCACTCCAATTGATTCAATTTAATTCTATTCCATTCAAATCCATTGCATTCCATTCCACTCAGGTTGATTCCATTCCACTCCATTCCATTCCATTCCATCCCATTCCACTCCACTCAGGATGGTTCCTTTCCATTCCATTCTATTCCATTCCATTTCAATCCATTCCACTCGGGTTTTTTCCATGCCATTGCATTGCATTCCTTTCCATTCCATTCATTCCTTTCCATTGTATTCCATTCCATTTAAATCCAATCCATTCCATTCCATTCCATTCCAGTTGATTCAATTCCATTCCATTACGTTTCACTCCACTCGGGTTGATTCCATTCTATTTAATTCCATTGCATTCCATTCCCTTCCACTCTGGTTGATTCCATTCCATTCAATTCCACTCCATTCCATTCCTTTCCATTCCTTTCCATTCCATTCCATTGCATTCCATTTCACTCAGGTTGATTCAGTTCCATTCTATTCCATTCCATTCCTTTCCATTCCATTCGATTCCACTCTTGTTGATTGCATTCCATTCCATTCCATTCCATTCCATTCCATTCCATTCCATTCCATTCCATTTCATTCCATTCCACTCGGGATGATTCCATTCCATTCCATTTCATTCCATTCCATTCCACTCCTTTCCATTCCACTCCATTGTACTCTTGTTTATTCCATTCCGTTCCATTCCATTCCTTTCCATTCCACTCCATTCCACTCGTGTTGATTCCATTTCATTCTATTCCATTCCATTCCATTCCATTGCACTTGATTTGATTCCATTCCATTCCATTCCATTTCATTCCATTCCGTTCGTTTCCATTCCATTCCATTCCTTTCCATTCCATTCCATTCCTTTCCATTCCACTCGAGATGATACCATTCCATTCCATTCCAATCTCTCGGGTTGATTCCATTCCTTTCCTTTCTATTCAATTTCATTCCATTCCACTCAATTCCACTCGGGTTGATAGCATTCCATTCCATTCCATTGCATTCCATTCCATTCCATTACCGCTCAGGTTGATTCCTTTCCAATCCATTCTATTCCGTTCCCTTTCATTCCATTCCATTCCGATCCATTTACTCATATTGATTCCATTCCATTCCATTACTTTCCATTCCATTCCATTCCGTTCGAGTCAGGTTGATTCACTTCCATTCCATTCCACACCATTCCATTCCATTCCATTCCACTCGTGTTGATTACATTCCTTTCTATTCCATTCCATTCCATTCCATTCCATTGCTTTCCATTCCATACCCTTCCACTTGTGTTGTTTCCATTCCATTCCTTTCCATTTCACTCAGGTTGATTCAGTTCCATTCTATTCTATTCCATTCCATTCCATTCCATTCCATTCCCTTCCATCCCATTCCATTCCATTCCACTCGGTTTGATTCCATTCCATTCCATTTCATTCCATTCCCTTCCACTCCTTTCCATTCCATTCCATTAAATTTCATTCCATTCCACTCGGGATGTTTCCATTCCATTCCATTTCATTCCATTCCATTCCACTCCTGTCCATTCCGTTCCATTCCACTCATGTTGATTGCATTCCATTCCATTCCATTCCATTCCATTTCATTCCATTCAACTTGGGTTGATTCCATTTCATTCTATTCTATTCCATTCCATTCCTTTCCATTTCACTCAGGTTGATTCAGCTCCATTCTATTCCATTCCATTCCATTCCATTCCATTCCATTCCATTCCATTCCATTCCATTCCACTCAGGTTTATTTTATTCAATTCCGTTACATTCCACTCCATTGCAATCCATTCCATCCATTCCATTCCATTCCATTCCATTTCTTTCGATTTGATTCCTTTCAATTCCATTCCATTCCATTCTATTGCATTCCATGCCACTCCGGTTGATTCCATTCCTTTCCATTCCATTCCATTCCATTCCATTGCATTCTACTCGAGTTGTTTCCATTCCATTACATTCTATTCCATTCCATTCCATTGCATTCCAATCCATTCCACTCGAATTGATTCCATTTCATTCCATTCCATTCCATTCCATTCCATTCCATTCCATTCCACTCAGCATGATTCCATTCCATTCCATTCTTTTGATTCTATTACATTCCATTCCTTTCCATTCGTTTCATTCCATTCCATTCCATTCCAAGCCACTTTTGTTGATTCTGTTCCTTTCAATTCCATTCCATTCCATTCCTTTCAATTCCATTCCATTCCATGACATTCCATTCCTCCCGGGTTGATTCCATTCCATTGCATTACATTCGTGTTGATTCAGTTCTATTCTTTTCAATTCCATTCCATTCCATTCCATTACACTCCAATCTATTCAAGTCATGTTGATTCCATTGCATTCCATTCCATTGCATTCCATTCCATTGCATTCCATTCCATTCGATTCCATTCCATTCTATTCCACTCGCGAAGATTGAATTCCATTGTATTCGATTCCATTCCATTCCATTCCTTTCCATTCAATTCCATTCCACTCGGGTTGATTCCATTCCATTCCATTCCTTCCCATTCCATTCCATTCTGTTCCATTCCACTCGGGCTGATTCCATTCCATGCCATTCCATTCCACTGCGTTCCATTCCATTAAATTCCATTCCAGTCCATTCCATTCCAATCCATTCCTTTCCATTTGTGATGATTCCGTTCCATTGCCGTCCATTCCATTCCATTCAACTCAGGTTTATACAATTTCATTCAATTCCATTCCATTCCTTTCCATTCCATTCAATTCCAGTCGGGTTTATTAAATTCCATTATATTCCATTCCATTCCATTCCATTCCATTCCATTCCATTCCATTCCATCACATTACATTCCACTAGGTTTGATTCCATTCCATTCAATTCCACTTCATTCCACTCCATTCCATTCCATTCCATTCCATTGTATTCCATTACACACGGTTTGATTCAGTTCCATTCCTTCCATTCCATTCAATTCCATTCCTTTCCATTCCATTCCATTCCATTCCATTTCTATCCATTTGATTTCATTCCATTCCAGTCTATTCCATTCCATTCCATTATATTCCACTCTGGTTGATTCCATTTCATTCCATTCTATTTCGTTCCATTCCATTCCATTCCGTTCTACTCGAGTTCTTTCCATTACAATTCAGTCTATTCCATTGCATTCCAATCCATTCCATTGCATTCCAATCCATTGGATTCGGATTTGTTACATTCCACTCCACTCCACTCCATTCCATTCCATTCCATTCCGTTCCATTCCATTGCATTCCAATGCATTCCAATCGGATTGATTCCATTCCATTCCATTACAATCCTTTCCATTCCGTTCCATTGCATTCCATTCCATTCCATTCCATTCCACTCGGCTTGATTCCATTCCATTCCATTCCATTCCATTCCATTCCATTCCATTCTATTCAATTCCGTTCCATTCCTTTCACTTCGTTGCATTCCATTCCATTCCATTCCACTAGTGTTGATTCCATTCCTTTCTAATCCATTCTATTCCATTCCTTTCCATTCCATTCTATTCCATGCCACTCCATTCCTCTCTGGTTGATTCCATTCTATTCCGTTTCACTCCATTCCATTCCATTCCATTCTATTCCATTCCATTCCATTCCGTTCCATTCCTTTCAGTTTCCTTCCATTCCATTCCACTGGGGATGTTTCCATTCCATTCCATTTCAATTCATTCCATTCCACTCCATTTCAATTCATTCCATTCCACTCCTTTCCATTCCATTCCATACCACTCGTGTTGATTCCATTCCATTCCAATCCTTTCTACTCTATTTGATTACATTCATTCTATTCCATTCCATTCCAATCCATTCCATGCCATTACATTCCACTTGGATTGATTCCGTTCCATTCCGTTCCGTTTCATTCCATTCCATTTCTTGCCATTCCATTCCATTCCATTCCTTTCCGTTCCTTTCCATTCCATTCCATTCCATTCCATTCCATTCCGTTCCATTCCATTGCATTCCACTCGGCTTGATTCCATTCCATTCCATTCCATTCCATTCTATTCAATTCCGTTCCATTCCTTTCACTTCGTTGCATTCCATTCCATTCCATTCCACTAGTGTTGATTCCATTCCTTTCTAATCCATTCTATTCCATTCCTTTCCATTCCATTCTATTCCATGCCACTCCATTCCTCTCTGGTTGATTCCATTCTATTCCGTTTCACTCCATTCAATTCCATTCCATTCTATTCCATTCCATTCCATTCCGTTCCATTCCTTTCAGTTTCCTTCCATTCCATTCCATTCCATTCCACTGGGGATGTTTCCATTCCATTCCATTTCAATTCATTCCATTCCACTCCTTTCCATTCCATTCCATACCACTCGTGTTGATTCCTTTCCATTCCATTCCATTCCTTTCCACTCTATTTGATTACATTCATTCTATTCCATTCCATTCCAATCCATTCCATGCCATTACATTCCACTTGGATTGATTCCGTTGCATTCCGTTCCGTTTCATTCCATTCCATTTCTTGCCATTCCATTCCATTCCATTCCTTTCCGTTCCTTTCCATTCCATTCCATTCCATTCCATTCCATTCCATTCCGTTCCATTCCATTCCCCTCGGGATGATACCTTTCCATTCCATTCCAGTCCATTCCATTCCATTCCATCCCGTTCAATTCTCTCGAGTTGTTTGCAGTCCTTTCCTTTCTATTCCATTCCATTCCATTGCATTCCATTCCATTCCATTCCATTGCATTCCATTCCATTCCATTCCATTGCATTCCATTCCATTCCATTCCATTCCATTCCATTCCATTCCATTCCATTGCATTCCATTCCATTCCATTCCATTCCATTCCACCTGGATTTGTTCCATTCCAATCCATTCCATTCCATTCCATTCCATTCCATTCCGTTCCACTCCATTCCATTCCATTCCACTCATGTTGATTCAATTCCATTCCATTCCTCTCCATTCCATTCCTTTCCATTCCATTCCTTTCCATTCAATTCCATTCCATTCTATTCCATTCCATTCCTTTCCACTGGTGTTGATTCTATTCCATTCCATTCCAATCCATTCCCTTCCATTCTATTCCATTCCATTCCTTTCCACTGCTGTTGATTCTATTCTTTTCCAATCCATTCCATTCCATTTCATTCCCTTGCATTCCACTCAGGTTGTTTCAATTCCATTGTATTCCATTCCATTCTATTCCATGCCATTCCGTTACATTGCATTTAGTTTGTTTCAATTACTTTGCATTCCACTGCATTCCATTCCATTCCATTCATTTCCATTCCATTCTATTACCTACCATTCAATTCCTCTCCACTCGGGGCAATTCAATTCCATTCTATTCCATTCCATTCCACTCAATTCCTTTCCAGTCCACTCGTTTTGATTTAATTCCATTCAATTCCATTCCACTCCATTACCTTCCATACCATTGCATTCCACTCGGGTTGATTCAATTCCATTGCATTCCCTTCTATTCCAGTCCATTGTATTCCATTCCATTCAAGTTGACTCAATTCCTTTCACTTCCATTCTATTCCTTTCCATTCCATCCCAGTTGATTCAATTCCATTCTTTTCCATTTCATTCCATTCCATTCCATTCTATTCCATTCCACTCGTGTTTGTTGACCTCAATTCTAATCCATTCCATTCCATTCCATTCCATACCTTTCCACTCGGATTGATTCCATTCCATTCCAGTCGATACCATTCCACTTCATTTCATTCCATTCTATTCCATTCCTGTTTTTTCCATTCCATTGAATTCTATTCCTTTCCTTTCCATTCCACTCCAATTGATTCAATTTAATTCTATTCCATTCAAATCCATTGCATTCCATTCCACTCAGGTTGATTCCATTCCACTCCATTCCATTCCATTCCATCCCATTCCACTCCACTCAGGATGGTTCCTTTCCATTCCATTCTATTCCATTCCATTTCAATCCATTCCACTCGGGTTTTTTCCATGCCATTGCATTGCATTCCTTTCCATTCCATTCATTCCTTTCCATTGTATTCCATTCCATTTAAATCCAATCCATTCCATTCCATTCCATTCCAGTTGATTCAATTCCATTCCATTACGTTTCACTCCACTCGGGTTGATTCCATTCTATTTAATTCCATTGCATTCCATTCCCTTCCACTCTGGTTGATTCCATTCCATTCAATTCCACTCCATTCCATTCCTTTCCATTCCTTTCCATTCCATTCCATTGCATTCCATTTCACTCAGGTTGATTCAGTTCCATTCTATTCCATTCCATTCCATTCCATTCCATTCGATTCCACTCTTGTTGATTGCATTCCATTCCATTCCATTCCATTCCATTCCATTCCATTCCATTCCATTCCATTCCATTTCATTCCATTCCACTCGGGATGATTCCATTCCATTCCATTTCATTCCATTCCATTCCACTCCTTTCCATTCCACTCCATTGTACTCTTGTTTATTCCATTCCGTTCCATTCCATTCCTTTCCATTCCACTCCATTCCACTCGTGTTGATTCCATTTCATTCTATTCCATTCCATTCCATTCCATTGCACTTGATTTGATTCCATTCCATTCCATTCCATTTCATTCCATTCCGTTCGTTTCCATTCCATTCCATTCCTTTCCATTCCATTCCATTCCTTTCCATTCCACTCGAGATGATACCATTCCATTCCATTCCAATCTCTCGGGTTGATTCCATTCCTTTCCTTTCTATTCAATTTCATTCCATTCCACTCAATTCCACTCGGGTTGATAGCATTCCATTCCATTCCATTGCATTCCATTCCATTCCATTACCGCTCAAGTTGATTCCTTTCCAATCCATTCTATTCCGTTCCCTTTCATTCCATTCCATTCCGATCCATTTACTCATATTGATTCCATTCCATTCCATTACTTTCCATTCCATTCCATTCCGTTCGAGTCAGGTTGATTCACTTCCATTCCATTCCACACCATTCCATTCCATTCCATTCCACTCGTGTTGATTACATTCCTTTCTATTCCATTCCATTCCATTCCATTCCATTGCTTTCCATTCCATACCCTTCCACTTGTGTTGTTTCCATTCCATTCCTTTCCATTTCACTCAGGTTGATTCAGTTCCATTCTATTCTATTCCATTCCATTCCATTCCATTCCATTCCCTTCCATCCCATTTCATTCCATTCCACTCGGTTTGATTCCATTCCATTCCATTTCATTCCATTCCCTTCCACTCCTTTCCATTCCATTCCATTAAATTTCATTCCATTCCACTCGGGATGTTTCCATTCCATTCCATTTCATTCCATTCCATTCCACTCCTGTCCATTCCGTTCCATTCCACTCATGTTGATTGCATTCCATTCCATTCCATTCCATTCCATTTCATTCCATTCAACTTGGGTTGATTCCATTTCATTCTATTCTATTCCATTCCATTCCTTTCCATTTCACTCAGGTTGATTCAGCTCCATTCTATTCCATTCCATTCCATTCCATTCCATTCCATTCCATTCCATTCCATTCCACTCAGGTTTATTTTATTCAATTCCGTTACATTCCACTCCATTGCAATCCATTCCATCCATTCCATTCCATTCCATTCCATTTCTTTCGATTTGATTCCTTTCAATTCCATTCCATTCCATTCTATTGCATTCCATGCCACTCCGGTTGATTCCATTCCTTTCCATTCCATTCCATTCCATTCCATTCCATTGCATTCTACTCGAGTTGTTTCCATTCCATTACATTCTATTCCATTCCATTCCATTGCATTCCAATCCATTCCACTCGAATTGATTCCATTTCATTCCATTCCAATCCATTCCATTCCATTCCATTCCACTCAGCATGATTCCATTCCATTCCATTCTTTTGATTCTATTACATTCCATTCCTTTCCATTCGTTTCATTCCATTCCATTCCATTCCAAGCCACTTTTGTTGATTCTGTTCCTTTCCATTCCATTCCATTCCATTCCTTTACATTCCATTCCATTCCATGCCATTCCATTCCTCCCGGGTTGATTCCATTCCATTGCATTACATTCGTGTTGATTCAGTTCTATTCTTTTCAATTCCATTCCATTCCATTCCATTACACTCCAATCTATTCAAGTCATGTTGATTCCATTCCATTCCATTCCATTGCATTCCATTCCATTGCATTCCATTCCATTCCATTCCATTCCACTCGGTTTAATTCCATTTCATTCCATTCCTTTCCATTCCATTCCATTCTATTCCACTCGCGAAGATTGAATTCCATTGTATTCGTTTCCATTCCATTCCATTCCTTTCCATTCAATTCCATTCCACTCGTGTTGATTCCATTCCATTCCATTACTTCCCATTCCATTCTATTCTGTTCCATTCCACTCGGGCTGATTCCATTCCATGCCATTCCATTCCACTGCGTTCCATTCCATTAAATTCCATTCCATTCCATTCCATTCCAATCCATTCCTTTCCATTTGTGATGATTCCGTTCCATTGCCGTCCATTCCATTCCATTCCATTCCACTCAGGTTTATACAATTTCATTCAATTCCATTCCATTCCTTTCCATTCCATTCAATTCCAGTCGCGTTTATTAAATTCCATTCTATTCCATTCCATTCCATTCCATCACATTACATTCCACTAGGGTTGATTCCATTCCATTCAATTCCACTTAATACCACTCCATTCCAATCCATTCCATTCCATTGTATTCCATTACACACGGTTTGATTCAGTTCCATTCCTTCCATTCCATTCAATTCCATTCCTTTCCATTCCATTCCATTCCATTCCATTTCTACCCATTTGATTTCATTCCATTCCATTCTATTCCATTCCATTACATTATATTCCACTCTGGTTGATTCCATTTCATTCCATTCTATTTCGTTCCATTCCATTCCATTCCGTTCTACTCGAGTTCTTTCCATTACAATTCAGTCTATTCCATTCCATTCCAATCCATTCCATTGCATTCCAATCCATTGGATTCGGATTTGTTACATTCCACTCCACTCCACTCCATTCCATTCCATTCCATTCCGTTCCATTCCATTGCATTCCAATGCATTCCAATCGGGTTGATTCAATTCCATTCCATTCCATTCCATTCCTTTCCATTCCGTTCCATTGCATTCCATTCCATTCCATTCCATTCCACTCGGCTTGATTCCATTCCATTCCATTCCATTCCATTCTATTCAATTCCGTTCCATTCCTTTCACTTCGTTGCATTCCATTCCATTCCATTCCACTAGTGTTGATTCCATTCCTTTCTAATCCATTCTATTCCATTCCTTTCCATTCCATTCTATTCAATGCCACTCCATTCCTCTCTGGTTGATTCCATTCTATTCCGTTTCACTCCATTCCATTCCATTCCATTCTATTCCATTCCATTCCATTCCGTTCCATTCCTTTCAGTTTCCTTCCATTCCATTCCATTCCATTCCACTGGGGATGTTTCCATTCCATTCCATTTCAATTCTTTCCATTCCACTCTTTCCATTCCATTCCATACCACTCGTGTTGATTCCATTCCATTCCATTCCATTCCTTTCCACTCTATTTGATTACATTCATTCTATTCCATTCCATTCCAATCCATTCCATGCCATTACATTCCACTTGGATTGATTCCGTTCCATTCCGTTCCATTTCATTCCATTCCATTTCTTGCCATTCCATTCCATTCCATTCCTTTCCGTTCCTTTCCATTCCATTCCATTCCATTCCATTCCATTCCATTCCGTTCCATTCCATTCCCCTCGGGATGATACCTTTCCATTCCATTCCATTCCATTCCATTCCATTCCATTCCGTTCCGTTCCATTCCATTGCATTCCAATGCATTCCAATCGGGTTGATTCCATTCCATTCCATTCCATTCCTTTCCATTCCGTTCCATTGCATTCCATTCCATTCCATTCCATTCCACTCGGCTTGATTCCATTCCATTCCATTCCATTCCATTCTATTCAATTCCGTTCCATTCCTTTCACTTCGTTGCATTCCATTCCATTCCATTCCACTAGTGTTGATTCCATTCCTTTCTAATCCATTCTATTCCATTCCTTTCCATTCCATTCTATTCCATGCCACTCCATTCCTCTCTGGTTGATTCCATTCTATTCCATTTCACTCCATTCCATTCCATTCCATTCTATTCCATTCCATTCCATTCCGTTCCATTCCTTTCAGTTTCCTTCCATTCCATTCCATTCCATTCCACTGGGGATGTTTCCATTCCATTCCATTTCAATTCATTCCATTCCACTCCTTTCCATTCCATTCCATACCACTCGTGTTGATTCCATTCCATTCCATTCCTTTCCACTCTATTTGATTACATTCATTCTATTCCATTCCATTCCAATCCATTCCATGCCATTACATTCCACTTGGATTGATTCCGTTCCATTCCGTTACGTTTCATTCCATTCCATTTCTTGCCATTCCATTCCATTCCATTCCTTTCCGTTCCTTTCCATTCCATTCCATTCCATTCAATTCCATTCCATTCCGTTCCATTCCATTCCCCTCGGATGATACCTTTCCATTCCATTCCAGTCCATTCCATTCCATCCCGTTCAATTCTCTCGAGTTGTTTGCAGTCCTTTCCTTTCTATTCCATTCCATTCCATTCCATTCCATTCCATTGCATTCCATTCCATTCCATTCCATTGCATTCCATTCCATTCCATTGCATTCCATTCCATTCCATTCCATTCCATTCCACCTGGATTTTTTCCATTCCAATCCATTCCATTCCATTCCATTCCATTCCATTCCATTCCATTCCGTTCCACTCCATTCCATTCCATTCCACTCATGTTGATTCAATTCCATTCCATTCCTCTCCATTCCATTCCTTTCCATTCCATTCCTTTCCATTCAATTCCATTCCATTCTATTCCATTCCATTCCTTTCCACTGGTGTTGATTCTATTCCATTCCATTCCAATCCATTCCCTTCCAATCTATTCCATTCCATTCCTTTCCACTGCTGTTGATTCTATTCTTTTCCAATCCATTCCATTCCATTTCATTCCCTTGCATTCCACTCAGGTTGTTTCAATTCCATTGTATTCCATTCCATTCTATTCCATGCCATTCCGTTACATTGCATTTAGTTTGTTTCAATTACTTTGCATTCCACTGCATTCCATTCCATTCCATTCATTTCCATTCCATTCTATTACCTACCATTCAATTCCTCTCCACTCGGGGCAATTCAATTCCATTCTATTCCATTCCATTCCACTCAATTCCTTTCCAGTCCACTCGTTTTGATTTAATTCCATTCAATTCCATTCCACTCCATTACATTCCATACCATTGCATTCCACTCGGGTTGATTCAATTCCATTGCATTCCCTTCTATTCCAGTCCATTGTATTCCATTCCATTCAAGTTGACTCAATTACTTTCACTTCCATTCTATTCCTTTCCATTCCATCCCAGTTGATTCAATTCCATTCTTTTCCATTTCATTCCATTTCATTCCATTCCATTCCATTATATTCCATTCCACTCGTGTTTGTTGACCTCAATTCTAATCCATTCCATTCCATTCCATTCCATACCTTTCCACTCGGATTGATTCCATTCCATTCCAGTCGATACCATTCCACTTCATTTCATTCCATTCTATTCCATTCCTGTTTTTTCCATTCCATTGAATTCTATTCCTTTCCTTTCCATTCCACTCCAATTGATTCAATTTAATTCTATTCCATTCAAATCCATTGCATTCCATTCCACTCAGGTTGATTCCATTCCACTCCATTCCATTCCATTCCATCCCATTCCACTCCACTCAGGATGGTTCCTTTCCATTCCATTCTATTCCATTCCATTTCAATCCATTCCACTCGGGTTTTTTCCATGCCATTGCATTGCATTCCTTTCCATTCCATTCATTCCTTTCCATTGTATTCCATTCCATTTAAATCCAATCCATTCCATTCCATTCCAGTTGATTCAATTCCATTCCATTACGTTTCACTCCACTCGGGTTGATTCCATTCTATTTAATTCCATTGCATTCCATTCCCTTCCACTCTGGTTGATTCCATTCCATTCAATTCCACTCCATTCCATTCCTTTCCATTCCTTTCCATTCCATTCCATTGCATTCCATTTCACTCAGGTTGATTCAGTTCCATTCTATTCCATTCCATTCCATTCCATTCCATTCGATTCCACTCTTGTTGATTGCATTCCATTCCATTCCATTCCATTCCATTCCATTCCATTCCATTCCATTCCATTCCATTTCATTCCATTCCACTCGGGATGATTCCATTCCATTCCATTTCATTCCATTCCATTCCACTCCTTTCCATTCCACTCCATTGTACTCTTGTTTATTCCATTCCGTTCCATTCCATTCCTTTCCATTCCACTCCATTCCACTCGTGTTGATTCCATTTCATTCTATTCCATTCCATTCCATTCCATTGCACTTGATTTGATTCCATTCCATTCCATTCCATTTCATTCCATTCCGTTCGTTTCCATTCCATTCCATTCCTTTCCATTCCATTCCATTCCTTTCCATTCCACTCGAGATGATACCATTCCATTCCATTCCAATCTCTCGGGTTGATTCCATTCCTTTCCTTTCTATTCAATTTCATTCCATTCCACTCAATTCCACTCGGGTTGATAGCATTCCATTCCATTCCATTGCATTCCATTCCATTCCATTACCGCTCAGGTTGATTCCTTTCCAATCCATTCTATTCCGTTCCCTTTCATTCCATTCCATTCCGATCCATTTACTCATATTGATTCCATTCCATTCCATTACTTTCCATTCCATTCCATTCCGTTCGAGTCAGGTTGATTCACTTCCATTCCATTCCACACCATTCCATTCCATTCCACTCGTGTTGATTACATTCCTTTCTATTCCATTCCATTCCATTCCATTCCATTGCTTTCCATTCCATACCCTTCCACTTGTGTTGTTTCCATTCCATTCCTTTCCATTTCACTCAGGTTGATTCAGTTCCATTCTATTCTATTCCATTCCATTCCATTCCATTCCATTCCCTTCCATCCCATTCCATTCCATTCCACTCGGTTTGATTCCATTCCATTCCATTTCATTCCATTCCCTTCCACTCCTTTCCATTCCATTCCATTAAATTTCATTCCATTCCACTCGGGATGTTTCCATTCCATTCCATTTCATTCCATTCCATTCCACTCCTGTCCATTCCGTTCCATTCCACTCATGTTGATTGCATTCCATTCCATTCCATTCCATTCCATTTCATTCCATTCCATTCAACTTGGGTTGATTCCATTTCATTCTATTCTATTCCATTCCATTCCTTTCCATTTCACTCAGGTTGATTCAGCTCCATTCTATTCCATTCCATTCCATTCCATTCCATTCCATTCCATTCCATTCCATTCCATTCCACTCAGGTTTATTTTATTCAATTCCGTTACATTCCACTCCATTGCAATCCATTCCATCCATTCCATTCCATTCCATTCCATTTCTTTCGATTTGATTCCTTTCAATTCCATTCCATTCCATTCTATTGCATTCCATGCCACTCCGGTTGATTCCATTCCTTTCCATTCCATTCCATTCCATTCCATTCCATTGCATTCTACTCGAGTTGTTTCCATTCCATTACATTCTATTCCATTCCATTCCATTGCATTCCAATCCATTCCACTCGAATTGATTCCATTTCATTCCATTCCAATCCATTCCATTCCATTCCATTCCACTCAGCATGATTCCATTCCATTCCATTCTTTTGATTCTATTACATTCCATTCCTTTCCATTCGTTTCATTCCATTCCATTCCATTCCAAGCCACTTTTGTTGATTCTGTTCCTTTCCATTCCATTCCATTCCATTCCTTTACATTCCATTCCATTCCATGCCATTCCATTCCTCCCGGGTTGATTCCATTCCATTGCATTACATTCGTGTTGATTCAGTTCTATTCTTTTCAATTCCATTCCATTCCATTCCATTACACTCCAATCTATTCAAGTCATGTTGATTCCATTCCATTCCATTCCATTGCATTCCATTCCATTGCATTCCATTCAATTCCATTCCATTCCACTCGGTTTAATTCCATTTCATTCCATTCCTTTCCATTCCATTCCATTCTATTCCACTCGCGAAGATTGAATTCCATTGTACTCGTTTCCATTCCATTCCATTCCTTTCCATTCAATTCCATTCCACTCGCGTTGATTCCATTCCATTCCATTCCTTCCCATTCCATTCCATTCTGTTCCATTCCACTCGGGCTGATTCCATTCCATGCCATTCCATTCCACTGCGTTCCATTCCATTAAATTCCATTCCATTCCATTCCATTCCAATCCATTCCTTTCCATTTGTGATGATTCCGTTCCATTGCCGTCCATTCCATTCCATTCCATTCCACTCAGGTTTATACATTTTCATTCAATTCCATTCCATTCCTTTCCATTCCATTCAATTCCAGTCGCGTTTATTAAATTCCATTCTCTTCCATTCCATTCCATTCCATCACATTACATTCCACTAGGTTTGATTCCATTCCATTCAATTCCACTTAATACCACTCCATTCCAATCCATTCCATTCCATTGTATTCCATTACACACGGTTTGATTCAGTTCCATTCCTTCCATTCCATTCAATTCCATTCCTTTCCATTCCATTCCATTCCATTCCATTTCTACCCATTTGATTTCATTCCATTCCATTCTATTCCATTCCATTACATTATATTCCACTCTGGTTGATTCCATTTCATTCCATTCTATTTCGTTCCATTCCATTCCATTCCGTTCTACTCGAGTTCTTTCCATTACAATTCAGTCTATTCCATTCCATTCCAATCCATTCCATTGCATTCCAATCCATTGGATTCGGATTTGTTACATTCCACTCCACTCCACTCCATTCCATTCCATTCCATTCCATTCCGTTCCGTTCCATTCCATTGCATTCCAATGCATTCCAATCGGGTTGATTCCATTCCATTCCATTCCATTCCTTTCCATTCCGTTCCATTGCATTCCATTCCATTCCATTCCATTCCACTCGGCTTGATTCCATTCCATTCCATTCCATTCCATTCTATTCAATTCCGTTCCATTCCTTTCACTTCGTTGCATTCCATTCCATTCCATTCCACTAGTGTTGATTCCATTCCTTTCTAATCCATTCTATTCCATTCCTTTCCATTCCATTCTATTCCATGCCACTCCATTCCTCTCTGGTTGATTCCATTCTATTCCATTTCACTCCATTCCATTCCATTCCATTCTATTCCATTCCATTCCATTCCGTTCCATTCCTTTCAGTTTCCTTCCATTCCATTCCATTCCATTCCACTGGGGATGTTTCCATTCCATTCCATTTCAATTCATTCCATTCCACTCCTTTCCATTCCATTCCATACCACTCGTGTTGATTCCATTCCATTCCATTCCTTTCCACTCTATTTGATTACATTCATTCTATTCCATTCCATTCCAATCCATTCCATGCCATTACATTCCACTTGGATTGATTCCGTTCCATTCCGTTACGTTTCATTCCATTCCATTTCTTGCCATTCCATTCCATTCCATTCCTTTCCGTTCCTTTCCATTCCATTCCATTCCATTCAATTCCATTCCATTCCGTTCCATTCCATTCCCCTCGGGATGATACCTTTCCATTCCATTCCAGTCCATTCCATTCCATCCCGTTCAATTCTCTCGAGTTGTTTGCAGTCCTTTCCTTTCTATTCCATTCCATTCCATTCCATTCCATTCCATTGCATTCCATTCCATTCCATTCCATTGCATTCCATTCCATTCCATTGCATTCCATTCCATTCCATTCCATTCCATTCCATTCCACCTGGATTTTTTCCATTCCAATCCATTCCATTCCATTCCATTCCATTCCATTCCATTCCATTCCATTCCGTTCCACTCCATTCCATTCCATTCCACTCATGTTGATTCAATTCCATTCCATTCCTCTCCATTCCATTCCTTTCCATTCCATTCCTTTCCATTCAATTCCATTCCATTCTATTCCATTCCATTCCTTTCCACTGGTGTTGATTCTATTCCATTCCATTCCAATCCATTCCCTTCCAATCTATTCCATTCCATTCCTTTCCACTGCTGTTGATTCTATTCTTTTCCAATCCATTCCATTCCATTTCATTCCCTTGCATTCCACTCAGGTTGTTTCAATTCCATTGTATTCCATTCCATTCTATTCCATGCCATTCCGTTACATTGCATTTAGTTTGTTTCAATTACTTTGCATTCCACTGCATTCCATTCCATTCCATTCATTTCCATTCCATTCTATTACCTACCATTCAATTCCTCTCCACTCGGGGCAATTCAATTCCATTCTATTCCATTCCATTCCACTCAATTCCTTTCCAGTCCACTCGTTTTGATTTAATTCCATTCAATTCCATTCCACTCCATTACATTCCATACCATTGCATTCCACTCGGGTTGATTCAATTCCATTGCATTCCCTTCTATTCCAGTCCATTGTATTCCATTCCATTCAAGTTGACTCAATTACTTTCACTTCCATTCTATTCCTTTCCATTCCATCCCAGTTGATTCAATTCCATTCTTTTCCATTTCATTCCATTTCATTCCATTCCATTCCATTATATTCCATTCCACTCGTGTTTGTTGACCTCAATTCTAATCCATTCCATTCCATTCCATTCCATACCTTTCCACTCGGATTGATTCCATTCCATTCCAGTCGATACCATTCCACTTCATTTCATTCCATTCTATTCCATTCCTGTTTTTTCCATTCCATTGAATTCTATTCCTTTCCTTTCCATTCCACTCCAATTGATTCAATTTAATTCTATTCCATTCAAATCCATTGCATTCCATTCCACTCAGGTTGATTCCATTCCACTCCATTCCATTCCATTCCATCCCATTCCACTCCACTCAGGATGGTTCCTTTCCATTCCATTCTATTCCATTCCATTTCAATCCATTCCACTCGGGTTTTTTCCATGCCATTGCATTGCATTCCTTTCCATTCCATTCATTCCTTTCCATTGTATTCCATTCCATTTAAATCCAATCCATTCCATTCCATTCCAGTTGATTCAATTCCATTCCATTACGTTTCACTCCACTCGGGTTGATTCCATTCTATTTAATTCCATTGCATTCCATTCCCTTCCACTCTGGTTGATTCCATTCCATTCAATTCCACTCCATTCCATTCCTTTCCATTCCTTTCCATTCCATTCCATTGCATTCCATTTCACTCAGGTTGATTCAGTTCCATTCTATTCCATTCCATTCCATTCCATTCCATTCCATTCCACTCTTGTTGATTGCATTCCATTCCATTCCATTCCATTCCATTCCATTCCATTCCATTCCATTCCATTTCATTCCATTCCACTCGGGATGATTCCATTCCATTCCATTTCATTCCATTCCATTCCACTCCTTTCCATTCCACTCCATTGTACTCTTGTTTATTCCATTCCGTTCCATTCCATTCCTTTCCATTCCACTCCATTCCACTCGTGTTGATTCCATTTCATTCTATTCCATTCCATTCCATTCCATTGCACTTGATTTGATTCCATTCCATTCCATTCCATTTCATTCCATTCCGTTCGTTTCCATTCCATTCCATTCCTTTCCATTCCATTCCATTCCTTTCCATTCCACTCGAGATGATACCATTCCATTCCATTCCAATCTCTCGGGTTGATTCCATTCCTTTCCTTTCTATTCAATTTCATTCCATTCCACTCAATTCCACTCGGGTTGATAGCATTCCATTCCATTCCATTGCATTCCATTCCATTCCATTACCGCTCAGGTTGATTCCTTTCCAATCCATTCTATTCCGTTCCCTTTCATTCCATTCCATTCCGATCCATTTACTCATATTGATTCCATTCCATTCCATTACTTTCCATTCCATTCCATTCCGTTCGAGTCAGGTTGATTCACTTCCATTCCATTCCACACCATTCCATTCCATTCCACTCGTGTTGATTACATTCCTTTCTATTCCATTCCATTCCATTCCATTCCATTGCTTTCCATTCCATACCCTTCCACTTGTGTTGTTTCCATTCCATTCCTTTCCATTTCACTCAGGTTGATTCAGTTCCATTCTATTCTATTCCATTCCATTCCATTCCATTCCATTCCCTTCCATCCCATTCCATTCCATTCCACTCGGTTTGATTCCATTCCATTCCATTTCATTCCATTCCCTTCCACTCCTTTCCATTCCATTCCATTAAATTTCATTCCATTCCACTCGGGATGTTTCCATTCCATTCCATTTCATTCCATTCCATTCCACTCCTGTCCATTCCGTTCCATTCCACTCATGTTGATTGCATTCCATTCCATTCCATTCCATTCCATTTCATTCCATTCCATTCAACTTGGGTTGATTCCATTTCATTCTATTCTATTCCATTCCATTCCTTTCCATTTCACTCAGGTTGATTCAGCTCCATTCTATTCCATTCCATTCCATTCCATTCCATTCCATTCCATTCCATTCCATTCCATTCCACTCAGGTTTATTTTATTCAATTCCGTTACATTCCACTCCATTGCAATCCATTCCATCCATTCCATTCCATTCCATTCCATTTCTTTCGATTTGATTCCTTTCAATTCCATTCCATTCCATTCTATTGCATTCCATGCCACTCCGGTTGATTCCATTCCTTTCCATTCCATTCCATTCCATTCCATTCCATTGCATTCTACTCGAGTTGTTTCCATTCCATTACATTCTATTCCATTCCATTCCATTGCATTCCAATCCATTCCACTCGAATTGATTCCATTTCATTCCATTCCAATCCATTCCATTCCATTCCATTCCACTCAGCATGATTCCATTCCATTCCATTCTTTTGATTCTATTACATTCCATTCCTTTCCATTCGTTTCATTCCATTCCATTCCATTCCAAGCCACTTTTGTTGATTCTGTTCCTTTCCATTCCATTCCATTCCATTCCTTTACATTCCATTCCATTCCATGCCATTCCATTCCTCCCGGGTTGATTCCATTCCATTGCATTACATTCGTGTTGATTCAGTTCTATTCTTTTCAATTCCATTCCATTCCATTCCATTACACTCCAATCTATTCAAGTCATGTTGATTCCATTCCATTCCATTCCATTGCATTCCATTCCATTGCATTCCATTCAATTCCATTCCATTCCACTCGGTTTAATTCCATTTCATTCCATTCCTTTCCATTCCATTCCATTCTATTCCACTCGCGAAGATTGAATTCCATTGTACTCGTTTCCATTCCATTCCATTCCTTTCCATTCAATTCCATTCCACTCGCGTTGATTCCATTCCATTCCATTCCTTCCCATTCCATTCCATTCTGTTCCATTCCACTCGGGCTGATTCCATTCCATGCCATTCCATTCCACTGCGTTCCATTCCATTAAATTCCATTCCATTCCATTCCATTCCAATCCATTCCTTTCCATTTGTGATGATTCCGTTCCATTGCCGTCCATTCCATTCCATTCCATTCCACTCAGGTTTATACATTTTCATTCAATTCCATTCCATTCCTTTCCATTCCATTCAATTCCAGTCGCGTTTATTAAATTCCATTCTCTTCCATTCCATTCCATTCCATCACATTACATTCCACTAGGTTTGATTCCATTCCATTCAATTCCACTTAATACCACTCCATTCCAATCCATTCCATTCCATTGTATTCCATTACACACGGTTTGATTCAGTTCCATTCCTTCCATTCCATTCAATTCCATTCCTTTCCATTCCATTCCATTCCATTCCATTTCTACCCATTTGATTTCATTCCATTCCATTCTATTCCATTCCATTACATTATATTCCACTCTGGTTGATTCCATTTCATTCCATTCTATTTCGTTCCATTCCATTCCATTCCGTTCTACTCGAGTTCTTTCCATTACAATTCAGTCTATTCCATTCCATTCCAATCCATTCCATTGCATTCCAATCCATTGGATTCGGATTTGTTACATTCCACTCCACTCCACTCCATTCCATTCCATTCCATTCCATTCCGTTCCGTTCCATTCCATTGCATTCCAATGCATTCCAATCGGGTTGATTCCATTCCATTCCATTCCATTCCTTTCCATTCCGTTCCATTGCATTCCATTCCATTCCATTCCATTCCACTCGGCTTGATTCCATTCCATTCCATTCCATTCCATTCTATTCAATTCCGTTCCATTCCTTTCACTTCGTTGCATTCCATTCCATTCCATTCCACTAGTGTTGATTCCATTCCTTTCTAATCCATTCTATTCCATTCCTTTCCATTCCATTCTATTCCATGCCACTCCATTCCTCTCTGGTTGATTCCATTCTATTCCATTTCACTCCATTCCATTCCATTCCATTCTATTCCATTCCATTCCATTCCGTTCCATTCCTTTCAGTTTCCTTCCATTCCATTCCATTCCATTCCACTGGGGATGTTTCCATTCCATTCCATTTCAATTCATTCCATTCCACTCCTTTCCATTCCATTCCATACCACTCGTGTTGATTCCATTCCATTCCATTCCTTTCCACTCTATTTGATTACATTCATTCTATTCCATTCCATTCCAATCCATTCCATGCCATTACATTCCACTTGGATTGATTCCGTTCCATTCCGTTACGTTTCATTCCATTCCATTTCTTGCCATTCCATTCCATTCCATTCCTTTCCGTTCCTTTCCATTCCATTCCATTCCATTCAATTCCATTCCATTCCGTTCCATTCCATTCCCCTCGGGATGATACCTTTCCATTCCATTCCAGTCCATTCCATTCCATCCCGTTCAATTCTCTCGAGTTGTTTGCAGTCCTTTCCTTTCTATTCCATTCCATTCCATTCCATTCCATTCCATTGCATTCCATTCCATTCCATTCCATTGCATTCCATTCCATTCCATTGCATTCCATTCCATTCCATTCCATTCCATTCCACCTGGATTTTTTCCATTCCAATCCATTCCATTCCATTCCATTCCATTCCATTCCATTCCATTCCATTCCGTTCCACTCCATTCCATTCCATTCCACTCATGTTGATTCAATTCCATTCCATTCCTCTCCATTCCATTCCTTTCCATTCCATTCCTTTCCATTCAATTCCATTCCATTCTATTCCATTCCATTCCTTTCCACTGGTGTTGATTCTATTCCATTCCATTCCAATCCATTCCCTTCCAATCTATTCCATTCCATTCCTTTCCACTGCTGTTGATTCTATTCTTTTCCAATCCATTCCATTCCATTTCATTCCCTTGCATTCCACTCAGGTTGTTTCAATTCCATTGTATTCCATTCCATTCTATTCCATGCCATTCCGTTACATTGCATTTAGTTTGTTTCAATTACTTTGCATTCCACTGCATTCCATTCCATTCCATTCATTTCCATTCCATTCTATTACCTACCATTCAATTCCTCTCCACTCGGGGCAATTCAATTCCATTCTATTCCATTCCATTCCACTCAATTCCTTTCCAGTCCACTCGTTTTGATTTAATTCCATTCAATTCCATTCCACTCCATTACATTCCATACCATTGCATTCCACTCGGGTTGATTCAATTCCATTGCATTCCCTTCTATTCCAATCCATTGTATTCCATTCCATTCAAGTTGACTCAATTCCTTTCACTTCCATTCTATTCCTTTCCATTCCATCCCAGTTGATTCAATTCCATTCTTTTCCATTTCATTCCATTCCATTCCATTCTATTCCATTCCACTCGTGTTTGTTGACCTCAATTCTAATCCATTCCATTCCATTCCATTCCATACCTTTCCACTCGGATTGATTCCGTTCTATTCCATTCCATTCCATTCCATTCCAGTCGATACCATTCCACTTCATTTCATTCCATTCTATTCCATTCCTGTTTTTTCCATTCCATTGAATTCTATTCCTTTCCTTTCCATTCCACTCCAATTGATTCAATTTAATTCTATTCCATTCAAATCCATTGCATTCCATTCCACTCAGGTTGATTCCATTCCACTCCATTCCATTCCATTCCATCCCATTCCACTCCACTCAGGATGGTTCCTTTCCATTCCATTCTATTCCATTCCATTTCAATCCATTCCACTCGGGTTTTTTCCATGCCATTGCATTGCATTCCTTTCCATTCCATTCATTACTTTCCATTGTATTCCATTCCATTTAAATCCAATCCATTCCATTCCATTCCAGTTGATTCAATTCCATTCCATTACGTTTCACTCCACTCGGGTTGATTCCATTCTATTTAATTCCATTGCATTCCATTCCCTTCCACTCTGGTTGATTCCATTCCATTCAATTCCACTCCATTCCATTCCTTTCCATTCCTTTCCATTCCATTCCATTCCATTGCATTCCATTTCACTCAGGTTGATTCAGTTCCATTCTATTCCATTCCATTCCATTGCATTCCACTCTTGTTGAGTGCATTCCATTCCATTCCATTCCATTCCATTCCATTCCATTCCACTCGGGATGATTCCATTCCATTCCATTTCATTCCATTCCATTCCACTCCTTTCCATTCCACTCCATTGTACTCTTGTTTATTCCATTCCATTCCATTCCATTCCTTTCCATTCCACTCCATTCCACTCGTGTTGATTCCATTTCATTCTATTCCATTCCATTCCATTCCATTGCACTTGATTTGATTGCATTCCATTCCATTCCATTTCATTCCATTCCGTTCGTTTCCATTCCATTCCATTCCTTTCCATTCCATTCCATTCCTTTCCATTCCACTCGAGATGATACCATTCCATTCCATTCCAATCTCTCGGGTTGATTCCATTCCTTTCCTTTCTATTCAATTTCATTCCATTCCACTCAATTCCACTCGGGTTGATAGCATTCCATTCCATTCCATTGCATTCCATTCCATTCCATTACCGCTCAGGTTGATTCCTTTCCAATCCATTCTATTCCGTTCCCTTTCATTCCATTCCATTCCGATCCATTTACTCATATTGATTCCATTCCATTCCATTACTTTCCATTCCATTCCATTCCGTTCGAGTCAGGTTGATTCACTTCCATTCCATTCCACACCATTCCATTCCATTCCACTCGTGTTGATTACATTCCTTTCTATTCCATTCCATTCCATTGCTTTCCATTCCATACCCTTCCACTTGTGTTGTTTCCATTCCATTCCTTTCCATTTCACTCAGGTTGATTCAGTTCCATTCTATTCTATTCCATTCCATTCCATTCCATTCCCTTCCATCCCATTCCATTCCATTCCACTCGGTTTGATTCCATTCCATTCCATTTCATTCCATTCCCTTCCACTCCTTTCCATTCCATTCCATTAAATTTCATTCCATTCCACTCGGGATGTTTCCATTCCATTCCATTTCATTCCATTCCATTCCACTCCTGTCCATTCCGTTCCATTCCACTCATGTTGATTGCATTCCATTCCATTCCATTCCATTCCATTCCATTCCATTCCATTCCACTTGGGTTGATTCCATTTCATTCTATTCTATTCCATTCCATTCCTTTCCATTTCACTCAGGTTGATTCAGCTCCATTCTATTCCATTCCATTCCATTCCATTCCATTCCATTCCATTCCATTCCACTCAGGTTTATTTTATTCAATTCCGTTACATTCCACTCCATTGCAATCCATTCCATCCATTCCATTCCATTCCATTCCATTTCTTTCGATTTGATTCCTTTCAATTCCATTCCATTCCATTCTATTGCATTCCATGCCACTCCGGTTGATTCCATTCCTTTCCATTCCATTCCATTCCATTCCATTGCATTCTACTCGAGTTGTTTCCATTCCATTACATTCTATTCCATTCCATTCCATTGCATTCCAATCCATTCCACTCGAATTGATTCCATTTCATTCCATTCCAATCCATTCCATTCCATTCCATTCCACTCAGCATGATTCCATTCCATTCCATTCTTTTGATTCTATTACATTCCATTCCTTTCCATTCGTTTCATTCCATTCCATTCCATTCCAAGCCACTTTTGTTGATTCTGTTCCTTTCCATTCCATTCCATTCCATTCCATTCCTTTCCATTCCATTCCATTCCATGCCATTCCATTCCTCCCGGGTTGATTCCATTCCATTGCATTACATTCGTGTTGATTCAGTTCTATTCTTTTCAATTCCATTCCATTCCATTCCATTACACTCCAATCTATTCAAGTCATGTTGATTCCATTCCATTCCATTCCATTGCATTCCATTCCATTGCATTCCATTCAATTCCATTCCATTCCATTCCACTCGGTTTAATTCCATTTCATTCCATTCCTTTCCATTCCATTCCATTCTATTCCACTCGCGAAGATTGAATTCCATTGTATTCGTTTCCATTCCATTCCATTCCTTTCCATTCAATTCCATTCCACTCGCGTTGATTCCATTCCATTCCATTCCTTCCCATTCCATTCTATTCTGTTCCATTCCACTCGGGCTGATTCCATTCCATGCCATTCCATTCCACTGCGTTCCATTCCATTAAATTCCATTCCATTCCATTCCATTCCAATCCATTCCTTTCCATTTGTGATGATTCCGTTCCATTGCCGTCCATTGCATTCCATTCCATTCCACTCAGGTTTATACAATTTCATTCAATTCCATTCCATTCCTTTCCATTCCATTCAATTCCAGTCACGTTTATTAAATACCATTCTATTCCATTCCATTCCATTCCATCACTTTACATTCCACTAGGGTTGATTCCATTCCATTCAATTCCACTTCATTCCACTCCATTCCATTCCATTCCATTACATTGTATTCCATTACACACGGTTTGATTCAGTTCCATTCCTTCCATTCCATTCAATTCCATTCCTTTCCATTCCATTGCATTCCATTCCATTTCTATCCATTTGATTTCATTCCATTCCATTCTATTCCATTCCATTACATTATATTCCACTCTGGTTGATTCCATTTCATTCCATTCTATTTCGTTCCATTCCATTACATTCCGTTCTACTCGAGTTCTTTCCATTACAATTCAGTCTATTCCATTCCATTCCAATCCATTCCATTGCATTCCAATCCATTGGATTCGGATTTGTTACATTCCACTCCATTCCATTCCATTCCATTCCATTCCATTCCATTCCATTCCATTCCATTCCATTCCGTTCCATTCCATTGCATTCCAATCGGGTTGATTCCATTCCATTCCATTCCATTCCTTTCCATTCCATTCCATTCCTTTCAGGTTGTTTGAATTCCATTCCATTCCATTCAATACAATTCCATTCCATTCCTCTCGTGTTGATTACATTCCATTCTACTCCGTTCCATTCCACTCCACTTCATTGCATTCCATTCCATTCCATTCCACTTGGGTTGATTCCATTCCACTCCATTCCATTCAATACAATATCATTCCATTCCTCTCGTGTTGATTACATTCCATTCTACTCCGTTCCATTCCACTCCACTTCATTGCATTCCATTACATTCCATTCCACTTGGGTTGATTCCATTCCACTCCATTCCATTCCATTTCATTCTTTTCCTTTCCATTCCATTCCATTCCACTCTGTTCCATTCCATTGCATTCCACTCAGGTTGATTCCATTCCATTCCATTCCATTTCATTCTATTCCATTCCACTACGGATGATTCCATTCCATTCCACTTCATTCCATTCCATTGCATTCCATACCATTCCGTTCCATTCCATTTCACTCCTGTTGATTCCTTTCCTTTCCTTTCCATTCCATTCCTTTGCATTCCATTCCACTCTGGTTGATTCCATTCCATTCCATTCCATTCCATTCCATTCCATTCCATTCCATTCCATTCCATTCCATTCCATTCCACTCGGGTTGAATCTCTTCCATTCTTTTCCATTCCATTCCATTCCATGCCATTCCATTCCATTCCACTCAATTTGATGGAATTTCATTGTGTTCCGTTCCATTCCTTTCCATTCCTGTTGATTCAATTTCATTCTACTCCATTCCATTGCATTCCCTTCCATTCCACTCAGGTTGATTGTATTCCATTCCACACTATTCCATTCCATTCAATTCCATTCCATTCCAGTTGCTTCAATTCCATTCCTTTTTTTTCCATTCCATTCCATTTCACTCCTGTTCATTGTATTCTATTCCATTCCATTCCACTAGGGTTGATTCATTTCCATTAAATTCCTTTCCAGTCCATTTCATTACATTCCACTCGTGTTGATAAATTTCCCCTGTATTCCATTCCATTCTGTTCCATTCAATTTCATGCCATTCAACTCGGGTTGATTCCATTCCATCCCTTTCCATTCCATTCCATTCCATTGCATTCCACTCGGGAAGTTTCCATTCCATTCCATTCCATTCGATTCCATTCCATAATGTTACATTACGTTACATTCCACTCAGGATGATTCAATTCCATTCCATTAAATTCCATTCCATAACATTCCATTACATTCAACTCGGTTTGACTCCATTCCACTCCATTCAATTCCATTCCATTCATTCCATTCCATTCCATTCCATTCCATTCCAATCCAATCCATTCCATTCCATTCCACTCAGGTTGATTCCACTCCATTCCATTCCATTGCATTCCATTCCATTCCATTCTATTCCATTCCATTCCACTCGGGTTGATTCCATTCCATTCCATTCCATTCCATTCCATTCCTTTCCATTCCATTTCATTCCAATTCATTCCATACCATTCCTTTCCATTCCATTCCATTCCATTCCATTCCACTCCATTCCATTCCATTTCATTCCATTCTATTCCATTCCATTTCATTCCATTCCATTCCATTCCCTTCCACTGGTGTTGATTCCATTCCATTCCATTCCACTCCATTCCCTTCCGTTCCATTCCATTCCATTCCATTCCATTCCATTCCATTCCATTCCTTTCCACTCGGGTTGATTCAGTTTCATTCTATTCCATTCCATTCAATTCCATTCCATTCTATTCCATGCAATTCCTTTGCATTGCACTCATGTTGAATCAATTCCGTTGCATTCCATTCCATTCCATTCTATTACCTTCCATTCAATTCCACTCCACTCGGGTTAATTCAATTCCATTCTATTCCATTCCATTCCACTCAATTCCATTCCAGTCCACTCGTTTTGATTTAATTCCATTCTATTCCATTCCATTCCATTACATTCCATACCATTGCATTCTACTCGGTTTACTTCAATTCCATTGCATTCCATTCTATTCCAATCCATTGCGTTCTATTCCATTCGAGTTGATTCAATTCCATTCACTTCCATTCTATTCCATTCTATTCCATTTCGTTCCATTCCATTCCATTCCATCCCAGTTGATTCAATTCCATTTTATTCCATTTCATTCCCTTCCATTCCATTTCATTCCACTCGGGTTGCCTCAACTCCATTCTAATCCATTCCATTCCATTACCTTCCATACCATTCCACTCGGATTTATTCCATTCCATTCCATTCCATTTCTTTCCATTCCATTCAATTCCATTCCAGTTGATTCCACTCCATTCCATTTCATTCCATTCCATTCCATTCCATTCCTGTTGTTTCCGTTCCATTGTATTCTATTCCATTCCTTTCCATTCTACTTCAATTGATTCAATTAAATTCTATTGAATACCCTTCCATTCCATTCCATTCCATTCCATTCCATTCCACTGAGGATGACTCCATTCCATTCCATTCCATTCCATTCCTTATCACTCGGGTTGATGCAATTCTATTATATTTCATTCCATTCTATTCCATTCCATTCCATTCCATTCCATTCCATTCCATTCCACTCGGGTGGGTACAATTCCCTTCTAATCCATACCATTCCATTCCATTCCATTCCATTCAATGACATTACATTACATTCCATGACATTACATTACATTCCACTCGGTTTGATTCCATTCCATTCCATTCCATTCCATTCCATTCCATTCCAATCCATTCCATTCCATTCCATTCCATTCCATTCCATTCCATTCCATTCCATTCCACTTGGGTTGATTCCACTCCATTCCATTCCATTTCTTTCCTTCCATTCATTTCCCTTCCATTCCATACCATTCCATTCCATTCCACTCGGGATGTTTCCATTCCATTCCATTCCACTCAGGATGATTTAATTCCACTCCATTCCATTCCATTTCTTTCCTTCCATTCATTTCCCTTCCATTCCATACCATTCCATTCCATTCGACTCGGGATGTTTCCATTCCATTCCATTCCACTAAGGATGATTCCATTCCATTCCATTCCATTCCATTCCATTCCATTCCATTCCATTCCATTCCGTTCCATTATATTACATTCCACTCGGTTTCACTCCATTCCACTCCATTCAATTCCATTCAATTCATTCCATTCCATTCCATTCCGTTCCATTCCATTCCATTCCATTCGGGTTGATTCCATTCCATTCCATTCCATTCCATTCCATTTCACTCCATTCCACTTGGGTTGAATCGATTCCATTCCATTCCATTCCATTCCACACGTGTTGATTCAACTCCATTCTATTGCATTGCATTGCATTCCATTCCATTCCATTCCTTCCCATTCTATTCCATTCAATTCCATTCCATTCCATTCCATTCCGTTCCACTCCGGATGATACCATTCCATTCCATTCCATTTCATTCCATTCCATTCCATTCCATTCCGTTCCACTCAGGTTGATTCAATTCTATTCCATTCCATACCATTCCTTTCCATTCCATTCAATTCCAATCCATTCCATTCAATTCCACTCGGGTTGATTCCATTCCATTCCATTCCATTCCCTTCCATTCCATTCCATTCCATTCCACTCGTGTTGATTCAATTCCATTCCATTCCCTTCCATTCCATTCCTTTCCATTCCATTCCTTTCCATTCAATTCCATTCCATTCTATTCCATTCCATTCCATTCCATTCCTTTCCACTGGTGTTGATTCTATTCCATTCCATTCCAATCCATTCCCTTCCATTCTATTCCATTCCATTCCTTTCCACTGGTGTTGATTCTATTCCTTTCCAATCCATTCCATTCCATTTCATTCCCTTGCATTCCACTCAGGTTGTTTCAATTCCATTGTATTCCATTCCATGCCATTCCGTTACATTGCATTCAGGTTGATTCAATTACTTTGCATTCCATTGCATTCCATTCCATTCCATTCAATTCCATTCCATTCTATTACCTACCATTCAATTCCTCTCCACTCGGGCAATTCAGTTCCATTCTATTCCATTCCATTCCACTCAATTCCTTTCCAGTCTACTCGCTTTGATTTAATTCCATTCAATTCCATTCCACTCCATTACATTCCATACCATTGCATTCCACTCGGGTTGATTCAATTCCATTGCATTCCCTTCTATTCCAATCCATTGTATTCCATTCCATTCAAGTTGACTCAATTCCTTTCACTTCCATTCTATTCCTTTCCATTCCATCCCAGTTGATTCAATTCCATTCTTTTCCATTTCATTCCATTTCATTCCATTCCATTCCATTCCATTCCATTCTATTCCATTCCACTCGTGTTGGCTGACCTCAATTCTAATCCATTCCATTCCATTCCATTCCATACCTTTGTACTCGGATTGATTCCGTTCTATTCCATTCCATTCCATTCCATTCCAGTCGATACCATTCCACTTCATTTCATTCCATTCTATTCCATTCCTGTTTTTTCCATTCCATTGAATTCTATTCCTTTGCTTTCCATTCCACTCCAATTGATTCAATTTAATTCTATTCCATTCAAATCCATTGCATTCCATTCCACTCAGGTTGATTCCATTCCACTCCATTCCATTCCATTCCATCCCATTCCACTCCACTCAGGATGGTTCCTTTCCATTCCATTCTATTCCATTCCATTTCAATCCATTCCACTCGGGTTTTTTCCATGCCATTGCATTGCATTCCTTTCCATTCCATTCATTCCTTTCCATTGTATTCCATTCCATTTAAATCCAATCCATTCCATTCCATTCCAGTTGATTCAATTCCATTCCATTACGTTTCAATCCACTCGGGTTGATTCCATTCTATTTAATTCCATTGCATTCCATTCCCTTCCACTCTGGTTGATTCCATTCCATTCAATTCCACTCCATTCCATTCCTTTCCATTCCATTCCATTCCATTACATTGCATTCCATTTCACTCAGGTTGATTCAGTTCCATTCTATTCCATTCCATTCCATTCCATTCCATTCCACTCTTGTTGATTGCATTCCATTCCATTCCATTCCATTCCATTCCATTCCATTTCATTCCATTCCACTCGGGATGATTCCATTCCATTCCATTTCATTCCATTCCATTCCACTCCTTTCCATTCCACTCCATTGTACTCTTGTTTATTCCATTTCATTCCATTCCGCTCCTTTCCATTCCACTCCATTCCACTCGTGTTGATTCCATTTCATTCTATTCCATTTCATTCCATTCCATTCCATTGCACTTGATTTGATTCCATTCCATTCCATTCCATTTCATTCCATTCCGTTCGTTTCCATTCCATTCCATTCCATTCCTTTCCATTCCATTCCATTCCATTCCTTTCCATTCCACTCGGGATGATACCATTCCATTCCATTCCAATCTCTCGGGTTGATTCCATTCCTTTCCTTTCTATTCAATTTCATTCCATTCCACTCAATTCCACTCGGGTTGATAGCATTCCATTCCATTCCATTGCATTCCATTCCATTCCATTACCGCTCAGGTTGATTCCTTTCCAATCCATTCTATTCCATTCCCTTTCATTCCATTCCATTCCGATCCATTTACTCATATTGATTCCATTCCATTCCATTACTTTCCATTCCATTCCATTCCGTTCGAGTCAGGTTGATTCACTTCCATTCCATTCCACACCATTCCAATCCATTCCACTCGTGTTGATTATATTCCTTTCTATTGCATTCCATTCCATTCCATTCCATTGCTTTCCATTCCATACCCTTCCACTTGTGTTGTTTCCATTCCTTTCCTTTCCATTTCACTCAGGTTGATTCAGTTCCATTCTATTCCATTCCATTCCATTCCGTTCCATTCCATTCCCTTCCCTTCCATTCCAGTCCATTCCATTCCACTCGGTTTGATTCCATTCCATTCCATTTCATTCCATTCCCTTCCACTCCTTTCCATTCCATTCCATTATATTTCATTCTATTCCACTCGGGATGTTTCCATTCCATTCCATTTCATTCCATTCCATTCCACTCCTGTCCATTCCGTTCCATTCCACTCATGTTGATTGCATTCCATTCCATTCCATTCCATTCAATTCCATTCCATTCCATTCAACTTGGGTTGATTCCATTTCATTCTATTCTATTCCATTCCATTCCTTTCCATTTCACTCAGGTTGATTCAGCTCCATTCTATTCCATTCCATTCCATTCCATTCCATTCCATTCCATTCCATTCCATTCCATTCCATTCCACTCAGGTTTATTTTATTCAATTCCGTTACATTCCACTCCATTGCAATCCATTCCATCCATTCCATTCCATTCCATTCCATTTCTATCGATTTGATTCCTTTCGATTCCATTCCATTCCATTCTATTGCATTCCATGCCACTCCGGTTGATTCCATTCCATTCCATTCCATTCCATACCATTCCATTGCATTCTACTCGAGTTGTTTCCATTCCATTACATTCTATTCCATTCCATTCCATTGCATTCCAATCCATTCCACTCGAATTGATTTCATTTCATTCCATTCCAATCCATTCCATTCCATTCCATTCCACTCAGCATGATTCCATTCCATTTCATTCTTTTGATTCTATTACATTCCATTCCTTTCCATTCGTTTCATTCCATTCCATTCCATTCCAAGCCACTTTTGTTGATTCTGTTCCTTTCAATTCCATTCCATTCCATTCCTTTCCATTCCATTCCATTCCATGCCATTCCATTCCTCCCGGGTTGATTCCATTCCATTGCATTACATTCGTGTTGATTCAGTTCTATTCTTTTCAATTCCATTCCATTCCATTCCATTACACTCCAATCTATTCAAGTCCTGTTGATTCCATTCCATTCCATTCCATTGCATTCCATTCCATTCCATTCCATTCCATTCCATTCCATTCCATTCCCCTCGGGTTAATTCCATTCCATTCCATTCCTTTCCATTCCATTCCATTCCATTCTATTCCACTCGCGAAGATTGAATTCCATTGTATTCGTTTCCATTCCATTCCATTCCTTTCCATTCAATTCCATTCCACTCGGGTTGATTCCATTCCATTCCATTCCTTCCCATTCCATTCCATTCTGTTCCATTCCACTCGGGCTGATTCCATTCCATGCCATTCCATTCCACTGCGTTCCATTCCATTAAATTCCATTCCATTCCGTTCCATTCCAATCCATTCCTTTCCATTTGTGATGATTCCGTTCCATTGCCGTCCATTCCATTCCATTCCATTCCACTCAGGTTTATACAATTTCATTCAATTCCATTCCATTCCTTTCCATTCCATTCAATTCCAGTCGGGTTTATTAAATTCCATTCTATTCCATTCCATTCCATTCCATCACATTACATTCCACTAGGGTTGATTCCATTCCATTCAAATCCACTTCATTCCACTCCACTCCATTCCATTCCTTTCCATTGTATTCCATTACACACGGTTTGATTCAGTTCCATTCCTTCCATTCCATTCAATTCCATTCCATTTCTAACCATTTGATTTCATTCCATTCCATTCTATTCCATTCCATTACATTATATTCCACTCTGGTTGATACCATTTCATTCCATTCTATTTCGTTCCACTCCATTCCATTTCATTCCATTCCATTCCATTCCTGTTGTTTCCATTACATTGTATTCTATTCCATTCCTTTCCATTCTGCTTCAATTGATTCAATTTAATTCTATTGAATACCCTTCCATTCCATGCCATTCCATTCCATTCCATTCCACTGAGGATGACTCCATTCCATTCCATTCCATTCCATTCCATTCCATTTCACTCGGGTTGATGCAATTCTATTCTATTTCATTCCATTCTATTCGATTCCATTCCATTCCATTCCATTCCATTCCATTCCACTCGGGTGGGTACAATTCCCTTCTAATCCATACCATTCCATTCAATTCCATTCAATGACATTACATTACATTCCATGACATTACATTACATTCCACTCGGGTTGATTCCATTCCATTCCATTCCATTCAATTTGATTCAATTCCATACTATTCCATTCCATTCCATTCCACTCGTGTTGGTTCAATTCCATTCCATTCCATTCCATTCCATTCCATTCCTTTCTATTCCATTCCATTCCATTCCATTCCTTTCTATTCCATTCCATTCCATTCCATTCAACTTGGGTTGATTCCATTTCATTCTATTCTATTCCATTCCATTCCTTTCCATTTCACTCAGGTTGATTCAGCTCCATTCTATTCCATTCCATTCCATTCTTTTCCATTCCATTCCATTCCATTACACTCCAATCTATTCAAGTCATGTTGATTCCATTCCATTCCATTCCATTGCATTCCATTCCATTGCATTCCTTTCCATTCCATTCCATTCCATTCCATTCCATTCCATTCCATTCCATTCCATTCCACTCGGGTTAATTCCATTCCATTCCATTCCTTTCCATTCCATTCCATTCCATTCTATTCCACTCGCGAAGATTGAATTCCAGTGTATTCGATTCCATTCCATTCCATTCCTTTCCATTCAATTCCATTCCACTCGGGTTGATTCCATTCCAATCCATTCCTTCCCATTCCATTCCATTCTGTTCCATTCCACTCGGGCTGTTTCCATTCCATGCCATTCCATTCCACTGCGTTCCATTCCATTAAATTCCATTCCATTCCAATCCATTCCTTTCCATTTGTGATGATTCCGTTCCATTGCCGTCCATTCCATTCCATTCCATTCCACTCAGGTTTATACAGTTTCATTCAATTCCATTCCATTCCTTTCCATTCCATTCAATTCCAGTCGGGTTTATTAAATTCCATTCCATTCCATTCCATTCCATTCCATCACATAACATTCCACTAGGGTTGATTCCATTCCATTCAATTCCACTTCATTCCACTCCATTCCATTCCATTCCATTGTATTCCATTACACACGGTTTGATTCAGTTCCATTCCTTCCATTCCATTCAATTCCATTCCTTTCCATTCCATTCCATTCCATTCCATTTCTATCCATTTGATTTCATTCCATTCCATTCTATTCCATTCCATTACATTATATTCCACTCTGGTTGATTCCATTTCATTCCATTCTATTTCGTTCCATTCCATTCCATTCCATTCTACTCGAGTTCTTTCCATTACAATTCAGTCTATTCCATTCCATTCCAATCCATTCCATTGCATTCCAATCCATTGGATTCGGATTTGTTACATTCCACTCCACTCCATTCCATTCCATTTCATTCCATTCCATTCCATTCCATTCCGTTCCATTCCATTGCATTCCAATCGGGTTGATTCCATTCCATTCCATTCCATTCCTTTCCATTCCGTTCCATTGCATTCCATTCCATTCCATTCCATTCCACTCGGCTTGATTCCATTCCATTCCATTCCATTCCTTTCCAATCCATTCTATTCAATTCCGTTCCATTCCTTTCACTTCGTTGCATTCCATTCCATTCCATTCCACTAGTGTTGATTCCATTCCTTTCTAATCCATTCTATTCCATTCCTTTCCATTCCATTCTATTCCATGCCACTCCATTCCTCTCTGGTTGATTCCATTCTATTCCGTTTCACTCCATTCCATTCCATTCCATTCTATTCCATTCCATTCCATTCCGTTCCATTCCTTTCAGATTCCTTCCATTCCATTCCATTCCATTCCACTGGGGATGTTTCCATTCCATTCCATTTCAATTCATTCCATTCCACTCCTTTCCATTCCATTCCATACCACTCGTGTTGATTCCATTCCATTCCATTCCATTCCATTCCATTCCTTTCCATTCCTTTCCACTCTATTTGATTACATTCATTCTATTCCATTCCATTCCAATCCGTTCCATGCCATTACATTCCACTTGGATTGATTCCGTTCCATTCCGTTCTGTTTCATTCCATTCCATTCCTTGCCATTCCATTCCATTCCATTCCATTCCTTTCCGTTCCTTTCCATTCCATTCCATTCCATTCCATTCCGTTCCATTCCATTCCCCTCGGGATGATACCTTTCCATTCCATTCCAGTCCATTCCATTCCATTCCATCCCATTCAATTCTCTCGAGTTGTTTGCAGTCCTTTCCTTTCTATTCAATTCCATTCCATTCCATTGCATTCCATTCCATTCCATTGCATTCCATTCCATTGCATTCCATTTCATTCCATTCCATTCCATTGCATTCCATTCCATTCCACAAGGGTTGATTTCATTCCATTCCGTTCCATTGCATTCCATTCCATTCCATTCAATTCCATTCCATTCCACTCGGGTTGATTCCATTCCATTCCATTCCATTCCTTTCCATTCCATTGCATTCCAATTCATTCCATACCATTCCATTCCATTCCATTCCATTCCATTCCATTCCATTTCATTCCATTCTATTCCATTCCATTCCATTCCATTCTATTCCATTCCATTTCATTCCATTCCATTCCATTCCTTTCCACTGGTGTTGATTCCATTCCATTCCATTCCATTCCACTCCATTCCCTTCCGTTACATTCCATTCCATTCCATTCCATTCCATTCCATTCCATTCCATTCCATTCCATTCCTTTCCACTACGGTTGATTCAGTTTCATTCTATTCCATTCCATTCAATTCCATTCCATTCTATTCCATGCAATTCCTTTCCATTGCACTCAGGTTGAATCAATTCCGTTGCATTCCATTCCATTCCATTCCATTACCTTCCATTCAATTCCACTCCACTCGGGTTAATTCAATTCCATTCTACTCCATTCCATTCCACTCAATTCCATTCCAGTCCACTCGTTTTGATTTAATTCCATTCTATTCCATTCCATTCCATTACATTCCATACCATTGCATTCTACTCGGTTTGCTTCAATTCCATTGCATTCCATTCTATTCCATTACATTCCATAAAATTGCATTCTACTCGGTTTACTTCAATTCCATTGCATTCCATTCTATTCCAATCCATTGCGTTCTATTCCATTCGAGTTGATTCAATTCCATTCACTTCCATTCTATTCCATTCTATTCCATTTCGTTCCATTCCATTCCATTCCATCCCAGTTGATTCAATTCCATTTTATTCCATTTCATTCCATTCCATTCCATTTCATTCCACTCGGGTTGCCTCAACTCCATTCTAATCCATTCCATTCCATTACCTTCCATACCATTCCACTCGGATTTATTCCATTCCATTCCATTCCATTTCTTTCCATTCCATTCAATTCCATTCCAGTTGATTCCACTCCATTCCATTTCATTCCATTCCATTCCATTCCTGTTGTTTCCATTACATTGTATTCTATTCCATTCCTTTCCATTCTACTTCAATTGATTCAATTTAATTCTATTGAATACCCTTCCATTCCATGCCATTCCATTCCATTCCATTCCACTGAGGATGACTCCATTCCATTCCATTCCATTCCATTCCATTCCATTCCATTCCATTTCACTCGGGTTGATGCAATTCTATTCTATTTCATTCCATTCTATTCGATTCCATTCCATTCCATTCCATTCCATTCCACTCGGGTGGGTACAATTCCCTTCTAATCCATACCATTCCATTCTATTCCATTCCGTTCCATTCAATGACATTACATTACATTCCATGACATTACATTACATTCCACTCGGTTTGATTCCATTCCATTCCATTCCATTCCATTCAAGTTGATTCAATTCCATACTATTCCATTCCATTCCACTCCACTCGGGTTGGTTCAATTCCATTCAATTCCATTCCATTCCATTCCATTCCATTCCGTTCCATTCCATTCCCTTCCATTTCATTCCATTGCATTCCATTCCTTTCCATTCCATTCCTTTCTATTCCATTCCATTCCATTTCATTCCATTCGATTCCATTGAATTCCATTCCATTCCATTCCATTGCATTCCATTCCATTCCATTCCATTCCATTCCATTCCATTTCATTCCATTCCAATCCATTCCATTCCATTCCATTCCATTCCATTCCTTTCCATTCCATTCCATTGCTTTTCAGTCGGGTTGATTCCATTGCATTCCATTCCATTCCATTCCATTCCAGTCCTTTCCCCTCGGGTTGATTCCACCCCTTTACATTCCATTACATTACTTTCCATTTCATTCCACTCGGGTTGTTTCCATTCCATTCCATTCCATTCCATTGAATTCCATTCCATTCCATTCCACTTGGGTTGATTCCACTCCATTCCATTCCATTTCTTTCCTTCCATTCATTTCCCTTCCATTCCATACCATTCCATTCCATTCCACTCGGGATGTTTCCATTCCATTCCATTCCACTCAGGATGATTCAATTCCACTCCATTCCATTCCATCTCTTTCCTTCCATTCATTTCCCTTCCATTCCATACCATTCCATTCCATTCGACTCGGAATGTTTCCATTCCATTCCATTCCACTAAGGATGATTCCATTCCATTCCATTCCATTCCATTCCATTCCGTTCCATTATATTACATTCCACTCGGTTTCACTCCATTCCACTCCATTCAATTCCATTCAATTCATTCCATTCCATTCCATTTCGTTCCATTCCATTCCATTCCATTCGGGTTGATTCCATTCCATTCCATTCCATTCCATTTCACTCCATTCCACTTGGGTTGAATCGATTCCATTCCATTCCATTCCATTCCATTCCATTCCACACGTGTTGATTCAACTCCATTCTATTTCATTGCATTCCATTCCATTCCATTCCATTCCTTCCCATTCTATTCCATTCAATTCCATTCCATTCCATTCCATTACGTTCCACTCCGGATGATTCCATTCCATTCCATTCCATTTCATTCCATTCCATTCCGTTCCACTCAGGTTGATTCAATTCTATTCCATTCCATACCATTCCTTTCCATTCCATTCAATTCCAATCCATTCCATTCAATTCCACTCGGGTTGATTCCATTCCATTCCAATCCATTCCCTTCCATTCCATTCCATTCCATTCCACTCGTGTTGATTCAATTCCATTCCATTCCACTCCATTCCATTCCTTTCCATTCCATTCCTTTCCATTCAATTCCATTCCATTCTATTCCATTCCATTCCTTTCCACTGGTGTTGATTCTATTCCATTCCATTCTTTCCATTCCCTTCCATTCTATTCCATTCCATTCCTTTCCACTGGTGTTGATTCTATTCCTTTCCAATCCATTCCATTCCATTTCATTCCCTTGCATTCCACTCAGGTTGTTTCAATTCCATAGTATTCCATTCCATTCTATTCCATGTCATTCCGTTACATTGCATTCAGGTTGATTCAATTGCTTTGCATTCCATTGCATTCCATTCCATTCCATTCAATTCCATTCCATTCTATTACCTACCATTCAATTCCTCTCCACTCGGGGCAATTCAATTCCATTCTATTCCATTCCATTCCACTCAATTCCTTTCCAGTCCACTCGTTTTGATTTAATTCCATTCAATTCCATTCCACTCCATTACATTCCATACCATTGCATTCCACTCGGGTTGATTCAATTCCATTGCATTCCCTTCTATTCCAATCCATTTTATTCCATTCCATTCAAGATGACTCAATTCCTTTCACTTCCATTCTATTCCTTTCCATTCCATCCCAGTTGATTCAATTCCATTCTTTTCCCTTTCATTCCATTTCATTCCATTCCATTCCATTCCATTCCATTCCATTCCATTCCATTCCATTCCATTCTATTCCATTCCACTCGTGTTGGTTGACCTCAATTCTAATCCATTCCATTCCATTCCATTCCATACCTTTCCACTCGGATTGATTCCATTCCATTCCATTCCATTCCATTCCATTCCAGTCGATACCATTCCACTTCATTTCATTCCATTCTATTCCATTCCTGTTTTTTCCATTCCATTGAATTCTATTCCTTTCCTTTCCATTCCACTCCAATTGATTCAATTTAATTCTATTCCATTCAAATCCATTGCATTCCATTCCACTCAGGTTGATTCCATTCCACTCCATTCCATTCCATTCCATCCCATTCCACTCCACTCAGGATGGTTCCTTTCCATTCCATTCTATTCCATTCCATTTCAATCCATTCCACTCGGGTTTTTTCCATGCCATTGCATTGCATTCCTTTCCATTCCATTCATTCCTTTCCATTGTATTCCATTCCATTTAAATCCAATCCATTCCATTCCATTCCAGTTGATTCAATTCCATTCCATTACGTTTCACTCCACTCGGGTTGATTCCACTCTATTTAATTCCATTGCATTCCATTCCCTTCCACTCTGGTTGATTCCATTCCATTCAATTCCACTCCATTCCATTCCTTTCCATTCCATTCCATTGCATTCCATTTCACTCAGGTTGATTCAGTTCCATGCCATTCCATTCCATTCCATTCCATTCCATTCCATTCCATTCCATTCCATTCCTTTCCACTACGGTTGATTCAGTTTCATTCTATTCCATTCCATTCAATTCCATTCCATTCTATTCCATGCAATTCCTTTCCATTGCACTCAGGTTGAATCAATTCCGTTGCATTCCATTCCATTCCATTCCATTACCTTCCATTCAATTCCACTCCACTCGGGTTAATTCAATTCCATTCTACTCCATTCCATTCCACTCAATTCCATTCCAGTCCACTCGTTTTGATTTAATTCCATTCTATTCCATTCCATTCCATTACATTCCATACCATTGCATTCTACTCGGTTTGCTTCAATTCCATTGCATTCCATTCTATTCCATTACATTCCATAAAATTGCATTCTACTCGGTTTACTTCAATTCCATTGCATTCCATTCTATTCCAATCCATTGCGTTCTATTCCATTCGAGTTGATTCAATTCCATTCACTTCCATTCTATTCCATTCTATTCCATTTCGTTCCATTCCATTCCATTCCATCCCAGTTGATTCAATTCCATTTTATTCCATTTCATTCCATTCCATTCCATTTCATTCCACTCGGGTTGCCTCAACTCCATTCTAATCCATTCCATTCCATTACCTTCCATACCATTCCACTCGGATTTATTCCATTCCATTCCATTCCATTTCTTTCCATTCCATTCAATTCCATTCCAGTTGATTCCACTCCATTCCATTTCATTCCATTCCATTCCATTCCTGTTGTTTCCATTACATTGTATTCTATTCCATTCCTTTCCATTCTACTTCAATTGATTCAATTTAATTCTATTGAATACCCTTCCATTCCATGCCATTCCATTCCATTCCATTCCACTGAGGATGACTCCATTCCATTCCATTCCATTCCATTCCATTCCATTCCATTTCACTCGGGTTGATGCAATTCTATTCTATTTCATTCCATTCTATTCGATTCCATTCCATTCCATTCCATTCCATTCCACTCGGGTGGGTACAATTCCCTTCTAATCCATACCATTCCATTCTATTCCATTCCGTTCCATTCAATGACATTACATTACATTCCATGACATTACATTACATTCCACTCAGTTTGATTCCATTCCATTCCATTCCATTCCATTCAAGTTGATTCAATTCCATACTATTCCATTCCATTCCACTCCACTCGGGTTGGTTCAATTCCATTCCATTCCATTCCATTCCATTCCATTCCATTCCATTCCATTCCCTTCCATTTCATTCCATTGCATTCCATTCCTTTCCATTCCATTCCTTTCTATTCCATTCCATTCCATTTCATTCCATTCGATTCCATTGAATTCCATTCCATTCCATTCCATTGCATTCCATTCCATTCCATTCCATTCCATTCCATTTCATTCCATTCCAATCCATTCCATTCCATTCCATTCCATTCCATTCCTTTCCATTCCATTCCATTCCTTTTCAGTCGGGTTGATTCCATTGCATTCCATTCCATTCCATTCCATTCCAGTCCTTTCCCCTCGGGTTGATTCCACCCCTTTACATTCCATTCCATTACTTTCCATTTCATTCCACTCGGGTTGTTTCCATTCCATTCCATTCCATTCCATTGAATTCCATTCCATTCCATTCCACTTGGGTTGATTCCACTCCATTCCATTCCATTTCTTTCCTTCCATTCATTTCCCTTCCATTCCATACCATTCCATTCCATTCCACTCGGGATGTTTCCATTCCATTCCATTCCACTCAGGATGATTCAATTCCACTCCATTCCATTCCATCTCTTTCCTTCCATTCATTTCCCTTCCATTCCATACCATTCCATTCCATGCGACTCGGGATGTTTCCATTCCATTCCATTCCACTAAGGATGATCCCATTCCATTCCATTCCATTCCATTCCATTCCATTCCATTCCGTTCCATTACATTACATTCCACTCGGTTTCACTCCATTCCACTCCATTCAATTCCATTCAATTCATTCCATTCCATTCCATTCCGTTCCATTCCATTCCATTCCATTCCATTCGGGTTGATTCCATTCCATTCCATTCCATTTCACTCCATTCCACTTGGGTTGAATCGATTCCATTCCATTCCATTCCATTCCATTCCACACGTGTTGATTCAACTCCATTCTATTGCATTGCATTCCATTCCATTCCATTCCATTCCTTCCCATTCTATTGCATTCAATTCCATTCCATTCCATTCCATTACGTTCCACTCCGGATGATTCCATTCCATTCCATTCCATTTCATTCCATTCCATTCCGTTCCACTCAGGTTGATTCAATTCTATTCCATTCCATACCATTCCTTTCCATTCCATTCAATTCCAATCCATTCCATTCAATTCCACTCGGGTTGATTCCATTCCATTCCAATCCATTCCCTTCCATTCCATTCCATTCCACTCGTGTTGATTCAATTCCATTCCATTCCACTCCATTCCATTCCTTTCCATTCCATTCCTTTCCATTCAATTCCATTCCATTCTATTCCATTCCATTCCTTTCCACTGGTGTTGATTCTATTCCATTCCATTCTTTCCATTCCCTTCCATTCTATTCCATTCCATTCCTTTCCACTGGTGTTGATTCTATTCCTTTCCAATCCATTCCATTCCATTTCATTCCCTTGCATTCCACTCAGGTTGTTTCAATTCCATAGTATTCCATTCCATTCTATTCCATGTCATTCCATTACATTGCATTCAGGTTGATTCAATTGCTTTGCATTCCATTGCATTCCATTCCATTCCATTCAATTCCATTCCATTCTATTACCTACCATTCAATTCCTCTCCACTCGGGGCAATTCAATTCCATTCTATTCCATTCCATTCCACTCAATTCCTTTCCAGTCCACTCGTTTTGATTTAATTCCATTCAATTCCATTCCACTCCATTACATTCCATACCATTGCATTCCACTCGGGTTGATTCAATTCCATTGCATTCCCTTCTATTCCAATCCATTGTATTCCATTCCATTCAAGATGACTCAATTCCTTTCACTTCCATTCTATTCCTTTCCATTCCATCCCAGTTGATTCAATTCCATTCTTTTCCCTTTCATTCCATTTCATTCCATTCCATTCCATTCCATTCCATTCCATTCCACTCCATTCCATTCTATTCCATTCCACTCGTGTTGGTTGACCTCAATTCTAATCCATTCCATTCCATTCCATTCCATACCTTTCCACTCGGATTGATTCCATTCCATTCCATTCCATTCCATTCCAGTCGATACCATTCCACTTCATTTCATTCCATTCTATTCCATTCCTGTTTTTTCCATTCCATTGAATTCTATTCCTTTCCTTTCCATTCCACTCCAATTGATTCAATTTAATTCTATTCCATTCAAATCCATTGCATTCCATTCCACTCAGGTTGATTCCATTCCACTCCATTCCATTCCATTCCATCCCATTCCACTCCACTCAGGATGGTTCCTTTCCATTCCATTCTATTCCATTCCATTTCAATCCATTCCACTCGGGTATTTTCCATGCCATTGCATTGCATTCCTTTCCATTCCATTCATTCCTTTCCATTGTATTCCATTCCATTTAAATCCAATCCATTCCATTCCATTCCAGTTGATTCAATTCCATTCCATTACGTTTCACTCCACTCGGGTTGATTCCATTCTATTTAATTCCATTGCATTCCATTCCCTTCCACTCTGGTTGATTCCATTCCATTCAATTCCACTCCATTCCATTCCTTTCCATTCCATTCCATTGCATTCCATTTCACTCAGGTTGATTCAGTTCCATTCCATTCCATTCCATTCCATTCCATTCCATTCCATTCCATTCCATTCCACTCCTGTTGATTGCATTCCATTCCATTCCATTCCATTCCATTCCATTCCATTCCATTCCATTTCATTCCATTCCACTCGGGATGATTCCATTCCATTCCATTTCATTCCAATCCATTCCACTCCTTTCCATTCCACTCCATTGTACTCTTGTTTATTCCATTTCATTCCATTCCGTTCCTTTCCATTCCACTGCATTCCACTCGTGTTGATTCCATTTCATTCTATTCCATTCCATTCCATTCCATTCCATTCCATTCCATTGCACTTGATTTGATTCCATTCCATTCCATTCCATTTCATTCCATTCCGTTCGATTCCATTCCATTCCATTCCTTTCCATTCCATTCCATTCCATTCCTTTCCATTCCATTCCATTCCATTCCTTTCCATTCCACTCGGGATGATACCATTCCATTCCATTCCAATCTCTCGGGTTGATTCCATTCCTTTCCTTTCTATTCAATTTCATTCCATTCCACTCAATTCCACTCGGGTTGATAGCATTCCATTCCATTCCATTGCATTCCATTCCATTCCATTACCGCTCAGGTTGATTCCTTTCCAATCCATTCTATTCCATTCCCTTTCATTCCATTCCATTCCGATCCATTTACTCATATTGATTCCATTCCATTCCATTACTTTCCATTCCATTCCATTCCGTTCGAGTCAGGTTGATTCACTTCCATTCCATTCCACACCATTCCATTCCATTCCACTCGTTTTGATTACATTCCTTTCTATTCCATTCCATTCCATTCCATTCCATTGCTTTCCATTCCATACCCTTCCACTTGTGTTGTTTCCATTCCATTCCTTTCCATTTCACTCAGGTTGATTCAGTTCCATTCTATTCTATTCCATTCCATTCCATTCCCTTCCATTCCTTTCCATTCCATTCCACTCGGTTTGATTCCATTCCATTCCATTTCATTCCATTCCCTTCCACTCCTTTCCATTCCATTCCATTAAATTTCATTCCATTCCACTCGGGATGTTTCCATTCCATTCCATTTCATTCCATTCCATTCCACTCCTGTCCATTCCGTTCCATTCCACTCATGTTGATTGCATTCCATTCCATTCCATTCCTTTCAATTCCATTCCATTCCATTCAACTTGGGTTGATTCCATTTCATTCTATTCTATTCCATTCCATTCCTTTCCATTTCACTCAGGTTGATTCAGCTCCATTCTATTCCATTCCATTCCATTCCATTCCATTCCATTCCATTCCACTCAGGTTTATTTTATTCAATTCCGTTACATTCCACTCCATTGCAATCCATTCCATCCATTCCATTCCATTCCATTCCATTTCTTTCGATTTGATTCCTTTCAATTCCATTCCATTCCATTCTATTGCATTCCATGCCACTCCGGTTGATTCCATTCCTTTCCATTCCATTCCATTCCATTCCATTGCATTCTACTCGAGTTGTTTCCATTCCATTACATTCTATTCCATTCCATTCCATTGCATTCCAATCCATTCCACTCGAATTGATTCCATTTCATTCCATTCCAATCCATTCCATTCCATTCCATTCCATTCCACTCAGCATGATTCCATTCCATTCCATTCTTTTGATTCTATTACATTCCATTCCTTTCCATTCGTTTCATTCCATTCCATTCCATTCCAAGCCACTTTTGTTGATTCTGTTCCTTTCCATTCCATTCCATTCCATTCCTTTCAATTCCATTCCATTCCATGCCATTCCATTCCTCCCGGGTTGATTCCATTCCATTGCATTACATTCGTGTTGATTCAGTTCTATTCTTTTCAATTCCATTCCATTCCATTCCATTACACTCCAATCTATTCAAGTCATGTTGATTCCATTCCATTCCATTCCATTGCATTCCATTCCATTGCATTCCATTCCATTCCATTCCATTCCATTCTATTCCACTCGCGAAGATTGAATTCCATTGTATTCGATTCCATTCCATTCCATTCCTTTCCATTCAATTCCATTCCACTCGGGTTGATTCCATTCCATTCCATTCCTTCCCATTCCATTCCATTCTGTTCCATTCCACTCGGGCTGATTCCATTCCATGCCATTCCATTCCACTGCGTTCCATTCCATTAAATTCCATTCCATTCCATTCCATTCCAATCCATTCCTTTCCATTTGTGATGATTCCGTTCCATTGCCGTCCATTCCATTCCATTCAACTCAGGTTTATACAATTTCATTCAATTCCATTCCATTCCTTTCCATTCCATTCAATTCCAGTCGGGTTTATTAAATTCCATTATATTCCATTCCATTCCATTCCATTCCATTCCATTCCATTCCATCACATTACATTCCACTAGGTTTGATTCCATTCCATTCAATTCCACTTCATTCCACTCCATTCCATTCCATTCCATTCCATTGTATTCCATTACACACGGTTTGATTCAGTTCCATTCCTTCCATTCCATTCAATTCCATTCCTTTCCATTCCATTCCATTCCATTCCGTTTCTATCCATTTGATTTCATTCCATTCCAGTCTATTCCATTCCATTACATTATATTCCACTCTGGTTGATTCCATTTCATTCCATTCTATTTCGTTCCATTCCATTCCATTCCGTTCTACTCGAGTTCTTTCCATTACAATTCAGTCTATTCCATTCCATTCCAATCCATTCCATTGCATTCCAATCCATTGGATTCGGATTTGTTACATTCCACTCCACTCCACTCCATTCCATTCCATTCCATTCCATTCCATTCCGTTCCATTCCATTGCATTCCAATGCATTCCAATCGGATTGATTCCATTCCAGTCCATTCCATTCCTTTCCATTCCGTTCCATTGCATTCCATTCCATTCCATTCCATTCCACTCGGCTTGATTCCATTCCATTCCATTCCATTCCATTCCATTCTATTCAATTCCGTTCCATTCCTTTCACTTCGTTGCATTCCATTCCATTCCATTCCACTAGTGTTGATTCCATTCCTTTCTAATCCATTCTATTCCATTCCTTTCCATTCCATTCTATTCCACGCCACTCCATTCCTCTCTGGTTGATTCCATTCTATTCCGTTTCACTCCATTCCATTCCATTCCATTCTATTCCATTCCATTCCATTCCGTTCCATTCCTTTCAGTTTCCTTCCATTCCATTCCATTCCATTCCACTGGGGATGTTTCCATTCCATTCCATTTCAATTCATTCCATTCCACTCCTTTCCATTCCATTCCATACCACTCGTGTTGATTCCATTCCATTCCATTCCTTTCCACTCTATTTGATTACATTCATTCTATTCCATTCCATTCCAATCCATTCCATGCCATTACATTCCACTTGGATTGATTCTGTTCCATTCCGTTCCGTTTCATTCCATTCCATTTCTTGCCATTCCATTCCATTCCATTCCTTTCCGTTCCTTCCCATTCCATTCCATTCCATTCCATTCCGTTCCATTCCATTCCCCTCGGGATGATACCTTTCCATTCCATTCCAGTCCATTCCATTCCATTCCATCCCATTCAATTCTCTCGAGTTGTTTGCAGTCCTTTCCTTTCTATTCCATTCCATTCCATTCCGTTGCATTCCATTCCATTCCATTCCATTGCATTCCATTCCATTCCATTCCATTGCATTGCATTCCATTCCATTCCATTCCATTCCACCTGGATTTGTTCCATCCCAATCCATTCCATTCCATTCCATTCCATTCCATTCCATTCCATTCCATTCCATTCCATTCCGTTCCACTCCATTCCATTCCATTCCACTCATGTTGATTCAATTCCATTCCATTCCTCTCCATTCCATTCCTTTCCATTCCATTCCTTTCCATTCAATTCCATTCCATTCTATGCCATTCCATTCCTTTCCACTGGTGTTGATTCTATTCCATTCCATTCCAATCCATTCCCTTCCATTCTATTCCATTCCATTCCTTTCCACTGCTGTTGATTCTATTCTTTTCCAATCCATTCCATTCCATTTCATTCCCTTGCATTCCACTCAGGTTGTTTCAATTCCATTGTATTCCATTCCATTCTATTCCATGCCATTCCGTTACATTGCATTCAGGTTGATTCAATTACTTTGCATTCCATTGCATTCCATTCCATTCCATTCCATTCTATTCCATTCTATTACCTACCATTCAATTCCTCTCCACTCGGGGCAATTCAATTCCATTCTATTCCATTCCATTCCACTCAATTCCTTTCCAGTCCACTCGTTTTGATTTAATTCCATTCAATTCCATTCCACTCCATTACCTTCCATACCATTGCATTCCACTCGGGTTGATTCAATTCCATTGCATTCCCTTCTATTCCAATCCATTGTATTCCATTCCATTCAAGTTGACTCAATTCCTTTCACTTCCATTCTATTCCTTTCCATTCCATCCCAGTTGATTCAATTCCATTCTTTTCCATTTCATTCCATTTCATTCCATTCCATTCCATTCTATTCCATTCCACTCGTGTTTGTTGACCTCAATTCTAATCCATTCCATTCCATTCCATTCCATACCTTTCCACTCGGATTGATTCCATTCCATTCCAGTCGATACCATTCCACTTCATTTCATTCCATTCTATTCCATTCCTGTTTTTTCCATTCCATTGAATTCTATTCCTTTCCTTTCCATTCCACTCCAATTGATTCAATTTAATTCTATTCCATTCAAATCCATTGCATTCCATTCCACTCAGGTTGATTCCATTCCACTCCATTCCATTCCATTCCATCCCATTCCACTCCACTCAGGATGGTTCCTTTCCATTCCATTCTATTCCATTCCATTTCAATCCATTCCACTCGGGTTTTTTCCATGCCATTGCATTGCATTCCTTTCCATTCCATTCATTCCTTTCCATTGTATTCCATTCCATTTAAATCCAATCCATTCCATTCCATTCCAGTTGATTCAATTCCATTCCATTACGTTTCACTCCACTCGGGTTGATTCCATTCTATTTAATTCCATTGCATTCCATTCCCTTCCACTCTGGTTGATTCCATTCCATTCAATTCCACTCCATTCCATTCCTTTCCATTCCATTCCATTGCATTCCATTTCACTCAGGTTGATTCAGTTCCATTCCATTCCATTCCATTCCATTCCATTCCAGTCCATTCCACTCCTGTTGATTGCATTCCATTCCATTCCATTCCATTCCATTCCATTCCATTCCATTCCATTTCATTCCATTCCACTCGGGATGATTCCATTCCATTCCATTTCATTCCAATCCATTCCACTCCTTTCCATTCCACTCCATTGTACTCTTGTTTATTCCATTTCATTCCATTCCGTTCCTTTCCATTCCACTGCATTCCACTCGTGTTGATTCCATTTCATTCTATTCCATTCCATTCCATTCCATTCCATTCCATTCCATTCCATTGCACTTGATTTGATTCCATTCCATTCCATTCCATTTCATTCCATTCCGTTCGATTCCATTCCATTCCATTCCTTTCCATTCCATTCCATTCCATTCCTTTCCATTCCATTCCATTCCATTCCTTTCCATTCCACTCGGGATGATACCATTCCATTCCATTCCAATCTCTCGGGTTGATTCCATTCCTTTCCTTTCTATTCAATTTCATTCCATTCCACTCAATTCCACTCGGGTTGATAGCATTCCATTCCATTCCATTGCATTCCATTCCATTCCATTACCGCTCAGGTTGATTCCTTTCCAATCCATTCTATTCCATTCCCTTTCATTCCATTCCATTCCGATCCATTTACTCATATTGATTCCATTCCATTCCATTACTTTCCATTCCATTCCATTCCGTTCGAGTCAGGTTGATTCACTTCCATTCCATTCCACACCATTCCATTCCATTCCACTCGTTTTGATTACATTCCTTTCTATTCCATTCCATTCCATTCCATTCCATTGCTTTCCATTCCATACCCTTCCACTTGTGTTGTTTCCATTCCATTCCTTTCCATTTCACTCAGGTTGATTCAGTTCCATTCTATTCTATTCCATTCCATTCCATTCCCTTCCATTCCTTTCCATTCCATTCCACTCGGTTTGATTCCATTCCATTCCATTTCATTCCATTCCCTTCCACTCCTTTCCATTCCATTCCATTAAATTTCATTCCATTCCACTCGGGATGTTTCCATTCCATTCCATTTCATTCCATTCCATTCCACTCCTGTCCATTCCGTTCCATTCCACTCATGTTGATTGCATTCCATTCCATTCCATTCCTTTCAATTCCATTCCATTCCATTCAACTTGGGTTGATTCCATTTCATTCTATTCTATTCCATTCCATTCCTTTCCATTTCACTCAGGTTGATTCAGCTCCATTCTATTCCATTCCATTCCATTCCATTCCATTCCATTCCATTCCACTCAGGTTTATTTTATTCAATTCCGTTACATTCCACTCCATTGCAATCCATTCCATCCATTCCATTCCATTCCATTCCATTTCTTTCGATTTGATTCCTTTCAATTCCATTCCATTCCATTCTATTGCATTCCATGCCACTCCGGTTGATTCCATTCCTTTCCATTCCATTCCATTCCATTCCATTGCATTCTACTCGAGTTGTTTCCATTCCATTACATTCTATTCCATTCCATTCCATTGCATTCCAATCCATTCCACTCGAATTGATTCCATTTCATTCCATTCCAATCCATTCCATTCCATTCCACTCAGCATGATTCCATTCCATTCCATTCTTTTGATTCTATTACATTCCATTCCTTTCCATTCGTTTCATTCCATTCCATTCCATTCCAAGCCACTTTTGTTGATTCTGTTCCTTTCCATTCCATTCCATTCCATTCCTTTCAATTCCATTCCATTCCATGCCATTCCATTCCTCCCGGGTTGATTCCATTCCATTGCATTACATTCGTGTTGATTCAGTTCTATTCTTTTCAATTCCATTCCATTCCATTCCATTACACTCCAATCTATTCAAGTCATGTTGATTCCATTCCATTCCATTCCATTGCATTCCATTCCATTGCATTCCATTCCATTCCATTCCATTCCATTCTATTCCACTCGCGAAGATTGAATTCCATTGTATTCGATTCCATTCCATTCCATTCCTTTCCATTCAATTCCATTCCACTCGGGTTGATTCCATTCCATTCCATTCCTTCCCATTCCATTCCATTCTGTTCCATTCCACTCGGGCTGATTCCATTCCATGCCATTCCATTCCACTGCGTTCCATTCCATTAAATTCCATTCCATTCCATTCCATTCCAATCCATTCCTTTCCATTTGTGATGATTCCGTTCCATTGCCGTCCATTCCATTCCATTCAACTCAGGTTTATACAATTTCATTCAATTCCATTCCATTCCTTTCCATTCCATTCAATTCCAGTCGGGTTTATTAAATTCCATTATATTCCATTCCATTCCATTCCATTCCATTCCATCACATTACATTCCACTAGGTTTGATTCCATTCCATTCAATTCCACTTCATTCCACTCCATTCCATTCCATTCCATTCCATTGTATTCCATTACACACGGTTTGATTCAGTTCCATTCCTTCCATTCCATTCAATTCCATTCCTTTCCATTCCATTCCATTCCATTCCGTTTCTATCCATTTGATTTCATTCCATTCCAGTCTATTCCATTCCATTACATTATATTCCACTCTGGTTGATTCCATTTCATTCCATTCTATTTCGTTCCATTCCATTCCATTCCGTTCTACTCGAGTTCTTTCCATTACAATTCAGTCTATTCCATTCCATTCCAATCCATTCCATTGCATTCCAATCCATTGGATTCGGATTTGTTACATTCCACTCCACTCCACTCCATTCCATTCCATTCCATTCCATTCCATTCCGTTCCATTCCATTGCATTCCAATGCATTCCAATCGGATTGATTCCATTCCAGTCCATTCCATTCCTTTCCATTCCGTTCCATTGCATTCCATTCCATTCCATTCCATTCCACTCGGCTTGATTCCATTCCATTCCATTCCATTCCATTCCATTCTATTCAATTCCGTTCCATTCCTTTCACTTCGTTGCATTCCATTCCATTCCATTCCACTAGTGTTGATTCCATTCCTTTCTAATCCATTCTATTCCATTCCTTTCCATTCCATTCTATTCCACGCCACTCCATTCCTCTCTGGTTGATTCCATTCTATTCCGTTTCACTCCATTCCATTCCATTCCATTCTATTCCATTCCATTCCATTCCGTTCCATTCCTTTCAGTTTCCTTCCATTCCATTCCATTCCATTCCACTGGGGATGTTTCCATTCCATTCCATTTCAATTCATTCCATTCCACTCCTTTCCATTCCATTCCATACCACTCGTGTTGATTCCATTCCATTCCATTCCTTTCCACTCTATTTGATTACATTCATTCTATTCCATTCCATTCCAATCCATTCCATGCCATTACATTCCACTTGGATTGATTCTGTTCCATTCCGTTCCGTTTCATTCCATTCCATTTCTTGCCATTCCATTCCATTCCATTCCTTTCCGTTCCTTCCCATTCCATTCCATTCCATTCCATTCCGTTCCATTCCATTCCCCTCGGGATGATACCTTTCCATTCCATTCCAGTCCATTCCATTCCATTCCATCCCATTCAATTCTCTCGAGTTGTTTGCAGTCCTTTCCTTTCTATTCCATTCCATTCCATTCCGTTGCATTCCATTCCATTCCATTCCATTGCATTCCATTCCATTCCATTCCATTGCATTGCATTCCATTCCATTCCATTCCATTCCACCTGGATTTGTTCCATCCCAATCCATTCCATTCCATTCCATTCCATTCCATTCCATTCCATTCCATTCCATTCCATTGCATTCCGTTCCACTCCATTCCATTCCATTCCACTCATGTTGATTCAATTCCATTCCATTCCTCTCCATTCCATTCCTTTCCATTCCATTCCTTTCCATTCAATTCCATTCCATTCTATGCCATTCCATTCCTTTCCACTGGTGTTGATTCTATTCCATTCCATTCCAATCCATTCCCTTCCATTCTATTCCATTCCATTCCTTTCCACTGCTGTTGATTCTATTCTTTTCCAATCCATTCCATTCCATTTCATTCCCTTGCATTCCACTCAGGTTGTTTCAATTCCATTGTATTCCATTCCATTCTATTCCATGCCATTCCGTTACATTGCATTCAGGTTGATTCAATTACTTTGCATTCCATTGCATTCCATTCCATTCCATTCCATTCTATTCCATTCTATTACCTACCATTCAATTCCTCTCCACTCGGGGCAATTCAATTCCATTCTATTCCATTCCATTCCACTCAATTCCTTTCCAGTCCACTCGTTTTGATTTAATTCCATTCAATTCCATTCCACTCCATTACCTTCCATACCATTGCATTCCACTCGGGTTGATTCAATTCCATTGCATTCCCTTCTATTCCAATCCATTGTATTCCATTCCATTCAAGTTGACTCAATTCCTTTCACTTCCATTCTATTCCTTTCCATTCCATCCCAGTTGATTCAATTCCATTCTTTTCCATTTCATTCCATTTCATTCCATTCCATTCCATTCTATTCCATTCCACTCGTGTTTGTTGACCTCAATTCTAATCCATTCCATTCCATTCCATTCCATACCTTTCCACTCGGATTGATTCCATTCCATTCCAGTCGATACCATTCCACTTCATTTCATTCCATTCTATTCCATTCCTGTTTTTTCCATTCCATTGAATTCTATTCCTTTCCTTTCCATTCCACTCCAATTGATTCAATTTAATTCTATTCCATTCAAATCCATTGCATTCCATTCCACTCAGGTTGATTCCATTCCACTCCATTCCATTCCATTCCATCCCATTCCACTCCACTCAGGATGGTTCCTTTCCATTCCATTCTATTCCATTCCATTTCAATCCATTCCACTCGGGTTTTTTCCATGCCATTGCATTGCATTCCTTTCCATTCCATTCATTCCTTTCCATTGTATTCCATTCCATTTAAATCCAATCCATTCCATTCCATTCCAGTTGATTCAATTCCATTCCATTACGTTTCACTCCACTCGGGTTGATTCCATTCTATTTAATTCCATTGCATTCCATTCCCTTCCACTCTGGTTGATTCCATTCCATTCAATTCCACTCCATTCCATTCCTTTCCATTCCATTCCATTGCATTCCATTTCACTCAGGTTGATTCAGTTCCATTCCATTCCATTCCATTCCATTCCATTCCATTCCATTCCACTCCTGTTGATTGCATTCCATTCCATTCCATTCCATTCCATTCCATTCCATTCCATTCCATTTCATTCCATTCCACTCGGGATGATTCCATTCCATTCCATTTCATTCCAATCCATTCCACTCCTTTCCATTCCACTCCATTGTACTCTTGTTTATTCCATTTCATTCCATTCCGTTCCTTTCCATTCCACTGCATTCCACTCGTGTTGATTCCATTTCATTCTATTCCATTCCATTCCATTCCATTACATTCCATTCCATTGCACTTGATTTGATTCCATTCCATTCCATTCCATTTCATTCCATTCCGTTCGATTCCATTCCATTCCATTCCTTTCCATTCCAATCCATTCCATTCCTTTCCATTCCATTCCATTCCATTCCTTTCCATTCCACTCGGGATGATACCATTCCATTCCATTCCAATCTCTCGGGTTGATTCCATTCCTTTCCTTTCTATTCAATTTCATTCCATTCCACTCAATTCCCCTCGGGTTGATAGCATTCCATTCCATTCCATTGCATTCCATTCCATTCCATTACCGCTCAGGTTGATTCCTTTCCAATCCATTCTATTCCATTCCCTTTCATTCCATTCCATTCCGATCCATTTACTCATATTGATTCCATTCCATTCCATTACTTTCCATTGCATTCCATTCCGTTCGAGTCAGGTTGATTCACTTCCATTCCATTCCACACCATTCCATTCCATTCCACTCGTTTTGATTACATTCCTTTCTATTCCATTCCATTCCATTCCATTCCATTGCTTTCCATTCCATACCCTTCCACTTGTGTTGTTTCCATTCCATTCCTTTCCATTTCACTCAGGTTGATTCAGTTCCATTCTATTCTATTCCATTCCATTCCATTCCCTTCCATTCCTTTCCATTCCATTCCACTCGGTTTGATTCCATTCCATTCCATTTCATTCCATTCCCTTCCACTCCTTTCCATTCCAATCCATTAAATTTCATTCCATTCCACTCGGGATGTTTCCATTCCATTCCATTTCATTCCATTCCATTCCACTCCTGTCCATTCCGTTCCATTCCACTCATGTTGATTGCATTCCATTCCATTCCATTCCTTTCAATTCCATTCCATTCCATTCAACTTGGGTTGATTCCATTTCATTCTATTCTATTCCATTCCATTCCTTTCCATTTCACTCAGGTTGATTCAGCTCCATTCTATTCCATTCCATTCCATTCCATTCCATTCCATTCCATTCCACTCAGGTTTATTTTATTCAATTCCGTTACATTCCACTCCATTGCAATCCATTCCATCCATTCCATTCCATTCCATTCCATTTCTTTCGATTTGATTCCTTTCAATTCCATTCCATTCCATTCTATTGCATTCCATGCCACTCCGGTTGATTCCATTCCTTTCCATTCCATTCCATTCCATTCCATTGCATTCTACTCGAGTTGTTTCCATTCCATTACATTCTATTCCATTCCATTCCATTGCATTCCAATCCATTCCACTCGAATTGATTCCATTTCATTCCATTCCAATCCATTCCATTCCATTCCATTCCATTCCACTCAGCATGATTCCATTCCATTCCATTCTTTTGATTCTATTACATTCCATTCCTTTCCATTCGTTTCATTCCATTCCATTCCATTCCAAGCCACTTTTGTTGATTCTGTTCCTTTCCATTCCATTCCATTCCATTCCTTTCAATTCCATTCCATTCCATGCCATTCCATTCCTCCCGGGTTGATTCCATTCCATTGCATTACATTCGTGTTGATTCAGTTCTATTCTTTTCAATTCCATTCCATTCCATTCCATTACACTCCAATCTATTCAAGTCATGTTGATTCCATTCCATTCCATTCCATTGCATTCCATTCCATTGCATTCCATTCCATTCCATTCCATTCCATTCTATTCCACTCGCGAAGATTGAATTCCATTGTATTCGATTCCATTCCATTCCATTCCTTTCCATTCAATTCCATTCCACTCGGGTTGATTCCATTCCATTCCATTCCTTCCCATTCCATTCCATTCTGTTCCATTCCACTCGGGCTGATTCCATTCCATGCCATTCCATTCCACTGCGTTCCATTCCATTAAATTCCATTCCATTCCATTCCATTCCAATCCATTCCTTTCCATTTGTGATGATTCCGTTCCATTGCCGTCCATTCCATTCCATTCAACTCAGGTTTATACAATTTCATTCAATTCCATTCCATTCCTTTCCATTCCATTCAATTCCAGTCGGGTTTATTAAATTCCATTATATTCCATTCCATTCCATTCCATTCCATTCCATTCCATTCCATTCCATCACATTACATTCCACTAGGTTTGATTCCATTCCATTCAATTCCACTTCATTCCACTCCATTCCATTCCATTCCATTCCATTCCATTGTATTCCATTACACACTGTTTGATTCAGTTCCATTCCTTCCATTCCATTCAATTCCATTCCTTTCCATTCCATTCCATTCCATTCCGTTTCTATCCATTTGATTTCATTCCATTCCAGTCTATTCCATTCCATTACATTATATTCCACTCTGGTTGATTCCATTTCATTCCATTCTATTTCGTTCCATTCCATTCCATTCCGTTCTACTCGAGTTCTTTCCATTACAATTCAGTCTATTCCATTCCATTCCAATCCATTCCATTGCATTCCAATCCATTGGATTCGGATTTGTTACATTTCACTCCACTCCACTCCATTCCATTCCATTCCATTCCATTCCATTCCGTTCCATTCCATTGCATTCCAATGCATTCCAATCGGATTGATTCCATTCCAGTCCATTCCATTCCTTTCCATTCCGTTCCATTGCATTCCATTCCATTCCATTCCATTCCACTCGGCTTGATTCCATTCCATTCCATTCCATTCCATTCCATTCTATTCAATTCCGTTCCATTCCTTTCACTTCGTTGCATTCCATTCCATTCCATTCCATTCCACTAGTGTTGATTCCATTCCTTTCTAATCCATTCTATTCCATTCCTTTCCATTCCATTCTATTCCATGCCACTCCATTCCTCTCTGGTTGATTCCATTCTATTCCGTTTCACTCCATTCCATTCCATTCCATTCTATTCCATTCCATTCCATTCCGTTCCATTCCTTTCAGTTTCCTTCCATTCCATTCCATTCCATTCCACTGGGGATGTTTCCATTCCATTCCATTTCAATTCATTCCATTCCACTCCTTTCCATTCCATTCCATACCACTCGTGTTGATTCCATTCCATTCCATTCCTTTCCACTCTATTTGATTACATTCATTCTATTCCATTCCATTCCAATCCATTCCATGCCATTACATTCCACTTGGATTGATTCTGTTCCATTCCGTTCCGTTTCATTCCATTCCATTTCTTGCCATTCCATTCCATTCCATTCCTTTCCGTTCCTTCCCATTCCATTCCATTCCATTCCATTCCGTTCCATTCCATTCCCCTCGGGATGATACCTTTCCATTCCATTCCAGTCCATTCCATTCCATTCCATCCCATTCAATTCTCTCGAGTTGTTTGCAGTCCTTTCCTTTCTATTCCATTCCATTCCATTCCGTTGCATTCCATTCCATTCCATTCCATTGCATTCCATTCCATTCCATTCCATTGCATTGCATTCCATTCCATTCCATTCCATTCCACCTGGATTTGTTCCATCCCAATCCATTCCATTCCATTCCATTCCATTCCATTCCATTCCATTCCATTCCGTTCCACTCCATTCCATTCCATTCCACTCATGTTGATTCAATTCCATTCCATTCCTCTCCATTCCATTCCTTTCCATTCCATTCCTTTCCATTCAATTCCATTCCATTCTATGCCATTCCATTCCTTTCCACTGGTGTTGATTCTATTCCATTCCATTCCAATCCATTCCCTTCCATTCTATTCCATTCCATTCCTTTCCACTGCTGTTGATTCTATTCTTTTCCAATCCATTCCATTCCATTTCATTCCCTTGCATTCCACTCAGGTTGTTTCAATTCCATTGTATTCCATTCCATTCTATTCCATGCCATTCCGTTACATTGCATTCAGGTTGATTCAATTACTTTGCATTCCATTGCATTCCATTCCATTCCATTCCATTCCATTCCATTCTATTACCTACCATTCAATTCCTCTCCACTCGGGGCAATTCAATTCCATTCTATTCCATTCCATTCCACTCAATTCCTTTCCAGTCCACTCGTTTTTATTTAATTCCATTCAATTCCATTCCACTCCATTACCTTCCATACCATTGCATTCCACTCGGGTTGATTCAATTCCATTGCATTCCCTTCTATTCCAATCCATTGTATTCCATTCCATTCAAGTTGACTCAATTCCTTTCACTTCCATTCTATTCCTTTCCATTCCATCCCAGTTGATTCAATTCCATTCTTTTCCATTTCATTCCATTTCATTCCATTCCATTCCATTCTATTCCATTCCACTCGTGTTTGTTGACCTCAATTCTAATCCATTCCATTCCATTCCATTCCATACCTTTCCACTCGGATTGATTCCATTCCATTCCAGTCGATACCATTCCACTTCATTTCATTCCATTCTATTCCATTCCTGTTTTTTCCATTCCATTGAATTCTATTCCTTTCCTTTCCATTCCACTCCAATTGATTCAATTTAATTCTATTCCATTCAAATCCATTGCATTCCATTCCACTCAGGTTGATTCCATTCCACTCCATTCCATTCCATTCCATCCCATTCCACTCCACTCAGGATGGTTCCTTTCCATTCCATTCTATTCCATTCCATTTCAATCCATTCCACTCGGGTTTTTTCCATGCCATTGCATTGCATTCCTTTCCATTCCATTCATTCCTTTCCATTGTATTCCATTCCATTTAAATCCAATCCATTCCATTCCATTCCAGTTGATTCAATTCCATTCCATTACGTTTCACTCCACTCGGGTTGATTCCATTCTATTTAATTCCATTGCATTCCATTCCCTTCCACTCTGGTTGATTCCATTCCATTCAATTCCACTCCATTCCATTCCTTTCCATTCCTTTCCATTCCATTCCATTGCATTCCATTTCACTCAGGTTGATTCAGTTCCATTCTATTCCATTCCATTCCATTCCATTCCATTCCATTCCACTCTTGTTGATTGCATTCCATTCCATTCCATTCCATTCCATTCCATTCCATTCCATTCCATTTCATTCCATTCCACTCGGGATGATTCCATTCCATTCCATTTCATTCCATTCCATTCCACTCCTTTCCATTCCACTCCATTGTACTCTTGTTTATTCCATTCCGTTCCATTCCATTCCTTTCCATTCCACTCCATTCCACTCGTGTTGATTCCATTCCATTCCATTCCATTCCATTCCATTCCATTGCACTTGATTTGATTCCATTCCATTCCATTCCATTTCATTCCATTCCGTTCGTTTCCATTCCATTCCATTCCTTTCCATTCCATTCCATTCCTTTCCATTCCACTCGAGATGATACCATTCCATTCCATTCCAATCTCTCGGGTTGATTCCATTCCTTTCCTTTCTATTCAATTTCATTCCATTCCACTCAATTCCACTCGGGTTGATAGCATTCCATTCCATTCCATTGCATTCCATTCCATTCCATTACCGCTCAGGTTGATTCCTTTCCAATCCATTCTATTCCGTTCCCTTTCATTCCATTCCATTCCGATCCATTTACTCATATTGATTCCATTCCATTCCATTACTTTCCATTCCATTCCATTCCGTTCGAGTCAGGTTGATTCACTTCCATTCCATTCCACACCATTCCATTCCATTCCACTCGTGTTGATTACATTCCTTTCTATTCCATTCCATTCCATTCCATTCCATTGCTTTCCATTCCATACCCTTCCACTTGTGTTGTTTCCATTCCATTCCTTTCCATTTCACTCAGGTTGATTCAGTTCCATTCTATTCTATTCCATTCCATTCCATTCCATTCCATTCCCTTCCATCCCATTCCATTCCATTCCACTCGGTTTGATTCCATTCCATTCCATTTCATTCCATTCCCTTCCACTCCTTTCCATTCCATTCCATTAAATTTCATTCCATTCCACTCGGGATGTTTCCGTTCCATTCCATTTCATTCCATTCCATTCCACTCCTGTCCATTCCGTTCCATTCCACTCATGTTGATTGCATTCCATTCCATTCCATTCCATTCCATTCCATTCAACTTGGGTTGATTCCATTTCATTCTATTCTATTCCATTCCATTCCTTTCCATTTCACTCAGGTTGATTCAGCTCCATTCTATTCCATTCCATTCCATTCCATTCCATTCCATTCCACTCAGGTTTATTTTATTCAATTCCGTTACATTCCACTCCATTGCAATCCATTCCATCCATTCCATTCCATTCCATTTCTTTCGATTTGATTCCTTTCAATTCCATTCCATTCCATTCTATTGCATTCCATGCCACTCCGGTTGATTCCATTCCTTTCCATTCCATTCCATTCCATTCCATTCCATTGCATTCTACTCGAGTTGTTTCCATTCCATTACATTCTATTCCATTCCATTCCATTGCATTCCAATCCATTCCACTCGAATTGATTCCATTTCATTCCATTCCAATCCATTCCATTCCATTCCATTCCACTCAGCATGATTCCATTCCATTCCATTCTTTTGATTCTATTACATTCCATTCCTTTCCATTCGTTTCATTCCATACCATTCCATTCCAAGCCACTTTTGTTGATTCTGTTCCTTTCCAGTCCATTCCATTCCATTCCTTTCCATTCCATTCCATTCCATGCCATTCCATTCCTCCCGGGTTGATTCCATTCCATTGCATTACATTCGTGTTGATTCAGTTCTATTCTTTTCAATTCCATTCCATTCCATTCCATTACACTCCAATCTATTCAAGTCATGTTGATTCCATTCCATTCCATTCCATTGCATTCCATTCCATTGCATTCCATTCCATTCCATTCCATTCCACTCGGTTTAATTCCATTTCATTCCATTCCTTTCCATTCCATTCCATTCTATTCCACTCGCGAAGATTGAATTCCATTGTATTCGTTTCCATTCCATTCCATTCCTTTCCATTCAATTCCATTCCACTCTCGTTGATTCCATTCCATTCCATTCCTTCCCATTCCATTCCATTCTGTTCCATTCCACTCGGGCTGATTCCATTCCATGCCATTCCATTCCACTGCGTTCCATTCCATTAAATTCCATTCCATTCCATTCCATTCCAATCCATTCCTTTCCATTTGTGATGATTCCGTTCCATTGCCGTCCATTCCATTCCATTCCATTCCACTCAGGTTTATACATTTTCATTCAATTCCATTCCATTCATTTCCATTCCATTCAATTCCAGTCGCGTTTATTAAATTCCATTCTATTCGATTCCATTCCATTCCATCACATAACATTCCACTAGGGTTGATTCCATTCCATTCAATTCCACTTAATACCACTCCATTCCAATCCATTCCATTCCATTGTATTCCATTACACACGGTTTGATTCAGTTCCATTCCTTCCATTCCATTCAATTCCATTCCTTTCCATTCCATTCCATTCCATTCCATTTCTACCCATTTGATTTCATTCCATTCCATTCTATTCCATTCCATTACATTATATTCCACTCTGGTTGATTCCATTTCATTCCATTCTATTTCGTTCCATTCCATTCCATTCCGTTCTACTCGAGTTCTTTCCATTACAATTCAGTCTATTCCATTCCATTCCAATCCATTCCATTGCATTCCAATCCATTGGATTCGGATTTGTTACATTCCACTCCACTCCACTCCATTCCATTCCATTCCATTCCATTCCATTCCGTTCCATTCCATTGCATTCCAATGCATTCCAATCGGGTTGATTCCATTCCATTCCATTCCATTCCTTTCCATTCCGTTCCATTGCATTCCATTCCATTCCATTCCATTCCACTCGGCTTGATTCCATTCCATTCCATTCCATTCCATTCTATTCAATTCCGTTCCATTCCTTTCACTTCGTTGCATTCCATTCCATTCCATTCCACTAGTGTTGATTCCATTCCTTTCTAATCCATTCTATTCCATTCCTTTCCATTCCATTCTATTCCATGCCACTCCATTCCTCTCTGGTTGATTCCATTCTATTCCGTTTCACTCCATTCCATTCCATTCCATTCTATTCCATTCCATTCCATTCCGTTCCATTCCTTTCAGTTTCCTTCCATTCCATTCCATTCCATTCCACTGGGGATGTTTCCATTCCATTCCATTTCAATTCATTCCATTCCACTCCTTTCCATTCCATTCCATACCACTCGTGTTGATTCCTTTCCATTCCATTCCATTCCTTTCCACTCTATTTGATTACATTCATTCTATTCCATTCCATTCCAATCCATTCCATGACATTACATTCCACTTGGATTGATTCCGTTCCATTCCGTTCCGTTTCATTCCATTCCATTTCTTGCCATTCCATTCCTTTCCGTTCCTTTCCATTCCATTCCATTCCATTCCATTCCATTCCGTTCCATTCCATTCCCCTCGGGATGATACCTTTCCATTCCATTCCAGTCCATTCCATTCCATTCCATCCCGTTCAATTCTCTCGAGTTGTTTGCAGTCCTTTCCTTTCTATTCCATTCCATTCCATTGCATTCCATTCCATTCCATTCCATTGCATTCCATTCCATTCCATTCCATTCCACCTGGATTTGTTCCATTCCAATCCATTCCATTCCATTCCATTCCATTCCATTCCATTCCGTTCCACTCCATTCCATTCCATTCCACTCATGTTGATTCAATTCCATTCCATTCCTCTCCATTCCATTCCTTTCCATTCCATTCCTTTCCATTCAATTCCATTCCATTCTATTCCATTCCATTCCTTTCCACTGGTGTTGATTCTATTCCATTCCATTCCAATCCATTCCCTTCCATTCTATTCCATTCCATTCCTTTCCACTGCTGTTGATTCTATTCTTTTCCAATCCATTCCATTCCATTTCATTCCCTTGCATTCCACTCAGGTTGTTTCAATTCCATTGTATTCCATTCCATTCTATTCCATGCCATTCCGTTACATTGCATTTAGTTTGTTTCAATTACTTTGCATTCCACTGCATTCCATTCCATTCCATTCAATTCCATTCCATTCTATTACCTACCATTCAATTCCTCTCCACTCGGGGCAATTCAATTCCATTCTATTCCATTCCATTCCACTCAATTCCTTTCCAGTCCACTCGTTTTGATTTAATTCCATTCAATTCCATTCCACTCCATTACATTCCATACCATTGCATTCCACTCGGGTTGATTCAATTCCATTGCATTCCCTTCTATTCCAGTCCATTGTATTCCATTCCATTCAAGTTGACTCAATTCCTTTCACTTCCATTCTATTCCTTTCCATTCCATCCCAGTTGATTCAATTCCATTCTTTTCCATTTCATTCCATTTCATTCCATTCCATTCCATTCTATTCCATTCCACTCGTGTTTGTTGACCTCAATTCTAATCCATTCCATTCCATTCCATTCCATACCTTTCCACTCGGATTGATTCCATTCCATTCCAGTCGATACCATTCCACTTCATTTCATTCCATTCTATTCCATTCCTGTTTTTTCCATTCCATTGAATTCTATTCCTTTCCTTTCCATTCCACTCCAATTGATTCAATTTAATTCTATTCCATTCAAATCCATTGCATTCCATTCCACTCAGGTTGATTCCATTCCACTCCATTCCATTCCATTCCATCCCATTCCACTCCACTCAGGATGGTTCCTTTCCATTCCATTCTATTCCATTCCATTTCAATCCATTCCACTCGGGTTTTTTCCATGCCATTGCATTGCATTCCTTTCCATTCCATTCATTCCTTTCCATTGTATTCCATTCCATTTAAATCCAATCCATTCCATTCCATTCCAGTTGATTCAATTCCATTCCATTACGTTTCACTCCACTCGGGTTGATTCCATTCTATTTAATTCCATTGCATTCCATTCCCTTCCACTCTGGTTGATTCCATTCCATTCAATTCCACTCCATTCCATTCCTTTCCATTCCTTTCCATTCCATTCCATTGCATTCCATTTCACTCAGGTTGATTCAGTTCCATTCTATTCCATTCCATTCCATTCCATTCCATTCCATTCCACTCTTGTTGATTGCATTCCATTCCATTCCATTCCATTCCATTCCATTCCATTCCATTCCACTCCTTTCCATTCCACTCCATTGTACTCTTGTTTATTCCATTCCGTTCCATTCCATTCCTTTCCATTCCACTCCATTCCACTCGTGTTGATTCCATTTCATTCTATTCCATTCCATTCCATTCCATTGCACTTGATTTGATTCCATTCCATTCCATTCCATTTCATTCCATTCCGTTCGTTTCCATTCCATTCCATTCCTTTCCATTCCATTCCATTCCTTTCCATTCCACTCGAGATGATACCATTCCATTCCATTCCAATCTCTCGGGTTGATTCCATTCCTTTCCTTTCTATTCAATTTCATTCCATTCCACTCAATTCCACTCGGGTTGATAGCATTCCATTCCATTCCATTGCATTCCATTCCATTCCATTACCACTCAGGTTGATTCCTTTCCAATCCATTCTATTCCGTTCCCTTTCATTCCATTCCATTCCGATCCATTTACTCATATTGATTCCATTCCATTCCATTACTTTCCATTCCATTCCATTCCGTTCGAGTCAGGTTGATTCACTTCCATTCCATTCCACACCATTCCATTCCATTCCACTCCTGTTGATTACATTCCTTTCTATTCCATTCCATTCCATTCCATTCCATTGCTTTCCATTCCATACCCTTCCACTTGTGTTGTTTCCATTCCATTCCTTTCCATTTCACTCAGGTTGATTCAGTTCCATTCTATTCTATTCCATTCCATTCCATTCCATTCCATTCCATTCCATTCCCTTCCATCCCATTCCATTCCATTCCACTCGGTTTGATTCCATTCCATTCCATTTCATTCCATTCCCTTCCACTCCTTTCCATTCCATTCCATTAAATTTCATTCCATTCCACTCGGGATGTTTCCGTTCCATTCCATTTCATTCCATTCCATTCCACTCCTGTCCATTCCGTTCCATTCCACTCATGTTGATTGCATTCCATTCCATTCCATTCCATTCCATTCCATTCCATTGCATTCAACTTGGGTTGATTCCATTTCATTCTATTCTATTCCATTCCATTCCTTTCCATTTCACTCAGGTTGATTCAGCTCCATTCTATTCCATTCCATTCCATTCCATTACATTCCATTCCATTCCATTCCACTCAGGTTTATTTTATTCAATTCCGTTACATTCCACTCCATTGCAATCCATTCCATCCATTCCATTCCATTCCATTCCATTTCTTTCGATTTGATTCCTTTCAATTCCATTCCATTCCATTCTATTGCATTCCATGCCACTCCGGTTGATTCCATTCCTTTCCATTCCATTCCATTCCATTCCATTCCATTGCATTCTACTCGAGTTGTTTCCATTCCATTCCATTCTATTCCATTCCATTCCATTGCATTCCAATCCATTCCACTCGAATTGATTCCATTTCATTCCATTCCAATCCATTCCATTCCATTCCATTCCACTCAGCATGATTCCATTCCATTCCATTCTTTTGATTCTATTACATTCCATTCCTTTCCATTCGTTTCATTCCATTCCATTCCATTCCAAGCCACTTTTGTTGATTCTGTTCCTTTCCATTCCATTCCATTCCATTCCTTTCCATTCCATTCCATTCCATGCCATTCCATTCCTCCCGGGTTGATTCCATTCCATTGCATTACATTCGTGTTGATTCAGTTCTATTCTTTTCAATTCCATTCCATTCCATTCCATTACACTCCAATCTATTCAAGTCATGTTGATTCCATTCCATTCCATTCCATTGCACTCCATTCCATTGCATTCCATTCCATTCCATTCCATTCCACTCGGTTTAATTCCATTTCATTCCATTCCTTTCCATTCCATTCCATTCTATTCCACTCGCGAAGATTGAATTCCATTGTATTCGTTTCCATTCCATTCCATTCCTTTCCATTCAATTCCATTCCACTCTCGTTGATTCCATTCCATTCCATTCCTTCCCATTCCATTCCATTCTGTTCCATTCCACTCGGGCTGATTCCATTCCATGCCATTCCATTCCACTGCGTTCCATTCCATTAAATTCCATTCCATTCCATTCCATTCCAATCCATTCCTTTCCATTTGTGATGATTCCGTTCCATTGCCGTCCATTCCATTCCATTCCATTCCACTCAGGTTTATACATTTTCATTCAATTCCATTCCATTCATTTCCATTCCATTCAATTCCAGTCGCGTTTATTAAATTCCATTCTATTCGATTCCATTCCATTCCATCACATAACATTCCACTAGGGTTGATTCCATTCCATTCAATTCCACTTAATACCACTCCATTCCAATCCATTCCATTCCATTGTATTCCATCACACACGGTTTGATTCAGTTCCATTCCTTCCATTCCATTCAATTCCATTCCTTTCCATTCCATTCCATTCCATTCCATTTCTACCCATTTGATTTCATTCCATTCCATTCTATTCCATTCCATTACATTATATTCCACTCTGGTTGATTCCATTTCATTCCATTCTATTTCGTTCCATTCCATTCCATTCCGTTCTACTCGAGTTCTTTCCATTACAATTCAGTCTATTCCATTCCATTCCAATCCATTCCATTGCATTCCAATCCATTGGATTCGGATTTGTTACATTCCACTCCACTCCACTCCATTCCATTCCATTCCATTCCATTCCGTTCCATTCCATTGCATTCCAATGCATTCCAATCGGGTTGATTCCATTCCATTCCATTCCATTCCTTTCCATTCCGTTCCATTGCATTCCATTCCATTCCATTCCATTCCACTCGGCTTGATTCCATTCCATTCCATTCCATTCCATTCTATTCAATTCCGTTCCATTCCTTTCACTTCGTTGCATTCCATTCCATTCCATTCCACTAGTGTTGATTCCATTCCTTTCTAATCCATTCTATTCCATTCCTTTCCATTCCATTCTATTCCATGCCACTCCATTCCTCTCTGGTTGATTCCATTCTATTCCGTTTCACTCCATTCCATTCCATTCCATTCTATTCCATTCCATTCCATTCCGTTCCATTCCTTTCAGTTTCCTTCCATTCCATTCCATTCCATTCCACTGGGGATGTTTCCATTCCATTCCATTTCAATTCATTCCATTCCACTCCTTTCCATTCCATTCCATACCACTCGTGTTGATTCCTTTCCATTCCATTCCATTCCTTTCCACTCTATTTGATTACATTCATTCTATTCCATTCCATTCCAATCCATTCCATGACATTACATTCCACTTGGATTGATTCCGTTCCATTCCGTTCCGTTTCATTCCATTCCATTTCTCGCCATTCCATTCCTTTCCGTTCCTTTCCATTCCATTCCATTCCATTCCATTCCATTCCGTTCCATTCCATTCCCCTCGGGATGATACCTTTCCATTCCATTCCAGTCCATTCCATTCCATTCCATCCCGTTCAATTCTCTCGAGTTGTTTGCAGTCCTTTCCTTTCTATTCCATTCCATTCCATTGCATTCCATTCCATTCCATTCCATTGCATTCCATTCCATTCCATTCCATTGCATTCCATTCCATTCCATTCCATTCCATTCCACCTGGATTTGTTCCATTCCAATCCATTCCATTCCATTCCATTCCGTTCCACTCCATTCCATTCCATTCCACTCATGTTGATTCAATTCCATTCCATTCCTCTCCATTCCATTCCTTTCCATTCCATTCCTTTCCATTCAATTCCATTCCATTCTATTCCATTCCATTCCTTTCCACTGGTGTTGATTCTATTCCATTCCATTCCAATCCATTCCCTTCCATTCTATTCCATTCCATTCCTTTCCACTGCTGTTGATTCTATTCTTTTCCAATCCATTCCATTCCATTTCATTCCCTTGCATTCCACTCAGGTTGTTTCAATTCCATTGTATTCCATTCCATTCTATTCCATGCCATTCCGTTACATTGCATTTAGTTTGTTTCAATTACTTTGCATTCCACTGCATTCCATTCCATTCCATTCAATTCCATTCCATTCTATTACCTACCATTCAATTCCTCTCCACTCGGGGCAATTCAATTCCATTCTATTCCATTCCATTCCACTCAATTCCTTTCCAGTCCACTCGTTTTGATTTAATTCCATTCAATTCCATTCCACTCCATTACATTCCATACCATTGCATTCCACTCGGGTTGATTCAATTCCATTGCATTCCCTTCTATTCCAGTCCATTGTATTCCATTCCATTCAAGTTGACTCAATTCCTTTCACTTCCATTCTATTCCTTTCCATTCCATCCCAGTTGATTCAATTCCATTCTTTTCCATTTCATTCCATTTCATTCCATTCCATTCCATTCTATTCCATTCCACTCGTGTTTGTTGACCTCAATTCTAATCCATTCCATTCCATTCCATTCCATACCTTTCCACTCGGATTGATTCCATTCCATTCCAGTCGATACCATTCCACTTCATTTCATTCCATTCTATTCCATTCCTGTTTTTTCCATTCCATTGAATTCTATTCCTTTCCTTTCCATTCCACTCCAATTGATTCAATTTAATTCTATTCCATTCAAATCCATTGCATTCCATTCCACTCAGGTTGATTCCATTCCACTCCATTCCATTCCATTCCATCCCATTCCACTCCACTCAGGATGGTTCCTTTCCATTCCATTCTATTCCATTCCATTTCAATCCATTCCACTCGGGTTTTTTCCATGCCATTGCATTGCATTCCTTTCCATTCCATTCATTCCTTTCCATTGTATTCCATTCCATTTAAATCCAATCCATTCCATTCCATTCCAGTTGATTCAATTCCATTCCATTACGTTTCACTCCACTCGGGTTGATTCCATTCTATTTAATTCCATTGCATTCCATTCCCTTCCACTCTGGTTGATTCCATTCCATTCAATTCCACTCCATTCCATTCCTTTCCATTCCATTCCATTGCATTCCATTTCACTCAGGTTGATTCAGTTCCATTCTATTCCATTCCATTCCATTCCATTCCATTCCATTCCACTCTTGTTGATTGCATTCCATTCCATTCCATTCCATTCCATTCCATTCCATTCCATTCCATTTCATTCCATTCCACTCGGGATGATTCCATTCCATTCCATTTCATTCCATTCCATTCCACTCCTTTCCATTCCACTCCATTGTACTCTTGTTTATTCCATTCCGTTCCATTCCATTCCTTTCCATTCCACTCCATTCCACTCGTGTTGATTCCATTCCATTCCATTCCATTCCATTCCATTCCATTCCATTGCACTTGATTTGATTCCATTCCATTCCATTCCATTTCATTCCATTCCGTTCGTTTCCATTCCATTCCATTCCTTTCCATTCCATTCCATTCCTTTCCATTCCACTCGAGATGATACCATTCCATTCCATTCCAATCTCTCGGGTTGATTCCATTCCTTTCCTTTCTATTCAATTTCATTCCATTCCACTCAATTCCACTCGGGTTGATAGCATTCCATTCCATTCCATTGCATTCCATTCCATTCCATTACCGCTCAGGTTGATTCCTTTCCAATCCATTCTATTCCGTTCCCTTTCATTCCATTCCATTCCGATCCATTTACTCATATTGATTCCATTCCATTCCATTACTTTCCATTCCATTCCATTCCGTTCGAGTCAGGTTGATTCACTTCCATTCCATTCCACACCATTCCATTCCATTCCACTCGTGTTGATTACATTCCTTTCTATTCCATTCCATTCCATTCCATTCCATTGCTTTCCATTCCATACCCTTCCACTTGTGTTGTTTCCATTCCATTCCTTTCCATTTCACTCAGGTTGATTCAGTTCCATTCTATTCTATTCCATTCCATTCCATTCCATTCCATTCCCTTCCATCCCATTCCATTCCATTCCACTCGGTTTGATTCCATTCCATTCCATTTCATTCCATTCCCTTCCACTCCTTTCCATTCCATTCCATTAAATTTCATTCCATTCCACTCGGGATGTTTCCGTTCCATTCCATTTCATTCCATTCCATTCCACTCCTGTCCATTCCGTTCCATTCCACTCATGTTGATTGCATTCCATTCCATTCCATTCCATTCCATTCCATTCCATTCCATTCAACTTGGGTTGATTCCATTTCATTCTATTCTATTCCATTCCATTCCTTTCCATTTCACTCAGGTTGATTCAGCTCCATTCTATTCCATTCCATTCCATTCCATTCCATTCCATTCCATTCCACTCAGGTTTATTTTATTCAATTCCGTTACATTCCACTCCATTGCAATCCATTCCATCCATTCCATTCCATTCCATTTCTTTCGATTTGATTCCTTTCAATTCCATTCCATTCCATTCTATTGCATTCCATGCCACTCCGGTTGATTCCATTCCTTTCCATTCCATTCCATTCCATTCCATTCCATTGCATTCTACTCGAGTTGTTTCCATTCCATTACATTCTATTCCATTCCATTCCATTGCATTCCAATCCATTCCACTCGAATTGATTCCATTTCATTCCATTCCAATCCATTCCATTCCATTCCATTCCACTCAGCATGATTCCATTCCATTCCATTCTTTTGATTCTATTACATTCCATTCCTTTCCATTCGTTTCATTCCATTCCATTCCATTCCAAGCCACTTTTGTTGATTCTGTTCCTTTCCAGTCCATTCCATTCCATTCCTTTCCATTCCATTCCATTCCATGCCATTCCATTCCTCCCGGGTTGATTCCATTCCATTGCATTACATTCGTGTTGATTCAGTTCTATTCTTTTCAATTCCATTCCATTCCATTCCATTACACTCCAATCTATTCAAGTCATGTTGATTCCATTCCATTCCATTCCATTGCATTCCATTCCATTGCATTCCATTCCATTCCATTCCATTCCACTCGGTTTAATTCCATTTCATTCCATTCCTTTCCATTCCATTCCATTCTATTCCACTCGCGAAGATTGAATTCCATTGTATTCGTTTCCATTCCATTCCATTCCTTTCCATTCAATTCCATTCCACTCTCGTTGATTCCATTCCATTCCATTCCTTCCCATTCCATTCCATTCTGTTCCATTCCACTCGGGCTGATTCCATTCCATGCCATTCCATTCCACTGCGTTCCATTCCATTAAATTCCATTCCATTCCATTCCATTCCAATCCATTCCTTTCCATTTGTGATGATTCCGTTCCATTGCCGTCCATTCCATTCCATTCCATTCCACTCAGGTTTATACATTTTCATTCAATTCCATTCCATTCATTTCCATTCCATTCAATTCCAGTCGCGTTTATTAAATTCCATTCTATTCGATTCCATTCCATTCCATCACATAACATTCCACTAGGGTTGATTCCATTCCATTCAATTCCACTTAATACCACTCCATTCCAATCCATTCCATTCCATTGTATTCCATTACACACGGTTTGATTCAGTTCCATTCCTTCCATTCCATTCAATTCCATTCCTTTCCATTCCATTCCATTCCATTCCATTTCTACCCATTTGATTTCATTCCATTCCATTCTATTCCATTCCATTACATTATATTCCACTCTGGTTGATTCCATTTCATTCCATTCTATTTCGTTCCATTCCATTCCATTCCGTTCTACTCGAGTTCTTTCCATTACAATTCAGTCTATTCCATTCCATTCCAATCCATTCCATTGCATTCCAATCCATTGGATTCGGATTTGTTACATTCCACTCCACTCCACTCCATTCCATTCCATTCCATTCCATTCCATTCCGTTCCATTCCATTGCATTCCAATGCATTCCAATCGGGTTGATTCCATTCCATTCCATTCCATTCCTTTCCATTCCGTTCCATTGCATTCCATTCCATTCCATTCCATTCCACTCGGCTTGATTCCATTCCATTCCATTCCATTCCATTCTATTCAATTCCGTTCCATTCCTTTCACTTCGTTGCATTCCATTCCATTCCATTCCACTAGTGTTGATTCCATTCCTTTCTAATCCATTCTATTCCATTCCTTTCCATTCCATTCTATTCCATGCCACTCCATTCCTCTCTGGTTGATTCCATTCTATTCCGTTTCACTCCATTCCATTCCATTCCATTCTATTCCATTCCATTCCATTCCGTTCCATTCCTTTCAGTTTCCTTCCATTCCATTCCATTCCATTCCACTGGGGATGTTTCCATTCCATTCCATTTCAATTCATTCCATTCCACTCCTTTCCATTCCATTCCATACCACTCGTGTTGATTCCTTTCCATTCCATTCCATTCCTTTCCACTCTATTTGATTACATTCATTCTATTCCATTCCATTCCAATCCATTCCATGACATTACATTCCACTTGGATTGATTCCGTTCCATTCCGTTCCGTTTCATTCCATTCCATTTCTTGCCATTCCATTCCTTTCCGTTCCTTTCCATTCCATTCCATTCCATTCCATTCCATTCCGTTCCATTCCATTCCCCTCGGGATGATACCTTTCCATTCCATTCCAGTCCATTCCATTCCATTCCATCCCGTTCAATTCTCTCGAGTTGTTTGCAGTCCTTTCCTTTCTATTCCATTCCATTCCATTGCATTCCATTCCATTCCATTCCATTGCATTCCATTCCATTCCATTCCATTCCACCTGGATTTGTTCCATTCCAATCCATTCCATTCCATTCCATTCCATTCCATTCCATTCCGTTCCACTCCATTCCATTCCATTCCACTCATGTTGATTCAATTCCATTCCATTCCTCTCCATTCCATTCCTTTCCATTCCATTCCTTTCCATTCAATTCCATTCCATTCTATTCCATTCCATTCCTTTCCACTGGTGTTGATTCTATTCCATTCCATTCCAATCCATTCCCTTCCATTCTATTCCATTCCATTCCTTTCCACTGCTGTTGATTCTATTCTTTTCCAATCCATTCCATTCCATTTCATTCCCTTGCATTCCACTCAGGTTGTTTCAATTCCATTGTATTCCATTCCATTCTATTCCATGCCATTCCGTTACATTGCATTTAGTTTGTTTCAATTACTTTGCATTCCACTGCATTCCATTCCATTCCATTCAATTCCATTCCATTCTATTACCTACCATTCAATTCCTCTCCACTCGGGGCAATTCAATTCCATTCTATTCCATTCCATTCCACTCAATTCCTTTCCAGTCCACTCGTTTTGATTTAATTCCATTCAATTCCATTCCACTCCATTACATTCCATACCATTGCATTCCACTCGGGTTGATTCAATTCCATTGCATTCCCTTCTATTCCAGTCCATTGTATTCCATTCCATTCAAGTTGACTCAATTCCTTTCACTTCCATTCTATTCCTTTCCATTCCATCCCAGTTGATTCAATTCCATTCTTTTCCATTTCATTCCATTTCATTCCATTCCATTCCATTCTATTCCATTCCACTCGTGTTTGTTGACCTCAATTCTAATCCATTCCATTCCATTCCATTCCATACCTTTCCACTCGGATTGATTCCATTCCATTCCAGTCGATACCATTCCACTTCATTTCATTCCATTCTATTCCATTCCTGTTTTTTCCATTCCATTGAATTCTATTCCTTTCCTTTCCATTCCACTCCAATTGATTCAATTTAATTCTATTCCATTCAAATCCATTGCATTCCATTCCACTCAGGTTGATTCCATTCCACTCCATTCCATTCCATTCCATCCCATTCCACTCCACTCAGGATGGTTCCTTTCCATTCCATTCTATTCCATTCCATTTCAATCCATTCCACTCGGGTTTTTTCCATGCCATTGCATTGCATTCCTTTCCATTCCATTCATTCCTTTCCATTGTATTCCATTCCATTTAAATCCAATCCATTCCATTCCATTCCAGTTGATTCAATTCCATTCCATTACGTTTCACTCCACTCGGGTTGATTCCATTCTATTTAATTCCATTGCATTCCATTCCCTTCCACTCTGGTTGATTCCATTCCATTCAATTCCACTCCATTCCATTCCTTTCCATTCCTTTCCATTCCATTCCATTGCATTCCATTTCACTCAGGTTGATTCAGTTCCATTCTATTCCATTCCATTCCATTCCATTCCATTCCATTCCACTCTTGTTGATTGCATTCCATTCCATTCCATTCCATTCCATTCCATTCCATTCCATTCCATTCCACTCCTTTCCATTCCACTCCATTGTACTCTTGTTTATTCCATTCCGTTCCATTCCATTCCTTTCCATTCCACTCCATTCCACTCGTGTTGATTCCATTTCATTCTATTCCATTCCATTCCATTCCATTGCACTTGATTTGATTCCATTCCATTCCATTCCATTTCATTCCATTCCGTTCGTTTCCATTCCATTCCATTCCTTTCCATTCCATTCCATTCCTTTCCATTCCACTCGAGATGATACCATTCCATTCCATTCCAATCTCTCGGGTTGATTCCATTCCTTTCCTTTCTATTCAATTTCATTCCATTCCACTCAATTCCACTCGGGTTGATAGCATTCCATTCCATTCCATTGCATTCCATTCCATTCCATTACCGCTCAGGTTGATTCCTTTCCAATCCATTCTATTCCGTTCCCTTTCATTCCATTCCATTCCGATCCATTTACTCATATTGATTCCATTCCATTCCATTACTTTCCATTCCATTCCATTCCGTTCGAGTCAGGTTGATTCACTTCCATTCCATTCCACACCATTCCATTCCATTCCACTCCTGTTGATTACATTCCTTTCTATTCCATTCCATTCCATTCCATTCCATTGCTTTCCATTCCATACCCTTCCACTTGTGTTGTTTCCATTCCATTCCTTTCCATTTCACTCAGGTTGATTCAGTTCCATTCTATTCTATTCCATTCCATTCCATTCCATTCCATTCCATTCCATTCCCTTCCATCCCATTCCATTCCATTCCACTCGGTTTGATTCCATTCCATTCCATTTCATTCCATTCCCTTCCACTCCTTTCCATTCCATTCCATTAAATTTCATTCCATTCCACTCGGGATGTTTCCGTTCCATTCCATTTCATTCCATTCCATTCCACTCCTGTCCATTCCGTTCCATTCCACTCATGTTGATTGCATTCCATTCCATTCCATTCCATTCCATTCCATTCCATTCCATTCCATTCAACTTGGGTTGATTCCATTTCATTCTATTCTATTCCATTCCATTCCTTTCCATTTCACTCAGGTTGATTCAGCTCCATTCTATTCCATTCCATTCCATTCCATTACATTCCATTCCATTCCATTCCACTCAGGTTTATTTTATTCAATTCCGTTACATTCCACTCCATTGCAATCCATTCCATCCATTCCATTCCATTCCATTCCATTTCTTTCGATTTGATTCCTTTCAATTCCATTCCATTCCATTCTATTGCATTCCATGCCACTCCGGTTGATTCCATTCCTTTCCATTCCATTCCATTCCATTCCATTCCATTGCATTCTACTCGAGTTGTTTCCATTCCATTCCATTCCATTCCATTCCATTCCATTGCATTCCAATCCATTCCACTCGAATTGATTCCATTTCATTCCATTCCAATCCATTCCATTCCATTCCATTCCACTCAGCATGATTCCATTCCATTCCATTCTTTTGATTCTATTACATTCCATTCCTTTCCATTCGTTTCATTCCATTCCATTCCATTCCAAGCCACTTTTGTTGATTCTGTTCCTTTCCATTCCATTCCATTCCATTCCTTTCCATTCCATTCCATTCCATGCCATTCCATTCCTCCCGGGTTGATTCCATTCCATTGCATTACATTCGTGTTGATTCAGTTCTATTCTTTTCAATTCCATTCCATTCCATTCCATTACACTCCAATCTATTCAAGTCATGTTGATTCCATTCCATTCCATTCCATTGCACTCCATTCCATTGCATTCCATTCCATTCCATTCCATTCCACTCGGTTTAATTCCATTTCATTCCATTCCTTTCCATTCCATTCCATTCTATTCCACTCGCGAAGATTGAATTCCATTGTATTCGTTTCCATTCCATTCCATTCCTTTCCATTCAATTCCATTCCACTCTCGTTGATTCCATTCCATTCCATTCCTTCCCATTCCATTCCATTCTGTTCCATTCCACTCGGGCTGATTCCATTCCATGCCATTCCATTCCACTGCGTTCCATTCCATTAAATTCCATTCCATTCCATTCCATTCCAATCCATTCCTTTCCATTTGTGATGATTCCGTTCCATTGCCGTCCATTCCATTCCATTCCATTCCACTCAGGTTTATACATTTTCATTCAATTCCATTCCATTCATTTCCATTCCATTCAATTCCAGTCGCGTTTATTAAATTCCATTCTATTCGATTCCATTCCATTCCATCACATAACATTCCACTAGGGTTGATTCCATTCCATTCAATTCCACTTAATACCACTCCATTCCAATCCATTCCATTCCATTGTATTCCATCACACACGGTTTGATTCAGTTCCATTCCTTCCATTCCATTCAATTCCATTCCTTTCCATTCCATTCCATTCCATTCCATTTCTACCCATTTGATTTCATTCCATTCCATTCTATTCCATTCCATTACATTATATTCCACTCTGGTTGATTCCATTTCATTCCATTCTATTTCGTTCCATTCCATTCCATTCCGTTCTACTCGAGTTCTTTCCATTACAATTCAGTCTATTCCATTCCATTCCAATCCATTCCATTGCATTCCAATCCATTGGATTCGGATTTGTTACATTCCACTCCACTCCACTCCATTCCATTCCATTCCATTCCATTCCGTTCCATTCCATTGCATTCCAATGCATTCCAATCGGGTTGATTCCATTCCATTCCATTCCATTCCTTTCCATTCCGTTCCATTGCATTCCATTCCATTCCATTCCATTCCACTCGGCTTGATTCCATTCCATTCCATTCCATTCCATTCTATTCAATTCCGTTCCATTCCTTTCACTTCGTTGCATTCCATTCCATTCCATTCCACTAGTGTTGATTCCATTCCTTTCTAATCCATTCTATTCCATTCCTTTCCATTCCATTCTATTCCATGCCACTCCATTCCTCTCTGGTTGATTCCATTCTATTCCGTTTCACTCCATTCCATTCCATTCCATTCTATTCCATTCCATTCCATTCCGTTCCATTCCTTTCAGTTTCCTTCCATTCCATTCCATTCCATTCCACTGGGGATGTTTCCATTCCATTCCATTTCAATTCATTCCATTCCACTCCTTTCCATTCCATTCCATACCACTCGTGTTGATTCCTTTCCATTCCATTCCATTCCTTTCCACTCTATTTGATTACATTCATTCTATTCCATTCCATTCCAATCCATTCCATGACATTACATTCCACTTGGATTGATTCCGTTCCATTCCGTTCCGTTTCATTCCATTCCATTTCTCGCCATTCCATTCCTTTCCGTTCCTTTCCATTCCATTCCATTCCATTCCATTCCATTCCGTTCCATTCCATTCCCCTCGGGATGATACCTTTCCATTCCATTCCAGTCCATTCCATTCCATTCCATCCCGTTCAATTCTCTCGAGTTGTTTGCAGTCCTTTCCTTTCTATTCCATTCCATTCCATTGCATTCCATTCCATTCCATTCCATTGCATTCCATTCCATTCCATTCCATTGCATTCCATTCCATTCCATTCCATTCCATTCCACCTGGATTTGTTCCATTCCAATCCATTCCATTCCATTCCATTCCGTTCCACTCCATTCCATTCCATTCCACTCATGTTGATTCAATTCCATTCCATTCCTCTCCATTCCATTCCTTTCCATTCCATTCCTTTCCATTCAATTCCATTCCATTCTATTCCATTCCATTCCTTTCCACTGGTGTTGATTCTATTCCATTCCATTCCAATCCATTCCCTTCCATTCTATTCCATTCCATTCCTTTCCACTGCTGTTGATTCTATTCTTTTCCAATCCATTCCATTCCATTTCATTCCCTTGCATTCCACTCAGGTTGTTTCAATTCCATTGTATTCCATTCCATTCTATTCCATGCCATTCCGTTACATTGCATTTAGTTTGTTTCAATTACTTTGCATTCCACTGCATTCCATTCCATTCCATTCAATTCCATTCCATTCTATTACCTACCATTCAATTCCTCTCCACTCGGGGCAATTCAATTCCATTCTATTCCATTCCATTCCACTCAATTCCTTTCCAGTCCACTCGTTTTGATTTAATTCCATTCAATTCCATTCCACTCCATTACATTCCATACCATTGCATTCCACTCGGGTTGATTCAATTCCATTGCATTCCCTTCTATTCCAGTCCATTGTATTCCATTCCATTCAAGTTGACTCAATTCCTTTCACTTCCATTCTATTCCTTTCCATTCCATCCCAGTTGATTCAATTCCATTCTTTTCCATTTCATTCCATTTCATTCCATTCCATTCCATTCTATTCCATTCCACTCGTGTTTGTTGACCTCAATTCTAATCCATTCCATTCCATTCCATTCCATACCTTTCCACTCGGATTGATTCCATTCCATTCCAGTCGATACCATTCCACTTCATTTCATTCCATTCTATTCCATTCCTGTTTTTTCCATTCCATTGAATTCTATTCCTTTCCTTTCCATTCCACTCCAATTGATTCAATTTAATTCTATTCCATTCAAATCCATTGCATTCCATTCCACTCAGGTTGATTCCATTCCACTCCATTCCATTCCATTCCATCCCATTCCACTCCACTCAGGATGGTTCCTTTCCATTCCATTCTATTCCATTCCATTTCAATCCATTCCACTCGGGTTTTTTCCATGCCATTGCATTGCATTCCTTTCCATTCCATTCATTCCTTTCCATTGTATTCCATTCCATTTAAATCCAATCCATTCCATTCCATTCCAGTTGATTCAATTCCATTCCATTACGTTTCACTCCACTCGGGTTGATTCCATTCTATTTAATTCCATTGCATTCCATTCCCTTCCACTCTGGTTGATTCCATTCCATTCAATTCCACTCCATTCCATTCCTTTCCATTCCTTTCCATTCCATTCCATTGCATTCCATTTCACTCAGGTTGATTCAGTTCCATTCTATTCCATTCCATTCCATTCCATTCCATTCCATTCCATTCCACTCTTGTTGATTGCATTCCATTCCATTCCATTCCATTCCATTCCATTCCATTCCATTCCATTCCATTTCATTCCATTCCACTCGGGATGATTCCATTCCATTCCATTTCATTCCATTCCATTCCACTCCTTTCCATTCCACTCCATTGTACTCTTGTTTATTCCATTCCGTTCCATTCCATTCCTTTCCATTCCACTCCATTCCACTCGTGTTGATTCCATTTCATTCTATTCCATTCCATTCCATTCCATTGCACTTGATTTGATTCCATTCCATTCCATTCCATTTCATTCCATTCCGTTCGTTTCCATTCCATTCCATTCCTTTCCATTCCATTCCATTCCTTTCCATTCCACTCGAGATGATACCATTCCATTCCATTCCAATCTCTCGGGTTGATTCCATTCCTTTCCTTTCTATTCAATTTCATTCCATTCCACTCAATTCCACTCGGGTTGATAGCATTCCATTCCATTCCATTGCATTCCATTCCATTCCATTACCGCTCAGGTTGATTCCTTTCCAATCCATTCTATTCCGTTCCCTTTCATTCCATTCCATTCCGATCCATTTACTCATATTGATTCCATTCCATTCCATTACTTTCCATTCCATTCCATTCCGTTCGAGTCAGGTTGATTCACTTCCATTCCATTCCACACCATTCCATTCCATTCCACTCCTGTTGATTACATTCCTTTCTATTCCATTCCATTCCATTCCATTCCATTGCTTTCCATTCCATACCCTTCCACTTGTGTTGTTTCCATTCCATTCCTTTCCATTTCACTCAGGTTGATTCAGTTCCATTCTATTCTATTCCATTCCATTCCATTCCATTCCATTCCATTCCATTCCCTTCCATCCCATTCCATTCCATTCCACTCGGTTTGATTCCATTCCATTCCATTTCATTCCATTCCCTTCCACTCCTTTCCATTCCATTCCATTAAATTTCATTCCATTCCACTCGGGATGTTTCCGTTCCATTCCATTTCATTCCATTCCATTCCACTCCTGTCCATTCCGTTCCATTCCACTCATGTTGATTGCATTCCATTCCATTCCATTCCATTCCATTCCATTCCATTCCATTCAACTTGGGTTGATTCCATTTCATTCTATTCTATTCCATTCCATTCCTTTCCATTTCACTCAGGTTGATTCAGCTCCATTCTATTCCATTCCATTCCATTCCATTACATTCCATTCCATTCCATTCCACTCAGGTTTATTTTATTCAATTCCGTTACATTCCACTCCATTGCAATCCATTCCATCCATTCCATTCCATTCCATTCCATTTCTTTCGATTTGATTCCTTTCAATTCCATTCCATTCCATTCTATTGCATTCCATGCCACTCCGGTTGATTCCATTCCTTTCCATTCCATTCCATTCCATTCCATTCCATTGCATTCTACTCGAGTTGTTTCCATTCCATTACATTCTATTCCATTCCATTCCATTGCATTCCAATCCATTCCACTCGAATTGATTCCATTTCATTCCATTCCAATCCATTCCATTCCATTCCATTCCACTCAGCATGATTCCATTCCATTCCATTCTTTTGATTCTATTACATTCCATTCCTTTCCATTCGTTTCATTCCATTCCATTCCATTCCAAGCCACTTTTGTTGATTCTGTTCCTTTCCATTCCATTCCATTCCATTCCTTTCCATTCCATTCCATTCCATGCCATTCCATTCCTCCCGGGTTGATTCCATTCCATTGCATTACATTCGTGTTGATTCAGTTCTATTCTTTTCAATTCCATTCCATTCCATTCCATTACACTCCAATCTATTCAAGTCATGTTGATTCCATTCCATTCCATTCCATTGCACTCCATTCCATTGCATTCCATTCCATTCCATTCCATTCCACTCGGTTTAATTCCATTTCATTCCATTCCTTTCCATTCCATTCCATTCTATTCCACTCGCGAAGATTGAATTCCATTGTATTCGTTTCCATTCCATTCCATTCCTTTCCATTCAATTCCATTCCACTCTCGTTGATTCCATTCCATTCCATTCCTTCCCATTCCATTCCATTCTGTTCCATTCCACTCGGGCTGATTCCATTCCATGCCATTCCATTCCACTGCGTTCCATTCCATTAAATTCCATTCCATTCCATTCCATTCCAATCCATTCCTTTCCATTTGTGATGATTCCGTTCCATTGCCGTCCATTCCATTCCATTCCATTCCACTCAGGTTTATACATTTTCATTCAATTCCATTCCATTCATTTCCATTCCATTCAATTCCAGTCGCGTTTATTAAATTCCATTCTATTCGATTCCATTCCATTCCATCACATAACATTCCACTAGGGTTGATTCCATTCCATTCAATTCCACTTAATACCACTCCATTCCAATCCATTCCATTCCATTGTATTCCATTACACACGGTTTGATTCAGTTCCATTCCTTCCATTCCATTCAATTCCATTCCTTTCCATTCCATTCCATTCCATTCCATTTCTACCCATTTGATTTCATTCCATTCCATTCTATTCCATTCCATTACATTATATTCCACTCTGGTTGATTCCATTTCATTCCATTCTATTTCGTTCCATTCCATTCCATTCCGTTCTACTCGAGTTCTTTCCATTACAATTCAGTCTATTCCATTCCATTCCAATCCATTCCATTGCATTCCAATCCATTGGATTCGGATTTGTTACATTCCACTCCACTCCACTCCATTCCATTCCATTCCACTCCATTCCGTTCCATTCCATTGCATTCCAATGCATTCCAATCGGGTTGATTCCATTCCATTCCATTCCATTCCTTTCCATTCCGTTCCATTGCATTCCATTCCATTCCATTCCATTCCACTCGGCTTGATTCCATTCCATTCCATTCCATTCCATTCTATTCAATTCCGTTCCATTCCTTTCACTTCGTTGCATTCCATTCCATTCCATTCCACTAGTGTTGATTCCATTCCTTTCTAATCCATTCTATTCCATTCCTTTCCATTCCATTCTATTCCATGCCACTCCATTCCTCTCTGGTTGATTCCATTCTATTCCGTTTCACTCCATTCCATTCCATTCCATTCTATTCCATTCCATTCCATTCCGTTCCATTCCTTTCAGTTTCCTTCCATTCCATTCCATTCCATTCCACTGGGGATGTTTCCATTCCATTCCATTTCAATTCATTCCATTCCACTCCTTTCCATTCCATTCCATACCACTCGTGTTGATTCCTTTCCATTCCATTCCATTCCTTTCCACTCTATTTGATTACATTCATTCTATTCCATTCCATTCCAATCCATTCCATGACATTACATTCCACTTGGATTGATTCCGTTCCATTCCGTTCCGTTTCATTCCATTCCATTTCTCGCCATTCCATTCCTTTCCGTTCCTTTCCATTCCATTCCATTCCATTCCATTCCATTCCGTTCCATTCCATTCCCCTCGGGATGATACCTTTCCATTCCATTCCAGTCCATTCCATTCCATTCCATCCCGTTCAATTCTCTCGAGTTGTTTGCAGTCCTTTCCTTTCTATTCCATTCCATTCCATTGCATTCCATTCCATTCCATTCCATTGCATTCCATTCCATTCCATTCCATTGCATTCCATTCCATTCCATTCCATTCCATTCCACCTGGATTTGTTCCATTCCAATCCATTCCATTCCATTCCATTCCGTTCCACTCCATTCCATTCCATTCCACTCATGTTGATTCAATTCCATTCCATTCCTCTCCATTCCATTCCTTTCCATTCCATTCCTTTCCATTCAATTCCATTCCATTCTATTCCATTCCATTCCTTTCCACTGGTGTTGATTCTATTCCATTCCATTCCAATCCATTCCCTTCCATTCTATTCCATTCCATTCCTTTCCACTGCTGTTGATTCTATTCTTTTCCAATCCATTCCATTCCATTTCATTCCCTTGCATTCCACTCAGGTTGTTTCAATTCCATTGTATTCCATTCCATTCTATTCCATGCCATTCCGTTACATTGCATTTAGTTTGTTTCAATTACTTTGCATTCCACTGCATTCCATTCCATTCCATTCAATTCCATTCCATTCTATTACCTACCATTCAATTCCTCTCCACTCGGGGCAATTCAATTCCATTCTATTCCATTCCATTCCACTCAATTCCTTTCCAGTCCACTCGTTTTGATTTAATTCCATTCAATTCCATTCCACTCCATTACATTCCATACCATTGCATTCCACTCGGGTTGATTCAATTCCATTGCATTCCCTTCTATTCCAGTCCATTGTATTCCATTCCATTCAAGTTGACTCAATTCCTTTCACTTCCATTCTATTCCTTTCCATTCCATCCCAGTTGATTCAATTCCATTCTTTTCCATTTCATTCCATTTCATTCCATTCCATTCCATTCTATTCCATTCCACTCGTGTTTGTTGACCTCAATTCTAATCCATTCCATTCCATTCCATTCCATACCTTTCCACTCGGATTGATTCCATTCCATTCCAGTCGATACCATTCCACTTCATTTCATTCCATTCTATTCCATTCCTGTTTTTTCCATTCCATTGAATTCTATTCCTTTCCTTTCCATTCCACTCCAATTGATTCAATTTAATTCTATTCCATTCAAATCCATTGCATTCCATTCCACTCAGGTTGATTCCATTCCACTCCATTCCATTCCATTCCATCCCATTCCACTCCACTCAGGATGGTTCCTTTCCATTCCATTCTATTCCATTCCATTTCAATCCATTCCACTCGGGTTTTTTCCATGCCATTGCATTGCATTCCTTTCCATTCCATTCATTCCTTTCCATTGTATTCCATTCCATTTAAATCCAATCCATTCCATTCCATTCCAGTTGATTCAATTCCATTCCATTACGTTTCACTCCACTCGGGTTGATTCCATTCTATTTAATTCCATTGCATTCCATTCCCTTCCACTCTGGTTGATTCCATTCCATTCAATTCCACTCCATTCCATTCCTTTCCATTCCTTTCCATTCCATTCCATTGCATTCCATTTCACTCAGGTTGATTCAGTTCCATTCTATTCCATTCCATTCCATTCCATTCCATTCCATTCCATTCCACTCTTGTTGATTGCATTCCATTCCATTCCATTCCATTCCATTCCATTCCATTCCATTCCATTCCATTCCATTTCATTCCATTCCACTCGGGATGATTCCATTCCATTCCATTTCATTCCATTCCATTCCACTCCTTTCCATTCCACTCCATTGTACTCTTGTTTATTCCATTCCGTTCCATTCCATTCCTTTCCATTCCACTCCATTCCACTCGTGTTGATTCCATTTCATTCTATTCCATTCCATTCCATTCCATTGCACTTGATTTGATTCCATTCCATTCCATTCCATTTCATTCCATTCCGTTCGTTTCCATTCCATTCCATTCCTTTCCATTCCATTCCATTCCTTTCCATTCCACTCGAGATGATACCATTCCATTCCAGTCCAATCTCTCGGGTTGATTCCATTCCTTTCCTTTCTATTCAATTTCATTCCATTCCACTCAATTCCACTCGGGTTGATAGCATTCCATTCCATTCCATTGCATTCCATTCCATTCCATTACCGCTCAGGTTGATTCCTTTCCAATCCATTCTATTCCGTTCCCTTTCATTCCATTCCATTCCGATCCATTTACTCATATTGATTCCATTCCATTCCATTACTTTCCATTCCATTCCATTCCGTTCGAGTCAGGTTGATTCACTTCCATTCCATTCCACACCATTCCATTCCATTCCACTCCTGTTGATTACATTCCTTTCTATTCCATTCCATTCCATTCCATTCCATTGCTTTCCATTCCATACCCTTCCACTTGTGTTGTTTCCATTCCATTCCTTTCCATTTCACTCAGGTTGATTCAGTTCCATTCTATTCTATTCCATTCCATTCCATTCCATTCCATTCCATTCCCTTCCATCCCATTCCATTCCATTCCACTCGGTTTGATTCCATTCCATTCCATTTCGTTCCATTCCCTTCCACTCCTTTCCATTCCATTCCATTAAATTTCATTCCATTCCACTCGGGATGTTTCCGTTCCATTCCATTTCATTCCATTCCATTCCACTCCTGTCCATTCCGTTCCATTCCACTCATGTTGATTGCATTCCATTCCATTCCATTCCATTCCATTCCATTCCATTCCATTCCATTCAACTTGGGTTGATTCCATTTCATTCTATTCTATTCCATTCCATTCCTTTCCATTTCACTCAGGTTGATTCAGCTCCATTCTATACCATTCCATTCCATTCCATTACATTCCATTCCATTCCATTCCACTCAGGTTTATTTTATTCAATTCCGTTACATTCCACTCCATTGCAATCCATTCCATCCATTCCATTCCATTCCATTCCATTTCTTTCGATTTGATTCCTTTCAATTCCATTCCATTCCATTCTATTGCATTCCATGCCACTCCGGTTGATTCCATTCCTTTCCATTCCATTCCATTCCATTCCATTCCATTCCATTGCATTCTACTCGAGTTGTTTCCATTCCATTACATTCTATTCCATTCCATTCCATTGCATTCCAATCCATTCCACTCGAATTGATTCCATTTCATTCCATTCCAATCCATTCCATTCCATTCCATTCCACTCAGCATGATTCCATTCCATTCCATTCTTTTGATTCTATTACATTCCATTCCTTTCCATTCGTTTCATTCCATTCCATTCCATTCCAAGCCACTTTTGTTGATTCTGTTCCTTTCCAGTCCATTCCATTCCATTCCTTTCCATTCCATTCCATTCCATGCCATTCCATTCCTCCCGGGTTGATTCCATTCCATTGCATTACATTCGTGTTGATTCAGTTCTATTCTTTTCAATTCCATTCCATTCCATTCCATTACACTCCAATCTATTCAAGTCATGTTGATTCCATTCCATTCCATTCCATTGCATTCCATTCCATTGCATTCCATTCCATTCCATTCCATTCCACTCGGTTTAATTCCATTTCATTCCATTCCTTTCCATTCCATTCCATTCTATTCCACTCGCGAAGATTGAATTCCATTGTATTCGTTTCCATTCCATTCCATTCCTTTCCATTCAATTCCATTCCACTCGTGTTGATTCCATTCCATTCCATTCCTTCCCATTCCATTCCATTCTGTTCCATTCCACTCGGGCTGATTCCATTCCATGCCATTCCATTCCACTGCGTTCCATTCCATTAAATTCCATTCCATTCCATTCCATTCCAATCCATTCCTTTCCATTTGTGATGATTCCGTTCCATTGCCGTCCATTCCATTCCATTCCATTCCACTCAGGTTTATACAATTTCATTCAATTCCATTCCATTCCTTTCCATTCCATTCAATTCCAGTCGCGTTTATTAAATTCCATTCTATTCCATTCCATTCCATTCCCTCACATTACATTCCACTAGGGTTGATTCCATTCCATTCAATTCCACTTAATACCACTCCATTCCAATCCATTCCATTCCATTGTATTCCATTACACACGGTTTGATTCAGTTCCATTCCTTGCATTCCATTCAATTCCATTCCTTTCCATTCCATTCCATTCCATTCCATTTCTACCCATTTGATTTCATTCCATTCCATTCTATTCCATTCCATTACATTATATTCCACTCTGGTTGATTCCATTTCATTCCATTCTATTTCGTTCCATTCCATTCCATTCCGTTCTACTCGAGTTCTTTCCATTACAATTCAGTCTATTCCATTCCATTCCAATCCATTCCATTGCATTCCAATCCATTGGATTCGGATTTGTTACATTCCACTCCACTCCACTCCATTCCATTCCATTCCATTCCATTCCATTCCGTTCCATTCCATTGCATTCCAATGCATTCCAATCGGGTTGATTCCATTCCATTCCATTCCATTCCTTTCCATTCCGTTCCATTGCATTCCATTCCATTCCATTCCATTCCACTCGGCTTGATTCCATTCCATTCCATTCCATTCCATTCTATTCAATTCCTTTCCATTCCTTTCACTTCGTTGCATTCCATTCCATTCCATTCCACTAGTGTTGATTCCATTCCTTTCTAATCCATTCTATTCCATTCCTTTCCATTCCATGCTATTCCATGCCACTCCATTCCTCTCTGGTTGATTCCATTCTATTCCGTTTCACTCCATTCCATTCCATTCCATTCTATTCCATTCCATTCCATTCCGTTCCATTCCTTTCAGTTTCCTTCCATTCCATTCCATTCCATTCCACTGGGGATGTTTCCATTCCATTCCATTTCAATTCATTCCATTCCACTCCTTTCCATTCCATTCCATACCACTCGTGTTGATTCCTTTCCATTCCATTCCATTCCTTTCCACTCTATTTGATTACATTCATTCTATTCCATTCCATTCCAATCCATTCCATGACATTACATTCCACTTGGATTGATTCCGTTCCATTCCGTTCCGTTTCATTCCATTCCATTTCTTGCCATTCCATTCCTTTCCGTTCCTTTCCATTCCATTCCATTCCATTCCATTCCATTCCGTTCCATTCCATTCCCCTCGGGATGATACCTTTCCATTCCATTCCAGTCCATTCCATTCCATTCCATCCCGTTCAATTCTCTCGAGTTGTTTGCAGTCCTTTCCTTTCTATTCCATTCCATTCCATTGCATTCCATTCCATTCCATTCCATTGCATTCCATTCCATTCCATTCCATTGCATTCCATTCCATTCCATTGCATTCCATTCCTCCTGGATTTGTTCCATTCCAATCCATTCCATTCCATTCCATTCCATTCCATTCCATTCCTTTCCACTCCATTCCATTCCATTCCACTCATGTTGATTCAATTCCATTCCATTCCTCTCCATTCCATTCCTTTCCATTCCATTCCTTTCCATTCAATTCCATTCCATTCTATTCCATTCCATTCCTTTCCACTGGTGTTGATTCTATTCCATTCCATTCCAATCCATTCCCTTCCATTCTATTCCATTCCATTCCTTTCCACTGCTGTTGATTCTATTCTTTTCCAATCCATTCCATTCCATTTCATTCCCTTGCATTCCACTCAGGTTGTTTCAATTCCATTGTATTCCATTCCATTCTATTCCATGCCATTCCGTTACATTGCATTTAGTTTGTTTCAATTACTTTGCATTCCACTGCATTCCATTCCATTCCATTCATTTCCATTCCATTCTATTACCTACCATTCAATTCCTCTCCACTCGGGGCAATTCAATTCCATTCTATTCCATTCCATTCCACTCAATTCCTTTCCAGTCCACTCGTTTTGATTTAATTCCATTCAATTCCATTCCACTCCATTACATTCCATACCATTGCATTCCACTCGGGTTGATTCAATTCCATTGCATTCCCTTCTATTCCAGTCCATTGTATTCCATTCCATTCAAGTTGACTCAATTCCTTTCACTTCCATTCTATTCCTTTCCATTCCATCCCAGTTGATTCAATTCCATTCTTTTCCATTTCATTCCATTTCATTCCATTCCATTCCATTCTATTCCATTCCACTCGTGTTTGTTGACCTCAATTCTAATCCATTCCATTCCATTCCATTCCATACCTTTCCACTCGGATTGATTCCATTCCATTCCAGTCGATACCATTCCACTTCATTTCATTCCATTCTATTCCATTCCTGTTTTTTCCATTCCATTGAATTCTATTCCTTTCCTTTCCATTCCACTCCAATTGATTCAATTTAATTCTATTCCATTCAAATCCATTGCATTCCATTCCACTCAGGTTGATTCCATTCCACTCCATTCCATTCCATTCCATCCCATTCCACTCCACTCAGGATGGTTCCTTTCCATTCCATTCTATTCCATTCCATTTCAATCCATTCCACTCGGGTTTTTTCCATGCCATTGCATTGCATTCCTTTCCATTCCATTCATTCCTTTCCATTGTATTCCATTCCATTTAAATCCAATCCATTCCATTCCATTCCAGTTGATTCAATTCCATTCCATTACGTTTCACTCCACTCGGGTTGATTCCATTCTATTTAATTCCATTGCATTCCATTCCCTTCCACTCTGGTTGATTCCATTCCATTCAATTCCACTCCATTCCATTCCTTTCCATTCCTTTCCATTCCATTCCATTGCATTCCATTTCACTCAGGTTGATTCAGTTCCATTCTATTCCATTCCATTCCATTCCATTCCATTCCATTCCATTCCACTCTTGTTGATTGCATTCCATTCCATTCCATTCCATTCCATTCCATTCCATTCCATTCCATTCCATTTCATTCCATTCCACTCGGGATGATTCCATTCCATTCCATTTCATTCCATTCCATTCCACTCCTTTCCATTCCACTCCATTGTACTCTTGTTTATTCCATTCCGTTCCATTCCATTCCTTTCCATTCCACTCCATTCCACTCGTGTTGATTCCATTTCATTCTATTCCATTCCATTCCATTCCATTGCACTTGATTTGATTCCATTCCATTCCATTCCATTTCATTCCATTCCGTTCGTTTCCATTCCATTCCATTCCTTTCCATTCCATTCCATTCCTTTCCATTCCACTCGAGATGATACCATTCCATTCCATTCCAATCTCTCGGGTTGATTCCATTCCTTTCCTTTCTATTCAATTTCATTCCATTCCACTCAATTCCACTCGGGTTGATAGCATTCCATTCCATTCCATTGCATTCCATTCCATTCCATTACCGCTCAGGTTGATTCCTTTCCAATCCATTCTATTCCGTTCCCTTTCATTCCATTCCATTCCGATCCATTTACTCATATTGATTCCATTCCATTCCATTACTTTCCATTCCATTCCATTCCGTTCGAGTCAGGTTGATTCACTTCCATTCCATTCCACACCATTCCATTCCATTCCACTCCTGTTGATTACATTCCTTTCTATTCCATTCCATTCCATTCCATTCCATTGCTTTCCATTCCATACCCTTCCACTTGTGTTGTTTCCATTCCATTCCTTTCCATTTCACTCAGGTTGATTCAGTTCCATTCTATTCTATTCCATTCCATTCCATTCCATTCCATTCCATTCCCTTCCATCCCATTCCATTCCATTCCACTCGGTTTGATTCCATTCCATTCCATTTCATTCCATTCCCTTCCACTCCTTTCCATTCCATTCCATTAAATTTCATTCCATTCCACTCGGGATGTTTCCGTTCCATTCCATTTCATTCCATTCCATTCCACTCCTGTCCATTCCGTTCCATTCCACTCATGTTGATTGCATTCCATTCCATTCCATTCCATTCCATTCCATTCCATTCCATTCCATTCCATTCAACTTGGGTTGATTCCATTTCATTGTATTCTATTCCATTCCATTCCTTTCCATTTCACTCAGGTTGATTCAGCTCCATTCTATTCCATTCCATTCCATTCCATTACATTCCATTCCATTCCATTCCACTCAGGTTTATTTTATTCAATTCCGTTACATTCCACTCCATTGCAATCCATTCCATCCATTCCATTCCATTCCATTCCATTTCTTTCGATTTGATTCCTTTCAATTCCATTCCATTCCATTCTATTGCATTCCATGCCACTCCGGTTGATTCCATTCCTTTCCATTCCATTCCATTCCATTCCATTCCATTGCATTCTACTCGAGTTGTTTCCATTCCATTACATTCTATTCCATTCCATTCCATTGCATTCCAATCCATTCCACTCGAATTGATTCCATTTCATTCCATTCCAATCCATTCCATTCCATTCCATTCCACTCAGCATGATTCCATTCCATTCCATTCTTTTGATTCTATTACATTCCATTCCTTTCCATTCGTTTCATTCCATTCCATTCCATTCCAAGCCACTTTTGTTGATTCTGTTCCTTTCCATTCCATTCCATTCCATTCCTTTACATTCCATTCCATTCCATGCCATTCCATTCCTCCCGGGTTGATTCCATTCCATTGCATTACATTCGTGTTGATTCAGTTCTATTCTTTTCAATTCCATTCCATTCCATTCCATTACACTCCAATCTATTCAAGTCATGTTGATTCCATTCCATTCCATTCCATTGCATTCCATTCCATTGCATTCCATTCCATTCCATTGCATTCCATTCCATTGCATTCCATTCCATTCCATTCCATTCCACTCGGTTTAATTCCATTTCATTCCATTCCTTTCCATTCCATTCCATTCTATTCCACTCGCGAAGATTGAATTCCATTGTATTCGTTTCCATTCCATTCCATTCCTTTCCATTCAATTCCATTCCACTCGTGTTGATTCCATTCCATTCCATTCCTTCCCATTCCATTCCATTCTGTTCCATTCCACTCGGGCTGATTCCATTCCATGCCATTCCATTCCACTGCGTTCCATTCCATTAAATTCCATTCCATTCCATTCCATTCCAATCCATTCCTTTCCATTTGTGATGATTCCGTTCCATTGCCGTCCATTCCATTCCATTCCATTCCACTCAGGTTTATACAATTTCATTCAATTCCATTCCATTCCTTTCCATTCCATTCAATTCCAGTCGCGTTTATTAAATTCCATTCTATTCCATTCCATTCCATTCCCTCACATTACATTCCACTAGGGTTGATTCCATTCCATTCAATTCCACTTAATACCACTCCATTCCAATCCATTCCATTCCATTGTATTCCATTACACACGGTTTGATTCAGTTCCATTCCTTGCATTCCATTCAATTCCATTCCTTTCCATTCCATTCCATTCCATTCCATTTCTACCCATTTGATTTCATTCCATTCCATTCTATTCCATTCCATTACATTATATTCCACTCTGGTTGATTCCATTTCATTCCATTCTATTTCGTTCCATTCCATTCCATTCCGTTCTACTCGAGTTCTTTCCATTACAATTCAGTCTATTCCATTCCATTCCAATCCATTCCATTGCATTCCAATCCATTGGATTCGGATTTGTTACATTCCACTCCACTCCACTCCATTCCATTCCATTCCATTCCATTCCATTCCGTTCCATTCCATTGCATTCCAATGCATTCCAATCGGGTTGATTCCATTCCATTCCATTCCATTCCTTTCCATTCCGTTCCATTGCATTCCATTCCATTCCATTCCATTCCACTCGGCTTGATTCCATTCCATTCCATTCCATTCCATTCTATTCAATTCCGTTCCATTCCTTTCACTTCGTTGCATTCCATTCCATTCCATTCCACTAGTGTTGATTCCATTCCTTTCTAATCCATTCTATTCCATTCCTTTCCATTCCATGCTATTCCATGCCACTCCATTCCTCTCTGGTTGATTCCATTCTATTCCGTTTCACTCCATTCCATTCCATTCCATTCTATTCCATTCCATTCCATTCCGTTCCATTCCTTTCAGTTTCCTTCCATTCCATTCCATTCCATTCCACTGGGGATGTTTCCATTCCATTCCATTTCAATTCATTCCATTCCACTCCTTTCCATTCCATTCCATACCACTCGTGTTGATTCCTTTCCATTCCATTCCATTCCTTTCCACTCTATTTGATTACATTCATTCTATTCCATTCCATTCCAATCCATTCCATGACATTACATTCCACTTGGATTGATTCCGTTCCATTCCGTTCCGTTTCATTCCATTCCATTTCTTGCCATTCCATTCCTTTCCGTTCCTTTCCATTCCATTCCATTCCATTCCATTCCATTCCGTTCCATTCCATTCCCCTCGGGATGATACCTTTCCATTCCATTCCAGTCCATTCCATTCCATTCCATCCCGTTCAATTCTCTCGAGTTGTTTGCAGTCCTTTCCTTTCTATTCCATTCCATTCCATTGCATTCCATTCCATTCCATTCCATTGCATTCCATTCCATTCCATTCCATTGCATTCCATTCCATTCCATTTCATTCCATTCCGTTCGTTTCCATTCCATTCCATTCCTTTCCATTCCATTCCATTCCTTTCCATTCCACTCGAGATGATACCATTCCATTCCATTCCAATCTCTCGGGTTGATTCCATTCCTTTCCTTTCTATTCAATTTCATTCCATTCCACTCAATTCCACTCGGGTTGATAGCATTCCATTCCATTCCATTGCATTCCATTCCATTCCATTACCGCTCAGGTTGATTCCTTTCCAATCCATTCTATTCCGTTCCCTTTCATTCCATTCCATTCCGATCCATTTACTCATATTGATTCCATTCCATTCCATTACTTTCCATTCCATTCCATTCCGTTCGAGTCAGGTTGATTCACTTCCATTCCATTCCACACCATTCCATTCCATTCCACTCGTGTTGATTACATTCCTTTCTATTCCATTCCATTCCATTCCATTCCATTGCTTTCCATTCCATACCCTTCCACTTGTGTTGTTTCCATTCCATTCCTTTCCATTTCACTCAGGTTGATTCAGTTCCATTCTATTCTATTCCATTCCATTCCATTCCATTCCATTCCATTCCCTTCCATCCCATTCCATTCCATTCCACTCGGTTTGATTCCATTCCATTCCATTTCATTCCATTCCCTTCCACTCCTTTCCATTCCATTCCATTAAATTTCATTCCATTCCACTCGGGATGTTTCCGTTCCATTCCATTTCATTCCATTCCATTCCACTCCTGTCCATTCCGTTCCATTCCACTCATGTTGATTGCATTCCATTCCATTCCATTCCATTCCATTCCATTCCATTCCATTCCATTCAACTTGGGTTGATTCCATTTCATTCTATTCTATTCCATTCCATTCCTTTCCATTTCACTCAGGTTGATTCAGCTCCATTCTATTCCATTCCATTCCATTCCATTACATTCCATTCCATTCCATTCCACTCAGGTTTATTTTATTCAATTCCGTTACATTCCACTCCATTGCAATCCATTCCATCCATTCCATTCCATTCCATTCCATTTCTTTCGATTTGATTCCTTTCAATTCCATTCCATTCCATTCTATTGCATTCCATGCCACTCCGGTTGATTCCATTCCTTTCCATTCCATTCCATTCCATTCCATTCCATTGCATTCTACTCGAGTTGTTTCCATTCCATTCCATTCTATTCCATTCCATTCCATTGCATTCCAATCCATTCCACTCGAATTGATTCCATTTCATTCCATTCCAATCCATTCCATTCCATTCCATTCCACTCAGCATGATTCCATTCCATTCCATTCTTTTGATTCTATTACATTCCATTCCTTTCCATTCGTTTCATTCCATTCCATTCCATTCCAAGCCACTTTTGTTGATTCTGTTCCTTTCCATTCCATTCCATTCCATTCCTTTACATTCCATTCCATTCCATGCCATTCCATTCCTCCCGGGTTGATTCCATTCCATTGCATTACATTCGTGTTGATTCAGTTCTATTCTTTTCAATTCCATTCCATTCCATTCCATTACACTCCAATCTATTCAAGTCATGTTGATTCCATTCCATTCCATTCCATTGCATTCCATTCCATTGCATTCCATTCCATTCCATTCCATTCCACTCGGTTTAATTCCATTTCATTCCATTCCTTTCCATTCCATTCCATTCTATTCCACTCGCGAAGATTGAATTCCATTGTATTCGTTTCCATTCCATTCCATTCCTTTCCATTCAATTCCATTCCACTCGTGTTGATTCCATTCCATTCCATTCCTTCCCATTCCATTCCATTCTGTTCCATTCCACTCGGGCTGATTCCATTCCATGCCATTCCATTCCACTGCGTTCCATTCCATTAAATTCCATTCCATTCCATTCCATTCCAATCCATTCCTTTCCATTTGTGATGATTCCGTTCCATTGCCGTCCATTCCATTCCATTCCATTCCACTCAGGTTTATACAATTTCATTCAATTCCATTCCATTCCTTTCCATTCCATTCAATTCCAGTCGCGTTTATTAAATTCCATTCTATTACATTCCATTCCATTCCATCACATTACATTCCACTAGGGTTGATTCCATTCCATTCAATTCCACTTAATACCACTCCATTCCAATCCATTCCATTCCATTGTATTCCATTACACACGGTTTGATTCAGTTCCATTCCTTGCATTCCATTCAATTCCATTCCTTTCCATTCCATTCCATTCCATTCCATTTCTACCCATTTGATTTCATTCCATTCCATTCTATTCCATTCCATTACATATTCCACTCTGGTTGATTCCATTTCATTCCATTCTATTTCGTTCCATTCCATTCCATTCCGTTCTACTCGAGTTCTTTCCATTACAATTCAGTCTATTCCATTCCATTCCAATCCATTCCATTGCATTCCAATCCATTGGATTCGGATTTGTTACATTCCACTCCACTCCACTCCATTCCATTCCATTCCATTCCATTCCATTCCGTTCCATTCCATTGCATTCCAATGCATTCCAATCGGGTTGATTCCATTCCATTCCATTCCATTCCTTTCCATTCCGTTCCATTGCATTCCATTCCATTCCATTCCATTCCACTCGGCTTGATTCCATTCCATTCCATTCCATTCCATTCTATTCAATTCCGTTCCATTCCTTTCACTTCGTTGCATTCCATTCCATTCCATTCCACTAGTGTTGATTCCATTCCTTTCTAATCCATTCTATTCCATTCCTTTCCATTCCATGCTATTCCATGCCACTCCATTCCTCTCTGGTTGATTCCATTCTATTCCGTTTCACTCCATTCCATTCCATTCCATTCTATTCCATTCCATTCCATTCCGTTCCATTCCTTTCAGTTTCCTTCCATTCCATTCCATTCCATTCCACTGGGGATGTTTCCATTCCATTCCATTTCAATTCATTCCATTCCACTCCTTTCCATTCCATTCCATACCACTCGTGTTGATTCCTTTCCATTCCATTCCATTCCTTTCCACTCTATTTGATTACATTCATTCTATTCCATTCCATTCCAATCCATTCCATGACATTACATTCCACTTGGATTGATTCCGTTCCATTCCGTTCCGTTTCATTCCATTCCATTTCTTGCCATTCCATTCCTTTCCGTTCCTTTCCATTCCATTCCATTCCATTCCATTCCATTCCGTTCCATTCCATTCCCCTCGGGATGATACCTTTCCATTCCATTCCAGTCCATTCCATTCCATTCCATCCCGTTCAATTCTCTCGAGTTGTTTGCAGTCCTTTCCTTTCTATTCCATTCCATTCCATTGCATTCCATTCCATTCCATTCCATTGCATTCCATTCCATTCCATTCCATTGCATTCCATTCCATTCCATTTCATTCCATTCCGTTCGTTTCCATTCCATTCCATTCCTTTCCATTCCATTCCATTCCTTTCCATTCCACTCGAGATGATACCATTCCATTCCATTCCAATCTCTCGGGTTGATTCCATTCCTTTCCTTTCTATTCAATTTCATTCCATTCCACTCAATTCCACTCGGGTTGATAGCATTCCATTCCATTCCATTGCATTCCATTCCATTCCATTACCGCTCAGGTTGATTCCTTTCCAATCCATTCTATTCCGTTCCCTTTCATTCCATTCCATTCCGATCCATTTACTCATATTGATTCCATTCCATTCCATTACTTTCCATTCCATTCCATTCCGTTCGAGTCAGGTTGATTCACTTCCATTCCATTCCACACCATTCCATTCCATTCCACTCGTGTTGATTACATTCCTTTCTATTCCATTCCATTCCATTCCATTCCATTGCTTTCCATTCCATACCCTTCCACTTGTGTTGTTTCCATTCCATTCCTTTCCATTTCACTCAGGTTGATTCAGTTCCATTCTATTCTATTCCATTCCATTCCATTCCATTCCATTCCATTCCCTTCCATCCCATTCCATTCCATTCCACTCGGTTTGATTCCATTCCATTCCATTTCATTCCATTCCCTTCCACTCCTTTCCATTCCATTCCATTAAATTTCATTCCATTCCACTCGGGATGTTTCCGTTCCATTCCATTTCATTCCATTCCATTCCACTCCTGTCCATTCCGTTCCATTCCACTCATGTTGATTGCATTCCATTCCATTCCATTCCATTCCATTCCATTCCATTCCATTCCATTCCATTCAACTTGGGTTGATTCCATTTCATTCTATTCTATTCCATTCCATTCCTTTCCATTTCACTCAGGTTGATTCAGCTCCATTCTATTCCATTCCATTCCATTCCATTACATTCCATTCCATTCCATTCCACTCAGGTTTATTTTATTCAATTCCGTTACATTCCACTCCATTGCAATCCATTCCATCCATTCCATTCCATTCCATTCCATTTCTTTCGATTTGATTCCTTTCAATTCCATTCCATTCCATTCTATTGCATTCCATGCCACTCCGGTTGATTCCATTCCTTTCCATTCCATTCCATTCCATTCCATTCCATTGCATTCTACTCGAGTTGTTTCCATTCCATTACATTCTATTCCATTCCATTCTATTGCATTCCAATCCATTCCACTCGAATTGATTCCATTTCATTCCATTCCAATCCATTCCATTCCATTCCATTCCACTCAGCATGATTCCATTCCATTCCATTCTTTTGATTCTATTACATTCCATTCCACTCAGCATGATTCCATTCCATTCCATTCTTTTGATTCTATTACATTCCATTCCTTTCCATTCGTTTCATTCCATTCCATTCCATTCCAAGCCACTTTTGTTGATTCTGTTCCTTTCCATTCCATTCCATTCCATTCCTTTACATTCCATTCCATTCCATGCCATTCCATTCCTCCCGGGTTGATTCCATTCCATTGCATTACATTCGTGTTGATTCAGTTCTATTCTTTTCAATTCCATTCCATTCCATTCCATTACACTCCAATCTATTCAAGTCATGTTGATTCCATTCCATTCCATTCCATTGCATTCCATTCCATTGCATTCCATTCCATTCCATTCCATTCCACTCGGTTTAATTCCATTTCATTCCATTCCTTTCCATTCCATTCCATTCTATTCCACTCGCGAAGATTGAATTCCATTGTATTCGTTTCCATTCCATTCCATTCCTTTCCATTCAATTCCATTCCACTCGTGTTGATTCCATTCCATTCCATTCCTTCCCATTCCATTCCATTCTGTTCCATTCCACTCGGGCTGATTCCATTCCATGCCATTCCATTCCACTGCGTTCCATTCCATTAAATTCCATTCCATTCCATTCCATTCCAATCCATTCCTTTCCATTTGTGATGATTCCGTTCCATTGCCGTCCATTCCATTCCATTCCATTCCACTCAGGTTTATACAATTTCATTCAATTCCATTCCATTCCTTTCCATTCCATTCAATTCCAGTCGCGTTTATTAAATTCCATTCTATTACATTCCATTCCATTCCATCACATTACATTCCACTAGGGTTGATTCCATTCCATTCAATTCCACTTAATACCACTCCATTCCAATCCATTCCATTCCATTGTATTCCATTACACACGGTTTGATTCAGTTCCATTCCTTGCATTCCATTCAATTCCATTCCTTTCCATTCCATTCCATTCCATTCCATTTCTACCCATTTGATTTCATTCCATTCCATTCTATTCCATTCCATTACATATTCCACTCTGGTTGATTCCATTTCATTCCATTCTATTTCGTTCCATTCCATTCCATTCCGTTCTACTCGAGTTCTTTCCATTACAATTCAGTCTATTCCATTCCATTCCAATCCATTCCATTGCATTCCAATCCATTGGATTCGGATTTGTTACATTCCACTCCACTCCACTCCATTCCATTCCATTCCATTCCATTCCATTCCGTTCCATTCCATTGCATTCCAATGCATTCCAATCGGGTTGATTCCATTCCATTCCATTCCATTCCTTTCCATTCCGTTCCATTGCATTCCATTCCATTCCATTCCATTCCACTCGGCTTGATTCCATTCCATTCCATTCCATTCCATTCTATTCAATTCCGTTCCATTCCTTTCACTTCGTTGCATTCCATTCCATTCCATTCCACTAGTGTTGATTCCATTCCTTTCTAATCCATTCTATTCCATTCCTTTCCATTCCATGCTATTCCATGCCACTCCATTCCTCTCTGGTTGATTCCATTCTATTCCGTTTCACTCCATTCCATTCCATTCCATTCTATTCCATTCCATTCCATTCCGTTCCATTCCTTTCAGTTTCCTTCCATTCCATTCCATTCCATTCCACTGGGGATGTTTCCATTCCATTCCATTTCAATTCATTCCATTCCACTCCTTTCCATTCCATTCCATACCACTCGTGTTGATTCCTTTCCATTCCATTCCATTCCTTTCCACTCTATTTGATTACATTCATTCTATTCCATTCCATTCCAATCCATTCCATGACATTACATTCCACTTGGATTGATTCCGTTCCATTCCGTTCCGTTTCATTCCATTCCATTTCTTGCCATTCCATTCCTTTCCGTTCCTTTCCATTCCATTCCATTCCATTCCATTCCATTCCGTTCCATTCCATTCCCCTCGGGATGATACCTTTCCATTCCATTCCAGTCCATTCCATTCCATTCCATCCCGTTCAATTCTCTCGAGTTGTTTGCAGTCCTTTCCTTTCTATTCCATTCCATTCCATTGCATTCCATTCCATTCCATTCCATCGCATTCCATTCCATTCCATTCCATTGCATTCCATTCCATTCCATTCCATTCCATTCCACCTGGATTTGTTCCATTCCAATCCATTCCATTCCATTCCATTCCATTCCATTCCGTTCCACTCCATTCCATTCCATTCCACTCATGTTGATTCAATTCCATTCCATTCCTCTCCATTCCATTGCTTTCCATTCCATTCCTTTCCATTCAATTCCATTCCATTCTATTCCATTCCATTCCTTTCCACTGGTGTTGATTCTATTCCATTCCATTCCAATCCATTCCCTTCCATTCTATTCCATTCCATTCCTTTCCACTGCTGTTGATTCTATTCTTTTCCAATCCATTCCATTCCATTTCATTCCCTTGCATTCCACTCAGGTTGTTTCAATTCCATTGTATTCCATTCCATTCTATTCCATGCCATTCCGTTACATTGCATTTAGTTTGTTTTAATTACTTTGCATTCCACTGCATTCCATTCCATTCCATTCATTTCCATTCCATTCTATTACCTACCATTCAATTCCTCTCCACTCGGGGCAATTCAATTCCATTCTATTCCATTCCATTCCACTCAATTCCTTTCCAGTCCACTCGTTTTGATTTAATTCCATTCAATTCCATTCCACTCCATTACATTCCATACCATTGCATTCCACTCGGGTTGATTCAATTCCATTGCATTCCCTTCTATTCCAGTCCATTGTATTCCATTCCATTCAAGTTGACTCAATTCCTTTCACTTCCATTCTATTCCTTTCCATTCCATCCCAGTTGATTCAATTCCATTCTTTTCCATTTCATTCCATTTCATTCCATTCCATTCCATTCTATTCCATTCCACTCGTGTTTGTTGACCTCAATTCTAATCCATTCCATTCCATTCCATTCCATACCTTTCCACTCGGATTGATTCCATTCCATTCCAGTCGATACCATTCCACTTCATTTCATTCCATTCTATTCCATTCCTGTTTTTTCCATTCCATTGAATTCTATTCCTTTCCTTTCCATTCCACTCCAATTGATTCAATTTAATTCTATTCCATTCAAATCCATTGCATTCCATTCCACTCAGGTTGATTCCATTCCACTCCATTCCATTCCATTCCATCCCATTCCACTCCACTCAGGATGGTTCCTTTCCATTCCATTCTATTCCATTCCATTTCAATCCATTCCACTCGGGTTTTTTCCATGCCATTGCATTGCATTCCTTTCCATTCCATTCATTCCTTTCCATTGTATTCCATTCCATTTAAATCCAATCCATTCCATTCCATTCCAGTTGATTCAATTCCATTCCATTACGTTTCACTCCACTCGGGTTGATTCCATTCTATTTAATTCCATTGCATTCCATTCCCTTCCACTCTGGTTGATTCCATTCCATTCAATTCCACTCCATTCCATTCCTTTCCATTCCTTTCCATTCCATTCCATTGCATTCCATTTCACTCAGGTTGATTCAGTTCCATTCTATTCCATTCCATTGCATTCCATTCCATTCCATTCCACTCTTGTTGATTGCATTCCATTCCATTCCATTCCATTCCATTCCATTCCATTCCATTCCATTCCATTCCATTTCATTCCATTCCACTCGGGATGATTCCATTCCATTCCATTTCATTCCATTCCATTCCACTCCTTTCCATTCCACTCCATTGTACTCTTGTTTATTCCATTCCGTTCCATTCCATTCCTTTCCATTCCACTCCATTCCACTCGTGTTGATTCCATTTCATTCTATTCCATTCCATTCCATTCCATTGCACTTGATTTGATTCCATTCCATTCCATTCCATTTCATTCCATTCCGTTCGTTTCCATTCCATTCCATTCCTTTCCATTCCATTCCATTCCTTTCCATTCCACTCGAGATGATACCATTCCATTCCATTCCAATCTCTCGGGTTGATTCCATTCCTTTCCTTTCTATTCAATTTCATTCCATTCCACTCAATTCCACTCGGGTTGATAGCATTCCATTCCATTCCATTGCATTCCATTCCATTCCATTACCGCTCAGGTTGATTCCTTTCCAATCCATTCTATTCCGTTCCCTTTCATTCCATTCCATTCCGATCCATTTACTCATATTGATTCCATTCCATTCCATTACTTTCCATTCCATTCCATTCCGTTCGAGTCAGGTTGATTCACTTCCATTCCATTCCACACCATTCCATTCCATTCCACTCCTGTTGATTACATTCCTTTCTATTCCATTCCATTCCATTCCATTCCATTGCTTTCCATTCCATACCCTTCCACTTGTGTTGTTTCCATTCCATTCCTTTCCATTTCACTCAGGTTGATTCAGTTCCATTCTATTCTATTCCATTCCATTCCATTCCATTCCATTCCATTCCCTTCCATCCCATTCCATTCCATTCCACTCGGTTTGATTCCATTCCATTCCATTTCATTCCATTCCCTTCCACTCCTTTCCATTCCATTCCATTAAATTTCATTCCATTCCACTCGGGATGTTTCCGTTCCATTCCATTTCATTCCATTCCATTCCACTCCTGTCCATTCCGTTCCATTCCACTCATGTTGATTGCATTCCATTCCATTCCATTCCATTCCATTCCATTCCATTCCATTCAACTTGGGTTGATTCCATTTCATTCTATTCTATTCCATTCCATTCCTTTCCATTTCACTCAGGTTGATTCAGCTCCATTCTATTCCATTCCATTCCATTCCATTCCATTCCATTCCATTCCATTCCATTCCACTCAGGTTTATTTTATTCAATTCCGTTACATTCCACTCCATTGCAATCCATTCCATCCATTCCATTCCATTCCATTCCATTTCTTTCGATTTGATTCCTTTCAATTCCATTCCATTCCATTCTATTGCATTCCATGCCACTCCGGTTGGTTCCATTCCTTTCCATTCAATTCCATTCCATTCCATTCCATTGCATTCTACTCGAGTTGTTTCCATTCCATTACATTCTATTCCATTCCATTCCATTGCATTCCAATCCATTCCACTCGAATTGATTCCATTTCATTCCATTCCAATCCATTCCATTCCATTCCATTCCACTCAGCATGATTCCATTCCATTCCATTCTTTTGATTCTATTACATTCCATTCCTTTCCATTCGTTTCATTCCATTCCATTCCATTCCAAGCCACTTTTGTTGATTCTGTTCCTTTCCATTCCATTCCATTCCATTCCTTTCCATTCCATTCCATTCCATGCCACTCCATTCCTCCCGGGTTGATTCCATTCCATTGCATTACATTCATGTTGATTCAGTTCTATTCTTTTCAATTCCATTCCATTCCATTCGATTACACTCCAATCTATTCAAGTCATGTTGATTCCATTCCATTCCATTCCATTGCATTCCATTCCATTGCATTCCATTCCATTCCATTCCATTCCACTCGGTTTAATTCCATTTCATTCCATTCCTTTCCATTCCATTCCATTCTATTCCACTCGCGAAGATTGAATTCCATTGTATTCGTTTCCATTCCATTCCATTCCTTTCCATTCAATTCCATTCCACTCTCGTTGATTCCATTCCATTCCATTCCTTCCCATTCCATTCCATTCTGTTCCATTCCACTCGGGCTGATTCCATTCCATGCCATTCCATTCCACTGCGTTCCATTCCATTAAATTCCATTCCATTCCATTCCATTCCAATCCATTCCTTTCCATTTGTGATGATTCCGTTCCATTGCCGTCCATTCCATTCCATTCCATTCCACTCAGGTTTATACATTTTCATTCAATTCCATTCCATTCATTTCCATTCCATTCAATTCCAGTCGCGTTTATTAAATTCCATTCTATTCCATTCCATTCCATTCCATCACATTACATTCCACTAGGGTTGATTCCATTCCATTCAATTCCACTTAATACCACTCCATTCCAATCCATTCCATTCCATTGTATTCCATTACACACGGTTTGATTCAGTTCCATTCCTTCCATTCCATTCAATTCCATTCCTTTCCATTCCATTCCATTCCATTCCATTTCTACCCATTTGATTTCATTCCATTCCATTCTATTCCATTCCATTACATTATATTCCACTCTGGTTGATTCCATTTCATTCCATTCTATTTCGTTCCATTCCATTCCATTCCGTTCTACTCGAGTTCTTTCCATTACAATTCAGTCTATTCCATTCCATTCCAATCCATTCCATTGCATTCCAATCCATTGGATTCAGATTTGTTACATTCCACTCCACTCCACTCCATTCCATTCCATTCCATTCCATTCCATTCCGTTCCATTCCATTGCATTCCAATGCATTCCAATCGGGTTGATTCCATTCCATTCCATTCCATTCCTTTCCATTCCGTTCCATTGCATTCCATTCCATTCCATTCCATTCCACTCGGCTTGATTCCATTCCATTCCATTCCATTCCATTCTATTCAATTCCGTTCCATTCCTTTCACTTCGTTGCATTCCATTCCATTCCATTCCACTAGTGTTGATTCCATTCCTTTCTAATCCATTCTATTCCATTCCTTTCCATTCCATTCTATTCCATGCCACTCCATTCCTCTCTGGTTGATTCCATTCTATTCCGTTTCACTCCATTCCATTCCATTCCATTCTATTCCATTCCATTCCATTCCGTTCCATTCCTTTCAGTTTCCTTCCATTCCATTCCATTCCATTCCACTGGGGATGTTTCCATTCCATTCCATTTCAATTCATTCCATTCCACTCCTTTCCATTCCATTCCATACCACTCGTGTTGATTCCTTTCCATTCCATTCCATTCCTTTCCACTCTATTTGATTACATTCATTCTATTCCATTCCATTCCAATCCATTCCATGCCATTACATTCCACTTGGATTGATTCCGTTCCATTCCGTTCCGTTTCATTCCATTCCATTTCTTGCCATTCCATTCCATTCCATTCCTTTCCGTTCCTTTCCATTCCATTCCATTCCATTCCATTCCATTCCATTCCGTTCCATTCCATTCCCCTCGGGATGATACCTTTCCATTCCATTCCAGTCCATTCCATTCCATTCCATCCCGTTCAATTCTCTCGAGTTGTTTGCAGTCCTTTCCTTTCTATTCCATTCCATTCCATTGCATTCCATTCCATTCCATTCCATTGCATTCCATTCCATTCCATTCCATTGCATTCCATTCCATTCCATTCCATTCCATTCCACCTGGATTTGTTCCATTCCAATCCATTCCATTCCATTCCATTCCATTCCATTCCATTCCGTTCCACTCCATTCCATTCCATTCCACTCATGTTGATTCAATTCCATTCCATTCCTCTCCATTCCATTCCTTTCCATTCCATTCCTTTCCATTCAATTCCATTCCATTCTATTCCATTCCATTCCTTTCCACTGGTGTTGATTCTATTCCATTCCATTCCAATCCATTCCCTTCCATTCTATTCCATTCCATTCCTTTCCACTGCTGTTGATTCTATTCTTTTCCAATCCATTCCATTCCATTTCATTCCCTTGCATTCCACTCAGGTTGTTTCAATTCCATTGTATTCCATTCCATTCTATTCCATGCCATTCCGTTACATTGCATTTAGTTTGTTTCAATTACTTTGCATTCCACTGCATTCCATTCCATTCCATTCATTTCCATTCCATTCTATTACCTACCATTCAATTCCTCTCCACTCGGGGCAATTCAATTCCATTCTATTCCATTCCATTCCACTCAATTCCTTTCCAGTCCACTCGTTTTGATTTAATTCCATTCAATTCCATTCCACTCCATTACATTCCATACCATTGCATTCCACTCGGGTTGATTCAATTCCATTGCATTCCCTTCTATTCCAGTCCATTGTATTCCATTCCATTCAAGTTGACTCAATTCCTTTCACTTCCATTCTATTCCTTTCCATTCCATCCCAGTTGATTCAATTCCATTCTTTTCCATATCATTCCATTCCATTCCATTCTATTCCATTCCACTCGTGTTTGTTGACCTCAATTCTAATCCATTCCATTCCATTCCATTCCATACCTTTCCACTCGGATTGATTCCATTCCATTCCAGTCGATACCATTCCACTTCATTTCATTCCATTCTATTCCATTCCTGTTTTTTCCATTCCATTGAATTCTATTCCTTTCCTTTCCATTCCACTCCAATTGATTCAATTTAATTCTATTCCATTCAAATCCATTGCATTCCATTCCACTCAGGTTGATTCCATTCCACTCCATTCCATTCCATTCCATCCCATTCCACTCCTCTCAGGATGGTTCCTTTCCATTCCATTCTATTCCATTCCATTTCAATCCATTCCACTCGGGTTTTTTCCATGCCATTGCATTGCATTCCTTTCCATTCCATTCATTCCTTTCCATTGTATTCCATTCCATTTAAATCCAATCCATTCCATTCCATTCCAGTTGATTCAATTCCATTCCATTACGTTTCACTCCACTCGGGTTGATTCCATTCTATTTAATTCCATTGCATTCCATTCCCTTCCACTCTGGTTGATTCCATTCCATTCAATTCCACTCCATTCCATTCCTTTCCATTCCTTTCCATTCCATTCCATTGCATTCCATTTCACTCAGGTTGATTCAGTTCCATTCTATTCCATTCCATTCCATTCCATTCCATTCCATTCCACTCTTGTTGATTGCATTCCATTCCATTCCATTCCATGCCATTCCATTCCTCCCGGGTTGATTCCATTCCATTGCATTACATTCGTGTTGATTCAGTTCTATTCTTTTCAATTCCATTCCATTCCATTCCATTACACTCCAATCTATTCAAGTCATGTTGATTCCATTCCATTCCATTCCATTGCATTCCATTCCATTGCATTCCATTCCATTCCATTCCATTCCACTCGGTTTAATTCCATTTCATTCCATTCCTTTCCATTCCATTCCATTCTATTCCACTCGCGAAGATTGAATTCCATTGTATTCGTTTCCATTCCATTCCATTCCTTTCCATTCAATTCCATTCCACTCGCGTTGATTCCATTCCATTCCATTCCTTCCCATTCCATTCTATTCTGTTCCATTCCACTCGGGCTGATTCCATTCCATGCCATTCCATTCCACTGCGTTCCATTCCATTAAATTCCATTCCATTCCATTCCATTCCAATCCATTCCTTTCCATTTGTGATGATTCCGTTCCATTGCCGTCCATTCCATTCCATTCCATTCCACTCAGGTTTATACAATTTCATTCAATTCCATTCCATTCCTTTCCATTCCATTCAATTCCAGTCACGTTTATTAAATACCATTCTATTCCATTCCATTCCATTCCATCACTTTACATTCCACTAGGGTTGATTCCATTCCATTCAATTCCACTTCATTCCACTCCATTCCATTCCATTCCATTACATTGTATTCCATTACACACGGTTTGATTCAGTTCCATTCCTTCCATTCCATTCAATTCCATTTCTTTCCATTCCATTGCATTCCATTCCATTTCTATCCATTTGATTTCATTCCATTCCATTCTATTCCATTCCATTACATTATATTCCACTCTGGTTGATTCCATTTCATTCCATTCTATTTCGTTCCATTCCATTCCATTCCGTTCTACTCGAATTCTTTCCATTACAATTCAGTCTATTCCATTCCATTCCAATCCATTCCATTGCATTCCAATCCATTGGATTTGGATTTGTTACATTCCACTCCATTCCATTCCATTCCATTCCATTCCATTCCATTCCATTCCATTCCATTGCATTCCAATTGGGTTGATTCCATTCCATTCCATTCCATTCCTTTCCATTCCATTCCATTCCTTTCAGGTTGTTTGAATTCCATTCCATTCCATTCAATACAATTCCATTCCATTCCTCTCGTGTTGATTACATTCCATTCTACTCCGTTCCATTCCACTCCACTTCATTGCATTCCATTCCGTTCCATTCCACTTGGGTTGATTCCATTCCACTCCATTCCATTCAATACAATATCATTCCATTCCTCTCGTGTTGATTACATTCCATTCTACTCCGTTCCATTCCACTCCACTTCATTGCATTCCATTACATTCCATTCAACTTGGGTTGATTCCATTCCACTCCATTCCATTCCATTTCATTCTTTTCCTTTCCATTCCATTCCACTCTGTTCCATTCCATTGCATTCCACTCAGGTTGATTCCATTCCATTCCATTCCATTCCATTCTATTCCATTCCACTACGGATGATTCCATTCCATTCCACTTCATTCCATTCCGTTGCATTCCATACCATTCCGTTCCATTCCATTTCACTCCTGTTGATTCCTTTCCTTTCCTTTCCATTCCATTCCTTTGCATTCCATTCCACTCTGGTTGATTCCATTCCATTCCATTCCATTCCATTCCATTCCATTCCATTCCATTCCATTCCACTCGTGTTGAATCTCTTCCATTCTTTTCCATTCCATTCCATTCCATGCCATTCCATTCCATTCCACTCAATTTGATGGAATTTCATTGTTTTCCGTTCCATTCCTTTCCATTCCTGTTGATTCAATTTCATTCTACTCCATTCCGTTGCATTCCCTTCCATTCCACTCAGGTTGATTTTAATCCATTCCACACCATTCCATTCCATTCAATTACATTCCATTCCAGTTGATTCAATTCCATTCCTTTTTTTTCCATTCCATTCCATTTCACTCCTGTTCATTGTATTCTATTCCATTCCATTCCACTAGGGTTGATTCATTTCCATTAAATTCCTTTCCAGTCCATTTCATTCCATTCCACTCGTGTTGATAAAATTCCCCTCTATTCCATTCCATTCTGTTCCATTCAATTTCATGCCATTCAACTCGGGTTGATTCCATTCCATCCCTTTCCATTCCATTCCATTCCATTGCATTCCACTCGGGAAGTTTCCATTCCATTCCATTCCATTCGATTCCATTCCATAATGTTACATTACGTTACATTCCACTCAGGATGATTCAATTCCATTCCATTAAATTCCATTCCATAACATTCCATTACATTCAACTCGGTTTGACTCCATTCCACTCCATTCAATTCCATTCCATTCATTCCATTCCATTCCATTCCATTCCATTCCAATCCAATCCATTCCATTCCATTCCACTCAGGTTGATTCCATTCCATTCCATTCCATTGCATTCCATTCCATTCCATTCTATTCCATTCCATTCCACTCGGGTTGATTCCATTCCATTCCATTCCATTCCATTCCATTCCTTTCCATTCCATTTCATTCCAATTCATTCCATACCATTCCATTCCATTCCATTCCATTCCATTCCATTCCATTCCATTCCATTCCATTTCATTCCATTCTATTCCATTCCATTTCATTCCATTCCATTCCATTCCATTCCATTCCATTCCATTCCATTTCATTCCATTCTATTCCATTCCATTTCATTCCATTCCATTCCATTCCTTTCCACTGGTGTTGATTCCATTCCATTCCATTCCACTCCATTCCCTTCCGTTCCATTCCATTCCATTCCATTCCATTCCATTCCATTCCATTCCATTCCATTCCATTCCATTCCTTTCCAATCTGGTTGATTCAGTTTCATTCTATTCCATTCCATTCAATTCCATTCCATTCTATTCCATGCAATTCCTTTGCATTGCACTCATGTTGAATCAATTCCGTTGCATTCCATTCCATTGCATTCTATTACCTTCCATTCAATTCCACTCCACTCGGGTTAATTCAATTCCATTCTATTCCATTCCATTCCACTCAATTCCATTCCAGTCCACTCGTTTTGATTTAATTCCATTCTATTCCATTCCATTCCATTACATTCCATACCATTGCATTCTACTCGGTTTACTTCAATTCCATTGCATTCCATTCTATTCCAATCCATTGCGTTCTATTCCATTCGAGTTGATTCAATTCCATTCACTTCCATTCTATTCCATTCTATTCCATTTCGTTCCATTCCATTCCATTCCATCCCAGTTGATTCAATTCCATTTTATTCCATTTCATTCCCTTCCATTCCATTTCATTCCACTCGGGTTGCCTCAACTCCATTCTAATCCATTCCATTCCATTACCTTCCATAACATTCCACTCGGATTTATTCCATTCCATTCCATTCCATTTCTTTCCATTCCATTCAATTCCATTCCAGTTGATTCCACTCCATTCCATTTCATTCCATTCCATTCCATTCCTGTTGTTTCCATTCCATTGTATTCTATTCCATTCCTTTCCATTCTACTTCAATTGATTCAATTAAATTCTATTGAATACCCTTCCATTCCATTCCATTCCGTTCCATTATATTACATTCCACTCGGTTTCACTCCATTCCACTCCATTCAATTCCATTCAATTCATTCCATTGCATTCCATTTCGTTCCATTCCATTCCATTCCATTCGGGTTGATTCCATTCCATTCCATTCCATTCCATTCCATTTCACTCCATTCCACTTGGGTTGAATCGATTCCATTCCATTCCATTCCATTCCACACGTGTTGATTCAACTCCATTCTATTGCATTGCATTGCATTGCATTCCATTCCATTCCTTCCCATTCTATTCCATTCAATTCCATTCCATTCCATTCCATTCCGTTCCACTCCGGATGATATCATTCCATTCCATTCCATTTCATTCCATTCCATTCCATTCCATTCCGTTCCACTCAGGTTGATTCAATTCTATTCCATTCCATACCATTCCTTTCCATTCCATTCAATTCCAATCCATTCCATTCAATTCCACTCGGGTTGATTCCATTCCATTCCATTCCATTCCCTTCCATTCCATTCCATTCCATTCCACTCCTGTTGATTCAATTCCATTCCATTCCCTTCCATTCCATTCCTTTCCATTCCATTCCTTTCCATTCAATTCCATTCCATTCTATTCCATTCCATTCCATTCCATTCCTTTCCACTGGTGTTGATTCTATTCCATTCCATTCCACTCCATTCCCTTCCATTCTATTCCATTCCATTCCATTCCATTCCATTCCTTTCCACTGGTGTTGATTCTATTCCATTCCATTCCAATCCATTCCCTTCCATTCTATTCCATTCCATTCCTTTCCACTGGTGTTGATTCTATTCCTTTCCAATCCATTCCATTCCATTTCATTCCCTTGCATTCCACTCAGGTTGTTTCAATTCCATTGTATTCCATTCCATTCTATTCCGTGCCATTCCGTTACATTGCATTCAGGTTGATTCAATTACTTTGCATTCCATTGCATTCCATTCCATTCCATTCCATTCCATTCCATTCTATTACCTACCATTCAATTCCTCTCCACTCGGGCAATTCAGTTCCATTCTATTCCATTCCATTCCACTCAATTCCTTTCCAGTCTACTCGCTTTGATTTAATTCCATTCAATTCCATTCCACTCCATTACATTCCATACCATTGCATTCCACTCGGGTTGATTCAATTCCATTGCATTCCCTTCTATTCCAATCCATTGTATTCCATTCCATTCAAGTTGACTCAATTCCTTTCACTTCCATTCTATTCCTTTCCATTCCATCCCAGTTGATTCAATTCCATTCTTTTCCATTTCATTCCATTTCATTCCATTCCATTCCATTCCACTCTATTCCATTCCACTCGTGATGGCTGACCTCAATTCTAATCCATTCCATTCCATTCCATTCCATACCTTTGTACTCGGATTGATTCCGTTCTATTCCATTCCATTCCATTCCATTCCAGTCGATACCATTCCACTTCATTTCATTCCATTCTATTCCATTCCTGTTTTTTCCATTCCATTGAATTCTATTCCTTTGCTTTCCATTCCACTCCAATTGATTCAATTTAATTCTATTCCATTCAAATCCATTGCATTCCATTCCACTCAGGTTGATTCCATTCCACTCCATTCCATTCCATTCCATCCCATTCCACTCCACTCAGGATGGTTCCTTTCCATTCCATTCTATTCCATTCCATTTCAATCCATTCCACTCGGGTTTTTTCCATGCCATTGCATTGCATTCCTTTCCATTCCATTCATTCCTTTCCATTGTACTCCATTCCATTTAAATCCAATCCATTCCATTCCATTCCAGTTGATTCAATTCCATCCATTACGTTTCACTCCACTCGGGTTGATTCCATTCTATTTAATTCCATTGCATTCCATTCCCTTCCACACTGGTTGATTCCATTCCATTCAATTCCACTCCATTCCATTCCTTTCCATTCCATTCCATTCCATTACATTGCATTCCATTTCACTCAGGTTGATTCAGTTCCATTCTATTCCATTCCATTCCATTCCATTCCATTCCATTCCTCTCTTGTTGATTGCATTCCATTCCATTCCATTCCATTCCATTCCATTCCATTTCATTCCATTCCACTCGGGATGATTCCATTCCATTCCATTCCACTCCATTCCATTTCATTCCATTCCACTCGTGTTGATTCCATTTCATTCTATTCCATTCCATTCCATTCCATTCCATTGCACTTGATTTGATTCCATTCCATTCCATTCCATTTCATTCCATTCCGTTCGTTTCCATTCCATTCCATTCCTTTCCATTCCATTCCATTCCATTCCTTTCCATTCCACTCGGGATGATACCATTCCATTCCATTCCAATCTCTCGGGTTGATTCCATTCCTTTCCTTTCTATTCAATTTCATTCCATTCCACTCAATTCCACTCGGGTTGATAGCATTCCATTCCATTCCATTGCATTCCATTCCATTCCATTACCCGCTCGGGTTGATTCCTTTCCAATCCATTCTATTCCATTCCCTTTCATTCCATTCCATTCCGATCCATTTACTCATATTGATTCCATTCCATTCCATTACTTTCCATTCCATTCCATTCCGTTCGAGTCAGGTTGATTCACTTCCATTCCATTCCACACCATTCCATTCCATTCCACTCGTGTTGATTATATTCCTTTCTATTGCATTCCATTCCATTCCATTCCATTGCTTTCCATTCCATACCCTTCCACTTGTGTTGTTTCCATTCCTTTCCTTTCCATTTCACTCAGGTTGATTCAGTTCCATTCTATTCCATTCCATTCCATTCCGTTCCATTCCATTCCCTTCCCTTCCATTCCATTCCATTCCATTCCACTCGGTTTGATTCCATTCCATTCCATTTCATTCCATTCCCTTCCACTCCTTTCCATTCCATTCCATTATATTTCATTCTATTCCACTCGGGATGTTTCCATTCCATTCCATTTCATTCCATTCCCTTCCACTCCTTTCCATTCCATTCCATTAAATTTCATTCCATTCCACTCGGGATGTTTCCATTCCATTCCATTTCATTCCATTCCATTCCACTCCTGTCCATTCCGTTCCATTCCACTCATGTTGATTGCATTCCATTCCATTCCATTCCATTCAATTCCATTCCATTCCATTCAACTTGGGTTGATTCCATTTCATTCTATTCTATTCCATTCCATTCCTTTCCATTTCACTCAGGTTGATTCAGCTCCATTCTATTCCATTCCATTCCATTCCATTCCATTCCATTCCATTCCATTCCATTCCATTCCACTCAGGTTTATTTTATTCAATTCCGTTACATTCCACTCCATTGCAATCCATTCCATCCATTCCATTCCATTCCATTCCATTTCTTTCGATTTGATTCCTTTCAATTCCATTCCATTCCATTCTATTGCATTCCATGCCACTCCGGTTGATTCCATTCCTTTCCATTCCATTCCATTCCATTCCATTGCATTCTACTCGAGTTGTTTCCATTCCATTACATTCTATTCCATTCCATTCCATTGCATTCCAATCCATTCCACTCGAATTGATTCCATTTCATTCCATTCCAATCCATTCCATTCCATTCCATTCCACTCAGCATGATTCCATTCCATTTCATTCTTTTGATTCTATTACATTCCATTCCTTTCCATTCGTTTCATTCCATTCCATTCCATTCCAAGCCACTTTTGTTGATTCTGTTCCTTTCAATTCCATTCCATTCCATTCCTTTCCATTCCATTCCATTCCATGCCATTCCATTCCTCCCGGGTTGATTCCATTCCATTGCATTACATTCGTGTTGATTCAGTTCTATTCTTTTCAATTCCATTCCATTCCATTCCATTACACTCCAATCTATTCAAGTCATGTTGATTCCATTCCATTCCATTCCATTGCATTCCATTCCATTGCATTCCATTCCATTCCATTCCATTCCATTCCCCTCGGGTTAATTCCATTCCATTCCATTCCTTTCCATTCCATTCCATTCCATTCTATTCCACTCGCGAAGATTGAATTCCATTGTATTCGTTTCCATTCCATTCCATTCCTTTCCATTCAATTCCATTCCACTCGGGTTGCTTCCATTCCATTCCATTCCTTCCCATTCCATTCCATTCTGTTCCATTCCACTCGGGCTGATTCCATTCCATGCCATTCCATTCCACTGCGTTCCATTCCATTAAATTCCATTCCATTCCGTTCCATTCCAATCCATTCCTTTCCATTTGTGATGATTCCGTTCCATTGCCGTCCATTCCATTCCATTCCATTCCACTCAGGTTTATACAATTTCATTCAATTCCATTCCATTCCTATCCATTCCATTCAATTCCAGTCGGGTTTATTAAATTCCATTCTATTCCATTCCATTCCATTCCATTACATTATATTCCACTCTGGTTGATACCATTTCATTCCATTCTATTTCGTTCCACTCCATTCCATTTCATTCCATTCCATTCCATTCCTGTTGTTTCCATTACATTGTATTCTATTCCATTCCTTTCCATTCTGCTTCAATTGATTCAATTTAATTCTATTGAATACCCTTCCATTCCATGCCATTCCATTCCATTCCATTCCACTGAGGATGACTGCATTCCATTCCATTCCATTCCATTCCATTTCACTCGGGTTGATGCAATTCTATTCTATTTCATTCCATTCTATTCGATTCCATTCCATTCCATTCCATTCCATTCCACTCGGATGGGTACAATTCCCTTCTATTCCATACCATTCCATTCAATTCCATTCAATGACATTACATTACATTCCATGACATTACATTACATTCCACTCGGGTTGATTCCATTCCATTCCATTCCATTCAAGTTGATTCAATTCCATACTATTCCATTCCATTCCATTCCACTCGTGTTGGTTCAATTCCATTCCATTCCATTCCATTCCATTCCATTCCATTCCTTTCTATTCCATTCCATTCCATTTCTTTCCATTCCATTCCATTCCATTCCATTCCATTGCATTCCATTCCAATCCATTCCATTCCGTTCCATTCCATTCCATTCCATTCCATTCCTTTTCAGTCGGGTTGATTCCATTGCCTTCCATTCCATTCCATTCCATTCCATTCCATTCCTTTCCCCTCGGGTTGATTCCACCCCTTTACATTCCATTACATTACTTTCCATTTCATTCCACTCGGGTTGTTTCCATTCCATTCCATTCCATTCCATTCCATTCCATTCCATTCCATTCCATTCCATTCCACTTGGGTTGATTCCACTCCATTCCATTCCATTTCTTTCCTTCCATTCATTTCCCTTCCATTCCATACCATTCCATTCCATTCCACTCGGGATGTTTCCATTCCATTCCATTCCACTCAGGATGATTCAATTCCACTCCCTTCCATTCCATTTCTTTCCTTCCATTCATTTCCCTTCCATTCCATACCATTCCATTCCATTCGACTCGGGATGTTTCCATTCCATTCCATTGCACTAAGGATGATTCCATTCCATTCCATTCCATTCCATTCCATTCAATTCCATTCCGTTCCATTATATTACATTCCACTCGGTTTCACTCCATTCCACTCCATTCAATTCCATTCAATTCATTCCATTCCATTCCATTCCGTTCCATTCCATTCGGGTTGATTCCATTCCATTCCTTTCCATTCCATTTCACTCCATTCCACTTGGGGTGAATCGATTCCATTCCATTCCATTCCATTCCATTCCACACGTGTTGATTCAACTCCATTCTATTTCATTGCATTCCATTCCATTCCATTCCATTCCTTCCAATCCTACTCCATTCCATTCCATTCCATTCCATTTCATTCCATTCCACACGTGTTGATTCAACTCCATTCTATTGCATTGCATTGCATTCCATTCCGTTCCACTCAGGTTGATTCAATTCTATTCCATTCCATACCATTCCTTTCCATTCCATTCAATTCCAATCCATTCCATTCAGTTCCACTCGGGTTGATTCCATTCCATTCCATTCCTTTCCCTTCCATTCCATTCCATTCCATTCCACTCGTGTTGATTCAATTCCATTCCATTCCACTTCATTCCATTCCTTTCCATTCCATTCCTTTCCATTCAATTCCATTCCATTCTATTCCATTCCATTCCTTTCCACTGGTGTTGATTCTATTCCATTCCATTCCAATCCATTCCCTTCCATTCTATTCCATTCCATTCCTTTCCACTGGTGTTGATTCTATTCCTTTCCAATCCATTCCATTCCATTTCATTCCCTTGCATTCCACTCAGGTTGTTTCAATTCCATTGTATTCCATTCCATTCTATTCCATGCCATTCCGTTACATTGCATTTAGTTTGTTTCAATTACTTTGCATTCCACTGCATTCCATTCCATTCCATTCAATTCCATTCCATTCTATTACCTACCATTCAATTCCTCTCCACTCGGGGCAATTCAATTCCATTCTATTCCATTCCATTCCACTCAATTCCTTTCCAGTCCACTCGTTTTGATTTAATTCCATTCAATTCCATTCCACTCCATTACATTCCATACCATTGCATTCCACTCGGGTTGATTCAATTCCATTGCATTCCCTTCTATTCCAATCCATTGTATTCCATTCCATTCAAGTTGACTCAATTCCTTTCACTTCCATTCTATTCCTTTCCATTCCATCCCAGTTGATTCAATTCCATTCTTTTCCATTTCATTCCATTTCATTCCATTCCATTCCATTCCATTCCTTTCCATTCCATTCTATTCCATTCCACTCGTGTTGGTTGACCTCAATTCTAATCCATTCCATTCCATTCCATTCCATACCTTTCCACTCGGATTGATTCCATTCCATTCCAGTCGATACCATTCCACTTCATTTCATTCCATTCTATTCCATTCCTGTTTTTTCCATTCCATTGAATTCTATTCCTTTGCTTTCCATTCCACTCCAATTGATTCAATTTAATTCTATTCCATTCAAATCCATTGCATTCCATTCCACTCAGGTTGATTCCATTCCACTCCATTCCATTCCATTCCATCCCATTCCACTCCACTCAGGATGGTTCCTTTCCATTCCATTCTATTCCATTCCATTTCAATCCATTCCACTCGGGTTTTTTCCATGCCATTGCATTGCATTCCTTTCCATTCCATTCATTCCTTTCCATTGTATTCCATTCCATTTAAATCCAATCCATTCCATTCCATTCCAGTTGATTAAATTCCATTCCATTACGTTTCACTCCACTCGGGTTGATTCCATTCTATTTAATTCCATTGCATTCCATTCCCTTCCACTCTGGTTGATTCCATTCCATTCAATTCCACTCCATTCCATTCCTTTCCATTCCATTCCATTCCATTCCATTGCATTCCATTTCACTCAGGTTGATTCAGTTCCATTCTATTCCATTCCATTCCATTCCATTCCATTCCACTCTTGTTGATTGCATTCCATTCCATTCCATTCCATTCCATTCCATTCCATTCCATTCCACTCGGGATGATTCCATTCCATTCCATTTCATTCCATTCCACTCCACTCCTTTCCATTCCACTCCATTGTACTCTTGTTTATTCCATTCCATTCCATTCCGTTCCTTTCCATTCCACTCCATTCCACTCGTGTTGATTCCATTTCATTCTATTCCATTCCATTCCATTCCATTCCATTCCATTGCACTTGATTTGATTCCATTCCATTCCATTCCATTTCATTCCATTCCGTTCGTTTCCATTCCATTCCATTCCTTTCCATTCCATTCCATTCCATTCCTTTCCATTCCACTCGGGATGATACCATTCCATTCCATTCCAATCTTTCGGGTTGATTCCATTCCTTTCCTTTCTATTCAATTTCATTCCATTCCACTCAATTCCACTCGGGTTGATAGCATTCCATTCCATTCCATTGCATTCCATTCCATTACATTACCGCTCAGGTTGATTCCTTTCCAATCCATTCTATTCCATTCCCTTTCATTCCATTCCATTCCGATCCATTTACTCATATTGATTCCATTCCATTCCATTTCTTTCCATTCCATTCCATTCCGTTCGAGTCAGGTTGATTCACTTCCATTCCATTCCACACCATTCCATTCCATTCCACTCGTGTTGATTACATTCCTTTCTATTCCATTCCATTCCATTCCATTCCATTGCTTTCCATTCCATACCCTTCCACTTGTGTTGTTTCCATTCCATTCCTTTCCATTTCACTCAGGTTGATTCAGTTCCATTCTATTCTATTCCATTCCATTCCATTCCATTCCATTCCCTTCCATCCCATTCCATTCCATTCCACTCGGTTTGATTCCATTCCATTCCATTTCATTCCATTCCCTTCCACTCCTTTCCATTCCATTCCATTAAATTTCATTCCATTCCACTCGGGATGTTTCCATTCCATTCCATTTCATTCCATTCCATTCCACTCCTGTCCATTCCGTTCCATTCCACTCATGTTGATTGCATTCCATTCCATTCCATTCCATTCCATTCCATTCCATTCCATTCCATTCAACTTGGGTTGATTCCATTTCATTCTATTCTATTCCATTCCATTCCTTTCCATTTCACTCAGGTTGATTCAGCTCCATTCTATTCCATTCCATTCCATTCCATTCCATTCCATTCCATTCCATTCCATTCCACTCAGGTTTATTTTATTCAATTCCGTTACATTCCACTCCATTGCAATCCATTCCATCCATTCCATTCCATTCCATTCCATTTCTTTCGATTTGATTCCTTTCCATTCAATTCCATTCCATTCCATTGCATTCTAATCGTGTTGTTTCCATTCCATTACTTTCTATTCCATTCCATTCCATTGCATTCCAATCCATTCCACTCGAATTGATTCCATTTCATTCCATTCCAATCCATTCCATTCCATTCCATTCCACTCAGCATGATTCCATTCCATTCCATTCTTTTGATTCTATTACATTCCATTCCTTTCCATTCGTTTCATTCCATTCCATTCCATTCCAAGCCACTTTTGTTGATTCTGTTCCTTTCAATTCCATTCCATTCCATTCCTTTCAATTCCATTCCATTCCATGCCATTCCATTCCTCCCAGGTTGATTCCATTCCATTGCATTACATTCGTGTTGATTCAGTTCTATTCTTTTCAATTCCATTCCATTCCATTCCATTACACTCCAATCTATTCAAGTCATGTTGATTCCATTCCATTGCATTCCATTCCATTGCATTCCATTCCATTCTATTCCATTCCACTCGGGTTAAATCCATTCCATTCCATTCCTTTCCATTCCATTCCATTCCATTCTATTCCACTCGCGAAGATTGAATTCCATTGTATTCGTTTCCATTCCATTCCATTCCTTTCCATTCAATTCCATTCCACTCGGGTTGATTCCATTCCATTCCATTCTGTTCCATTCCACTCGGGCTGATTCCATTCCATGCCATTCCATTCCACTGCGTTCCATTCCATTAAATTCCATTCCATTCCATTCCAATCCATTCCTTTGCATTTGTGATGATTCCGTTTCATTGCCGTCCATTCCATTCCATTCCATTCCACTCAGGTTTATACAATTTCATTCAATTCCATTCCATTCCTTTCCATTCCATTCAATTCCAGTCGGGTTTATTAAATTCCATTCTATTCCATTCCATTCCATTCCATCACATTACATTCCACTATGGTTGATTCCATTCCATTCAATTCCACTTCATTCCACTCCATTCCATTCCATTCCATTCCATTGTATTCCATTACACACGGTTTGATTCAGTTCCATTCCTTCCATTCCATTCAATTCCATTCCTTTCCATTCCATTCCATTCCATTTCTATCCATTTGATTTCATTCCATTCCATTCTATTCCATTCCATTACATTATATTCCACTCTGGTTGATTCCATTTCATTCCATTCTATTTCATTCCATTCCATTCCATTCCATTCTACTCGAGTTCTTTCCATTACAATTCAGTCTATTCCATTCCATTCCAATCCATTCCATTGCATTCCAATCCATTGGATTCGGATTTGTTACATTCCACTCCACTCCATTCCATTCCATTCCATTCCATTCTATTCAATTCCGTTCCATTCCCTTCACTTCGTTGCATTCCATTCCATTCCATTCCACTAGTGTTGATTCCATTCCTTTCTAATCCATTCTATTCCATTCCTTTCCATTCCATTCTATTCCATGCCACTCCATTCCTCTCTGGTTGATTCCATTCTATTCCGTTTCACTCCATTCCATTCCATTCCATTCTATTCCATTCCATTCCATTCCGTTCCATTCCTTTCAGTTTCCTTCCATTCCATTCCATTCCATTCCACTGGGGATGTTTCCATTCCATTCCATTTCAATTCATTCCATTCCACTCCTTTCCATTCCATTCCATACCACTCGTGTTGATTCCATTCCATTCCATTCCATTCCATTCCATTCCATTCCATTCCTTTCCACTCTATTTGATTACATTCATTCTATTCCATTCCATTCCAATCCATTCCATGCCATTACATTCAACTTGGATTGATTCCGTTCCATTCCGTTCCGTTTCATTCCATTCCATTCCTTGCCATTCCATTCCATTCCATTCCTTTCCGTTCCTTTCCATTCCATTCCATTCCATTCCATTCCGTTCCATTCCATTCACCTCGGGATGATACCTTTCCATTCCATTCCATTCCATTCCATTCCATTCCATCCCATTCAATTCTCTCGAGTTGTTTGCAGTCCTTTCCTTTCTATTCCATTCCATTCCATTCCATTGCATTCCATTCCATTCCATTCCGTTTCATTCCATTCCATTCTATTCCATTCCATTCCATTGCATTCCATTCCATTCCATTCCATTGCATTCCATTCCATTCCATTCCAATCCATTCCATTGCATTCCATTCCATTCCATTCCATTCCATTCCACCTGGATTTGTTCCATTCCAATCCAATCCATTCCATTCCATTCCATTCCATTCCATTCCATTCCATTCCATTCCATTCCATTCTATTCCACTCGTGTTGATTCCAATCCATTCCACTCAATTCCATTCCATTTCATTCCATTCCTTTCCACTCGGGCTGATTCCATTCCATTCCCTTCCATTGCTTTCCATTCAATTCCATTCAATTCTCTCTGGTTGATTCCCTTCCTTTCCTTTCTATTCCATTTCATTCCATTCCACTCGGGTTGATTTCATTCCATTCCATTCCATTCCATTCCATTCCGTTCCATTCCATTCCATTCCACTTGGGTTGGCTCCATTCCATTCCATTTAATTCGATTCCATTCCATTCCTTTCCATTCCATTCCATTCCATTCAGGTTGATTGAATTCCATTCCATTCCATTCAATACAATTCCATTCCATTCCTCTCGTGTTGATTACATTCCATTCTACTCTGTTCCATTCCACTCCACTTCATTGCATTCCATTCCATTCCATTCCATTCCACTTGGGTTGATTCCATTCCACTCCATTCCATTCCATTTCATTCTTTTCCTTTCCATTCCATTCCACTCTTTTCCATTCCATTCCATTCCACTCAGGTTGATTCCATTCCATTCCATTCCATTCCATTCTATTCCATTCCACTACGGATGATTCCATTCCATTCCACTTCATTCCATTCCATTGCATTCCATACCATTCCGTTCCATTCCATTTCACTCCTGTTGATTCCTTTCCTTTCCTTTCCATTCCATTCCTTTGCATTCCATTCCACTCTGGTTGATTCCAGTCCATTCCTTTCCATTCCATTCCACTCGGATTGATTCTCTTCCATTCTTTTCCATTCCATTCCATTCCATTCCATGCCATTCCATTCCATTCCGTTCCATGCCATTCCATTCCATTCCACTCAATTTGATTGAATTTCATTGTGTTCCATTCCATTCCATTCCATTCCTGTTGATTCAATTTCATTCTATTCCATTCCATTGCATTCCCTTCCATTCCACTCAGGTTGATTGTATTCCATTCCACACCATTCCATTCCATTCAATTCCATTCCATTCCAGTTGATTCAATTCCATTCCTTTTTTTTCCATTCTATTCCATTTTACTCCTGTTCATTGTATTCTATTCCATTCCATTCCACTAGGGTTGATTCATTTCCATTAAATTCCTTTCCAATCCATTTCATTCCATTCCACTCGTGTTGATAAAATTCCCCTCTATTCCATTCCATTCTGTTCCATTCAATTCCATGCCATTCAACTCGCGTTGATTCCATTCCATCCCTTTCCATTCCATTCCATTCCATGGCATTCCACTCGGGAAATTTCCATTCCATTCCATTCCATTCGATTCCATAACATAATGTTACATTACGTTACATTCCACTCAGGATGATTCAATTCCATTCCATTCAATTCCATTCCATAACATTCCATTACATTCAACTCGGTTTGACTCCATTCCACTCCATTCAATTCCATTCCATTCATTCCATTCCATTCTATTCCATTCCAATCGAATCCATTCCATTCCATTCCACTCGGGTTGATTCCATTCCATTCCATTCCATTGCATTCCATTCCATTCCATTCTTTTCCATTCCATTTCACTCGGGTTGATTCCATTCCATTCCATTCCATTCCATTCCATTCCATTCCATTCCTTTCCATTCCATTGCATTCCAATTCATTCCATACCATTCCATTCCATTCCATTCCATTTCATTCCATTCTATTCTATTCCATTCCATTCCATTCAATTCCTTTCCACTGGTGTTGATTCCATTCCATTCCATTCCACTCCATTCCCTTCCGTTCCATTCTATTCCATTCCATTCCATTCCATTCCATTCCATTCCATTCCTTTCCACTCGTGTTGATTCAGTTTCATTCTATTCCATTCCATTCAATACCATTCCATTCTATTCCATGCAATTCCTTTCCATTGCACTCAGGTTGAATCAATTCCGTTGCATTCCATTCCATTCCATTCTATTACCTTCCATTCAATTCCACTCCACTCGGGTTAATTCAATTCCATTCTATTCCATTCCATTCCACTCAATTCCATTCCAGTCCACTCGTTTTGATTTAATTCCATTCTATTCCATTCCATTCCATTACATTCCATACCATTGCATTCTACTCGGTTTGCTTCAATTCCATTGCATTCCATTCTATTCCATTACATTCCATAAAATTGCATTCTACTCGGTTTACTTCAATTCCATTGCATTCCATTCTATTCCAATCCATTGCGTTCTATTCCATTCGAGTTGATTCAATTCCATTCACTTCCATTCTATTCCATTCTATTCCATTTCGTTCCATTCCATTCCAATCCATCCCAGTTGATTCAATTCCATTTTATTCCATTTCATTCCATTCCATTCCATTTCATTCCACTCGGGTTGCCTCAACTCCATTCTAATCCATTCCATTCCATTACCTTCCATACCATTCCACTCGGATTTATTCCATTCCATTCCATTCCATTTCTTTCCATTCCATTCAATTCCATTCCAGTTGATTCCACTCCATTCCATTTCATTCCATTCCATTCCATTCCTGTTGTTTCCATTCCATTGTATTCTATTCCATTCCTTTCCATTCTACTTCAATTGATTCAATTTAATTCTATTGAATACCCTTCCTTTCCATTCCATTCCATTCCATTCCATTCCACTGAGGATGACTCCATTCCATTCCATTCCATTCCATTCCATTACATTACATTACACTCGGGTTGATGCAATTCTATTCCATTTCATTCCATTCTCTTCGATTCAATTCCATTCCATTCCATTCCATTCCACTCGGGTGGGTACAATTCCCTTCTAATCCATACCATTCCATTCCATTCCATTCCATTCAATGACATTACATTACATTCCATGACATTACATTACATTCCACTCGGGTTGATTCCATTCCAGTCCATTCCATTCCATTCAAGTTGATTCAATTCCATTCGATTCCATTCCATTCCATTCCACTCGGGTTGGTTCAATTCCATTCAATTCCATTCCATTCCATTCCATTCCATTCCATTCCATTCCGTTCCATTCCATTCCCTTCCATTTCATTCCATTGCATTCTATTCCTTTCCATTCCATTCCTTTCTATTCCATTCCATTCCATTTCATTCCATTCCATTCCATTCCAATCCATTGCATTCCATTCCAATCCAATCCATTCCATTCCATTCCATTCTATTCCATTCCATTCCATTCCTTTCCATTCCATTCCATTCCTTTTCAGTCTGGTTGATTCCATTGCATTCCATTCCATTCCATTCCATTCCATTCCTTTCCCCTCGGGTTGATTCCACCCCTTTACATTCCATTACATTACTTTCCATTTCATTCCACTCCGGTTGTTTCCATTCCATTCCATTCCATTCCATTGCATTCCATTCCATTCCATTCCCCTTTGGTTGATTCCACTCCTTTCCATTCCATTTCTTTCCTTCCATTCATTTCCCTTCCATACCATACCATTCCATTCCATTCCACTCGGGATGTTTCCATTCCATTTCATTCCACTCAGGATGATTCAATTCCACTCCATTCCATTCCATTTCTTTCCTTCCATTCATTTCCCTTCCATTCCATACCATTCCATTCCATTCGACTCGGGATGTTTCCATTCCATTCCATTCCACTAAGGATGATTCCATTCCATTCCATTCCATTCCATTCCATTCCGTTCCATTATATTACATTCCACTCGGTTTCACTCCATTCCACTCCATTCAATTCCATTCAATTCATTCCATTCCATTCCATTCCGTTCCATTCCATTCCATTCCATTCGGGTTGATTCCATTCCATTGCATTCCATTCCATTCCATTTAACTCCATTCCACTTGGGTTGAATCGATTCCATTCCATTCCATTCCACACGTGTTGATTCAACTCCATTCTATTGCATTGCATTCAATTCCATTCCATTCCACACGTGTTGATTCAACTCCATTCTATTGCATTGCATTCCATTCCATTCCATTCCATTCCTTCCCATTCTATTCCATTCCATTCCATTCCATTCCATTCCATTCCATTCCATTCCGTTCCACTCCGGATGATTCCATTCCATTCCATTCCATTTCATTCCATTCCATTCCGTTCCACTCAGGTTGATTCAATTCTATTCCATTCCATACCATTCCTTTCCATTCCATTCAATTCCAATCCATTCCATTCAATTCCACTCGGGTTGATTCCATTCCATTCCATTCCTTTCCCTTCCATTCCATTCCATTCCATTCCACTCGTGTTGATTCAATTCCATTCCATTCCACTCCATTCCATTCCTTTCCATTCCATTCCTTTCCCTTCCATTCCATTCCATTCCATTCCACTCGTGTTGATTCAATTCCATTCCAATCCAATCCATTCCCTTCCATTCTATTCCATTCCATTCCTTTCCACTGGTGTTGATTCTATTCCATTCCAATCCATTCCATTCCATTTCATTCCCTTGCATTCCACTCAGGTTGTTTCATTTCCATTGTATTCCATTCCATTCTATTCCATGCCATTCCGTTACATTGCATTCAGGTTGATTCAATTACTTTGCATTCCATTGCATTCCATTCCATTCCATTCAATTCCATTCCATTCTATTACCTACCATTCAATTCCTCTCCACTCGGGGCAATTCAATTCCATTCTATTCCATTCCATTCCACTCAATTCCTTTCCAGTCCACTCGTTTTGATTTAATTCCATTCAATTCCATTCCACTCCATTACATTCCATACCATTGCATTCCACTCGGGTTGATTCAATTCCATTGCATTCCCTTCTATTCCAATCCATTGTATTCCATTCCATTCAAGTTGACTCAATTCCTTTCACTTCCATTCTATTCCTTTCCATTCCATCCCAGTTGATTCAATTCCATTCTTTTCCATTTCATTCCATTTCATTCCATTCCATTCCGTTCCATTCCATTCCATTCTATTCCATTCCACTCGTGTTGGTTGACCTCATTTCTAATCCATTCCATTCCATTCCATTCCATACCTTTCCACTCGGATTGATTCCATTCCATTCCAGTCGATACCTTTCCACTTCATTTCATTCCATTCTATTCCATTCCTGTTTTTTCCATTCCATTGAATTCTATTCCTTTCTTTTCCATTCCACTCCAATTGATTCAATTTAATTCTATTCCATTCAAATCCATTGCATTCCATTCCACTCAGGTTGATTCCATTCCACTCCATTCCATTCCATTCCATCCCATTCCACTCCACTCATGATGGTTCCTTTCCATTCCATTCTATTCCATTCCATTTCAATCCATTCCACTCGGGTTTTTTCCATGCCATTGCATTGAATTCCTTTCCATTCCATTCATTCCTTTCCATTGTATTCCATTCCATTTAAATCCAATCCATTCCATTCCATTCCAGTTGATTAAATTCCATTCCATTACGTTTCACTCCACTCGGGTTGATTCCATTCTATTTAATTCCATTGCATTCCATTCCCTTCCACTCTGGTTGATTCCATTCCATTCAATTCCACTCCATTCCATTCCTTTCCATTCCATTCCATTCCATTCCATTGCATTCCATTTCACTCAGGTTGATTCAGTTCCATTCTATTCCATTCCATTCCATTCCATTCCATTCCATTCCACTCTTGTTGATTGCATTCCATTCCATTCCATTCCATTCCATTCCATTCCATTTCATTCCATTCCACTCGGGATGATTCCATTCCATTCCATTTCATTCCATTCCACTCCACTCCTTTCCATTCCACTCCATTGTACTCTTGTTTATTCCATTCCATTCCATTCCGTTCCTTTCCATTCCACTCCATTCCACTCGTGTTGATTCCATTTCATTCTATTCCATTCCATTCCATTCCATTCCATTCCATTGCACTTGATTTGATTCCATTCCATTCCATTCCATTTCATTCCATTCCGTTCGTTTCCATTCCATTCCATTCCTTTCCATTCCATTCCATTCCATTCCTTTCCATTCCACTCGGGATGATACCATTCCATTCCATTCCAATCTTTCGGGTTGATTCCATTCCTTTCCTTTCTATTCAATTTCATTCCATTCCACTCAATTCCACTCGGGTTGATAGCATTCCATTCCATTCCATTGCATTCCATTCCATTCCATTACCGCTCAGGTTGATTCCTTTCCAATCCATTCTATTCCATTCCCTTTCATTCCATTCCATTCCGATCCATTTACTCATATTGATTCCATTCCATTCCATTTCTTTCCATTCCATTCCATTCCGTTCGAGTCAGGTTGATTCACTTCCATTCCATTCCACACCATTCCATTCCATTCCACTCGTGTTGATTACATTCCTTTCTATTCCATTCCATTCCATTCCATTCCATTGCTTTCCATTCCATACCCTTCCACTTGTGTTGTTTCCATTCCATTCCTTTCCATTTCACTCAGGTTGATTCAGTTCCATTCTATTCTATTCCATTCCATTCCATTCCATTCCATTCCCTTCCATCCCATTCCATTCCATTCCACTCGGTTTGATTCCATTCCATTCCATTTCATTCCATTCCCTTCCACTCCTTTCCATTCCATTCCATTAAATTTCATTCCATTCCACTCGGGATGTTTCCATTCCATTCCATTTCATTCCATTCCATTCCACTCCTGTCCATTCCGTTCCATTCCACTCATGTTGATTGCATTCCATTCCATTCCATTCCATTCCATTCCATTCCATTCCATTCCATTCCATTCAACTTGGGTTGATTCCATTTCATTCTATTCTATTCCATTCCATTCCTTTCCATTTCACTCAGGTTGATTCAGCTCCATTCTATTCCATTCCATTCCATTCCATTCCATTCCATTCCATTCCATTCCACTCAGGTTTATTTTATTCAATTCCGTTACATTCCACTCCATTGCAATCCATTCCATCCATTCCATTCCATTCCATTCCATTTCTTTCGATTTGATTCCTTTCCATTCAATTCCATTCCATTCCATTGCATTCTAATCGTGTTGTTTCCATTCCATTACATTCTATTCCATTCCATTCCATTGCATTCCAATCCATTCCACTCGAATTGATTCCATTTCATTCCATTCCAATCCATTCCATTCCATTCCATTCCACTCAGCATGATTCCATTCTTTTGATTCTATTACATTCCATTCCTTTCCATTCGTTTCATTCCATTCCATTCCATTCCAAGCCACTTTTGTTGATTCTGTTCCTTTCAATTCCATTCCATTCCATTCCTTTCAATTCCATTCCATTCCATGCCATTCCATTCCTCCCAGGTTGATTCCGTTCCATTGCATTACATTCGTGTTGATTCAGTTCTATTCTTTTCAATTCCATTCCATTCCATTCCATTACACTCCAATCTATTCAAGTCATGTTGATTCCATTCCATTGCATTCCATTCCATTGCATTCCATTCCATTCTATTCCATTCCACTCGGGTTAAATCCATTCCATTCCATTCCTTTCCATTCCATTCCATTCCATTCTATTCCACTCGCGAAGATTGAATTCCATTGTATTCGTTTCCATTCCATTCCATTCCTTTCCATTCAATTCCATTCCACTCTCGTTGATTCCATTCCATTCCATTCTGTTCCATTCCACTCGGGCTGATTCCATTCCATGCCATTCCATTCCACTGCGTTCCATTCCATTAAATTCCATTCCATTCCATTCCAATCCATTCCTTTGCATTTGTGATGATTCCGTTTCATTGCCGTCCATTCCATTCCATTCCATTCCACTCAGGTTTATACAATTTCATTCAATTCCATTCCATTCCTTTCCATTCCATTCAATTCCAGTCGGGTTTATTAAATTCCATTCTATTCCATTCCATTCCATTCCATCACATTACATTCCACTATGGTTGATTCCATTCCATTCAATTCCACTTCATTCCACTCCATTCCATTCCATTCCATTCCATTGTATTCCATTACACACGGTTTGATTCAGTTCCATTCCTTCCATTCCATTCAATTCCATTCCTTTCCATTCCATTCCATTCCATTTCTATCCATTTGATTTCATTCCATTCCATTCTATTCCATTCCATTACATTATATTCCACTCTGGTTGATTCCATTTCATTCCATTCTATTTCATTCCATTCCATTCCATTCCATTCTACTCGAGTTCTTTCCATTACAATTCAGTCTATTCCATTCCATTCCAATCCATTCCATTGCGTTCCAATCCATTGGATTCGGATTTGTTACATTCCACTCCACTCCATTCCATTCCATTCCATTCCATTCTATTCAATTCCGTTCCATTCCCTTCACTTCGTTGCATTCCATTCCATTCCATTCCACTAGTGTTGATTCCATTCCTTTCTAATCCATTCTATTCCATTCCTTTCCATTCCATTCTATTCCATGCCACTCCATTCCTCTCTGGTTGATTCCATTCTATTCCGTTTCACTCCATTCCATTCCATTCCATTCTATTCCATTCCATTCCATTCCGTTCCATTCCTTTCAGTTTCCTTCCATTCCATTCCATTCCATTCCACTGGGGATGTTTCCATTCAATTCCATTTCAATTCATTCCATTCCACTCCTTTCCATTCCATTCCATACCACTCGTGTTGATTCCATTCCATTCCATTCCATTCCATTCCATTCCATTCCTTTCCACTCTATTTGATTACATTCATTCTATTCCATTCCATTCCAATCCATTCCATGCCATTACATTCCACTTGGATTGATTCCGTTCCATTCCGTTCCGTTTCATTCCATTCCATTCCTTGCCATTCCATTCCATTCCATTCCTTTCCGTTCCTTTCCATTCCATTCCATTCCATTCCATTCCATTCCGTTCCATTCCATTCACCTCGGGATGATACCTTTCCATTCCATTCCATTCCATTCCATTCCATTCCATTCCATTCCATTCCATTCCATCCCATTCAATTCTCTCGAGTTGTTTGCAGTCCTTTCCTTTCTATTCCATTCCATTCCATTCCATTGCATTCCATTCCATTCCATTCCGTTTCATTCCATTCCATTCTATTCCATTCCATTCCATTGCATTCCATTCCATTCCATTCCATTGCATTCCATTCCATTCCATTCCATTCCATTCCACCTGGATTTGTTCCATTCCAATCCAATCCATTCCATTCCATTCCATTCCATTCCATTCCATTCCATTCCATTCTATTCCACTCGTGTTGATTCCAATCCATTCCACTCAATTCCATTCCATTTCATTCCATTCCTTTCCACTCGGGCTGATTCCATTCCATTCCCTTCCATTGCTTTCCATTCAATTCCATTCAATTCTCTCTGGTTGATTCCCTTCCTTTCCTTTCTATTCCATTTCATTCCATTCCACTCGGGTTGATTTCATTCCATTCCATTCCATTCCATTCCATTCCGTTCCATTCCATTCCATTCCACTTGGGTTGGCTCCATTCCATTCCATTTAATTCGATTCCATTCCATTCCTTTCCATTCCATTCCATTCCATTCAGGTTGATTGAATTCCATTCCATTCCATTCAATACAATTCCATTCCATTCCTCTCGTGTTGATTACATTCCATTCTACTCCGTTCCATTCCACTCCACTTCATTGCATTCCATTCCATTCCATTCCATTCCACTTGGGTTGATTCCATTCCACTCCATTCCATTCCATTTCATTCTTTTCCTTTCCATTCCATTCCACTCTTTTCCATTCCATTCCATTCCACTCAGGTTGATTCCATTCCATTCCATTCCATTCCATTCTATTCCATTCCACTACGGATGATTCCATTCCATTCCACTTCATTCCATTCCATTGCATTCCATACCATTCCGTTCCATTCCATTTCACTCCTGTTGATTCCTTTCCTTTCCTTTCCATTCCATTCCTTTGCATTCCATTCCACTCTGGTTGATTCCAGTCCATTCCTTTCCATTCCATTCCACTCGGATTGATTCTCTTCCATTCTTTTCCATTCCATTCCATTCCATTCCATGCCATTCCATTCCATTCCGTTCCATGCCATTCCATTCCATTCCACTCAATTTGATTGAATTTCATTGTGTTCCATTCCATTCCATTCCATTCCTGTTGATTCAATTTCATTCTATTCCATTCCATTGCATTCCCTTCCATTCCACTCAGGTTGATTGTATTCCATTCCACACCATTCCATTCCATTCAATTCCATTCCATTCCAGTTGATTCAATTCCATTCCTTTTTTTTCCATTCTATTCCATTTTACTCCTGTTCATTGTATTCTATTCCATTCCATTCCACTAGGGTTGATTCATTTCCATTAAATTCCTTTCCAATCCATTTCATTCCATTCCACTCGTGTTGATAAAATTCCCCTCTATTCCATTCCATTCTGTTCCATTCAATTCCATGCCATTCAACTCGCGTTGATTCCATTCCATCCCTTTCCATTCCATTCCATTCCATGGCATTCCACTCGGGAAATTTCCATTCCATTCCATTCCATTCGATTCCATAACATAATGTTACATTACGTTACATTCCACTCAGGATGATTCAATTCCATTCCATTCAATTCCATTCCATAACATTCCATTACATTCAACTCGGTTTGACTCCATTCCACTCCATTCAATTCCATTCCATTCATTCCATTCCATTCTATTCCATTCCAATCGAATCCATTCCATTCCATTCCACTCGGGTTGATTCCATTCCATTCCATTCCATTGCATTCCATTCCATTCCATTCTTTTCCATTCCATTTCACTCGGGTTGATTCCATTCCATTCCATTCCATTCCATTCCATTCCATTCCATTCCATTCCTTTCCATTCCATTGCATTCCAATTCATTCCATACCATTCCATTCCATTCCATTCCATTTCATTCCATTCTATTCTATTCCATTCCATTCCATTCAATTCCTTTCCACTGGTGTTGATTCCATTCCATTCCATTCCACTCCATTCCCTTCCGTTCCATTCTATTCCATTCCATTCCATTCCATTCCATTCCATTCCATTCCTTTCCACTCGTGTTGATTCAGTTTCATTCTATTCCATTCCATTCAATACCATTCCATTCTATTCCATGCAATTCCTTTCCATTGCACTCAGGTTGAATCAATTCCGTTGCATTCCATTCCATTCCATTCTATTACCTTCCATTCAATTCCACTCCACTCGGGTTAATTCAATTCCATTCTATTCCATTCCATTCCACTCAATTCCATTCCAGTCCACTCGTTTTGATTTAATTCCATTCTATTCCATTCCATTCCATTACATTCCATACCATTGCATTCTACTCGGTTTGCTTCAATTCCATTGCATTCCATTCTATTCCATTACATTCCATAAAATTGCATTCTACTCGGTTTACTTCAATTCCATTGCATTCCATTCTATTCCAATCCATTGCGTTCTATTCCATTCGAGTTGATTCAATTCCATTCACTTCCATTCTATTCCATTCTATTCCATTTCGTTCCATTCCATTCCAATCCATCCCAGTTGATTCAATTCCATTTTATTCCATTTCATTCCATTCCATTCCATTTCATTCCACTCGGGTTGCCTCAACTCCATTCTAATCCATTCCATTCCATTACCTTCCATACCATTCCACTCGGATTTATTCCATTCCATTCCATTCCATTTCTTTCCATTCCATTCAATTCCATTCCAGTTGATTCCACTCCATTCCATTTCATTCCATTCCATTCCATTCCTGTTGTTTACATTCCATTGTATTCTATTCCATTCCTTTCCATTCTACTTCAATTGATTCAATTTAATTCTATTGAATACCCTTCCTTTCCATTCCATTCCATTCCATTCCATTCCACTGAGGATGACTCCATTCCATTCCATTCCATTCCATTCCATTACATTACATTACACTCGGGTTGATGCAATTCTATTCCATTTCATTCCATTCTCTTCGATTCAATTCCATTCCATTCCATTCCATTCCACTCGGGTGGGTACAATTCCCTTCTAATCCATACCATTCCATTCCATTCCATTCCATTCAATGACATTACATTACATTCCATGACATTACATTACATTCCACTCGGGTTGATTCCATTCCAGTCCATTCCATTCCATTCAAGTTGATTCAATTCCATTCGATTCCATTCCATTCCATTCCACTCGGGTTGGTTCAATTCCATTCAATTCCATTCCATTCCATTCCATTCCATTCCATTCCATTCCGTTCCATTCCATTCCCTTCCATTTCATTCCATTGCATTCTATTCCTTTCCATTCCATTCCTTTCTATTCCATTCCATTCCATTTCATTCCATTCCATTCCATTCCAATCCATTGCATTCCATTCCAATCCAATCCATTCCATTCCATTCCATTCTATTCCATTCCATTCCATTCCTTTCCATTCCATTCCATTCCTTTTCAGTCTGGTTGATTCCATTGCATTCCATTCCATTCCATTCCATTCCATTCCTTTCCCCTCGGGTTGATTCCACCCCTTTACATTCCATTACATTACTTTCCATTTCATTCCACTCCGGTTGTTTCCATTCCATTCCATTCCATTCCATTGCATTCCATTCCATTCCATTCCCCTTTGGTTGATTCCACTCCTTTCCATTCCATTTCTTTCCTTCCATTCATTTCCCTTCCATACCATACCATTCCATTCCATTCCACTCGGGATGTTTCCATTCCATTTCATTCCACTCAGGATGATTCAATTCCACTCCATTCCATTCCATTTCTTTCCTTCCATTCATTTCCCTTCCATTCCATACCATTCCATTCCATTCGACTCGGGATGTTTCCATTCCATTCCATTCCACTAAGGATGATTCCATTCCATTCCATTCCATTCCATTCCATTCCGTTCCATTATATTACATTCCACTCGGTTTCACTCCATTCCACTCCATTCAATTCCATTCAATTCATTCCATTCCATTCCATTCCGTTCCATTCCATTCCATTCCATTCGGGTTGATTCCATTCCATTGCATTCCATTCCATTCCATTTAACTCCATTCCACTTGGGTTGAATCGATTCCATTCCATTCCATTCCACACGTGTTGATTCAACTCCATTCTATTGCATTGCATTCAATTCCATTCCATTCCACACGTGTTGATTCAACTCCATTCTATTGCATTGCATTCCATTCCATTCCATTCCATTCCTTCCCATTCTATTCCATTCCATTCCATTCCATTCCATTCCATTCCATTCCATTCCGTTCCACTCCGGATGATTCCATTCCATTCCATTCCATTTCATTCCATTCCATTCCGTTCCACTCAGGTTGATTCAATTCTATTCCATTCCATACCATTCCTTTCCATTCCATTCAATTCCAATCCATTCCATTCAATTCCACTCGGGTTGATTCCATTCCATTCCATTCCTTTCCCTTCCATTCCATTCCATTCCATTCCACTCGTGTTGATTCAATTCCATTCCATTCCACTCCATTCCATTCCTTTCCATTCCATTCCTTTCCCTTCCATTCCATTCCATTCCATTCCACTCGTGTTGATTCAATTCCATTCCAATCCAATCCATTCCCTTCCATTCTATTCCATTCCATTCCTTTCCACTGGTGTTGATTCTATTCCATTCCAATCCATTCCATTCCATTTCATTCCCTTGCATTCCACTCAGGTTGTTTCATTTCCATTGTATTCCATTCCATTCTATTCCATGCCATTCCGTTACATTGCATTCAGGTTGATTCAATTACTTTGCATTCCATTGCATTCCATTCCATTCCATTCAATTCCATTCCATTCTATTACCTACCATTCAATTCCTCTCCACTCGGGGCAATTCAATTCCATTCTATTCCATTCCATTCCACTCAATTCCTTTCCAGTCCACTCGTTTTGATTTAATTCCATTCAATTCCATTCCACTCCATTACATTCCATACCATTGCATTCCACTCGGGTTGATTCAATTCCATTGCATTCCCTTCTATTCCAATCCATTGTATTCCATTCCATTCAAGTTGACTCAATTCCTTTCACTTCCATTCTATTCCTTTCCATTCCATCCCAGTTGATTCAATTCCATTCTTTTCCATTTCATTCCATTTCATTCCATTCCATTCCGTTCCATTCCATTCCATTCTATTCCATTCCACTCGTGTTGGTTGACCTCATTTCTAATCCATTCCATTCCATTCCATTCCATACCTTTCCACTCGGATTGATTCCATTCCATTCCAGTCGATACCTTTCCACTTCATTTCATTCCATTCTATTCCATTCCTGTTTTTTCCATTCCATTGAATTCTATTCCTTTCTTTTCCATTCCACTCCAATTGATTCAATTTAATTCTATTCCATTCAAATCCATTGCATTCCATTCCACTCAGGTTGATTCCATTCCACTCCATTCCATTCCATTCCATCCCATTCCACTCCACTCATGATGGTTCCTTTCCATTCCATTCTATTCCATTCCATTTCAATCCATTCCACTCGGGTTTTTTCCATGCCATTGCATTGAATTCCTTTCCATTCCATTCATTCCTTTCCATTGTATTCCATTCCATTTAAATCCAATCCATTCCATTCCATTCCAGTTGATTAAATTCCATTCCATTACGTTTCACTCCACTCGGGTTGATTCCATTCTATTTAATTCCATTGCATTCCATTCCCTTCCACTCTGGTTGATTCCATTCCATTCAATTCCACTCCATTCCATTCCTTTCCATTCCATTCCATTCCATTCCATTGCATTCCATTTCACTCAGGTTGATTCAGTTCCATTCTATTCCATTCCATTCCATTCCATTCCATTCCATTCCACTCTTGTTGATTGAATTCCATTCCATTCCATTCCATTCCATTCCATTCCATTTCATTCCATTCCACTCGGGATGATTCCATTCCATTCCATTTCATTCCATTCCACTCCACTCCTTTCCATTCCACTCCATTGTACTCTTGTTTATTCCATTCCATTCCATTCCGTTCCTTTCCATTCCACTCCATTCCACTCGTGTTGATTCCATTTCATTCTATTCCATTCCATTCCATTCCATTCCATTCCATTGCACTTGATTTGATTCCATTCCATTCCATTCCATTTCATTCCATTCCGTTCGTTTCCATTCCATTCCATTCCTTTCCATTCCATTCCATTCCATTCCTTTCCATTCCACTCGGGATGATACCATTCCATTCCATTCCAATCTTTCGGGTTGATTCCATTCCTTTCCTTTCTATTCAATTTCATTCCATTCCACTCAATTCCACTCGGGTTGATAGCATTCCATTCCATTCCATTGCATTCCATTCCATTCCATTACCGCTCAGGTTGATTCCTTTCCAATCCATTCTATTCCATTCCCTTTCATTCCATTCCATTCCGATCCATTTACTCATATTGATTCCATTCCATTCCATTTCTTTCCATTCCATTCCATTCCGTTCGAGTCAGGTTGATTCACTTCCATTCCATTCCACACCATTCCATTCCATTCCACTCGTGTTGATTACATTCCTTTCTATTCCATTCCATTCCATTCCATTCCATTGCTTTCCATTCCATACCCTTCCACTTGTGTTGTTTCCATTCCATTCCTTTCCATTTCACTCAGGTTGATTCAGTTCCATTCTATTCTATTCCATTCCATTCCATTCCATTCCATTCCCTTCCATCCCATTCCATTCCATTCCACTCGGTTTGATTCCATTCCATTCCATTTCATTCCATTCCCTTCCACTCCTTTCCATTCCATTCCATTAAATTTCATTCCATTCCACTCGGGATGTTTCCATTCCATTCCATTTCATTCCATTCCATTCCACTCCTGTCCATTCCGTTCCATTCCACTCATGTTGATTGCATTCCATTCCATTCCATTCCATTCCATTCCATTCCATTCCATTCCATTCAACTTGGGTTGATTCCATTTCATTCTATTCTATTCCATTCCATTCCTTTCCATTTCACTCAGGTTGATTCAGCTCCATTCTATTCCATTCCATTCCATTCCATTCCATTCCATTCCATTCCATTCCACTCAGGTTTATTTTATTCAATTCCGTTACATTCCACTCCATTGCAATCCATTCCATCCATTCCATTCCATTCCATTCCATTTCTTTCGATTTGATTCCTTTCCATTCAATTCCATTCCATTCCATTGCATTCTAATCGTGTTGTTTCCATTCCATTACATTCTATTCCATTCCATTCCATTGCATTCCAATCCATTCCACTCGAATTGATTCCATTTCATTCCATTCCAATCCATTCCATTCCATTCCATTCCACTCAGCATGATTCCATTCTTTTGATTCTATTACATTCCATTCCTTTCCATTCGTTTCATTCCATTCCATTCCATTCCAAGCCACTTTTGTTGATTCTGTTCCTTTCAATTCCATTCCATTCCATTCCTTTCAATTCCATTCCATTCCATGCCATTCCATTCCTCCCAGGTTGATTCCATTCCATTGCATTACATTCGTGTTGATTCAGTTCTATTCTTTTCAATTCCATTCCATTCCATTCCATTACACTCCAATCTATTCAAGTCATGTTGATTCCATTCCATTGCATTCCATTCCATTGCATTCCATTCCATTCTATTCCATTCCACTCGGGTTAAATCCATTCCATTCCATTCCTTTCCATTCCATTCCATTCCATTCTATTCCACTCGCGAAGATTGAATTCCATTGTATTCGTTTCCATTCCATTCCATTCCTTTCCATTCAATTCCATTCCACTCTCGTTGATTCCATTCCATTCCATTCTGTTCCATTCCACTCGGGCTGATTCCATTCCATGCCATTCCATTCCACTGCGTTCCATTCCATTAAATTCCATTCCATTCCATTCCAATCCATTCCTTTGCATTTGTGATGATTCCGTTTCATTGCCGTCCATTCCATTCCATTCCATTCCACTCAGGTTTATACAATTTCATTCAATTCCATTCCATTCCTTTCCATTCCATTCAATTCCAGTCGGGTTTATTAAATTCCATTCTATTCCATTCCATTCCATTCCATCACATTACATTCCACTATGGTTGATTCCATTCCATTCAATTCCACTTCATTCCACTCCATTCCATTCCATTCCATTCCATTGTATTCCATTACACACGGTTTGATTCAGTTCCATTCCTTCCATTCCATTCAATTCCATTCCTTTCCATTCCATTCCATTCCATTTCTATCCATTTGATTTCATTCCATTCCATTCTATTCCATTCCATTACATTATATTCCACTCTGGTTGATTCCATTTCATTCCATTCTATTTCATTCCATTCCATTCCATTCCATTCTACTCGAGTTCTTTCCATTACAATTCAGTCTATTCCATTCCATTCCAATCCATTCCATTGCGTTCCAATCCATTGGATTCGGATTTGTTACATTCCACTCCACTCCATTCCATTCCATTCCATTCCATTCTATTCAATTCCGTTCCATTCCCTTCACTTCGTTGCATTCCATTCCATTCCATTCCACTAGTGTTGATTCCATTCCTTTCTAATCCATTCTATTCCATTCCTTTCCATTCCATTCTATTCCATGCCACTCCATTCCTCTCTGGTTGATTCCATTCTATTCCGTTTCACTCCATTCCATTCCATTCCATTCTATTCCATTCCATTCCATTCCGTTCCATTCCTTTCAGTTTCCTTCCATTCCATTCCATTCCATTCCACTGGGGATGTTTCCATTCAATTCCATTTCAATTCATTCCATTCCACTCCTTTCCATTCCATTCCATACCACTCGTGTTGATTCCATTCCATTCCATTCCATTCCATTCCATTCCATTCCTTTCCACTCTATTTGATTACATTCATTCTATTCCATTCCATTCCAATCCATTCCATGCCATTACATTCCACTTGGATTGATTCCGTTCCATTCCGTTCCGTTTCATTCCATTCCATTCCTTGCCATTCCATTCCATTCCATTCCTTTCCGTTCCTTTCCATTCCATTCCATTCCATTCCATTCCATTCCGTTCCATTCCATTCACCTCGGGATGATACCTTTCCATTCCATTCCATTCCATTCCATTCCATTCCATTCCATTCCATCCCATTCAATTCTCTCGAGTTGTTTGCAGTCCTTTCCTTTCTATTCCATTCCATTCCATTCCATTGCATTCCATTCCATTCCATTCCGTTTCATTCCATTCCATTCTATTCCATTCCATTCCATTGCATTCCATTCCATTCCATTCCATTGCATTCCATTCCATTCCATTCCATTCCATTCCACCTGGATTTGTTCCATTCCAATCCAATCCATTCCATTCCATTCCATTCCATTCCATTCCATTCCATTCCATTCTATTCCACTCGTGTTGATTCCAATCCATTCCACTCAATTCCATTCCATTTCATTCCATTCCTTTCCACTCGGGCTGATTCCATTCCATTCCCTTCCATTGCTTTCCATTCAATTCCATTCAATTCTCTCTGGTTGATTCCCTTCCTTTCCTTTCTATTCCATTTCATTCCATTCCACTCGGGTTGATTTCATTCCATTCCATTCCATTCCATTCCATTCCGTTCCATTCCATTCCATTCCACTTGGGTTGGCTCCATTCCATTCCATTTAATTCGATTCCATTCCATTCCTTTCCATTCCATTCCATTCCATTCAGGTTGATTGAATTCCATTCCATTCCATTCAATACAATTCCATTCCATTCCTCTCGTGTTGATTACATTCCATTCTACTCCGTTCCATTCCACTCCACTTCATTGCATTCCATTCCATTCCATTCCATTCCACTTGGGTTGATTCCATTCCACTCCATTCCATTCCATTTCATTCTTTTCCTTTCCATTCCATTCCACTCTTTTCCATTCCATTCCATTCCACTCAGGTTGATTCCATTCCATTCCATTCCATTCCATTCTATTCCATTCCACTACGGATGATTCCATTCCATTCCACTTCATTCCATTCCATTGCATTCCATACCATTCCGTTCCATTCCATTTCACTCCTGTTGATTCCTTTCCTTTCCTTTCCATTCCATTCCTTTGCATTCCATTCCACTCTGGTTGATTCCAGTCCATTCATTTCCATTCCATTCCACTCGGGTTGATTCTCTTCCATTCTTTTCCATTCCATTCCATTCCATTCCATGCCATTCCATTCCATTCCGTTCCATGCCATTCCATTCCATTCCACTCAATTTGATTGAATTTCATTGTGTTCCATTCCATTCCATTCCATTTCTGTTGATTCAATTTCATTCTATTCCATTCCATTGCATTCCCTTCCATTCCACTCAGGTTGATTGTATTCCATTCCACACCATTCCATTCCATTCAATTCCATTCCATTCCAGTTGATTCAATTCCATTCCTTTTTTTTCCATTCTATTCCATTTTACTCCTGTTCATTGTATTCTATTCCATTCCATTCCACTAGGGTTGATTCATTTCCATTAAATTCCTTTCCAATCCATTTCATTCCATTCCACTCGTGTTGATAAAATTCCCCTCTATTCCATTCCATTCTGTTCCATTCAATTCCATGCCATTCAACTCGCGTTGATTCCATTCCATCCCTTTCCATTCCATTCCATTCCATGGCATTCCACTCGGGAAGTTTCCATTCCATTCCATTCCATTCGATTCCATAACATAATGTTACATTACGTTACATTCCACTCAGGATGATTCAATTCCATTCCATTCAATTCCATTCCATAACATTCCATTACATTCAACTCGGTTTGACTCCATTCCACTCCATTCAATTCCATTCCATTCATTCCATTCCATTCTATTCCATTCCAATCGAATCCATTCCATTCCATTCCACTCGGGTTGATTCCATTCCATTCCATTCCATTGCATTCCATTCCATTCCATTCTTTTCCATTCCATTCCACTCGGGTTGATTCCATTCCATTCCATTCCATTCCATTCCATTCCATTCCATTCCATTCCATTCCATTCCTTTCCATTCCATTGCATTCCAATTCATTCCATACCATTCCATTCCATTCCATTCCATTTCATTCCATTCTATTCTATTCCATTCCATTCCATTCCATTCCATTCCATTCAATTCCTTTCCACTGGTGTTGATTCCATTCCATTCCATTCCACTCCATTCCCTTCCATTCCATTCTATTCCATTCCATTCCATTCCATTCCATTCCATTCCATTCCATTCCATTCCATTCCTTTCCACTCGTGTTGATTCAGTTTCATTCTATTCCATTCCATTCAATACCATTCCATTCTATTCCATGCAATTCCTTTCCATTGCACTCAGGTTGAATCAATTCCGTTGCATTCCATTCCATTCCATTCTATTACCTTCCATTCAATTCCACTCCACTCGGGTTAATTCAATTCCATTCTATTCCATTCCATTCCACTCAATTCCATTCCAGTCCACTCGTTTTGATTTAATTCCATTCTATTCCATTCCATTCCATTACATTCCATACCATTGCATTCTACTCGGTTTGCTTCAATTCCATTGCATTCCATTCTATTCCATTACATTCCATAAAATTGCATTCTACTCGGTTTACTTCAATTCCATTGCATTCCATTCTATTCCAATCCATTGCGTTCTATTCCATTCGAGTTGATTCAATTCCATTCACTTCCATTCTATTCCATTCTATTCCATTTCGTTCCATTCCATTCCAATCCATCCCAGTTGATTCAATTCCATTTTATTCCATTTCATTCCATTCCATTCCATTTCATTCCACTCGGGTTGCCTCAACTCCATTCTAATCCATTCCATTCCATTACCTTCCATACCATTCCACTCGGATTTATTCCATTCCATTCCATTCCATTTCTTTCCATTCCATTCAATTCCATTCCAGTTGATTCCACTCCATTCCATTTCATTCCATTCCATTCCATTCCTGTTGTTTCCATTCCATTGTATTCTATTCCATTCCTTTCCATTCTACTTCAATTGATTCAATTTAATTCTATTGAATACCCTTCCTTTCCATTCCATTCCATTCCATTCCATTCCATTCCACTGAGGATGACTCCATTCCATTCCATTCCATTCCATTCCATTACATTACACTCGGGTTGATGCAATTCTATTCCATTTCATTCCATTCTCTTCGATTCAATTCCATTCCATTCCATTCCATTCCACTCGGGTGGGTACAATTCCCTTCTAATCCATACCATTCCATTCCATTCCATTCCATTCAATGACATTACATTACATTCCATGACATTACATTACATTCCACTCGGGTTGATTCCATTCCAGTCCATTCCATTCCATTCAAGTTGATTCAATTCCATTCTATTCCATTCCATTCCATTCCACTCGGGTTGGTTCAATTCCATTCAATTCCATTCCATTCCATTCCATTCCATTCCGTTCCATTCCATTCCCTTCCATTTCATTCCATTGCATTCTATTCCTTTCCATTCCATTCCTTTCTATTCCATTCCATTCCATTTCATTCCATTCCATTCCATTCCAATCCATTGCATTCCATTCCAATCCAATCCATTCCATTCCATTCCATTCTATTCCATTCCATTCCATTCCTTTCCATTCCATTCCATTCCTTTTCAGTCTGGTTGATTCCATTGCATTCCATTCCATTCCATTCCATTCCATTCCTTTCCCCTCGGGTTGATTCCACCCCTTTACATTCCATTACATTACTTTCCATTTCATTCCACTCGGGTTGTTTCCATTCCATTCCATTCCATTCCATTGAATTCCATTCCATTCCATTCCCCTTTGGTTGATTCCACTCCTTTCCATTCCATTTCTTTCCTTCCATTCATTTCCCTTCCATTCCATACCATTCCATTCCATTCCACTCGGGATGTTTCCATTCCATTTCATTCCACTCAGGATGATTCAATTCCACTCCATTCCATTCCATTTCTTTCCTTCCATTCATTTCCCTTCCATTCCATACCATTCCATTCCATTCGACTCGGGATGTTTCCATTCCATTCCATTACACTAAGGATGATTCCATTCCATTCCATTCCATTCCATTCCATTCCGTTCCATTATATTACATTCCACTCGGTTTCACTCCATTCCACTCCATTCAATTCCATTCAATTCATTCCATTCCATTCCATTCCGTTCCATTCCATTCCATTCCATTCGGGTTGATTCCATTCCATTGCATTCCATTCCATTCCATTTCACTCCATTCCACTTGGGTTGAATCGATTCCATTCCATTCCATTCCACACGTGTTGATTCAACTCCATTCTATTGCATTGCATTCAATTCCATTCCATTCCACACGTGTTGATTCAACTCCATTCTATTGCATTGCATTCCATTCCATTCCATTCCATTCCTTCCCATTCTATTCCATTCCATTCCATTCCATTCCATTCCATTCCGTTCCACTCCGGATGATTCCATTCCATTCCATTCCATTTCATTCCATTCCATTCCGTTCCACTCAGGTTGATTCAATTCTATTCCATTCCATACCATTCCTTTCCATTCCATTCAATTCCAATCCATTCCATTCAATTCCACTCGGGTTGATTCCATTCCATTCCATTCCTTTCCCTTCCATTCCATTCCATTCCATTCCACTCGTGTTGATTCAATTCCATTCCATTCCACTCCATTCCATTCCTTTCCATTCCATTCCTTTCCCTTCCATTCCATTCCATTCCATTCCACTCGTGTTGATTCAATTCCATTCCAATCCAATCCATTCCCTTCCATTCTATTCCATTCCATTCCTTTCCACTGGTGTTGATTCTATTCCATTCCAATCCATTCCATTCCATTTCATTCCCTTGCATTCCACTCAGGTTGTTTCATTTCCATTGTATTCCATTCCATTCTATTCCATGCCATTCCGTTACATTGCATTCAGGTTGATTCAATTACTTTGCATTCCATTGCATTCCATTCCATTCCATTCAATTCCATTCCATTCTATTACCTACCATTCAATTCCTCTCCACTCGGGGCAATTCAATTCCATTCTATTCCATTCCATTCCACTCAATTCCTTTCCAGTCCACTCGTTTTGATTTAATTCCATTCAATTCCATTCCACTCCATTACATTCCATACCATTGCATTCCACTCGGGTTGATTCAATTCCATTGCATTCCCTTCTATTCCAATCCATTGTATTCCATTCCATTCAAGTTGACTCAATTCCTTTCACTTCCATTCTATTCCTTTCCATTCCATCCCAGTTGATTCAATTCCATTCTTTTCCATTTCATTCCATTTCATTCCATTCCATTCCGTTCCATTCCATTCCATTCTATTCCATTCCACTCGTGTTGGTTGACCTCATTTCTAATCCATTCCATTCCATTCCATTCCATACCTTTCCACTCGGATTGATTCCATTCCATTCCAGTCGATACCTTTCCACTTCATTTCATTCCATTCTATTCCATTCCTGTTTTTTCCATTCCATTGAATTCTATTCCTTTCTTTTCCATTCCACTCCAATTGATTCAATTTAATTCTATTCCATTCAAATCCATTGCATTCCATTCCACTCAGGTTGATTCCATTCCACTCCATTCCATTCCATTCCATCCCATTCCACTCCACTCATGATGGTTCCTTTCCATTCCATTCTATTCCATTCCATTTCAATCCATTCCACTCGGGTTTTTTCCATGCCATTGCATTGAATTCCTTTCCATTCCATTCATTCCTTTCCATTGTATTCCATTCCATTTAAATCCAATCCATTCCATTCCATTCCAGTTGATTCAATTCCATTCCATTACGTTTCACTCCACTCGGGTTGATTCCATTCTATTTAATTCCACTGCATTCCATTCCCTTCCACTCTGGTTGATTCCATTCCATTCCATTCCATTCCATTCCATTGCATTCCATTTCACTCAGGTTGATTCAGTTCCATTCTATTTCATTCCATTCCATTCCATACCATTCCATTCCATTCCACTCTTGTTGATTGCATTCCATTCCATTCCATTCCATTCCATTCAATTCCATTCCAATCCATTTCATTGCATTCCACTCGGGATGATTCCATTCCGTTCCATTTCATTCCATTCCATTCCACTCCTTTTCATTCCACTCCATTGTACTCTTGTTTATTCCATTCCATTCCATTCCTTTCCATTCCACTCCATTCCACTCGTGTTGATTCCATTTCATTCTATTCCATTCCATTCCATTCCATTCCATTCCATTCCATTCCATTCCATTGCACTTGATTTGATTCCATTCCATTCCATTCCATTTCATTCCATTCCGTTCGTTTCCATTCCATTCCATTCCTTTCTATTCCATTCCATTCCATTCCTTTCCATTCCACTCGGGATGATACCATTCCATTCCATTCCAATCTCTCGGGTTGATTCCATTCCTTTCCTTTCTATTCAATTTCATTCCATTCCACTCAATTCCACTCGGGTTGATAGCATTCCATTCCATTCCATTGCATTCCATTCCATTCCATTACCGCTCAGGTTGATTCCTTTCCAATCCATTCTATTCCATTCCCTTTCATTCCATTCCATTCCGATCCATTTACTCATATCGATTCCATTCCATTCCATTACTTTCCATTCCATTCCATTCCGTTCGAGTCAGGTTGATTCACTTCCATTCCATTCCACACCATTCCATTCCATTCCACTCGTGTTGATTACATTCTTTTCTATTCCATTCCATTCCATTGCTTTCCATTCCATACCCTTCCACTTGTGTTGTTTCCATTCCATTCCTTTCCATTTCACTCAGGTTGATTCAGTTCCATTCTATTCTATTCCATTCCATTCCATTCCATTCCATTCCATTCCCTTCCCTTCCATTACATTCCATTCCACTCGGTTTGATTCCATTCCATTCCATTTCATTCCATTCCCTTCCACTCCTTTCCATTCCATTCCATTAAATTTCATTCCATTCCACTCGGGATGTTTCCATTCCATTCCATTTCATTCCATTCCATTCCACTCCTGTCCATTCCGTTCCATTCCACTCATGTTGATTGCATTCCATTCCATTCCATTCCATTCCATTCCATTCAACTTGGGTTGATTCCATTTCATTCTATTCTATTCCATTCCATTCCTTTCCATTTCACTCAGGTTGATTCAGCTCCATTCTATTCCATTCCATTCCATTCCATTCCATTCCATTCCATTCCATTCCATTCCATTCCATTCCACTCAGGTTTATTTTATTCAATTCCGTTACATTCCACTCCATTGCAATCCATTCCATCCATTCCATTCCATTCCATTCCATTTCTTTCGATTTGATTCCTTTCAATTCCATTCCATTCCATTCTATTGCATTCCATGCCACTCCGGTTGATTCCATTCCTTTCCATTCCATTCCATTCCATTGCATTCTACTCGAGTTGTTTCCATTCCATTACATTCTATTCCATTCCATTCCATTGCATTCCAATCCATTCCACTTGAATTGATCCCATTTCATCCCATTCCAATCCATTCCATTCCATTCCATTCCATTCCACTCAGCATGATTCCATTCCATTCCATTCTTTTGATTCTATTACATTCCATTCCTTTCCATTCGTTTCATTCCATTCCATTCCATTCCAAGCCACTTTTGTTGATTCTGTTCCTTTCAATTCCATTCCATTCCATTCCTTTCAATTCCATTCCATTCCATGCCATTCCATTCCTCCCGGGTTGATTCCATTCCATTGCATTACATTCGTGTTGATTCAGTTCTATTCTTTTCAATTCCATTCCATTCCATTCCATTACACTCCAATCTATTCAAGTCATGTTGATTCCATTCCATTCCATTCCATTGCATTCCATTCCATTCCATTCCATTCCATTCCATTCCATTCCATTCCCCTCGGGTTAATTCCATTCCATTCCATTCCTTTCCATTCCATTCCATTCCATTCTATTCCACTCGCGAAGATTGAATTCCATTGTATTCGTTTCCATTCCATTCCATTCCTTTCCATTCAATTCCATTCCACTCGGGTTGATTCCATTCCATTCCATTCCTTCCCATTCCATTCCATTCTGTTCCATTCCACTCGGGCTGATTCCATTCCATGCCATTCCATTCCACTGCGTTCCATTCCATTAAATTCCATTCCATTCCGTTCCATTCCAATCCATTCCTTTCCATTTGTGATGATTCCGTTCCATTGCCGTCCATTCCATTCCATTCCATTCCACTCAGGTTTATACAATTTCATTCAATTCCATTCCATTCCTTTCCATTCCATTCAATTCCAGTCGGGTTTATTAAATTCCATTCTATTCCATTCCATTCCATTCCATCACATTACATTCCACTAGGGTTGATTCCATTCCATTCAATTCCACTTCATTCCACTCCACTCCATTCCATTCTTTTCCATTGTATTCCATTACACACGGTTTGATTCAGTTCCATTCCTTCCATTCCATTCAATTCCATTCCATTTCTAACCATTTGATTTCATTCCATTCCATTCTATTCCATTCCATTACGTTATATTCCACTCTGGTTGATACCATTTCATTCCATTCTATTTCGTTCCACTCCATTCCATTTCATTCCATTCCATTCCATTCCTGTTGTTTCCATTACATTGTATTCTATTCCATTCCTTTCCATTCTGCTTCAATTGATTCAATTTAATTCTATTGAATACCCTTCCATTCCATGCCATTCCATTCCATTCCATTCCACTGAGGATGACTCCATTCCATTCCATTCCATTCCATTCCATTTCACTCGGGTTGATGCAATTCTATTCTATTTCATTCCATTCTATTCGATTCCATTCCATTCCATTCCATTCCATTCCACTCGGGTGGGTACAATTCCCTTCTAATCCATACCATTCCATTCAATTCCATTCAATGACATTACATTACATTCCATGACATTACATTACATTCCACTCGGGTTGATTCCATTCCATTCCATTCCATTCAAGGTGATTCAATTCCATACTATTCCATTCCATTCCATTCCACTCGTGTTGGTTCAATTCCATTCCATTCCATTCCATTCCTTTCTATTCCATTCCATTCCATTTCTTTCCATTCCATTCCATTCCATTCCATTCCATTGCATTCCATTCCAATCCATTCCATTCCATTCCATTCCATTCCATTCCATTCCATTCCTTTTCAGTCGGGTTGATTCCATTGCATTCCATTCCATTCCATTCCATTCCATTCCATTCCATTCCATTCCTTTCCCCTCGGGTTGATTCCACCCCTTTACATTCCATTACATTACTTTCCATTTCATTCCACTCGGGTTGTTTCCATTCCATTCCATTCCATTCCATTCCATTCCATTGCATTCCATTCCATTCCATTCCACTTGGGTTGATTCCACTCCATTCCATTCCATTTCTTTCCTTCCATCCATTTCCCTTCCATTCCATACCATTCCATTCCATTCCACTCGGGATGTTTCCATTCCATTCCATTCCACTCAGGATGATTCAATTCCACTCCATTCCATTCCATTTCTTTCCTTCCATTCATATCCCTTCAATTCCATACCATTCCATTCCATTCGACTCGGGATGTTTCCATTCCATTCCATTGCACTAAGGATGATTCCATTCCATTCCATTCCATTCCATTCCATTCCATTCCATTCCATTCCATTCCTTTCCATTCCGTTCCATTATATTACATTCCACTCGGTTTCACTCCATTCCACTCCATTCAATTCCATTCAATTCATTCCATTCCATTCCATTCCGTTCCATTCCATTCCATTCCATTCGGGTTGATTTCATTCCATTCCATTCCATTCCATTTCACTCCATTCCACTTGGGGTGAATCGATTCCATTCCATTCCATTCCATTCCACACGTGTTGATTCAACTCCATTCTATTGCATTGCATTCCATTCCATTCCATTCCATTCCTTCCCATCCTACTCCATTCCATTCCATTCCATTCCATTCCACACGTGTTGATTCAACTCCATTCTATTGCATTGCATTGCATTCCATTCCGTTCCACTCAGGTTGATTCAATTCTATTCCATTCCATACCATTCCTTTCCATTCCATTCAATTCCAATCCATTCCATTCAATTCCACTCGGGTTGATTCCATTCCATTCCATTCCTTTCCCTTCCATTCCATTCCATTCCATTCCACTCGTGTTGATTCAATTCCATTCCATTCCACTTCATTCCATTCCTTTCCATTCCATTCCTTTCCATTCAATTCCATTCCATTCTATTCCATTCCATTCCTTTCCACTGGTGTTGATTCTATTCCATTCCATTCCAATCCATTCCCTTCCATTCTATTCCATTCCATTCCTTTCCACTGGTGTTGATTCTATTCCTTTCCAATCCATTCCATTCCATTTCATTCCCTTGCATTCCACTCAGGTTGTTTCAATTCCATTGTATTCCATTCCATTCTATTCCATGCCATTCCGTTACATTGCATTTAGTTTGTTTCAATTACTTTGCATTCCACTGCATTCCATTCCATTCCATTCAATTCCATTCCATTCTATTACCTACCATTCAATTCCTCTCCACTCGGGGCAATTCAATTCCATTCTATTCCATTCCATTCCACTCAATTCCTTTCCAGTCCACTCGTTTTGATTTAATTCCATTCAATTCCATTCCACTCCATTACATTCCATACCATTGCATTCCTCTCGGGTTGATTCAATTCCATTGCATTCCCTTCTATTCCAATCCATTGTATTCCATTCCATTCAAGTTGACTCAATTCCTTTCACTTCCATTCTATTCCTTTCCATTCCATCCCAGTTGATTCAATTCCATTCTTTTCCATTTCATTCCATTTCATTCCATTCCATTCCGTTCCATTCCATTCCATTCTATTCTATTCCATTCCACTCGTGTTGGTTGACCTGAATTCTAATCCATTCCATTCCATTCCATTCCATACCTTTCCACTCGGATTGATTCCATTCCATTCCAGTCGATACCATTCCACTTCATTTCATTCCATTCTATTCCATTCCTGTTTTTTCCATTCCATTGAATTCTATTCCTTTGCTTTCCATTCCACTCCAATTGATTCAATTTAATTCTATTCCATTCAAATCCATTGCATTCCATTCCACTCAGGTTGATTCCATTCCACTCCATTCCATTCCATTCCATCCCATTCCACTCCACTCAGGATGGTTCCTTTCCATTCCATTCTATTCCATTCCATTTCAATCCATTCCACTCGGGTTTTTTCCATGCCATTGCATTGCATTCCTTTCCATTCCATTCAATCCTTTCCATTGAATTCCATTCCATTTAAATCCAATCCATTCCATTCCATTCCAGTTGATTCAATTCCATTCCATTACGTTTCATTCCACTCGGGTTGATTCCATTCTATTTAATTCCATTGCATTCCATTCCCTTCCACTCTGGTTGATTCCATTCCATTCAATTCCACTCCATTCCATTCCATTCCATTCCATTCCATTCCATTCCATTGCATTCCATTTCACTCAGGTTGATTCAGTTCCATTCTATTCCATTCCATTCCATTCCATTCCATTCCACCTGGATTTGTTCCATCCCAATCCATTCCATTCCATTCCATTCCATTCCATTCCATTCCATTCCATTCCATTTCATTCCATTCCACTCGGGATGATTCCATTCCATTCCATTTCATTCCATTCCATTCCACTCCTTTCCATTCCACTCCATTGTACTCTTGTTTATTCCATTCCGTTCCATTCCATTCCTTTCCATTCCACTCCATTCCACTCGTGTTGATTCCATTTCATTCTATTCCATTCCATTCCATTCCATTGCACTTGATTTGATTCCATTCCATTCCATTCCATTTCATTCCATTCCGTTCGTTTCCATTCCATTCCATTCCTTTCCATTCCATTCCATTCCTTTCCATTCCACTCGATATGATACCATTCCATTCCATTCCAATCTCTCGGGTTGATTCCATTCCTTTCCTTTCTATTCAATTTCATTCCATTCCACTCAATTCCACTCGGGTTGATAGCATTCCATTCCATTCCATTGCATTCCATTCCATTCCATTACCGCTCAGGTTGATTGCTTTCCAATCCATTCTATTCCGTTCCCTTTCATTCCATTCCATTCCGATCCATTTACTCATATAGATTCCATTCCATTCCATTACTTTCCATTCCATTCCATTCCGTTCGAGTCAGGTTGATTCACTTCCATTCCATTCCACACCATTCCATTCCATTCCACTCGTGTTGATTACATTCCTTTCTATTCCATTCCATTCCATTCCATTCCATTGCTTTCCATTCCATACCCTTCCACTTGTGTTGTTTCCATTCCATTCCTTTCCATTTCACTCAGGTTCCATTCTATTCTATTCCATTCCATTCCATTCCATTCCATTCCCTTCCATCCCATTCCATTCCATTCCACTCGGTTTGATTCCATTCCATTCCATTTCATTCCATTCCCTTCCACTCCTTTCCATTCCATTCCATTAAATTTCATTCCATTCCACTCGGGATGTTTCCATTCCATTCCATTTCATTCCATTCCATTCCACTCCTGTCCATTCCGTTCCATTCCACTCATGTTGATTGCATTCCATTCCATTCCATTCCATTCCATTCCATTCCATTCCATTCAACTTGGGTTGATTCCACTTCATTCTATTCTATTCCATTCCATTCCTTTCCATTTCACTCAGGTTGATTCAGCTCCATTCTATTCCATTCCATTCCATTCCATTCCATTCCATTCCATTCCACTCAGGTTTATTTTATTCAATTCCGTTACATTCAACTCCATTGCAATCCATTCCATCCATTCCATTCCATTCCATTCCATTTCTTTCGATTTGATTCCTTTCAATTCCATTCCATTCCATTCTATTGCATTCCATGCCACTCCGGTTGATTCCATTCCTTTCCATTCCATTCCATTCCATTCCATTGCATTCTACTCGAGTTGTTTCCATTCCATTACATTCTATTCCATTCCATTCCATTGCATTCCAATCCATTCCACTCGAATTGATTCCATTTCATTCCATTCCAATCCATTCCATTCCATTCCATTCCACTCAGCATGATTCCATTCCATTCCATTCTTTTGATTCTATTACATTCCATTCCTTTCCATTCGTTTCATTCCATTCCATTCCATTCCAAGCCACTTTTGTTGATTCTGTTCCTTTCAATTCCATTCCATTCCATTCCTTTCAATTCCATTCCATTCCATGCCATTCCATTCCTCCCGGGTTGATTCCATTCCATTGCATTACATTCGTGTTGATTCAGTTCTATTCTTTTCAATTCCATTCCATTCCATTCCATTACACTCCAATCTATTCAAGTCATGTTGATTCCATTCCATTGCATTCCATTCCATTGCATTCCATTCCATTCTATTCCATTCCACTCGGGTTAAATCCATTCCATTCCATTCCTTTCCATTCCATTCCATTCCATTCTATTCCACTCGCGAAGATTGAATTCCATTGTATTCGTTTCCATTCCATTCCATTCCTTTCCATTCAATTCCATTCCACTCGGGTTGATTCCATTCCATTCCATTCTGTTCCATTCCACTCGGGCTGATTCCATTCCATGCCATTCCATTCCACTGCGTTCCATTCCATTAAATTCCATTCCATTCCATTCCATTCCATTCCATTCCAATCCATTCCTTTGCATTTGTGATGATTCCGTTCCATTGCCGTCCATTCCATTCCATTCCATTCCACTCAGGTTTATACAATTTCATTCAATTCCATTCCATTCCTTTCCATTCCATTCAATTCCAGTCGGGTTTATTAAATTCCATTCTATTCCATTCCATTCCATTCCATCACATTACATTCCACTATGGTTGATTCCATTCCATTCAATTCCACTTCATTCCACTCCATTCCATTCCATTCCATTTCATTGTATTCCATTACACACGGTTTGATTCAGTTCCATTCCTTCCATTCCATTCAATTCCATTCCTTTCCATTCCATTCCATTCCATTTCTATCCATTTGATTTCATTCCATTCCATTCTATTCCATTCCATTACATTATATTCCACTCTGGTTGATTCCATTTCATTCCATTCTATTTCATTCCATTCCATTCCATTCCATTCTTCTCGAGTTCTTTCCATTACAATTCAGTCCATTCCATTCCATTCCAATCCATTCCATTGCATTCCAATCCATTGGATTCGGATTTGTTACATTCCACTCCACTCCATTCCATTCCATTCCATTCCATTCTATTCAATTCCGTTCCATTCCTTTCACTTCGTTGCATTCCATTCCATTCCATTCCACTAGTGTTGATTCCATTCCTTTCTAATCCATTCTATTCCATTCCTTTCCATTCCATTCTATTCCATGCCACTCCATTCCTCTCTGGTTGATTCCATTCTATTCCGTTTCACTCCATTCCATTCCATTCCATTCTATTCCATTCCATTCCATTCCGTTCCATTCCTTTCAGTTTCCTTCCATTCCATTCCATTCCATTCCACTGGGGATGTTTCCATTCCATTCCATTTCAATTCATTCCATTCCACTCCTTTCCATTCCATTCCATACCACTCGTGTTGATTCCATTCCATTCCATTCCATTCCATTCCATTCCATTCCATTCCATTCCATTCCTTTCCACTCTATTTGATTACATTCATTCTATTCCATTCCATTCCAATCCATTCCATGCCATTACATTCCACTTGGATTGATTCCGTTCCATTCCGTTCCGTTTCATTCCATTCCATTCCTTGCCATTCCATTCCATTCCATTCCTTTCCGTTCCTTTCCATTCCATTCCATTCCATTCCATTCCGTTCCATTCCATTCACCTCGGGATGATACCTTTCCATTCCATTCCATTCCATTCCATTCCATTCCATTCCATTCCATCCCATTCAATTCTCTCGAGTTGTTTGCAGTCCTTTCCTTTCTATTCCATTCCATTCCATTCCATTGCATTCCATTCCATTCCATTCCATTGCATTCCATTCCATTCCATTCCATTGCATTCCATTCCATTCCATTCCATTCCATTCCACCTGGATTTGTTCCATTCCAATCCAATCCATTCCATTCCATTCCATTCCATTCCATTCCATTCCATTCCATTCCATTCCATTCCATTCCATTCTATTCCACTCGTGTTGATTCCAATCCATTCCACTCAATTCCATTCCATTTCATTCCATTCCTTTCCACTCGGGCTGATTCCATTCCATTCCCTTCCATTGCTTTCCATTCAATTCCATTCAATTCTCTCTGGTTGATTCCCTTCCTTTCCTTTCTATTCCATTTCATTCCATTCCACTCGGGTTGATTTCATTCCATTCCATTCCATTCCATTCCATTCCATTCCATTCCACTTGGGTTGGCTCCATTCCATTCCATTTAATTCGATTCCATTCCATTCCATTCCATTCCTTTCCATTCCATTCCATTCCATTCAGGTTGATTGAATTCCATTCCATTCCATTCAATACAATTCCATTCCATTCCTCTCGTGTTGATTACATTCCATTCTACTCCGTTCCATTCCACTCCACTTCATTGCATTCCATTCCATTCCATTCCATTCCACTTGGGTTGATTCCATTCCACTCCATTCCATTCCATTTCATTCTTTTCCTTTCCATTCCATTCCACTCTTTTCCATTCCATTCCATTCCACTCAGGTTGATTCCATTCCATTCCATTCCATTCTATTCCATTCCACTACGGATGATTCCATTCCATTCCACTTCATTCCATTCCATTGCATTCCATACCATTCCGTTCCATTCCATTTCACTCCTGTTGATTCCTTTCCTTTCCTTTCCATTCCATTCCTTTGCATTCCATTCCACTCTGGTTGATTCCAGTCCATTCCATTCCATTCCATTCCACTCGGGTTGATTCTCTTCCATTCTTTTCCATTCCATTCCATTCCATTCCATGCCATTCCATTCCATTCCGTTCCATGCCATTCCATTCCATTCCACTCAATTTGATTGAATTTCATTGTGTTCCATTCCATTCCATTCCATTCCTGTTTATTCAATTTCATTCTATTCCATTCCATTGCATTCCCTTCCATTCCACTCAGGTTGATTGTATTCCATTCCACACCATTCCATTCCATTCAACTCCATTCCATTCCAGTTGATTCAATTCCATTCCTTTTTTTTCCATTCTATTCCATTTTACTCCTGTTCATTGTATTCTATTCCATTCCATTCCACTAGGGTTGATTCATTTCCATTAAATTCCTTTCCAATCCATTTCATTCCATTCCACTCGTGTTGATAAAATTCCCCTCTATTCCATTCCATTCTGTTCCATTCAATTCCATGCCATTCAACTCACGTTGATTCCATTCCATCCCTTTCCATTCCATTCCATTCCATGGCATTCCACTCGGGAAGTTTCCATTCCATTCCATTCCATTCGATTCCATAACATAATGTTACATTACGTTACATTCCACTCAGGATGATTCAATTCCATTCCATTCAATTCCATTCCATAACATTCCATTACATTCAACTCGGTTTGACTCCATTCCACTCCATTCAATTCCATTCCATTCATTCCATTCCATTCCATTCCATTCCAATCGAATCCATTCCATTCCATTCCACTCGGGTTGATTCCATTCCATTCCATTCCATTGCATTCCATTCCATTCCATTCTTTTCCATTCCATTCCACTCGGGTTGATTCCATTCCATTCCATTCCATTCCATTCCATTCCATTCCATTCCTTTCCATTCCATTGCATTCCAATTCATTCCATACCATTCCATTCCATTCCATTCCATTTCATTCCATTCTATTCTATTCCATTCCATTCCATTCCATTCCATTCCATTCCATTCAATTCCTTTCCACTGGTGTTGATTCCATTCCATTCCATTCCACTCCATTTCCTTCCGTTCCATTCTATTCCATTCCATTCCATTCCATTCCATTCCATTCCTTTCCACTCGTGTTGATTCAGTTTCATTCTATTCCATTCCATTCAATACCATTCCATTCTATTCCATGCAATTCCTTTCCATTGCACTCAGGTTGAATCAATTCCTTTGCATTCCATTCCATTCCATTCTATTACCTTCCATTCAATTCCACTCCACTCGGGTTAATTCAATTCCATTCTATTCCATTCCATTCCACTCAATTCCATTCCAGTCCACTCGTTTTGATTTAATTCCATTCTATTCCATTCCATTCCATTACATTCCATACCATTGCATTCTACTCGGTTTGCTTCAATTCCATTGCATTCCATTCTATTCCATTACATTCCATAAAATTGCATTCTACTCGGTTTACTTCAATTCCATTGCATTCCATTCTATTCCAATCCATTGCGTTCTATTCCATTCGAGTTGATTCAATTCCATTCACTTCCATTCTATTCCATTCTATTCCATTTCGTTCCATTCCATTCCAATCCATCCCAGTTGATTCAATTCCATTTTATTCCATTTCATTCCATTCCATTCCATTTCATTCCACTCGGGTTGCCTCAACTCCATTCTAATCCATTCCATTCCATTACCTTCCATACCATTCCACTCGGATTTATTCCATTCCATTCCATTCCATTTCTTTCCATTCCATTCAATTCCATTCCAGTTGATTCCACTCCATTCCATTTCATTCCATTCCATTCCATTCCTGTTGTTTCCATTCCATTGTATTCTATTCCATTCCTTTCTATTCTACTTCAATTGATTCAATTTAATTCTATTGAATACCCTTCCTTTCCATTCCATTCCATTCCACTGAGGATGACTCCATTCCATTCCATTCCATTACATTACACTCGGGTTGATGCAATTCTATTCCATTTCATTCCATTCTATTCGATTCCATTCCATTCCATTCCACTCGGGTGGGTAAAATTCCCTTCTAATCCATACCATTCCATTCCATTCCATTCCATTCAATGACATTACATTACATTCCATGACATTACATTACATTCCACTCGGGTTGATTCCATTCCATTCCATTCCATTCTATTCAAGTTGATTCAATTCCATACTATTCCATTCCATTCCATTCCACTCGGGTTGGTTCAATTCCATTCAATTCCATTCCATTCCATTCCATTCCATTCCATTCCATTCCATTCCCTTCCATTTCATTCCATTGCATTCTATTCCTTTCCATTCCATTCCTTTCTATTCCATTCCATTCCATTTCATTCCATTCCATTCCATTCCAATCCATTGCATTCCATTCCAATCCAATCCATTCCATTCTATTCCATTCTATTCCATTCCATTCCATTCCTTTCCATTCCATTCCATTCCTTTTCAGTCTGGTTGATTCCATTGCATTCCATTCCATTCCATTCCATTCCATTCCATTCCATTCCATTCCTTTCCCCTCGGGTTGATTCCACCCCTTTACATTCCATTACATTACTTTCCATTTCATTCCACTCGGGTTGTTTCCATTCCATTCCATTCCATTCCATTGCATTCCATTCCATTCCATTCCCCTTTGGTTGATTCCACTCCATTCCATTCCATTTCTTTCCTTCCATTCATTTCCCTTCCATTCCATACCATTCCATTCCATTCCACTCGGGATGTTTCCATTCCATTTCATTCCACTCAGGATGATTCAATTCCACTCCATTCCATTCCATTTCTTTCCTTCCATTCATTTCCCTTCCATTCCATACCATTCCATTCCATTCGACTCGGGATGTTTCCATTCCATTCCATTCCACTAAGGATGATTCCATTCCATTCCATTCCATTCCATTCCATTCCATTCCATTCCGTTCCATTATATTACATTCCACTCGGTTTCACTCCATTCCACTCCATTCAATTCCATTCAATTCATTCGATTCCATTCCATTCCGTTCCATTCCATTCCATTCCATTCGGGTTGATTCCATTCCATTCCATTCCATTCCATTCCATTCCATTTCACTCCATTCCACTTGGGTTGAATCGATTCCATTCCATTCCATTCCATTCCATTCCACACGTGTTGATTCAACTCCATTCTATTGCATTGCATTCAATTCCCTTCCATTCCACACGTGTTGATTCAACTCCATTCTATTGCATTGCATTCCATTCCATTCCATTCCATTCCTTCCCATTCTATTCCATTCCATTCCATTCCATTCCATTCCATTCCGTTCCACTCCGGATGATTCCATTCCATTCCATTCCATTTCATTCCATTCCATTCCGTTCCACTCAGGTTGATTCAATTCTATTCCATTCCATACCATTCCTTTCCATTCCATTCAATTCCAATCCATTCCATTCAATTCCACTCGGGTTGATTCCATTCCATTCCATTCCTTTCCCTTCCATTCCATTCCATTCCATTCCACTCGTGTTGATTCAATTCCATTCCATTCCACTCCATTCCATTCCTTTCCATTCCATTCCTTTCCCTTCCATTCCATTCCATTCCATTCCACTCGTGTTGATTCAATTCCATTCCAATCCAATCCATTCCCTTCCATTCTATTCCATTCCATTCCTTTCCACTGGTGTTGATTCTATTCCATTCCAATCGATTCCATTCCATTTCATTCCCTTGCATTCCACTCAGGTTGTTTCATTTCCATTGTATTCCATTCCATTCTATTCCATGCCATTCCGTTACATTGCATTCAGGTTGATTCAATTACTTTGCATTCCATTGCATTCCATTCCATTCCATTCAATTCCATTCCATTCTATTACCTACCATTCAATTCCTCTCCACTCGGGGCAATTCAATTCCATTCTATTCCATTCCATTCCACTCAATTCCTTTCCAGTCCACTCGTTTTGATTTAATTCCATTCAATTCCATTCCACTCCATTACATTCCATACCATTGCATTCCACTCGGGTTGATTCAATTCCATTGCATTCCCTTCTATTCCAATCCATTGTATTCCATTCCATTCAAGTTGACTCAATTCCTTTCACTTCCATTCTATTCCTTTCCATTCCATCCCAGTTGATTCAATTCCATTCTTTTCCATTTCATTCCATTTCATTCCATTCCATTCCATTCCATTCCATTCCATTCCATTCTATTCCAATCCACTCGTGTTGGTTGACCTCATTTCTAATCCATTCCATTCCATTCCATTCCATACCTTTCCACTCGGATTGATTCCATTCCATTCCAGTCGATACCTTTCCACTTCATTTCATTCCATTCTATTCCATTCCTGTTTTTTCCATTCCATTGAATTCTATTCCTTTCTTTTCCATTCCACTCCAATTGATTCAATTTAATTCTATTCCATTCAAATCCATTGCATTCCATTCCACTCACGTTGATTCCATTCCACTCCATTCCATTCCATTCCATCCCATTCCACTCCACTCAGGATGGTTCCTTTCCATTCCATTCTATTCCATTCCATTTCAATCCATTCCACTCGGGTTTTTTCCATGCCATTGCATTGCATTCCTTTCCATTCCATTCATTCATTTCCATTGTATTCCATTCCATTTAAATCCAATCCATTCCATTCCATTCCAGTTGATTCAATTCCATTCCATTACGTTTCACTCCACTCGGGTTGATTCCATTCTATTTAATTCCATTGCATTCCATTCCCTTCCACTCTGATTGATTCCATTCCATTCCATTCCATTCCATTCCATTCCATTCCATTGCATTCCATTCCACTCTTGTTGATTGCATTCCATTCCATTCCATTCCATTCCATTCCATTCCATTCCATTCCATTCCATTCCATTTCATTGCATTCCACTCGGGATGATTCCATTCCATTCCATTTCATTCCATTCCATTCCACTCCTTTTCATTCCACTCCATTGTACTCTTGTTTATTCCATTCCATTCCATTCCATTCCTTTCCATTCCACTCCATTCCACTCGTGTTGATTCCATTTCATTCTATTCCATTCCATTCCATTCCATTCCATTCCATTCCATTCCATTCCATTGCACTTGATTTGATTCCATTCCATTCCATTCCATTTCATTCCATTCCGTTCGTTTCCATTCCATTCCATTCCTTTCTATTCCATTCCATTCCATTCCTTTCCATTCCACTCGGGATGATACCATTCCATTCCATTCCAATCTCTCGGGTTGATTCCATTCCTTTCCTTTCTATTCAATTTCATTCCATTCCACTCAATTCCACTCGGGTTGATAGCATTCCATTCCATTCCATTGCATTCCATTCCATTCCATTACCGCTCAGGTTGATTGCTTTCCAATCCATTCTATTCCATTCCCTTTCATTCCATTCCATTCCGATCCATTTACTCATATTGATTCCATTCCATTCCATTACTTTCCATTCCATTCCATTCCGTTCGAGTCAGGTTGATTCACTTCCATTCCATTCCACACCATTCCATTCCATTCCACTCGTGTTGATTACATTCCTTTCTATTCCATTCCATTCCATTGCTTTCCATTCCATACCCTTCCACTTGTGTTGTTTCCATTCCATTCCTTTCCATTTCACTCAGGTTGATTCAGTTCCATTCTATTCTATTCCATTCCATTCCATTCCATTCCATTCCCTTCCCTTCCATTCCATTCCATTCCACTCGGTTTGATTCCATTCCATTCCATTTCATTCCATTCCCTTCCACTCCTTTCCATTCCATTCCATTAAATTTCATTCCATTCCACTCGGGATGTTTCCATTCCATTCCATTTCATTCCATTCCATTCCACTCCTGTCCATTCCGTTCCATTCCACTCGTGTTGATTGCATTCCATTCCATTCCTTTCCATTCCATTCCATTCCATTCAACTTGGGTTGATTCCATTTCATTCTATTCTATTCCATTCCATTCCTTTCCATTTCACTCAGGTTGATTCAGCTCCATTCTATTCCATTCCATTCCATTCCATTCCATTCCATTCCATTCCACTCAGGTTTATTTTATTCAATTCCGTTACATTCCACTCCATTGCAATCCATTCCATCCATTCCATTCCATTCCATTCCATTTCTTTCGATTTGATTCCTTTCAATTCCATTCCATTCCATTCTATTGCATTCCATGCCACTCCGGTTGATTCCATTCCTTTCCATTCCATTCCATTCCATTGCATTCTACTCGAGTTGTTTCCATTCCATTACATTCTATTCCATTCCATTCCATTGCATTCCAATCCATTCCACTCGAATTGATTCCATTTCATTCCATTCCAATCCATTCCATTCCATTCCATTCCATTCCATTCCACTCAGCATGATTCCATTCCATTCCATTCTTTTGATTCTATTACATTCCATTCCTTTCCATTCGTTTCATTCCATTCCATTCCATTCCAAGCCACTTTTGTTGATTCTGTTCCTTTCAATTCCATTCCATTCCATTCCTTTCAATTCCATTCCATTCCATGCCATTCCATTCCTCCCGGGTTGATTCCATTCCATTGCATTACATTCGTGTTGATTCAGTTCTATTCTTTTCAATTCCATTCCATTCCATTCCATTACACTCCAATCTATTGAAGTCATGTTGATTCCATTCCATTCCATTCCATTGCATTCCATTCCATTGCATTCCATTCCATTCCATTCCATTCCATTCCCCTCGGGTTAATTCCATTCCATTCCATTCCTTTCCATTCCATTCCATTCCATTCTATTCCACTCGCGAATATTGAATTCCATTGTATTCGTTTCCATTCCATTCCATTCCTTTCCATTCAATTCCATTCCACTCTCGTTGATTCCATTCCATTCCATTCCTTCCCATTCCATTCCATTCTGTTCCATTCCACTCGGGCTGATTCCATTCCATGCCATTCCATTCCACTGCTTTCCATTCCATTAAATTCCATTCCATTCCGTTCCATTCCAATCCATTCCTTTCCATTTGTGATGATTCCGTTCCATTGCCGTCCATTCCATTCCATTCCATTCCACTCAGGTTTATACAATTTCATTCAATTCCATTCCATTCCTTTCCATTCCATTCAATTCCAGTCGGGTTTATTAAATTCCATTCCATTCCATTCCATTCCATTCCATCACATTACATTCCACTAGGGTTGATTCCATTCCATTCAATTCCACTTCATTCCACTCCAATCCATTCCATTCCTTTCCATTGTATTCCATTACACACGGTTTGATTCAGTTCCATTCCTTCCATTCCATTCAATTCCATTCCATTTCTAACCATTTGATTTCATTCCATTCCATTCTATTCCATTCCATTACATTATATTCCACTCTGGTTGATACCATTTCATTCCATTCTATTTCGTTCCACTCCATTCCATTTCATTCCATTCCATTCCATTCCTGTTGTTTCCATTACATTGTATTCTATTCCATTCCTTTCCATTCTGCTTCAATTGATTCAATTTAATTCTATTGAATACCCTTCCATTCCATGCCATTCCATTCCATTCCATTCCACTGAGGATGACTCCATTCCATTCCATTCCATTCCATTCCATTCCATTCCATTTCACTCGGGTTGATGCAATTCTATTCTATTTCATTCCATTCTATTCGATTCCATTCCATTCCATTCCATTCCATTCCACTCGGGTGGGTACAATTCCCTTCTAATCCATACCATTCCATTCAATTCCATTCAATGACATTACATTACATTCCATGACATTAAATTACATTCCACTCGGGTTGATTCCATTCCATTCCATTCCATTCAAGTTGATTCAATTCCATACTATTCCATTCCATTCCATTCCACTCGTGTTGGTTCAATTCCATTCAATTCCATTCCTTTCCATTCCATTCCTTTCTATTCCATTCCATTCCATTTCTTTCCATTCCATTCCATTCCATTCCATTCCATTGCATTCCATTCCAATCCATTCCATTCCATTCCATTCCATTGCATTCCATTCCTTTTCAGTCGGGTTGATTCCATTGCATTCCATTCCATTCCATTCCATTCCATTCAATTCCATTCCTTTCCCCTCGGGTTGATTCCACCCCTTTACATTCCATTACATTACTTTCCATTTCATTCCACTCGGGTTGTTTCCATTCCATTCCATTCCATTCCATTCCATTGCATTCCATTCCATTCCATTCCACTTGGGTTGATTCCACTCCATTCCATTCCATTTCTTTCCTTCCATTCATTTCCCTTCCATTCCATACCATTCCATTCCATTCCACTCGGGATGTTTCCATTCCATTCCATTCCACTCAGGATGATTCAATTCCACTCCATTCCATTCCATTTCTTTCCTTCCATTCATTTCCCTTCCATTCCATACCATTCCATTCCATTCGACTCGGGATGTTTCCATTCCATTCCATTGCACTAAGGATGATTCCATTCCATTCCATTCCATTCCATTCCATTCCATTCCATTCCATTCCGTTCCATTATATTACATTCCACTCCGTTTCACTCCATTCCACTCCATTCAATTCCATTCAATTCATTCCATTCCATTCCATTCCGTTCCATTCCATTCCATTCCATTCGGGTTGATTCCATTCCATTCCATTCCATTCCATTTCACTCCATTCCACTTGGGGTGAATCGATTCCATTCCATTCCATTCCATTCCATTCCACACGTGTTGATTCAACTCCATTCTATTGCATTGCATTCCATTCCATTCCATTCCATTCCTTCCCATCCTACTCCATTCCATTCCATTCCATTCCATTCCATTCCATTCCATTCCATTCCATTCCACACGTGTTGATTCAACTCCATTCTATTGCATTGCATTGCATTCCATTCCGTTCCACTCAGGTTGATTCAATTCTATTCCATTCCATACCATTCCTTTCCATTCCATTCAATTCCAATCCATTCCATTCAATTCCACTCGGGTTGATTCCATTCCATTCCATTCCTTTCCCTTCCATTCCATTCCATTTCATTCCACTCGTGTTGATTCAATTCCATTCCATTCCACTTCATTCCATTCCTTTCCATTCCATTCCTTTCCATTCAATTCCATTCCATTCTATTCCATTCCATTCCTTTCCACTGGTGTTGATTCTATTCCATTCCATTCCAATCCATTCCCTTCCATTCTATTCCATTCCATTCCTTTCCACTGGTGTTGATTCTATTCCTTTCCAATCCATTCCATTCCATTTCATTCCCTTGCATTCCACTCAGGTTTTTTCAATTCCATTGTATTCCATTCCATTCTATTCCATGCCATTCCGTTACATTGCATTTAGTTTGTTTCAATTACTTTGCATTCCACTGCATTCCATTCCATTCCATTCAATTCCATTCCATTCTATTACCTACCATTCAATTCCTCTCCACTCGGGGCAATTCAATTCCATTCTATTCCATTCCATTCCACTCAATTCCTTTCCAGTCCACTCGTTTTGATTTAATTCCATTCAATTCCATTCCACTCCATTACATTCCATACCATTGCATTCCACTCGGGTTGATTCAATTCCATTGCATTCCCTTCTATTCCAATCCATTGTATTCCATTCCATTCAAGTTGACTCAATTCCTTTCACTTCCATTCTATTCCTTTCCATTCCATCCCAGTTGATTCAATTCCATTCTTTTCCATTTCATTCCATTTCATTCCATTCCATTCCGTTCCATTCCATTGCATTCCATTCTATTCCATTCCACTCGTGTTGGTTGACCTCAATTCTAATCCATTCCATTCCATTCCATTCCATACCTTTCCACTCGGATTGATTCCATTCCATTCCAGTCGATACCATTCCACTTCATTTCATTCCATTCTATTCCATTCCTGTTTTTTCCATTCCATTGAATTCTATTCCTTTGCTTTCCATTCCACTCCAATTGATTCAATTTAATTCTATTCCATTCAAATCCATTGCATTCCATTCCACTCAGGTTGATTCCATTCCACTCCATTCCATTCCATTCCATCCCATTCCACTCCACTCAGGATGGTTCCTTTCCATTCCATTCTATTCCATTCCATTTCAATCCATTCCACTCGGGTTTTTTCCATGCCATTGCATTGCATTCCTTTCCATTCCATTCATTCCTTTCCATTGTATTCCATTCCATTTAAATCCAATCCATTCCATTCCATTCCAGTTGATTCAATTCCATTCCATTACGTTTCACTCCACTCGGGTTGATTCCATTCTATTTAATTCCATTGCATTCCATTCCCTTCCACTCTGGTTGATTCCATTCCATTCAATTCCACTCCATTCCATTCCATTCCATTCCATTCCATTCCATTGCATTCCATTTCACTCAGGTTGATTCAGTTCCATTCTATTTCATTCCATTCCATTCCATTCCATTTCACTCGGGTTGATGCAATTCTATTCTATTTCATTCCATTCTATTCGATTCCATTCCATTCCATTCCATTCCATTCCACTCGGGTGGGTACAATTCCCTTCTAATCCATACCATTCCATTCAATTCCATTCAATGACATTACATTACATTCCATGACATTAAATTACATTCCACTCGGGTTGATTCCATTCCATTCCATTCCATTCAAGTTGATTCAATTCCATACTATTCCATTCCATTCCATTCCACTCGTGTTGGTTCAATTCCATTCAATTCCATTCCATTCCATTCCATTCCTTTCTATTCCATTCCATTCCATTTCTTTCCATTCCATTCCATTCCATTCCATTCCATTGCATTCCATTCCAATCCATTCCATTCCATTCCATTCCATTCCATTCCATTCCTTTTCAGTCGGGTTGATTCCATTGCATTCCATTCCATTCCATTCCATTCCATTCAATTCCATTCCTTTCACCTCGGGTTGATTCCACCCCTTTACATTCCATTACATTACTTTCCATTTCATTCCACTCGGGTTGTTTCCATTCCATTCCATTCCATTCCATTCCATTGCATTCCATTCCATTCCATTCCACTTGGGTTGATTCCACTCCATTCCATTCCATTTCTTTCCTTCCATTCATTTCCCTTCCATTCCATACCATTCCATTCCATTCCACTCGGGATGTTTCCATTCCATTCCATTCCACTCAGGATGATTCAATTCCACTCCATTCCATTCCATTTCTTTCCTTCCATTCATTTCCCTTCCATTCCATACCATTCCATTCCATTCGACTCGGGATGTTTCCATTCCATTCCATTGCACTAAGGATGATTCCATTCCATTCCATTCCATTCCATTCCATTCCATTCCATTCCATTCCGTTCCATTATATTACATTCCACTCCGTTTCACTCCATTCCACTCCATTCAATTCCATTCAATTCATTCCATTCCATTCCATTCCGTTCCATTCCATTCCATTCCATTCGGGTTGATTCCATTCCATTCCATTCCATTCCATTTCACTCCATTCCACTTGGGGTGAATCGATTCCATTCCATTCCATTCCATTCCATTCCACACGTGTTGATTCAACTCCATTCTATTGCATTGCATTGCATTCCATTCCGTTCCACTCAGGTTGATTCAATTCTATTCCATTCCATACCATTCCTTTCCATTCCATTCAATTCCAATCCATTCCATTCAATTCCACTCGGGTTGATTCCATTCCATTCCATTCCTTTCCCTTCCATTCCATTCCATTTCATTCCACTCGTGTTGATTCAATTCCATTCCATTCCACTTCATTCCATTCCTTTCCATTCAATTCCATTCCATTCTATTCCATTCCATTCCTTTCCACTGGTGTTGATTCTATTCCATTCCATTCCAATCCATTCCCTTCCATTCTATTCCATTCCATTCCTTTCCACTGGTGTTGATTCTATTCCTTTCCAATCCATTCCATTCCATTTCATTCCCTTGCATTCCACTCAGGTTGTTTCAATTCCATTGTATTCCATTCCATTCTATTCCATGCCATTCCGTTACATTGCATTTAGTTTGTTTCAATTACTTTGCATTCCACTGCATTCCATTCCATTCCATTCAATTCCATTCCATTCTATTACCTACCATTCAATTCCTCTCCACTCGGGGCAATTCAATTCCATTCTATTCCATTCCATTCCACTCAATTCCTTTCCAGTCCACTCGTTTTGATTTAATTCCATTCAATTCCATTCCACTCCATTACATTCCATACCATTGCATTCCACTCGGGTTGATTCAATTCCATTGCATTCCCTCCTATTCCAATCCATTGTATTCCATTCCATTCAAGTTGACTCAATTCCTTTCACTTCCATTCTATTCCTTTCCATTCCATCCCAGTTGATTCAATTCCATTCTTTTCCATTTCATTCCATTTCATTCCATTCCATTCCGTTCCATTCCATTGCATTCCATTCTATTCCATTCCACTCGTGTTGGTTGACCTCAATTCTAATCCATTCCATTCCATTCCATTCCATACCTTTCCACTCGGATTGATTCCATTCCATTCCAGTCGATACCATTCCACTTCATTTCATTCCATTCTATTCCATTCCTGTTTTTTCCATTCCATTGAATTCTATTCCTTTGCTTTCCATTCCACTCCAATTGATTCAATTTAATTCTATTCCATTCAAATCCATTGCATTCCATTCCACTCAGGTTGATTCCATTCCACTCCATTCCATTCCATTCCATCCCATTCCACTCCACTCAGGATGGTTCCTTTCCATTCCATTCTATTCCATTCCATTTCAATCCATTCCACTCGGGTTTTTTCCATGCCATTGCATTGCATTCCTTTCCATTCCATTCATTCCTTTCCATTGTATTCCATTCCATTTAAATCCAATCCATTCCATTCCATTCCAGTTGATTCAATTCCATTCCATTACGTTTCACTCCACTCGGGTTGATTCCATTCTATTTAATTCCATTGCATTCCATTCCCTTCCACTCTGGTTGATTCCATTCCATTCAATTCCACTCCATTCCATTCCATTCCATTCCCTTCCATTCCATTGCATTCCATTTCACTCAGGTTGATTCAGTTCCATTCTATTTCATTCCATTCCATTCCATTCCATTCCACTCTTGTTGATTGCATTCCATTCCATTCCTTTCCATTCAATTCCATTCCATTCCATTTCATTCCATTCCATTCCATTCCATTCCATTTCATTCCATTCCACTCGGGATGATTCCATTCCATTCCATTTCATTCCATTCCATTCCACTCCTTTCCATTCCACTCCATTGTACTCTTGTTTATTCCATTCCATTCCATTTCGTTCCTTTCCATTCCACTCCATTCCACTCGTGTTGATTCCATTTCATTCTATTCCATTCCATTCCATTCCATTCCATTCCATTGCACTTGATTTGATTCCATTCCATTCCATTCCATTTCATTCCATTCCGTTCGTTTCCATTCCATTCCATTCCTTTCCATTCCATTCCATTCCATTCCTTTCCATTCCACTCGGGATGATACCATTCCATTCCATTCCAATCTTTCGGGTTGATTCCATTCCTTTCCTTTCTATTCAATTTCATTCCATTCCACTCAATTCCACTCGGGTTGATAGCATTCCATTCCATTCCATTGCATTCCATTCCATTCCATTACCGCTCAGGTTGATTCCTTTCCAATCCATTCTATTCCATTCCCTTTCATTCCATTCCATTCCGATCCATTTACTCATATTGATTCCATTCCATTCCATTTCTTTCCATTCCATTCCATTCCGTTCGAGTCAGGTTGATTCACTTCCATTCCATTCCACACCATTCCATTCCATTCCACTCGTGTTGATTACATTCCTTTCTATTCCATTCCATTCCATTCCATTCCATTGCTTTCCATTCCATACCCTTCCACTTGTGTTGTTTCCATTCCATTCCTTTCCATTTCACTCAGGTTGATTCAGTTCCATTCTATTCTATTCCATTCCATTCCATTCCCTTCCATCCCATTCCATTCCATTCCACTCGGTTTGATTCCATTCCATTCCATTTCATTCCATTCCCTTCCACTCCTTTCCATTCCATTCCATTAAATTTCATTCCATTCCACTCGGGATGTTTCCATTCCATTCCATTTCATTCCATTCCATTCCACTCCTGTCCATTCCGTTCCATTCCACTCATGTTGATTGCATTCCATTCCATTCCATTCCATTCAATTCCATTCCATTCAACTTGGGTTGATTCCATTTCATTCTATTCTATTCCATTCCATTCCTTTCCATTTCACTCAGGTTGATTCAGCTCCATTCTATTCCATTCCATTCCATTCCATTCCATTCCATTCCATTCCATTCCACTCAGGTTTATTTTATTCAATTCCGTTACATTCCACTCCATTGCAATCCATTCCATCCATTCCATTCCATTCCATTCCATTTCTTTCGATTTGATTCCTTTCAATTCCATTCCATTCCATTCTATTGCATTCCATGCCACTCCGGTTGATTCCATTCCTTTCCATTCAATTCCATTCCATTCCATTGCATTCTACTCGAGTTGTTTCCATTCCATTACATTCTATTCCATTCCATTCCATTGCATTCCAATCCATTCCACTCGAATTGATTCCATTTCATTCCATTCCAATCCATTCCATTCCATTCCATTCCATTCCACTCAGCATGATTCCATTCCATTCCATTCTTTTGATTCTATTACATTCCATTCCTTTCCATTCGTTTCATTCCATTCCATTCCATTCCAAGCCACTTTTGTTGATTCTGTTCCTTTCAATTCCATTCCATTCCATTCCTTTCAATTCCATTCCATTCCATGCCATTCCATTCCTCCCAGGTTGATTCCATTCCATTGCATTACATTCGTGTTGATTCAGTTCTATTCTTTTCAATTCCATTCCATTCCATTCCATTACACTCCAATCTATTCAAGTCATGTTGATTCCATTCCATTGCATTCCATTCCATTGCATTCCATTCCATTCTATTCCATTCCACTCGGGTTAAATCCATTCCATTCCATTCCTTTCCATTCCATTCCATTCCATTCTATTCCACTCGCGAAGATTGAATTCCATTGTATTCGTTTCCATTCCATTCCATTCCTTTCCATTCAATTCCATTCCACTCGGGTTGATTCCATTCCATTCCATTCTGTTCCATTCCACTCGGGCTGATTCCATTCCATGACATTCCATTCCACTGCGTTCCATTCCATTAAATTCCATTCCAATCCATTCCATTGCATTCCATTCCAATCCATTCCTTTGCATTTGTGATGATTCCGTTCCATTGCCGTCCATTCCATTCCATTCCATTCCACTCAGGTTTATACAATTTCATTCAATTCCATTCCATTCCCTTCCATTCCATTCAATTCCAGTCGGGTTTATTAAATTCCATTCTATTCCATTCCATTCCATTCCATCACATTACATTCCACTATGGTTGATTCCATTCCATTCAATTCCACTTCATTCCACTCCATTCCATTCCATTCCATTCCAATGTATTCCATTACACACGGTTTGATTCAGTTCCATTCCTTCCATTCCATTCAATTCCATTTCTTTCCATTCCATTCCATTCCATTTCTATCCATTTGATTTCATTCCATTCCATTCTATTCCATTCCATTACATTATATTCCACTCTGGTTGATTCCATTTCATTCCATTCTATTTCATTCCATTCCATTCCATTCCATTCTACTCAAGTTCTTTCCATTACAATTCAGTCTATTCCATTCCATTCCAATCCATTCCATTGCATTCCAATCCATTGGATTCGGATTTGTTACATTCCACTCCACTCAATTCCATTCCATTCCATTCCATTCTATTCAATTCCGTTCCATTCCTTTCACTTCGTTGCATTCCATTCCATTCCATTCCACTAGTGTTGATTCCATTCCTTTCTAATCCATTCTATTCCATTCCTTTCCATTCCATTCTATTCCATGCCACTCCATTCCTCTCTGGTTGATTCCATTCTATTCCGTTTCACTCCATTCCATTCCATTCCATTCTATTCCATTCCATTCCATTCCGTTCCATTCCTTTCAGTTTCCTTCCATTCCATTCCATTCCATTCCACTGGGGATGTTTCCATTCCATTCCATTTCAATTCATTCCATTCCACTCCTTTCCATTCCATTCCATACCACTCGTGTTGATTCCATTCCATTCCATTCCATTCCATTCCATTCCATTCCATTCCTTTCCACTCTATTTGATTACATTCATTCTATTCCATTCCATTCCAATCCATTCCATGCCATTACATTCCACTTGGATTGATTCCGTTCCATTCCGTTCCGTTTCATTCCATTCCATTCCTTGCCATTACATTCCATTCCATTCCTTTCCGTTCCTTTCCATTCCATTCCATTCCATTCCATTCCGTTCCATTCCATTCACCTCGGGATGATACCTTTCCATTCCATTCCATTCCATTCCATTCCATTCCATCCCATTCAATTCTCTCGAGTTGTTTGCAGTCCTTTCCTTTCTATTCCATTCCATTCCATTCCATTGCATTCCATTCCATTCCATTCCGTTTCATTCCATTCCATTCTATTCCATTCCATTCCATTGCATTCCATTCCATTCCATTCCATTGCATTCCATTCCATTCCATTCCATTGCATTCCATTCCATTCCATTCCATTCCATTCCACCTGGATTTGTTCCATTCCAATCCAATCCATTCCATTCCATTCCATTCCATTCCATTCTATTCCACTCGTGTTGATTCCAATCCATTCCACTCAATTCCATTCCATTTCATTCCATTCCTTTCCACTCGGGCTGATTCCATTCCATTCCCTTCCATTGCTTTCCATTCAATTCCATTCAATTCTCTCTGGTTGATTCCCTTCCTTTCCTTTCTATTCCATTTCATTCCATTCCACTCGGGTTGATTTCATTCCATTCCATTCCATTCCATTCCATTCCATTCCATTCCATTCCACTTGGGTTGGCTCCATTCCATTCCATTTAATTCGATTCCATTCCATTCCATTCCATTCCTTTCCATTCCATTCCATTCCATTCAGGTTGATTGAATTCCATTCCATTCCATTCAATACAATTCCATTCCATTCCTCTCGTGTTGATTACATTCCATTCTACTCCGTTCCATTCCACTCCACTTCATTGCATTCCATTCCATTCCATTCCATTCCACTTGGGTTGATTCCATTCCACTCCATTCCATTCCATTTCATTCTTTTCCTTTCCATTCCATTCCACTCTTTTCCATTCCATTCCATTCCACTCAGGTTGATTCCATTCCATTCCATTCCATTCCATTCTATTCCATTCCACTACGGATGATTCCATTCCATTCCACTTCATTCCATTCCATCGCATTCCATTCCATTCCGTTCCATTCCATTTCACTCCTGTTGATTCCTTTCCTTTCCTTTCCATTCCATTCCTTTGCATTCCATTCCACTCTGGTTGATTCCAGTCCATTCCATTCCATTCCATTCCACTCGGGTTGATTCTCTTCCATTCTTTTCCATTCCATTCCATTCCATTCCATGCCATTCCATTCCATTCCGTTCCATGCCATTCCATTCCATTCCACTCAATTTGATTGAATTTCATTGTGTTCCATTCCATTCCATTCCATTCCTGTTGATTCAATTTCATTCTATTCCATTCCATTGCATTCTCTTCCATTCCACTCAGGTTGATTGTATTCCATTCCACACCATTCCATTCCATTCAATTCCATTCCAGTTGATTCAATTCCATTCCTTTTTTTTCCATTCTATTCCATTTTACTCCTGTTCATTGTATTCTATTCCATTCCATTCCACTAGGGTTGATTCATTTCCATTAAATTCCTTTCCAATCCATTTCATTCCATTCCACTCGTGTTGATAAAATTCCCCTCTATTCCATTCCATTCTGTTCCATTCAATTCCATGCCATTCAACTCGTGTTGATTCCATTCCATCCCTTTCCATTCCATTCCATTCCATGGCATTCCACTCGGGAAATTTCCATTCCATTCCATTCCATTCGATTCCATAACATAATGTTACATTACGTTACATTCCACTCAGGATGATTCAATTCCATTCCATTCGATTCCATTCCATAACATTCCATTACATTCAACTCGGTTTGACTCCATTCCACTCCATTCAATTCCATTCCATTCATTCCATTCCATTCCATTCCATTCCAATCGAATCCATTCCATTCCATTCCACTCGGGTTGATTCCATTCCATTCCATTCCATTGCATTCCATTCCATTCCATTCTTTTCCATTCCATTCCACTCGGGTTGATTCCATTCCATTCCATTCCATTCCATTCCATTCCTTTCCATTCCATTGCATTCCAATTCATTCCATACCATTCCATTCCATTCCATTCCATTTCATTCCATTCTATTCTATTCCATTCCATTCCATTCCATTCCATTCCATTCCATTCAATTCCTTTCCCCCGGTGTTGATTACATTCCATTCCATTCCACTCCATTTCCTTCCGTTCCATTCTATTCCATTCCATTCCATTCCATTCCATTCCATTCCATTCCTTTCCACTCGTGTTGATTCAGTTTCATTCTATTCCATTCCATTCAATACCATTCCATTCTATTCCATGCAATTCCTTTCCATTGCACTCAGGTTGAATCAATTCCTTTGCACTCCATTCCATTCCATTCTATTACCTTCCATTCAATTCCACTCCACTCGGGTTAATTCAATTCCATTCTATTCCATTCCATTCCACTCAATTCCATTCCAGTCCACTCGTTTTGATTTAATTCCATTCTATTCCATTCCATTCCATTACATTCCATACCATTGCATTCTACTCGGTTTGCTTCAATTCCATTGCATTCCATTCTATTCCATTACAATCCATAAAATTGCATTCTACTCGGTTTACTTCAATTCCATTGCATTCCATTCTATTCCAATCCATTGCGTTCTATTCCATTCGAGTTGATTCAATTCCATTCACTTCCATTCTATTCCATTCTATTCCATTTCGTTCCATTCCATTCCAATCCATCCCAGTTGATTCAATTCCATTTTATTCCATTTCATTCCATTCCATTCCATTTCATTCCACTCGGGTTGCCTCAACTCCATTCTAATCCATTCCATTCCATTACCTTCCATACCGTTCCACTCGGATTTATTCCATTCCATTCCATTCCATTTCTTTCCATTCCATTCAATTCCATTCCAGTTGATTCCACTCCATTCCATTTCATTCCATTCCATTCCATTCCTGTTGTTTCCATTCCACTGTATTCTATTCCATTCCTTTCCATTCTACTTCAATTGATTCAATTTAATTCTATTGAATACCCTTCCTTTCCATTCCATTCCATTCCATTCCATTCCACTGAGGATGACTCCATTCCATTCCATTCCATTCCATTCCATTACATTACACTCGGGTTGATGCAATTCTATTCCATTTCATTCCATTCTATTCGATTCCATTCCATTCCATTCCATTCCACTCGGGTGGGTACAATTCCCTTCTAATCCATACCATTCCATTCCATTCCATTCCATTCAATGACATTACATTAGATTCCATGACATTACATTACATTCCACTCGGGTTGATTCCATTCCATTCCATTCCATTCCATTCCATTCAAGTTGATTCAATTCCATACTATTCCATTCCATTCCATTCCACTCGGGTTGGTTCAATTCCATTCAATTCCATTCCATTCCATTCCATTCCATTCCATTCCATTCCCTTCCATTTCATTCCATTGCATTCTATTCCTTTCCATTCCATTCCTTTCTATTCCATTCCATTCCATTTCATTCCATTCCATTCCATTCCAATCCATTGCATTCCATTCCAATCCAATCCATTCCATTCCATTCCATTCTATTCCATTCCATTCCATTCCTTTCCATTCCATTCCATTCCTTTTCAGTCTGGTTGATTCCATTGCATTCCATTCCATTCCAATCCATTCCATTCCATTCCTTTCCCCTCGGGTTGATTCCACCCCTTTACATTCCATTACATTACTTTCCATTTCATTCCACTCGGGTTGTTTCCATTCCATTCCATTCCATTCCATTGCATTCCATTCCATTCCATTCCCCTTTGGTTGATTCCACTCCATTCCATTCCATTTCTTTCCTTCCATTCATTTCCCTTCCATTCCATACCATTCCATTCCATTCCACTCGGGATGTTTCCATTCCATTTCATTCCACTCAGGATGATTCAATTCCACTCCATTCCATTCCATTTCTTTCCTTCCATTCATTTCCCTTCCATTCCATACCATTCCACTCCATTCGACTCGGGATGTTTCCATTCCATTCCATTCCACTAAGGATGATTCCATTCCATTCCATTCCATTCCATTCCATTCCATTCCGTTCCATTATATTACATTCCACTCGGTTTCACTCCATTCCACTCCATTCAATTCCATTCAATTCATTCGATTCCATTCCATTCCGTTCCATTCCATTCCATTCCATTCGGGTTGATTCCATTCCATTCCATTCCATTCCATTCCATTTCACTCCATTCCACTTGGGTTGAATCGATTCCATTCCATTCCATTCCATTCCATTCCACAAGTGTTGATTCAACTCCATTCTATTGCATTGCATTCAATTCCATTCCATTCCACACGTGTTGATTCAACTCCATTCTATTGCATTGCATTCCATTCCATTCCATTCCATTCCTTCCCATTCTATTCCATTCCATTCCATTCCATTCCATTCCATTCCGTTCCACTCCGGATGATTCCATTCCATTCCATTCCATTTCATTCCATTCCATTCCGTTCCACTCAGGTTGATTCAATTCTATTCCATTCCATACCATTCCTTTCCATTCCATTCAATTCCAATCCATTCCATTCAATTCCACTCGGGTTGATTCCATTCCATTCCATTCCTTTCCCTTCCATTCCATTCCATTCCATTCCACTCGTGTTGATTCAATTCCATTCCATTCCACTCCATTCCATTCCTTTCCATTCCATTCCTTTCCCTTCCATTCCATTCCATTCCATTCCACTCGTGTTGATTCAATTCCATTCCAATCCAATCCATTCCCTTCCATTCTATTCCATTCCATTCCTTTCCACTGGTGTTGATTCTATTCCATTCCAATCCATTCCATTCCATTTCATTCCCTTGCATTCCACTCAGGTTGTTTCATTTCCATTGTATTCCATTCCATTCTATTCCATGCCATTCCGTTACATTGCATTCAGTTTGATTCAATTACTTTGCATTCCATTGCATTCCATTCCATTCCATTCAATTCCATTCCATTCTATTACCTACCATTCAATTCCTCTCCACTCGGGGCAATTCAATTCCATTCTATTCCATTCCATTCCACTCAATTCCTTTCCAGTCCACTCGTTTTGATTTAATTCCATTCAATTCCATTCCACTCCATTACATTCCATACCATTGCATTCCACTCGGGTTGATTCAATTCCATTGCATTCCCTTCTATTCCAATCCATTGTATTCCATTCCATTCAAGTTGACTCAATTCCTTTCACTTCCATTCTATTCCTTTCCATTCCATCCCAGTTGATTCAATTCCATTCTTTTCCATTTCATTCCATTTCATTCCATTCCGTTCCATTCCATTCCATTCCAATCTATTCCATTCCACTCGTGTTGGTTGACCTCATTTCTAATCCATTCCATTCCATTCCATTCCATACCTTTCCACTCGGATTGATTCCATTCCATTCCAGTCGATAACTTTCCACTTCATTTCATTCCATTCTATTCCATTCCTGTTTTTTCCATTCCATTGAATTCTATTCCTTTCTTTTCCATTCCACTCCAATTGATTCAATTTAATTCTATTCCATTCAAATCCATTGCATTCCATTCCACTCAGGTTGATTCCATTCCACTCCATTCCATTCCATTCCATCCCATTCCACTCCACTCAGGATGGTTCCTTTCCATTCCATTCTATTCCATTCCATTTCAATCCATTCCACTCGGGTTTTTTCCATGCCATTGCATTGCATTCCTTTCCATTCCATTCATTCATTTCCATTGTATTCCATTCCATTTAAATCCAATCCATTCCATTCCATTCCAGTTGATTCAATTCCATTCCATTACCTTTCACTCCACTCGGGTTGATTCCATTCTATTTAATTCCACTGCATTCCATTCCCTTCCACTCTGATTGATTCCATTCCATTCCATTCCATTCCATTCCATTCCATTCCATTGCATTCCATTTCACTCAGGTTGATTCAGTTCCATTCTATTTCATTCCATTCCATTCCATTCCATTCCATACCATTCCATTCCATTCCACTCTTGTTGATTGCATTCCATTCCATTCCATTCCATTCCATTCCATTCCATTCCATTCCATTTCATTGCATTCCACTCGGGATGATTCCATTCCATTCCATTCCATTCCTTTCCATTCCATTCCATTCCATTCCATTCCATTCCATTTCATTGCATTCCACTCGGGATGATTCCATTCCATTCCATTTCATTCCATTCCATTCCACTCCTTTTCATTCCACTCCATTGTACTCTTGTTTATTCCATTCCATTCCATTCCATTCCTTTCCATTCCACTCCATTCCACTCGTGTTGATTCCATTTCATTCTATTCCATTCCATTCCATTCCATTCCATTGCACTTGATTTGATTCCATTCCATTCCATTCCATTTCATTCCATTCCGTTCGTTTCCATTCCATTCCATTCCTTTCTATTCCATTCCATTCCATTCCTTTCCATTCCACTCGGGATGATACCATTCCATTCCATTCCAATCTCTCGGGTTGATTCCATTCCTTTCCTTTCTATTCAATTTCATTCCATTCCACTCAATTCCACTCGGGTTGATAGCATTCCATTCCATTCCATTGCATTCCATTCCATTCCATTACCGCTCAAGTTGATTCCTTTCCAATCCATTCTATTCCATTCCCTTTCATTCCATTCCATTCCGATCCATTTACTCATATTGATTCCATTCCATTCCATTACTTTCCATTCCATTCCATTCCGTTCGAGTCAGGTTGATTCACTTCCATTCCATTCCACACAATTCCATTCCATTCCACTCGTGTTGATTACATTCCTTTCTATTCCATTCCATTCCATTGCTTTCCATTCCATACCCTTCCACTTGTGTTGTTTCCATTCCATTCCTTTCCATTTCACTCAGGTTGATTCAGTTCCATTCTATTCTATTCCATTCCATTCCATTCCATTCCATTCCCTTCCCTTCCATTCCATTCCATTCCACTCGGTTTGATTCCATTCCATTCCATTTCATTCCATTCCCTTCCACTCCTTTCCATTCCATTCCATTAAATTTCATTCCATTCCACTCGGGATGTTTCCATTCCATTCCATTTCATTCCATTCCATTCCACTCCTGTCCATTCCGTTCCATTCCACTCGTGTTGATTGCATTCCATTCCATTCCTTTCCATTCCATTCCATTCCATTCAACTTGGGTTGATTCCATTTCATTCTATTCTATTCCATTCCATTCCTTTCAATTTCACTCAGGTTGATTCAGCTCCATTCTATTCCATTCCATTCCATTCCATTCCATTCCATTCCATTCCATTCCATTCCACTCAGGTTTATTTTATTCAATTCCGTTACATTCCACTCCATTGCAATCCATTCCATCCATTCCATTCCATTCCATTCCATTTCTTTCGATTTGATTCCTTTCAATTCCATTCCATTCCATTCTATTGCATTCCATGCCACTCCGGTTGATTCCATTCCTTTCCATTCCATTCCATTCCATTGCATTCTACTCGAGTTGTTTCCATTCCATTACATTCTATTCCATTCCATTCCATTGCATTCCAATCCATTCCACTCGAATTGATTCCATTTCATTCCATTCCAATCCATTCCATTCCATTCCATTCCATTCCACTCAGCATGATTCCATTCCATTCCATTCTTTTGATTCTATTACATTCCATTCCTTTCCATTCGTTTCATTCCATTCCATTCCATTCCAAGCCACTTTTGTTGATTCTGTTCCTTTCAATTCCATTCCATTCCATTCCTTTCAATTCCATTCCATTCCATGCCATTCCATTCCTCCCGGGTTGATTCCATTCCATTGCATTACATTCGTGTTGATTCAGTTCTATTCTTTTCAATTGCATTCCATTCCATTCCATTACACTCCAATCTATTGAAGTCATGTTGATTCCATTCCATTCCATTCCATTGCATTCCATTCCATTGCATTCCATTCCATTCCATTCCATTCCATTCCCCTCGGGTTAATTCCATTCCATTCCATTCCTTTCCATTCCATTCCATTCTATTCCACTCGCGAAGATTGAATTCCATTGTATTCGTTTCCATTCCATTCCATTCCTTTCCATTCAATTCCATTCCACTCGTGTTGATTCCATTCCATTCCATTCCTTCCCATTCCATTCCATTCCATTCCATTCCACTTGGGTTGATTCCACTCCATTCCATTCCATTTCTTTCCTTCCATTCATTTCCCTTCCATTCCATACCATTCCATTCCATTCCACTCGGGATGTTTCCATTCCATTCCATTCCACTCAGGATGATTCAATTCCACTCCATTCCATTCCATTTCTTTCCTTCCATTCATTTCCCTTCCATTCCATACCATTCCATTCCATTCGACTCGGGATGTTTCCATTCCATTCCATTGCACTAAGGATGATTCCATTCCATTCCATTCCATTCCATTCCATTCCATTCCATTCCATTCCATTCCATTCCGTTCCATTATATTACATTCCACTCGGTTTCACTCCATTCCACTCCATTCAATTCCATTCAATTCATTCCATTCCATTCCATTCCGTTCCATTCCATTCCATTCCATTCGGGTTGATTCCATTCCATTCCATTCCATTCCATTTCACTCCATTCCACTTGGTGTGAATCGATTCCATTCCATTCCATTCCATTCCATTCCATTCCAATCCTTTCCATTCCACTCCATTGTACTCTTGTTTATTCCATTCCATTCCATTTCGTTCCTTTCCATTCCACTCCATTCCACTCGTGTTGATTCCATTTCATTCTTTTCCATTCCATTCCATTCCATTCCATTCCATTCCATTCCATTGCACTTGATTTGATTCCATTCCATTCCATTCCATTTCATTCCATTCCGTTCGTTTCCATTCCATTCCATTCCATTCCTTTCCATTCCACTCGGGATGATACCATTCCATTCCATTCCAATCTTTCGGGTTGATTCCATTCCTTTCCTTTCTATTCAGTTTCATTCCATTCCACTCAATTCCACTCGGGTTGATAGCATTCCATTCCATTCCATTGCATTCCATTCCATTCCATTACCGCTCAGGTTGATTCCTTTCCAATCCATTCTATTCCATTCCCTTTCATTCCATTCCATTCCGATCCATTTACTCATATTGATTCCATTCCATTCCATTTCTTTCCATTCCATTCCATTCCGTTCGAGTCAGGTTGATTCACTTCCATTCCATTCCACACCATTCCATTCCATTCCACTCGTGTTGATTACATTCCTTTCTATTCCATTCCATTCCATTCCATTCCATTGCTTTCCATTCCATACCCTTCCACTTGTGTTGTTTCCATTCCATTCCTTTCCATTTCACTCAGGTTGATTCAGTTCCATTCTATTCTATTCCATTCCATTCCATTCCCTTCCATCCCATTCCATTCCATTCCACTCGGTTTGATTCCATTCCATTCCATTTCATTCCATTCCCTTCCACTCCTTTCCATTCCATTCCATTAAATTTCATTCCATTCCACTCGGGATGTTTCCATTCCATTACATTTCATTCCATTCCATTCCACTCCTGTCCATTCCGTTCCATTCCACTCATGTTGATTGCATTCCATTCCATTCCATTCCATTCCATTCCATTCAACTTGGGTTGATTCCATTTCATTCTATTCTATTCCATTCCATTCCTTTCCATTTCACTCAGGTTGATTCAGCTCCATTCTATTCCATTCCATTCCATTCCATTCCTTTCCATTTCACTCAGGTTGATTCAGCTCCATTCTATTCCATTCCATTCCATTCCATTCCATTCCATTCCATTCCATTCCACTCAGGTTTATTTTATTCAATTCCGTTACATTCCACTCCATTGCAATCCATTCCATCCATTCCATTCCATTCCATTCCATTTCTTTCGATTTGATTCCTTTCAATTCCATTCCATTCCATTCTATTGCATTCCATGCCACTCCGGTTGATTCCATTCCTTTCCATTCAATTCCATTCCATTCCATTGCATTCTACTCGAGTTGTTTCCATTCCATTACATTCTATTCCATTCCATTCCATTGCATTCCAATCCATTCCACTCGAATTGATTCCATTTCATTCCATTCCAATCCATTCCATTCCATTCCATTCCACTCAGCATGATTCCATTCCATTCCATTCTTTTGATTCTATTACATTCCATTCCTTTCCATTCGTTTCATTCCATTCCATTCCATTCCAAGCCACTTTTGTTGATTCTGTTCCTTTCAATTCCATTCCATTCCATTCCTTTCCATTCCATTCCATTCCATGCCATTCCATTCCTCCCAGGTTGATTCCATTCCATTGCATTACATTCGTGTTGATTCAGTTCTATTCTTTTCAATTCCATTCCATTCCATTCCATTACACTCCAATCTATTCAAGTCATGTTGATTCCATTCCATTGCATTCCATTCCATTGCATTCCATTCCATTCTATTCCATTCCACTCGGGTTAAATCCATTCCATTCCATTCCTTTCCATTCCATTCCATTCCATTCTATTCCACTCGCGAAGATTGAATTCCATTGTATTCGTTTCCATTCCATTCCATTCCTTTCCATTCAATTCCATTCCACTCGGGTTGATTCCATTCCATTCCATTCTGTTCCATTCCACTCGGGCTGATTCCATTCCATGCCATTCCATTCCACTGCGTTCCATTCCATTAAATTCCATTCCATTCCATTCCATTCCATTCCATTCCATTCCAATCCATTCCTTTGCATTTGTGATGATTCCGTTCCATTGCCGTCCATTCCATTCCATTCCATTCCACTCAGGTTTATACAATTTCATTCAATTCCATTCCATTCCCTTCCATTCCATTCAATTCCAGTCGGGTTTATTAAATTCCATTCTATTCCATTCCATTCCATTCCATCACATTACATTCCACTATGGTTGATTCCATTCCATTCAATTCCACTTCATTCCACTCCATTCCATTCCATTCCATTCCAATGTATTCCATTACACACGGTTTGATTCAGTTCCATTCCTTCCATTCCATTCAATTCCATTCCTTTCCATTCCATTCCATTCCATTTCTATCCATTTGATTTCATTCCATTCCATTCTATTCCATTCCATTACATTATATTCCACTCTGGTTGATTCCATTTCATTCCATTCTATTTCATTCCATTCCATTCCATTCCATTCTACTCGAGTTCTTTCCATTACAATTCAGTCTATTCAATTCCATTCCAATCCATTCCATTGCATTCCAATCCATTGGATTCGGATTTGTTACATTCCACTCCACTCCATTCCATTCCATTCCATTCCATTCTATTCAATTCCGTTCCATTCCTTTCACTTCGTTGCATTCCATTCCATTCCATTCCTCTAGTGTTGATTCCATTCCTTTCTAATCCATTCTATTCCATTCCTTTCCATTCCATTCTATTCCATGCCACTCCATTCCTCTCTCGTTGATTCCATTCTATTCCGTTTCACTCCATTCCATTCCATTCCATTCTATTCCATTCCATTCCATTCCGTTCCATTCCTTTCAGTTTCCTTCCTTTCCATTCCATTCCATTCCACTGGGGATGTTTCCATTCAATTCCATTTCAATTCATTCCATTCCACTCCTTTCCATTCCATTCCATACCACTCGTGTTGATTCCATTCCATTCCATTCCATTCCATTCCATTCCATTCCTTTCCACTCTATTTGATTACATTCATTCTATTCCATTCCATTCCAATCCATTCCATGCCATTACATTCCACTTGGATTGATTCCGTTCCATTCCGTTCCGTTTCATTCCATTCCATTCCTTGCCATTACATTCCATTCCATTCCTTTCCGTTCCTTTCCATTCCATTCCATTCCATTCCATTCCATTACATTCCGTTCCATTCCATTCACCTCGGGATGATACCTTTCCATTCCATTCCATTCACCTCGGGATGATACCTTTCCATTCCATTCCATTCCATTCCATTCCATTCCATTCCATTCCATTCCATTCCATCCCATTCAATTCTCTCGAGTTGTTTGCAGTCCTTTCCTTTCTATTCCATTCCATTCCATTCCATTGCATTCCATTCCATTCCATTCCGTTTCATTCCATTCCATTCTATTCCATTCCATTCCATTGCATTCCATTCCATTCCATTCCATTGCATTCCATTCCATTCCATTCCATTGCATTCCATTCCATTCCATTCCATTCCATTCCACCTGGATTTGTTCCATTCCAATCCAATCCATTCCATTCCATTCCATTCCATTCCATTCCATTCCATTCCATTCTATTCCACTCGTGTTGATTCCAATCCATTCCACTCAATTCCATTCCATTTCATTCCATTCCTTTCCACTCGGGCTGATTCCATTCCATTCCCTTCCATTGCTTTCCATTCAATTCCATTCAATTCTCTCTGGTTGATTCCCTTCCTTTCCTTTCTATTCCATTTCATTCCATTCCACTCGGGTTGATTTCATTCCATTCCATTCCATTCCATTCCATTCCATTCCATTCCATTCCATTCCATTCCATTCCACTTGGGTTGGCTCCATTCCATTCCATTTAATTCGATTCCATTCCATTCCATTCCATTCCTTTCCATTCCATTCCTTTCCATTCAGGTTGATTGAATTCCATTCCATTCCATTCAATACAATTCCATTCCATTCCTCTCGTGTTGATTACATTCCATTCTACTCCGTTCCATTCCACTCCACTTCATTGCATTCCGTTACATTCCATTCCATTCCACTTGGGTTGATTCCATTCCACTCCATTCCATTCCATTTCATTCTTTTCCTTTCCATTCCATTCCACTCTTTTCCATTCCATTCCATTCCACTCAGGTTGATTCCATTCCATTCCATTCCATTCCATTCTATTCCATTCCACTACGGATGATTCCATTCCATTCCACTTCATTCCATTCCATTGCATTCCATACCATTCTGTTCCATTCCATTTCACTCCTGTTGATTCCTTTCCTTTCCTTTCCATTCCATTCCTTTGCATTCCATTCCACTCTGGTTGATTCCAGTCCATTCCATTCCATTCCATTCCACTCGGGTTGATTCTCTTCCATTCTTTTCCATTCCATTCCATTCCATTCCATGCCATTCCATTCCATTCCGTTCCATGCCATTCCATTCCATTCCACTCAATTTGATTGAATTTCATTGTGTTCCATTCCATTCCATTCCATTCCTGTTGATTCAATTTCATTCTATTCCATTCCATTGCATTCCCTTCCATTCCACTCAGGTTGATTGTATTCGATTCCACACCATTCCATTCCATTCAATTCCATTCCATTCCAGTTGATTCAATTCCATTCCTTTTTTTTCCATTCTATTCCATTTTACTCCTGTTCATTGTATTCTATTCCATTCCATTCCACTAGGGTTGATTCATTTCCATTAAATTCCTTTCCAATCCATTTCATTCCATTCCACTCGTGTTGATAAAATTCCCCTCTATTCCATTCCATTCTGTTCCATTCAATTCCATGCCATTCAACTCGCGTTGATTCCATTCCATCCCTTTCCATTCCATTCCATTCCATGGCATTCCACTCGGGAAGTTTCCATTCCATTCCATTCCATTCGATTCCATAACATAATGTTACATTACGTTACATTCCACTCAGGATGATTCAATTCCATTCCATTCAATTCCATTCCATAACATTCCATTACATTCAACTCGGTTTGACTCCATTCTACTCCATTCAATTCCATTCCATTCATTCCATTCCATTCCAATCGAATCCATTCCATTCCATTCCACTCGGGTTGATTCCATTCCATTCCATTCCATTGCATTCCATTCCATTCCATTCTTTTCCATTCCATTCCACTCGGGTTGATTCCATTCCATTCCATTCCATTCCATTCCATTCCATTCCATTCCTTTCCATTCCATTGCATTCCAATTCATTCCATACCATTCCATTCCATTCCATTCCATTTCATTCCATTCTATTCTATTCCATTCCATTCCATTCCATTCCATTCCATTCAATTCCTTTCCACTGGTGTTGATTCCATTCCATTCCATTCCAATCGAATCCATTCCATTCCATTCCACTCGGGTTGATTCCATTCCATTCCATTCCATTGCATTCCATTCCATTCCATTCTTTTCCATTCCATTCCAGTCGGGTTGATTCCATTCCATTCCATTCCATTCCATTCCATTCCATTCCATTCCTTTCCATTCCATTGCATTCCAATTCATTCCATACCATTCCATTCCATTCCATTCCATTTCATTCCATTCTATTCCATTCCATTCCATTCCATTCCATTCCATTCCATTCCATTCCTTTCCACTCGTGTTGATTCAGTTTCATTCTATTCCATTCCATTCAATACCATTCCATTCTATTCCATGCAATTCCTTTCCATTGCACTCAGGTTGAATCAATTCCGTTGCATTCCATTCCATTCCATTCTATTACCTTCCATTCAATTCCACTCCACTCGGGTTAATTCAATTCCATTCTATTCCATTCCATTCCACTCAATTCCATTCCAGTCCACTCGTTTTGATTTAATTCCATTCTATTCCATTCCATTCCATTACATTCCATACCATTGCATTCTACTCGGTTTGCTTCAATTCCATTGCATTCCATTCTATTCCATTACATTCCATAAAATTGCATTCTACTCGGTTTACTTCAATTCCATTGCATTCCATTCTATTCCAATCCATTGCGTTCTATTCCATTCGAGTTGATTCAATTCCATTCACTTCCATTCTATTCCATTCTATTCCATTTCGTTCCATTCCATTCCAATCCATCCCAGTTGATTCAATTCCATTTTATTCCATTTCATTCCATTCCATTCCATTTCATTCCACTCGGGTTGCCTCAACTCCATTCTAATCCATTCCATTCCATTACCTTCCATACCATTCCACTCGGATTTATTCCATTCCATTCCATTCCATTTCTTTCCATTCCATTCAATTCCATTCCAGTTGATTCCACTCCATTCCATTTCATTCCATTCCATTCCATTCCTGTTGTTTCCATTCCATTGTATTCTATTCCATTCCTTTCCATTCTACTTCAATTGATTCAATTTAATTCTATTGAATACCCTTCCTTTCCATTCCATTCCATTCCATTCCATTCCATTCCACTGAGGATGACTCCATTCCATTCCATTCCATTCCATTCCATTCCATTACATTACATTACACTCGGGTTGATGCAATTCTATTCCATTTCATTGCATTCTATTCGATTCCATTCCATTCCATTCCATTCCATTCCACTCGGGTGGGTACAATTCCCTTCTAATCCATACCATTCCATTCCATTCCATTCCATTCAATGACATTACATTACATTCCATGACATTACATTACATTCCACTCGGGTTGATTCCATTCCATTCCATTCCATTCCATTCAAGTTGATTCAATTCCATACTATTCCATTCCATTCCATTCCACTCGGGTTGGTTCAATTCCATTCAATTCCATTCCATTCCATTCCATTCCATTCCGTTCCATTCCATTCCCTTCCATTTCATTCCATTGCATTCTATTCCTTTCCATTCCATTCCTTTCTATTCCATTCCATTCCATTTCATTCCATTCCATTCCATTCCAATCCATTGCATTCCATTCCAATCCAATCCATTCCATTCCATTCCATTCCATTCCATTCCATTCCATTCCTTTTCAGTCTGGTTGATTCCATTGCATTCCATTCCATTCCATTCCATTCCATTCCATTCCTTTCCCCTCGGGTTGATTCCACCCCTTTACATTCCATTTCATTACTTTCCATTTCCTTCCACTCGGGTTGTTTCCATTCTATTCCATTCCATTCCATTGCATTCCATTCCATTCCATTCCATTCCATTGCATTCCATTCCATTCCTTTCCCCTCGGGTTGATTCCACCCCTTTACATTCCATTTCATTACTTTCCATTTCCTTCCACTCGGGTTGTTTCCATTCCATTCCATTCCATTCCATTGCATTCCATTCCATTCCATTCCACTTGGGTTGATTCCACTCCATTCCATTCCATTTCTTTCCTTCCATTCATTTCCCTTCCATTCCATACCATTCCATTCCATTCCACTCGGGATGTTTCCATTCCATTCCATTCCACTCAGGATGATTCAATTCCACTCCATTCCATTCCATTTCTTTCCTTCCATTCATTTCCCTTCCATTCCATACCATTCCATTCCATTCGACTCGGGATGTTTCCATTCCATTCCATTGCACTAAGGATGATTCCATTCCATTCCATTCCATTCCATTCCATTCCATTCCATTCCATTCCATTCCGTTCCATTATATTACATTCCACTCGGTTTCACTCCATTCCACTCCATTCAATTCCATTCAATTCATTCCATTCCATTCCATTCCGTTCCATTCCATTCCATTCCATTCGGGTTGATTCCATTCCATTCCATTCCATTCCATTTCACTCCATTCCACTTGGTGTGAATCGATTCCATTCCATTCCATTCCATTCCATTCCAAACGTGTTGATTCAACTCCATTCTATTGCATTGCATTCCATTCCATCCCATTCCATTCCTTCCCATCCTACTCCATTCCATTCCATTCCATTCCATTCCATTCCATTCCATTCCATTCCACACGTGTTGATTCAACTCCATTCTATTGCATTGCATTGCATTCCATTCCGTTCCACTCAGGTTGATTCAATTCTATTCCATTCCATACCATTCCTTTCCATTCCATTCAATTCCAATCCATTCCATTCAATTCCACTCGGGTTGATTCCATTCCATTCCATTCCTTTCCCTTCCATTCCATTCCATTCCATTCCACTCGTGTTGATTCAATTCCATTCCATTCCACTTCATTCCATTCCTTTCCATTCCATTCCTTTCCATTCAATTCCATTCCATTCTATTCCATTCCATTCCTTTCCACTGGTGTTGATTCTATTCCATTCCATTCCAATCCATTCCCTTCCATTCTATTCCATTCCATTCCTTTCCACTGGTGTTGATTCTATTCCTTTCCAATCCATTCCATTCCATTTCATTCCCTTGCATTCCACTCAGGTTGTTTCAATTCCATTGTATTCCATTCCATTCTATTCCATGCCATTCCGTTACATTGCATTTAGTTAGTTTCAATTACTTTGCATTCCACTGCATTCCATTCCATTCCATTCAATTCCATTCCATTCTATTACCTACCATTCAATTCCTCTCCACTCGGGGCAATTCAATTCCATTCTATTCCATTCCATTCCACTCAATTCCTTTCCAGTCCACTCGTTTTGATTTAATTCCATTCAATTCCATTCCACTCCATTACATTCCATACCATTGCATTCCACTCGGGTTGATTCAATTCCATTGCATTCCCTTCTATTCCAATCCATTGTATTCCATTCCATTCAAGATGACTCAATTCCTTTCACTTCCATTCTATTCCTTTCCATTCCATCCCAGTTGATTCAATTCCATTCTTTTCCATTTCATTCCATTTCATTCCATTCCATTCCGTTCCATTCCATTGCATTCCATTCTATTCCATTCCACTCGTGTTGGTTGACCTCAATTCTAATCCATTCCATTCCATTCCATTCCATACCTTTCCACTCGGATTGATTCCATTCCATTCCAGTCGATACCATTCCACTTCATTTCATTCCATTCTATTCCATTCCTGTTTTTTCCATTCCATTGAATTCTATTCCTTTGCTTTCCATTCCACTCCAATTGATTCAATTTAATTCTATTCCATTCAAATCCATTGCATTCCATTCCACTCAGGTTGATTCCATTCCACTCCATTCCATTCCATTCCATCCCATTCCACTCCACTCAGGATGGTTCCTTTCCATTCCATTCTATTCCATTCCATTTCAATCCATTCCACTCGGGTTTTTTCCATGCCATTGCATTGCATTCCTTTCCATTCCATTCATTCCTTTCCATTGTATTCCATTCCATTTAAATCCAATCCATTCCATTCCATTCCAGTTGATTCAATTCCATTCCATTACGTTTCACTCCACTCGAGTTGATTCCATTCTATTTAATTCCATTGCATTCCATTCCCTTCCACTCTGGTTGATTCCATTCCATTCAATTCCACTCCATTCCATTCCATTCCATTCCATTCCATTCCATTCCATTCCATTCCATTCCATTCCATTCCATTGCTTTCCATTTCACTCAGGTTGATTCAGTTCCATTCTATTTCATTCCATTCCATTCCATTCCATTCCACTCTTGTTGATTGCATTCCATTCCATTCCATTCCATTCCATTCCATTCCATTCCATTTCATTCCATTCCACTCGGGATGATTCCATTCCATTCCATTTCATTCCATTCCATTCCAATCCTTTCCATTCCACTCCATTGTACTCTTGTTTATTCCATTCCATTCCATTTCGTTCCTTTCCATTCCACTCCATTCCACTCGTGTTGATTCCATTTCATTCTTTTCCATTCCATTCCATTCCATTCCATTCCATTCCATTCCATTCCATTGCACTTGATTTGATTCCATTCCATTCCATTCCATTTCATTCCATTCCGTTCGTTTCCATTCCATTCCATTCCTTTCCATTCCATTCCATTCCATTCCTTTCCATTCCACTCGGGATGATACCATTCCATTCCATTCCAATCTTTCGGGTTGATTCCATTCCTTTCCTTTCTATTCAGTTTCATTCCATTCCACTCAATTCCACTCGGGTTGATAGCATTCCATTCCATTCCATTGCATTCCATTCCATTCCATTACCGCTCAGGTTGATTCCTTTCCAATCCATTCTATTCCATTCCCTTTCATTCCATTCCATTCCGATCCATTTACTCATATTGATTCCATTCCATTCCATTTCTTTCCATTCCATTCCATTCCGTTCGAGTCAGGTTGATTCACTTCCATTCCATTCCACACCATTCCATTCCATTCCACTCGTGTTGATTACATTCCTTTCTATTCCATTCCATTCCATTCCATTCCATTGCTTTCCATTCCATACCCTTCCACTTGTGTTGTTTCCATTCCATTCCTTTCCATTTCACTCAGGTTGATTCAGTTCCATTCTATTCTATTCCATTCCATTCCATTCCCTTCCATCCCATTCCATTCCATTCCACTCGGTTTGATTCCATTCCATTCCATTTCATTCCATTCCCTTCCACTCCTTTCCATTCCATTCCATTAAATTTCATTCCATTCCACTCGGGATGTTTCCATTCCATTACATTTCATTCCATTCCATTCCACTCCTGTCCATTCCGTTCCATTCCACTCATGTTGATTGCATTCCATTCCGTTCCATTCCATTCCATTCCATTCAACTTGGGTTGATTCCATTTCATTCTATTCTATTCCATTCCATTCCTTTCCATTTCACTCAGGTTGATTCAGCTCCATTCTATTCCATTCCATTCCATTCCATTCCTTTCCATTTCACTCAGGTTGATTCAGCTCCATTCTATTCCATTCCATTCCATTCCATTCCATTCCATTCCATTCCATTCCACTCAGGTTTATTTTATTCAATTCCGTTACATTCCACTCCATTGCAATCCATTCCATCCATTCCATTCCATTCCATTCCATTTCTTTCGATTTGATTCCTTTCAATTCCATTCCATTCCATTCTATTGCATTCCATGCCACTCCGGTTGATTCCATTCCTTTCCATTCAATTCCATTCCATTCCATTGCATTCTACTCGAGTTGTTTCCATTCCATTACATTCTATTCCATTCCATTCCATTGCATTCCAATCCATTCCACTCGAATTGATTCCATTTCATTCCATTCCAATCCATTCCATTCCATTCCATTCCACTCAGCATGATTCCATTCCATTCCATTCTTTTGATTCTATTACATTCCATTCCTTTCCATTCGTTTCATTCCATTCCATTCCATTCCAAGCCACTTTTGTTGATTCTGTTCCTTTCAATTCCATTCCATTCCATTCCTTTCCATTCCATTCCATTCCATGCCATTCCATTCCTCCCAGGTTGATTCCATTCCATTGCATTACATTCGTGTTGATTCAGTTCTATTCTTTTCAATTCCATTCCATTCCATTCCATTACACTCCAATCTATTCAAGTCATGTTGATTCCATTCCATTGCATTCCATTCCATTGCATTCCATTCCATTCTATTCCATTCCACTCGGGTTAAATCCATTCCATTCCATTCCTTTCCATTCCATTCCATTCCATTCTATTCCACTCGCGAAGATTGAATTCCATTGTATTCGTTTCCATTCCATTCCATTCCTTTCCATTCAATTCCATTCCACTCGGGTTGATTCCATTCCATTCCATTCTGTTCCATTCCACTCGGGCTGATTCCATTCCATGCCATTCCATTCCACTGCGTTCCATTCCATTAAATTCCATTCCATTCCATTCCATTCCATTCCATTCCATTCCATTCCAATCCATTCCTTTGCATTTGTGATGATTCCGTTCCATTGCCGTCCATTCCATTCCATTCCATTCCACTCAGGTTTATACAATTTCATTCAATTCCATTCCATTCCCTTCCATTCCATTCAATTCCAGTCGGGTTTATTAAATTCCATTCTATTCCATTCCATTCCATTCCATCACATTACATTCCACTATGGTTGATTCCATTCCATTCAATTCCACTTCATTCCACTCCATTCCATTCCATTCCATTCCAATGTATTCCATTACACACGGTTTGATTCAGTTCCATTCCTTCCATTCCATTCAATTCCATTCCTTTCCATTCCATTCCATTCCATTTCTATCCATTTGATTTCATTCCATTCCATTCTATTCCATTCCATTACATTATATTCCACTCTGGTTGATTCCATTTCATTCCATTCTATTTCATTCCATTCCATTCCATTCCATTCTACTCGAGTTCTTTCCATTACAATTCAGTCTATTCCATTCCATTCCAATCCATTCCATTGCATTCCAATCCATTGGATTCGGATTTGTTACATTCCACTCCACTCCATTCCATTCCATTCCATTCCATTCTATTCAATTCCGTTCCATTCCTTTCACTTCGTTGCATTCCATTCCATTCCATTCCACTAGTGTTGATTCCATTCCTTTCTAATCCATTCTATTCCATTCCTTTCCATTCCATTCTATTCCATGCCACTCCATTCCTCTCTCGTTGATTCCATTCTATTCCGTTTCACTCCATTCCATTCCATTCCATTCTATTCCATTCCATTCCATTCCGTTCCATTCCTTTCAGTTTCCTTCCTTTCCATTCCATTCCATTCCACTGGGGATGTTTCCATTCAATTCCATTTCAATTCATTCCATTCCACTCCTTTCCATTCCATTCCATACCACTCGTGTTGATTCCATTCCATTCCATTCCATTCCATTCCATTCCATTCCTTTCCACTCTATTTGATTACATTCATTCTATTCCATTCCATTCCAATCCATTCCATGCCATTACATTCCACTTGGATTGATTCCGTTCCATTCCGTTCCGTTTCATTCCATTCCATTCCTTGCCATTACATTCCATTCCATTCCTTTCCGTTCCTTTCCATTCCATTCCATTCCATTCCATTCCATTACATTCCGTTCCATTCCATTCACCTCGGGATGATACCTTTCCATTCCATTCCATTCACCTCGGGATGATACCTTTCCATTCCATTCCATTCCATTCCATTCCATTCCATTCCATTCCATCCCATTCAATTCTCTCGAGTTGTTTGCAGTCCTTTCCTTTCTATTCCATTCCATTCCATTCCATTCCGTTTCATTCCATTCCATTCTATTCCATTCCATTCCATTGCATTCCATTCCATTCCATTCCATTGCATTCCATTCCATTCCATTCCATTGCATTCCATTCCATTCCATTCCATTCCATTCCACCTGGATTTGTTCCATTCCAATCCAATCCATTCCATTCCATTCCATTCCATTCCATTCCATTCCATTCCATTCCATTCTATTCCACTCGTGTTGATTCCAATCCATTCCACTCAATTCCATTCCATTTCATTCCATTCCTTTCCACTCGGGCTGATTCCATTCCATTCCCTTCCATTGCTTTCCATTCAATTCCATTCAATTCTCTCTGGTTGATTCCCTTCCTTTCCTTTCTATTCCATTTCATTCCATTCCACTCGGGTTGATTTCATTCCATTCCATTCCATTCCATTCCATTCCATTCCATTCCATTCCATTCCATTCCACTTGGGTTGGCTCCATTCCATTCCATTTAATTCGATTCCATTCCATTCCATTCCATTCCTTTCCATTCCATTCCTTTCCATTCAGGTTGATTGAATTCCATTCCATTCCATTCAATACAATTCCATTCCATTCCTCTCGTGTTGATTACATTCCATTCTACTCCGTTCCATTCCACTCCACTTCATTGCATTCCGTTACATTCCATTCCATTCCACTTGGGTTGATTCCATTCCACTCCATTCCATTCCATTTCATTCTTTTCCTTTCCATTCCATTCCACTCTTTTCCATTCCATTCCATTCCACTCAGGTTGATTCCATTCCATTCCATTCCATTCCATTCTATTCCATTCCACTACGGATGATTCCATTCCATTCCACTTCATTCCATTCCATTGCATTCCATACCATTCTGTTCCATTCCATTTCACTCCTGTTGATTCCTTTCCTTTCCTTTCCATTCCATTCCTTTGCATTCCATTCCACTCTGGTTGATTCCAGTCCATTCCATTCCATTCCATTCCACTCGGGTTGATTCTCTTCCATTCTTTTCCATTCCATTCCATTCCATTCCATGCCATTCCATTCCATTCCGTTCCATGCCATTCCATTCCATTCCACTCAATTTGATTGAATTTCATTGTGTTCCATTCCATTCCATTCCATTCCTGTTGATTCAATTTCATTCTATTCCATTCCATTGCATTCCCTTCCATTCCACTCAGGTTGATTGTATTCGATTCCACACCATTCCATTCCATTCAATTCCATTCCATTCCAGTTGATTCAATTCCATTCCTTTTTTTTCCATTCTATTCCATTTTACTCCTGTTCATTGTATTCTATTCCATTCCATTCCACTAGGGTTGATTCATTTCCATTAAATTCCTTTCCAATCCATTTCATTCCATTCCACTCGTGTTGATAAAATTCCCCTCTATTCCATTCCATTCTGTTCCATTCAATTCCATGCCATTCAACTCGCGTTGATTCCATTCCATCCCTTTCCATTCCATTCCATTCCATGGCATTCCACTCGGGAAGTTTCCATTCCATTCCATTCCATTCGATTCCATAACATAATGTTACATTACGTTACATTCCACTCAGGATGATTCAATTCCATTCCATTCAATTCCATTCCATAACATTCCATTACATTCAACTCGGTTTGACTCCATTCTACTCCATTCAATTCCATTCCATTCATTCCATTCCATTCCATTCCATTCCAATCGAATCCATTCCATTCCATTCCACTCGGGTTGATTCCATTCCATTCCATTCCATTGCATTCCATTCCATTCCATTCTTTTCCATTCCATTCCACTCGGGTTGATTCCATTCCATTCCATTCCATTCCATTCCATTCCATTCCATTCCATTCCTTTCCATTCCATTGCATTCCAATTCATTCCATACCATTCCATTCCATTCCATTCCATTTCATTCCATTCTATTCTATTCCATTCCATTCCATTCCATTCCATTCCATTCCATTCCATTCAATTCCTTTCCACTGGTGTTGATTCCATTCCATTCCATTCCAATCGAATCCATTCCATTCCATTCCACTCGGGTTGATTCCATTCCATTCCATTCCATTGCATTCCATTCCATTCCATTCTTTTCCATTCCATTCCAGTCGGGTTGATTCCATTCCATTCCATTCCATTCCATTCCATTCCATTCCATTCCTTTCCATTCCATTGCATTCCAATTCATTCCATACCATTCCATTCCATTCCATTCCATTTCATTCCATTCTATTCCATTCCATTCCATTCCATTCCATTCCATTCCATTCCATTCCATTCCATTCCATTCCTTTCCACTCGTGTTGATTCAGTTTCATTCTATTCCATTCCATTCAATACCATTCCATTCTATTCCATGCAATTCCTTTCCATTGCACTCAGGTTGAATCAATTCCGTTGCATTCCATTCCATTCCATTCTATTACCTTCCATTCAATTCCACTCCACTCGGGTTAATTCAATTCCATTCTATTCCATTCCATTCCACTCAATTCCATTCCAGTCCACTCGTTTTGATTTAATTCCATTCTATTCCATTCCATTCCATTACATTCCATACCATTGCATTCTACTCGGTTTGCTTCAATTCCATTGCATTCCATTCTATTCCATTACATTCCATAAAATTGCATTCTACTCGGTTTACTTCAATTCCATTGCATTCCATTCTATTCCAATCCATTGCGTTCTATTCCATTCGAGTTGATTCAATTCCATTCACTTCCATTCTATTCCATTCTATTCCATTTCGTTCCATTCCATTCCAATCCATCCCAGTTGATTCAATTCCATTTTATTCCATTTCATTCCATTCCATTCCATTTCATTCCACTCGGGTTGCCTCAACTCCATTCTAATCCATTCCATTCCATTACCTTCCATACCATTCCACTCGGATTTATTCCATTCCATTCCATTCCATTTCTTTCCATTCCATTCAATTCCATTCCAGTTGATTCCACTCCATTCCATTTCATTCCATTCCATTCCATTCCTGTTGTTTCCATTCCATTGTATTCTATTCCATTCCTTTCCATTCTACTTCAATTGATTCAATTTAATTCTATTGAATACCCTTCCTTTCCATTCCATTCCATTCCATTCCATTCCATTCCACTGAGGATGACTCCATTCCATTCCATTCCATTCCATTCCATTCCATTCCATTACATTACACTCGGGTTGATGCAATTCTATTCCATTTCATTGCATTCTATTCGATTCCATTCCATTCCATTCCATTCCATTCCACTCGGGTGGGTACAATTCCCTTCTAATCCATACAATTCCATTCCATTCCATTCCATTCAATGACATTACATTACATTCCATGACATTACATTACATTCCACTCGGGTTGATTCCATTCCATTCCATTCCATTCCATTCAAGTTGATTCAATTCCATACTATTCCATTCCATTCCATTCCACTCGGGTTGGTTCAATTCCATTCAATTCCATTCCATTCCATTCCGTTCCATTCCATTCCCTTCCATTTCATTCCATTGCATTCTATTCCTTTCCATTCCATTCCTTTCTATTCCATTCCATTCCATTTCATTCCATTCCATTCCATTCCAATCCATTGCATTCCATTCCAATCCAATCCATTCCATTCCATTCCATTCCATTCCATTCCATTCCTTTTCAGTCTGGTTGATTCCATTGCATTCCATTCCATTCCATTCCATTCCATTCCATTCCTTTCCCCTCGGGTTGATTCCACCCCTTTACATTCCATTTCATTACTTTCCATTTCCTTCCACTCGGGTTGTTTCCATTCCATTCCATTCCATTCCATTGCATTCCATTCCATTCCATTCCATTCCATTGCATTCCATTCCATTCCATTCCCCTTTGGTTGATTCCACTCCTTTCCATTCCATTTCTTTCCTTCCATTCATTTCCCTTCCATTCCATACCATTCCATTCCATTCCACTCGGGATGTTTCCATTCCATTTCATTCCACTCAGGATGATTCAATTCCACTCCATTCCATTCCATTTCTTTCCTTCCATTCATTTCCCTTCCATTCCATACCATTCCATTCCATTCGACTCGGGATGTTTCCATTCCATTCCATTCCACTAAGGATGATTCCATTCCATTCCATTCCATTCCATTCCATTCCATTCCATTCCATTCCATTCCGTTCCATTATATTACATTCCACTCGGTTTCACTCCATTCCACTCCATTCAATTCCATTCAATTCATTCCATTCCATTCCATTCCGTTCCATTCCATTCCATTCCATTCGGGTTGATTCCATTCCATTCCATTCCATTCCATTCCATTTCACTCCATTCCACTTGGGTTGAATCGATTCCATTCCATTCCATTCCATTCCACACGTGTTGATTCAACTCCATTGTATTGCATTGCATTCAATTCCATTCCATTCCACACGTGTTGATTCAACTCCATTCTATTGCATTGCATTCCATTCCATTCCATTCCATTCCTTCCCATTCTATTCCATTCCATTCCATTCCATTCCATTCCGTTCCACTCCGGATGATTCCATTCCATTCCATTCCATTTCATTCCATTCCATTCCGTTCCACTCAGGTTGATTCAATTCTATTCCATTCCATACCATTCCTTTCCATTCCATTCAATTCCAATCCATTCCAGTCAATTCCACTCGGGTTGATTCCATTCCATTCCATTCCTTTCCCTTCCATTCCATTCCACTCGTGTTGATTCAATTCCATTCCATTCCACTCCATTCCATTCCTTTCCATTCCATTCCTTTCCCTTCCATTCCATTCCATTCCATTCCATTCCACTCGTGTTGATTCAATTCCATTCCAATCCAATCCATTCCCTTCCATTCTATTCCATTCCATTCCTTTCCACTGGTGTTGATTCTATTCCATTCCAATCCATTCCATTCCATTTCATTCCCTTGCATTCCACTCAGGTTGTTTCATTTCCATTGTATTCCATTCCATTCTATTCCATGCCATTCCGTTACATTGCATTCAGGTTGATTCAATTACTTTGCATTCCATTGCATTCCATTCCATTCCATTCAATTCCATTCCATTCTATTACCTACCATTCAATTCCTCTCCACTCGGGGCAATTCAATTCCATTGTATTCCATTCCATTCCACTCAATTCCTTTCCAGTCCACTCGTTTTGATTTAATTCCATTCAATTCCATTCCACTCCATTACATTCCATACCATTGCATTCCACTCGGGTTGATTCAGTTCCATTGCATTCCCTTCTATTCCAATCCATTGTATTCCATTCCATTCAAGTTGACTCAATTCCTTTCACTTCCATTCTATTCCTTTCCATTCCATCCCAGTTGATTCAATTCCATTCTTTTCCATTTCATTCCATTTCATTCCATTCCATTCCATTCCATTCCATTCTATTCCATTCCACTCGTGTTGGTTGACCTCATTTCTAATCCATTCCATTCCATTCCATTCCATACCTTTCCACTCGGATTGATTCCATTCCATTCCAGTCGATACCTTTCCACTTCATTTCATTCCATTCTATTCCATTCCTGTTTTTTCCATTCCATTGAATTCTATTCCTTTCTTTTCCATTCCACTCCAATTGATTCAATTTAATTCTATTCCATTCAAATCCATTGCATTCCATTCCACTCAGGTTGATTCCATTCCACTCCATTCCATTCCATTCCATCCCATTCCACTCCACTCAGGATGGTTCCTTTCCATTCCATTCTATTCCATTCCATTTCAATCCATTCCACTCGGGTTTTTTCCATGCCATTGCATTGCATTCCTTTCCATTCCATTCATTCATTTCCATTGTATTCCATTCCATTTAAATCCAATCCATTCCATTCCATTCCAGTTGATTCAATTCCATTCCATTACGTTTCACTCCACTCGGGTTGAATCCATTCTATTTAATTCCATTGCATTCCATTCCCTTCCACTCTGGTTGATTCCATTCCATTCCATTTCATTCCATTCCATTGCATTCCATTTCACTCAGGTTGATTCAGTTCCATTCTATTTCCTTCCATTCCATTCCATTCCATTCCATACCATTCCATTCCATTCCACTCTTTTTGATTGCATTCCATTCCATTCCATTCCATTCCATTCCATTCCATTCCATTTCATTGCATTCCACTCGGGATGATTCCATTCCATTCCATTTCATTCCATTCCATTCCACTCCTTTTCATTCCACTCCATTGTACTCTTGTTTATTCCATTCCATTCCATTCCATTCCTTTCCATTCCACTCCATTCCACTCGTGTTGATTCCATTTCATTCTATTCCATTCCATTCCATTCCATTCCATTCCATTCCATTCCATTCCATTGCACTTGATTTGATTCCATTCCATTCCATTCCATTTCATTCCATTCCGTTCGTTTCCATTCCATTCCATTCCTTTCTATTCCATTCCATTCCATTCCTTTCCATTCCACTCGGGATGATACCATTCCATTCCATTCCAATCTCTCGGGTTGATTCCATTCCTTTCCTTTCTATTCAATTTCATTCCATTCCACTCAATTCCACTCGGGTTGATAGCATTCCATTCCATTCCATTGCATTCCATTCCATTCCATTACCGCTCAGGTTGATTCCTTTCCAAACCATTCTATTCCATTCCCTTTCATTCCATTCCATTCCGATCCATTTACTCATATTGATTCCATTCCATTCCATTACTTTCCATTCCATTCCATTCCGTTCGAGTCAGGTTGATTCACTTCCATTCCATTCCACACCATTCCATTCCATTCCACTCGTGTTGATTACATTCCTTTCTATTCCATTCCATTCCATTGCTTTCCATTCCATACCCTTCCACTTGTGTTGTTTCCATTCCATTCCTTTCCATTTCACTTAGGTTGATTCAGTTCCATTCTATTCTATTCCATTCCATTCCATTCCATTCCATTCCCTTCCCTTCCATTCCATTCCATTCCACTCGGTTTGATTCCATTCCATTCCATTTCATTCCATTCCCTTCCACTCCTTTCCATTCCATTCCTTTAAATTTCATTCCATTCCACTCGGGATGTTTCCATTCCATTCCATTTCATTCCATTCCATTCCACTCCTGTCCATTCCGTTCCATTCCACTCATGTTGATTGCATTCCATTCCATTCCATTCCATTCCATTCCATTCAACTTGGGTTGATTCCATTTCATTCTATTCTATTCCATTCCATTCCTTTCCATTTCACTCAGGTTGATTCAGCTCCATTCTATTCCATTCCATTCCATTCCATTCCATTCCATTCCACTCAGGTTTATTTTATTCAATTCCGTTACATTCCACTCCATTGCAATCCATTCCATCCATTCCATTCCATTCCATTCCATTTCTTTCGATTTGATTCCTTTCAATTCCATTCCATTCCATTCTATTGCATTCCATGCCACTCCGGTTGATTCCATTCCTTTCCATTCCATTCCATTCCATTGCATTCTACTCGAGTTGTTTCCATTCCATTACATTCTATTCCATTCCATTCCATTGCATTCCAATCCATTCCACTCGAATTGATTCCATTTCATTCCATTCCAATCCATTCCATTCCATTCCATTCCATTCCATTCCATTCCACTCAGCATGATTCCATTCCATTCCATTCTTTTGATTCTATTACATTCCATTCCTTTCCATTCGTTTCATTCCATTCCATTCCATTCCAAGCCACTTTTGTTGATTCTGTTCCTTTCAATTCCATTCCATTCCATTCCTTTCAATTCCATTCCATTCCATGCCATTCCATTCCTCCCGGGTTGATTCCATTCCATTGCATTACATTCGTGTTGATTCAGTTCTATTCTTTTCAATTCCATTCCATTCCATTCCATTACACTCCAATCTATTCAAGTCATGTTGATTCCATTGCATTCCATTCCATTGCATTCCATTCCATTGCATTCCATTCCATTCGATTCCATTCCATTCTATTCCACTCGCGAAGATTGAATTCCATTGTATTCGATTCCATTCCATTCCATTCCTTCCCATTCCATTCCATTCTGTTCCATTCCACTCGGGCTGATTCCATTCCATGCCATTCCATTCCACTGCGTTCCATTCCATTAAATTCCATTCCATTCCATTCCATTCCAATCCATTCCTTTCCATTTGTGATGATTCCGTTCCATTGCCGTGCATTCCATTCCATTCAACTCAGGTTTATACAATTTCATTCAATTCCATTCCATTCCTTTCCATTCCATTCAATTCCTGTCGGGTTTATTAAATTCCATTATATTACATTCCATTCCATTCCATTCCATTCCATTCCATTCCATCACATTACATTCCACTAGGTTTGATTCCATTCCATTCAATTCCACTTCATTCCACTCCATTCCATTCCATTCCATTCCATTGTATTCCATTACACACGGTTTGATTCAGTTCCATTCCTTCCATTCCATTCAATTCCATTCCTTTCCATTCCATTCCATTCCATTCCATTTCTATCCATTTGATTTCATTCCATTCCAGTCTATTCCATTCCATTACATTATATTCCACTCTGGTTGATTCCATTTCATTCCATTCTATTTCGTTCCATTCCATTCCATTCCGTTCTACTCGAGTTCTTTCCATTACAATTCAGTCTATTCCATTCCATTCCAATCCATTCCATTGCATTCCAATCCATTGGATTCGGATTTGTTACATTCCACTCCACTCCACTCCATTCCATTCCATTCCATTCCATTCCATTCCATTCCGTTCCATTCCATTGCATTCCAATGCATTCCAATTGTGTTGATTCCATTCCATTCCATTCCATTCCTTTCCATTCCGTTCCATTGCATTCCATTCCATTCCATTCCATTCCACTCGGCTTGATTCCATTCCATTCCATTCCATTCCATTCCATTCCATTCCATTCCATTCTATTCAATTCCGTTCCATTCCTTTCACTTCGTTGCATTCCATTCCATTCCATTCCACTAGTGTTGATTCCATTCCTTTCTAATCCATTCTATTCCATTCCTTTCCATTCCATTCTATTCCATGCCACTCCATTCCTCTCTGGTTGATTCCATTCTATTCCGTTTCACTCCATTCCATTCCATTCCATTCTATTCCATTCCATTCCATTCCGTTCCATTCCTTTCAGTTTCCTTCCATTCCATTCCATTCCATTCCACTGGGGATGTTTCCGTTCCATTCCATTTCAATTCATTCCATTCCACTCCTTTCCATTCCATTCCATACCACTCGTGTTGATTCCATTCCATTCCATTCCATTCCTTTCCACTCTATTTGATTACATTCATTCTATTCCATTCCATTCCAATCCATTCCATGCCATTACATTCCACTTGGATTGATTCCGTTCCATTCCGTTCCGTTTCATTCCATTCCATTTCTTGCCATTCCATTCCTTCCATTCCTTTCCGTTCCTTCCCATTCCATTCCATTCCATTCCATTCCGTTCCATTCCATTCCCATCGGGATGATACCTTTCCATTCCATTCCAGTCCATTCCATTCCATTCCATCCCATTCAATTCTCTCGAGTTGTTTGCAGTCCTTTCCTTTCTATTCCATTCCATTCCATTCCATTGCATTCCATTCCATTCCATTCCATTGCATTCCATTCCATTCCATTCCATTGCATTCCATTCCATTCCATTCCATTCCATTCCACCTGGATTTGTTCCATCCCAATCCATTCCATTCCATTCCATTCCATTCCATTCCATTCCATTCCATTCCGTTCCACTCCATTCCATTCCATTCCACTCATGTTGATTCAATTCCATTCCATTCCTCTCCATTCCATTCCTTTCCATTCCGTTCCTTTCCATTCAATTCCATTCCATTCTATTCCATTCCATTCCTTTCCACTGGTGTTGATTCTATTCCATTCCATTCCAATCCATTCCCTTCCATTCTATTCCATTCCATTCCTTTCCACTGCTGTTGATTCTATTCTTTTCCAATCCATTCCATTCCATTTCATTCCCTTGCATTCCACTCAGGTTGTTTCAATTCCATTGTATTCCATTCCATTCTATTCCATGCCATTCCGTTACATTGCATTCAGGTTGATTCAATTACTTTGCATTCCATTGCATTCCATTCCATTCCATTCAATTCCATTCCATTCTATTACCTACCATTCAATTCCTCTCCACTCGGGGCAATTCAATTCCATTGTATTCCATTCCATTCCACTCAATTCCTTTCCAGTCCACTCGTTTTGATTTAATTCCATTCAATTCCATTCCACTCCATTACATTCCATACCATTGCATTCCACTCTGGTTGATTCAATTCCATTGCATTCCCTTCTATTCCAATCCATTGTATTCCATTCCATTCAAGTTGACTCAATTCCTTTCACTTCCATTCTATTCCTTTCCATTCCATCCCAGTTGATTCAATTCCATTCTTTTCCATTTCATTCCATTTCATTCCATTCCATTCCATTCTATTCCATTCCACTCGTGTTGGTTGACCTCAATTCTAATCCATTCCATTCCATTCCATTCCATACCTTTCCACTCGGATTGATTCCATTCCATTCCAGTCGATACCATTCCACTTCATTTCATTCCATTCTATTCCATTCCTGTTTTTTCCATTCCATTGAATTCTGTTCCTTTGCTTTCCATTCCACTCCAATTGATTCAATTTAATTCTATTCCATTCAAATCCATTGCATTCCATTCCACTCAGGTTGATTCCATTCCACTCCATTCCATTCCATTCCATCCCATTCCACTCCACTCAGGATGGTTCCTTTCCATTCCATTCTATTCCATTCCATTTCAATCCATTCCACTCGGGTTTTTTCCATGCCATTGCATTGCATTCCTTTCCATTCCATTCATTCCTTTCCATTGTATTCCATTCCATTTAAATCCAATCCATTCCATTCCATTCCAGTTGATTCAATTCCATTCCATTACGTTTCACTCCACTCGGGTTGATTCCATTCTATTTAATTCCATTGCATTCCATTCCCTTCCACTCTGGTTGATTCCATTCCATTCAATTCCACTCCATTCCATTCCTTTCCATTCCTTTCCATTCCATTCCATTGCATTCCATTTCACTCAGGTTGATTCAGTTCCATTCTATTCCATTCCATTCCATTCCATTCCATTCGATTCCACTCTTGTTGATTGCATTCCATTCCATTCCATTCCATTCCATTCCATTCCATTCCATTCCATTCCACTCGGGATGATTCCATTCCATTCCATTTCATTCCATTCCATTCCACTCCTTTCCATTCCACTCCATTGTACTCTTGTTTATTCCATTCCGTTCCATTCCATTCCTTTCCATTCCACTCCATTCCACTCGTGTTGATTCCATTTCATTCTATTCCATTCCATTCCATTCCATTGCACTTGATTTGATTCCATTCCATTCCATTCCATTTCATTCCATTCCGTTCGTTTCCATTCCATTCCATTCCTTTCCATTCCATTCCATTCCTTTCCATTCCACTCGAGATGATACCATTCCATTCCATTCCAATCTCTCGGGTTGATTCCATTCCTTTCCTTTCTATTCAATTTCATTCCATTCCACTCAATTCCACTCGGGTTGATAGCATTCCATTCCATTCCATTGCATTCCATTCCATTCCATTACCGCTCAAGTTGATTCCTTTCCAATCCATTCTATTCCGTTCCCTTTCATTCCATTCCATTCCGATCCATTTACTCATATTGATTCCATTCCATTCCATTACTTTCCATTCCATTCCATTCCGTTCGAGTCAGGTTGATTCACTTCCATTCCATTCCACACCATTCCATTCCATTCCACTCGTGTTGATTACATTCCTTTCTATTCCATTCCATTCCATTCCATTCCATTGCTTTCCATTCCATACCCTTCCACTTGTGTTGTTTCCATTCCATTCCTTTCCATTTCACTCAGGTTGATTCAGTTCCATTCTATTCTATTCCATTCCATTCCATTCCATTCCATTCCCTTCCATCCCATTCCATTCCATTCCACTCGGTTTGATTCCATTCCATTCCATTTCATTCCATTCCCTTCCACTCCTTTCCATTCCATTCCATTAAATTTCATTCCATTCCACTCGGGATGTTTCCATTCCATTCCATTTCATTCCATTCCATTCCACTCCTGTCCATTCCGTTCCATTCCACTCATGTTGATTGCATTCCATTCCATTCCATTCCATTCCATTCCATTCCATTCCATTCCATTCAACTTGTGTTGATTCCATTTCATTCTATTCTATTCCATTCCATTCCTTTCCATTTCACTCAGGTTGATTCAGCTCCATTCTATTCCATTCCATTCCATTCCATTCCATTCCATTCCATTCCATTCCATTCCATTCCATTCCACTCAGGTTTATTTTATTCAATTCCGTTACATTCCACTCCATTGCAATCCATTCCATCCATTCCATTCCATTCCATTCCATTTCTTTCGATTTGATTCCTTTCAATTCCATTCCATTCCATTCTATTGCATTCCATGCCACTCCGGTTGATTCCATTCATTTCCATTCCATTCCATTCCATTCCATTCCATTGCATTCTACTCGAGTTGTTTCCATTCCATTACATTCTATTCCATTCCATTCCATTGCATTCCAATCCATTCCACTCGAATTGATTCCATTTCATTCCATTCCAATCCATTCCATTCCATTCCATTCCATTCCACTCAGCATGATTCCATTCCATTCCATTCTTTTGATTCTATTACATTCCATTCCTTTCCATTCGTTTCATTCCATTCCATTCCATTCCAAGCCACTTTTGTTGATTCTGTTCCTTTCCATTCCATTCCATTCCATTCCTTTCCATTCCATTCCATTCCATGCCATTCCATTCCTCCCGGGTTGATTCCATTCCATTGCATTACATTCGTGTTGATTCAGTTCTATTCTTTTCAATTCCATTCCATTCCATTCCATTCCACTCCAATCTATTCAAGTCATGTTGATTCCATTCCATTCCATTCCATTGCATTCCATTCCATTGCATTCCATTCCATTCCATTCCATTCCATTCCATTCCACTCGGTTTAATTCCATTTCATTCCATTCCTTTCCATTCCATTCCATTCTATTCCACTCGCGAAGATTGATTTCCATTGTATTCGTTTCCATTCCATTCCATTCCTTTCCATTCAATTCCATTCCACTCGCGTTGATTCCATTCCATTCCATTCCTTCCCATTCCATTCTATTCTGTTCCATTCCACTCGGGCTGATTCCATTCCATGCCATTCCATTCCACTGCGTTCCATTCCATTAAATTCCATTCCATTCCATTCCATTCCAATCCATTCCTTTCCATTTGTGATGATTCCGTTCCATTGCCTTCCATTCCATTCCATTCCATTCCACTCAGGTTTATACAATTTCATTCAATTCCATTCCATTCCTTTCCATTCCATTCAATTCCAGTCGCGTTTATTAAATACCATTCTATTCCATTCCATTCCATTCCATCACTTTACATTCCACTAGGGTTGATTCCATTCCATTCAATTCCACTTCATTCCACTCCATTCCATTCCATTCCATTCCATTGTATTCCATTACACACGGTTTGATTCAGTTCCATTCCTTCCATTCCATTCAATTCCATTCCTTTCCATTCCATTGCATTCCATTCCATTTCTATCCATTTGATTTCATTCCATTCCATTCTATTCCATTCCATTACATTATATTCCACTCTGGTTGATTCCATTTCATTCCATTCTATTTCGTTCCATTCCATTCCATTCCGTTCTACTCGAGTTCTTTCCATTACAATTCAGTCTATTCCATTCCATTCCAATCCATTCCATTGCATTCCAATCCATTGTATTCGGATTTGTTACATTCCACTCCACTCCATTCCATTCCAGTCCATTCCATTCCATTCCATTCCATTCCATTCCATTCCGTTCCATTCCATTGCATTCCAATCGGGTTGATTCCATTCCATTCCATTCCATTCCATTCCTTTCCATTCCGTTCCATTGCATTCCATTCCATTCCATTCCATTCCACTCGGCTTGATTCCATTCTGTTCCATTCCATTCCATTCCATTCCATTCCATTCCATTCTATTCAATTCCGTTCCATTCCTTTCACTTCGTTGCATTCCATTCCATTCCATTCCACTAGTGTTGATTCCATTCCTTTCTAATCCATTCTATTCCATTCCTTTCCATTCCATTCTATTCCATGCCACTCCATTCCTCTCTGGTTGATTCCATTCTATTCCGTTTCACTCCATTCCATTCCATTCCATTCTATTCCATTCCATTCCATTCCGTTCCATTCCTTTCAGTTTCCTTCCATTCCATTCCATTCCATTCCACTGGGGATGTTTCCATTCCATTCCATTTCAATTCATTCCATTCCACTCCTTTCCATTCCATTCCATACCACTCGTGTTGATTCCATTCCATTCCATTCCATTCCATTCCATTCCAATCCATTCCATGCCATTACATTCCACTTGGATTGATTCCGTTCCATTCCGTTCCGTTTCATTCCATTCCATTCCTTGCCATTCCGTTCCATTCCATTCCTTTCCGTTCCTTTCCATTCCATTCCATTCCATTCCATTCCGTTCCATTCCATTCCCCTCGGGATGATAACTTTCCATTCCATTCCAGTCCATTCCATTCCATTCCATCCCATTCAATTCTCTCGAGTTGTTTGCAGTCCTTTCCTTTCTATTCCATGGCATTCCATTCCATTCCATTCCATTCCATTCCATTCCATTCCACTCGTGTTGATTTCAATCCATTCCACTCAATTCCATTCCATTTCATTCCATTCCTTTCCACTCGGGTTGATTCCATTCCATTCCATTCCTTTCCATTCAATTCCATTCAATTCTCTCGGGTTGATTCCCTTCCTTTCCTTTCTATTCCATTCCTTTCCATTCCACTCGGGTTGATTGCATTCCATTCCATTCCATTCCATTCCATTCCACTTGGGTTGGCTCCATTCCATTCCATTCCATTCCATTCCATTCCATTCCATTCCTTTCCATTCCATTCCATTCCTTTCAGGTTGTTTGAATTCCATTCCATTCCATTCAATACAATTCCATTCCATTCCTCTCGTGTTGATTACATTCCATTCTACTCCGTTCCATTCCACTCCACTTCATTGCATTCCATTCCATTCCATTCCACTTGGGTTGATTCAATTCCACTCCATTCCATTCAATACAATTCCATTCCATTCCTCTCGTGTTGATTACATTCCATTCTACTCCGTTCCATTCCACTCCACTTCATTGCATTCCATTACATTCCATTCCACTTGGGTTGATTCCATTCCACTCCATTCCATTCCATTTCATTCTTTTCCTTTCCATTCCATTCCACTCTGTTCCATTCCATTCCATTCCACTCAGGTTGATTCCATTCCATTCCATTTCATTCCATTCTATTCCATTCCACTACGGATGTTTCCATTACATTCCACTTCATTCCATTCCATTGCATTCCATACCATTCCGTTCCATTCCATTTCACTCCTGTTGATTCCTTTCCTTTCCTTTCCATTCCATTCCTTTGCATTCCATTCCACTCTGGTTGATTCCATTCTATTCCATTCCACTCCATTCCATTCCATTCCATTCCACTCAGGTTGATTCTCTTCCATTCTTTTCCATTCCATTCCATTCCATGCCATTCCATTCCATTCCACTCAATTTGATTTAATTTCATTGTGTTCCATTTCATTCCATTCCACTCGGGTTGTTTCCATGCCATTCCATTCCATTGAATTCCTTTCCATTCCATTCAATTCGATTCTATTCCATTCCATTCCAATCCATTCCATTCCAGTTGATTCCATTCCATTCCACTCGGTTTTTTTCCACGCCATTCCATTCCATTCCATTCCATTCCATTCCACTCAGGTTAATTCCATCCCATTCCATTCCATTCCATTCCACTCAGGTTGATTCCACTGCATTCCATTCCATTCCATTCTATTCCATTCCATTCCATTCCAGTCCTCTCATGTTGATTCCATGCCATTCCATTCCATTCCATTCCATTCCATTCCATTACCTTACATTCCACTCGGGTTGATTCCTTTCCATTCCATGCCATGCCATTCCATTCCATTCCATTCCATTCCTTTCCATTCCATTCCATTCCATTCCATTGCATTCCATTCCTTTCCTTTCCATTCCATTCCATTCCATTCCATTCCACTCGGAATTATTCCATTCTATTCCATTCCATTCCACTCTGGATGACTCCCTTCCATTCCATTCCATTCCCCTCCATTCCATTCCACTCCCCTCGGGTTGATTCAATTCCATTATATTCCATTCCATTCCATTCCATTCCATTCCATTCCATTCCATTCCAGATGATTGAATTCCATTGTATTCTATTCCACTCCCCTCGGGTTGATTCAATTCCATTATATTCCATTCCATTCCATTCCATTCCATTCCATTCCATTCCATTCCAGATGATTGAATTCCATTGTATTCCATTCCACTCCATTCCATTCTTTTCCATCCCAGTTGATTTAATTCCATTCTATTCCATTCCGTTCAATTCCATGCCATTCCCTTATATTCCATTCCATTCCATTCAGTTCCATTCTATTCCATTGTAGTTGATTCAATTCCAGTCTATTCCATTCCATTCCATTCCATTCAATTCCATTCCGTTCCATTTCTTTCCATTCCATTCCACTCGCGTTGATTCAATTCTATCCCGTTCCATTAAATTCCATTCCACTAGGGTTGATTCAATTCCATTCTATTCCGTTCCATACCACTCCACTAAATTCAATTCTGTTCAATTCCATTCCATTTCATTGAATTCCAGTTGATTCTGTTTCATTCCATTCGCATCTATTCCATTCAATTCCATTCGATTCCAGTTGATCCACTTCCATTCTATTGCACTCCATTCTATTCAATTTCATGCCTTTAAATTCCATTGCACTAGTGTAGGTTCAATTCTATTCCATTCCATTCCACTACGGTTAATTCAATTCCATTGCATTCCATTCCAATCCATTCCATTCCATTCCATTCCTTTTAAATCCATTCCATTCCACTCGGGTTGATTCAATTCCATTCTATTCCATTCCATTCCATTCCACTCCACTCGTTTTCATACAATTCCATTCTATTCCATTGCGTGCCATTCCATTCCAATCCATTCCACTCCACTCGGGTTGATCCAATTCCATTCTATTCCTTTCCATTCTATTCCATTCCATTCCTTTCCATTCCATTCCATTCCATTCCATTGCATTGCAATCCATTCCACTCGGGTTGATTCCACTCCATTCCATTCCATTTCATTCCATGCCATTCCAATCCATTCCAAGGCATTCCACTCGCGTTGATTCAATTTCATTCTATTCTATTCCATTCTGTTCCATTCCATTGCATTGCAATCCATTCCACTCGGGTTGATTCCACTCCATTCCATTCCATTTCATTCCATGCCATTCCAATCCATTCCAAGGCATTCCACTCGCGTTGATTCAATTTCATTCTATTCTATTTCATTCCATTCCATTCCATTCCATTCCATTCCATTCCAGTTGATTCAATTTCATTGTATTCCATTCCATTCCAAACAATTCCATCCCATTCCAAACCATTCCATCCCTTTCCATTCCACTCTATTCCATTCCATTCCGTTATAAACCGGTTAGGTTCAATTCCATTCTATTCCTTTCCATTCCCTTCCGTTTCACTCGGATTGATTCCATTCCTTTCCATTCAATTCCATTCCTTTCCATTCCATTCCATTCCATTCCATTCTTTTCCGCTGGTGTTGATTCTATTACATTCCATTCCATTCCCTTCCATTCCATTCCTTTCCACTGGTGTTGATTCTATTCCATTGCAATCCATTCCATTCCATTCCATTACCTTCCATTCCCCTCGGGGTGATTCAATTCCATTGTATTCCATTCCATTCAATTCCATTCCATTCTATTCCATCCCATTCCGTTACATTGCACTCAGATTGATTCAATTCCATTGCATGCCATTCCATTCCATTCCATTCCATTCCATTCTATTACGTACCATTCAATTCCACTCCACTCGGGGTAATTCAATTAAATTCTATTCCATTCCATTCCACTCAATTCCTTTCCAGTCCACTCGTTTTGATTTAATTCCATTCTATTCCATTCCATTCCATACCATTGCATTGCACTCGGATTGATTCAATTCCATTGCATTCAATTCTTTTCCAATCCATTGCATTCCATTCCTTGCAAGTTGATTCAATTCCTTCCATTCCATTCCATTCCATTCCATTCCATTGCATTCCAGTTGATTGAATTCTATACTATTCCATTTCATTCCATTCCATTCCATTTCATTCCATTCCTTTCCATTTCATTCCATTCCATTCCACTCGGGTTGGCTGAACCCCATTCTAACCCATTCCATTCCATTCCGTTTCACACCATTCCACTCGGATTGATTCCATTCCATTCCATTCCATTCCATTCCTTTCCATTTCATTCAATTCCATTCCAGTTGATTCCATTGCATTCCATTTCATTCCATTCCTGTTGTTTCCATTACACTGAATTCTATTCCACTCCTTTCCATTCCAATCAATTCCATTCCAGTTGTTTCCATTCCATTCCATTTCATTCCATTCAATTGCTTTCCTGTTGTTTCCATTCCATTGCATTCTATTCCATTCCTTTCCATTCCACTCCAGGTTAATCAATTTAATTCTATTCCATTAAATTCCATTCCATTCCATTCCACTCAGGTTGATTCCATTCCTTTCCATTCCATTCCATTCCATCCCATTCCATTCGATTCCACTCGGGTTGACTCAATTCAATTCTATTCCATTCCATTCCATTCCACTCATGTTGACTTAATTCCATTCTATTCAATTCCATTCTATTTGATTCTATTCCATTCCATTCCATTCAGCTTGATTCCATTCCATTCCTTTCCATTCCATTCCATTAAATTCCATTCCATTCCATTCCATTCCACTTGGGATGACTCCTTTCCATTTCATTCCATTCCATTCCACTCCATTCCATTCCATTCCACTACAGTTTTTTCCATGCAATTCCATTCCATTCCATTCCATTCGATTCCATTCCATTCTAATCCAATCGATTCCATTCCATTCCAGTTGATTCAATTCCATTCCATTACGTTCCACTCCACTCGGGATGATTCCATTCTATTTATTTCCATACCATTCCTTTCCATTCCATTCCATTCCATTCCATTCCATTCCACTCTTGTTGATTCCATTCCATTCCATTCCATTTCACTCGGGTTGATTCAGTTCCATTCTATTCCATTCCATTCCATTCCATTCCATTCCGCTCGGGTTGATTCCATTCCATTCCATTTCATTCCATTCCATTCCTTTCCATTCCAGTAGGGATGACTCCATTCCATTCCATTTCATTCTGTTCCATTCCACTCCTTTCCATTCCACTCCATTACACTCGTGTTGATTCCATTCCATTCCATTCTATTCCATTCCATTCCATTCCATTTGATTCAAATCCATTCTATTCCACTACATTCCATTACATTCCAATCCATTCCATTCCTCTCCATTCCACTCAGATTGATTCAATTCCATTCGATTCCATTCCATTTGATTCCATTCCATTCTATTCCATTCCATTCTTTTCCATTCCTTTCCATGTCATTCCATTCCAATACACTCGGATTGTTTCAGTAACTTTCAATTCTCTTCCATTCCATTCTATTGCATTCCATTCCATTCCATTCAATTCCAATTCATTCCATTCCATTCCATTCCGTTCCATTCCACTAGAGTTGGTTCAATCCCATTCCATTCCATTCAATCCCCCTCGGGTTGATTCAATTCCATACCATTCAATTCCATTCCATTCCATTCCATTTCATTCAGTTCCGTTCTGTTCAGTTCCGATCCTTTCCATTCCTCACCGTTCCATACCATTTCAATCCTTTCCATTCCACTCGGGTTGATTCAATTCCATTCTATTCCATTTCATTCCATCCCATTGCATTCCATTCCACTTCGAATGGAATCAACCCGAAGGCAATGGAATGCAAAGGAATGGAATGGAATGGCATTGAGTGGAATGGATTGGAATCAACACGAGCGGAATGGAATGGAATGGAATGGAATGGAGCCAACCCGAATGGAATGGAATGGAATGGAAACATCCCGAGTGGACTGGAATGGAATCAACCCGACTGGAATGGAATGGAATGGAATGGAATACATCCCTAGTGGAATGGAATGGAAAGGAATAGATTGGAATAGAATGGAACCGATTGGAGTGGAATGATATGGAATGGAATGCAATGGAATAGAACTGAATGGAATGGAATCAATCCGAGTGGAATGGAATGGAATTGAATGAAACGGTATAGAATGGAATGGAATGGAATGGAATGGAACCAACCTGAGTGGAATATAATTTAATGGAATGGAATGGAATCAACCCGAGTGGAATGGAATGGAATGGAATGGAATGGAATGGAATGAATGGAATAATCCCGAGTGGAATGGAATGGAATTTAATCGAATGGAAAGGAATGCTGTGGAATGGAATGCAATCAAACCGAGTTTAATGGAATGGAACGTAATGGAATGGAATCAACACGAATATAATGGAAGGGAATGCAATGGATTGCAGTGGATTGGAATGCAATGGAATGGAATGGAATGGAATAAAAGAGAGTTGAATCATTCCAAGTTGAATGGAAGGGAATGTAATGTAATGTAATGGAATGGAATGGAATGGAATGGAAAAGAATGGAATGGAATAAACTAGAATGGAATGGAATGAAATTGACAGGAATGGAATGGACTGGAATGGAATTCAATCAAACAGAGTGGAATGGAATCGAATGGAATGGAACGGAACGGAAGGGAATGGAATGGAATGGGAAGCAATGGAATGGAATTGAATGGAATTTAATCAGCTGGAATAGAATGGAATGGAATGCACTGGAATTGAATGGAATTGAATCAACCAGAGTGGAATGGAATGGAATGGAAAGGAATGGAATGGAATGGAATGGAAAGGAATGGAATTGAATCAACCCGAGTGGAATGGTTTTAACGGAATGGAATAGAATGGAAGAGAATTGAATCAACTGGAATGGAATGTACAGGAATGGAATAGAATGGAATGGAATGGAATTTAAAAGAATGGAATTAACCAGAGTGGAATGGAATGCAATGGAATGGAATGCAATCAACCCGAGTTGAAAGGAATGGAATGGAATGGAATCAACACGAGTGGAATGGAATGGAATGCAAGGCACTGCAATGGAATGGAATGGAATGGAATGGAATAGAAGATAATTTAATCATTCCAAGTGGAATGGAATGGAATGGAATGGAAAGGATTGGAATGTAATGGAGTGGAATGCAATGGAATAGAATGGAATGGAATAAACTGGAATGGAATGGAATGGAATGGAATCAACTCGAGTGGAATGGAATAGAATGGAATGGAATGCAACAGAATGGAATGGAAAGGAATGGAATTGAAACGACCCAAGTGTAATGGAATGGAATGGAATGGAATGGAATGGAATGGAATGGAATGGCATGGAAAGGAATGGAACGAAATGAAATAGAATAGAATGGAATTGAACGAACTGGAATGGAATGGACTGGAATGGAATGGAGTAGAATGGAATTGAATCAACTGAAATGGAATGGAATGGAATGGAATGGAATCGAATCGAATCAATCCGAGTGGAATAGAATGGTATGGAATGGAATAGAACTGAATCAACCTGAGTGCAAAGAAATGGAACGGAATGGAATGGAATAGAATGGAATGGAATGGAATGGAATAGAAGGGAATTGTATCGACAGCAGTGGAATGGAATGGAATGGATTGGAATGGAATGAAGTGGAAATGCGTCAACCCTAGTGGAATGGAATGGAATGGAGTGCTATACACTCGAATGAACCCCACTGGAATGGAATGGAATGGAATGGAATATAATAGAGTGGAATTGAATAAACTGGAATTGAATGGAATGGAAAGGAATGGAATTGAATCAACTGGTTTGAAACACACTTTTTGTAGAATCTGCAAGTGGATATTTGGACCTCTCTGAGGATTTCGTTGGAAACGGGATAACTGCACCTAACTAAACAGAAGCATTCTCAGAAGCTTCTTTGTGATGTTTGCATTCAAATCCCAGAGTTGAACCTTCCTTTGATAGCTCAGGTTTGAAACACTCTTTTTGTAGGATCTGCAAGTGGATATTTGGACCACTCTGTGGCCTTCGTTCGAAACGGGTATATCTTCACATAAAATCTAGACAGAAGCCTTCTCAGAAACTTCCCTGTGATGATTGCATTCAACTCACAGAGGTGAACGCTCCTATGGAGTCAGCAGTTTCGAAACTCTCTTTCTGTGGAATCTGCAAGTGGATATGTGGACCTCTTTGAAGATTTCTTTGGAAACGGGAATATCTTCACATAAAAACTAAACAGAAGCATTCTCTGAAACTTCTCTGTGATGCTTGTGTTCAACTCACAGAGTTTCACATCGCTTTTCATAGAGCAGTGCTGAAACATTCTTTTCGTAGTGTCTGCAAGTGGACATTTGGAGAGCTTTCAGGCCTGTGGTGGAAAACGAATTATCGTCACATAAAATGTAGAGAGAAGCATTGTCAGAAACTTCTTTGTGATTATTGCATTCAACTCACAGAGTCGTAGGTTCCTTTTCAAACACTAGTTTCCAAACACTCTTTCTGTGGAATCGGCAAGTGGATATTTGGACCGCTTTGAAGATTTCGTTGGAAAGGGGAAAATCTTCACAGAAAAGCTAAACAGAAGCATTCTCAGAAACTTCTTTGTGATGTTTGCATTCAACTCACAGAGTTGAACTTTTCTTTTGAGACAGAAGCTGTGAAACACTCTTTTTCTAGAATCTGCAAGTGGACATTTGGAGGGCTTCGAGGCCTGTGGTGGAAAAGGAAATATCTTCCCGTAGAAACTAGATAGAAGCATTCTCAGAAACTACTTTGGGATGATTGCATTCAAGTCACAGAGTTGAACATTCCCTTTGACAGAGAAGTTCAGAAACTCTCTTGTTTAGAATCTGCAAGTGGAGATATGAACCGCTTTGAGGCCCATGGTAGTAAAGGAAATATCTTCATATAAAAACTAGACAGCAGCATTCTCAGAAAATTCTTTGTGACGACTGAGTTTAACTCACAGAGCTGAACATTCCTTTGGATGGAGGAGTTTCAAAACACACTATTTGTAGAATCTGCAATTGGATATTTGGACCTCTCTGAGGATTTCGCGGGAAAAGGGTTAAACCGTACATAACTCAACAGAAGCATTCTCAGAACCTTCTTCGTGATGATTGCATTCAACTCACAGTGTTGAACCTTTCTTGGATAGTTCAGGTTTGAAACACTCTTTTTGTAGAAACTGCAAGTGGATATTTGGAACCCTCTGAGGATTTCACTGGAAACGGGATACACCGCACATAACTAAACAGAAGCATTCTCAGAACCTTCTTAGTGACGTTTGCATTCAACTCACAGTGTTGAACCTTTCTTTGATAGTTCAGGTTTGAAACACTCTTTTTTAGAAACTGCAAGTGGATATTTGGACCTCTCTGAGGATTTCGTGGGAAACGGGATACACCGCACATAACTAAACAGAAGCATTCTCAGAACCTTCTTCGTGATGTTTGCATTCAACTCAGAGTGTTGAACCTTTCTTTGATAGTTCAGGTTTGAAACACCCTTTTGTAGAGACTGCAAGTGGATAATTGCACCTCTTTGAGGCCTATCGTAGTAAAGGAAATAACGTCATATAAAGACAAGACAGAAGCATTCTCAGAAAATTCTTTGGGATGATTGAGTTGAACTCACAGAGCTGAACATTCCTTGGGAAGGAGCAGTTTCGAAACACACTTTTTGTAGAATCTGCAAGTGGATATTTGAGCCTCTCTGAGGAATTCGTTGGAAACAGGATAATTTCAGCTAACTAAACAGAGGCAGTCTCAGAATCTTCTTTGTGATGTTTGCATTCAAATCCCAGAGTTGAACCTTCCTTAGAAAGTTCAGGTTTGAAACACTCCTTTTGTAGGATCGGCAAGTGGATATTTGGACCACTCTGTGGCCATCATTGGAAACGGGTATACCTTCACATAAAATCTAGACAGAAGCATTCTCAGAAACGTTTCTGTGATGACTGCATTCAACTCACAGAGTTGAACACTCCTTTTGAGAGCGCAGTTTTGAAACTCTCTTTCTGTGGAATCTGCAAGTGGAGATTTGGAGCACTTTTAGGCCTGTGGTAGTAAAGGGAATAGCTTCATATATTTTGACCCCTCTGAGGATTTCGTTGGAAACGGGAAAAACCGCACATAACTAAACTGAAGCATTCTCAGAACTTTCTTCGTGATGTTTGTATTCAACGCACAGTGTTGAAACGTTCTTTGATTGCTCAGGTTTGAAACACACTTTTTGTAGAATCTGCAAGTGGATATTTGGACCTCTCTGAGGATTTCGTTGGAAACGGGATAAATGCACCTCAATAAACGGAAGCATTCTCAGAAATTTATTCGTGATGCTTGCATTCAAACCCCAGAGTTGGACCTTCCTTTGACAGTTCAGGTTTGAAACACTCTTTTTTAGGATCTGCAAGTGGATATTTGGACCACTCTCTGGCCTTCTTTCAAAACGGGTATATCTTCACATAAAATCTAGACAGAAGCCTTCTCAGAAACTTCTTTTTGATGTTTGCATTCAACTCACAGAGTTGAACACTCCTTTTGAGAGTGCAATTTTGAAACTCTCTTTCTGTGGAATCTGCAAGTGGAGATTTGGACCTCTTTGAAGATTTCGTTGGAAACAGAATCAGCTTCACATAAAAACTATACGGAAGCATTCTCAGGAACTACTTGGTGATGTTTGTATTCAACCTCCAGAGTTGAACTTTCCTGTGGAAAGAGCAGCTATGAAACACTCTTTTTCTAGGATCTCCAAGTGGACCTTTTGAGGGCTTTGAGGTGTGTGGTGGAAAAGGAAGTATCCTCACATTAAAAACTAGATAGAAGCATTCTCAGAAACTTTTCTGTTGTGACTGCATTCAACTCACAGAGTTGAACACTCCTTTTGAGAGCGCAGTCTTGAAACTCTCTTTCTGTGGAATCTGCAAGTGGAGATTTGGAGCGCTTTGAGGCCTATGGTAGTAAAGGGAATAGCTTCATATAAAAACTAGACAGAAGCATTCTCCGAAAATAGTTTGTGATGATAGAGTTTAACTCACAGAGCTGAACATTCCTTTGGATGGAGCAGGTTTGAAACACACTTTTTGTAGAATCTGCAAGTGGATATTTGGACCTCTCTGAGGATTTCGTTGGAAACGGGATAATTGCACATAACTAAACAGAAGCATTCTCAGAAGCTTCTTTGTGATGTTTGCATTCAAATCCCAGAGTTGAACCTTCCTTTGATAGCTCAGGTTTGAAACACTCTTTTTGTAGGATCTGCAAGTGGATATTTGGACCACTCTGTGGCCTTCGTTCGAAAGGGGTATATCTTCACATAAAATCTAGACAGAAGCCTTCTCAGAAACTTCCCTGTGATGATTGCATTCAACTCACAGAGGTGAACGCTCCTATGGAGTCAGCAGTTTTGAAACTCTCTTTCTGTGGAATCTGCAAGTGGATATGTGGACCTCTTTGAAGATTTCTTTGGAAACGGGAATATCTTCACATAAAAACTAAACAGAAGCATTCTCTGAAACTTCTCTGTGATGCTTGTGTTCAACTCACAGAGTTTCACATCGCTTTTCATAGAGCAGTGCTGAAACATTCTTTTCGTAGTGTCTGCAAGTGGACATTTGGAGAGCTTTCAGGCCTGTGGTGGAAAACGAATTATCGTCACATAAAAAGTAGAGAGAAGCATTGTCAGAAACTTCTTTGTGATTATTGCATTCAACTCACAGAGTCGTAGGTTCCTTTCCAAACAGTAGTTTCCAAACACACTTTCTGTGGAATCGGCAAGTGGATATTTGGACCGCTTTGAAGATTTCGTTGGAAAGGGGAAAATCTTCACAGAAAAGCTAAACAGAAGCATTCTCAGAAACTTCTTTGTGATGTTTGCATTCAACTCACAGAGTTGAACTTTTCTTTTGAGACAGAAGCTGTGAAACACTCTTTTTCTAGAATCTGCAAGTGGACATTTGGAGGGCTTCGAGGCCTGTGGTGGAAAAGGAAATATCTTCCCGTAGAAACTAGATAGAAGCATTCTCAGAAACTACTTTGGGATGATTGCATTCAAGTCACAGAGTTGAACATTCCCTTTGACAGAGAAGTTCAGAAACTCTCTTGTTTAGAATCTGCAAGTGGAGATATGAACCGCTTTGAGGCCCATGGTAGTAAAGGAAATATCTTCATATAAAAACTAGACAGCAGCACTCTCAGAAAATTCTTTGTGACGACTGAGTTTAACTCACAGAGCTGAACATTCCTTTGGATGGAGGAGTTTTGAAACACACTATTTGTAGAATCTGCAATTGGATATTTGGACCTCTCTGAGGATTTCGCGGGAAACGGGTTAAACCGTACATAACTCAACAGAAGCATTCTCAGAACCTTCTTCGTGATGATTGCATTCAACTCACAGTGTTGAACCTTTCTTGGATAGTTCAGGTTTGAAACACTCTTTTTGTAGAAACTGCAAGTGGATATTTGGAACCCTCTGAGGATTTCACTGGAAACGGGATACACCGCACATAACTAAACAGAAGCATTCTCAGAACCTTCTTAGTGACGTTTGCATTCAACTCACAGTGTTGAAACTTTCTTTGATAGTTCAGGTTTGAAACACTCTTTTTTAGAAACTGCAAGTGGATATTTGGACCTCTCTGATGATTTCGTTGGAAACGGGATACACCGCACATAACTAAACAGAAGCATTCTCAGAACCTTCTTCGTGATGTTTGCATTCAACTCAGAGTGTTGAACCTTTCTTTGATAGTTCAGGTTTGAAACACCCTTTTGTAGAGACTGCAAGTGGATAATTGCACCTCTTTGAGGCCTATCGTAGTAAAGGAAATAACGTCATATAAAGACAAGACAGAAGCATTCTCAGAAAATTCTTTGGGATGATTGAGTTGAACTCACAGAGCTGAACATTCCTTGGGAAGGAGCAGTTTCGAAACACACTTTTTGTAGAATCTGCAAGTGGATATTTGAGCCTCTCTGAGGAATTCGTTGGAAACAGGATAATTTCAGCTAACTAAACAGAGGCAGTCTCAGAATCTTCTTTGTGATGTTTGCATTCAAATCCCAGAGTTGAACCTTCCTTAGAAAGTTCAGGTTTGAAACACTCTTTTTGTAGGATCGGCAAGTGGATATTTGGACCACTCTGTGGCCATCATTGGAAACGGGTATACCTTCACATAAAATCTAGACAGAAGCATTCTCAGAAACGTTTCTGTGATGACTGCATTCAACTCACAGAGTTGAACACTCCTTTTGAGAGCACAGTTTTGAAACTCTCTTTCTGTGGAATCTGCAAGTGGAGATTTGGAGCACTTTTAGGCCTGTGGTAGTAAAGGGAATAGCTTCATATATTTTGACCCCTCTGAGGATTTCGTTGGAAACGGGAAAGACCGCACATAACTAAACTGAAGCATTCTCAGAACTTTCTTCATGATGTTTGTATTCAACGCACAGTGTTGAAACGTTCTTTGATTGCTCAGGTTTGAAACACTCTTTTTGTAGAATCTGCAAGTGGATATTTGGACCTCTCTGAGGATTTCGTTGGAAACGGGATAAATGCACCTCAATAAACAGAAGCATTCTCAGAAATTTATTCGTGATGCTTGCATTGAAACCCCAGAGTTGGACCTTCCTTTGACAGTTCAGGTTTGAAACACTCTTTTTTAGGATCTGCAAGTGGATATTTGGACCACTCTGTGGCCTTCTTTCAAAACGGGTATATCTTCACATAAAATCTAGACAGAAGCCTTCTCAGAAACTTCTTTGTGATGTTTGCATTCAACTCACAGAGTTGAACACTCCTTTTGAGAGTGCAATTTTGAAACTCTCTTTCTGTGGAATCTGCAAGTGGAGATTTGGACCTCTTTGAAGATTTCGTTGGAAACAGAATCAGCTTCACATAAAAACTATACGGAAGCATTCTCAGGAACTACTTGGTGATGTTTGTATTCAACCTCCAGAGTTGAACTTTCCTGTGGAAAGAGCAGCTATGAAACACTCTTTTTCTAGGATCTGCAAGTGGACCTTTTGAGGGCTTTGAGGTGTGTGGTGGAAAAGGAAGTATCTTCACATAAAAAACTAGATAGAAGCATTCTCAGAAACTTTTCTGTTGTGACTGCATTCAACTCACAGAGTTGAACACTCCTTTTGAGAGCGCAGTCTTGAAACTCTCTTTCTGTGGAATCTGCAAGTGGAGATTTGGAGCGCTTTGAGGCCTATGGTAGTAAAGGGAATAGCTTCATATAAAAACTAGACAGAAGCATTCTCCGAAAATAGTTTGTGATGATAGAGTTTAACTCACAGAGCTGAACATTCCTTTGGATGGAGCAGCTTTGAAACACACTTTTTGTAGAATCTGCAAGTGGATATTTGGACCTCTCTGAGGATTTCGTTGGAAACGGGATAACTGCACCTAACTAAACAGAAGCATTCTCAGAAGCTTCTTTGTGATGTTTGCATTCAAATCCCAGAGTTGAACCTTCCTTTGATAGCTCAGGTTTGAAACACTCTTTTTGTAGGATCTGCAAGTGGATATTTGGACCACTCTGTGGCCTTCGTTCGAAACGGGTATATCTTCACATAAAATCTAGACAGAATCCTTCTCAGAAACTTCCCTGTGATGATTGCATTCAACTCACAGAGGTGAACGCTCCTATGGAGTCAGCAGTTTCGAAACTCTCTTTCTGTGGAATCTGCAAGTGGATATGTGGACCTCTTTGAAGATTTCTTTGGAAACGGGAATATCTTCACATAAAAACTAAACAGAAGCATTCTCTGAAACTTCTCTGTGATGCTTGTGTTCAACTCACAGAGTTTCACATCGCTTTTCATAGAGCAGTGCTGAAACATTCTTTTCGTAGTGTCTGCAAGTGGACATTTGGAGAGCTTTCAGGCCTGTGGTGGAAAACGAATTATCGTCACATAAAAAGTAGAGAGAAGCATTGTCAGAAACTTCTTTGTGATTATTGCATTCAACTCACAGAGTCGTAGGTTCCTTTTCAAACACTAGTTTCCAAACACTCTTTCTGTGGAATCGGCAAGTGGATATTTGGACCGCTTTGAAGATTTCGTTGGAAAGGGGAAAATCTTCACAGAAAAGCTAAACAGAAGCATTCTCAGAAACTTCTTTGTGATGTTTGCATTCAACTCACAGAGTTGAACTTTCCTTTTGAGACAGAAGCTTTGAAACACTCTTTTTCTAGAATCTGCAAGTGGACATTTGGAGGGCTTCGAGGCCTGTGGTGGAAAAGGAAATATCTTCCCGTAGAAACTAGATAGAAGCATTCTCAGAAACTACTTTGGGATGATTGCATTGAAGTCACAGAGTTGAACATTCCCTTTGACAGAGAAGTTCAAAAACTCTCTTGTTTAGAATCTGCAAGTGGAGATATGAACCGCTTTGAGGCCCATGGTAGTAAAGGAAATATCTTCATATAAAAACTAGACAGCAGCATTCTCAGAAAATTATTTGTGACGACTGAGTTTAACTCACAGAGCTGAACATTCCTTTGGATGGAGGAGTTTCGAAACACACTATTTGTAGAATCTGCAATTGGATATTTGGACCTCTCTGAGGATTTCGCGGGAAACGGGTTAAACCGTACATAACTCAACAGAAGCATTCTCAGAACCTTCTTCGTGATGATTGCATTCAACTCACAGTGTTGAACCTTTCTTGGATAGTTCAGGTTTGAAACACTCTTTTTGTAGAAACTGCAAGTGGATATTTGGAACCCTCTGAGGATTTCATTGGAAACGGGATACACCGCACATAACTAAACAGAAGCATTCTCACTACTTTCTTAGTGACGTTTGCGTTCAACTCACAGTGTTGAACCTTTCTTTGATAGTTCAGGTTTGAAACACTCTTTTTTAGAAACTGCAAGTGGATATTTGGACCTCTCTGAGGATTTCGTTGGAAACGGGATACACCGCACATAACTAAACAGAAGCATTCTCAGAACCTTCTTCGTGATGTTTGCATTCAACTCAGAGTGTTGAACCTTTCTTTGATAGTTCAGGTTTGAAACACCCTTTTGTAGAGACTGCAAGTGGATAATTGCACCTCTTTGAGGCCTATCGTAGTAAAGGAAATAACGTCATATAAAGACAAGACAGAAGCATTCTCAGAAAATTCTTTGGGATGATTGAGTTGAACTCACAGAGCTGAACATTCCTTGGGAAGGAGCAGTTTCGAAACACACTTTTTGTAGAATCTGCAAGTGGATATTTGAGCCTCTCTGAGGAATTCGTTGGAAACAGGATAATTTCAGCTAACTAAACAGAGGCAGTCTCAGAATCTTCTTTGTGATGTTTGCATTCAAATCCCAGAGTTGAACCTTCCTTAGAAAGTTCAGGTTTGAAACACTCTTTTTGTAGGATCGGCAAGTGGATATTTGGACCACTCTGTGGCCATCATTGGAAACGGGTATACCTTCACATAAAATCTAGACAGAAGCATTCTCAGAAACTTTTCTGTGATGACTGCATTCAACTCACAGAGTTGAACACTCCTTTTGAGAGCGCAGTTTTGAAACTCTCTTTCTGTGGAATCTGCAAGTGGAGATTTGGAGCACTTTTAGGCCTGTGGTAGTAAAGGGAATAGCTTCATATATTTTGACCCCTCTGAGGATTTCGTTGGAAACGGGAAAAACCGCACATAACTAAACTGAAGCATTCTCAGAACTTTCTTCGTGATGTTTGTATTCAACGCACAGTGTTGAAACGTTCTTTGATTGCTCAGGTTTGAAACACACTTTTTGTAGAATCTGCAAGTGGATATTTGGACCTCTCTGAGGATTTCGTTGGAAACGGGATAAATGCACCTCAATAAACAGAAGCATTCTCAGAAATTTATTCGTGATGTTTGCATTCAAACCCCAGAGTTGGACCTTCCTTTGATAGTTCAGGTTTGAAACACTCTTTTTTAGGATCTGCAAGTGGATATTTGGACCACTCTCTGGCCTTCTTTCAAAACGGGTATATCTTCACATAAAATCTAGACAGAAGCCTTCTCAGAAACTTCTTTGTGATGTTTGCATTCAACTCACAGAGTTGAACACTCCTTTTGAGAGTGCAATTTTGAAACTCTGTTTCTGTGGAATCTGCAAGTGGAGATTTGGACCTCTTTGAAGATTTCGTTGGAAACAGAATCAGCTTCACATAAAAACTATACGGAAGCATTCTCAGGAACTACTTGGTGTTGTTTGTATTCAACCTCCAGAGTTGAACTTTCCTTTGGAAAGAGCAGCTATGAAACACTCTTTTTCTAGGATCTGCAAGTGGACCTTTTGAGGGCTTTGAGGTTTGTGGTGGAAAAGGAAGTATCTTCACATAAAAAACTAGATAGAAGCATTCTCAGAAACTTTTCTGTTGTGACTGCATTCAACTCACAGAGTTGAACACTCCTTTTGAGAGCGCAGTCTTGAAACTCTCTTTCTGTGGAATCTGCAAGTGGAGATTTGGAGCGCTTTGAGGCCTATGGTAGTAAAGGGAGTAGCTTCATATAAAAACTAGACAGAAGCATTCTCCGAAAATAGTTTGTGATGATAGAGTTTAACTCACAGAGCTGAACATTCCTTTGGATGGAGCAGCTTTGAAACACACTTTTTGTAGAATCTGCAAGTGGATATTTGGACCTCTCTGAGGATTTCGTTGGAAACGGGATAACTGCACCTAACTAAACAGAAGCATTCTCAGAAGCTTCTTTGTGATGTTTGCATTCAAATCCCAGAGTAGAACTTTCCTTTGATAGCTCAGGTTTGAAACACTCTTTTTGTAGGATCTGCAAGTGGATATTTGGACCACTCTGTGGCCTTCGTTCGAAACGGGTATATCTTCACATAAAATCTAGACAGAAGCCTTCTCAGAAACTTCCCTGTGATGATTGCATTCAACTCACAGAGGTGAACACTCCTATGGAGTCAGCAGTTTTGAAACTCTCTTTCTGTGGAATCTGCAAGTGGATATGTGGACCTCTTTGAAGATTTCTTTGGAAACGGGAATATCTTCACATAAAAACTAAACAGAAGCATTCTCTGAAACTTCTCTGTGATGCTTGTGTTCAACTCACAGAGTTTCACATCGCTTTTCATAGAGCAGTGCTGAAACATTCTTTTCGTAGTGTCTGCAAGTGGACATTTGGAGAGCTTTCAGGCCTGTGGTGGAAAACGAATTATCGTCACATAAAAAGTAGAGAGAAGCATTGTCAGAAACTTCTTTGTGATTATTGCATTCAACTCACAGAGTCGTAGGTTCCTTTCCAAACAGTAGTTTCCAAACACTCTTTCTGTGGAATCGGCAAGAGGATATTTGGACCGCTTTGAAGATTTCGTTGGAAAGGGGAAAATCTTCACAGAAAAGCTAAACAGAAGCATTCTCAGAAACTTCTTTGTGATGTTTGCATTCAACTCACAGAGTTGAACTTTCCTTTTGAGACAGAAGCTTTGAAACACTCTTTTTCTAGAATCTGCAAGTGGACATTTGGAGGGCTTCGAGGCCTGTGGTGGAAAAGGAAATATCTTCCCGTAGAAACTAGATAGAAGCATTCTCAGAAACTACTTTGGGATGATTGCATTCAAGTCACAGAGTTGAACATTCCCTTTGACAGAGAAGTTCAGAAACTCTCTTTTTTAGAATCTGCAAGTGGAGATATGAACCGCTTTGAGGCCCATGGTAGAAAAGGAAATCTCTTCATATAAAAACTAGACAGCAGCACTCTCAGAAAATTCTTTGTGACGACTGAGTTTAACTCACAGAGCTGAACATTCCTTTGGATGGAGGAGTTTTGAAACACACTATTTGTAGAATCTGCAATTGGATATTTGGACCTCTCTGAGGATTTCGCGGGAAACGGGTTAAACCGTACATAACTCAACAGAAGCATTCTCAGAACCTTCTTCGTGATGATTGCATTCAACTCACAGTGTTGAACCTTTCTTGGATAGTTCAGGTTTGAAACACTCTTTTTGTAGAAACTGCAAGTGGATATTTGGAACCCTCTGAGGATTTCACTGGAAACGGGATACACCGCACATAACTAAACAGAAGCATTCTCAGAACCTTCTTAGTGACGTTTGCATTCAACTCACAGTGTTGAAACTTTCTTTGATAGTTCAGGTTTGAAACACTCTTTTTTAGAAACTGCAAGTGGATATTTGGACCTCTCTGATGATTTCGTTGGAAACGGGATACACCGCACATAACTAAACAGAAGCATTCTCAGAACCTTCTTCGTGATGTTTGCATTCAACTCAGAGTGTTGAACCTTTCTTTGATAGTTCAGGTTTGAAACACCCTTTTGTAGAGACTGCAAGTGGATAATTGCACCTCTTTGAGGCCTATCGTAGTAAAGGAAATAACGTCATATAAAGACAAGACAGAAGCATTCTCAGAAAATTCTTTGGGATGATTGAGTTGAACTCACAGAGCTGAACATTCCTTGGGAAGGAGCAGTTTCGAAACACACTTTTTGTAGAATCTGCAAGTGGATATTTGAGCCTCTCTGAGGAATTCGTTGGAAACAGGATAATTTCAGCTAACTAAACAGAGGCAGTCTCAGAATCTTCTTTGTGATGTTTGCATTCAAATCCCAGAGTTGAACCTTCCTTAGAAAGTTCAGGTTTGAAACACTCTTTTTGTAGGATCGGCAAGTGGATATTTGGACCACTCTGTGGCCATCATTGGAAACGGGTATACCTTCACATAAAATCTAGACAGAAGCATTCTCAGAAACGTTTCTGTGATGACTGCATTCAACTCACAGAGTTGAACACTCCTTTTGAGAGCACAGTTTTGAAACTCTCTTTCTGTGGAATCTGCAAGTGGAGATTTGGAGCACTTTTAGGCCTGTGGTAGTAAAGGGAATAGCTTCATATATTTTGACCCCTCTGAGGATTTCGTTGGAAACGGGAAAGACCGCACATAACTAAACTGAAGCATTCTCAGAACTTTCTTCATGATGTTTGTATTCAACGCACAGTGTTGAAACGTTCTTTGATTGCTCAGGTTTGAAACACTCTTTTTGTAGAATCTGCAAGTGGATATTTGGACCTCTCTGAGGATTTCGTTGGAAACGGGATAAATGCACCTCAATAAACAGAAGCATTCTCAGAAATTTATTCGTGATGCTTGCATTGAAACCCCAGAGTTGGACCTTCCTTTGACAGTTCAGGTTTGAAACACTCTTTTTTAGGATCTGCAAGTGGATATTTGGACCACTCTGTGGCCTTCTTTCAAAACGGGTATATCTTCACATAAAATCTAGACAGAAGCCTTCTCAGAAACTTCTTTGTGATGTTTGCATTCAACTCACAGAGTTGAACACTCCTTTTGAGAGTGCAATTTTGAAACTCTCTTTCTGTGGAATCTGCAAGTGGAGATTTGGACCTCTTTGAAGATTTCGTTGGAAACAGAATCAGCTTCACATAAAAACTATACGGAAGCATTCTCAGGAACTACTTGGTGATGTTTGTATTCAACCTCCAGAGTTGAACTTTCCTGTGGAAAGAGCAGCTATGAAACACTCTTTTTCTAGGATCTGCAAGTGGACCTTTTGAGGGCTTTGAGGTGTGTGGTGGAAAAGGAAGTATCTTCACATAAAAAACTAGATAGAAGCATTCTCAGAAACTTTTCTGTTGTGACTGCATTCAACTCACAGAGTTGAACACTCCTTTTGAGAGCGCAGTCTTGAAACTCTCTTTCTGTGGAATCTGCAAGTGGAGATTTGGAGCGCTTTGAGGCCTATGGTAGTAAAGGGAATAGCTTCATATAAAAACTAGACAGAAGCATTCTCCGAAAATAGTTTGTGATGATAGAGTTTAACTCACAGAGCTGAACATTCCTTTGGATGGAGCAGCTTTGAAACACACTTTTTGTAGAATCTGCAAGTGGATATTTGGACCTCTCTGAGGATTTCGTTGGAAACGGGATAACTGCACCTAACTAAACAGAAGCATTCTCAGAAGCTTCTTTGTGATGTTTGCATTCAAATCCCAGAGTTGAACCTTCCTTTGATAGCTCAGGTTTGAAACACTCTTTTTGTAGGATCTGCAAGTGGATATTTGGACCACTCTGTGGCCTTCGTTCGAAACGGGTATATCTTCACATAAAATCTAGACAGAATCCTTCTCAGAAACTTCCCTGTGATGATTGCATTCAACTCACAGAGGTGAACGCTCCTATGGAGTCAGCAGTTTCGAAACTCTCTTTCTGTGGAATCTGCAAGTGGATATGTGGACCTCTTTGAAGATTTCTTTGGAAACGGGAATATCTTCACATAAAAACTAAACAGAAGCATTCTCTGAAACTTCTCTGTGATGCTTGTGTTCAACTCACAGAGTTTCACATCGCTTTTCATAGAGCAGTGCTGAAACATTCTTTTCGTAGTGTCTGCAAGTGGACATTTGGAGAGCTTTCAGGCCTGTGGTGGAAAACGAATTATCGTCACATAAAAAGTAGAGAGAAGCATTGTCAGAAACTTCTTTGTGATTATTGCATTCAACTCACAGAGTCGTAGGTTCCTTTTCAAACACTAGTTTCCAAACACTCTTTCTGTGGAATCGGCAAGTGGATATTTGGACCGCTTTGAAGATTTCGTTGGAAAGGGGAAAATCTTCACAGAAAAGCTAAACAGAAGCATTCTCAGAAACTTCTTTGTGATGTTTGCATTCAACTCACAGAGTTGAACTTTCCTTTTGAGACAGAAGCTTTGAAACACTCTTTTTCTAGAATCTGCAAGTGGACATTTGGAGGGCTTCGAGGCCTGTGGTGGAAAAGGAAATATCTTCCCGTAGAAACTAGATAGAAGCATTCTCAGAAACTACTTTGGGATGATTGCATTGAAGTCACAGAGTTGAACATTCCCTTTGACAGAGAAGTTCAAAAACTCTCTTGTTTAGAATCTGCAAGTGGAGATATGAACCGCTTTGAGGCCCATGGTAGTAAAGGAAATATCTTCATATAAAAACTAGACAGCAGCATTCTCAGAAAATTATTTGTGACGACTGAGTTTAACTCACAGAGCTGAACATTCCTTTGGATGGAGGAGTTTCGAAACACACTATTTGTAGAATCTGCAATTGGATATTTGGACCTCTCTGAGGATTTCGCGGGAAACGGGTTAAACCGTACATAACTCAACAGAAGCATTCTCAGAACCTTCTTCGTGATGATTGCATTCAACTCACAGTGTTGAACCTTTCTTGGATAGTTCAGGTTTGAAACACTCTTTTTGTAGAAACTGCAAGTGGATATTTGGAACCCTCTGAGGATTTCATTGGAAACGGGATACACCGCACATAACTAAACAGAAGCATTCTCACTACTTTCTTAGTGACGTTTGCGTTCAACTCACAGTGTTGAACCTTTCTTTGATAGTTCAGGTTTGAAACACTCTTTTTTAGAAACTGCAAGTGGATATTTGGACCTCTCTGAGGATTTCGTTGGAAACGGGATACACCGCACATAACTAAACAGAAGCATTCTCAGAACCTTCTTCGTGATGTTTGCATTCAACTCAGAGTGTTGAACCTTTCTTTGATAGTTCAGGTTTGAAACACCCTTTTGTAGAGACTGCAAGTGGATAATTGCACCTCTTTGAGGCCTATCGTAGTAAAGGAAATAACGTCATATAAAGACAAGACAGAAGCATTCTCAGAAAATTCTTTGGGATGATTGAGTTGAACTCACAGAGCTGAACATTCCTTGGGAAGGAGCAGTTTCGAAACACACTTTTTGTAGAATCTGCAAGTGGATATTTGAGCCTCTCTGAGGAATTCGTTGGAAACAGGATAATTTCAGCTAACTAAACAGAGGCAGTCTCAGAATCTTCTTTGTGATGTTTGCATTCAAATCCCAGAGTTGAACCTTCCTTAGAAAGTTCAGGTTTGAAACACTCTTTTTGTAGGATCGGCAAGTGGATATTTGGACCACTCTGTGGCCATCATTGGAAACGGGTATACCTTCACATAAAATCTAGACAGAAGCATTCTCAGAAACTTTTCTGTGATGACTGCATTCAACTCACAGAGTTGAACACTCCTTTTGAGAGCGCAGTTTTGAAACTCTCTTTCTGTGGAATCTGCAAGTGGAGATTTGGAGCACTTTTAGGCCTGTGGTAGTAAAGGGAATAGCTTCATATATTTTGACCCCTCTGAGGATTTCGTTGGAAACGGGAAAAACCGCACATAACTAAACTGAAGCATTCTCAGAACTTTCTTCGTGATGTTTGTATTCAACGCACAGTGTTGAAACGTTCTTTGATTGCTCAGGTTTGAAACACACTTTTTGTAGAATCTGCAAGTGGATATTTGGACCTCTCTGAGGATTTCGTTGGAAACGGGATAAATGCACCTCAATAAACAGAAGCATTCTCAGAAATTTATTCGTGATGTTTGCATTCAAACCCCAGAGTTGGACCTTCCTTTGATAGTTCAGGTTTGAAACACTCTTTTTTAGGATCTGCAAGTGGATATTTGGACCACTCTCTGGCCTTCTTTCAAAACGGGTATATCTTCACATAAAATCTAGACAGAAGCCTTCTCAGAAACTTCTTTGTGATGTTTGCATTCAACTCACAGAGTTGAACACTCCTTTTGAGAGTGCAATTTTGAAACTCTGTTTCTGTGGAATCTGCAAGTGGAGATTTGGACCTCTTTGAAGATTTCGTTGGAAACAGAATCAGCTTCACATAAAAACTATACGGAAGCATTCTCAGGAACTACTTGGTGTTGTTTGTATTCAACCTCCAGAGTTGAACTTTCCTTTGGAAAGAGCAGCTATGAAACACTCTTTTTCTAGGATCTGCAAGTGGACCTTTTGAGGGCTTTGAGGTTTGTGGTGGAAAAGGAAGTATCTTCACATAAAAAACTAGATAGAAGCATTCTCAGAAACTTTTCTGTTGTGACTGCATTCAACTCACAGAGTTGAACACTCCTTTTGAGAGCGCAGTCTTGAAACTCTCTTTCTGTGGAATCTGCAAGTGGAGATTTGGAGCGCTTTGAGGCCTATGGTAGTAAAGGGAGTAGCTTCATATAAAAACTAGACAGAAGCATTCTCCGAAAATAGTTTGTGATGATAGAGTTTAACTCACAGAGCTGAACATTCCTTTGGATGGAGCAGCTTTGAAACACACTTTTTGTAGAATCTGCAAGTGGATATTTGGACCTCTCTGAGGATTTCGTTGGAAACGGGATAACTGCACCTAACTAAACAGAAGCATTCTCAGAAGCTTCTTTGTGATGTTTGCATTCAAATCCCAGAGTAGAACTTTCCTTTGATAGCTCAGGTTTGAAACACTCTTTTTGTAGGATCTGCAAGTGGATATTTGGACCACTCTGTGGCCTTCGTTCGAAACGGGTATATCTTCACATAAAATCTAGACAGAAGCCTTCTCAGAAACTTCCCTGTGATGATTGCATTCAACTCACAGAGGTGAACACTCCTATGGAGTCAGCAGTTTTGAAACTCTCTTTCTGTGGAATCTGCAAGTGGATATGTGGACCTCTTTGAAGATTTCTTTGGAAACGGGAATATCTTCACATAAAAACTAAACAGAAGCATTCTCTGAAACTTCTCTGTGATGCTTGTGTTCAACTCACAGAGTTTCACATCGCTTTTCATAGAGCAGTGCTGAAACATTCTTTTCGTAGTGTCTGCAAGTGGACATTTGGAGAGCTTTCAGGCCTGTGGTGGAAAACGAATTATCGTCACATAAAAAGTAGAGAGAAGCATTGTCAGAAACTTCTTTGTGATTATTGCATTCAACTCACAGAGTCGTAGGTTCCTTTCCAAACAGTAGTTTCCAAACACTCTTTCTGTGGAATCGGCAAGAGGATATTTGGACCGCTTTGAAGATTTCGTTGGAAAGGGGAAAATCTTCACAGAAAAGCTAAACAGAAGCATTCTCAGAAACTTCTTTGTGATGTTTGCATTCAACTCACAGAGTTGAACTTTCCTTTTGAGACAGAAGCTTTGAAACACTCTTTTTCTAGAATCTGCAAGTGGACATTTGGAGGGCTTCGAGGCCTGTGGTGGAAAAGGAAATATCTTCCCGTAGAAACTAGATAGAAGCATTCTCAGAAACTACTTTGGGATGATTGCATTCAAGTCACAGAGTTGAACATTCCCTTTGACAGAGAAGTTCAGAAACTCTCTTTTTTAGAATCTGCAAGTGGAGATATGAACCGCTTTGAGGCCCATGGTAGAAAAGGAAATCTCTTCATATAAAAACTAGACAGCAGCATTCTCAGAAAATTCTTTGTGACGACTGAGTTTAACTCACAGAGCTGAACATTCCTTTGGATGGAGGAGTTTCGAAACACAATATTTGTAGAATCTGCAATTGGATATTTGGACCTCTCTGAGGATTTCGCGGGAAACGGGTTAAACCGTACATAACTCAACAGAAGCATTCTCAGAACCTTCTTCGTGATGATTGCATTCAACTCACAGTGTTGAACCTTTCTTGGATAGTTCAGGTTTGAAACACTCTTTTTGTAGAAACTGCAAGTGGATATTTGGAACCCTCTGAGGATTTCATTGGAAACGGGATACACCGCACATAACTAAACAGAAGCATTCTCAGAACCTTCTTCGTGATGTTTGCATTCAACTCAGAGTGTTGAACCTTTCTTTGATAGTTCAGGTTTGAAACACCCTTTTGTAGAGACTGCAAGTGGATAATTGCACCTCTTTGAGGCCTATCGTAGTAAAGGAAATAACGTCATATAGAGACAAGACAGAAGCATTCTCAGAAAATTCTTTGGGATGATTGAGTTGAACTCACAGAGCTGAACATTCCTTGGGAAGGAGCAGTTTCGAAACACACTTTTTGTAGAATCTGCAAGTGGATATTTGAGCCTCTCTGAGGAATTCGTTGGAAACAGGATAATTTCAGCTAACTAAACAGAGGCAGTCTCAGAATCTTCTTTGTGATGTTTGCATTCAAATCCCAGAGTTGAACCTTCCTTAGAAAGTTCAGGTTTGAAACTCTCTTTTTGTAGGATCGGCAAGTGGATATTTGGACCACTCTGTGGCCATCATTGGAAACGGGTATACCTTCACATAAAATCTAGACAGAAGCATTCTCAGAAACTTTTCTGTGATGACTGCATTCAACTCACAGAGTTGAACACTCCTTTTGAGAGCGCAGTTTTGAAACTCTCTTTCTGTGGAATCTGCAAGTGGAGATTTGGAGCACTTTTAGGCCTGTGGTAGTAAAGGGAATAGCTTCATATATTTTGACCCCTCTGAGGATTTCGTTGGAAACGGGAAAAACCGCACATAACTAAACTGAAGCATTCTCAGAACTTTCTTCATGATGTTTGTATTCAACGCACAGTGTTGAAACGTTCTTTGATTGCTCAGGTTTGAAACACACTTTTTGTAGAATCTGCAAGTGGATATTTGGACCTCTCTGAGGATTTCGTTGGAAACGGGATAAATGCACCTCAATAAACAGAAGCATTCTCAGAAATTTATTCGTGATGTTTGCATTCAAACCCCAGAGTTGGACCTTCCTTTGATAGTTCAGGTTTGAAACACTCTTTTTTAGGATCTGCAAGTGAATATTTGGACCACTCTCTGGTCTTCTTTCAAAACGGGTATATCTTCACATAAAATCTAGACAGAAGCCTTCTCAGAAACTTCTTTGTGATGTTTGCATTCAACTCACAGAGTTGAACACTCCTTTTGAGAGTGCAATTTTGAAACTCTCTTTCTGTGGAATCTGCAAGTGGAGATTTGGACCTCTTTGAAGATTTCGTTGGAAACAGAATCAGCTTCACATAAAAACTATACGGAAGCATTCTCTGGAACTACTTGGTGATGTTTGTATTCAACCTCCAGAGTTGAACTTTCCTTTGGAAAGAGCAGCTATGAAACACTCTTTTTCTAGGATCTGCAAGTGGACCTTTTGAGGGCTTTGAGGTTTGTGGTGGAAAAGGAAGTATCTTCACATAAAAAACTAGATAGAAGCATTCTCAGAAACTTTTCTGTTGTGACTGCATTGAACTCACAGAGTTGAACACTCCTTTTGAGAGCGCAGTCTTGAAACTCTCTTTCTGTGGAATCTGCAAGTGGAGATTTGGAGCGCTTTGAGGCCTATGGTAGTAAAGGGAATAGCTTCATATAAAAACTAGACAGAAGCATTCTCCGAAGATAGTTTGTGATGATAGAGTTTAACTCACAGAGCTGAACATTCCTTTGGATGGAGCAGCTTTGAAACACACTTTTTGTAGAATCTGCAAGTGGATATTTGGACCTCTCTGAGGATTTCGTTGGAAACGGGATAACTGCACCTAACTAAACAGAAGCATTCTCAGAAGCTTCTTTGTGATGTTTGCATTCAAATCCCAGAGTTGAACCTTCCTTTGATAGCTCAGGTTTGAAACACTCTTTTTGTAGGATCTGCAAGTGGTTATTTGGACCACTCTGTGGCCTTCGTTCGAAACGGGTATATCTTCACATAAAATCTAGACAGAAGCCTTCTCAGAAACTTCCCTGTGATGATTGCATTCAACTCACAGAGGTGAACACTCCTATGGAGTCAGCAGTTTTGAAACTCTCTTTCTGTGGAATCTGCAAGTGGATATGTGGACCTCTTTGAAGATTTCTTTGGAAACGGGAATATCTTCACATAAAAACTAAACAGAAGCATTCTCTGAAACTTCTCTGTGATGCTTGTGTTCAACTCACAGAGTTTCACATCGCTTTTCATAGAGCAGTGCTGAAACATTCTTTTCGTAGTGTCTGCAAGTGGACATTTGGAGAGCTTTCAGGCCTGTGGTGGAAAACGAATTATCGTCACATAAAAAGTAGAGAGAAGCATTGTCAGAAACTTCTTTGTGATTATTGCATTCAACTCACAGAGTCGTAGGTTCCTTTCCAAACAGTAGTTTCCAAACACTCTTTCTGTGGAATCGGCAAGAGGATATTTGGACCGCTTTGAAGATTTCGTTGGAAAGGGGAAAATCTTCACAGAAAAGCTAAACAGAAGCATTCTCAGAAACTTCTTTGTGATGTTTGCATTCAACTCACAGAGTTGAACTTTCCTTTTGAGACAGAAGCTTTGAAACACTCTTTTTCTAGAATCTGCAAGTGGACATTTGGAGGGCTTCGAGGCCTGTGGTGGAAAAGGAAATATCTTCCCGTAGAAACTAGATAGAAGCATTCTCAGAAACTACTTTGGGATGATTGCATTCAAGTCACAGAGTTGAACATTCCCTTTGACAGAGAAGTTCAGAAACTCTCTTTTTTAGAATCTGCAAGTGGAGATATGAACCGCTTTGAGGCCCATGGTAGTAAAGGAAATATCTTCATATAAAAACTAGACAGCAGCATTCTCAGAAAATTCTTTGTGACGACTGAGTTTAACTCACAGAGCTGAACATTCCTTTGGATGGAGGAGTTTCGAAACACACTATTTGTAGAATCTGCAATTGGATATTTGGACCTCTCTGAGGATTTCGCGGGAAACGGGTTAAACCGTACATAACTCAACAGAAGCATTCTCAGAACCTTCTTCGTGATGATTGCATTCAACTCACAGTGTTGAACCTTTCTTGGATAGTTCAGGTTTGAAACACTCTTTTTGTAGAAACTGCAAGTGGATATTTGGAACCCTCTGAGGATTTCATTGGAAACGGGATACACCGCACATAACTAAACAGAAGCATTCTCAGAACTTTCTTAGTGACGTTTGCGTTCAACTCACAGTGTTGAACCTTTCTTTGATAGTTCAGGTTTGAAACACTCTTTTTTAGAAACTGCAAGTGGATATTTGGACCTCTCTGAGGATTTCGTTGGAAACGGGATACACTGCACATAACTAAACAGAAGCATTCTCAGAACCTTCTTCGTGATGTTTGCATTCAACTCAGAGTGTTGAACCTTTCTTTGATAGTTCAGGTTTGAAACACCCTTTTGTAGAGACTGCAAGTGGATAATTGCACCTCTTTGAGGCCTATCGTAGTAAAGGAAATAACGTCATATAAAGACAAGACAGAAGCATTCTCAGAAAATTCTTTGGGATGATTGAGTTGAACTCACAGAGCTGAACATTCCTTGGGAAGGAGCAGTTTCGAAACACACTTTTTGTAGAATCTGCAAGTGGATATTTGAGCCTCTCTGAGGAATTCGTTGGAAACAGGATAATTTCAGCTAACTAAACAGAGGCAGTCTCAGAATCTTCTTTGTGATGTTTGCATTCAAATCCCAGAGTTGAACCTTCCTTAGAAATTTCAGGTTTGAAACACTCTTTTTGTAGGATCGACAAGTGGATATTTGGACCACTCTGTGGCCATCATTGGAAACGGGTATACCTTCACATAAAATCTAGACAGAAGCATTCTCAGAAACTTTTCTGTGATGACTGCATTCAACTCACAGAGTTGAACACTCCTTTTGAGAGCGCAGTTTTGAAACTCTCTTTCTGTGGAATCTGCAAGTGGAGATTTGGAGCACTTTTAGGCCTGTGGTAGTAAAGGGAATAGCTTCATATATTTTGACCCCTCTGAGGATTTCGTTGGAAACGGGAAAAACCGCACATAACTAAACTGAAGCATTCTCAGAACTTTCTTCGTGATGTTTGTATTCAACGCACAGTGTTGAAACGTTCTTTGATTGCTCAGGTTTGAAACACACTTTTTGTAGAATCTGCAAGTGGATATTTGGACCTCTCTGAGGATTTCGTTGGAAACGGGATAAATGCACCTCAATAAACAGAAGCATTCTCAGAAATTTATTCGTGATGTTTGCATTCAAACCCCAGAGTTGGACCTTCCTTTGATAGTTCAGGTTTGAAACACTCTTTTTTAGGATCTGCAAGTGGATATTTGGACCACTCTCTGGCCTTCTTTCAAAACGGGTATATCTTCACATAAAATCTAGACAGAAGCCTTCTCAGAAACTTCTTTGTGATGTTTGCATTCAACTCACAGAGTTGAACACTCCTTTTGAGAGTGCAATTTTGAAACTCTGTTTCTGTGGAATCTGCAAGTGGAGATTTGGACCTCTTTGAAGATTTCGTTGGAAACAGAATCAGCTTCACATAAAAACTATACGGAAGCATTCTCAGGAACTACTTGGTGTTGTTTGTATTCAACCTCCAGAGTTGAACTTTCCTTTGGAAAGAGCAGCTATGAAACACTCTTTTTCTAGGATCTGCAAGTGGACCTTTTGAGGGCTTTGAGGTTTGTGGTGGAAAAGGAAGTATCTTCACATAAAAAACTAGATAGAAGCATTCTCAGAAACTTTTCTGTTGTGACTGCATTCAACTCACAGAGTTGAACACTCCTTTTGAGAGCGCAGTCTTGAAACTCTCTTTCTGTGGAATCTGCAAGTGGAGATTTGGAGCGCTTTGAGGCCTATGGTAGTAAAGGGAGTAGCTTCATATAAAAACTAGACAGAAGCATTCTCCGAAAATAGTTTGTGATGATAGAGTTTAACTCACAGAGCTGAACATTCCTTTGGATGGAGCAGCTTTGAAACACACTTTTTGTAGAATCTGCAAGTGGATATTTGGACCTCTCTGAGGATTTCGTTGGAAACGGGATAACTGCACCTAACTAAACAGAAGCATTCTCAGAAGCTTCTTTGTGATGTTTGCATTCAAATCCCAGTGTTGAACCTTCCTTTGATAGCTCAGGATTGAAACACTCTTTTTGTAGGATCTGCAAGTGGATATTTGGACCACTCTGTGGCCTTCGTTCGAAACGGGTATATCTTCACATAAAATCTAGACAGAAGCCTTCTCAGAAACTTCCCTGTGATGATTGCATTCAACTCACAGAGGTGAACACTCCTATGGAGTCAGCAGTTTTGAAACTCTCTTTCTGTGGAATCTGCAAGTGGATATGTGGACCTCTTTGAAGATTTCTTTGGAAACGGGAATATCTTCACATAAAAACTAAACAGAAGCATTCTCTGAAACTTCTCTGTGATGCTTGTGTTCAACTCACAGAGTTTCACATCGCTTTTCATAGAGCAGTGCTGAAACATTCTTTTCGTAGTGTCTGCAAGTGGACATTTGGAGAGCTTTCAGGCCTGTGGTGGAAAACGAATTATCGTCACATAAAAAGTAGAGAGAAGCATTGTCAGAAACTTCTTTGTGATTATTGCATTCAACTCACAGAGTCGTAGGTTCCTTTTCAAACAGTAGTTTCCAAACACTCTTTCTGTGGAATCGGCAAGTGGATATTTGGACCGCTTTGAAGATTTCGTTGGAAAGGGGAAAATCTTCACAGAAAAGCTAAACAGAAGCATTCTCAGAAACTTCTTTGTGATGTTTGCATTCAACTCACAGAGTTGAACTTTCCTTTTGAGACAGAAGCTTTGAAACACTCTTTTTCTAGAATCTGCAAGTGGACATTTGGAGGGCTTCGAGGCCTGTGGTGGAAAAGGAAATATCCTCCCGTAGAAACTAGATAGAAGCATTCTCAGAAACTACTTTGGGATGATTGCATTCAAGTCACAGAGTTGAACATTCCCTTTGACAGAGAAGTTCAGAAACTCTCTTTTTTAGAATCTGCAAGTGGAGATATGAACCACTTTGAGGCCCATGGTAGTAAAGGAAATATCTTCATATAAAAACTAGACAGCAGCATTCTCAGAAAATTCTTTGTGACGACTGAGTTTAACTCACAGAGCTGAACATTCCTTTGGATGGAGGAGTTTCGAAACACACTATTTGTAGAATCTGCAATTGGATATTTGGACCTCTCTGAGGATTTCGCGGGAAACGGGTTAAACCGTACATAACTCAACAGAAGCATTCTCAGAACCTTCTTCGTGATGATTGCATTCAACTCACAGTGTTGAACCTTTCTTGGATAGTTCAGGTTTGAAACACTCTTTTTGTAGAAACTGCAAGTGGATATTTGGAACCCTCTGAGGATTTCATTGGAAACGGGATACACCGCACATAACTAAACAGAAGCATTCTCAGAACTTTCTTAGTGACGTTTGCGTTCAACTCACAGTGTTGAACCTTTCTTTGATAGTTCAGGTTTGAAACACTCTTTTTTAGAAACTGCAAGTGGATATTTGGACCTCTCTGAGGATTTCGTTGGAAACGGGATACACTGCACATAACTAAACAGAAGCATTCTCAGAACCTTCTTCGTGATGTTTGCATTCAACTCAGAGTGTTGAACCTTTCTTTGATAGTTCAGGTTTGAAACACCCTTTTGTAGAGACTGCAAGTGGATAATTGCACCTCTTTGAGGCCTATCGTAGTAAAGGAAATAACGTCATATAAAGACAAGACAGAAGCATTCTCAGAAAATTCTTTGGGATGATTGAGTTGAACTCACAGAGCTGAACATTCCTTGGGAAGGAGCAGTTTCGAAACACACTTTTTGTAGAATCTGCAAGTGGATATTTGAGCCTCTCTGAGGAATTCGTTGGAAACAGGATAATTTCAGCTAACTAAACAGAGGCAGTCTCAGAATCTTCTTTGTGATGTTTGCATTCAAATCCCAGAGTTGAACCTTCCTTAGAAATTTCAGGTTTGAAACACTCTTTTTGTAGGATCGACAAGTGGATATTTGGACCACTCTGTGGCCATCATTGGAAACGGGTATACCTTCACATAAAATCTAGACAGAAGCATTCTCAGAAACTTTTCTGTGATGACTGCATTCAACTCACAGAGTTGAACACTCCTTTTGAGAGCGCAGTTTTGAAACTCTCTTTCTGTGGAATCTGCAAGTGGAGATTTGGAGCACTTTTAGGCCTGTGGTAGTAAAGGGAATAGCTTCATATATTTTGACCCCTCTGAGGATTTCGTTGGAAACGGGAAAAACCGCACATAACTAAACTGAAGCATTCTCAGAACTTTCTTCGTGATGTTTGTATTCAACGCACAGTGTTGAAACGTTCTTTGATTGCTCAGGTTTGAAACACACTTTTTGTAGAATCTGCAAGTGGATATTTGGACCTCTCTGAGGATTTCGTTGGAAACGGGATAAATGCACCTCAATAAACAGAAGCATTCTCAGAAATTTATTCGTGATGTTTGCATTCAAACCCCAGAGTTGGACCTTCCTTTGATAGTTCAGGTTTGAAACACTCTTTTTTAGGATCTGCAAGTGGATATTTGGACCACTCTCTGGCCTTCTTTCAAAACGGGTATATCTTCACATAAAATCTAGACAGAAGCCTTCTCAGAAACTTCTTTGTGATGTTTGCATTCAACTCACAGAGTTGAACACTCCTTTTGAGAGTGCAATTTTGAAACTCTGTTTCTGTGGAATCTGCAAGTGGAGATTTGGACCTCTTTGAAGATTTCGTTGGAAACAGAATCAGCTTCACATAAAAACTATACGGAAGCATTCTCAGGAACTACTTGGTGTTGTTTGTATTCAACCTCCAGAGTTGAACTTTCCTTTGGAAAGAGCAGCTATGAAACACTCTTTTTCTAGGATCTGCAAGTGGACCTTTTGAGGGCTTTGAGGTTTGTGGTGGAAAAGGAAGTATCTTCACATAAAAAACTAGATAGAAGCATTCTCAGAAACTTTTCTGTTGTGACTGCATTCAACTCACAGAGTTGAACACTCCTTTTGAGAGCGCAGTCTTGAAACTCTCTTTCTGTGGAATCTGCAAGTGGAGATTTGGAGTGCTTTGAGGCCTATGGTAGTAAAGGGAGTAGCTTCATATAAAAACTAGACAGAAGCATTCTCCGAAAATAGTTTGTGATGATAGAGTTTAACTCACAGAGCTGAACATTCCTTTGGATGGAGCAGCTTTGAAACACACTTTTTGTAGAATCTGCAAGTGGATATTTGGACCTCTCTGAGGATTTCGTTGGAAACGGGATAACTGCACCTAACTAAACAGAAGCATTCTCAGAAGCTTCTTTGTGATGTTTGCATTCAAATCCCAGTGTTGAACCTTCCTTTGATAGCTCAGGATTGAAACACTCTTTTTGTAGGATCTGCAAGTGGATATTTGGACCACTCTGTGGCCTTCGTTCGAAACGGGTATATCTTCACATAAAATCTAGACAGAAGCCTTCTCAGAAACTTCCCTGTGATGATTGCATTCAACTCACAGAGGTGAACACTCCTATGGAGTCAGCAGTTTTGAAACTCTCTTTCTGTGGAATCTGCAAGTGGATATGTGGACCTCTTTGAAGATTTCTTTGGAAACGGGAATATCTTCACATAAAAACTAAACAGAAGCATTCTCTGAAACTTCTCTGTGATGCTTGTGTTCAACTCACAGAGTTTCACATCGCTTTTCATAGAGCAGTGCTGAAACATTCTTTTCGTAGTGTCTGCAAGTGGACATTTGGAGAGCTTTCAGGCCTGTGGTGGAAAACGAATTATCGTCACATAAAAAGTAGAGAGAAGCATTGTCAGAAACTTCTTTGTGATTATTGCATTCAACTCACAGAGTCGTAGGTTCCTTTTCAAACAGTAGTTTCCAAACACTCTTTCTGTGGAATCGGCAAGTGGATATTTGGACCGCTTTGAAGATTTCGTTGGAAAGGGGAAAATCTTCACAGAAAAGCTAAACAGAAGCATTCTCAGAAACTTCTTTGTGATGTTTGCATTCAACTCACAGAGTTGAACTTTCCTTTTGAGACAGAAGCTTTGAAACACTCTTTTTCTAGAATCTGCAAGTGGACATTTGGAGGGCTTCGAGGCCTGTGGTGGAAAAGGAAATATCCTCCCGTAGAAACTAGATAGAAGCATTCTCAGAAACTACTTTGGGATGATTGCATTCAAGTCACAGAGTTGAACATTCCCTTTGACAGAGAAGTTCAGAAACTCTCTTTTTTAGAATCTGCAAGTGGAGATATGAACCACTTTGAGGCCCATGGTAGTAAAGGAAATATCTTCATATAAAAACTAGACAGCAGCATTCTCAGAAAATTCTTTGTGACGACTGAGTTTAACTCACAGAGCTGAACATTCCTTTGGATGGAGGAGTTTCGAAACACACTATTTGTAGAATCTGCAATTGGATATTTGGACCTCTCTGAGGATTTCGCGGGAAACGGGTTAAACCGTACATAACTCAACAGAAGCATTCTCAGAACCTTCTTCGTGATGATTGCATTCAACTCACAGTGTTGAACCTTTCTTGGATAGTTCAGGTTTGAAACACTCTTTTTGTAGAAACTGCAAGTGGATATTTGGAACCCTCTGAGGATTTCATTGGAAACGGGATACACCGCACATAACTAAACAGAAGCATTCTCAGAACTTTCTTAGTGACGTTTGCGTTCAACTCACAGTGTTGAACCTTTCTTTGATAGTTCAGGTTTGAAACACTCTTTTTTAGAAACTGCAAGTGGATATTTGGACCTCTCTGAGGATTTCGTTGGAAACGGGATACACTGCACATAACTAAACAGAAGCATTCTCAGAACCTTCTTCGTGATGTTTGCATTCAACTCAGAGTGTTGAACCTTTCTTTGATAGTTCAGGTTTGAAACACCCTTTTGTAGAGACTGCAAGTGGATAATTGCACCTCTTTGAGGCCTATCGTAGTAAAGGAAATAACGTCATATAAAGACAAGACAGAAGCATTCTCAGAAAATTCTTTGGGATGATTGAGTTGAACTCACAGAGCTGAACATTCCTTGGGAAGGAGCAGTTTCGAAACACACTTTTTGTAGAATCTGCAAGTGGATATTTGAGCCTCTCTGAGGAATTCGTTGGAAACAGGATAATTTCAGCTAACTAAACAGAGGCAGTCTCAGAATCTTCTTTGTGATGTTTGCATTCAAATCCCAGAGTTGAACCTTCCTTAGAAATTTCAGGTTTGAAACACTCTTTTTGTAGGATCGACAAGTGGATATTTGGACCACTCTGTGGCCATCATTGGAAACGGGTATACCTTCACATAAAATCTAGACAGAAGCATTCTCAGAAACTTTTCTGTGATGACTGCATTCAACTCACAGAGTTGAACACTCCTTTTGAGAGCGCAGTTTTGAAACTCTCTTTCTGTGGAATCTGCAAGTGGAGATTTGGAGCACTTTTAGGCCTGTGGTAGTAAAGGGAATAGCTTCATATATTTTGACCCCTCTGAGGATTTCGTTGGAAACGGGAAAAACCGCACATAACTAAACTGAAGCATTCTCAGAACTTTCTTCGTGATGTTTGTATTCAACGCACAGTGTTGAAACGTTCTTTGATTGCTCAGGTTTGAAACACACTTTTTGTAGAATCTGCAAGTGGATATTTGGACCTCTCTGAGGATTTCGTTGGAAACGGGATAAATGCACCTCAATAAACAGAAGCATTCTCAGAAATTTATTCGTGATGTTTGCATTCAAACCCCAGAGTTGGACCTTCCTTTGATAGTTCAGGTTTGAAACACTCTTTTTTAGGATCTGCAAGTGGATATTTGGACCACTCTCTGGCCTTCTTTCAAAACGGGTATATCTTCACATAAAATCTAGACAGAAGCCTTCTCAGAAACTTCTTTGTGATGTTTGCATTCAACTCACAGAGTTGAACACTCCTTTTGAGAGTGCAATTTTGAAACTCTGTTTCTGTGGAATCTGCAAGTGGAGATTTGGACCTCTTTGAAGATTTCGTTGGAAACAGAATCAGCTTCACATAAAAACTATACGGAAGCATTCTCAGGAACTACTTGGTGTTGTTTGTATTCAACCTCCAGAGTTGAACTTTCCTTTGGAAAGAGCAGCTATGAAACACTCTTTTTCTAGGATCTGCAAGTGGACCTTTTGAGGGCTTTGAGGTTTGTGGTGGAAAAGGAAGTATCTTCACATAAAAAACTAGATAGAAGCATTCTCAGAAACTTTTCTGTTGTGACTGCATTCAACTCACAGAGTTGAACACTCCTTTTGAGAGCGCAGTCTTGAAACTCTCTTTCTGTGGAATCTGCAAGTGGAGATTTGGAGCGCTTTGAGGCCTATGGTAGTAAAGGGAGTAGCTTCATATAAAAACTAGACAGAAGCATTCTCCGAAAATAGTTTGTGATGATAGAGTTTAACTCACAGAGCTGAACATTCCTTTGGATGGAGCAGCTTTGAAACACACTTTTTGTAGAATCTGCAAGTGGATATTTGGACCTCTCTGAGGATTTCGTTGGAAACGGGATAACTGCACCTAACTAAACAGAAGCATTCTCAGAAGCTTCTTTGTGATGTTTGCATTCAAATCCCAGTGTTGAACCTTCCTTTGATAGCTCAGGATTGAAACACTCTTTTTGTAGGATCTGCAAGTGGATATTTGGACCACTCTGTGGCCTTCGTTCGAAACGGGTATATCTTCACATAAAATCTAGACAGAAGCCTTCTCAGAAACTTCCCTGTGATGATTGCATTCAACTCACAGAGGTGAACACTCCTATGGAGTCAGCAGTTTTGAAACTCTCTTTCTGTGGAATCTGCAAGTGGATATGTGGACCTCTTTGAAGATTTCTTTGGAAACGGGAATATCTTCACATAAAAACTAAACAGAAGCATTCTCTGAAACTTCTCTGTGATGCTTGTGTTCAACTCACAGAGTTTCACATCGCTTTTCATAGAGCAGTGCTGAAACATTCTTTTCGTAGTGTCTGCAAGTGGACATTTGGAGAGCTTTCAGGCCTGTGGTGGAAAACGAATTATCGTCACATAAAAAGTAGAGAGAAGCATTGTCAGAAACTTCTTTGTGATTATTGCATTCAACTCACAGAGTCGTAGGTTCCTTTTCAAACAGTAGTTTCCAAACACTCTTTCTGTGGAATCGGCAAGTGGATATTTGGACCGCTTTGAAGATTTCGTTGGAAAGGGGAAAATCTTCACAGAAAAGCTAAACAGAAGCATTCTCAGAAACTTCTTTGTGATGTTTGCACTCAACTCACAGAGTTGAACTTTCCTTTTGAGACAGAAGCTTTGAAACACTCTTTTTCTAGAATCTGCAAGTGGACATTTGGAGGGCTTCGAGGCCTGTGGTGGAAAAGGAAATATCCTCCCGTAGAAACTAGATAGAAGCATTCTCAGAAACTACTTTGGGATGATTGCATTCAAGTCACAGAGTTGAACATTCCCTTTGACAGAGAAGTTCAGAAACTCTCTTTTTTAGAATCTGCAAGTGGAGATATGAACCACTTTGAGGCCCATGGTAGTAAAGGAAATATCTTCATATAAAAACTAGACAGCAGCATTCTCAGAAAATTCTTTGTGACGACTGAGTTTAACTCACAGAGCTGAACATTCCTTTGGATGGAGGAGTTTCGAAACACACTATTTGTAGAATCTGCAATTGGATATTTGGACCTCTCTGAGGATTTCGCGGGAAACGGGTTAAACCGTACATAACTCAACAGAAGCATTCTCAGAACCTTCTTCGTGATGATTGCATTCAACTCACAGTGTTGAACCTTTCTTGGATAGTTCAGGTTTGAAACACTCTTTTTGTAGAAACTGCAAGTGGATATTTGGAACCCTCTGAGGATTTCATTGGAAACGGGATACACCGCACATAACTAAACAGAAGCATTCTCAGAACTTTCTTAGTGACGTTTGCGTTCAACTCACAGTGTTGAACCTTTCTTTGATAGTTCAGGTTTGAAACACTCTTTTTTAGAAACTGCAAGTGGATATTTGGACCTCTCTGAGGATTTCGTTGGAAACGGGATACACCGCACATAACTAAACAGAAGCATTCCCAGAACCTTCTTCGTGATGTTTGCATTCAACTCAGAGTGTTGAACCTTTCTTTGATAGTTCAGGTTTGAAACACCCTTTTGTAGAGACTGCAAGTGGATAATTGCACCTCTTTGAGGCCTATCGTAGTAAAGGAAATAACGTCATATAAAGACAAGACAGAAGCATTCTCAGAAAATTCTTTGGGATGATTGAGTTGAACTCACAGAGCTGAACATTCCTTGGGAAGGAGCAGTTTCGAAACACACTTTTTGTAGAATCTGCAAGTGGATATTTGAGCCTCTCTGAGGAATTCGTTGGAAACAGGATAATTTCAGCTAACTAAACAGAGGCAGTCTCAGAATCTTCTTTGTGATGTTTGCATTCAAATCCCAGAGTTGAACCTTCCTTAGAAAGTTCAGGTTTGAAACTCTCTTTTTGTAGGATCGGCAAGTGGATATTTGGACCACTCTGTGGCCATCATTGGAAACGGGTATACCTTCACATAAAATCTAGACAGAAGCATTCTCAGAAACTTTTCTGTGATGACTGCATTCAACTCACAGAGTTGAACACTCCTTTTGAGAGCGCAGTTTTGAAACTCTCTTTCTGTGGAATCTGCAAGTGGAGATTTGGAGCACTTTTAGGCCTGTGGTAGTAAAGGGAATAGCTTCATATATTTTGACCCCTCTGAGGATTTCGTTGGAAACGGGAAAAACCGCACATAACTAAACTGAAGCATTCTCAGAACTTTCTTCGTGATGTTTGTATTCAACGCACAGTGTTGAAACGTTCTTTGATTGCTCAGGTTTGAAACACACTTTTTGTAGAATCTGCAAGTGGATATTTGGACCTCTCTGAGGATTTCGTTGGAAACGGGATAAATGCACCTCAATAAACAGAAGCATTCTCAGAAATTTATTCGTGATGTTTGCATTCAAACCCCAGAGCTGGACCTTCCTTTGATAGTTCAGGTTTGAAACACTCTTTTTTAGGATCTGCAAGTGGATATTTGGACCACTCTCTGGCCTTCTTTCAAAACGGGTATATCTTCACATAAAATCTAGACAGAAGCCTTCTCAGAAACTTCTTTGTGATGTTTGCATTCAACTCACAGAGTTGAACACTCCTTTTGAGAGTGCAATTTTGAAACTCTCTTTCTGTGGAATCTGCAAGTGGAGATTTGGACCTCTTTGAAGATTTCGTTGGAAACAGAATCAGCTTCACATAAAAACTATACGGAAGCATTCTCTGGAACTACTTGGTGATGTTTGTATTCAACCTCCAGAGTTGAACTTTCCTTTGGAAAGAGCAGCTATGAAACACTCTTTTTCTAGGATCTGCAAGTGGACCTTTTGAGGGCTTTGAGGTTTGTGGTGGAAAAGGAAGTATCTTCACATAAAAAACTAGATAGAAGCATTCTCAGAAACTTTTCTGTTGTGACTGCATTGAACTCACAGAGTTGAACACTCCTTTTGAGAGCGCAGTCTTGAAACTCTCTTTCTGTGGAATCTGCAAGTGGAGATTTGGAGCGCTTTGAGGCCTATGGTAGTAAAGGGAATAGCTTCATATAAAAACTAGACAGAAGCATTCTCCGAAAATAGTTTGTGATGATAGAGTTTAACTCACAGAGCTGAACATTCCTTTGGATGGAGCAGCTTTGAAACACACTTTTTGTAGAATCTGCAAGTGGATATTTGGACCTCTCTGAGGATTTCGTTGGAAACGGGATAACTGCACCTAACTAAACAGAAGCATTCTCAGAAGCTTCTTTGTGATGTTTGCATTCAAATCCCAGAGTTGAACCTTCCTTTGATAGCTCAGGTTTGAAACACTCTTTTTGTAGGATCTGCAAGTGGATATTTGGACCACTCTGTGGCCTTCGTTCGAAACGGGTATATCTTCACATAAAATCTAGACAGAAGCCTTCTCAGAAACTTCCCTGTGATGATTGCATTCAACTCACAGAGGTGAACACTCCTATGGAGTCAGCAGTTTTGAAACTCTCTTTCTGTGGAATCTGCAAGTGGATATGTGGACCTCTTTGAAGATTTCTTTGGAAACGGGAATATCTTCACATAAAAACTAAACAGAAGCATTCTCTGAAACTTCTCTGTGATGCTTGTGTTCAACTCACAGAGTTTCACATCGCTTTTCATAGAGCAGTGCTGAAACATTCTTTTCGTAGTGTCTGCAAGTGGACATTTGGAGAGCTTTCAGGCCTGTGGTGGAAAACGAATTATCGTCACATAAAAAGTAGAGAGAAGCATTGTCAGAAACTTCTTTGTGATTATTGCATTCAACTCACAGAGTCGTAGGTTCCTTTCCAAACAGTAGTTTCCAAACACTCTTTCTGTGGAATCGGCAAGAGGATATTTGGACCGCTTTGAAGATTTCGTTGGAAAGGGGAAAATCTTCACAGAAAAGCTAAACAGAAGCATTCTCAGAAACTTCTTTGTGATGTTTGCATTCAACTCACAGAGTTGAACTTTCCTTTTGAGACAGAAGCTTTGAAACACTCTTTTTCTAGAATCTGCAAGTGGACATTTGGAGGGCTTCGAGGCCTGTGGTGGAAAAGGAAATATCTTCCCGTAGAAACTAGATAGAAGCATTCTCAGAAACTACTTTGGGATGATTGCATTCAAGTCACAGAGTTGAACATTCCCTTTGACAGAGAAGTTCAGAAACTCTCTTTTTTAGAATCTGCAAGTGGAGATATGAACCGCTTTGGGGCCCATGATAGTAAAGGAAATATCTTCATGTAAAAACTAGACAGCAGCATTCTCAGAAAATTCTTTGTGACGACTGAGTTTAACTCACAGAGCTGAACATTCCTTTGGATGGAGGAGTTTCGAAACACACTATTTGTAGAATCTGCAATTGGATATTTGGACCTCTCTGAGGATTTCGCGGGAAACGGGTTAAACCGTACATAACTCAACAGAAGCATTCTCAGAACCTTCTTCGTGATGATTGCATTCAACTCACAGTGTTGAACCTTTCTTGGATAGTTCAGGTTTGAAACACTCTTTTTGTAGAAACTGCAAGTGGATATTTGGAACCCTCTGAGGATTTCATTGGAAACGGGATACACCGCACATAACTAAACAGAAGCATTCTCAGAACCTTCTTAGTGACGTTTGCGTTCAACTCACAGTGTTGAACCTTTCTTTGATAGTTCAGGTTTGAAACACTCTTTTTTAGAAACTGCAAGTGGATATTTGGACCTCTCTGAGGATTTCGTTGGAAACGGGATACACCGCACATAACTAAACAGAAGCATTCTCAGAACCTTCTTCGTGATGTTTGCATTCAACTCAGAGTGTTGAACCTTTCTTTGATAGTTCAGGTTTGAAACACCCTTTTGTAGAGACTGCAAGTGGATAATTGCACCTCTTTGAGGCCTATTGTAGTAAAGGAAATAACGTCATATAAAGACAAGACAGAAGCATTCTCAGAAAATTCTTTGGGATGATTGAGTTGAACTCACAGAGCTGAACATTCCTTGGGAAGGAGCAGTTTCGAAACACACTTTTTCTAGAATCTGCAAGTGGATATTTGAGCCTCTCTGAGGAATTCGTTGGAAACAGGATAATTTCAGCTAACTAAACAGAGGCAGTCTCAGAATCTTCTTTGTGATGTTTGCATTCAAATCCCAGAGTTGAACCTTCCTTAGAAAGTTCAGGTTTGAAACACTCTTTTTGTAGGATCGGCAAGTGGATATTTGGACCACTCTGTGGCCATCATTGGAAACGGGTATACCTTCACATAAAATCTAGACAGAAGCATTCTCAGAAACTTTTCTGTGATGACTGCATTCAACTCACAGAGTTGAACACTCCTTTTGAGAGCGCAGTTTTGAAACTCTCTTTCTGTGGAATCTGCAAGTGGAGATTTGGAGCACTTTTAGGCCTGTGGTAGTAAAGGGAATAGCTTCATATATTTTGACCCCTCTGAGGATTTCGTTGGAAACGGGAAAAACCGCACATAACTAAACTGAAGCATTCTCAGAACTTTCTTCGTGATATTTGTATTCAACGCACAGTGTTGAAACGTTCTTTGATTGCTCAGGTTTGAAACACACTTTTTGTAGAATCTGCAAGTGGATATTTGGACCTCTCTGAGGATTTCGTTGGAAACGGGATAAATGCACCTCAATAAACAGAAGCATTCTCAGAAATTTATTCGTGATGTTTGCATTCAAACCCCAGAGTTGGACCTTCCTTTGATAGTTCAGGTTTGAAACACTCTTTTTTAGGATCTGCAAGTGGATATTTGGACCACTCTCTGGCCTTCTTTCAAAACGGGTATATCTTCACATAAAATCTAGACAGAAGCCTTCTCAGAAACTTCTTTGTGATGTTTGCATTCAACTCACAGAGTTGAACACTCCTTTTGAGAGTGCAATTTTGAAACTCTGTTTCTGTGGAATCTGCAAGTGGAGATTTGGACCTCTTTGAAGATTTCGTTGGAAACAGAATCAGCTTCACATAAAAACTATACGGAAGCATGCTCAGGAACTACTTGGTGATGTTTGTATTCAACCTCCAGAGTTGAACTTTCCTTTGGAACGAGCAGCTATGAAACACTCTTTTTCTAGGATCTGCAAGTGGACCTTTTGAGGGCTTTGAGGTTTGTGGTGGAAAAGGAAGTATCTTCACATAAAAAACTAGATAGAAGCATTCTCAGAAACTTTTCTGTTGTGACTGCATTCGACTCACAGAGTTGAACACTTCTTTTGAGAGCGCAGTCTTGAAACTCTCTTTCTGTGGAATCTGCAAGTGGAGATTTGGAGTGCTTTGAGGCCTATGGTAGTAAAGGGAGTAGCTTCATATAAAAACTAGACAGAAGCATTCTGCGAAAATAGTTTGTGATGATACAGTTTAACTCACAGAGCTGAACATTCCTTTGGATGGAGCAGGTTTGAAACACCCTTTTTGTAGAATCTGCAAGTGGATATTTGGACCTCTCTGAGGATGTCGTTGGAAACGGGATAACTGCACCTAACTAAACAGAAGCATTCTCAGAAGCTTCTTTGTGATGTTTGCATTCAAATCCCAGAGTTGAACCTTCCTTTGATAGCTCAGGTTTGAAACACTCTTTTTGTAGGATCTGCAAGTGGGTATTTGGACCACTCTGTGGCCTTCGTTCGAAACGGGTATATCTTCACATAAAATCTAGACAGAAGCCTTCTCAGAAACTTCCCTGTGATGATTGCATTCAACTCACAGAGGTGAACACTCCTATGGAGTCAGCAGTTTTGAAACTCTCTTTCTGTGGTATCTGCAAGTGGATATGTGGACCTCTTTGAAGATTTCTTTGGAAACGGGAATATCTTCACATAAAAACTAAACCGAATCATTCTCTGAAACTTCTCTCTGATGCTTGTGTTCAACTCACAGAGTTTCACATCGCTTTTCATAGAGCAGTGCTGAAACATTCTTTTCGTAGTGTCTGCAAGTGGACATTTGGAGAGCTTTCAGGCCTGTGGTGGAAAACGAATTATCGTCACATAAAAAGTAGAGAGAAGCATTGTCAGAAACTTCTTTGTGATTATTGCATTCAACTCACAGAGTCGTAGGTTCCTTTTCAAACAGTAGTTTCCAAACACTCTTTCTGTGGAATCGGCAAGAGGATATTTGGACCGCTTTGAAGATTTCGTTGGAAAGGGGAAAATCTTCACAGAAAAGCTAAACAGAAGCATTCTCAGAAACTTCTTTGTGATGTTTGCATTCAACTCACAGAGTTGAACTTTCCTTTTGAGACAGAAGCTTTGAAACACTCTTTTTCTAGAATCTGCAAGTGGACATTTGGAGGGCTTCGAGGCCTGTGGTGGAAAAGGAAATATCTTCCCGTAGAAACTAGATAGAAGCATTCTCAGAAACTACTTTGGGATGATTGCATTCAAGTCACAGAGTTGAACATTCCCTTTGACAGAGAAGTTCAGAAACTCTCTTTTTTAGAATCTGCAAGTGGAGATATGAACCGCTTTGAGGCCCATGGTAGTAAAGGAAATATCTTCATATAAAAACTAGACAGCAGCATTCTCAGAAAATTCTTTGTGACGACTGAGTTTAACTCACAGAGCTGAACATTCCTTTGGATGGAGGAGTTTCGAAACACACTATTTGTAGAATCTGCAATTGGATATTTGGACCTCTCTGAGGATTTCGCGGGAAACGGGTTAAACCGTACATAACTCAACAGAAGCATTCTCAGAACCATCTTGGTGATGATTGCATTCAACCCACAGTGTTGAACATTTCTTGGATAGTTCAGGTTTGAAACACTCTTTTTGTAGAAACTGCAAGTGGATATTTGGAACCCTCTGAGGATTTCATTGGAAACGGGATACACCGCACATAACTAAACAGAAGCATTCTCAGAACCTTCTTAGTGACGTTTGCGTTCAACTCACAGTGTTGAACCTTTCTTTGATAGTTCAGGTTTGAAACACTCTTTTTTAGAAACTGCAAGTGGATATTTGGACCTCTCTGAGGATTTCGTTGGAAACGGGATACACCGCACATAACTAAACAGAAGCATTCTCAGAACCTTCTTCGTGATGTTTGCATTCAACTCAGAGTGTTGAACCTTTCTTTGATAGTTCAGGTTTGAAACACCCTTTTGTAGAGACTGCAAGTGGATAATTGCACCTCTTTGAGGCCTATCGTAGTAAAGGAAATAACGTCATATAAAGACAAGACAGAAGCATTCTCAGAAAATTCTTTGGGATGATTGAGTTGAACTCACAGAGCTGAACATTCCTTGGGAAGGAGCAGTTTCGAAACACACTTTTTGTAGAATCTGCAAGTGGATATTTGAGCCTCTCTGAGGAATTCGTTGGAAACAGGATAATTTCAGCTAACTAAACAGAGGCAGTCTCAGAATCTTCTTTGTGATGTTTGCATTCAAATCCCAGAGTTGAACCTTCCTTAGAAAGTTCAGGTTTGAAACACTCTTTTTGTAGGATCGGCAAGTGGATATTTGGACCACTCTGTGGCCATCATTGGAAACGGGTATACCTTCACATAAAATCTAGACAGAAGCATTCTCAGAAACTTTTCTGTGATGACTGCATTCAACTCACAGAGTTGAACACTCCTTTTGAGAGCGCAGTTTTGAAACTCTCTTTCTGTGGAATGTGCAAGTGGAGATTTGGAGCACTTTTAGGCCTGTGGTAGTAAAGGGAATAGCTTCATATATTTTGACCCCTCTGAGGATTTCGTTGGAAACGGGAAAAACCGCACATAACTAAACTGAAGCATTCTCAGAACTTTCTTCATGATGTTTGTATTCAACGCACAGTGTTGAAACGTTCTTTGATTGCTCAGGTTTGAAACACACTTTTTGTAGAATCTGCAAGTGGATATTTGGACCTCTCTGAGGATTTCGATGGAAACGGGATAAATGCACCTCTATAAACAGAAGCATTCTCAGAAATTTATTTGTGATGTTTGCATTCAAACCCCAGAGTTGTACCTTCCTTTGATAGTTCAGGTTTGAAACACTCTTTTTTAGGATCTGCAAGTGGATATTTGGACCACTCTCTGGCCTTCTTTCAAAACGGGTATATCTTCACATAAAATCTAGACAGAAGCCTTCTCAGAAACTTCTTTGTGATGTTTGCATTCAACTCACAGAGTTGAACACTCCTTTTGAGAGTGCAATTTTGAAACTCTCTTTCTGTGGAATCTGCAAGTGGAGATTTGGACCTCTTTGAAGATTTCGTTGGAAACAGAATCAGCTTCACATAAAAACTATACGGAAGCATTCTCAGGAACTACTTGGTGATGTTTGTATTCAACCTCCAGAGTTGAACTTTCCTTTGGAAAGAGCAGCTATGAAACACTCTTTTTCTAGGATCTGCAAGTGGACCTTTTGAGGGCTTTGAGGTTTGTGGTGGAAAAGCAAGTATCTTCACATAAAAAACTAGATAGAAGCATTCTCAGAAACTTTTCTGTTGTGACTGCATTCGACTCACAGAGTTGAACACTCCTTTTGAGAGCGCAGTCTTGAAACTCTCTTTCTGTGGAATCTGCAAGTGGAGATTTGGAGCACTTTTAGGCCTGTGGTAGTAAAGGGAATAGCTTCATATATTTTGACCCCTCTGAGGATTTCGTTGGAAACGGGAAAAACCGCACATAACTAAACTGAAGCATTCTCAGAACTTTCTTCGTGATGCTTGTATTCAACGCACAGTGTTGAAACGTTCTTTGATTCCTCAGGTTTGAAACACACTTTTTGTAGAATCTGCAAGTGGATATTTGGACCTCTCTGAGGATTTCGTTGGAAACGGGATAAATGCACCTCAATAAACAGAAGCATTCTCAGAAATGTATTCGTGATGCTTGCATTCAAACCCCAGAGTTGGACCTTCCTTTGATAGTTCAGGTTTGAAACACTCTTTTTTAGGATCTGCAAGTGGATATTTGGACCACTCTCTGGCATTCTTTCAAAACGGGTATATCTTCACATAAAATCTAGACAGAAGCCTTCTCAGAAACTTCTCTGTGATGTTTGCATTCAACTCACAGAGTTGAACACTCCTTTTGAGAGTGCAATTTGGAAACTCTCTTTCTGTGGAATCTGCAAGTGGAGATTTGGACCTCTTTGAAGATTTCGTTGGAAACAGAATCAGCTTCACATAAAAACTATACGGAAGCATTCTCAGGAACTACTTGGTGATGTTTGTATTCAACCTCCAGAGTTGAACTTTCCTTTGGAAAGAGCAGCTATGAAACACTCTTTTTCTAGGATCTGCAAGTGGACCTTTTGAGGGCTTTGAGGTTTGTGGTGGAAAAGGAAGTATCTTCACATAAAAAACTAGATAGAAGCATTCTCAGAAACTTTTCTGTTGTGACTGCATTCAACTCACCGAGTTGAACACTACTTTTGAGAGCGCAGTCTTGAAACTCTCTTTCTGTGGAATCTGCAAGTGGAGATTTGGAGCGCTTTGAGGCCTATGGTAGTAAAGGGAGTAGCTTCATATAAAAACCAGACAGAAGCATTCTCCAAAAATAGTTTGTGATGATAGAGTTTAACTCACAGAGCTGAACATTCCTTTGGATGGAGCAGCTTTGAAACACACTATTTGTAGAATCTGCAATTGGATATTTGGTCCTCTCTGAGGATTTCGAGGGAAACGGGTTAAACCGTACATAGCTAAACAGAAGCATTCTCAGAACCTTCTTCGTGATGATTGCATTCAACTCACAGTGTTGAACCTTTCTTGGATAGTTCAGGTTTGAAACACTCTTTTTGTAGAAACTGCAAGTGGATATTTGGAACCCTCTGAGGATTTCATTGGAAATGGGATACACCGCACATAACTAAACAGAAGCATTCTCAGAACCTTCTTAGTGACGTTTGCGTTCAACTCACAGTGTTGAACCTTTCTTTGATAGTTCAGGTTTGAAACACTCTTTTTTAGAAACTGCAAGTGGATATTTGGACCTCTCTGAGGATTTCGTTGGAAACGGGATACACCGCACATAACTAAACAGAAGCATTCTCAGAACCTTCTTCGTGATGTTTGCATTCAACTCAGAGTGTTGAACCTTTCTTTGATAGTTCAGGTTTGAAACACCCTTTTGTAGAGCCTGCAAGTGGATAATTGCACCTCTTTGAGGCCTATCATAGTAAAGGAAATAACGTCATATAAAGACAAGACAGAAGCATTCTCAGAAAATTCTTTGGGATGATTGAGTTGAACTCACAGAGCTGAACATTCCTTGGGAAGGAGCAGTTTCGAAACACACTTTTTGTAGAATCTGCAAGTGGATATTTGAGCCTCTCTGAGGAATTCGTTGGAAACAGGATAATTTCAGCTAACTAAACAGAGGCAGTCTCAGAATCTTCTTTGTGATGTTTGCATTCAAATCCCAGAGTTGAACCTTCCTTAGAAAGTTCAGGTTTGAAACACTCTTTTTGTAGGATCGGCAAGTGGATATTTGGACCACTCTGTGGCCATCATTGGAAACGGGTATACCTTCACATAAAATCTAGACAGAATCATTCTCAGAAACTTTTCTGTGATGACTGCATTCAACTCACAGAGTTGAACACTCCTTTTGAGAGCGCAGTTTTGAAACTCTCTTTCTGTGGAATCTGCAAGTGGAGATTTGGAGCACTTTTAGGCCTGTGGTAGTAAAGGGAATAGCTTCATATATTTTGACCCCTCTGAGGATTTCGTTGGAAACGGGAAAGACTGCACATAACTAAACTGAAGCATTCTCAGAACTTTCTTCGTGATGTTTGTATTCAACGCACAGTGTTGAAACGTTCTTTGATTGCTCAGGTTTGAAACACACTTTTTGTAGAATCTGCAAGTGGATATTTGGACCTCTCTGAGGATTTCGTTGGAAACGGGATAAATGCACCTCAATAAACAGAAGCATTCTCAGAAATTTATTAGTGATGTTTGCATTCAAACCCCAGAGTTGGACCTTCCTTTGATAGTTCAGGTTTGAAACACTCTTTTTTAGGATCTGCAAGTGGATATTTGGACCACTCTGTGGCCTTCTTTCAAAACGGGTATATCTTCACATAAAATCTAGACAGAAGCCTTCTCAGAAACTTCTTTGTGATGTTTGCATTCAACTCACAGAGTTGAACACTCCTTTTGAGAGTGCAATTTTGAAACTCTCTTTCTGTGGAATCTGCAAGTGGAGATTTGGACCTCTTTGAAGATTTCGTTGGAAACAGAATCAGCTTCACATAAAAACTATACGGAAGCATTCTCAGGAACTACTTGGTGATGTTTGTATTCAACCTCCAGAGTTGAACTTTCCTTTGGAAAGAGCAGCTATGAAACACTCTTTTTCTAGGATCTGCAAGTGGACCTTTTGAGGGCTTTGAGGTTTGTGGTGGAAAAGGAAGTATCTTCACATAAAAAACTAGATAGAAGCATTCTCAGAAACTTTTCTGTTGTGACTGCATTCGACTCACAGAGTTGAACACACCTTTTGAGAGCGCAGTCTTGAAACTCTCTTTCTGTGGAATCTGCAAGTGGAGATTTGGAGCGCTTTGAGGCCTATGGTAGTAAAGGGAATAGCTTCATATAAAAACCAGACAGAAGCATTCTCCGAAAATAGTTTGTGATGATAGAGTTTAACTCACAGAGCTGAACATTCCTTTGGATGGAGCAGCTTTGAAACACACTTTTTGTAGAATCTGCAAGTGGATATTTGGACCTCTCTGAGGATTTCGTTGGAAACGGGATAACTGCACCTAACTAAACAGAAGCATTCTCAGAAGCTTCTTTGTGATGTTTGCATTCAAATCCCAGAGTTGAACCTTCCTTTGATAGCTCAGGTTTGAAACACTCTTTTTGTAGGATCTGCAAGTGGATATTTGGACCACTCTGTGGCCTTCGTTCGAAACGGGTATATCTTCACATAAAATCTAGACAGAAGCCTTCTCAGAAACTTCCCTGTGATGATTGCATTCAACTCACAGAGGTGAACACTCCTATGGAGTCAGCAGTTTTGAAACTCTCTTTCTGTGGAATCTGCAAGTGGATATGTGGACCTCTTTGAAGATTTCTTTGGAAACGGGAATATCTTCACATAAAAACTAAACAGAAGCATTCTCTGAAACTTCTCTGTGATGCTTGTGTTCAACTCACAGAGTTTCACATCGCTTTTCATAGAGCAGTGCTGAAACATTCTTTTCGTAGTGTCTGCAAGTGGACATTTGGAGAGCTTTCAGGCCTGTGGTGGAAAACGAATTATCGTCACATAAAAAGTAGAGAGAAGCATTGTCAGAAACTTCTTTGTGATTATTGCATTCAACTCACAGAGTCGTAGGTTCCTTTCCAAACAGTAGTTTCCAAACACTCTTTCTGTGGAATCGGCAAGAGGATATTTGGACCGCTTTGAAGATTTCGTTGGAAAGGGGAAAATCTTCACAGAAAAGCTAAACAGAAGCATTCTCAGAAACTTCTTTCTGATGTTTGCATTCAATTCACAGAGTCGTAGCTTCCTTTTCAAACAGTAGTTTCCAAGCACTCCTTCTGTGGAATCGGCAAGTGGATATTTGTACCGCTTTGAAGATTTCGTTGGAAAGGGGAAAATCTTCACAGAAAAGCTAAACAGAAGCATTCTCACAAACTTCTTTGTGATGTTTGCATTCAACTCACAGAGTTGAACTTTCCTTTTGAGACAGAAGCTTTGAAACACTCTTTTTCTAGAATCTGCAAGTGGACATTTGGAGGGCTTCGAGGCCTGTGGTGGAAAAGGAAATATCTTCCCGTAGAAACTAGATAGAAGCATTCTCAGAAACTACTTTGGGATGATTGCATTCAAGTCACAGAGTTGAACATTCCCTTTGACAGAGAAGTTCAGAAACTCTCTTTTTTAGAATCTGCAAGTGGAGATATGAACCGCTTTGAGGCCCATGGTAGTAAAGGAAATATCTTCATATAAAAACTAGACAGCAGCATTCTCAGAAAATTCTTTGTGACGACTGAGTTTAACTCACAGAGCTGAACATTCCTTTGGATGGAGGAGTTTCGAAACACACTATTTGTAGAATCTGCAATTGGATATTTGGACCTCTCTGAGGATTTCGCGGGAAACGGTTTAAACCGTACATAACTCAACAGAAGCATTCTCAGAACCTTCTTCGTGATGATTGCATTCAACTCACAGTGTTGAACCTTTCTTGGATAGTTCAGGTTTGAAACACTCTTTTTGTAGAAACTGCAAGTGGATATTTGGAACCCTCTGAGGATTTCATTGGAAACGGGATACACTGCACATAACTAAACAGAAGCATTCTCAGAACCTTCTTAGTGACGTTTGCATTCAACTCACAGTGTTGAACCTTTCTTTGATAGTTCAGGTTTGAAACACTCTTTTTTAGAAACTGCAAGTGGATATTTGGACCTCTCTGAGGATTTCGTTGGAAACGGGATACACCGCACATAACTAAACAGAAGCATTCTCAGAACCTTCTTCGTGATGTTTGCATTCAACTCAGAGTGTTGAACCTTTCTTTGATAGTTCAGGTTTGAAACACCCTTTTGTAGAGACTGCAAGTGGATAATTGCACCTCTTTGAGGCCTATCGTAGTAAAGGAAATAACGTCATATAAAGACAAGACAGAAGCATTCTCAGAAAATTCTTTGGGATGATTGAGTTGAACTCACAGAGCTGAACATTCCTTGGGAAGGAGCAGTTTCGAAACACACTTTTTGTAGAATCTGCAAGTGGATATTTGAGCCTCTCTGAGGAATTCGTTGGAAACAGGATAATTTCAGCTAACTAAACAGAGGCAGTCTCAGAATCTTCTTTGTGATGTTTGCATTCAAATCCCAGAGTTGAACCTTCCTTAGAAAGTTCAGGTTTGAAACACTCTTTTTGTAGGATCGGCAAGTGGATATTTGGACCACTCTGTGGCCATCATTGGAAACGGGTATACCTTCACATAAAATCTAGACAGAAGCATTCTCAGAAACTTTTCTGTGATGACTGCATTCAACTCACAGAGTTGAACACTCCTTTTGAGAGCGCAGTTTTGAAACTCTCTTTCTGTGGAATCTGCAAGTGGAGATTTGGAGCACTTTTAGGCCTGTGGTAGTAAAGGGAATAGCTTCATATATTTTGACCCCTCTGAGGATTTCGTTGGAAACGGGAAAAACCGCACATAACTAAACTGAAGCATTCTCAGAACTTTCTTCGTGATGCTTGTATTCAACGCACAGTGTTGAAACGTTCTTTGATTGCTCAGGTTTGAAACACACTTTTTGTAGAATCTGCAAGTGGATATTTGGACCTCTCTGAGGATTTCGTTGGAAACGGGATAAATGCACCTCAATAAACAGAAGCATTCCCAGAAATTTATTCGTGATGCTTGCATTCAAACCCCAGAGTTGGACCTTCCTTTGATAGTTCAGGTTTGAAACACTCTTTTTTAGGATCTGCAAGTGGATATTTGGACCACTCTCTGGCCTTCTTTCAAAACGGGTATATCTTCACATAAAATCTAGACAGAAGCCTTCTCAGAAACTTCTTTGTGATGTTTGCATTCAACTCACAGAGTTGAACACTCCTTTTGAGAGTGCAATTTTGAAACTCTCTTTCTGTGGAATCTGCAAGTGGAGATTTGGACCTCTTTGAAGATTTCGTTGGAAACAGAATCAGCTTCACATAAAAACTATACGGAAGCATTCTCAGGAACTACTTGGTGATGTTTGTATTCAATCTCCAGAGTTGAACTTTCCTTTGGAAAGAGCAGCTATGAAACACTCTTTTTCTAGGATCTGCAAGTGGACCTTTTGAGGGCTTTGAGGTTTGTGGTGGAAAAGGAAGTATCTTCACATAAAAAACTAGATAAAAGCATTCTCAGAAACTTTTCTGTTGTGACTGCATTCGACTCACCGAGTTGAACACTCCTTTTGAGAGCGCAGTCTTGAAACTCTCTTTCTGTGGAATCTGCAAGTGGAGATTTGGAGCGCTTTGAGGCCTATGGTAGTAAAGGGAATAGCTTCATATAAAAACCAGACAGAAGCATTCTCCAAAAATAGTTTGTGATGATAGAGTTTAACTCACAGAGCTGAACATTCCTTTGGATGGAGCAGCTTTGAAACACACTTTTTGTAGAATCTGCAAGTGGATATTTGGACCTCTCTGAGGATTTCGTTGGAAACGGGATAACTGCACCTAACTAAACAGAAGCATTCTCAGAAGCTTCTTTGTGATGTTTGCATTCAAATCCCAGAGTTGAACCTTCCTTTGATAGCTCAGGTTTGAAACACTCTTTTTGTAGGATCTGCAAGTGGATATTTGGACCACTCTGTGGCCTTCGTTCGAAACGGGTATATCTTCACATAAAATCTAGACAGAAGCCTTCTCAGAAACTTCCCTGTGATGATTGCATTCAACTCACAGAGGTGAACACTCCTATGGAGTCAGCAGTTTTGAAACTCTCTTTCTGTGGAATCTGCAAGTGGATATGTGGAACTCTTTGAAGATTTCTTTGGAAACGGGAATATCTTCACATAAAAACTAAACAGAAGCATTCTCTGAAACTTCTCTGTGATGCTTGTGTTCAACTCACAGAGTTTCACATCGCTTTTCATAGAGCAGTGCTGAAACATTCTTTTCGTAGTGTCTGCAAGTGGACATTTGGAGAGCTTTCAGGCCTGTGGTGGAAAACGAATTATCGTCACATAAAAAGTAGAGAGAAGCATTGTCAGAAACTTCTTTGTGATTATTGCATTCAACTCACAGAGTCGTAGGTTCCTTTTCAAACAGTAGTTTCCAAACACTCCTTCTGTGGAATCGGCAAGTGGATATTTGGACCGCTTTGAAGATTTCGTTGGAAAGGGGAAAATCTTCACAGAAAAGCTAAACAGAAGCATTCTCACAAACTTCTTTGTGATGTTTGCATTCAACTCACAGAGTTGAACTTTCCTTTTGAGACAGAAGCTTTGAAACACTCTTTTTCTAGAATCTGCAAGTGGACATTTGGAGGGCTTCGAGGCCTGTGGTGGAAAAGGAAATATCTTCCCGTAGAAACTACATAGAAGCATTCTCAGAAACTACTTTGGGATGATTGCATTCAAGTCACAGAGTTGAACATTCCCTTTGACAGAGAAGTTCAGAAACTCTCTTTTTTAGAATCTGCAAGTGGAGATATGAACCGCTTTGAGGCCCATGGTAGTAAAGGAAATATCTTCATATAAAAACTAGACAGCAGCATTCTCAGAAAATTCTTTGTGACGACTGAGTTTAACTCACAGAGCTGAACATTCCTTTGGATGGAGGAGTTTCGAAACACACTATTTGTAGAATCTGCAATTGGATATTTGGACCTCTCTGAGGATTTCGCGGGAAACGGGTTAAACCGTACATAACTCAACAGAAGCATTCTCAGAACCTTCTTCGTGATGATTGCATTCAACTCACAGTGTTGAACCTTTCTTGGATAGTTCAGGTCTGAAACACTCTTTTTGTAGAAACTGCAAGTGGATATTTGGAACCCTCTGAGGATTTCATTGGAAACGGGATACACCGCACATAACTAAACAGAAGCATTCTCAGAACCTTCTTAGTGACGTTTGCGTTCAACTCACAGTGTTGAACCTTTCTTTGATAGTTCAGGTTTGAAACACTCTTTTTTAGAAACTGCAAGTGGATATTTGGACCTCTCTGAGGATTTCGTTGGAAACGGGATACACCGCACGTAACTAAACAGAAGCATTCTCAGAACCTTCTTCGTGATGTTTGCATTCAACTCAGAGTGTTGAACCTTTCTTTGATAGTTCAGGTTTGAAACACCCTTTTGTAGAGACTGCAAGTGGATAATTGCACCTCTTTGAGGCCTATCGTAGTAAAGGAAATAACGTCATATAAAGACAAGACAGAAGCATTCTCAGAAAATTCTTTGGGATGATTGAGTTGAACTCACAGAGCTGAACATTCCTTGGGAAGGAGCAGTTTCGAAACACACTTTTTGTAGAATCTGCAAGTGGATATTTGAGCCTCTCTGAGGAATTCGTTGGAAACAGGATAATTTCAGCTAACTAAACAGAGGCAGTCTCAGAATCTTCTTTGTGATGTTTGCATTCAAATCCCAGAGTTGAACCTTCCTTAGAAAGTTCAGGTTTGAAACACTCTTTTTGTAGGATCGGCAAGTGGATATTTGGACCACTCTGTGGCCATCATTGGAAACGGGTATACCTTCACATAAAATCTAGACAGAAGCATTCTCAGAAACTTTTCTGTGATGACTGCATTCAACTCACAGAGTTGAACACTACTTTTGAGAGCGCAGTTTTGAAACTCTCTTTCTGTGGAATCTGCAAGTGGAGATTTGGAGCACTTTTAGGCCTGTGGTAGTAAAGGGAATAGCTTCATATATTTTGACCCCTCTGAGGATTTCGTTGGAAACGGGAAAAACCGCACATAACTAAACTGAAGCATTCTCAGAACTTTCTTCGTGATGCTTGTATTCAACGCACAGTGTTGAAACGTTCTTTGATTGCTCAGGTTTGAAACACACTTTTTGTAGAATCTGCAAGTGGATATTTGGACCTCTCTGAGGATTTCGTTGGAAACGGGATAAATGCACCTCAATAAACAGAAGCATTCCCAGAAATTTATTCGTGATGCTTGCATTCAAACCCCAGAGTTGGACCTTCCTTTGATAGTTCAGGTTTGAAACACTCTTTTTTAGGATCTGCAAGTGGATATTTGGACCACTCTCTGGCCTTCTTTCAAAACGGGTATATCTTCACATAAAATCTAGACAGAAGCCTTCTCAGAAACTTCTTTGTGATGTTTGCATTCAACTCACAGAGTTGAACACTCCTTTTGAGAGTGCAATTTTGAAACTCTCTTTCTGTGGAATCTGCAAGTGGAGATTTGGACCTCTTTGAAGATTTCGTTGGAAACAGAATCAGCTTCACATAAAAACTATACGGAAGCATTCTCAGGAACTACTTGGTGATGTTTGTATTCAACCTCCAGAGTTGAACTTTCCTTTGGAAAGAGCAGCTATGAAACACTCTTTTTCTAGGATCTGCAAGTGGACCTTTTGAGGGCTTTGAGATTTGTGGTGGAAAAGGAAGTATCTTCACATAAAAAACTAGATAGAAGCATTCTCAGAAACTTTTCTGTTGTGACTGCTTTCAACTCACAGAGTTGAACACTCCTTTTGAGAGCGCAGTCTTGAAACTCTCTTTCTGTGGAATCTGCAAGTGGAGATTTGGAGCGCTTTGAGGCCTATGGTAGTAAAGGGAATAGCTTCATATAAAAACTAGACAGAAGCATTCTCCGAAAATAGTTTGTGATGATAGAGTTTAACTCACAGAGCTGAACATTCCTTTGGAGGGAGCAGCTTTGAAACACACTTTTTGTAGAATCTGCAAGTGGATATTTGGACCTCTCTGAGGATTTCGTTGGAAACGGGATAACTGCACCTAACTAAACAGAAGCATTCTCAGAAGCTTCTTTGTGATGTTTGCATTCAAATCCCAGAGTTGAACCTTCCTTTGATAGCTCAGGTTTGAAACACTCTTTTTGTAGGATCTGCAAGTGGATATTTGGACCACTCTGTGGCCTTCATTCGAAACGGGTATATCTTCACATAAAATCTAGACAGAAGCCTTCTCAGAAACTTACCTGTGATGATTGCGTTCATCTCACAGAGGAGAACACTCCTATGGAGTCAGCAGTTTTGAAACTCTCTTTCTGTGGAATCTGCAAGTGGATATGTGGACCTCTTTGAAGATTTCTTTGGAAACGGGAATATCTTCACATAAAAACTAAACAGAAGCATTCTCTGAAACTTCTCTGTGATGCTTGTGTTCAACTCACAGAGTTTCACATCGCTTTTCATAGAGCAGTGCTGAAACATTCTTTTCGTAGTGTCTGCAAGTGGACATTTGGAGAGCTTTCAGGCCTGTGGTGGAAAACGAATTATCGTCACATAAAAAGTAGAGAGAAGCATTGTCAGAAACTTCTTTGTGATTATTGCATTCAACTCACAGAGTCGTAGGTTCCTTTTCAAACAGTAGTTTCCAAACACTCCTTCTGTGGAATCGGCAAGTGGATATTTGGACCGCTTTGAAGATTTCGTTGGAAAGGGGAAAATCTTCACAGAAAAGCTAAACAGAAGCATTCTCACAAACTTCTTTGTGATGTTTGCATTCAACTCACAGAGTTGAACTTTCCTTTTGAGACAGAAGCTTTGAAACACTCTTTTTCTAGAATCTGCAAGTGGACATTTGGAGGGCTTCGAGGCCTGTGGTGGAAAAGGAAATATCTTCCCGTAGAAACTACATAGAAGCATTCTCAGAAACTACTTTGGGATGATTGAATTCTAGTCACAGAGTTGAACATTCCCTTTGACAGAGAAGTTCAGAAACTCTCTTTTTTAGAATCTGCAAGTGGAGATATGAACCGCTTTGAGGCCCATGGTAGTATAGGAAATATCTTCATATAAAAACTAGACAGCAACATTCTCAGAAAATTCTTTGTGACGACTGAGTTTAACTCACAGAGCTGAACATTCCTTTGGATGGAGGAGTTTCGAAACACACTATTTGTAGAATCTGCAATTGGATATTTGGACCTCTCTGAGGATTTCGCGGGAAACGGGTTAAACCGTACATAACTAAACAGAAGCATTCTCAGAACCTTCTTCGTGATGATTGCATTCAACTCACAGTGTTGAACCTTTCTTGGATAGTTCAGGTTTGAAACACTCTTTTTGTAGAAACTGCAAGTGGATATTTGGAACCCTCTGAGGATTTCATTGGAAACGGGATACACCGCACATAACTAAACAGAAGCATTCTCAGAACCTTCTTAGTGACGTTTGCATTCAACTCACAGTGTTGAACCTTTCTTTGATAGTTCAGGTTTGAAACACTCTTTTTTAGAAACTGCAAGTGGATATTTGGACCTCTCTGAGGATTTCGTTGGAAACGGGATACACCGCACGTAACTAAACAGAAGCATTCTCAGAACCTTCTTCGTGATGTTTGCATTCAACTCAGAGTGTTGAACCTTTCTTTGATAGTTCAGGTTTGAAACACCCTTTTGTAGAGACTGCAAGTGGATAATTGCACCTCTTTGAGGCCTATCGTAGTAAAGGAAATAACGTCATATAAAGACAAGACAGAAGCATTCTCAGAAAATTCTTTGGGATGATTGAGTTGAACTCACAGAGCTGAACATTCCTTGGGAAGGAGCAGTTTCGAAACACACTTTTTGTAGAATCTGCAAGTGGATATTTGAGCCTCTCTGAGGAATTCGTTGGAAACAGGATAATTTCAGCTAACTAAACAGAGGCAGTCTCAGAATCTTCTTTGTGATGTTTGCATTCAAATCCCAGAGTTGAACCTTCCTTAGAAAGTTCAGGTTTGAAACACTCTTTTTGTAGGATCGGCAAGTGGATATTTGGACCACTCTGTGGCCATCATTGGAAACGGGTATACCTTCACATAAAATCTAGACAGAAGCATTCTCAGAAACTTTTCTGTGATGACTGCATTCAACTCACAGAGTTGAACACTCCTTTTGAGAGCGCAGTTTTGAAACTCTCTTTCTGTGGAATCTGCAAGTGGAGATTTGGAGCACTTTTAGGCCTGTGGTAGTAAAGGGAATAGCTTCATATATTTTGACCCCTCTGAGGATTTCGTTGGAAACGGGAAAAACCGCACATAACTAAACTGAAGCATTCTCAGAACTTTCTTCGTGATGCTTGTATTCAACGCACAGTGTTGAAACGTTCTTTGATTGCTCAGGTTTGAAACACACTTTTTGTAGAATCTGCAAGTGGATATTTGGACCTCTCTGAGGATTTCGTTGGAAACGGGATAAATGCACCTCAATAAACAGAAGCATTCTCAGAAATTTATTCGTGATGCTTGCATTCAAACCCCAGAGTTGGACCTTCCTTTGATAGTTCAGGTTTGAAACACTCTTTTTTAGGATCTGCAAGTGGATATTTGGACCACTCTCTGGCCTTCTTTCAAAACGGGTATATCTTCACATAAAATCTAGACAGAAGCCTTCTCAGAAACTTCTTTGTGATGTTTGCATTCAACTCACAGAGTTGAACACTCCTTTTGAGAGTGCAATTTTGAAACTCTCTTTCTGTGGAATCTGCAAGTGGAGATTTGGACCTCTTTGAAGATTTCGTTGGAAACAGAATCAGCTTCACATAAAAACTATACGGAAGCATTCTCAGGAACTACTTGGTGATGTTTGTATTCAATCTCCAGAGTTGAACTTTCCTTTGGAAAGAGCAGCTATGAAACACTCTTTTTCTAGGATCTGCAAGTGGACCTTTTGAGGGCTTTGAGGTTTGTGGTGGAAAAGGAAGTATCTTCACATAAAAAACTAGATAAAAGCATTCTCAGAAACTTTTCTGTTGTGACTGCATTCGACTCACCGAGTTGAACACTCCTTTTGAGAGCGCAGTCTTGAAACTCTCTTTCTGTGGAATCTGCAAGTGGAGATTTGGAGCGCTTTGAGGCCTATGGTAGTAAAGGGAATAGCTTCATATAAAAACCAGACAGAAGCATTCTCCAAAAATAGTTTGTGATGATAGAGTTTAACTCACAGAGCTGAACATTCCTTTGGATGGAGCAGCTTTGAAACACACTTTTTGTAGAATCTGCAAGTGGATATTTGGACCTCTCTGAGGATTTCGTTGGAAACGGGATAACTGCACCTAACTAAACAGAAGCATTCTCAGAAGCTTCTTTGTGATGTTTGCATTCAAATCCCAGAGTTGAACCTTCCTTTGATAGCTCAGGTTTGAAACACTCTTTTTGTAGGATCTGCAAGTGGATATTTGGACCACTCTGTGGCCTTCATTCGAAACGGGTATATCTTCACATAAAATCTAGACAGAAGCCTTCTCAGAAACTTCCCTGTGATGATTGCGTTCATCTCACAGAGGTGAACACTCCTATGGAGTCAGCAGTTTTGAAACTCTCTTTCTGTGGAATCTGCAAGTGGATATGTGGACCTCTTTGAAGATTTCTTTGGAAACGGGAATATCTTCACATAAAAACTAAACAGAAGCATTCTCTGAAACTTCTCTGTGATGCTTGTGTTCAACTCACAGAGTTTCACATCGCTTTTCATAGAGCAGTGCTGAAACATTCTTTTCGTAGTGTCTGCAAATGGACATTAGGAGAGCTTTCAGGCCTGTGGTGGAAAACGAATTATCGTCACATAAAAAGTAGAGAGAAGCATTGTCAGAAACTTCTTTGTGATTATTGCATTCAACTCACAGAGTCGTAGGTTCCTTTTCAAACAGTAGTTTCCAAACACTCCTTCTGTGGAATCGGCAAGTGGATATTTGGACCGCTTTGAAGATTTCGTTGGAAAGGGGAAAATCTTCACAGAAAAGCTAAACAGAAGCATTCTCACAAACTTCTTTGTGATGTTTGCATTCAACTCACAGAGTTGAACTTTCCTTTTGAGACAGAAGCTTTGAAACACTCTTTTTCTAGAATCTGCAAGTGGACATTTGGAGGGCTTCGAGGCCTGTGGTGGAAAAGGAAATATCTTCCCGTAGAAACTACATAGAAGCATTCTCAGAAACTACTTTGGGATGATTGAATTCTAGTCACAGAGTTGAACATTCCCTTTGACAGAGAAGTTCAGAAACTCTCTTTTTTAGAATCTGCAAGTGGAGATATGAACCGCTTTGTGGCCCATGGTAGTAAAGGAAATATCTTCATATAAAAACTAGACAGCAACATTCTCAGAAAATTCTTTGTGACGACTGAGTTTAACTCACAGAGCTGAACATTCCTTTGGATGGAGGAGTTTCGAAACACACTATTTGTAGAATCTGCAATTGGATATTTGGACCTCTGTGAGGATTTCGCGGGAAACGGGTTAAACCGTACATAACTAAACAGAAGCATTCTCAGAACCTTCTTCGTGATGATTGCATTCAACTCACAGTGTTGAACCTTTCTTGGATAGTTCAGGTCTGAAACACTCTTTTTGTAGAAACTGCAAGTGGATATTTGGAACCCTCTGAGGATTTCATTGGAAACGGGATACACCGCACATAACTAAACAGAAGCATTCTCAGAACCTTCTTAGTGACGTTTGCGTTCAACTCACAGTGTTGAACCTTCCTTTGATAGTTCAGGTTTGAAACACTCTTTTTTAGAAACTGCAAGTGGATATTTGGACCTCTCTGAGGATTTCGTTGGAAACGGGATACACCGCACGTAACTAAACAGAAGCATTCTCAGAACCTTCTTCGTGATGTTTGCATTCAACTCAGAGTGTTGAACCTTTCTTTGATAGTTCAGGTTTGAAACACCCTTTTGTAGAGACTGCAAGTGGATAATTGCACCTCTTTGAGGCCTATCGTAGTAAAGGAAATAACGTCATATAAAGACAAGACAGAAGCATTCTCAGAAAATTCTTTGGGATGATTGAGTTGAACTCACAGAGCTGAACATTCCTTGGGAAGGAGCAGTTTCGAAACACACTTTTTGTAGAATCTGCAAGTGGATATTTGAGCCTCTCTGAGGAATTCGTTGGAAACAGGATAATTTCAGCTAACTAAACAGAGGCAGTCTCAGAATCTTCTTTGTGATGTTTGCATTCAAATCCCAGAGTTGAACCTTCCTTAGAAAGTTCAGGTTTGAAACACTCTTTTTGTAGGATCGGCAAGTGGATATTTGGACCACTCTGTGGCCATCATTGGAAACGGGTATACCTTCACATAAAATCTAGACAGAAGCATTCTCAGAAACTTTTCTGTGATGACTGCATTCAACTCACAGAGTTGAACACTACTTTTGAGAGCGCAGTTTTGAAACTCTCTTTCTGTGGAATCTGCAAGTGGAGATTTGGAGCACTTTTAGGCCTGTGGTAGTAAAGGGAATAGCTTCATATATTTTGACCCCTCTGAGGATTTCGTTGGAAACGGGAAAAACCGCACATAACTAAACTGAAGCATTCTCAGAACTTTCTTCGTGATGCTTGTATTCAACGCACAGTGTTGAAACGTTCTTTGATTGCTCAGGTTTGAAACACACTTTTTGTAGAATCTGCAAGTGGATATTTGGACCTCTCTGAGGATTTCGTTGGAAACGGGATAAATGCACCTCAATAAACAGAAGCATTCCCAGAAATTTATTCGTGATGCTTGCATTCAAACCCCAGAGTTGGACCTTCCTTTGATAGTTCAGGTTTGAAACACTCTTTTTTAGGATCTGCAAGTGGATATTTGGACCACTCTCTGGCCTTCTTTCAAAACGGGTATATCTTCACATAAAATCTAGACAGAAGCCTTCTCAGAAACTTCTTTGTGATGTTTGCATTCAACTCACAGAGTTGAACACTCCTTTTGAGAGTGCAATTTTGAAACTCTCTTTCTGTGGAATCTGCAAGTGGAGATTTGGACCTCTTTGAAGATTTCGTTGGAAACAGAATCAGCTTCACATAAAAACTATACGGAAGCATTCTCAGGAACTACTTGGTGATGTTTGTATTCAATCTCCAGAGTTGAACTTTCCTTTGGAAAGAGCAGCTATGAAACACTCTTTTTCTAGGATCTGCAAGTGGACCTTTTGAGGGCTTTGAGATTTGTGGTGGAAAAGGAAGTATCTTCACATAAAAAACTAGATAGAAGCATTCTCAGAAACTTTTCTGTTGTGACTGCTTTCAACTCACAGAGTTGAACACTCCTTTTGAGAGCGCAGTCTTGAAACTCTCTTTCTGTGGAATCTGCAAGTGGAGATTTGGAGCGCTTTGAGGCCTATGGTAGTAAAGGGAATAGCTTCATATAAAAACTAGACAGAAGCATTCTCCGAAAATAGTTTGTGATGATAGAGTTTAACTCACAGAGCTGAACATTCCTTTGGAGGGAGCAGCTTTGAAACACACTTTTTGTAGAATCTGCAAGTGGATATTTGGACCTCTCTGAGGATTTCGTTGGAAACGGGATAACTGCACCTAACTAAACAGAAGCATTCTCAGAAGCTTCTTTGTGATGTTTGCATTCAAATCCCAGAGTTGAACCTTCCTTTGATAGCTCAGGTTTGAAACACTCTTTTTGTAGGATCTGCAAGTGGATATTTGGACCACTCTGTGGCCTTCATTCGAAACGGGTATATCTTCACATAAAATCTAGACAGAAGCCTTCTCAGAAACTTACCTGTGATGATTGCGTTCATCTCACAGAGGAGAACACTCCTATGGAGTCAGCAGTTTTGAAACTCCCTTTCTGTGGAATCTGCAAGTGGATATGTGGACCTCTTTAAAGATTTCTTTGGAAACGGGAATATCTTCACATAAAAACTAAACAGAAGCATTCTCTGAAACTTCTCTGTGATGCTTGTGTTCAACTCACAGAGTTTCACATCGCTTTTCATAGAGCAGTGCTGAAACATTCTTTTCGTAGTGTCTGCAAGTGGACATTTGGAGAGCTTTCAGGCCTGTGGTGGAAAACGAATTATCGTCACATAAAAAGTAGAGAGAAGCATTGTCAGAAACTTCTTTGTGATTATTGCATTCAACTCACAGAGTCGTAGGTTCCTTTTCAAACAGTAGTTTCCAAACACTCCTTCTGTGGAATCGGCAAGTGGATATTTGGACCGCTTTGAAGATTTCGTTGGAAAGGGGAAAATCTTCACAGAAAAGCTAAACAGAAGCATTCTCACAAACTTCTTTGTGATGTTTGCATTCAACTCACAGAGTTGAACTTTCCTTTTGAGACAGAAGCTTTGAAACACTCTTTTTCTAGAATCTGCAAGTGGACATTTGGAGGGCTTCGAGGCCTGTGGTGGAAAAGGAAATATCTTCCCGTAGAAACTACATAGAAGCATTCTCAGAAACTACTTTGGGATGATTGAATTCTAGTCACAGAGTTGAACATTCCCTTTGACAGAGAAGTTCAGAAACTCTCTTTTTTAGAATCTGCAAGTGGAGATATGAACCGCTTTGAGGCCCATGGTAGTATAGGAAATATCTTCATATAAAAACTAGACAGCAACATTCTCAGAAAATTCTTTGTGACGACTGAGTTTAACTCACAGAGCTGAACATTCCTTTGGATGGAGGAGTTTCGAAACACACTATTTGTAGAATCTGCAATTGGATATTTGGACCTCTCTGAGGATTTCGCGGGAAACGGGTTAAACCGTACATAACTAAACAGAAGCATTCTCAGAACCTTCTTCGTGATGATTGCATTCAACTCACAGTGTTGAACCTTTCTTGGATAGTTCAGGTTTGAAACACTCTTTTTGTAGAAACTGCAAGTGGATATTTGGAGCCCTCTGAGGATTTCATTGGAAACGGGATACACCGCACATAACTAAACAGAAGCATTCTCAGAACCTTCTTAGTGACGTTTGCATTCAACTCACAGTGTTGAACCTTTCTTTGATAGTTCAGGTTTGAAACACTCTTTTTTAGAAACTGCAAGTGGATATTTGGACCTCTCTGAGGATTTCGTGGGAAACGGGATACACCGCACGTAACTAAACAGAAGCATTCTCAGAACCTTCTTCGTGATGTTTGCATTCAACTCAGAGTGTTGAACCTTTCTTTGATAGTTCAGGTTTGAAACACCCTTTTGTAGAGACTGCAAGTGGATAATTGCACCTCTTTGAGGCCTATCGTAGTAAAGGAAATAACGTCATATAAAGACAAGACAGAAGCATTCTCAGAAAATTCTTTGGGATGATTGAGTTGAACTCACAGAGCTGAACATTCCTTGGGAAGGAGCAGTTTCGAAACACACTTTTTGTAGAATCTGCAAGTGGATATTTGAGCCTCTCTGAGGAATTCGTTGGAAACAGGATAATTTCAGCTAACTAAACAGAGGCAGTCTCAGAATCTTCTTTGTGATGTTTGCATTCAAATCCCAGAGTTGAACCTTCCTTAGAAAGTTCAGGTTTGAAACACTCTTTTTGTAGGATCGGCAAGTGGATATTTGGACCACTCTGTGGCCATCATTGGAAACAGGTATACCTTCACATAAAATCTAGACAGAAGCATTCTCAGAAACTTTTCTGTGATGACTGCATTCAACTCACAGAGTTGAACACTCCTTTTGAGAGCGCAGTTTTGAAACTCTCTTTCTGTGGAATCTGCAAGTGGAGATTTGGAGCACTTTTAGGCCTGTGGTAGTAAAGGGAATAGCTTCATATATTTTGACCCCTCTGAGGATTTCGTTGGAAACGAGAAAAACCGCACATAACTAAACTGAAGCATTCTCAGAACTTTCTTCATGATGCTTGTATTCAACGCACAGTGTTGAAACGTTCTTTGATTGCTCAGGTTTGAAACACACTTTTTGTAGAATCTGCAAGTGGATATTTGGACCTCTCTGAGGATTTCGTTGGAAACGGGATAAATGCACCTCAATAAACAGAAGCATTCTCAGAAATTTATTCGTGATGCTTGCATTCAAACCCCAGAGTTGGACCTTCCTTTGATAGTTCAGGTTTGAAACACTCTTTTTTAGGATCTGCAAGTGGATATTTGGACCACTCTCTGGCCTTCTTTCAAAACGGGTATATCTTCACATAAAATCTAGACAGAAGCCTTCTCAGAAACTTCTTTGTGATGTTTGCATTCAACTCACAGAGTTGAACACTCCTTTTGAGAGTGCAATTTTGAAACTCTCTTTCTGTGGAATCTGCAAGTGGAGATTTGGACCTCTTTGAAGATTTCGTTGGAAACAGAATCAGCTTCACATAAAAACTATACGGAAGCATTCTCAGGAACTACTTGGTGATGTTTGTATTCAACCTCCAGAGTTGAACTTTCCTTTGGAAAGAGCAGCTATGAAACACTCTTTTTCTAGGATCTGCAAGTGGACCTTTTGAGGGCTTTGAGATTTGTGGTGGAAAAGGAAGTATCTTCACATAAAAAACTAGATAGAAGCATTCTCAGAAACTTTTCTGTGGTGACTGCATTCAACTCACAGAGTTGAACACTCCTTTTGAGAGCGCAGTCTTGAAACTCTCTTTCTGTGGAATCTGCAAGTGGAGATTTGGAGCGCTTTGAGGCCTATGGTAGTAAAGGGAATAGCTTCATATAAAAACCAGACAGAAGCATTCTCCGAAAATAGTTTGTGTTGATAGAGTTTAACTCACAGAGCTGAACATTCCTTTGGAGGGAGCAGCTTTGAAACACACTTTTTGTAGTATCTGCAAGTGGATATTTGGACCTCTCTGAGGATTTCGTTGGAAACGGGATAACTGCACCTAACTAAACAGAAGCATTCTCAGAAGCTTCTTTGTGATGTTTGCATTCAAATCCCAGAGTTGAACCTTCCTTTGATAGCTCAGGTTTGAAACACTCTTTTTGTAGGATCTGCAAGTGGATATTTGGACCACTCTGTGGCCTTCATTCGAAACGGGTATATCTTCACATAAAATCTAGACAGAAGCCTTCTCAGAAACTTCCCTGTGATGATTGCGTTCATCTCACAGAGGTGAACACTCCTATGGAGTCAGCAGTTTTGAAACTCTCTTTCTGTGGAATCTGCAAGTGGATATGTGGACCTCTTTGAAGATTTCTTTGGAAACGGGAATATCTTCACATAAAAACTAAACAGAAGCATTCTCTGAAACTTCTCTGTGATGCTTGTGTTCAACTCACAGAGTTTCACATCGCTTTTCATAGAGCAGTGCTGAAACATTCTTTTCGTAGTGTCTGCAAATGGACATTAGGAGAGCTTTCAGGCCTGTGGTGGAAAACGAATTATCGTCACATAAAAAGTAGAGAGAAGCATTGTCAGAAACTTCTTTGTGATTATTGCATTCAACTCACAGAGTCGTAGGTTCCTTTTCAAACAGTAGTTTCCAAACACTCCTTCTGTGGAATCGGCAAGTGGATATTTGGACCGCTTTGAAGATTTCGTTGGAAAGGGGAAAATCTTCACAGAAAAGCTAAACAGAAGCATTCTCACAAACTTCTTTGTGATGTTTGCATTCAACTCACAGAGTTGAACTTTCCTTTTGAGACAGAAGCTTTGAAACACTCTTTTTCTAGAATCTGCAAGTGGACATTTGGAGGGCTTCGAGGCCTGTGGTGGAAAAGGAAATATCTTCCCGTAGAAACTACATAGAAGCATTCTCAGAAACTACTTTGGGATGATTGAATTCTAGTCACAGAGTTGAACATTCCCTTTGACAGAGAAGTTCAGAAACTCTCTTTTTTAGAATCTGCAAGTGGAGATATGAACCGCTTTGTGGCCCATGGTAGTAAAGGAAATATCTTCATATAAAAACTAGACAGCAACATTCTCAGAAAATTCTTTGTGACGACTGAGTTTAACTCACAGAGCTGAACATTCCTTTGGATGGAGGAGTTTCGAAACACACTATTTGTAGAATCTGCAATTGGATATTTGGACCTCTGTGAGGATTTCGCGGGAAACGGGTTAAACCGTACATAACTAAACAGAAGCATTCTCAGAACCTTCTTCGTGATGATTGCATTCAACTCACAGTGTTGAACCTTTCTTGGATAGTTCAGGTTTGAAACACTCTTTTTGTAGAAACTGCAAGTGGATATTTGGAACCCTCTGAGGATTTCATTGGAAACGGGATACACCGCACATAACTAAACAGAAGCATTCTCAGAACCTTCTTAGTGACGTTTGCGTTCAACTCACAGTGTTGAACCTTTCTTTGATAGTTCAGGTTTGAAACACTCTTTTTTAGAAACTGCAAGTGGATATTTGGACCTCTCTGAGGATTTCGTTGGAAACGGGATACACCGCACGTAACTAAACAGAAGCATTCTCAGAACCTTCTTCGTGATGTTTGCATTCAACTCAGAGTGTTGAACCTTTCTTTGATAGTTCAGGTTTGAAACACCCTTTTGTAGAGACTGCAAGTGGATAATTGCACCTCTTTGAGGCCTATCGTAGTAAAGGAAATAACGTCATATAAAGACAAGACAGAAGCATTCTCAGAAAATTCTTTGGGATGATTGAGTTGAACTCACAGAGCTGAACATTCCTTGGGAAGGAGCAGTTTCGAAACACACTTTTTGTAGAATCTGCAAGTGGATATTTGAGCCTCTCTGAGGAATTCGTTGGAAACAGGATAATTTCAGCTAACTAAACAGAGGCAGTCTCAGAATCTTCTTTGTGATGTTTGCATTCAAATCCCAGAGTTGAACCTTCCTTAGAAAGTTCAGGTTTGAAACACTCTTTTTGTAGGATCGGCAAGTGGATATTTGGACCACTCTGTGGCCATCATTGGAAACGGGTATACCTTCACATAAAATCTAGACAGAAGCATTGTCAGAAACTTTTCTGTGATGACTGCATTCAACTCACAGAGTTGAACACTCCTTTTGAGAGCGCAGTTTTGAAACTCTCTTTCTGTGGAATCTGCAAGTGGAGATTTGGAGCACTTTTAGGCCTGTGGTAGTAAAGGGAATAGCTTCATATATTTTGACCCCTCTGAGGATTTCGTTGGAAACGGGAAAAACCGCACATAACTAAACTGAAGCATTCTCAGAACTTTCTTCGTGATGCTTGTATTCAACGCACAGTGTTGAAACGTTCTTTGATTGCTCAGGTTTGAAACACACTTTTTGTAGAATCTGCAAGTGGATATTTGGACCTCTCTGAGGATTTCGTTGGAAACGGGATAAATGCACCTCAATAAACAGAAGCATTCCCAGAAATTTATTCGTGATGCTTGCATTCAAACCCCAGAGTTGGACCTTCCTTTGATAGTTCATGTTTGAAACACTCTTTTTTAGGATCTGCAAGTGGATATTTGGACCACTCTCTGGCCTTCTTTCAAAACGGGTATATCTTCACATAAAATCTAGACAGAAGCCTTCTCAGAAACTTCTTTGTGATGTTTGCATTCAACTCACAGAGTTGAACACTCCTTTTGAGAGTGCAATTTTGAAACTCTCTTTCTGTGGAATCTGCAAGTGGAGATTTGGACCTCTTTGAAGATTTCGTTGGAAACAGAATCAGCTTCACATAAAAACTATACGGAAGCATTCTCAGGAACTACTTGGTGATGTTTGTATTCAACCTCCAGAGTTGAACTTTCCTTTGGAAAGAGCAGCTATGAAACACTCTTTTTCTAGGATCTGCAAGTGGACCTTTTGAGGGCTTTGAGATTTGTGGTGGAAAAGGAAGTATCTTCACATAAAAAACTAGATAGAAGCATTCTCAGAAACTTTTCTGTTGTGACTGCTTTCAACTCACAGAGTTGAACACTCCTTTTGAGAGCGCAGTCTTGAAACTCTCTTTCTGTGGAATCTGCAAGTGGAGATTTGGAGCGCTTTGAGGCCTATGGTAGTAAAGGGAATAGCTTCATATAAAAACTAGACAGAAGCATTCTCCGAAAATAGTTTGTGATGATAGAGTTTAACTCACAGAGCTGAACATTCCTTTGGAGGGAGCAGCTTTGAAACACACTTTTTGTAGAATCTGCAAGTGGATATTTGGACCTCTCTGAGGATTTCGTTGGAAACGGGATAACTGCACCTAACTAAACAGAAGCATTCTCAGAAGCTTCTTTGTGATGTTTGCATTCAAATCCCAGAGTTGAACCTTCCTTTGATAGCTCAGGTTTGAAACACTCTTTTTGTAGGATCTGCAAGTGGATATTTGGACCACTCTGTGGCCTTCATTCGAAACGGGTATATCTTCACATAAAATCTAGACAGAAGCCTTCTCAGAAACTTCCCTGTGATGATTGCGTTCATCTCACAGAGGAGAACACTCCTATGGAGTCAGCAGTTTTGAAACTCTCTTTCTGTGGAATCTGCAAGTGGATATGTGGACCTCTTTGAAGATTTCTTTGGAAACGGGAATATCTTCACATAAAAACTAAACAGAAGCATTCTCTGAAACTTCTCTGTGATGCTTGTGTTCAACTCACAGAGTTTCACATCGCTTTTCATAGAGCAGTGCTGAAACATTCTTTTCGTAGTGTCTGCAAGTGGACATTTGGAGAGCTTTCAGGCCTGTGGTGGAAAACGAATTATCGTCACATAAAAAGTAGAGAGAAGCATTGTCAGAAACTTCTTTGTGATTATTGCATTCAACTCACAGAGTCGTAGGTTCCTTTTCAAACAGTAGTTTCCAAACACTCCTTCTGTGGAATCGGCAAGTGGATATTTGGACCGCTTTGAAGATTTCGTTGGAAAGGGGAAAATCTTCACAGAAAAGCTAAACAGAAGCATTCTCACAAACTTCTTTGTGATGTTTGCATTCAACTCACAGAGTTGAACTTTCCTTTTGAGACAGAAGCTTTGAAACACTCTTTTTCTAGAATCTGCAAGTGGACATTTGGAGGGCTTTGAGGCCTGTGGTGGAAAAGGAAATATCTTCCCGTAGAAACTACATAGAAGCATTCTCAGAAACTACTTTGGGATGATTGAATTCTAGTCACAGAGTTGAACATTCCCTTTGACAGAGAAGTTCAGAAACTCTCTTTTTTAGAATCTGCAAGTGGAGATATGAACCGCTTTGAGGCCCATGGTAGTATAGGAAATATCTTCATATAAAAACTAGACAGCAACATTCTCAGAAAATTCTTTGTGACGACTGAGTTTAACTCACAGAGCTGAACATTCCTTTGGATGGAGGAGTTTCGAAACACACTATTTGTAGAATCTGCAATTGGATATTTGGACCTCTCTGAGGATTTCGCGGGAAACGGGTTAAACCGTACATAACTAAACAGAAGCATTCTCAGAACCTTCTTCGTGATGATTGCATTCAACTCACAGTGTTGAACCTTTCTTGGATAGTTCAGGTTTGAAACACTCTTTTTGTAGAAACTGCAAGTGGATATTTGGAACCCTCTGAGGATTTCATTGGAAACGGGATACACCGCACATAACTAAACAGAAGCATTCTCAGAACCTTCTTAGTGACGTTTGCATTCAACTCACAGTGTTGAACCTTTCTTTGATAGTTCAGGTTTGAAACACTCTTTTTTAGAAACTGCAAGTGGATATTTGGACCTCTCTGAGGATTTCGTGGGAAACGGGATACACCGCACGTAACTAAACAGAAGCATTCTCAGAACCTTCTTCGTGATGTTTGCATTCAACTCAGAGTGTTGAACCTTTCTTTGATAGTTCAGGTTTGAAACACCCTTTTGTAGAGACTGCAAGTGGATAATTGCACCTCTTTGAGGCCTATCGTAGTAAAGGAAATAACGTCATATAAAGACAAGACAGAAGCATTCTCAGAAAATTCTTTGGGATGATTGAGTTGAACTCACAGAGCTGAACATTCCTTGGGAAGGAGCAGTTTCGAAACACACTTTTTGTAGAATCTGCAAGTGGATATTTGAGCCTCTCTGAGGAATTCGTTGGAAACAGGATAATTTCAGCTAACTAAACAGAGGCAGTCTCAGAATCTTCTTTGTGATGTTTGCATTCAAATCCCAGAGTTGAACCTTCCTTAGAAAGTTCAGGTTTGAAACACTCTTTTTGTAGGATCGGCAAGTGGATATTTGGACCACTCTGTGGCCATCATTGGAAACGGGTATACCTTCACATAAAATCTAGACAGAAGCATTCTCAGAACTTTCTTCGTGATGTTTGTATTCAACGCACAGTGTTGAAACGTTCTTTGATTGCTCAGGTTTGAAACACACTTTTTGTAGAATCTGCAAGTGGATATTTGGACCTCTCTGAGGATTTGGATGGAAACGGGATAAATGCACCTCTATAAACAGAAGCATTCTCAGAAATTTATTTGTGATGTTTGCATTCAAACCCCAGAGTTGGACCTTCCTTTGATAGTTCAGGTTTGAAACACTCTTTTTTAGGATCTGCAAGTGGATATTTGGACCACTCTCTGGCCTTCTTTCAAAACGGGTATATCTTCACAGAAAATCTAGACAGAAGCCTTCTCAGAAACTTCTTTGTGATGTTTGCATTCAACTCACAGAGTTGAACACTCCTTTTGAGAGTGCAATTTTGAAACTCTCTTTCTGTGGAATCTGCAAGTGGAGATTTGGACCTCTTTGAAGATTTCGTTGGAAACAGAATCAGCTTCACATAAAAACTATACGGAAGCATTCTCAGGAACTACTTGGTGATGTTTGTATTCAACCTCCAGAGTTGAACTTTCCTTTGGAAAGAGCAGCTATGAAACACTCTTTTTCTAGGATCTGCAAGTGGACCTTTTGACGGCTTTGAGGTTTGTGGTGGAAAAGGAAGTATCTTCACATAAAAAACTAGATAGAAGCATTCTCAGAAACTTTTCTGTTGTGACTGCATTCGACTCACCGAGTTGAACACTCCTTTTGAGAGCGCAGTCTTGAAACTCTCTTTCTGTGGAATCTGCAAGTGGAGATTTGGAGCACTTTTAGGCCTGTGGTAGTAAAGGGAATAGCTTCATATATTTTGACCCCTCTGAGGATTTCGTTGGAAACGGGAAAAACCGCACATAACTAAACTGAAGCATTCTCAGAACTTTCTTCGTGATGCTTGTATTCAACGCACAGTGTTGAAACGTTCTTTGATTGCTCAGGTTTGAAACACACTTTTTGTAGAATCTGCAAGTGGATATTTGGACCTCTCTGAGGATTTCGTTGGAAACGGGATAAATGCACCTCAATAAACAGAAGCATTCTCAGAAATTTATTCGTGATGCTTGCATTCAAACCCCAGAGTTGGACCTTCCTTTGATAGTTCAGGTTTGAAACACTCTTTTTTAGGATCTGCAAGTGGATATTTGGACCACTCTCTGGCATTCTTTCAAAACGGGTATAACTTCACATATAATCTAGACAGAAGCCTTCTCAGAAACTTCTTTGTGATGTTTGCATTCAACTCACAGAGTTGAACACTCCTTTTGAGAGTGCAATTTTGAAACTCTCTTTCTGTGGAATCTGCAAGTGGAGATTTGGACCTCTTTGAAGATTTCGTTGGAAACAGAATCAGCTTCACATAAAAACTATACAGAAGCATTCTCAGGAACTACTTGGTGATGTTTGTATTCAACCTCCAGAGTTGAACATTCCTTTGGAAAGAGCAGCTATGAAACACTCTTTTTCTAGGATCTGCAAGTGGACCTTTTGAGGGCTTTGAGGTTTGTGGTGGAAAAGGAAGTATCTTCACATAAAAAACTAGATAGAAGCATTCTCAGAAACTTTTCTGTTGTGACTGCATTCGACTCACCGAGTTGAACACTCCTTTTGAGAGCGCAGTCTTGAAACTCTCTTTCTGTGGAATCTGCAAGTGGAGATTTGGAGCGCTTTGAGGCCTATGGTAGTAAAGGGAATAGCTTCATATAAAAACCAGACAGAAGCATTCTCCAAAAATAGTTTGTGATGATAGAGTTTAACTCACAGAGCTGAACATTCCTTTGGATGGAGCAGCTTTGAAACACACTATTTGTAGAATCTGCAATTGGATATTTGGACCTCTCTGAGGATTTCGAGGGAAACGGGTTAAACCGTACATAGCTAAACAGAAGCATTCTCAGAACCTTCTTCGTGATGATTGCATTCAACTCACAGTGTTGAACCTTTCTTGGATAGTTCAGGTTTGAAACACTCTTTTTTAGAAACTGCCAGTGGATATTTGGACCTCTCTGAGGATTTCGTGGGAAACGGGATACACCGCACGTAACTAAACAGAAGCATTCTCAGAACCTTCTTCGTGATGTTTGCATTCAACTCAGAGTGTTGAACCTTTCTTTGATAGTTCAGGTTTGAAACACCCTTTTGTAGAGACTGCAAGTGGATAATTGCACCTCTTTGAGGCCTATCGTAGTAAAGGAAATAACGTCATATAAAGACAAGACAGAAGCATTCTCAGAAAATTCTTTGGGATGATTGAGTTGAACTCACAGAGCTGAACATTCCTTGGGAAGGAGCAGTTTCGAAACACACTTTTTGTAGAATCTGCAAGTGGATATTTGAGCCTCTCTGAGGAATTCGTTGGAAACAGGATAATTTCAGCTAACTAAACAGAGGCAGTCTCAGAATCTTCTTTGTGATGTTTGCATTCAAATCCCAGAGTTGAACCTTCCTTAGAAAGTTCAGGTTTGAAACACTCTTTTTGTAGGATCGGCAAGTGGATATTTGGACCACTCTGTGGCCATCATTGGAAACGGGTATACCTTCACATAAAATCTAGACAGAAGCATTCTCAGAACTTTCTTCGTGATGTTTGTATTCAACGCACAGTGTTGAAACGTTCTTTGATTGCTCAGGTTTGAAACACACTTTTTGTAGAATCTGCAAGTGGATATTTGGACCTCTCTGAGGATTTGGATGGAAACGGGATAAATGCACCTCTATAAACAGAAGCATTCTCAGAAATTTATTTGTGATGTTTGCATTCAAACCCCAGAGTTGGACCTTCCTTTGATAGTTCAGGTTTGAAACACTCTTTTTTAGGATCTGCAAGTGGATATTTGGACCACTCTCTGGCCTTCTTTCAAAACGGGTATATCTTCACAGAAAATCTAGACAGAAGCCTTCTCAGAAACTTCTTTGTGATGTTTGCATTCAACTCACAGAGTTGAACACTCCTTTTGAGAGTGCAATTTTGAAACTCTCTTTCTGTGGAATCTGCAAGTGGAGATTTGGACCTCTTTGAAGATTTCGTTGGAAACAGAATCAGCTTCACATAAAAACTATACGGAAGCATTCTCAGGAACTACTTGGTGATGTTTGTATTCAACCTCCAGAGTTGAACTTTCCTTTGGAAAGAGCAGCTATGAAACACTCTTTTTCTAGGATCTGCAAGTGGACCTTTTGACGGCTTTGAGGTTTGTGGTGGAAAAGGAAGTATCTTCACATAAAAAACTAGATAGAAGCATTCTCAGAAACTTTTCTGTTGTGACTGCATTCGACTCACCGAGTTGAACACTCCTTTTGAGAGCGCAGTCTTGAAACTCTCTTTCTGTGGAATCTGCAAGTGGAGATTTGGAGCACTTTTAGGCCTGTGGTAGTAAAGGGAATAGCTTCATATATTTTGACCCCTCTGAGGATTTCGTTGGAAACGGGAAAAACCGTACATAACTAAACTGAAGCATTCTCAGAACTTTCTTCGTGATGCTTGTATTCAACGCACAGTGTTGAAACGTTCTTTGATTGCTCAGGTTTGAAACACACTTTTTGTAGAATCTGCAAGTGGATATTTGGACCTCTCTGAGGATTTCGTTGGAAACGGGATAAATGCACCTCAATAAACAGAAGCATTCTCAGAAATGTATTCGTGATGCTTGCATTCAAACCCCAGAGTTGGACCTTCCTTTGATAGTTCAGGTTTGAAACACTCTTTTTTAGGATCTGCAAGTGGATATTTGGACCACTCTCTGGCATTCTTTCAAAACGGGTATAACTTCACATATAATCTAGACAGAAGCCTTCTCAGAAACTTCTTTGTGATGTTTGCATTCAACTCACAGAGTTGAACACTCCTTTTGAGAGTGCAATTTTGAAACTCTCTTTCTGTGGAATCTGCAAGTGGAGATTTGGACCTCTTTGAAGATTTCGTTGGAAACAGAATCAGCTTCACATAAAAACTATACAGAAGCATTCTCAGGAACTACTTGGTGATGTTTGTATTCAACCTCCAGAGTTGAACATTCCTTTGGAAAGAGCAGCTATGAAACACTCTTTTTCTAGGATCTGCAAGTGGACCTTTTGAGGGCTTTGAGGTTTGTGGTGGAAAAGGAAGTATCTTCACATAAAAAACTAGATAGAAGCATTCTCAGAAACTTTTCTGTTGTGACTGCATTCGACTCACCGAGTTGAACACTCCTTTTGAGAGCGCAGTCTTGAAACTCTCTTTCTGTGGAATCTGCAAGTGGAGATTTGGAGCGCTTTGAGGCCTATGGTAGTAAAGGGAATAGCTTCTTATAAAAACCAGACAGAAGCATTCTCCAAAAATAGTTTGTGATGATAGAGTTTAACTCACAGAGCTGAACATTCCTTTGGATGGAGCAGCTTTGAAACACACTATTTGTAGAATCTGCAATTGGATATTTGGACCTCTCTGAGGATTTCGAGGGAAACGGGTTAAACCGTACATAGCTAAACAGAAGCATTCTCAGAACCTTCTTCGTGATGATTGCATTCAACTCACAGTGTTGAACCTTTCTTGGATAGTTCAGGTTTGAAACACTCTTTTTGTAGAAACTGCAAGTGGATATTTGGAACCCTCTGAGGATTTCATTGGAAACGGGATACACTGCACATAACTAAACAGAAGCATTCTCAGAACCTTCTTAGTGACGTTTGCGTTCAACTCACAGTGTTGAACCTTTCTTTGATAGTTCAGGTTTGAAACACTCTTTTTTAGAAACTGCAAGTGGATATTTGGACCTCTCTGAGGATTTCGTTGGAAACGGGATACACCGCACATATCTAAACAGAAGCATTCTCAGAACCTTCTTCGTGATGTTTGCATTCAACTCAGAGTGTTGAACCTTTCTTTGATAGTTCAGGTTTGAAACACCCTTTTGTAGAGCCTGCAAGTGGATAATTGCACCTCTTTGAGGCCTATCGTAGTAAAGGAAATAACGTCATATAAAGACAAGACAGAAGCATTCTCAGAAAATTCTTTGGGATGATTGAGTTGAACTCACAGAGCTGAACATTCCTTGGGAAGGAGCAGTTTCGAAACACACTTTTTGTAGAATCTGCAAGTGGATATTTGAGCCTCTCTGAGGAATTCGTTGGAAACAGGATAATTTCAGCTAACTAAACAGAGGCAGTCTCAGAATCTTCTTTGTGATGTTTGCATTCAAATCCCAGAGTTGAACCTTCCTTAGAAAGTTCAGGTTTGAAACACTCTTTTTGTAGGATCGGCAAGTGGATATTTGGACCACTCTGTGGCCATCATTGGAAACGGGTATACCTTCACATAAAATCTAGACAGAAGCATTCTCAGAAACTTTTCTGTGATGACTGCATTCAACTCACAGAGTTGAACACTCCTTTTGAGAGCGCAGTTTTGAAACTCTCTTTCTGTGGAATCTGCAAGTGGAGATTTGGAGCACTTTTAGGCCTGTGGTAGTAAAGGGAATAGCTTCATATATTTTGACCCCTCTGAGGATTTCGTTGGAAACGGGAAAAACCGCACATAACTAAACTGAAGCATTCTCAGAACTTTCTTCGTGATGCTTGTATTCAACGCACAGTGTTGAAACGTTCTTTGATTGCTCAGGTTTGAAACACACTTTTTGTAGAATCTGCAAGTGGATATTTGGACCTCTCTGAGGATTTCGTTGGAAACGGGATAAATGCACCTCAATAAACAGAAGCATTCTCAGAAATGTATTCGTGATGCTTGCATTCAAACCCCAGAGTTGGACCTTCCTTTGATAGTTCAGGTTTGAAACACTCTTTTTTAGGATCTGCAAGTGGATATTTGGACCACTCTCTGGCATTCTTTCAAAACGGGTATATCTTCACATAAAATCTAGACAGAAGCCTTCTCAGAAACTTCTTTGTGATGTTTGCATTCAACTCACAGAGTTGAACACTCCTTTTGAGAGTGCAATTTTGAAACTCTCTTTCTGTGGAATCTGCAAGTGGAGATTTGGACCTCTTTGAAGATTTCGTTGGAAACAGAATCAGCTTCACATAAAAACTATACGGAAGCATTCTCAGGAACTACTTGGTGATGTTTGTATTCAACCTCCAGAGTTGAACTTTCCTTTGGAAAGAGCAGCTATGAAACACTCTTTTTCTAGGATCTGCAAGTGGACCTTTTGAGGGCTTTGAGGTTTGTGGTGGAAAAGGAAGTATCTTCACATAAAAAACTAGGTAGAAGCATTCTCAGAAACTTTTCTGTTGTGACTGCATTCGACTCACCGAGTTGAACACTCCTTTTGAGAGCGCAGTCTTGAAACTCTCTTTCTGTGGAATCTGCAAGTGGAGATTTGGAGCGCTTTGAGGCCTATGGTAGTAAAGGGAATAGCTTCATATAAAAACCAGACAGAAGCATTCTCCAAAAATAGTTTGTGATGATAGAGTTTAACTCACAGAGCTGAACATTCCTTTGGATGGAGCAGCTTTGAAACACACTATTTGTAGAATCTGCAATTGGATATTTGGACCTCTCTGAGGATTTCGAGGGAAACGGGTTAAACCGTACATAGCTAAACAGAAGCATTCTCAGAACCTTCTTCGTGATGATTGCATTCAACTCACAGTGTTGAACCTTTCTTGGATAGTTCAGGTTTGAAACACTCTTTTTGTAGAAACTGCAAGTGGATATTTGGAACCCTCTGAGGATTTCATTGGAAACGGGATACACCGCACATAACTAAACAGAAGCATTCTCAGAACCTTCTTAGTGACGTTTGCGTTCAACTCACAGTGTTGAACCTTTCTTTGATAGTTCAGGTTTGAAACACTCTTTTTTAGAAACTGCAAGTGGATATTTGGACCTCTCTGAGGATTTCGTTGGAAACGGGATACACCGCACATAACTAAACAGAAGCATTCTCAGAACCTTCTTCGTGATGTTTGCATTCAACTCAGAGTGTTGAACCTTTCTTTGATAGTTCAGGTTTGAAACACCCTTTTGTAGAGACTGCAAGTGGATAATTGCACCTCTTTGAGGCCTATCGTAGTAAAGGAAATAACGTCATATAAAGACAAGACAGAAGCATTCTCAGAAAATTCTTTGGGATGATTGAGTTGAACTCACAGAGCTGAACATTCCTTGGGAAGGAGCAGTTTCGAAACACACTTTTTGTAGAATCTGCAAGTGGATATTTGAGCCTCTCTGAGGAATTCGTTGGAAACAGGATAATTTCAGCTAACTAAACAGAGGCAGTCTCAGAATCTTCTTTGTGATGTTTGCATTCAAATCCCAGAGTTGAACCTTCCTTAGAAAGTTCAGGTTTGAAACACTCTTTTTGTAGGATCGGCAAGTGGATATTTGGACCACTCTGTGGCCATCTTTGGAAACGGGTATACCTTCACATAAAATCTAGACAGAAGCATTCTCAGAAACTTTTCTGTGATGACTGCATTCAACTCACAGAGTTGAACACTCCTTTTGAGAGCGCAGTTTTGAAACTCTCTTTCTGTGGAATCTGCAAGTGGAGATTTGGAGCACTTTTAGGCCTGTGGTAGTAAAGGGAATAGCTTCATATATTTTGACCCCTCTGAGGATTTCGTTGGAAACGGGAAAAACCGCACATAACTAAACTGAAGCATTCTCAGAACTTTCTTCGTGATGTTTGTATTCAACGCACAGTGTTGAAACGTTCTTTGATTGCTCAGGTTTGAAACACACTTTTTGTAGAATCTGCAAGTGGATATTTGGACCTCTCTGAGGATTTCGTTGGAAACGGGATAAATGCACCTCAATAAACAGAAGCATTCTCAGAAATTTATTCGTGATGCTTGCATTCAAACCCCAGAGTTGGACCTTCCTTTGATAGTTCAGGTTTGAAACACTCTTTTTTAGGATCTGCAAGTGGATATTTGGACCACTCTCTGGCCTTCTTTCAAAACGGGTATATCTTCACATAAAATCTAGACAGAAGCCTTCTCAGAAACTTCTTTGTGATGTTTGCATTCAACTCACAGAGTTGAACACTCCTTTTGAGAGTGCAATTTTGAAACTCTGTTTCTGTGGAATCTGCAAGTGGAGATTTGGACCTCTTTGAAGATTTCGTTGGAAACAGAATCAGCTTCACATAAAAACTATACGGAAGCATTCTCAGGAACTACTTGGTGATGTTTTTATTCAACCTCCAGAGTTGAACTTTCCTTTGGAAAGAGCAGCTATGAAACACTCTTTTTCTAGGATCTGCAAGTGGACCTTTTGAGGGCTTTGAGGTTTGTGGTGGAAAAGCAAGTATCTTCACATAAAAAACTAGATAGAAGCATTCTCAGAAACTATTCTGTTGTGACTGCATTCGACTCACCGAGTTGAACACTCCTTTTGAGAGCGCAGTCTTGAAACTCTCTTTCTGTGGAATCTGCAAGTGGAGATTTGGAGCGCTTTGAGGCCTATGGTAGTAAAGGGAATAGCTTCATATAAAAACCAGACAGAAGCATTCTCCGAAAATAGTTTGTGATGATAGAGTTTAACTCACAGAGCTGAACATTCCTTTGGATGGAGCAGCTTTGAAACACACTTTTTGTAGAATCTGCAAGTGGATATTTGGACCTCTCTGAGGATTTCGTTGGAAACGGGATAACTGCACCTAACTAAACAGAAGCATTCTCAGAAGCTTCTTTGTGATGTTTGCATTCAAATCCCAGAGTTGAACCTTCCTTTGATAGCTCAGGTTTGAAACACTCTTTTTGTAGGATCTGCAAGTGGATATTTGGACCACTCTGTGGCCTTCGTTCGAAACGGGTATATCTTCACATAAAATCTAGACAGAAGCCTTCTCAGAAACTTCCCTGTGATGATTGCATTCAACTCACAGAGGTGAACACTCCTATGGAGTCAGCAGTTTTGAAATTCTCTTTCTGTGGAATCTGCAAGTGGATATGTGGAACTCTTTGAAGATTTCTTTGGAAACGGGAATATCTTCACATAAAAACTAAACAGAAGCATTCTCTGAAACTTCTCTGTGATGCTTGTGTTCAACTCACAGAGTTTCGCATCGCTTTTCATAGAGCAGTGCTGAAACATTCTTTTCGTAGTGTCTGCAAGTGGACATTTTGAGAGCTTTCAGGCCTGTGGTGGAAAACGAATTATCGTCACATAAAAAGTAGAGAGAAGCATTGTCAGAAACTTCTTTGTGATTATTGCATTCAATTCACAGAGTCGTAGCTTCCTTTTCAAACAGTAGTTTCCAAACACTCCTTCTGTGGAATCGGCAAGTGGATATTTGGACCGCTTTGAAGATTTCGTTGGAAAGGGGAAAATCTTCACAGAAAAGCTAAACAGAAGCATTCTCACAAACTTCTTTGTGATGTTTGCATTCAACTCACACAGTTGAACTTTCCTTTTGAGACAGAAGCTTTGAAACACTCTTTTTCTAGAATCTGCAAGTGGACATTTGGAGGGCTTCGAGGCCTGTGGTGGAAAAGGAAATATCTTCCCGTAGAAACTAGATAGAAGCATTCTCAGAAACTACTTTGGGATGATTGCATTCAAGTCACAGAGTTGAACATTCCCTTTCACATAGAAGTTCAGAAACTCTCTTTTTTAGAATCTGCAAGTGGAGATATCAACCGCTTTGAGGCCCATGGTAGTAAAGGAAATATCTTCATATAAAAACTAGACAGCAGCATTCTCAGAAAATTCTTTGTGACGACTGAGTTTAACTCACAGAGCTGAACATTCCTTTGGATGGAGGAGTTTCGAAACACACTATTTGTAGAATCTGCAATTGGATATTTGGACCTCTCTGAGGATTTCGCGGGAAACGGGTTAAACCGTACATAACTAAACAGAAGCATTCTCAGAACCTTCTTCGTGATGATTGCATTCAACTCACAGTGTTGAACCTTTCTTTGATAGTTCAGGTTTGAAACACTCTTTTTGTAGAAACTGCAAGTGGATATTTGGACCTCTCTGAGGATTTCGTTGGAAACGGGATACACCGCACATAACTAAACAGAAGCATTCTCAGAACCTTCTTCGTGATGTTTGCATTCAACTCAGAGTGTTGAACCTTTCTTTGATAGTTCAGGTTTGAAACACCCTTTTGTAGAGACTGCAAGGGGATATTTGGACCTCTCTGAGGATTTCGTTGGAAACGGGATACACCGCACATAACTAAACAGAAGCATTCTCAGAACCTTCTTCGTGATGTTTGCATTCAACTCAGAGTGTTGAAGCTTTCTTTGATAGTTCAGGTTTGAAACACCCTTTTGTAGAGACTGCAAGTGGATAATTGCACCTCTTTGAGGCCTATCGTAGTAAAGGAAATAACGTCATATAAAGACAAGACAGAAGCATTCTCAGAAAATTCTTTGGGATGATTGAGTTGAACTCACAGAGCTGAACATTCCTTGGGAAGGAGCAGTTTCGAAACACACTTTTTGTAGAATCTGCAAGTGGATATTTGAGCCTCTCTGAGGAATTCGTTGGAAACAGGATAATTTCAGCTAACTAAACAGAGGCAGTCTCAGAATCTTCTTTGTGATGTTTGCATTCAAATCCCAGAGTTGAACCTTCCTTAGAAAGTTCAGGTTTGAAACACTCTTTTTGTAGGATCGGCAAGTGGATATTTGGACCACTCTGTGGCCATCATTGGAAACGGGTATACCTTCACATAAAATCTAGACAGAAGCATTCTCAGAAACTTTTCTGTGATGACTGCATTCAACTCACAGAGTTGAACACTCCTTTTGAGAGCGCAGTTTTGAAACTCTCTTTCTGTGGAATCTGCAAGTGGAGATTTGGAGCACTTTTAGGCCTGTGGTAGTAAAGGGAATAGCTTCATATATTTTGACCCCTCTGAGGATTTCGTTGGAAACGGAAAAAACCGCACATAACTAAACTGAAGCATTCTCAGAACTTTCTTCGTGATGCTTGTATTCAACGCACAGTGTTGAAACGTTCTTTGATTGCTCAGGTTTGAAACACACTTTTTGTAGAATCTGCAAGTGGATATTTGGACCTCTCTGAGGATTTCGTTGGAAACGGGATAAATGCACTTCAATAAACAGAAGCACTCTCAGAAATTTATTCGTGATGCTTGCATTCAAACCCCAGAGTTAGACCTTCCTTTGATAGTTCAGGTTTGAAACACTCTTTTTTAGGATCTGCAAGTGGATATTTGGACCACTCTCTGGCCTTCTTTCAAAACGGGTATATCTTCACATAAAATCTAGACAGAAGCCTTCTCAGAAACTTCTTTGTGATGTTTGCATTCAACTCACGGAGTTGAACACTCCTTTTGAGAGTGCAATTTTGAAACTCTCTTTCTGTGGAATCTGCAAGTGGAGATTTGGACCTCTTTGAAGATTTCGTTGGAAACAGAATCAGCTTCACATAAAAACTATACGGAAGCATTCTCAGGAACTACTTGGTGATGTTTGTATTCAACCTCCAGAGTTGAACTTTCCTTTGGAAAGAGCAGCTATGAAACACTCTTTTTCTAGGATCTGCAAGTGGACCTTTTGAGGGCTTTGAGGTTTGTGGTGGAAAAGGAAGTATCTTCACATAAAAAACTAGATAGAAGCATTCTCAGAAACTTTTCTGTTGTGACTGCATTCAACTCACAGAGTTGAACGCTCCTTTTGAGAGCGCAGTCTTGAAACTCTCTTTCTGTGGAATCTGCAAGTGGAGATTTGGAGCGCTTTGAGGCCTATGGTAGTAAAGGGAATAGCTTCATATAAAAAACAGACAGAAGCATTCTCCGAAAATAGTTTGTGATGATAGAGTTTAACTCACAGAGCTGAACATTCCTTTGGATGGAGCAGCTTTGAAACACACTTTTTGTAGAATCTGCAAGTGGATATTTGGACCTCTCTGAGGATTTCATTGGAAACGGGATAACTGCACCTAACTAAACAGAAGCATTCTCAGAAGCTTCTTTGTGATGTTTGCATTCAAATCCCAGAGTTGAACCTTCCTTTGATAGCTCAGGTTTGAAACACTCTTTTTGTAGGATCTGCAAGTGGATATTTGGACCACTCTGTGGCCTTCGTTCGAAACGGGTATATCTTCACATAAAATCTAGACAGAAGCCTTCTCAGAAACTTCCCTGTGATGATTGCGTTCTTCTCACAGAGGTGAACACTCCTATGGAGTCAGCAGTTTTGAAACTCTCTTTCTGTGGAATCTGCAAGTGGATATGTGGAACTCTTTGAAGATTTCTTTGGAAACGGGAATATCTTCACATAAAAACTAAACAGAAGCATTCTCTGAAACTTCTCTGTGATGCTTGTGTTCAACTCACAGAGTTTCACATCGCTTTTCATAGAGCAGTGCTGAAACATTCTTTTCGTAGTGTCTGCAAGTGGACATTTGGAGAGCTTTCAGGCCTGTGGTGGAAAACGAATTATCGTCACATAAAAAGTAGAGAGAAGCATTGTCAGAAACTTCTTTGTGATTATTGCATTCAACTCACAGAGTCGTAGGTTCCTTTTCAAACAGTAGTTTCCAAACACTCCTTCTGTGGAATCGGCAAGTGGATATTTGGACCGCTTTGAAGATTTCATTGGAAAGGGGAAAATCTTCACAGAAAAGCTAAACAGAAGCATTCTCACAAACTTCTTTGTGATGTTTGCATTCAACTCACAGAGTTGAACTTTCCTTTTGAGACAGAAGCTTTGAAACACTCTTTTTCTAGAATCTGCAAGTGGACATTTGGAGGGCTTCGAGGCCTGCGGTGGAAAAGGAAATATCTTCCCGTAGAAACTAGATAGAAGCATTCTCAGAAACTACTTTGGGATGATTGCATTCAAGTCACAGAGTTGAACATTCCCTTTGACAGAGAAGTTCAGAAACTCTCTTTTTTAGAATCTGCAAGTGGAGATATGAACCGCTTTGTGGCCCATGGTAGTAAAGGAAATATCTTCATATAAAAACTAGACAGCAGCATTCTCAGAAAATTCTTTGTGACGACTGAGTTTAACTCACAGAGCTGAACATTCCTTTGGATGGAGGAGTTTCGAAACACACTATTTGTAGAATCTGCAATTGGATATTTGGACCTCTCTGAGGATTTCGCGGGAAACGGGTTAAACCGTACATAACTAAACAGAAGCATTCTCAGAACCTTCTTCGTGATGATTGCATTCAACTCACAGTGTTGAACCTTTCTTGGATAGTTCAGGTTTGAAACACTCTTTTTGTAGAAACTGCAAGTGGATATTTGGAACCCTCTGAGGATTTCATTGGAAACGGGATACACTGCACATAACTAAACAGAAGCATTCTCAGAACCTTCTTAGTGATGTTTGCATTCAACTCACAGTGTTGAACCTTTCTTTGATAGTTCAGGTTTGAAACACTCTTTTTTAGAAACTGCAAGGGGATATTTGGACCTCTCTGAGGATTTCGTTGGAAACGGGATACACCGCACATAACTAAACAGAAGCATTCTCAGAACCTTCTTCGTGATGTTTGCATTCAACTCAGAGTGTTGAAGCTTTCTTTGATAGTTCAGGTTTGAAACACCCTTTTGTAGAGACTGCAAGTGGATAATTGCACCTCTTTGAGGCCTATCGTAGTAAAGGAAATAACGTCATATAAAGACAAGACAGAAGCATTCTCAGAAAATTCTTTGGGATGATTGAGTTGAACTCACAGAGCTGAACATTCCTTGGGAAGGAGCAGTTTCGAAACACACTTTTTGTAGAATCTGCAAGTGGATATTTGAGCCTCTCTGAGGAATTCGTTGGAAACAGGATAATTTCAGCTAACTAAACAGAGGCAGTCTCAGAATCTTCTTTGTGATGTTTGCATTCAAATCCCAGAGTTGAACCTTCCTTAGAAAGTTCAGGTTTGAAACACTCTTTTTGTAGGATCGGCAAGTGGATATTTGGACCACTCTGTGGCCATCATTGGAAACGGGTATACCTTCACATAAAATCTAGACAGAAGCATTCTCAGAAACTTTTCTGTGATGACTGCATTCAACTCACAGAGTTGAACACTCCTTTTGAGAGCGCAGTTTTGAAACTCTCTTTCTGTGGAATCTGCAAGTGGAGATTTGGAGCACTTTTAGGCCTGTGGTAGTAAAGGGAATAGCTTCATATATTTTGACCCCTCTGAGGATTTCGTTGGAAACGGGAAAAACCGCACATAACTAAACTGAAGCATTCTCAGAACTTTCTTCGTGATGCTTGTATTCAACGCACAGTGTTGAAACGTTCTTTGATTGCTCAGGTTTGAAACACACTTTTTGTAGAATCTGCAAGTGGATATTTGGACCTCTCTGAGGATTTCGTTGGAAACGGGATAAATGCACTTCAATAAACAGAAGCACTCTCAGAAATTTATTCGTGATGCTTGCATTCAAACCCCAGAGTTAGACCTTCCTTTGATAGTTCAGGTTTGAAACACTCTTTTTTAGGATCTGCAAGTGGATATTTGGACCACTCTCTGGCCTTCTTTCAAAACGGGTATATCTTCACATAAAATCTAGACAGAAGCCTTCTCAGAAACTTCTTTGTGATGTTTGCATTCAACTCACGGAGTTGAACACTCCTTTTGAGAGTGCAATTTTGAAACTCTCTTTCTCTGGAATCTGCAAGTGGAGATTTGGACCTCTTTGAAGATTTCGTTGGAAACAGAATCAGCTTCACATAAAAACTATACGGAAGCATTCTCAGGAACTACTTGGTGATGTTTGTATTCAACCTCCAGAGTTGAACTTTCCTTTGGAAAGAGCAGCTATGAAACACTCTTTTTCTAGGATCTGCAAGTGGACCTTTTGAGGGCTTTGAGGTTTGTGGTGGAAAAGGAAGTATCTTCACATAAAAAACTAGATAGAAGCATTCTCAGAAACTTTTCTGTTGTGACTGCATTCAACTCACAGAGTTGAACGCTCCTTTTGAGAGCGCAGTCTTGAAACTCTCTTTCTGTGGAATCTGCAAGTGGAGATTTGGAGCGCTTTGAGGCCTATGGTAGTAAAGGGAATAGCTTCATATAAAAAACAGACAGAAGCATTCTCCGAAAATAGTTTGTGATGATAGAGTTTAACTCACAGAGCTGAACATTCCTTTGGATGGAGCAGCTTTGAAACACACTTTTTGTAGAATCTGCAAGTGGATATTTGGACCTCTCTGAGGATTTCATTGGAAACGGGATAACTGCACCTAACTAAACAGAAGCATTCTCAGAAGCTTCTTTGTGATGTTTGCATTCAAATCCCAGAGTTGAACCTTCCTTTGATAGCTCAGGTTTGAAACACTCTTTTTGTAGGATCTGCAAGTGGATATTTGGACCACTCTGTGGCCTTCGTTCGAAACGGGTATATCTTCACATAAAATCTAGACAGAAGCCTTCTCAGAAACTTCCCTGTGATGATTGCGTTCATCTCACAGAGGTGAACACTCCTATGGAGTCAGCAGTTTTGAAACTCTCTTTCTGTGGAATCTGCAAGTGGATATGTGGAACTCTTTGAAGATTTCTTTGGAAACGGGAATATCTTCACATAAAAACTAAACAGAAGCATTCTCTGAAACTTCTCTGTGATGCTTGTGTTCAACTCACAGAGTTTCACATCGCTTTTCATAGAGCAGTGCTGAAACATTCTTTTCGTAGTGTCTGCAAGTGGACATTTGGAGAGCTTTCAGGCCTGTGGTGGAAAACGAATTATCGTCACATAAAAAGTAGAGAGAAGCATTGTCAGAAACTTCTTTGTGATTATTGCATTCAACTCATAGAGTCGTAGGTTCCTTTTCAAACAGTAGTTTCCAAACACTCCTTCTGTGGAATCGGCAAGTGGATATTTGGACCGCTTTGAAGATTTCGTTGGAAAGGGGAAAATCTTCACAGAAAAGCTAAACAGAAGCATTCTCACAAACTTCTTTGTGATGTTTGCATTCAACTCACAGAGTTGAACTTTCCTTTTGAGACAGAAGCTTTGAAACACTCTTTTTCTAGAATCTGCAAGTGGACATTTGGAGGGCTTCGAGGCCTGCCGTGGAAAAGGAAATATCTTCCCGTAGAAACTAGATAGAAGCATTCTCAGAAACTACTTTGGGATGATTGCATTCAAGTCACAGAGTTGAACATTCCCTTTGACAGAGAAGTTCAGAAACTCTCTTTTTTAGAATCTGCAAGTGGAGATATGAACCACTTTGAGGCCCATGGTAGTAAAGGAAATATCTTCATATAAAAACTAGACAGCAGCATTCTCAGAAAATTCTTTGTGACGACTGAGTTTAACTCACAGAGCTGAACATTCCTTTGGATGGAGGAGTTTCGAAACACACTATTTGTAGAATCTGCAATTGGATATTTGGACCTCTCTGAGGATTTCGCGGGAAACGGGTTAAACCGTACATAACTCAACAGAAGCATTCTCAGAACCTTCTTCGTGATGATTGCATTCAACTCACAGTGTTGAACCTTTCTTGGATAGTTCAGGTTTGAAACACTCTTTTTGTAGAAACTGCAAGTGGATATTTGGAACCCTCTGAGGATTTCATTGGAAACGGGATACACTGCACATAACTAAACAGAAGCATTCTCAGAACCTTCTTAGTGACGTTTGCATTCAACTCACAGTGTTGAACCTTTCTTTGATAGTTCAGGTTTGAAACACTCTTTTTTAGAAACTGCAAGTGGATATTTGGACCTCTCTGAGGATTTCGTTGGAAACGGGATACACCGCACATAACTAAACAGAAGCATTCTCAGAACCTTCTTCGTGATGTTTGCATTCAACTCAGAGTGTTGAAGCTTTCTTTGATAGTTCAGGTTTGAAACACCCTTTTGTAGAGACTGCAAGTGGATAATTGCACCTCTTTGAGGCCTATCGTAGTAAAGGAAATAACGTCATATAAAGACAAGACAGAAGCATTCTCAGAAAATTCTTTGGGATGATTGAGTTGAACTCACAGAGCTGAACATTCCTTGGGAAGGAGCAGTTTCGAAACACACTTTTTGTAGAATCTGCAAGTGGATATTTGAGCCTCTCTGAGGAATTCGTTGGAAACAGGATAATTTCAGCTAACTAAACAGAGGCAGTCTCAGAATCTTCTTTGTGATGTTTGCATTCAAATCCCAGAGTTGAACCTTCCTTAGAAAGTTCAGGTTTGAAACACTCTTTTTGTAGGATCGGCAAGTGGATATTTGGACCACTCTGTGGCCATCATTGGAAACGGGTATACCTTCACATAAAATCTAGACAGAAGCATTCTCAGAAACTTTTCTGTGATGACTGCATTCAACTCACAGAGTTGAACACTCCTTTTGGGAGCGCAGTTTTGAAACTCTCTTTCTGTGGAATCTGCAAGTGGAGATTTGGGGCACTTTTAGGCCTGTGGTAGTAAAGGGAATAGCTTCATATATTTTGACCCCTCGGAGGATTTCGTTGGAAACGGGGAAAACCGCACATAACTAAACTGAAGCATTCTCAGAACTTTCTTCATGATGCTTGTATTCAACGCACAGTGTTGAAACGTTCTTTGATTGCTCAGGTTTGAAACACACTTTTTGTAGAATCTGCAAGTGGATATTTGGACCTCTCTGAGGATTTCGTTGGAAACGGGATAAATGCACCTCAATAAACAGAAGCATTCTCAGAAATTTATTTGTGATGCTTGCATTCAAACCCCAGAGTTGGACCTTCCTTTGATAGTTCAGGTTTGAAACACTCTTTTTTAGGATCTGCAAGTGGATATTTGGACCACTCTGTGGCCTTCTTTCAAAACGGGTATATCTTCACATAAAATCTAGACAGAAGCCTTCTCAGAAACTTCTTTGTGATGTTTGCATTCAACTCACAGAGTTGAACATTCCTTTTGAGAGTGCAATTTTGAAACTCTCTTTCTGTGGAATCTGCAAGTGGAGATTTGGACCTCTTTGAAGATTTCGTTGGAAACAGAATCAGCTTCACATAAAAACTATACGGAAGCATTCTCAGGAACTACTTGGTGATGTTTGTATTCAACCTCCAGAGTTGAACTTTCCTTTGGAAAGAGCAGCTATGAAACACTCTTTTTCTAGGATCTGCAAGTGGACCTTTTGAGGGCTTTGAGGTTTGTGGTGGAAAAGGAAGTATCTTCACATAAAAAACTAGATAGAAGCATTCTCAGAAACTTTTCTGTTGTGACTGCATTCAACTCACAGAGTTGAACACTCCTTTTGAGAGGGCAGTCTTGAAACTCTCTTTCTGTGGAATCTGCAAGTGGAGATTTGGAGCGCTTTGAGGCCTATGGTAGTAAAGGGAATAGCTTCATATAAAAATTAGACAGAAGCATTCTCCGAAAATAGTTTGTGATGATAGAGTTTAACTCACAGAGCTGAACATTCCTTTGGATGGAGCAGGTTTGAAACACACTTTTTGTAGAATCTGCAAGTGGATATTTGGACCTCTCTGAGGATTTCGTTGGAAACGGGATAACTGCACCTAACTAAACAGAAGCATTCTCAGAAGCTTCTTTGTGATGTTTGCATTCAAATCCCAGAGTTGAACCTTCCTTTGATAGCTCAGGTTTTTAACACTCCTTTTGTAGGATCTGCAAGTGGATATTTGGACCACTCTGTGGCCTTCGTTCGAAACGGGTATATCTTCACATAAAATCTAGACAGAAGCCTTCTCAGAAACTTCCCTGTGATGATTGCATTCAACTCACAGAGGTGAACACTCCTATGGAGTCAGCAGTTTTGAAACTCTCTTTCTGTGGAATCTGCAGGTGGATATGTGGACCTCTTTGAAGATTTCTTTGGAAACGGGAATATCTTCACATATAAACTAAACAGAAGCATTCTCTGAAACTTCTCTGTGATGCTTGTGTTCAACTCACAGAGTTTCACATCGCTTTTCATAGAGCAGTGCTGAAACATTCTTTTCGTAGTGTCTGCAAGTGGACATTTGGAGAGCTTTCAGGCCTGTGGTGGAAAACGAATTATCGACACATAAAAAGTAGAGAGAAGCATTGTCAGAAACTTCTTTGTGATTATTGCATTCAACTCACAGAGTCGTAGGTTCCTTTTCAAACAGTAGTTTCCAAACACTCTTTCTGTGGAATCGGCAAGTGGATATTTGGACCGCTTTGAAGATTTCGTTGGAAAGGGGAAAATCTTCACAGAAAAGCTAAACAGAAGCATTCTCAGAAACTTCTTTGTGATGTTTGCATTCAACTCACAGAGTTGAACTTTCCTTTTGAGACAGAAGCTTTGAAACACTCTTTTTCTAGAATCTGCAAGTGGACATTTGGAGGGCTTCGAGGCCTGTGGTGGAAAAGGAAATATCTTCCTGTAGAAACTAGATAGAAGCATTCTCAGAAACTACTTTGGGATGATTGCATTCAAGTCACAGAGTTGAACATTCCCTTTGACAGAGAAGTTCAGAAACTCTCTTTTTTAGAATCTGCAAGTGGAGATATGAACCGCTTTGAGGCCCATGGTAGTAAAGGAAATATCTTCATATAAAAACTAGACAGCAGCATTCTCAGAAAATTCTTTGTGACGACTGAGTTTAACTCACAGAGCTGAACATTCCTTTGGATGGAGGAGTTTCGAAACACACTATTTGTAGAATCTGCAATTGGATATTTGGACCTCTCTGAGGATTTCGCGGGAAACGGGTTAAACCGTACATAACTCAACAGAAGCATTCTCAGAACCTTCTTCGTGATGATTGCATTCAACTCACAGTGTTGAACCTTTCTTGGATAGTTCAGGTTTGAAACACTCTTTTTGTAGAAACTGCAAGTGGATATTTGGAACCCTCTGAGGATTTCATTGGAAACGGGATACACCGCACATAACTAAACAGAAGCATTCTCAGAACCTTCTTAGTGACGTTTGCATTCAACTCACAGTGTTGAACCTTTCTTTGATAGTTCAGGTTTGAAACACTCTTTTTTAGAAACTGCAAGTGGATATTTGGACCTCTCTGAGGATTTCGTGGGAAACGGGATACACCGCACATAACTAAACAGAAGTATTCTCAGAACCTTCTTCGTGATGTTTGCATTCATCTCAGAGTGTTGAACCTTTCTTTGATAGTTCAGGTTTGAAACACCCTTTTGTAGAGACTGCAAGTGGATAATTGCACCTCTTTGAGGCCTATCGTAGTAAAGGAAATAACGTCATATAAAGTCAAGACAGAAGCATTCTCAGAAAATTCTTTGGGATGATTGAGTTGAACTCACAGAGCTGAACATTCCTTGGGAAGGAGCAGTTTCGAAACACACTTTTTGTAGAATCTGCAAGTGGATATTTGAGCCTCTCTGAGGAATTCGTTGGAAACAGGATAATTTCAGCTAACTAAACAGAGGCAGTCTCAGAATCTTCTTTGTGATGTTTGCATTCAAATCCCAGAGTTGAACCTTCCTTAGAAAGTTCAGGTTTGAAACACTCTTTTTGTAGGATCGGCAAGTGGATATTTGGACCACTCTGTGGCCATCATTGGAAACGGGTATACCTTCACATAAAATCTAGACAGAAGCATTCTCAGAAACTTTTCTGTGATGACTGCATTCAACTCACAGAGTTGAACACTCCTTTTGGGAGCGCAGTTTTGAAACTCTCTTTCTGTGGAATCTGCAAGTGGAGATTTGGGGCACTTTTAGGCCTGTGGTAGTAAAGGGAATAGCTTCATATATTTTGACCCCTCGGAGGATTTCGTTGGAAACGGGGAAAACCGCACATAACTAAACTGAAGCATTCTCAGAACTTTCTTCATGATGCTTGTATTCAACGCACAGTGTTGAAACGTTCTTTGATTGCTCAGGTTTGAAACACACTTTTTGTAGAATCTGCAAGTGGATATTTGGACCTCTCTGAGGATTTCGTTGGAAACGGGATAAATGCACCTCAATAAACAGAAGCATTCTCAGAAATTTATTTGTGATGTTTGCATTCAAACCCCAGAGTTGGACCTTCCTTTGATAGTTCAGGTTTGAAACACTCTTTTTTAGGATCTGCAAGTGGATATTTGGACCACTCTGAGGCCTTCTTTCAAAACGGGTATATCTTCACATAAAATCTAGACAGAAGCCTTCTCAGAAACTTCTTTGTGATGTTTGCATTCAACTCACAGAGTTGAACACTCCTTTTGAGAGTGCAATTTTGAAACTCTCTTTCTGTGGAATCTGCAAGTGGAGATTTGGACCTCTTTGAAGATTTCGTTGGAAACAGAATCAGCTTCACATAAAAACTATACGGAAGCATTCTCAGGAACTACTTGGTGATGTTTGTATTCAACCTCCAGAGTTGAACTTTCCTTTGGAAAGAGCAGCTATGAAACACTCTTTTTCTAGGATCTGCAAGTGGACCTTTTGAGGGCTTTGAGGTTTGTGGTGGAAAAGGAAGTATCTTCACATAAAAAACTAGGTAGAAGCATTCTCAGAAACTTTTCTGTTGTGACTGCATTCAACTCACAGAGTTGAACACTCCTTTTGAGAGCGCAGTCTTGAAACTCTCTTTCTGTGGAATCTGCAAGTGGAGATTTGGAGCGCTTTGAGGCCTATGGTAGTAAAGGGAATAGCTTCATATAAAAACTAGACAGAAGCATTCTGCGAAAATAGTTTGTGATGATAGAGTTTAACTCACAGAGCTGAACATTCCGTTGGATTGGGCAGCTTTGAAACACACTTTTTGTAGAATCTGCAAGTGGATATTTGGACCTCTCTGAGGATTTCGTTGGAAACGGGATAACTGCACCTAACTAAACAGAAGCATTCTCAGAAGCTTCTTTGTGATGTTTGCATTCAAATCCCAGAGTTGAACCTTCCTTTGATAGCTCAGGTTTGAAACACTCTTTTTGTAGGATCTGCAAGTGGATATTTGGACCACTCTGTGGCCTTCGTTCGAAACGGGTATATCTTCACATAAAATCTAGACAGAAGCCTTCTCAGAAACTTCCCTGTGATGATTGCATTCAACTCACAGAGGTGAACACTCCTATGGAGTCAGCAGTTTTGAAACTCTCTTTCTGTGGAATCTGCAGGTGGATATGTGGACCTCTTTGAAGATTTCTTTGGAAACGGGAATATCTTCACATATAAACTAAACAGAAGCATTCTCTGAAACTTCTCTGTGATGCTTGTGTTCAACTCACAGAGTTTCACATCGCTTTTCATAGAGCAGTGCTGAAACATTCTTTTCGTAGTGTCTGCAAGTGGACATTTGGAGAGCTTTCAGGCCTGTGGTGGAAAACGAATTATCGACACATAAAAAGTAGAGAGAAGCATTGTCAGAAACTTCTTTGTGATTATTGCATTCAACTCACAGAGTCGTAGGTTCCTTTTCAAACAGTAGTTTCCAAACACTCTTTCTGTGGAATCGGCAAGTGGATATTTGGACCGCTTTGAAGATTTCGTTGGAAAGGGGAAAATCTTCACAGAAAAGCTAAACAGAAGCATTCTCAGAAACTTCTTTGTGATGTTTGCATTCAACTCACAGAGTTGAACTTTCCTTTTGAGACAGAAGCTTTGAAACACTCTTTTTCTAGAATCTGCAAGTGGACATTTGGAGGGCTTCGAGGCCTGTGGTGGAAAAGGAAATATCTTCCTGTAGAAACTAGATAGAAGCATTCTCAGAAACTACTTTGGGATGATTGCATTCAAGTCACAGAGTTGAACATTCCCTTTGACAGAGAAGTTCAGAAACTCTCTTGTTTAGAATCTGCAAGTGGAGATATGAACCGCTTTGAGGCCCATGGTAGTAAAGGAAATATCTTCATATAAAAACTAGACAGCAGCATTCTCAGAAAATTCTTTGTGATGACTGAGTTTAACTCACAGAGCTGAACATTCCTTTGGATGGAGGAGTTTCGAAACACACTATTTGTAGAATCTGCAATTGGATATTTGGACCTCTCTGAGGATTTCGCGGGAAACGGGTTAAACCGTACATAACTCAACAGAAGCATTCTCAGAACCTTCTTCGTGATGATTGCATTCAACTCACAGTGTTGAACCTTTCTTGGATAGTTCAGGTTTGAAACACTCTTTTTGTAGAAACTGCAAGTGGATATTTGGAACCCTCTGAGGATTTCATTGGAAACGGGATACACCGCACATAACTAAACAGAAGCATTCTCAGAACCTTCTTAGTGACGTTTGCATTCAACTCACAGTGTTGAACCTTTCTTTGATAGTTCAGGTTTGAAACACTCTTTTTTAGAAACTGCAAGTGGATATTTGGACCTCTCTGAGGATTTCGTGGGAAACGGGATACACCGCACATAACTAAACAGAAGTATTCTCAGAACCTTCTTCGTGATGTTTGCATTCATCTCAGAGTGTTGAACCTTTCTTTGATAGTTCAGGTTTGAAACACCCTTTTGTAGAGACTGCAAGTGGATAATTGCACCTCTTTGAGGCCTATCGTAGTAAAGGAAATAACGTCATATAAAGTCAAGACAGAAGCATTCTCAGAAAATTCTTTGGGATGATTGAGTTGAACTCACAGAGCTGAACATTCCTTGGGAAGGAGCAGTTTCGAAACACACTTTTTGTAGAATCTGCAAGTGGATATTTGAGCCTCTCTGAGGAATTCGTTGGAAACAGGATAATTTCAGCTAACTAAACAGAGGCAGTCTCAGAATCTTCTTTGTGATGTTTGCATTCAAATCCCAGAGTTGAACCTTCCTTAGAAAGTTCAGGTTTGAAACACTCTTTTTGTAGGATCGGCAAGTGGATATTTGGACCACTCTGTGGCCATCATTGGAAACGGGTATACCTTCACATAAAATCTAGACAGAAGCATTCTCAGAAACTTTTCTGTGATGACTGCATTCAACTCACAGAGTTGAACACTCCTTTTGGGAGCGCAGTTTTGAAACTCTCTTTCTGTGGAATCTGCAAGTGGAGATTTGGGGCACTTTTAGGCCTGTGGTAGTAAAGGGAATAGCTTCATATATTTTGACCCCTCGGAGGATTTCGTTGGAAACGGGGAAAACCGCACATAACTAAACTGAAGCATTCTCAGAACTTTCTTCATGATGCTTGTATTCAACGCACAGTGTTGAAACGTTCTTTGATTGCTCAGGTTTGAAACACACTTTTTGTAGAATCTGCAAGTGGATATTTGGACCTCTCTGAGGATTTCGTTGGAAACGGGATAAATGCACCTCAATAAACAGAAGCATTCTCAGAAATTTATTTGTGATGTTTGCATTCAAACCCCAGAGTTGGACCTTCCTTTGATAGTTCAGGTTTGAAACACTCTTTTTTAGGATCTGCAAGTGGATATTTGGACCACTCTGAGGCCTTCTTTCAAAACGGGTATATCTTCACATAAAATCTAGACAGAAGCCTTCTCAGAAACTTCTTTGTGATGTTTGCATTCAACTCACAGAGTTGAACACTCCTTTTGAGAGTGCAATTTTGAAACTCTCTTTCTGTGGAATCTGCAAGTGGAGATTTGGACCTCTTTGAAGATTTCGTTGGAAACAGAATCAGCTTCACATAAAAACTATACGGAAGCATTCTCAGGAACTACTTGGTGATGTTTGTATTCAACCTCCAGAGTTGAACTTTCCTTTGGAAAGAGCAGCTATGAAACACTCTTTTTCTAGGATCTGCAAGTGGACCTTTTGAGGGCTTTGAGGTTTGTGGTGGAAAAGGAAGTATCTTCACATAAAAAACTAGGTAGAAGCATTCTCAGAAACTTTTCTGTTGTGACTGCATTCAACTCACAGAGTTGAACACTCCTTTTGAGAGCGCAGTCTTGAAACTCTCTTTCTGTGGAATCTGCAAGTGGAGATTTGGAGCGCTTTGAGGCCTATGGTAGTAAAGGGAATAGCTTCATATAAAAACTAGACAGAAGCATTCTGCGAAAATAGTTTGTGATGATAGAGTTTAACTCACAGAGCTGAACATTCCGTTGGATGGAGCAGCTTTGAAACACACTTTTTGTAGAATCTGCAAGTGGATATTTGGACCTCTCTGAGGATTTCGTTGGAAACGGGATAACTGCACCTAACTAAACAGAAGCATTCTCAGAAGCTTCTTTGTGATGTTTGCATTCAAATCCCAGAGTTGAACCTTCCTTTGATAGCTCAGGTTTGAAACACTCTTTTTGTAGGATCTGCAAGTGGATATTTGGACCACTCTGTGGCCTTCGTTCGAAACGGGTATATCTTCACATAAAATCTAGACAGAAGCCTTCTCAGAAACTTCCCTGTGATGATTGCATTCAACTCACAGAGGTGAACACTCCTATGGAGTCAGCAGTTTTGAAACTCTCTTTCTGTGGAATCTGCAGGTGGATATGTGGACCTCTTTGAAGATTTCTTTGGAAACGGGAATATCTTCACATATAAACTAAACAGAAGCATTCTCTGAAACTTCTCTGTGATGCTTGTGTTCAACTCACAGAGTTTCACATCGCTTTTCATAGAGCAGTGCTGAAACATTCTTTTCGTAGTGTCTGCAAGTGGACATTTGGAGAGCTTTCAGGCCTGTGGTGGAAAACGAATTATCGTCACATAAAAAGTAGAGAGAAGCATTGTCAGAAACTTCTTTGTGATTATTGCATTCAACTCACAGAGTCGTAGGTTCCTTTTCAAACAGTAGTTTCCAAACACTCTTTCTGTGGAATCGGCAAGTGGATATTTGGACCGCTTTGAAGATTTCGTTGGAAAGGGGAAAATCTTCACAGAAAAGCTAAACAGAAGCATTCTCAGAAACTTCTTTGTGATGTTTGCATTCAACTCACAGAGTTGAACTTTCCTTTTGAGACAGAAGCTTTGAAACACTCTTTTTCTAGAATCTGCAAGTGGACATTTGGAGGGCTTCGAGGCCTGTGGTGGAAAAGGAAATATCTTCCTGTAGAAACTAGATAGAAGCATTCTCAGAAACTACTTTGGGATGATTGCATTCAAGTCACAGAGTTGAACATTCCCTTTGACAGAGAAGTTCAGAAACTCTCTTGTTTAGAATCTGCAAGTGGAGATATGAACCGCTTTGAGGCCCATGGTAGTAAAGGAAATATCTTCATATAAAAACTAGACAGCAGCATTCTCAGAAAATTCTTTGTGACGACTGAGTTTAACTCACAGAGCTGAACATTCCTTTGGATGGAGGAGTTTCGAAACACACTATTTGTAGAATCTGCAATTGGATATTTGGACCTCTCTGAGGATTTCGCGGGAAACGGGTTAAACCGTACATAACTCAACAGAAGCATTCTCAGAACCTTCTTCGTGATGATTGCATTCAACTCACAGTGTTGAACCTTTCTTGGATAGTTCAGGTTTGAAACACTCTTTTTGTAGAAACTGCAAGTGGATATATGGAACCCTCTGAGGATTTCATTGGAAATGGGATACACCGCACATAACTAAACAGAAGCATTCTCAGAACCTTCTTAGTGACGTTTGCATTCAACTCACAGTGTTGAACCTTTCTTTGATAGTTCAGGTTTGAAACACTCTTTTTTAGAAACTGCAAGTGGATATTTGGACCTCTCTGAGGATTTCGTGGGAAACGGGATACACCGCACATAACTAAACAGAAGAATTCTCAGAACCTTCTTCGTGATGTTTGCATTCAACTCAGAGTGTTGAACCTTTCTTTGATAGTTCAGGTTTGAAACACCCTTTTGTAGAGACTGCAAGTGGATAATTGCACCTCTTTGAGGCCTATCGTAGTAAAGGAAATAACGTCATATAAAGACAAGACAGAAGCATTCTCAGAAAATTCTTTGGGATGATTGAGTTGAACTCACAGAGCTGAACATTCCTTGGGAAGGAGCAGTTTCGAAACACACTTTTTGTAGAATCTGCAAGTGGATATTTGAGCCTCTCTGAGGAATTCGTTGGAAACAGGATAATTTCAGCTAACTAAACAGAGGCAGTCTCAGAATCTTCTTTGTGATGTTTGCATTCAAATCCCAGAGTTGAACCTTCCTTAGAAAGTTCAGGTTTGAAACACTCTTTTTGTAGGATCGGCAAGTGGATATTTGGACCACTCTGTGGCCATCATTGGAAACGGGTATACCTTCACATAAAATCTAGACAGAAGCATTCTCAGAAACTTTTCTGTGATGACTGCATTCAACTCACAGAGTTGAACACTCCTTTTGGGAGCGCAGTTTTGAAACTCTCTTTCTGTGGAATCTGCAAGTGGAGATTTGGGGCACTTTTAGGCCTGTGGTAGTAAAGGGAATAGCTTCATATATTTTGACCCCTCGGAGGATTTCGTTGGAAACGGGGAAAACCGCACATAACTAAACTGAAGCATTCTCAGAACTTTCTTCATGATGCTTGTATTCAACGCACAGTGTTGAAACGTTCTTTGATTGCTCAGGTTTGAAACACACTTTTTGTAGAATCTGCAAGTGGATATTTGGACCTCTCTGAGGATTTCGTTGGAAACGGGATAAATGCACCTCAATAAACAGAAGCATTCTCAGAAATTTATTTGTGATGTTTGCATTCAAACCCCAGAGTTGGACCTTCCTTTGATAGTTCAGGTTTGAAACACTCTTTTTTAGGATCTGCAAGTGGATATTTGGACCACTCTGAGGCCTTCTTTCAAAACGGGTATATCTTCACATAAAATCTAGACAGAAGCCTTCTCAGAAACTTCTTTGTGATGTTTGCATTCAACTCACAGAGTTGAACACTCCTTTTGAGAGTGCAATTTTGAAACTCTCTTTCTGTGGAATCTGCAAGTGGAGATTTGGACCTCTTTGAAGATTTCGTTGGAAACAGAATCAGCTTCACATAAAAACTATACGGAAGCATTCTCAGGAACTACTTGGTGATGTTTGTATTCAACCTCCAGAGTTGAACTTTCCTTTGGAAAGAGCAGCTATGAAACACTCTTTTTCTAGGATCTGCAAGTGGACCTTTTGAGGGCTTTGAGGTTTGTGGTGGAAAAGGAAGTATCTTCACATAAAAAACTAGGTAGAAGCATTCTCAGAAACTTTTCTGTTGTGACTGCATTCAACTCACAGAGTTGAACACTCCTTTTGAGAGCGCAGTCTTGAAACTCTCTTTCTGTGGAATCTGCAAGTGGAGATTTGGAGCGCTTTGAGGCCTATGGTAGTAAAGGGAATAGCTTCATATAAAAACTAGACAGAAGCATTCTGCGAAAATAGTTTGTGATGATAGAGTTTAACTCACAGAGCTGAACATTCCTTTGGATGGAGCAGCTTTGAAACACACTTTTTGTAGAATCTGCAAGTGGATATTTGGACCACTCTCTGGCCTTCTTTCAAAACGGGTATATCTTCACATAAAATCTAGACAGAAGCCTTCTCAGAAACTTCTTTGTGATGTTTGCATTCAACTCACAGAGTTGAACACTCCTTTTGAGAGTGCAATTTGGAAACTCTCTTTCTGTGGATTCTGCAAGTGGAGATTTGGACCTCTTTGAAGATTTCGTTGGAAACAGAATCAGCTTCACATATAAACTTTACGGAAGCATTCTCAGGAACTACTTGGTGATGTTTGTATTCAACCTCCAGAGTTGAACTTTCCTGTGGAAAGGGCAGCTATGAAACACTCTTTTTCTAGGATCTGCAAGTGGACCTTTTGAGGGCTTTGAGGTTTGTGGTGGAAAAGGAAGTATCTTCACATAAAAAACTAGATAGAAGCATTCTCAGAAACTTTTCTGTTGTGACTGCATTCAACTCACAGAGTTGAACACTCCTTTTGAGAGCGCAGTCTTGAAACTCTCTTTCTGTGGAATCTGCAAGTGGAGATTTGGAGCGCTTTGAGGCCTATGGTAGTAAAGGGAATAGCTTCATATAAAAATTAGACAGAAGCATTCTCCGAAAATAGTTTGTGATGATAGAGTTTAACTCACAGAGCTGAACATTCCTTTGGATGGAGCAGGTTTGAAACACACTTTTTGTAGAATCTGCAAGTGGATATTTGGACCTCTCTGAGGATTTCGTTGGAAACGGGATAACTGCACCTAACTAAACAGAAGCATTCTCAGAAGCTTCTTTGTGATGTTTGCATTCAAATCCCAGAGTTGAACCTTCCTTTGATAGCTCAGGTTTGAAACACTCTTTTTGTAGGATCTGCAAGTGGATATTTGGACCACTCTGTGGCCTTCGTTCGAAACGGGTATATCTTCACATAAAATCTAGACAGAAGCCTTCTCAGAAACTTCCCTGTGATGATTGCATTCAACTCACAGAGGTGAACACTCCTATGGAGTCAGCAGTTTTGAAACTCTCTTTCTGTGGAATCTGCAGGTGGATATGTGGACCTCTTTGAAGATTTCTTTGGAAACGGGAATATCTTCACATAAAAACTAAACAGAAGCATTCTCTGAAACTTCTCTGTGATGCTTGTGTTCAACTCACAGAGTTTCACATCGCTTTTCATAGAGCAGTGCTGAAACATTCTTTTCGTAGTGTCTGCAAGTGGACATTTGGAGAGCTTTCAGGCCTGTGGTGGAAAACGAATTATCGTCACATAAAAAGTAGAGAGAAGCATTGTCAGAAACTTCTTTGTGATTATTGCATTCAACTCACAGAGTCGTAGGTTCCTTTTCAAACAGTAGTTTCCAAACACTCTTTCTGTGGAATCGGCAAGTGGATATTTGGACCGCTTTGAAGATTTCGTTGGAAAGGGGAAAATCTTCACAGAAAAGCTAAACAGAAGCATTCTCAGAAACTTCTTTGTGATGTTTGCATTCAACTCACAGAGTTGAACTTTCCTTTTGAGACAGAAGCTTTGAAACACTCTTTTTCTAGAATCTGCAAGTGGACATTTGGAGGGCTTCGAGGCCTGTGGTGGAAAAGGAAATATCTTCCCGTAGAAACTAGATAGAAGCATTCTCAGAAACTACTTTGGGATGATTGCATTCAAGTCACAGAGTTGAACATTCCCTTTGACAGAGAAGTTCAGAAACTCTCTTTTTTAGAATCTGCAAGTGGAGATATGAACCACTTTGAGGCCCATGGTAGTAAAGGAAATATCTTCATATAAAAACTAGACAGCAGCATTCTCAGAAAATTCTTTGTGACGACTGAGTTTAACTCACAGAGCTGAACATTCCTTTGGATGGAGGAGTTTCGAAACACACTATTTGTAGAATCTGCAATTGGATATTTGGACCTCTCTGAGGATTTCGCGGGAAACGGGTTAAACCGTACATAACTCAACAGAAGCATTCTCAGAACCTTCTTCGTGATGATTGCATTCAACTCACAGTGTTGAACCTTTCTTGGATAGTTCAGGTTTGAAACACTCTTTTTGTAGAAACTGCAAGTGGATATTTGGAACCCTCTGACGATTTCATTGGAAACGGGATACACCGCACATAACTAAACAGAAGCATTCTCAGAACCTTCTTAGTGACGTTTGCATTCAACTCACAGTGTTGAACCTTTCTTTGATAGTTCAGGTTTGAAACACTCTTTTTTAGAAACTGCAAGTGGATATTTGGACCTCTCTGAGGATTTCGTTGGAAACGGGATACACCGCACATAACTAAACAGAAGCATTCTCAGAACCTTCTTCGTGATGTTTGCATTCAACTCAGAGTGCTGAACCTTTCTTTGATAGTTCAGGTTTGAAACACCCTTTTGTAGAGACTGCAAGTGGATAATTGCACCTCTTTGAGGCCTATCGTAGTAAAGGAAATAACGTCATATAAAGACAAGACAGAAGCATTCTCAGAAAATTCTTTGGGATGATTGAGTTGAACTCACAGAGCTGAACATTCCTTGGGAAGGAGCAGTTTCGAAACACACTTTTTGTAGAATCTGCAAGTGGATATTTGAGCCTCTCTGAGGAATTCGTTGGAAACAGGATAATTTCAGCTAACTAAACAGAGGCAGTCTCAGAATCTTCTTTGTGATGTTTGCATTCAAATCCCAGAGTTGAACCTTCCTTAGAAAGTTCAGGTTTGAAACACTCTTTTTGTAGGATCGGCAAGTGGATATTTGGACCACTCTGTGGCCATCATTGGAAACGGGTATACCTTCACATAAAATCTAGACAGAAGCATTGTCAGAAACTTTTCTGTGATGACTGCATTCAACTCACAGAGTTGAACACTCCTTTTGAGAGCGCAGTTTTGAAACTCTCATTCTGTGGAATCTGCAAGTGGAGATTTGGAGCACTTTTAGGCCTGTGGTAGTAAAGGGAATAGCTTCATATATTTTGACAACTCTGAGGATTTCGTTGGAAACGGGAAAAACCGCACATAACTAAACTGAAGCATTCTCAGAACTTTCTTCGTGATGTTTGTATTCAACGCACAGTGTTGAAACGTTCTTTGATTGCTCAGGTTTGAAACACACTTTTTGTAGAATCTGCAAGTGGATATTTGAACCTCTCTGAGGATTTCGTTGGAAACGGGATAAATGCACCTTAGTAAACAGAAGCATTCTCAGAAATTTATTCGTGATGCTTGCATTCAAACCCCAGAGTTGGACCTTCCTTTGATAGTTCAGGTTTGAAACACTCTTTTTTAGGATCTGCAAGTGGATATTTGGACCACTCTCTGGCCTTCTTTCAAA